>NC_137952.1:25000-1472436 GCF_963924665.1 Micromys minutus
GCATGCCTGCCATCCAGTCAAATATTTTTTTTAACAATTTTTGACAGATTTTATTTCACCTCTGATGGTGTATCGTTCTTAGGATAAGGAAGTAAAACAATCAATGTACTTATACAGATCATTTTACTATGAGCTGTTTTCAGAGTTTTGTATATGTTACAAAAATTAGAAGGTGGTAAAATGTCTCTTTATGTATTTTTGGCTGTCTAGAAAGTCGCTATATAGACTGGGTCAGTTTGGCAGGACAGATATCTGAAACCAAGTACATTTCTTGAAGTTCAAAACAAAAAAATGATATTTATGTTGATTATTTAGGAAACACAATTCAAAATTTAAAAATGAAGGCTAAAAGAAAACCAAAGAAAATCAAAAACCTTTCCAGGGTTGAAAAAATAATGAAAAAAGGTGAGGACATACCCTTAATCCCATCACTAAGAAAGGAGACAGAGTTGGGTGGAATGCTGAGAACTGGAAGAGAGTCTGATCTAGACCATGATTTCTAGTGCTATATACAAGGTTACTGAGTAAAATCAGTGAGTAATGACAACTAACTCACTGTCCTCTCTCAAGTCCACACTGTTCTGGCTCCTGAAACTGTTGAACCACATAAATAAATAAATAAATAAATAAATAAATAAATAAATAAATAAAAATAAAAATAAAAAATAACACATAGGTACTTAGCTATCTCTTTGGAAATGCTAATAGAGCTGCTAACATACCCTAACAGAAAGAGGAAGACTTCATTCAGTTCTTCTCAACACAGCCATCTTAGGGATTTCCAAGGCCTCATCTGGGCCACAGTTAAAAAATTTGCTATTTCTATTTAATCTTTAATGTTTAGGTAAATATGGCTTGTAAAGGGCTGGAAAGATGGCTAAGAGCACCAACTGCTCTGCCAGAGGTCCTGTGTTTATTTCACCTGCAACCAGCCTGCTGGATCACATCTGTCTGTAATGGGATCTGATGCATTCTTCTGGTGTTGTGCCTCAAGACAGCTGCTGTGTATGTACTCCTATAAATAAAAGCTAATATATCTTTTAAAAAACTAAAACAAACCTTTCGAAGAAATTTCAAATCTTGAAAATACCAGGCATGTCTCTATATATCCACTTTTTCTTTTATTTTATAATTTTTAAATTTTATACACTATATATACACATCATATGATCATATAAGTAGTTCCCTTTTCCATAACTTCCATAGCCCATCTGGGACAGAATTGAACACTACATACATACCTGGGAGTATTTGGATATGCAGAGAAGTAACATTTTGCAGTTGATGGTTTTATTTTTCCTTTCTTTTCTTTTATTTGAATGGGAGGTAATGGATGAATAGCCTTTACAAAATAATACTATCACTTGTATTTTTTTAATATTTATTTATTTATTTAATATATATAAGTACAGTGTAACTGTCTTCAGACTTATAGAAGAGGGCATCAGATCTTAATACTGATGGCTGTGAGCCATGCTGTGGTTGCTGGGATTGGAACTCTGGACTTCTGGAAGAGCATTCAGTGCTTTTAACCATGGAACCATCTCTCCAGCCCCTAAAATGTATTTTCTATATGCTATTCTGATCTTAGTTTCTCATTCTAAAGCCCCTTTATAAGATTTAAGTTCAGAGACCCCTGACTCAACTCAAGAAATGAAGAGTCAAATAAAGACATTGATGCAGTTAACTTGGAATAAATCAAACAAAGAAAAAGGGAAAGGCAGTAATGGGGTGGCCTGGCTTATATATGATGAGCAAGCACTAGTCTGCCATTGACTCCTCACTTGAAATGAGACACACACACACACACACACACACACATACATACATACACACACAGAGAGAGAGAGAGAGAGAGAGAGAGAGAGAGAGAGAGAGAGAGAGAGAGAGAGAGAGAGAGAGAGAGAGGGAATGTGAACTCGAGGACAGTGAGTGCTACACTCAGAAATAAACTCTAGTTGGTCAAACAGATGAACTCTAGTCATCCACACCCCACCCACATGGTCAAAATAATTCATTGTACTATTTCAGATTCATGTATTAGGAGCCTACACATCCCTGCCCTCAGTTATGTGAAGGACAAACAGAACACAGTTATGCTGTCGAAATGTTTAATTCCAAAATGAACTTCATACTGCACCTTGATTATTGTGTTTTAGAATAAAAGATACACAACTTTATGATTTACAGTGAGCTTAAATAGCACTAGAAGAGCCGGAGGCAGATACCGACCCCCTGTGTTAGAATTCACGTTTAAAAAAAAAAAAAATCAGAAACCTGGATTCTCAGAAAGCCACATGGTGTGTCCTGCTAGGTTCTGGTGCCCTCTGCTGGCAGGCAGGTATACATGCATACAGGCATTAGAGAACACATACATAGTGAAAAGAAATGAAGAAAGAAGAGAAGCAAGGGGGAAAAAGGTAGAAAAGAAGGTAGGAAGGAAGAACAAAAGAGATTCTACATTTTGTGTAGCTGTGTGGATGGCAGAGGCAAGGAGAATATACCTCCAAGAATTCCCTGCTAACCAAGTCTAGAGAGCAAGTTCCAGGACTCCCAGGGCTATACAAAAGAAATCCTACGTAGAGGTAAAAGAAAACAGAGCAGAAAAAGTCATGGCTCTAATTTTAGAGATATATCTTCCCTCTAGTACTATTGCCTGTAGAAATTTTTCTTGAAGGAATGTTGATCTTATGTCACGGTTTATCTTTGTGTGTGTGGGGGGGGGATATTGTGTGTGTGTGTGTGTTTGAGTATTTCATCATGTCTTAACTAGGGTACACCCCTAGTTCTTAGGATAAGAAAGTAAAACAATCAATGTACTCATACAGTTCATTTTACTATGAGCTGTTTTCAGAGTTTTGTATATGTTACAGAAATTAGAAGGTGGTGAAATATCTCTTCATGTATTTTTGGCTGTCTAGAACGTCGCTGTATAGACTGGGTCAGTTTGGCAGAACAGATACTTGAAAACAAGAACATTTCTTGAAGTTCCAGAAAAAGAATGATATTGATTTAAAAAAATGATTAAAACTTAAAATATGGTGGCCTAAAGAAAACCAAAGAAACTCAATAAACCCTCCTGTTTTAAATAAATAATAAACTGGTTGTAGACATGCCATTAATCCCATCACTCAGGAAGAAGACAGAGGTGGGTGGAATGCTGTTAACCTGAGGATAGTCTGATCTAGACAGTGATTTCCTGGGGTATGTAGAGAGATTTCTGTGTGAAATCAGTGAGTGATCATTTCAGTGTCAGAGTCTGACAACTAACTCACTGTCCTCTCTTAGGTCCATCTTGCTCTGGCTCCTGCAACTGACTGAACAACAACTCTAAAAAAAAAAAATAAGCAAAACAAAAACAAAAACAAGAAAAAAAAAATCCCATAGGCACTTACCTAGCTGTTTGGTGTTTGAGTTTGCTCTGCTCGGCTCAGCTTTACTTTGATTAACAGACATATATTTGCTCAGTCTCACTGGCTTCTACCTGACACAATTTCCCTTCCTTTCTGTCCATGCAGGGTTCCAAGACTGCCTTTTGAGGAATCAGAAAGAAGGAGGCCAGAACTAAAGTCTCTTTTCAGATAACACCCCAAGACTATGAATCAGCCCATTTGGACTGATGAGGAGATCATCCTTCCTCCCTCCCTGCCTCATTCATTTTCACCCACCCATTTTCCCTCTTCCAAAGTACACTCAATAAAATAAATACATGAAGTTTTCCACTTGTTTGTTTGTCTATAAGGCACATCTTTGTCTCTTTATGAACTATTTGCTTTCAGGCCCACATTGCTCCAGCCTGCCTAGCTTTGCAAATGGTAATGGAGTTGATAACACACCCTAAGAGAAAGAGGAAGAGTCACCTGACCTCACTCTGACAACTCAGGGATTACTAAATTGGCAGAATCTGAACCATATTTACATGACTTGTTATTTCTAATGCTTTTTTTTAAACTATGAATGCACTGTAGCTGTCTTCAGACACACCAGAATAAGGCATTACAGAGGTTTAGGAGCTACCATTTAGTTGCTGGGTTCAGGACCACCCCTGGAAGGGCAAAGCCTCAGCTCTTAATTACCCATCCATCTATCCAGCCCTGGTATTTATAACTAATGTTCAATATTTATTTAGGCAGATGTGAATAAATTAAGCATCTTAAAACCATAGACATGTGTATCCCCTGCCTAATTTTTGCCTTGTTCATTTATTTATTTATTTATTTATTTATTTATTTATTTATTTATTTATTTAGACACTGACCAAACTTTGGCCTGAGTGTCTGATACTTCCCTGAGAGCAGCTATATATGTTGGAAAGCCTACCTAGTATTGATGGATAGGTGGTCTCCCTTTATGTTTAACCTACATAAGCCCATCTGGGACAGAACTGAATACTACCGACCTAGCTGGCTGGGTAGTGGGAGTGGATAGATTTACATAAAAGGAACACTTGCAGTTATTAAAGGTTTTCTGTTGTGTTGTGGGGTCTCTTTTAGGGGTGGAGTTGGGGGCTTTTCTTTCTTTTTTTCTTTTTTGATACTAGTGACTTTGGACTGGTTTCCATATTCCCATAAAAGAACTGTGTTTAGATCTGTTTCAGCCAGGCAGGCCCTTCCTGGGTTTTGAAACCAATAGGAAGCAAGCGAGCAAGCACATGTGTGCACATGCACGTGCTCCAGTGCGCTACATCTCTCTCTCTCACACACACACACATACACATTACATAAAGAGGCTGTTGGATCCTCTTTGGAGATAGTACTGTGTAAAACTTGCTTAATAAAGCAAAGTGAAATCCATACAACACAAAGGGAACACTATAATAAATTATGATTGCTTGTGTATATAGAAAACTTTTTTCTTTCCTTTCTTCTTTTTTCTTTTCTTTCCCTTCCCCTGCACTGTGATGAATTCAGCTGGTTCTGGTGGTGAACACGCCTAATCCCAGCACTACCCAATCAACAGAATTTTTCCTCGCACATACAGACCAGATCTAATTGAATGTTATAATTAAAATGCCTCACCTTGTCCTCCATACTGGAATTAATCTTAAAATGGACTGTTTTAGAGGTAAGTTTAAGTAGCCTCTAGCTCATGAAATAGAAGTGTAGGAAGGACACCCACTCCACATCCCAACCAAATAGTAGCCAATATGGCAGACATGCTCACAATTAGTGATGAAATTGCATTATACACTACAAGCAAGTCTCCTTCTCTGTCTCTTTGCTTCTTTCTCTGCTTCTCTCTCTGCTTCTCTCTCTCTCTCTCTCTCTCTCTCTCTCTCTCTCTCTCTCTCTCTCTCTCTCTCTACCTCTCTGACCCTCCCTCTATTCCTCTCTCTCTCCATAACTCCCTCTCAGGCAGGAATAAAAATTGAAATTAAGCTAATTCTACAATGAAAGAGAGCCAAGTGTGCATGTCTTTAATTACTCCCATCACTCTGAAGGCAGCTCTGTGAGCTGAAGGCCAGCAGTCAAGCCTGACCGAGGTACTGACTTCCAGATCAACATGCAGAGAATGACCCCTGACTCAACTCAAGAAACAAAGAGGAAAATAAAAGATACAGATATAATTAACTAGAATAAACCATACAAACTAAGAAAAAAGGGAAGGCAGCAATGGGGTGGACATTGGCTCTTTGGTTGGAAACAAAGACACAGACACACAAACACACACACACACACACACACACACACACACAGAGAGAGAGAGAGAGAGAGAGAGAGAGAGAGAGAGAGAGACAGAGAGACAGAGAGACAGAGCAGAGAGAGACCTAGAGACAGAAAACAAGATGGTGACTATAAATCAGGGATGGGTGTGACACGCTCTGTTTGCACATACCCGTGCTGCCATCTGCTTTTCAGGGGCCAGACAGCCAGGTGTAGCTGCAGTCAGTGCACAGGTGTGGTCAGGGGGATCAGCAAGACAGACCCCCCCCACACACACCTCACCTACAGGCCTCTCTTCTGTCCTTTTCCCACACCTCCTTCAGCATGGGCACACAGGCATTGCCAGGGACATGTTTTCTTCCCCAGAAAGCCTGTTTCTGCTGTTTCACAGTGGGTGAAAGATCTCTAAAGACAAGAGGATATATTGCAGAAAGACCAGCTACCAGTGTTCTTAACAAGAGGAACAACAACAATACCAACATATTGGGATTTCTGCCTTTCTTATGCCCTTGATCCAGGCCAGCCACTACCACCATCTCATTTTCAGGAAAATACCTCCTGGCTTATTAAATTATTCTGATCCCTACCTCTCCAATGCTCTGTAGCATTCAGTGCTGCAGATTTACCTAACCTCTCCTCCAAAGTATGCTATGGTGACACGGCTGGAAAGATGTTGAAATTGTTTCAAATGTACATGTGCCCTCTAAAGGGAATACATTGGTTGGGCGTGTGGGAGGATGGGGATGGATGAGGCTGGAGAGAGGGTTCAGCAGTAAAGAGCACTGACTGCTCTTCCAGAAATCCCAGATTCCATTCCCAGCAACCACGTGGTGGCTCAAAACCATCTGTAATGGAATCCTATGTCCCCACCCCTGCCTCCCCTCTTCTGGTGTGTCTGACAGCTACCATGTACTCAAATACATAAGATAAAAAATATATTAAAAATATATTCTAACATTACCATCTGTTCTTTTTTAAAATTTTTATTCATTTCAAAAATAAATAAATCTTTAAAAAGATAATTGCACACACACACACACACACACACTGGATATATGTCTGGCTGGCTGGCTGGCTGTCAGTCTGTATGTCAGTCTGGCTGTCTGTCTGGCTGTGTCCATGCTGAGTTAGGGCCCACATCAGAAATCTGTATCAGAGATCTTTACTTATTTATTTCTGGTGTCCAGGCTTGTGTAGGGCGTAGGCCCCACTTACTAAAAACATAAACAAAAACAAACAAACTAAAATGACATCAAGAACAACAAAAAAAAGAACAAAATCAACCAACCAATAAACCAGGCAAACAAGTATCCTGGCTGCCTGCTTGCCTGCCTGCCTGCCTGCCAGTGTATCTTTCTGTGTGTATCTGTATGTGTCCCTATCCGGGCTACACAGAGAAATGACATCTAGAATAAACCTAATCTACCTCCTAAGTCAGCCTGTTTTTTTCTTCCTTTCTTTTTTTTATTCCATTCTTTTTGTTTCTCTGTCTCTCTGTCTCGGTCTCTGTCTCTCTTCCTCTCTTCCTCCCTCTCACCCTTCCTACTCCTCCACTTTCTTCTTCTTCTTCTTCTTCTTCTTCTTCTTCTTCTTCTTCTTCTTCTTCTTCTTCTTCTTCTTCTTCTTCTTCTTCTTCTTCTTCTTTTTCTTTTTTGAACCCTGCCAGTGCATGGTACATTCACAGAAAGTTGGCACTTCTGCAGAAATTAGATGGTATTCAACTTCTTGTTGGACTGATACTAAGATATTGTCTCTGAATAACAAGTTCTAGAGTTCTATTTTGGCTTCATTATTCGCATCACTAGGGATTGTTTTGGCATGGATTGGGATTGTGAATTTCTTGTGTTCTTCATCCACTTTCAATACATTCATCGGGTGAAGACAGTGTCAGACTCTAATATTTGTACTTATATTTTCTGTGAAATATGAACAGTGTAGTAAATAATCCTGGTCTCTGACTACCCTCCGTGTTTTGAAAATTAATTAACAAATTTACCCTTAGATGGTGCTTGGAAAAAAAAATCAAAAGTTCTGTGGACAACAGTCCTACCGTTTTTTAATTGCTTTAAGTTTTTCTCAGTTTACAATGTCTATAGGTCTCTCTGTCTCTCTCTGTCTCTGTCTCTCTCTCTCCTTCCCTCCCTCCCACCTTCCTTCCTTTCCTCTCTCCCTCCCATACCCATACAGAACCCCCTCATATCCGTCTGCAGCTTTGGGGGGTGGCAGAGGAAGACATAGCAGACCTCCTGGTTGTCTTGGACACACTCTGTAGACCAGGTTGGCCTCAAACCTGTAAGAGACTGCCTCTACTATACAGATGCTGGAAAAAAGTTATACACTACTATAAAAAGCTAAGATTACCATTTTTTTAAATGATTCCTCCAGGCAGTAGTGGTGGTGGCAGAGGGAGGTGGTTCACTGTAAATTGGAAGCTAGCTTAGTCTACAGACCAAGTTACCGAAAAGGAGTTTCAGGATGGCTGATTATGTTTATCTTCTATTATGTGTATTAATTAAAAATAACAGAAAAAATTAAAATGATCTATTTGTCTGGAATAAAAATGTAGTGAAGGAAAGCGGGAGGAAACCATGTGGCTGTGGATGCTATGCGGCTTCTGGCTGCTTTTGGTTGCCTCCCCATATTTTGCACATGCAAACTGGGTCCCTTGAGGCTGGGGAGTGGAGAAACAAAAGCGACCTGGAATGGCAGGTCACATGGAAGGCCTCTTCCATCTTGATGGAGTCAGTCAGTCAGTTTCCATCTTGGTGAGGTCAATGCAAACCCGAGTGACAGAACCAGGAAGGTGAAACAAATGGTCATGCTTGGGTTCAAGAGAGACAAGGAAGTTGGGTGGAAGAGTGCATTTCATTAATTTCTGGTCTCTAGAGAGAGAGAGAGAGAGAGAGAGAGAGAGAGAGAGAGAGAGAGAGAGAGAGAATCTGAACTCCAGGAGAATGAGTTCTACACTCAGAGAAATAAACTTTAGTTTGTCAAACAGACAAACTCTAGTCATCCACACCCCACCCACACGGTCAAAATGATCCACTGTACTGTTTCAGATTTATGTCTTAGGAGCCTCCCCACCCCTGTCTCAAGTCATGTGAAGGACAAACAGCACACAGTTATGCTGTAGAAATGTTTAATCCCAAACCGGGCTTCTTATCCCACCTTGATCATCTTGTTTTAGGATAAAAGATACACAACTTTATGATTTACAGTGAGCCTTAAGCAGCACTAGAAGAGCCAGAGGCAGATACCTACCCTCTGTGTTAGAATTCACGTTTAAAAAAAAAAATCAGAAACCTGGATTCTCAGAAAGCCACATGGTGTGTCCTGCTAGGTTCTCGTGCCCTCTACTGGCAGGCAGGTATACATGCATATGGGCATTAGATAGAGCACACATACATATTGAAAAGAAATAAGGAAGGGATAGAAAAAAAGATTCTAGCTTTTGTCTGGCTGTGTGTGTGGCAGAGGCAGGGAGAATGGACCTCAGTGAGTTTGCAGCTAGCCAAGTCTGCAGAGCAAGTTCCAGGGCTCCCAGGGCTATACAAAGAAAAATCCTATGTTGAGGTACAACAAAACAAATCAGATAAAGTCCTGGCTTTTATTTTTAGAGATGTATCTTTCCTCTAGTACTATTGCCTATAGAAATCGATCATGAAGGCATGTTAGTCTTCTGACAGGGTTTATCTTTGTGTGTGTGTGTGTGTGTGTGTCTGTGTGTGTGTGTGTGTGTGTGTGTGTGTGTGTGTGTGTATCTCCATGGCTTAGCTAGGGCCCACTCAGGAGTTGTGTTTCAGAGGTCTTATTTATTTCTTGTGCTTGGGCTTGTATAGGCACTAAGCCACCACACTTCCTGAAAACACACACACACACACACACACACACACACACACACACACACACACACACATCAGCCAACAAACCAACCAAGCAAATAAATAGACCTGCCTGCAGGCAAACCAGTTGGATTTTGTTCTTCAGTTTTTGACTGATTTTATTTCACATTTGATAGTGTATATTTCTTAGGATAAGAAAGAAAAACAGAAAGTATGCGTGTCAATGGTCCTTCACAGGCCCAGGCTGGGATACTGTTCAAGTTCTACAATGCACAACATTGCCTACTATAAAGCCAAATGTTCTACAGCTGAGAGAGGCAGGTGCTATGCTAATCACACCCCTTCCCCAGCAGTATTTAGTGGGCTCACAGTGGGGCTTCATGTGTGAGGAACTCTCATGGAGAATGGCAGATTCATCAGAGCGAGGTGCAGGGTGAGTTCAGAGCACAACTGGATGCAATTTAGGGGTACTAGAGCCTTGACGAAGAACAGATTTGGGGCTGACAAGCAGCTGAGCTAGAGAACTGGCAACTAAATAGTTACTGCATGAATCCCTCCCAAACTGGAAGTCTTCCATGTGTGCTTCTGAGCTATGGTCCCAGGTGCCCCTCAGAATTGGGGTTGTCCATAGATTTTGGTGCTGGCGACTGGTGGCTTAGCCTTAAAGTGTCTAGCTTTCGAATCTGGGGATCACTCACATTCCTGTGTTTTATGTTAGACAGGTTCTAATATAGTTTTGGGACAGGGTGTCTTGTAGCCCAACCTCGATGTGTAGCTTTTGCTACACTGAATGTAACCAAAAAATAACCTTAAATTCAAGATCCTCCAACCCCTCTCTCCTGAGTCCTGGCATTATCACCACCAGATGTTACCATTTTACTGCAGCATAGGATACAAATGCTAGAGTGAGCTTTTGAAGTATTGGAGCTCTGCCTGTTCCCTAAAATTCAGGTTTCCTTCTTTTTTGAAAGAGGTTTTGTGACACTGATGAGAAAGAGTTTGGGTTACAAAATAATTAGAATAACACCTGGAGATTAACACTAATGGCACCCAATTGTGCTCAGTGAAGGTGAAGACTTCACTCTGCTGCTTAGGACATGCATATAATTGGGAGAGCTCAGAGTTCAAAGACTGCCAGAGTCACATTCCTAAGATTCTATCTCAACAACAACTTTGAAGCCCAGGTCTTTCAACTCCCTGAGTAGAGCAGTCTGGCCTAGAACTCACAAAGATTCTCTTGCTTCTGCTTCTGCCTCTGTCTCTGTCTCTGGAATTAAATGCATATGCCACCACACCCAGCCACTAGTTAATTTTTAAATAAGCATGCTGGCACATACCATTAATCCAAGTGCTCAAGATGCAGAGGCAGGCCGTTCACTGGTTTCCAGGCCAGCCTAGTCTACAGAGAGTCAGAACAGCCAGGGCTAAACAGAGAAAATGTGTCTGAAAATATAAACAACAAAACATATTATTTTGCAATATGAAGGAATGAGTTAACAGTGGATTAGAGGAAGAGATCCAAGGGACAGTTGGCAGTACAGAGACTAGCATAGGAGCTGTGGCAACAGTTGCCCTTTTAGTTAATATGCTGGTGCACATATACACATTTGGGTACCTGTTTGTATAAATAAAGTAAATTTTTTCTCATTTTTTCTTTCTTTTTTTCCTGGAGATGCTGTTTCTTTTGTGTAGCTGACCTGGAACTAGCTCTGTAGACGAGGCTGGTTTTGAATTTGCCGACATCTGCCTGCCTCTGTCTTCTAAGTGCTGCAAGATGGCTCAGTGTTTGAGAACACCAATTCCTTTTCCAGATGTCCTGAGTTTGATTTCCAGCAATCACATGGTGGGTCATAACCATCTCTAATCTGATCTGAAACCATTGTCTGGTCTGTCTGAAGGACAGGAAGAGTATAATCAAATAATAAATCTTTTTTCATCTCTCTATACATTTTTCCTCTTAACAAATTTGTCTAGATTATATTCCTCAACATAATTCACAAGCTTCAAATGGGGGTATCTTCCAAGCTGAATAAAAATCATTATGATGGCTTGAACTTAAAACTTCTAGTTGCCTGTTGAAAACTGAATGCAAACATAATACATTGCATCAGATAAACACAGTCTAATTTTCATATCTTTCTTACTATGAGTAAGGAAAGACTTCCATTTCATAACTATTATACCATGTTCTAAAGCGGCATCACCTTAGTGTGGTTTTATCGTTGACCTCTGAAAAGTATTTTTAGTTCAGAAGCAGTTTTCTGTGTCATAACCAGGGGCCAACCACTGGTCAGTTCCAGCCTTCCCTGTAGTCCAAAGCAAAGGGGTATGTGTGTGTGTGCACTTGCATGTGCATGCATACACATGCACACGTGTATGTGTGTGTTTCATTCTATTCACAGTAGTGAGGCTTAAATAATTGGAGCAACATGCATTTCTCCTAACTGTTGTTCACAAAGCTTAGTAACCATCTTTCAAGATGATTACTACTTCTTAGGAGTCTTTGTCTATGAGATAATTATGGAAGAAGGCACACAGAATTTTGCTACTACTGTTGAGTGAAATCAGATTCTATTAAGAATGGAGAAATTTGGAGAATAAGTTTGATCACATTCTCAGCTATCAGCATTCAAGTTTTCTGGAAGTGTTCTGCCATGGTAGTCATTGATATTTAATTCTTATTAATTATGACATTTTTATAAGCACACATGAAATTTATTGTCTTTTTTTTCATTTTCTTTTTTTAAAAGGTGTTAAAAGAACAAATTGTTATTTTTGAAGAAAAAACATGAAAACAAATTGAAATGAATATATCAAGAAAGTCACTTGTCAGGCGCAGTCCTTATACCTACTTCCTGTCACCTCTCCCAAGGTTAACTGGAGAGAGACACAGATGGTGCTCCATAGTATGTTTTCTTTTTTCAAAGGATTGATAGTGTGCATTAAGGTCTTACATTTACAATGAGCAAAAAGTACATGTAAAGCCGGATGGAACCTGGAATTAGTGAAGTTTTCTTGGTGTGTAAGGATTGAGCATAATGTATTATTGTTTTTTATTTCTTAAACTTCACTAAGGCTGTGAGTTGTTTCTGGGGTGTTCAGAGCTTTCTGGGGTTACTATCCCATTATCAGTGACTTCATATTTATTTCTGTTCTTTTGTGACTGGGTTATCTCACTCCAGATGATATTCTCTGTTCATCAATTTTCTTAAAAATTTCATTGTCATTGTTTCTGATAGCTCAGTAGTACTCCATTGTGTAAATGTACCACAATTTTTGTATCCATTCATCTACTGAAGGACATCTGGGTTCTTTCCAGCTTCTGGCTATTATAAATAGAGCTGCTATGAACATTGGGGTACATGTATCTTTGTTGTATATTGGAATGTCTAAGGGGTAAATGCCCAGATATAGAATAGCTGGATCTTCAGGTAATGCTATGTCCAATTTTCTGAGGAATCGCCAGACTGATTTCCAGAGCGGTTGTATCAGTTTACAACCCTACCAACAGTGGAGAAGTGTTCATCTTTCTTCATACCCTTGCCAGCATCTGCTGCCATCTGAGATTTGGACCTTGGCTAATCTGACAGGTGTGAGGTTGAATGTCAGGGTTGTTTTGATTTGCATTTCCCTGATGGCTAAAGATGTGGAGCACTTCCTTAGATGTTTCTCAACCATTCGATGTTCCTCAATTGAGAATGTTTTGTTTAGCTCTGTAGACCATTTTTAATAGGGTTGTTTGATTCTCTGCTTTCTACCGTTTTGAGTTCTTTGTATACCTTGGATATTAGGCCTCTATCTGGTGTGGGGTTGGTAAAGATCTTTTCCCACTCTGTTGACTGCTGTTTTGTTTTCCTGACAGTGTCCTTAGCCTTACAGAAACTTGGCAATCTCATTAAGTCCCATTGGTCAATCTTTGACCTTAGAGCTTGAGCCATTGGTGTTTTGTTCATGAAATTTTCTTTTGTGCCTATGGGTTCTAAGGTTTTACCTACTTTCTTATCTAATAGCTTCAGTGTACCTTCTTTAATGTGGAGATCTTTGATCCACTTGCACTTGAGCTTTGTTCAAGGAGATAAGAAAGGGTCTATTTTCATTCTTTTGCATGCTGAGTGCCAGTTGGACCATCACCATTTGTTGAATAGGCTGTCCTTTTTCCATTGATTGTTTTCAGCTCCTTTGTCAAAAATAAGGTGACCATATTACACGTGAGGGCACATTTCTGGATCTTCTATTCTATTCTTTTGATCCACATGCATATTTCTGTAACAGTACAATGCAGTTTTTAGCACAATTGCCTTGTAATATAGCTTGTGGTCAGGGATAGTGATTCCCCAAGATGTTTTTCTGTTGTTGAGGATGGTAATATGTAAAAAGTGTCCTTCCTTATCTTTTTTTGATAACTTTTGCTTGGAAATTTACTTTATTCGATATTAGAATAGCTAATCCAGCTTGCTTCTTGGGGCCCTTTGCTTGGTGGTTTTTCCCCAACCTTTTACTCTGAGATAGTGTCTGTCTTTGTCTCTGAGATGAGTTTCCTGTATGCAGCAAAATGCTGGGTTTTGTTTATGTATCCAATCTCATAGCTTATGTCTCTTTATTGGGGAGTTGAGTCCATTTATATTAATAGATATCAAAGAATAGTGGTTGCTGTTTCCTGCTATTATTGCTTTTGTAAGTTGAGGTGTGTCTGTGTCTCTTTCTTCTTTTGGTTTTCTTGCTTAGGAGTTTTCTTGTTTTTACTAGGATGTAGTTCCCCCCATTGTATTGGGTTTTCCACCTATAATTCGTTGTAGTGCTGGGTTTGTGGTCAGATATTGTGTAAATTCAGATTTGTCTTGGAATATCTTCATCTCTCCATCTATGGTGATTGATAGTTTTGCTGGGTATAGGAGCTTGGGCTGGCACTTGTGCTCTCTTAGGGTCTGCATTATGTCTGTCCAGGCTCTTCTAGGTTTCATAGTCTCTGTTGAGAAATTGGGTATGATTCTGATTGTCTGCCTTTATATGTTACGTGACCTATTTCCCTTACTGCTTTTAGTGTTCTTTCTTTGCTTTGGGCACTTGGTGTTTTGACTATTATGTGTCAGGAGAATTTTCTTTTCTGGTCCAACCTATTTGGAGTTCTGTAGGTTTCTTTTATGCTTGTGGTCATCTCAACATGAGGGTAGGAAAGTTTTCTACTACAATTTACTTTAAGATATTTACTGTGCCTCTTAGTTGATATTCTTCTTCCTTGTCTATTCCTATTATCCTTAGGTTTGGTCTTCTCATTGTGTCTTGGATCTCCTGGACATTTTGGGTTAGGAGCATTTTGGTTTTTGCATCTTCTCTGACTGTTTTGGCTATGATTTCAATGTTCTCTTTGGCCCCCACGATTCTCTCTTCCATCTCTTGTAGTCTGTTGGAAATGCTTTCCTCTGTGACTCCTGATTTCTTTTTTAGGATTTCTACTTCTAGGGTTGTCTCTTTTAGTGTTTTCTTTATTGTGTCCATTTCCGTTTTAAATTACTTGTTCCATTTCTTCATCTTGTTGGTTCTCCTTTCTTCTAGTTCTTTGAGTTCTTTGAGTGTTTTTCTTGTTTTTTCTTTAAAAGCTTCTAATTCTTTATGCTTTTCCTCCCGTTCTTGTTTTAGGATCTTTAGCATCATCTTGAGGTAGGATTTCTTATGATCTGAGTCTTCTTTTTCTGGAGTATTTAACATTCTGCTGTTTGCTGTGATGGGAGAGCTGGGTTCTAGTGTTGCCAGGTTTTCTTAGATTCCCAGGGGTACGCTCTTTTGTTTTCCTCTTGCTTCTTGTCAGTGATTGGTTCTCACCTTTCCCTTGTACATGGCCTGAGTAACTGGATCTCCACTGTTCCTGGTGATGGATAGTCTGAGCCCTGTTCTGAGCCCCAAAGCCGCTGGCTGGGAACAGAGGGCTCAATGTTGATTTCCTGGTCCCTGGATCAGGAAGGGCAGGGGCGAGCCTTTCACAGACTAGATGCCAATACTCTGAGGCAGTAGGTTCAGCTCTTTCCTGACCTACTGGGCTCTATGAGGAACAAATTAACCACACAATTTTCACCTTTATTTTCTCAACTAGAATTCAGGGCTTCATGGTGTATGTATGAGGGTCCTCATTGCTCCCAGGCCACCTTGAGGCTGATTTTGGGTAAAGGCAATTACAGAGTGATACAGATTGTACACAGGGTGAGTGCTTTAGATAATCAGGAGCCTATGGGTCTGTCAGATGCAGACCAGCTAATGAACCTCAGCAGAGCTAGGTGCATCTTCTCATTGCAGATGCAACTCCAAGCAACACAGTCTTTCAAATAATAAAATCCAGGCAAAATTACAAGGCCAAGGATAAGTGAGTCAATCTTATGGAAAGCTGTAAAAAAAAATCTTTTAGCAGGCAATGAGGAAAACAAACAAGGAGGCTGAGAATATATATTGAGACACCTGACCTTCCAGTGGCCAGTCACTATTTATCAAGAGCAGAAAAGGGACAAGAGCCCTTGGCCAGCTTTTCTTATCTCTCAGGCACATGGATTTTTATAGAGCAGCCTGCTCCTTACCACCTTGTTAGACAGTCCTCTGGTTTCCTGCAAAGAATTTCTAAGAAGACGAATAGTTTTGTCTCTACAAGTACTTGAAAATCTGATGTTACAATGCTTTTCCCCATCAATTCTAGGGACCTGTTTGTGCAGAATGGTGACACACTGCGTTTGATGTTTGGTGGGTGCACAGTGAAGTGACAGTACTTTTTTTGCAAAAAGTTGATGGCTATCATCATTTAAGATATATGAGCAAGTGAACTTACATATACGTAGACACACAAAAGAGTACATGCCTGCACACACACACACACACACACACACACACACACACCCATAAAAAGATTGCTGTGTCCTAGCACCTTTTCTGTAGTATGTGGAGTTAGTGAGACCTATGCTGTAAACAAAGATATGAGACTAAGCCATGCTCTGCTGCCCAGAACTATACATTTTTTCTCTTCTGGGGCTTTTTCTATGCAGAGACTCACTGACCTATAGGTAAGTTAGAAAGTACACACAGCTAAGCTGAAAAACACAAAACCAATTTTGAAGAAAGAGTACAAAGAAAAGCCTCTAGCAAGTTCCAAGCTGACCCACCATAGTCCCCTCCCCATACCTAACTTGGCCAGGTAGCACCAGAGGAAGCCACTAACCTGTGATCGATATTCAGTACCCTTTTAACACAATACAGTGCATATGATAGTGAAAGATCCCCAATGCTATTCAAAGGGAGGCTAGTGAATGAACCTGGGATGATTTTTCTAAAAAGCAGCACTGTGCATAAAACTACGAGAGAGAATCTGTTCTGACACAAAGCCCATGATATCCTCAGCAGCACAGTGTCAGCAGAGAGATGCACTGTAAGATCTTATGCATCATTACAGGGAGGTAAATGAGATAAGCCAATAAAGAAGGGAGGGAGGAAAGGGTGGAGGTAAGCAAAGGACTGACAATATGTGAATAACACATTCTGAACATCTGAACATCACGATTTTACCTCATTAGCACAGGCTCCTTAGCCATTAGTTTTTAGTTTATATTCTCAGTTTATAAAACTATGTTCGCACATGTGTGTGTGCGCGCGTGCGACAGAGGTCCCTGGGATGTTGTTCCAGTTGTCGGATTGTGTGCCTTTAACACCCAGAGCCTTGTCACTGGTTCATGAAATTTGTTTTTATCAAATCTGTTCCATTTGAAGTCAGACATTCATACTTTTCCACGTCATCTCAAGTTCAAGACATCATTTCTTTCTTTCTTTTTTTTACAATTGTGTTACCTTGTGTAAATTTTTATTAAACTAAAAATATGTGAAATTCAGTGATGTGAAGGAAGACATGTTGTTGGTGCTGTCCATCTTGTTTGTAATCACCTGGTCTGGGGTGTGAGATCTGGGGACATATTTTATTAAATCAAAGTGTAAATGTTATTAAATAAAAATGTAGAAATCGTAGGAAGGAGAAAAAGGGGCACTTAGAAAACTGATGATAGTGTTTATTTTAAATTTTAAAACGTCTGTCTTGTGGGGTTTCAAGTTGCTGAGCGAAGTTTTAAAAAGTTCTCAGAATTCGTGATAGGACGAGGGAACCATTTCCAAAAGTTATAAACCCTTCTAAACAAAACCTATTTGGGGTGGGACATAAATGTTGACTTTACTTTGTTGTATTTATCGTAGCGCACTGTTGCTTTTGGAGGGCGTTGGGGTTGATTTCCAGTGACTTACGGTGGATTTTGGGGCCACGCCCACAGCCCCAACTGACACTAGTCTACACCCCGCATTCGGCATTGGGACCGGGACGCAGGGACGCAAGCCACAACCCCGCTGACTCTGAGACACACGCCGCCCTCCGTCAGGCGTCTTGAGAGCCTCCCTGCTGCGTGGAGGCTTTGAACTCACTGCCAAGCACAGGCTTCAGAGTTTGAGACTCTCCCCTCCGTGTCCCGGCCGCTTTTATTTTCCGCACGTGCGCGCTCAGGAGAAGAGACTGAGACGCAACTGAGACGCACAGGACGTCATCACGCATAACTCGGAAAACTTATTTTTTCCGCCTCCTGTTTTTTGGTGTGGGGTATCGGGGGTTCGAATACACGGACTTCGGTACGCGAGGCCCCGAACTCACGATGCCGCCATCATCAGGCAGATCTTGAATAAATCTCACCGCGGCCCAGGTCGGCCTCTAAGTGGCGGGCATTCTCCTGTCTCCCTCTATGGACTTCTGGGGAAATGAGCGCAGTGACAGCACGGGGCGTGTTCCAGTTGTCCACCAATCAAACAGCAGGACCTGCCCTTCTCTAGGCGGTAGCCCCGCCCCGTGGCTCCTTTCCCGGGGTTGGTTGGGAGGCGGGCTCACGCTCCTGCGTCACGAGTCCATTTCAGCGCAGCCCCGCCCCGTGGCGTCTGGTTCTTCAGGCCGGCAGCGCGGTGCCATGGAGCGGGCGGCGATGCTGTAGGTGTCCCGGATGTCCCGGGGCAGGTGGCGGGGGTCCCGGATGTACTGGGGCAGGTGGCGGGGGTCCCGGATGTCCCGGGGCAGGTGGCGGGGATGCCGGATATCCCCGGTGTCCCGGATGTCGGGCTGGGAAGGAAAGCGCGGCCCAGACTCGGGCCCTGCCGGGAAAACGCCGCCAAATTCCGATCCCTGCGCTCACCCAGGGGCGTGGCTGGAGTCGGGGTGTGGCCGGTTTTCCCCAAAGCTCCGAATGCGCCCGGCCTGGCGGTGCCTTTCTAACAAATGTTTCCGTTTTTTTTTTTTTTTTTTTTTTTTTTTTTTTTTTTTTTTTTTTTTTTAATATTTCGTTTTTTAAAAATATTTTGCACCACACACACACAGCCACACCTTTAAGAAGTGCTGGTCGAAAACCCCACTTCACCATGCTCTTAGCACTGCACGTGTCACACGCACACAAAAGAAATGAGAGAACACACGGGGTACAAACCCACAGCGATAAGCGAGTTAACTGTTAAGCATGTGTTAAGTGTGTGCTTCCTCCCGTTTTACAGGCTGTGGACCCGGAGCAAATGGCTCCTGACACGCGGCCGAGGCCTGGCGCAAGAATCTCGACATGGGATGTGTCAACCCCTACACATGCGTGAAGGCGAGCAGGGTGTTGTTGTTTTGTGTGTCCTTGATGGAGAAAAAAAACGCCTGTTGGCCTTGAGAGCTGCACATAGGGTGACGGTTTAGCAACCGTGAAACACCCGTGTTAAAGATTTACACCTAATCGATCACCGTGTGTGTGTGTGTGTGTGTGTGTGTGTGTGTGTGTGCGCGCGCGTGCGTGTGTCGGGTGGATTGCAGCTCCGGATCACAGTGTCCATCCTTGAACATACATTTATCATACACGAGACACACATGTCAAGCCTTTCACAAACATAAAAGTGATGAAGGCTGCCACGCACACACTTCGGGTGAGAACCAGAGTGAGAAAGTGCCTCGGTTCCTGGGGCTGGAGGACGAAGCATTGTCTTTGTTTCCACTTCCTGTGTAGAGGTGACTCACACGCCTGGGTAGTGACCTCAGATAGGGGAGGGAGGAGACAGAGAACATGGAGACATACATGTGTCCCCAAACACACAAACATAAAAAAAAAAAAAAAAAAAAAAAACAGGGAAAACCCGTCCCCTGCCGTCCCACAATGCACCTTCTTACGTGGTGTCAAGTTGGCCTCTCATTTCAGTGCGAGAAAAATTGCGGGAGATCGTGGGCGTTTCCACCGTCTGGAGGTAGGTGCTTCCGGGTCACACTGGGGTCACGCTGAGGTCACTCGGCTCTTGTACGAGGAGCCTCCCCTTCTCTTCCCAGAGACCACGTGAAGGCCATGGAGGATAGGAAGTCGCTTCAGGGTTTCCTGGCGGAGTCCCAGAAGGCGCTGCCCCCGAGGAGGATGAAGGACAGCTACGTCGAGGTCCTGCTGCCTCTGGGCACCGACCCCGAACTACGGGACAAGTACTTGACCGTCCAAAACACAGTCAGGTGACGCCTTGTCCACCGTGTCTACTACACGTAATGTGCACATCAAACTCCAACGCGGGTTCATTGATTATTGGTCATTGATCATTTATTGTTCATTGATTATTGATCGATTATTGACTGTGTGACACACATGTAATGTGCACATTAAATCCCTTCACGGGTTTATTGATTATTGGTCATTGATTATTGATCGATTATCGGTCATCAATTATTGTGTGTGAAAATACACACGTAATGTGTACTTCAGATGCTAAGGCTGGTTTCTTGATTATTGGCCATTGATTATTCACTATTCAGAGTATTCACTATTGTCATCGTATCGTATTCACTATGGCCACTCGGTTTTAATTTTTAATTTTTTAATTTTTCTTTCAAAACGACGACCGTGAAATATGGCTGAAAAACTCTGTGGGCCGTGCATTTAACGTGTATTTCACGTGTACTTAACGTGTATTCAATGTGTATTATTTCGGTCTGGCAAGAGGGTCTTGCGAGGGTCACAGCCATCGTTTTTAGAGCCATTGTCTTATCTCAAGGTGCATGATGGAATTTTAAGGGAAAAAATCTTTGTGATTTTCGTTTAATCCGTGTTTTGCTTATTTTGGCAGGTTTGGAAGGATCCTTGAGGACCTAGACAGCTTAGGAGGTACCGGGTTTGCGTGTGTACACATATGTTTGTATTTGTGTATATATTTTTTATTTTTCTGATTTTTCTTTACATTTATTTGTTGTATGTGATCATTTTTCTAAGAAATGTTTTTTAAATATTTTATTTATATTATTCCATGTATATTAAAAACTTCAAGTTGGAGAAAATATTTTTTTTCTTTTTTATTCTGAACATCAGAGAAAATTTTAAGTGGAAGAAATAAAATGATTTTTCTTGTGTTTCCTTTTTTATGTTTTCTGATTTTTTAAAAAATTCACTTATTATATGTGTTCATATTTTTAAAAAAAATGTCTTGTTGAATATTTTTAACTATTATTCATTTACTTATTCCACTGTGAATGTCAAAGACAAAATTTCAAGTGGAATAAATGATTTTTCTTTTCTTGCCCCCTCACCAACCCCCATCCTACAGTTCTCGTGTGCTACCTGCACAACCGGAATCCCTCGGCCAAGATGTCGCCTCTGTCAATTGTCACAGTCCTGGTGGACAAGATCGGTGAGCAGAGACCAGCGCCTGTGCGTCCTTAACTTCCTCAGTCATTTTAGATTTTTCTGTAATTTTAGATGATATTTCAGTTTGTTTCAGTAATTATTTTAGATTTTTTTCAGTTATTTTAGATTTCTCAGTAATATTTTAGATTTTTCATCATAGTCGACGATTATTGGGATCAGGGAAGACGGTCCCCGGTTGTTTTAATGAATATACGGAAGTCGAATATAATGCGGTATGTACATAGTTAGGTCAAAGAATTTTACTTGATTCTTTTTTTTTTTTCTTAACAGCCTCTAAATCTTCTCTTGGTTTTTAAAAATACATTTAAAATACATTTGAAATACATTTAAATTTGTTTCCCTTTTTTTTTTTTTTTTTTTCTTAACAGCCTCTGCACTGTCTCTAGTTTTTGGAAATACATTTAAATTTGTTTCATAGGCCAAATTTTATTTTAAAGATAAGAAATCTGGAGGAAAACAGCAGCTTTTCCCACAGTGTGGCGTCCCGGCACCGGGTGCACCGGTCTTGAACTTGTATGTTGCAGATCTGAGCGAACACAGCCTGAGCCCGGAGCGGGACGTGAAGTTCACGGGCCATGTGAGCTGGGTCGGAAAGACGTCCATGGAGGTGAAGATGAAGATGTTCCAGGTGTGTGTGTAAGATTGGGGCTGGACAGGCATGTGGGTGGCTGAGATCACGTGGTTTCTATGTTGCGCTCATCGTTGTTACAGTTACTCTACACTTTAGTTACAGTCGCGATTTTACAGTGTTATTGTACTTGTAGCTTTGGGTGGCATCTGGCGTCCTCCATGTCTACCGCCTTCATTTTCTTCTTTTTTACTTTGGGTTTCCCCTCAAAGCTTTGTCATTTAACACCCTGGAAAGTTTTTTTTCAGTCTTTTCAGTCTCTCTCTGTCTCTCTGCCTCTGTCTGTTTTCCAAGAGGTAGCCGAAAGTTTTAATTTTGACGTCTGGATAAACCTTAGACTTGGAGCACTTTAGTTCTTAGGGATCTGACCTTTGAAGCCATACTCGCAGGTATAGTGTGGACTCTGTCTCACAGCTCTGTCTTTCTTCCCTTTGCCCTTCAGCTGCACAGTGATGATAAATTCCGGCCTGTCCTGGACGCGACCTTCGTCATGGTGGCCCGCGACTCAGAAAACAGGGGGTAATAATCCCGACCTTTGGGAAACTTCCGAGGAACTAAGACCGGAAGTGGTGTCATCTTTCTAGAGAACCCGCGGATTTTAAATTTAAAAAAGAGAAAAACTGCAGATATTTTATTTATTAACTGCGTACGTTATGTTCTGAGTAAACACAGTGGGTTCGTGGCCCCAGAGGGACACTCAGTAGGCCTCAAGTTTGTATTTGCCTCATTTTCCTTAACGCGATGTACTTTTACTGCCTGTCCGTCCGTCAGTCTGTCTGTCTGAGCACTTTTTTTAGAGACCCGATGGATTAGCCAATGACATGAAATTCCCATTTCTTCCCTCAGTCCGGCCTTTGTGAACCCCCTCGTTCCTGAAAATAAAGAGGAAGAAGAGCTTTTCGCGCAAGGAGAACGTACGTTAATTTCTCTACAGTGAAATAAAAAATATTTTTTAAGTTTTCTTTTTTAAGCTTTATTTATTATATATTATATTATTACATATATATTTTATGTATAATTTATTACTGAAAGGATGATTGAGGACTATATGTATTTCTTACAATAGTCAGATGTTTTACCCGTACCAGGAATATATATTTTTATAGGAAAATTAATTAATTATATTTCATCCCATGGGCCTCGTGCTCTGAACAGTTTTTTTAGTGGCACAGTTTTAAGTGAAGCACTTTTTATCTTTTCATTTTTATTGATTGAGAATTTCATACATGCATGCCGGTAAAGTCGTCCTCCCCCCATCCCTCTTTATTTTCTTCCCTCCCCACCCACTACCCTCTCTTCCCTCCTAATGTCATGAACTCTTTAAATTTCATTGAATCTGCCTTGTCCCGCCAGGGTGTGCATGGATGCAGAGCCATTTACTGATAGAATTTTTTATCTGAAAGAAAAATACTCAGACTGGAGGGCTCAGTGGTTAGAGCACCACCTGCTCTCCCCTGGGTCTGGAGTTCGAATCCCAGCCATGTGGTGGCGGCTCACAGCTGTCTGTAACTCCAGTCCCAGGCCTCATGATGCCCTCATACAAAAGATCAAAATACCAATGTACATAAAGATAAAATAAATTATGAATCCCAGCACTTGGAAGCCAGAGGCAGAGGCAGGCGGATCTCTGAGTTGGAGGCCAGCCTGGTCTACAGAGCGAGTTCCAGGACAGACAGAGAGACATAGGGAGTCCCAGCCTCAGAACCTGACAATAAATACATTGGTAGATACGTTGATGTCTTTAAAAGAAAAAGAATACTCAGTGGGAAAAAATTAAGTTTTTTTTTTTTTTTTTTTTTTTTGGTTTGTGTGTGTGTGTGTGTGTATGTGTGTGTGTGGTGCTGGGTTTGAAACCCAGGGCCCTGTGCGTGTAAGGAAAGCGCCTATGTCCCAGCTCCATGTCTAGAAAATTTGCGTGATCACCTTGGCCTTCCTGTGGGTATTCGCATACATTATCCTGGTGGGAATTTTTGAATCTCAGAAATACTTTGTAGGTCACAAGGCACTGTAGACACCTTTTTACTTTTTATTTAAATTTGTCTTTTATTTCAATTTTTCCTTGCCTCAGTGAACAAGAGCCGAAGGGTAGCCTTCAGCACCGCGTCGCTACTCAAAGTGGCCCCCAGCCCTGTGGAGAGGAATGTCATCCACGAGCTGTTTCTCAGCACCCTGGACCCAAAGTACGTCAGGATGGCTCTCGGTTGTCCATTAAGGTGGCGGGAGAACATGCTTGAGTCCTCTTAACGTGCAAACACGGCGTGACGTTTTTTATTTAATTCGCCTCCGCTTGTGCAGGACGATAAGCTTTCAGAGTCGCGTTCTGCCTCCTAAGGCCGTGTGGATGGAGGACACGAAACTCAAGAGCCTGGATATTTGTCACCCTCAGGTCTGAGATTTTGTGAGCAGTGTTGTGAATTCATTTGCTGGGTTTTTGACAGACCCTTGACATGCGCTTAAAGGGATGTTTTTTTGTTTCCTATATAAAGATAACCACAGACTTTTATTAATGCCCGTAATTAATATTAATACAATAAACAAATAATTTATGTTTTACAGGGTTAATACCCATTTATTTTTATAAATATGCATAATAAGTTAATAATTTGTTTTATAGGATTCATAATTGATTAACATTAATACTCACAATAAATCAATAATTTACGTTTTGCAGGAGCGGAACATTTTCAACCGGATCTTTGGCGGTTTTCTCATGAGGAAAGCTTACGAGCTCGCGTGGGCCACGGCCTGTAGCTTCGGGTGGGTCTGACTCAGGTTCCGTCTCAGCAGCGACTGACCTGGTCCGCTGAGAGGAGACATTTTTAAAGCTGTCCGGCTGTGAACCATACCACATGTCCTGTGCGCATGCGTGGGGGCGGCACGGGGGGGGGGGGCAAACGTAGGAGATGACGTTGTAAAATCACTATTACTTCTTTTTTCCTTTTTCCGTATTTCCCATATTTTTTAAGTAGGTTTTTAATTCACAGGCTGAATACAACACTTCTGATGACGTTTTTTAAAATGTAAAACTCTCGGTATATATTCTTAGATAAGGGTGCGCATTATTTACTTTACTACTGTATATTTAGAGCGTACCCAGCCCCAACGTTTGCTTCAATTAATTAATGAATTCAATTAATTCTCACCGTAGCTGGATTCGACCATTTCCCCATCCTTTACGTCGCCCTTTCGGATCACTTATTTTACGTCATTCATTTTTCATAATTAATGATTAAGGGGGACATTTGAGACCAGAATTTTGCAATTCACCCTGATTCTGGGCCCTGCCCCACAGTGGTTCCCGGCCTTACGTGGTCACCGTCGATGACATCATGTTCCAGAAACCCGTCGAGGTCGGATCGCTACTCTTCCTTTCTTCACAGGTGGGCGGGGTCATGAGGGGCGAGGAAAGTTTTTTTTTTTTTTATTCTTTGTCATTTGGGTCTAGAAAAGTAGTGATTTTTGTTGTTGTTTTTTGTCTTTTCAACTTTATTTTAAAAGAAAAGCTGTCTTTTTAACCCCCGTGTTTCTCCCACGGCTGCCCCCACCTACTCCCCCCGTCCCCCCGCCCCTGGTATTCGAGGCGGCTGAGGAAACCTCGCGCCCGTGAATGTTTCAGGTCTGCTTCACACAGGACAACTACATCCAAGTCCGAGTCCATAGCGAGGTGGCCGCACTGGGCAGCCGCGACCACGTGACCACCAATGTCTTCCACTTCACCTTCGTGTCCGACAAAGAAGTGCCCTTGGTTTTCCCCAGGACGTACGGAGGTGAGGCGTGGTGTGTGCTTCACATGACGTGTGTTCTGCCCCTGAGCTACACTCCCTGTCACCCTAGTCCTTTAACAACAACTGTGTGCAACACTAGCCCCAGAGTGCGTCCCTGTGGCTGGCTGTGCATGCGCAGCGTCGGCTGCCCTACTGTGCGCAGACCGTCACTCATCATTGTGCTGCAAATTTCTGTCTTTCAGAGTCTATGCTGTACTTAGATGGACAGCGGCACTTCCGGTCCGTGGACGCCCGGGCCGCAGTGAGAAACGACGACCCCGTGGGGCCCCTGGGCCCCGTGATGCGGTGCCACTAATAAAGTCATGCTGGGAAACAGTCACATGACTCATGCTTCCGGAGCGTTCGGACTCAGACATTCGTGTGTGTGCGTGTGCGCACGCGCGCCTGCATGTGTGTAAAATACTGACGTCAATATTTTTGTTTTTTTTTTTTTTATCTTCCGCAAATGTGTGCCGTATTCAGCCTTTAGATTGATCACAGAGGCAGGACGGGCAACGAGACAGAGCTGATGAGACCTTAAAATTTGAGAGAGAGAGAGAGAGAGAGAGAGAGAGAGAGAGAGAGAGCGAGCTAGAGAGCTAGAGAGCTACAGGGATAAAGCTCAAACCCTTAGATGCCATCAGAACAAAAATTAAATCGTTTGGGGAGGATGTTCAGCACATTGGGTAGAAGAGAACGACCTTTAGCCAAGGTCGTTCAGGCCTTATTAATTTAACAGCAATCACCAGCGCTTGCACACACACGAATACACACGCACATCTATGACTGCCATGTTCAGAAGCCTCTCAGTGTCGGCTTTCAGCATCTCTTATTATGAGAAACAACGACCCCCACTTCATAATAAGAACAAGTGGAGCTTAAAGAAGTGAAATCCACAACCTCAAGACACGCCCACAGCCCCAATGGACAATGGAGATACCCACACTGTAGGTTTATGTCCACATTCTGTTTATTTAAAACCTTATCAGATGTGAGAGACCTTGGCTTCTTCCTAGGAAGTAGGTCGGAGGTCAAGGCCGGCTACATCCAAGTGCAGGATTCCAGGTCTCCGTGTGGAAAAGGTGTGAGACTGAGACACACGACAGGTTAGTTGGAGAGCCCACGGGGGTTGAGCCAAAATCCAGACTGGTTACCGAGGCCTACTGTCAGAGACAGAGGCCTTACCCAGAGAGATGCCATCTCTCAGGCCCAGGCTTGGTCTACAGGGGACTAATATGTCTGAGTCCTTGCTGTGATCGTGATTTCTAAGCTCTCAGTTTCCCTTGAAATGGTTAATCCTCTAATTTCTAATTATTTTTCAAACTTTTGATTCTGGGGCTGGAGAAATAGCTCGGTGGTTAGAAGCACTTGTTACTCTTGCAACTCTGGCCCGGGTCCCAGCACCCGCAAGGTGGCTCGCGTCCAGCTCTAACTCCAGTATCAGAGGATGCAGTGCCCTTTTGTGACTTCTACAGGCACTGGGATTGCACATGGTATGCACGCATGTATAAAAGTAAAATCGCGTACATCTAAGATATTTCCGATTCTTACGTTTTCTGTCTGTAAGTCTTTTTTTTTTTTTTACAACTTTATTTTTAAAAAAAAGCACGTACAGATTTTTAAAAGCATTTTGGCATAAAACTATATGAATATATTTTTGTCAGTATTTGATTTTTTTAAAGGTTCAATCCTATGACTGGGATTATGGTTACAAATGAGGACAACCTACCCTGATGCTTCATTAGTCCTACCTGCAACTGTTTGGCACATAGACCACATGTGTTCATGCCAGACTCACCACAGAGCCACTTTCTCCTGTTGTGCTGAACTTCAGTTATATTCTGCTCTGCTACAAGCATTCAGTTCTCCTCCCACAATAGCTTTGCTTTTTTTCTTCATGTGGATTGAGTCTCTCAGGAGGTAGTAGTTCCAGATGCTGAACCACAAAGAAAAATGGTGACTTTAAACCAGCATCTATCTTCCTCCCTCTCCTCCAAGTACCACGCATACTTCATGGACCCTGATCCCCAGATAGACCCAGGCTATAGTCCAGATCACTCATGGAGCATCACATAGAAGAAGGTCCAATCCAGAGAACAGCCCCATTCCAGAAGACACAAGGTACTAATGAAACCCAAGAGGACAATGTGTGCTTATATGTACATGTAATTATAAACCACCTGTAGGTAGAGAGAAAACCTTCTCTAGGAGTGGAGAGGACACCCAAAAGGTACATATATATTTTATATACTGAATGAAAGCCAGGTGTTCAAATTGACTTTAAGGGCCTCAGAAGCTCAAGGTTGATTGATATTTCCATCATGGTGCACATCTTTTTAATTTAGAGGATCCTGAATTGGGAAGGACAATAATGGGAGGGACTCACAGACTCTACACTTGGTCAAAAGGAGTCCAAGAGGTAAACATCTTAGATCCTTGCTTTGAAACACACTTCCTGTAAAGGGGCAAACAGTATAAACTTGAACCCTCACATTGCTTCAAAGACAAGGATGGGCAGACACATTCTGCGCCTAGTGCTGGGGTCAAGACCCTGTTAGTCACTCACCAATAATATTGATTTTCTTGAATCAATTCCTGGAACTTGTACAAGGCCTCACTGATCTTCTGTGACAACTCCTGAAGGTCAGACATCAACTCATGATGCTGTGTCTTTTGCATATGGGACTCACACTTGATCCTGGGATCATGGCAAATGAGCAAATAACCCTTTGACTAAGGATTCAAGGTTAACATCAATCAAACTGAATTGTGAACTACCCAAAGTCTTCCATGTCCTTGCTCCTTGGTACTGGATCCTCTTGGTTCTTATTAAACTTAATATTCTTGGTCTGGCACCAGTAGATCCAGGGAAGCAAAGGAGGAAGTTAACCTGTATTAGCTTTCTGAAGGGGCTTGAAGGAATAGCTTAGCTCTTCCAGAACTTTCCAGGAGCTTGTGCCCCATGTCTGGGTCCAACTTAAATCTGTGATGAATCTTCTATTTAAGAAAGGATTTTTCAATCCTTGGTTCTATTGTTATATAATTTCCCAAAGGACATAACTCTTATTTACAGGGAAAAGGCCTCTAACATACATCAGGATTTTCCAAGGTTCATCCAAGTTGGGCACACAGGTTACTTGTTGCTTAAAGTGAGGCTCCCCAGCTTCATAAATATTATTTAGTGAAAACTGAGCAAGGCTAATCTACAGAGCCCATAACTCTCTACTCTCTATAGGCTACTTATGTCTTAAGTTGAACACACACACACACACACACATACACACATACACTGGAAGGCACACATAAACATAATCAGAATCCTAAATAAATACAATGATTTGGCTTTATCTCAGAGTATAATGAACAAAATTTGAGAAAAGCAGTGCTAACCCACAGCCAATCCAATCAAACAGTAAGAGAGAGCAAGTGGGACCAGGCCTCTTCAGCTTTTGAAAGGACCAATTAGATCCAAAACACATACAGAACAGATACAAAAAGATTGACCATAAAGAGCAACACCTAGCCTGTCCCACACACCAAGACTTGTCTAGACTTTTTAAAATGCATAATGGGAGCTCACACTATACTACCAATATCCCCAGACTGGGACTCATGCCAGGGGTTCTGATTTACGTTTGGAGTATTCAAAATGCCCTGTTATTGTATTTTACTCCTATATGCCTTCTATTCTGCATTTAAAATCCAGTCAGAAAAAAATGAGAAGATGAGTTTGGGCATGAAGACAGCCTGGGGTTGTAGGCTTCTGTGATGTGAGGAAATCTGGTGTTAAGAGAGAGGGCCCAAGATAGTCATCAAAGAGCTGAACATAATGAAATCCTTGGTATAATAGTCCAGGATTTCTTAGAGTTTGTTCCTTTCATTTGTGATCTTCTGCAGATCAATTTTCAGCATTTCCAACCTCTTCACCATCTGCTCATTCTTGGTGGCCATGGCTGCAGGTTCAGATGATGCCTTCCCCAAAGACCCTGCAGGTAGGTAAACACAAGTAAGCTTGTAGAGCTAATAGGACAGAAACTGAAGAGACCATGGTTAGTCCCAAACAGAACCCCTAGGAAGAGGAAATTCTAGAGGCCCTGAAAGAACAGGAAGGCTATCTTCAAGCTGTGCTCCTCAGACATGTACCTGTTTCTAACTACTATCACTAAACACAATTCTCATTTCCTAGTGCACTCTCCCTGGCCCTGAAATGCATAAGCTGGCCAAGGCCAAGAGAATTTGAGGGCATTGTCAGCTCCTATCTAATAGATAAACATAATTTTTGGAGTTCATAGTGCTCATCACTTAAAGTATTGGTTACATACACCAGCACCCAACATCTGACACAAGTCAACACCTGTGCAAGCTTCCCAAACTACTGTCATGAGACTTCCCAAACTACTACCCTTTCTTCAGACTGTGATGTATGGGACATCATATAAGTTCAAGACCAAAGTGTCTGACACCTTGCCTAATGGCCAGGGGAATATTTCCTCTCTTTTACTCAAGTCACCTACAGAAATCTATTGAGATCAAAGTACTTCAACACTCTATTCCTGAGAACAACACCTTGTTCCTCTCACCAAGCTTCCTCCTGAGATTCTTTGCCCCTCAGCAGGTAATTAATATCTCTCAGCAAAGCAACTGCAGGCCTGTCAATTCATGGCTCTCTGCAAAACTACCCAGGTATTCTTGAATCACGATGTGCCATTTAGGAATGTGAAGGCTCGAGATCATAAGACCTATTTCTGGAAGGACCAGATCAAGCCAACCTCCTCCAGGAAGCTCCAACCCCCCTGCCCAAGACTCACTGTGCTTATGCCAGGACCATATATTTTTTCTGTTCTTGAACGTGACAGAAGGCTTGTCTCCTGCCTAGGTGTGGTCTCTGCTTCTACTCTATTTTCCCTCCGAATTATCCTGAGTAGCATGGACATCATGCCTACTTGTGAACCCAATAGATTCTGAAGGAACACCCCACAGGCAGTTGTTATCACCACAACATTGCTGACATCACAGAAGATTCTAAAGCTTTCCTGGATACAAGAGAATATTCAGGGAATTGACTACTGATGATATCACTGGGAAATGCCATGACCTATAGACTAACCAGCTTACCCCAAATTGGGTAGTTTTTGAGATGTGATTTCTTGAGATGCTCTTTGGGCCCTGAGCACACCCCTTGGTACTTTCTCCTTCCAAAGTTATAGATTTCTCCATGCTTATTTGCATCACAAGTGACTTGGATGAAAAGAGTTTGTTAGGGTCTTGGCATGGGTAGATCATTTTTGTTAGAACCTAAAGCTCTAGAATACTTGGATGAGGGAGATTTTTCTTCATAATAAATCTACTCCTAGTCTCATTCATGTAGCAGACATTCCACAGACACAGGGTTTCCCAGAGGTCATAATCATCATTCTCTACCCTTAATTATGAAAGATTGGTTATATTTTATTATTGTGTATGCCTTGAGTGTAGACATTGTTTCAATATACTCAGACATGTGTTTTTATGAAATCTCTTTTTCACAATTCCATTTTTTTGCAATGAAAAACTTCTAACACTTGGCACTTTATTTATCCAGGTACAAGGTGTATATCAATTGGAAAGTTTGTCTCTCTTTTTTTAAAGTCTCACATTCTCACTTTCTTCAATACAACCAGATAATTAGGTAGATATTTGTGAGCAAATGTCATCAGGGATGTTGGATTGTGTCTCTATAGTCCAATTAGCTATATCTTCTCCAATATCTACCTTCCTGAGTTCCCAGGTCTAGACCTGAGAGTGTTGGAGGTTTAGACTATGATACTGTATTCATAAGATACCTACAACCCAATAGGATGGGTAGGGATTAAAAAGGTCACAAGTCTGGTGAACCTTCAATATTAGTCAAACCATAAGTTCAGGAGACTTCTTCCTTCTTGACATGGGTGTTCTGAATCCATGGTAAAATGCCAGCTAACCGAACACGTCTAAGAGTGGGAAAAAATCATGTAAATGCAGGAGATGTGGAACTCAGAAATCCCCTCTGTCTTTCAATTAGTGAGATGAATTGCCTTTATGGAGAAATGTATGACCAGGGTAATAAAAACAGAAATAGAGAGTTTGGATAACTGTTGATACCTGAACCTGGGAAGCAGGTATGATAGGCAGTCCAAACAAATATTACAGAGATGAACCTGTCCCTGTATTGGGTACAATAGGCCCAAAGCAAGAAGGAGGCACTTTCACTCTTTCCTGAATTCTACTGAGAGTTCTGTAGTGTTTTCTTCAATGTCCTTTTATTTATTTTTATTTGTCCAGGTCTCAGACATCTATGTACAAAATCAAGTTTCCCAGATATACATAAATTATTCACTATTAATTGACAAGTTTTGACTTCTCCAGATTGGTTCTTGGAACCATTTACAAGAAAAACTATTTTCCAACAGTTTACTCTGGATTAGTGTTTTCCTTTTGTCACTGAGGTATGTCTCCTGTATGTATCCAGCAAAAGGCTGGATTCTGTTTGTTTCCTGTTGGTTAGCCTGTGTCTTTGTATAGTGAATTTAGTCCATTGATATTGACAGATATTAAAGCCCAATGATTCTTAGTTTTACTTATTTTTGTTTTTCAAGTTGATATTTTGTGTTAGAGAACTTTTCTTATCTGGGATTCTTGTGAGATGATTAATTTCTTATATTTTCTTAGGTATAATTACACTCTTTCTGTTTGAATTTGATGCCTGTATAATCTGTAGGAATGGATTAGTAGAGACATAGTTTAAATTTGGTTTCTCATGGAATATCTCAGTTTTTCCATCTATGGTGATTGAGAATTTTACTGGGTATAGTAGCTACGACTGGCAATTGTGTTTTCTTAGGGTCTACATGACATCTTTACAGGATCTTCCTGATTTTATCATCTCTGGTGAGCAGTCTGATGTAATGTACATATACATAGGCCTGCCTTTGTATATGACTTGACCATTTTTCTTAAAGTTTTTAATATTCATTCTTTCTTTCTTCTATATATCTCTTTTGATTAATATGCAATTAGATGGTTTACTGCTCTATTCCAATACATTTGGTGTTTTGTGGTCATTGTGTACATGTATTGTCATTTCTTTCTTTATGTTAAGGAAGATTTGTTTTATGACTTTGTTGAAAATGTTTTCTGACATTTTGAACTGGTAAACACCACACTCTTCTATGTCTATTATTCTTAACTTTTATCTTTTCACTGTGTCTTAAACTTGCTGGATGTTTTGGTTTAGGGGTTTTTTGAACATTGTATTTTTTTTTTTGACTGACTTGTCAGATACTTCTGAGTTGTGTCCTATGCCTGAGGGTCTCTTTTTGGTCTTCTGTATTATGTGATGCTAGCATCTATAGCTCCTGATCTATTTTGTAGGCAATCTCCAGGTTTCCCACCACTTGTGATTTCTATATTGTATATATTTCAATATATAGGTCTTAGACAGTTTTATTCAATATCTTCACATACATGAATTTTCTTGTATTTCTTTAAGGGATTTGTTTTCACTTTAAAGGCTTCTACTATCTGTTTGTTTGTGTTTTCTAGTAATTTTTAGGGGAGTTTTTATATACTCTTTAAAGGACTCTATCATCAGCATTAATGATATTTTTGGTTATATTTTTGATATTCGTCTATGTTAGGGTATCCAGGGCTTACTGTAATGGGAGAACTATGTTCTGCTGCTGATAAATTACATTGGTATCTGTTGCTTAAATTCTTCTGTTTGCTCCTCAGTATCTGGTAGTCTTTGGTGTTAAGTGGCCCACATGTCTCTGACTGGAGGAAGCCTCCCTGGAGGTATTAGAGCCTTGTGACCTGGGTTAGAGCAGGAGTCAGGCAGTGTTGTCCCTAGTTATAGCACACCTCCTGTGTCTGTGGTTATAGAAGCCCTTCTGTGTCTCTGGTTATAACAATCCTCTGGTGTTCTTGGGTAAGGCAGACCTGCTGTGTTCTTGGTTAGGGCACAACTTATGTGAGACAGGGGAAGGATCTGCCTCAATTGCAGATGGAGCTCCAGACTAGAAGAACTACTGGGCTCAAGCAGAGCAGGATAGATCCTATGTATGTTTGGCTTTGTAGGAGTCTCAGCTGGTGTGGGTAATAGGATGTGTGTTTCACCTCTGTTCATGGTTAGAGAAGATCTCCTGTGAGAATAGCAGACTTGAGTGCAGGGCCAGGATGTGCCCCAGTTACAGACCTGAAAGACAACAGTTTGGCTTGAGATGATAGCTCTTGAGTCAGCTAGGCTGTGTGGGTCTCCATGATGGCATGAATATTCAAGTGGGTGACTCAACTGTACCCCTGATTATCACATAACTCCTGGTATCCTGCCAGGCTATGAGGTATAAGAAGGGAGCAGGCATGATGGTCTTCCCTACATGCAGGTGCAGAACAGAATGTTAGACAATATTTTTTGAGACATCTCTTGAGTTTCTGGAAGTCTTTGGCTCACTCTGAGTAAAGATGGTGGTAACTTTCTATTTATATGAATGTGCTCATGCCAATCCCGGATAGGGGAGATCTGATATGACCAGTAATAGGTTTTTCTCTTCCCTATTCAATGAAGTATGTGCTGGTCCAGTTGTAGTCAGGTAGTATTTGCCTTTTATACTGGAATGAAATATTGAGAACATCAGCTTCTGTCATGGTTGCTTGGTGTATTTCAATATGGGGGCAAGGAATAGACTATGCCTGGGAAACCCTAAGTGTATGCAATTGCTGGCCTATGGGATTTTAAGAAATTAATGAGTCAGCCTTGTGTCTATTAAGAAGTCAGTTGCTTTGTCCCTAATAAGTGTTACCCCAATGTCTTCTAAGATAGGCCTATTGCTTAGGCCAGGAAGCAAATCCTGTAGAATCTGTTTTTCCCCTAGGCAGCCAGAACCACCTAACTGACCGGATGCTTGTCAAGCAAGTTGTATACTGTGAATGCCAAAAAGTAGCACTTAGGAAACCAAGAAGGACTGATGTAGAGGTCATGGACTATAGGACAAAGGCCCTGAGTGCACCCGCATAAACATCACCAGCAGCTTGTCCAGCAGCCATGCAGATTATAGCATACTACCCATAATCAGCAAGAACCTAAGTTCTATTCAAGTAGATGCTCAGAAGCTATAGGACTCATTCATACTCCCTGCTCCATTAAATTTGAGGGGTAACTGTAGTCCAGCCAAATGTAGGAGAGCCTCAAGATTCTCTTGGTGAATCTAGACATGGAATTTGTTCAATAGAAAAAAGGACTGCAGGAGATAGGGTTCACAGTCAGATCTCCTAGCTGGGCTCTGAAGACCTAAGCATCTGTGAGGGCTAGAAGCTCATGTGGCTATCTGGGGCTTCGGAGCAGGAAACAGGTCCACTTAGAATGCAGCCTTATGAACAAGACACTAAGGAGAGACAGAACCCATACCCAAAATCTGAGGAATAGTGCAAACTTTCCAGAATCTGAGTATCCAAGGCTGATTATTCAGATGGAGCAATAAAAAAAAAATGCAGAGGAACCTAGTAGGAACCAAAGGAGGAAGGGAGGCTTCCTGGTGGTTATGAACTCTGCCCAAAGTTCATGCCAGATTTTAATTAGGATTCACAAATCAAGAATAGTATTACATGGTTTTCTTACATTAACACTGTCTGGTCAGATTAGCCATGCAGTAAGGCTGGGAAAGTGCTAAGATTTCTGTCATTCTTGAATCCACTACTCTTTTTTAGGTCCCCACAAAGTGAAGATTCACATTGAGTTCACCAAACAGGATCCTTGAAAACTTAAGAGTTCAGCTTCAGGCAGCAGAGTTTGGAAGTGGTAGAGTCAATCAGGAACCAGGTGTTTCTTTAGTACACCTGTCCATTTCCATGGCAGCTTTTCTCAAGAAAGAGACCAAGTTTCAGGGCCAGGTTTCTCTACACAGAAAAATTCAAGAGGTGACATTGTTATGCAAGTCAGAAACCACGTGACTCTGCAGCCAGCGTGACAGGTATAGGGTTAAGTCAACTGAGGGTATTGCCTGGGATTAAGTCCTGGATCTATTGATACTCTTTATGTAATTTGCTAAGTTTCCTAAACAGTAGCTTCTGTCATGGTTGCTTAGTGTATTTCAATATGGGGACAAGGAATGGACTATTCCTGGGAAACCCTAGGTGTGTATGCAATTGCTGCAATCTTATTTGGAAGAAAGAGAATTTTATCCATAGGTAGCTGCACATTTCAATGTGGATTTCAAAACCTGACCATGATTGCCTTGTAGTTCATTCCGAATGTTTAGCTCTGTGACTCCTGGAGAATCTGTTGTCTTTCTGGCAAGAACAAGCCTGTATAAACTGTGAAGAGGAATTAACTGGAGTTTCTTTCTTTGATGTTCAACATGTCAAATGGGACAGAATGAATGGCTTCCAGCCTTGAACTGTACTGGGATGATTTGATCCAAGTTATCTAAGCAGTTAGATTAATCCTAGCATGAACACATTCATTTGGGGTTCTCTCTACCTATTGTGATGGGAAGAATACAGTAGAGGGCAAGGCCCTGTATTTGTGCCTCCTAAAACCTCCTTTAAACCACTGAGCAAGTACAGACAATAGTCCACACAGGGCTTCCTAATTCTACTCTCATTCCTTTAAGAAATTAATGGCAATTTTGCACTACTTTTACATTTAACATATATTAGATACTTTTAAAAATCAAAATGAACCTAATGTTTCTTTTTACTTTATCTTTATCTTTTTAGGTCCAGCATCAGTTTTATTTCTTTTCTATACTATATTTTATTCACATTTCAAATATCATCTCATTTCCGGTTTCCATTCCATAAACCCTATACTCTCTCCTCCTCCTCCTGTTTCTATGATGCCCTCCCCAACTCCCACATTCACCCACCCTCCCACATACCTTCTTCTGCCTCCCAGCCCTGACATTCCCCTACACTGTGGCATTGAGGTTGGAAGGACCAAGGGCTTCTCCTCGCATTTATGCCTAACAGTGCCATCCTCTGCTACATATGAAGCTTGAGCCATCCATGTGTACTCTTTGAATTGTGCTTTAGTCTCTGGGAGCTCCGGTTGGTGGATACTGTTCTTACGAGGTGCAAACCCCTTCAGCTTCTTCAGTCCTTTTTCTGACTCCTTCATTGAGGATCCCAGTCTAAATTCAATGGTTGGCTGCAAATATCTGTCTGTATATTTGTCACGATCTGGAAGAGCCTCTCAGGAGACAACTATATCAGGCTCCTGACATCATGCACTTCTTGGCATCAACAATATTGTCTGGTTTTGGTGGCTGTATATGGGATGGATCCCTAGGTGGGGCAGTCACTCAATGGCCTATGATTCAGTTTCTGCTACCAACATTATCTCCATACTTCCTCCTCTGAATATTTATGATCCCCCTTCCAAGAAGGACTGAATCATCTGCACTTTGGTCTACCTTCTTCTTGAGCTTCCTGTGGTCTGTGAATTGTATCTTGGGTAATCACAGCTTTTGAGTTAATATCCATGTATCAGTGAACGAATTTCATGTGTGGGATTTTTTAGGGGTGGGAGTGAGGGGATGGGTAACCTCACTCAGGATGATTTTTAAGTTTCAACAATTTGCCTAAGAATTTTATGAAGTCATTGTTTTTAATAGATGAGCACTACTATATTATGTAAATGTACCATATTTTCTGTATCCATTCCTCAGTTGAAGGGCATGTAGGTTTTTTTCCAGCTTTTGGCTATTATAAATAAGACTTCTATGAACATAGTATAGCATGTGTCTTTGTTATATGTTATATCATTTTTGGCTATATACAGGAATTATATAGCTTGTCCTTGGGTAGTACTATGCCCAGTTTTCTAAAAATCCTGAAGACCTATTTCCAGAGTGGTTGTACCAGCTTGCAATCCCACCAATAAGGGAGGTGTGTTCCTTATTCTCCATATCCAGGCCAATATTGGCTGTCACCTGAGCATTTTATTTTTGCCATTTTGACGGGTATGAGGTGGAATCTCAGGGTTGTTATGATTTCCATTTTTCTGAAGACTAAGGATGTTGAACATTTTGTTAGGTTCTTCTCAGCCATTTAGTATTTCTCAGTTGATAATTCTTTGTTTATATCTGTTTTTTAATCTTTAATAGCATTATTTGATTCTTTGGAGTCTACCTTCTTGAGTTCTTTGTATGTGGGTCAGAAGGGTAAAAGTTGGAAATACAAGAGGTTGATGTCAGCTGAAGCCCTGAAGATGGTTATGCAAATAATCATCAACCAGTAGGTGCTATCTGAACTCCCGATTGTAAGTCTACTTTGCCTGGACACATCACAATGAGGCAGATGTGCAAGGCTCCTGGCATGCCCCAAACCCCGCCTCCATCTAGTCAGATCAACCACTCCCTAGGTTTCTCCCCTGCATACATGTATAGCATTAGAAAAACAACTATGGCCAATCATAGAGGCAAATGAATGGAAAGCAGGTGGTTGGATTCCAGGCTGTTTGAAAAGGACAAAAAAAAAGAAAAAAGAAAAAAAAAAAAGAAGTGTACGAAAATAAAGACACACATTGAAGCCTTCTCTTCGGTCCTGGCTCCTTTGTCCTCCATGAATGTTCTATTCCAGAGCCTTATCATAGGCTCTGCACTTCTCTAATAGTCAGGCTGGGATTTATTGGCCCCTTGGCTTTAATGTCAGCACCCTGCTGACCATTGACCCAGCCAGAGTTCACAGGCCTGAGAGCACCCTGCTGGGATTTGTTCCTCCCAGCCTGAACTTAAGCATGCCAGGCAGAGCACACCAGAAGCACCCTTCCCTGGGTCCTGCAGTATGAAGCTACCTTCCACCAGAGGAGCAGAGTTCGGGACTTCCTTCACAAAGTGCAACATTTGTATATATTAGATAGTAGCTCTTATTGATGTAGGGTTGACAAAGATCTTTTCCCAATCTCTAGCTTGCTGTTTTGTCCTAATGACAGTGTTCTTTGCTTTACAGAAGCTTCAAAATGTTGTAAGGTCCCATTTGTCAATTCTTGATCTTAGAGCAGACACCATTGGTGTTCTTTTCAGTAAAATTTCCCCTGTTCCTATGTGTTTGAGGATCTTTGACATTTTCTCTTCTACTAGTTTCAGAGTATCTGGTTTTATGTGGAAGTTCTTGATCCATTTGTACTTGAGCTTGTACAAGGAGATAAGAATGAATCTTTTGCAATCTTCTACATAGTTATGGCCAGTTCAACCATCACCAATGCTATCTTTTTTTCTCCACTGCATAGTTTTAGCTCTTTTGTCAAAGGTCCAGTGACCATAGGTGTATGGGTTAATTCTGGGCCTTTGATTATATTCCACTATCTACCTTCCTGTCCGTGTACCAATACAATACAGTTTTTTTCTCATTATTGCTCTGTAGTACAGCTTGAGGTCAGGGATGATGATTCCACCTGGATGTTTCAAGTAAGGACTGATGTTCTTGTTTTCACAGCAGCCTAGAAAATGACACACACCTAATGTCAGTAATTATTTTTTTAATATTTTTTAATATTGAAAGACTGCCACTCATTCGCCCTGTCAAGAGACTTCCTGAGAGGCATAGCTGAGTTTATCTTTATCCCAATACAGGAAAGTAGAGGGCAAAGAATCCTAGATATTCTGCAAAGAGCCTTCCTCCATCCAGTCTCCTTGTTGACAATAAATGGTTTCTGCAGATCTATGTCATGGCAACAGAATAGTCACGTATTATGCTCCTAGTCCGAGCTTGCCAGTTGAAGGCCTGAGGACCAGGGGTATCAGGGAAAATGGAGCAGCATACTCTAGCTGACAAGTCTCTTTGCTGGAACTGCTGGGACTATAAGAAGGTGTTTGTTTGTTACTTGTTTTAGGGTTTCTTAATTAGAAATATATACAAAGTTGGTCAGGGGTGGCACATGCCTTATTCTAGTCACTCAGAAGGTATTTTAATAATTGTTATTATTGTTTTTTCTCTTTTGGTTGTGTTTTTGTATTTTAATTTTTGTCCCCCACAGCCAGCTACTAGTTTGGTATGTAGGAAGTTCAGCCCATGCTCTGTGAGGCCCTATATGTCATATTAATCAATGCTTTTATTCTGGTCAACCACATTACAGATAATTCAATTATTTTTTCAAACAAAGAAAACAGTCATAGGGGAGGTTTTAACATGTTTGCACTCACATGATTAACAAATCATGATTGTAGAATGACATTCCAATCTTTTGGATTTCTTAGAACTTGGTTTTTTTGAAGACATTGATAAGTGACTTTGAAAGTTGGATGCCTATAATTTCCATGGTAAACTCAGAATCAGTAACTCTACCTCATCATCAGAACCACACCCATCTTGTTTTTGTGGTTAGTCTACATCTTGTGCTCATATCCCCTAATATTATATTTTGTACATGATGCAAAATTTGTTAGTGTTTTAGCAGTGCTCAATTCCTCTACAACCAGCTAACCGTTTTGCTTTGTAACAAAGTTTTCAAACATTTAAACACACACACACACACACACACACACACACACACACACACACACACACTCACATGCACAGTCACACACACACACATGAAAGTAGGCATTCACATGCAAGAAGCAAGAATTTCTATGTGTGTGTGTTGTGTGTGTAATATATACTTTTGTTTTTAATTTGAAAAATAAATTTTTCAGCAATTCTGAGAATTTAATAGGACTTGGACAATCTTCTTAAACTTTGTATGCTTTTATGAGTCAAGACAGCCTTCTATTTTTGCTGGTAGTGTACTTGAAGAAAATGATTTTAATTTTCATCTAGAGGTAGACTATACCCTAAAGGTTAGGTTAAATTCCTAACTTGTCTTTGATTTATGGCACTGAGCCATACATTGATGTCTCATCTTAAATGTTTAGAACTCCACTGAGTACTCAGCCTTGTTAGCAGTTTGATCCTTTTTGTCAAGAAGCTGTTGTCAGGTGCAGTTGATTGTTACAAGCAGAGCAAACATGGAGTTGAAGATTAGGATAGGATGTATGGAATAATTGTTTTGAATGGAACACTTGGAGAAAAAACGCTGGACTAAAAAGAGAACAGGAATTTGGTATCTTTTGCAAAAGTACTTTAGACTTTCATTAGACAACTGGAAATGTCTCACTGTAGCTCCACTACTGTCTTTGATTTATCTGCCTATATCTAATCTCAGAGTCTTAGTTCAGCCTTCTGATAACTAAGCAGTCTTGGTATTCTTCTTGGAAGTTCTTTGGTTCAAACTTAAGTTACTGGTATCATAAAGATCTCAGAATGAATAAAGGAATGCAAAATCCCCAGAAACACTAAGGATCATGGACAGAAGTCCATGTTAACTGGACCAGAGCACTACTCTAAGGTGTTTTTTAGCTGACTGAGGCTAAGAGCCCTGTACATAAGCAAATACCCAAGAAGGAGATATCCACTGGTTTCTTCCCATCCTGGGCTCCTACATCATCTCAGAGATATCAACATAATGATATATTATTTTCTGCCAAGGTTCTTGCCTGGGTGACAATTTCTTTCTGCTTCAGTGGCTTTTATAACCTTCCCTCTAGTCGTTCTTGGTCCTGATAATTATAAAATTTTATTGTCAATAGTGACATGTATACATGTGGAGGCAAGTACACACACACGTGCAAGATTCTTCAATACACACATGTTCATTTTTTGTGCACACATGCAACCATATTACATTGCAATAATATGTTTAGATTCCCATTAAAGCTGATACATGGATAGAATACTATGGAAGTGGAAGTTAATTTTCCTTAGCTGGATAGGGACATAGCCTGCAGAGAGTATAGATACTTTCCCATCCTGAATATAAGTTGGAACCATGGGATGTTGGCCTGTTAGTCAAGACTTCTTAGTAAGATCGAAAGGCTTTACAGACTAGGTTTGTTTCCTAGCACAGGACTACTGCATCATGGGGAAGCCATCTCTTTCTCTTCTGCAGGATTTCACAGTTGCTCTAAATTGAGCAGCTTCATTCAAAAGAGATCCTTTTACCAGAGCATTCCAGAATTTGGGTCCAAAGCTATAAGCCCAAACAACAAGAGAATGTTCATAACCAGGAGTCAAAGGAAAACTTTATTCCTGTAGGGTGATAGTGTCAAGGATATTTTGAGTAACAGAATGAGGACTGACCAAAGTGCAAATGTTTATGTATCTTATACTTAAAAATAATCAACTGAAGGGCTGGACCACATTGGATATTGTTCCTCTTTGACTGATGGAGATCTGGTTCATTTCTACTTCAGCACTGCTCTGACATGTTCCATTCCAACACTGATGTGTAATACTTTCTCTGTGAACACCTGTTTCTTGTTATGGAATTGATGGGTCTTCAGTTCAAATCTCTGAAGTGTTGTACATGGTTACTTGCATGGTTTTGAAGGTCCTCATTTCTCCCAACCCTCCTTGAGGCTGATTTTGGATAATAGCAGTTACAGAGTGCTACAGACAGAACAGGGTGAGTGCTTTAAATTATCATGAGCCTAAGGGTCTGTCAGAGGCAGATACTTGAATATCTGATATTACCATGCTTTTTTCCATTAATTCTAGGGACCTGTTTGCACACATTGAATGATGGCCTACATTATTTGATGCTTAGTAGATGCACAATGAAATGGCCAAGTACTATTTTTGCCATAAGTTGATGAGTATCATCATTTCAAATGCTTTATGAGCAAGTGAATTTACATATGTGTGGATTTATGACAGAGTACAAGCCTGTACACACACACACACACACACACACACACACACACACACACACACACACACACACAAATATTGCTGTGTTCTAGCACCTTTGCTGAGGTATGTGGAGGTACTGAGACCTGTGCTGTGTACAAGGCTCTGACTCAGCCATGCTCTGCTGCCCAGAGCTATACATTTTCCTCTTCAGGGGCTATTTCTATGGGGAGACTCACTGATTCTACAGACAAGTTAGAAGGTCCACACAGATAAGCTGCAAAACACAAAACCAACTTTTGAAGTACGGAAGCTCGAAGAAAAATCTCTAGCCAGTTTTAAGTTGACCCATTATAGTCTGCTCCCCAAACCTACCTTGGCCAGGTAGCACCAGAGGAAGCCAGTAAGTAACCCATTGTTATTATTTGGTAGCTTTTTTTTTAACACAGTACAGTGCATATGATAGTAAAATGTAATTCAAAAGGAGGCTAGTGAATTAACCTGGAATGATTTTTCAGAAAAGCAGCATTGTGCAGAACTGTGAGAGGGAATCTGTCCAGGAACAAAGCTATGCCCATGATATTCTTAGCAGCACAGTGTCAGCAGAGAGGTGCACTGTAAGATCATATGTATCCTTACATGAGACCAATGAGATAAACCAGAAATTCCCAAGGATTTAATTTTGTGCAGGGAAAATAAAGAATTCCGTGTTTTATTTTTTAAAAACGTCTGTGGCTTAACTTCTGCACTGATTTCCAAACATTTTCATCACAAAACAACAAAATGTAAAAAATACAGAGAAAGCCACTGTGAGCTGATTGAAAATGTTGAGGGAACACACTTTTTGGTGAAAGTATGTTGAGCTAATTGGAATTTTTTTTTTCTCTTCAAGCCTCAAATCTCTCATACCAATGCTTACCATGTGAGAAGACTTTCCAATATCCCTGTCATCCAGTCATGTCCAGAATAGAAGCATCAGGAAAGAACTCTCTAGAAGCACTCCTAGAAAACACAACTAATAACCAGCTACTCAGGCTCTGTCAATATGAACTAAGATAAGTACGTGATGAAGAGAACATTTGCATTGTTGAGGGAGAAAGTCCACAAGCCCCCTCCCTTAGTAAATAATGGAGCCAAAGATACTATAAAATTCTAAAAGAATTTGCCCCAAATGTCAAATGATATTAGTGCACAACAGAGCACAAGATGTAGACTGAAACCAGAAACAAATGAGATGTCATGTTTCTGACTGATGGAGGTATGGCTCCATGTTCTGAGATGATCAGTAAAAATTCAGGATCTCTACTATCTTAGTGACCTCTCAAAATTAAAATAAATAATTGTTAGGAAATGCAAAAGTTTGGATGGGCCATTGTACAGACATGATATCTTGCTTATATGAGAGCATACAGATTAACTAACTTTTCTATTAATGTTTTCTTATTTAAAAATAAATAATGGGATCATCTGTGGAATGCTTGGTAAGAATAGAAGCATTGACTAGCATGAATAATAGGGCTCCCAGAGCAAGAGCTTAACATTTCACTACAGAAAAATTAGCTGGGGGGATTATAAAGTTACCGAAACAAAACAAAAGAAAGAAGAACAATTTTAAAAATTTCTGCATTCTGAGATTAAAACATGTGCCAACTCTGGCAAGCTTTGTAGTTATTTCTAATAAATACGCACAAACAAAATACTATTAAAATTCTAGCAATTGGAGCAAAGAGAGCTGTAAGGTAGTGGGTGCTGCTTTTTTTTTCAGTATATCCCAGGGTCTCAGACCTGCACCAAGTGAGCTTAACCTAAAAGCAACACAGTTGACCTTCCTGCTGTCAGGACAGGATTTTACAGGAATATTTTTCTTTGGTAACAAGAAGCCTATATGTAGGAGGCCTCTTTGTGGGTCCTCTAGGACCATAAGTATTCTAGTCAGGGAGGACCTAGCCCAGCTATGTCTTTGAGAAAGACCAGCCAGGTGTTTGAGGAAGTCTCTGGTGTGGTGGGTGAACTGGGATAACTGAAACAATGGCTATCCCCAATGGAAAACAGACAGACCTTTGAGGCCTATGGCCTCCTACTTTACTTCTTCACCAGATGGCTTATTATTCAGATTTTCTCATTATGATCATAGTAAGAATCTTGTTTCTCTGATTCTCAATCATTTTTTCTGTTTTCACATACTTTTTAATCTTATTCTAGCCTCTGGGACTTATTTATACCTTCAAATCCCTGCAACTTTTGAGATTTCTCATATTAGTGGCTAAGTGAGTGGCAAATGTAATGAATGTTGAGCCCTTACTGGTGTCCAGGACATATGGATCTATGGGTATATAAACATGATAAGCCTCTAGAAGGTAATTTAGGAAAGCAGCAGTATGCTCTTAGATTACCTGTGTGACTTCACTTAACATTGTCATATTTGTAGGCTACTATACTTCTGTTCTGAGAAGAATTGGTAACTCCTGAGATAGATGTATCCTGTCCCATAACCTTTGTTATTGTTAGGATACTAGTGAGTATAGGTTTGATGAAAATATTGTCTCATGAATATTAACAAAATCAGTGCTTCTTCAAAAAAAAAAAAAGAGGTCTTCAAGAAAAGGACATACATGATTTTTCACTCTTACATCTGTGAGGTTAGATAGCATTATATCTCAGATTCAGCCTGCCCAGTATAAGAATGCAGAAGCCATAGATGACAATGCTATAAGGACTCCCTCCTGAACTTATGTACCCATTAAAATTGAGGTTAAACCTGAGCTCAGGCCACTCCACTTCCTACCCATTATTCTGATTTTCATGTTTGCTATGAGTAGAGTATCATGTGATAACTCCAACATCCTCATGCATAAACTTGTGATTTCAGAAAGACAGATGGCTATTTTTAACAATATATTAATGTGCAGTCCAGGGTGACCTTTGTTCACTGATTCCCAGTTTAATTGTCTGGTTATATTTGAGAAAGAGAAGATGTCCACATTAATATTTCAAGGAATGGACATAAATTCTACAGTTTTATATGTACCTTGTAATTGATTTCTAATGTTCCCATGAAAGAGGATTTTTCGTTGCAAAAAATAAGATTATTAAACATAGATTTTAAGAAATTCATAGATGCATATATGTAAACAATGTCAGCTGTCATAAAATGCACAAAACATAAATATTCAGGTTTTATATGATTAAAGGTATAGGAGAAAGATATTGGCCTTTGGGAAACAGGGAACACCTAGGGGATTAGACTGTATGTCACGTGCATTGTATCAGGTGATAGATTTATTTTTGAGCCAATCTCCTCCATACAAGGTCACTAGAGAGTTGACTAATAAAAATCTGTTACCTATATCAGTTTCCTAACCAACTCTCACCATCCAAAAACATTGATGACTTGCAATGAAGCATAAAATCTCTAACTTTTGAAGGAGAGGTTGTCAAAGGGTATTCCATGGGTCACATGAGAGACTTCAGGAAAGGGCTCCACAAAAATTGGTCAAACTGGAGAGATCTAGTTAGCAGGTAGGCCATGGGAGTTCCAAGTGACATCATTAGCAATCCCTTCCTTGAACAATCTCTTGTATCTAGGAGAGCACTAGAATCTTCTGTGATGTCACCAGTGTTGTGGTGACAGATACTGTCTGTGGAATATTCATTCAGTGCCTTTTGTGTTCAAAAACAGGCATGTTTTCCAGGCTGCTCAGATTAGTTCAGAAGAAGGGAGATAAAAAAGAGACCAATCCTTCTCAAAAGAACGCTGACCTTCTGTCTTCTTGTAAAAATAAAAGGATGAAATCATTTTGGAGAAAGCATTGTGAGTCATGGGCAGAGTTGGGGAACATCCTTGAAAAAGTAGTCTTGACCTGTGCCTTCCAGGAGAAGGCCTCATAGGCTAGACCCTTGGAATTTCTCAATGGCAGACCAAAGTCAATAGTTTTTGATGAATACTTTGACAGACCCAGGAATGGACAAGCCTGCAGTTATTTTTCGAGGAGCTCTTTAATTTCCTTTTGAGTGGCAAAAAATTCGAGGAAGAGTCACTATGAGAATAACAATGTGGGCTTCATCATTTAGATTACTATAGATCACCTGAGTCTCTGATAACAAAAACAGGGAAGGATGCACCCTGGTCATGTATGGATAACTCAGACACTTTGGGCTTGAACACACATGATTAGGGCTTCATGGTGTTAACCATTGTGACTTCCAGGATTTACATGTGTCACATCTAATGAGCTTACAATGTCCCCTGAATCTTTGTGTCTGGGGTTACTTATGGATTTTAGTGCAAGTGCAAATGTACTAAGGAGTGTGGCACATGTATGGAGATGGGGTTAGGGAAGGGGGACAGAGATCAGCATTTCTGCTCTTTCAGGGATTTACCCTGTCTCTAGATTTTCCTCTTCCTCAACCTTCTTTTAGAGACTCAGAATGGTGTCACTTGCCCCCGTGTCATTCAATATGCCAATTCACTTGTGTTTATCTATCTACAGGGTCTCCATGGAAGTCATCATCCCAAAATTCCATCAGTAAGCACGATAATCAATTGAGAAAATTGGAGAAACTTAAATTTGACCTTGAGAAAATTACTTTTGAGAGAGATGAACTTCAGCAAATTCTCAACCTCTACAATTATAATGATTTGAACTACAGGTATCCATTATGCTCAGTACCCTGTTAGCAGTTTGTGCCCTCTCTGTTAACCCAAGTTTCTTCACATCAAAAGGGTGTATCACTTCTCTTCCTGAATGTTGAAAAGCCTTGGCAGGTGTTGGTTTGTGAAATAAATTAGGTGTGGTGTGTTTATGTTAAACCTATTTTGTAGATGACCTTGAAGTGCTTGGAGTCTGATTGGTTCTGTCACCAGCTGGAAGGACTTGGTCACACTTGTTCCTTCTCACTGTGTGAATGAAATGCCTGCAGGTCATAACTGCTTTACTCTGATTTTGTTCATAATACACTAATTCTATGGCACATCCCTGGGTTTTTTGGCATAGTAATTGTATATGTGTGTGTGTTGGTGTTTATGTTCATCAATGCATTTGTGTGTGTGTTGCTCAGGATTCTGGAGTCCGGGAGCTTTTTTGGAACCTGAGGATTTGTCTGATGCACAGTTTGCAGGTCATGATAATGATGAGTCCATGGCAACTAAATATATCAATAAAGAACATTGCTCCTTGTATTTACCTTGGTGGTATATAGTAATCTTCTGGGGAGTAGGTGTTATAAAGCCTCTTCCCCATAAAAACTAGTTATATCCTCTGGGTTCATGTAATACTAGGAACCAAGGATTATAGATCCATGATATACAAACAAGATAAATGTCCTCAGAAACCTCTGTTGGACCCAAGCCTGTGGCTCAGATGGCTTCAAACATCTTCCAGAACTAGACTATTCCTCAGGTTCACCTGGGGAACTCTTGAACATCAGCTCTCTACATTTTGTTCCCTGGCTTTGCTGTCCTGCACCTATGATATAAGTTCAATCAACACAAATAGGACCCAATTCAAAGGAGCAAGGCTATGGTTTTTACTAGGGTCTGGTAGTAGAGAATAGAGACTGAGTTTACATAACTCTTGAATCCTGAGTTCAGAGTGTTAATTGTTTCTTTGGCTATGTTTTATCACAGGTTGAATGTGGAATTCCCCCTGCTTAAATTACAACATGAGAAGGAAATGATGACTTGGAGAAAATGACCCATTTGATATGTGATGCCATGGAGAAGAGCAAGGAAAAGGGGGATTATGTGAGATTCCAGGAAAGAAGTAGTTTGCAAGGATGAGAGCCCAGTGAAAATGACAAATAAATGGTTCTCATTTTTGACTTTTGGCATTTTTGTTCTTCCTCCCTCTACCCTTTTCCCTGCATCTCAAGATGCTCTCTTCATGCATTGTAGATCTTGAGTCACTCTGACAGAGCCTGAGGAGTAGCTCGTCAGTCCTGATTTCTTTGAGTGCTGCTGGAGAGTTTGCTCCTGGGCCTTACAGTCAGAAGCTGGCTGCATGAACAGGGCTATGTGAAAGGATTCTCAAAATCTGAGAATTGGTGTGAGAAATTTGGGGCTTCAAAAACAAAATTCTCCACATATACCCCCATTCTGTCCAAGAAAAGAACTCTCTAGGCCTTTTTGTTCCTCTAGAGAAGAAGAAAAGAGTTGAGGTTCTCCAATGTAACATTTGCTTTGCACAGTCTAAATTATCTAGTTCCTCCAGCATGGTGAATTCCTCATTGTTTTATGCTCACTTATGATTTTTTTGTGTGTGTCTGTGTGTGGATGGGGGCAACTAAAACTAAAACACCAAAAAATAATCAATTATATCCTCAACTCTCCAAATAGCCATAACAGTTGTATAACCAAATACAACCAATATCCCATCTAAAAAAAATTAAAAACACTATCAAACCTAAAAAGACCCACAAACACTAAAAATTATTAAATAACCCATATACCTACTAATAATTAAACTTAATCCCCCATAATAAATAGTCAGTGGCTTCAATGCCAATCCTAAGTAGCCTTTTAAAAATAATATACTTAAAATAAAAATATAATTAGTTCACACAAAAAATCATCATTGTAATTCAACTATATAAACATCTAATGACAAACATCCAAAAAATCGTTCTCTAATTAAAATTATTAATCACTCATTTATTGACCTCCCAGCTCCATCCAACATTTCTCATCATGATGAAGCTTCGTGTCTCTCCTAGGAGTTTGCCTTATAGTACAAATCATTACAGATGTATTCCTAGCCATACATTATACGTCAGACACAATAACAGCCTTCTCATCAGCCACCCATATATCTGCCAAGATATAAATTATGGCTGACTAATTTGATATTTACACGCAAATGGAACTTCAATATTTTTTTATCTGCCTATTCCTTTATGTAGGACGAGGCATTTACTATGGGTTCTATGTCTTTCTAGAAACATGAAGCATTGGAGTCATCTTACTATTTGCAATCATAGTAACTGCATTCATAAGCTATGTCTTCCCATGAAGACAGATATCCTTCTGAGGGGCAACAGTCATTACAAATCTACTATCAGCCATTTCCTACATCGGAACAACCCTAGTAGAATGAATCTGAGGAGGCTTCTCTGTAGACAAAGATGCCTCAACACAATTTTTTACACTCCACTTTACTCTCCTATTTATCATTGCTGCCAATGTAATCATCCATCCATTATTCCTCCATGAAACAGGCTCCAAAGATCCAACAATCCTAAACTCAGATGCAGACAAAATCCCATTTCATCCATACTACAAAATTAAAGACCTCCTAGGAGTTTTTCTAATATTACTTTTTCTAATAACCCTTACATTATTCTTCCCAGACCTTCTAGGAGTCCCAGACTCCTATATAGCAGCAAATCCACTTAGTACCTCACCCCACATTAAACCAGAATGATACTTCCTATTCGCCTACGCTATCCTACATTCTATTCCCAACAAACTAGCTGGAGTAATTGCTATAGTCTTATCAATTCTAATTATAGCCCTAATATGACTACTAAATACATCAAACAAGAAAACCCAATATTTTGTACAAACTGTATACTGAATTCCAGTAGCAAACACTCCTTGTCCTAACATGAATTGGAGCCAACCAGTTGAACACTCATTTATTGTGTTAAATAATCAATTAGTCTCAATCAGCTATTTCTCAATCATTCTTGTTCCTTTAACAATTTCAGGAATTATCAAAGACAAACTGCTAAAATGAAATCTATACCCTGATAGTATAAACACTACTCTGGTCTTGTAAACGAGAAATGAAGAACATATCTTCTCAAGGCATCAAGAAGAGAGAAATTATCCTCACCATCAACACCCAAAGCAGAAATTCCCATTAAACAACTACTTGACAGTACATAAATTTATCTAACACATTAATACATTTATGTATATTGTACATTAAATTATTTTCCCCTAGCATATAAGAATGTACCGAAATCAATGAAATAAGACATATACTAAAATTTACCTATCACTTTTTATAAACATGAATATTATTCAATATATTTAATTAATGATTTATAGACATATCTGTGTTATCAAACATACACCATTAAGTCACAAATTTCTTTTTTTCCATACAATTATACCCCTTCCCATTTGGTCTGTTCATCTACCATCCTCCGTGAAACCAACAGCCCACCCACCTATACCCCTCTTCTTGCTGTGGGGTTAAAACTTGGGGTTACTAATGTGAAACTTTATCAGGCATCTGGTTCTTACCTCAGGGCCGTAACTGCATTATCGTCCATACGTTCCCTCTAATAAGACACTTCGATGGTGTTGGGGCTAAGCAACCCATGACAAACATAACTGCGGTGTCATACATTTGATATATATTTTTTTAATTTTTAAGATGATGTGTCTCAGCATAGTCATCAAGGCTTGAAGGCCAACCGGAACTGTAGCTGGACTTTAAGTTAGGAATCATTAATCCATTTAAATAAGCTCCAATGACTACCTCTGAATGCATTTTGTACATACAACCTCAATTTACCTAAAATCCTATTTGCCACCCCACATTCCTCAAGACCTTAAAACTTTAATGCCAACCCCCAAAACACTGAAAAGAATATATAAAATGATTCCTACAGGCCTTATTCTGTTCTAGTGGTTCACAAAAATAACTTAAATTTTAGTTTTAGTAAAATTTACCACAACAAAATTTCACCTCGTCAAAACCCACCTTCTACCTATGTCCTAATAAACTGTGCTCTAAGTTTATGTAGCTTAACAATAAAGAAAGCACTGAAAATGCTTAGGTGGAAATTTTATCCCATAAACACAAAGGTTTGGTCCTGGCCTTATGATAATTGGAAGTAAGATTACACATGCAAACATTTTTAGCCCACTGTAAAATTCCTTAAACATTTAGCTAAAATTTTAGGAGAGGGTATCAAGCACATAAAAATAACTTAGACACCTGGCCTACCCACACCCTCATGGGACCCAGCAGTGCCAAATATTAAGCAAGCAATAAATAAACATTTGTCTATGCTACCCCTCTAAGGGTTGGTAAATTTTGTGCCAGCCACCGTGGTCATACAATTAACCCAAACTAATTATTCTCGGCATTAAACATATTAATTAAAATCAAGCAAATAGAATCAAAACCCAACTTACATGTGAAAATTCATTGTTACGACATAAACTCAGCAATGGAAGTCATTCTATCATACATCATTACATGATAGCTAAGACCCAAACTGTGATTAGATACCCCATTATGCTTAGCCCTAAACTTAAATAATTTTACAACAAAATTATTTGCCAGAGAATCACTAGCCATAGCTTAAAACTCAAAGGACTTGGCGGTACTTTATGTACATCTAGAGGAGCCTGTTCTATAATCAACAAGCCTCACACTACCTTACCATCTCTTTCTAATTCAGCCTATATGCTTCCATCTTCAGCAAACCCTAAAAAGGCATTAAAGTAAGCACAAGAATAACATAAAAACATTAAGTTAAGGTGTAGTCAATGAGATGGGAAGTAATTGGCTATATTTTCTTTTCAAAGAACATCACGAGAACCTTTATGAAACTAAAGGATAAAGGAAGATTTAGTAGTAAATTAAGAATAGAGAGCTTAATTGAATAGAGCATTGAGGTATGCACAGACCACCCATACCCCCCTCAAATTAAATTTACAAAACAGTAAATAATTTCCAACAAAACATTTATGAGAGGAGATAAGTTGTTACAAGGTAACCATACTGGGAAGTGTGCTTAGGATACTTACAGTGTATTATTAAAGCATCTGGCCTACACCCAGAAGAATTGACAGGCATGGACATGTTAAATCAACCCTAGCCATAAAAAAAATAACCCAACTATACTAATACCTAAACTAAAACATTTCATTTCACAAAAAGTATTGGAGAAAGAAATTTACTATCAAGAACTAGAGAGCTAGTACTACAAAAGGAAAAAAAAAAAAAAGGTCAAAGATTACACAAAGGTAATAATACCTTGTACCATTTACATAATGAATTAGCTAGAAAAACTCTAACTAAAAGAATTTCAGCTAGAAACCTCAAAACCAAACGTATTACCTAAAATCAAGTTTATGAATCAACCTGTCTATGTATCAAAACAGTGGGAAAGTTTTTAGGTAGAGGTGAAAAGCTTAACTAGCTTGGTGATAGCCGGTTACCCAGGAAATGATTTTAGTTCAACTTTAAATTTACTATAAAAATATTAAATCAAAACATAAATTTAAAATATAGCCAAAAGAGAAACAGCTCTTTAGGAAAGAAGAAAACAACCTTTAATAGAGAATAAACATTAATATAATTAAATTTAACCATTGTTGGCCTAAAAGCAGACTTCAATAAAGCGTTCAAGCTCAACATTAAATAACAACTAATTCCACAATTTACAATTAATTCCTATACTATTAATTGGGTTAATCTATTATTATATAGATAAAATGCTGTTGATATGAGTAACAAGAATGACAAACGACTCCTTGAACAAGTGTATGACAACTCTGATAATCATTGTTAGTTATCGGACTATAGGCACTAAGCCCCCAATCAAACTACCTATTTTATGTTCTGTTAGCCCAACACAGGAGTACCCCAAGGAAAGATTAAAAAAATAAAACGAATGTAGCAAACCGGAACATCGCCTGTTTACCAAAAACATCACCTCTAACTTTATAAGTATTAGAGGCACTGCCTGTCTAGCTACTGAAGTTAAACAATTGCAGTGTCTTGACTGTGCAAAGGTAGCACACATTCCTATTAGGGACTAGAATGTAAGCCTAAATGAGGGTTCAACAGTCTCTTATTTTTAATCAGTGAAATTGACCTTCCAGTGAAGAGGCTGGAATAAATCAATAAGATGAGAAGACCCTATGAAGCTTTAAGTCATTAGTTTAATTACTATTTAAAATAAGCCTAATGGCCAAAATAAATAAAATCTTGAACTAAAAATTTCTGTTGGTGTGACCTCACAGTCATAGACTTACAAGTCAAAATGAATTAACAATCTTATTGACCCAAAACTCTTTTGATAAATGGAACAAGTTACCCTAAAAACAACAGCACAATCTATTTGTTTATATCGTTGTACCAGTTTAAAACCCCACCAACAGTGGAGAAGTTTTCCTCTTTCTCCACATCCTCGCCAGCATCTGCTGTCATCTGAGTTTTGGACCTTGGCCAATCTGAGTGGTGTGATGTGGAATCTCAGGGTTGTTTTGATTTGCATTTCCCTGATGGCTAAGGATGTTGAGCACTTCCTTAGATGTTTCTCAGCCATTCAATATTCCTCAACTGAGAACTTTTAGTTTAGCTCTGTACCCCATTTTTAATAGGGTTTTTTGATTCTCTGGTGTCTAGTTTTTTGAGTTCTTTGTATACCTTGGATATTAGGCCTCTATCTGATGTGGGGTTGGTAAAGATCTTTTCCCACTCTGTCAGTCTCGCTATTCCTCAGAAAATTGGACATAGTACTACCTGAAGATCCAGTTATTCCACTTCTGGGCATACACCCCAGAGACACGCCAATATACAACAAAGACACATGCACCACAATGTTCATAGCAGCTCTATTTATAATAGCCAGAAGGTGAAGAGAACCCAGATGTCCTTCAGTAGATGAATGGATACAAAATTTGTGGTACCTTTACACAATGGAGTACTACTCAGCTATCAGAAACAATGACAACGAAATTCTTAAGAAAATTGATGAATAGAGAATATCATCCTGAGTGAGATAACCCAGTCACAAAAGAACAGACATAAATATGCAGTCACTGATAATGGGATACTAACCCCAGAAAGCTCTGAACACCCCAGAAACAACTCACAGACTGTGTGAAGTTCAAGAAAAAGAAAAAGAAAAAAAAACATTATGCTCAATCCTTACACACCAAGAAAACTTTGACTAATTTCAAGTTACATCCTGTTTTACATGTACTTTATGCTCATTTTAACTAGTAAGACCTTAATGGACATTATCAAACATTTGAAAAAAAAGCCAAGCACTGACAAAAATGTATTCATATACTTTTATGTGAAAATGCTTAAAATTTGTACATTTATCTTTGATTTTTAAAATAAAGTTGTTCAAAAAAAGAGTTCATATCATCAATTAGGGTTTATGTACCCAATGTTGGATCAGGACATTCCAATGGTATGGAAACTATTAATGGTTTATTTGTTCAATGATTAAAATTCTACGAGATATGACTTCAGACCAGAATAATCCAGGTCAGTTTCTAGCTATTCACAATTTCTCCCAGTGCGACAGAACAAGAGAAATAGAGCCACCTTAACAAAAGTTCTCTCAACAAAAAATTATGAAGTATATCTTAATAAAATATTTACATGTCAAATTCCATATGGAGAGAAGGTGATTACGGTGGCAGAGGCAGGGAATTGCATGGGACTTAAAACCTTGTCCCCAGAGGTTCAAATTCTGTCCCTAATTGTGCAATTTATTAATATCTTAACGCTCCTAGTCCAAACCCTCATTGCTGTGGCCTTCCTAACATTGGTAGAACAAAATATTTTAGGTTATATACAGTTACAAAAAGACCCCAATGTAGTCGGACCACAAGGAATTCTACAACCCTTTGTATATGCTATAAAATTATTTACAAAAGGACCCATATGTCCCCTAACCACCTCAATTTCACTATTCATTTTGCATCAACCTTGTCCCTTACACTATCCTTAAGTCTATGAATCCCACTACCAATACCATACCATTTAATTAACCTAAACCTCTGCATTCTATGTATTATAGCCACTTTGAGTCTTTCAGCTTATTCTATCTTATAATCAGATGAGCATTCAACTCAAAATACTCCCTATTTGGTGCATTAAGAGCAGTAGACCAAACAATTTCATATGAAGTAACAATAGCTATTATCCTCCTATCAGTTCTTCTAATAAGTGGCTCATTTTCCTTACAAATACTCAATAGTGCCCAAGAACAAATTCGACTTATTATTACAGTATGACCCATAGCCATGATATGATTAATTTCAACTCTAGCAGAAATAAACCAAACCCCACTTGATCTTTCAGAAGAAGAATCAGAATTAGTCTCACACTTCAATGTTGAATATGCCACAGGCCCATTTGCTCTATTCTTTATAGCAGACTACACTAATATCATTTTAATTAATGCCCTCACATCCATTGTTTTTCTAGGCCCACTATACATTAACTTCCCAGAACAATACTCAACTAATTTTATAACAGAAACATTAGTACTATCAACCACATTTCTATGAATTCAAACATCCTACCCATGATTCTGATACAACCATCTAGTATGAAAAAACTTTCTACCATTAACACTAGCATTCTCCATATGACACATTTCAATACCAATTTTCCTAGCAAGCACACCCCCTTAATATAAAGAAACATGTCTGATAAAATAATTACTTTGATAGAGTAAATAATAGGGGTTTAAGTTCTATTGTTTCTAGAATAATAGGAATTGAACCTATTAAGAATCCAAAATTCTCGATAGAGGCTGAGCAACTGGCAACTTCCGGACGCAGAGCAGAGCCTGGCCTACCTGCCAGGTGGAACGGCGGCTCATAGAGGCTGAGCAACTGGTGAGTGGGAGACCAAGACTGCAGGGGAGCAGAGAGATTTCTTCGGAGTACACACGGAAAGTGCACACCGTAACTTGCCCTGCCCCGCCTTGCCTTGAGACAAGGGAAAGGCAAGAATATATCACTGACAACAAAATGGCAAGAGGAACGAGAAAGAGTATATCCCAAGGAAACCAAGACAAACTGGCAACACCAGAACCCAGCTCTCTCATAACAGCAAACATCGGAATTCCAAACACTCCAGAAAAAGAAGACACAGACCTGAAATCATACCTCAAGATGCTGATAGAGATACTTAAACAAGAACGAGAGGAAAAGCAAAAAGTTTCAGAAGCTTTTAAAGAGGAAACAAGAAAAACACTCACAGAACTCAAGGAACTAGAGGAAAACAGAACCAAAGAAATGAAGGAATGGAAGAGGGAATTTAAAACGGAAATTGACACAATAAAGAAAACACTAAAAGACATAACCCTAGAGGCAGAACACCAAAAAAAGAAATCAGGAGTCACAGAAGCAAGCATTTCCAATAGAATACAAGAGATCGAAGAGAGAATCTTGGGGGCAGAAGACAACATTGTAAACATAGACAAAACAACCAGAGAAGATGCAAAAAACAAAAAGCTCCTAACCCAAAATGTTCCGGAAATCCAAGACACAATGAGAAGACCGAACCTAAGAATAATAGGAATAGAAGATGGAGAAGAGTATCAACTAAGAGGCACAGTAAACATCTTCAACAAAATCATAGAAGAAAACTTCCCTACCCTCAAGAATGAGATGATCATGAGCATAAAAGAAGCCTTCATAACTTCAAATAGGTTGGAGCAGAAAAGAAATACCTCCCGACACATAATAGTCAAAACACCAAGTGCCCAAAGCAAAGAAAGAACACTAAAAGCAGTAATGGAAAAAGGTCAGGTAACATATAAAGGCAGGCCTATCAGAATCACACCCGATTTCTCAACAGAGACTGTGAAATTAGAAGAACCTGGAAAGACATCATGCAGACCCTAAGAGAGCACAAGTGCCAGCCCAAGCTGCTATACCCAGCAAAACTAGCAATCACCATAGATGGAGAAATGAAGATATTTCAAGACAAATCAAAATTTACACAATATCTGACCACAAACCAAGCACTACAACAAAGTATAGGTGGAAAACCCAATACAATGAGGGAAAATACAGCCTAGTAAAAAGAAGAAAACTCCTAAACAAAAAAACTAAAAGAAGAAAAAGACACAGACACAACTCAACCCACAAAAGCAATAATGGCAGGAAACAGAAACAACTATTCCTTGATATCTATTAACATAAATGGACTCAACTCCCCAATAAAGAGACATAGGCTATCAGACTGGATACATAAACAAAATCCAGCCTTTTGCTGCATACAGAAAACTCATCTCAGAGACAAAGACAGACACTATCTCAGAGTAAAAGGGTGGGAAAAAAACTTCTAAGCAAACAGCCCCAAGAAGCAAGCTGAAGTTGCTATTCTAATATCGAATAAAGTAAATTTCCAAAAAAAGTTATCAAAATAGATAAGGAAGGACACTTTTAATTCATTACGGGGGAAATCTATCATGAGAAACTCTCAATCCTTAACATATATGCTCCAAATAAAAAAGCACCCACATTCATAAAAGAAATCCTAATAAAGCTCAAAAAATACATTTCATCCCAAACAATAATAGTGGGAGACCTTAATACCCAACTCTCACCGAAGGACAGATCAAGGAAACAGAAACTGAACAAGGACACTGCAAAACTAGCAGAGACTTTGAACCAACTAGAATTAATAGATATCTACAGAATATATCATCCTAAAGTAAAAGAATACACTTTCTTCTCAGCAACCCATGGCACCTTTTCGAAAATTGACCACATAATTGGACTAAGAACTAGCCTCAATCGATACAAGAAGATTGAAATTCTACCATGCATCCTCTCAGATCACCATGGTCTACGGCTGGTCTTTATTAACAACAAACACAACAAAAAGCCTAAGTATACATGGAAACTAAACAATAATCTGTTAAATGATAGCAGGGTCAAAGAAGAAATAAAGAAAAAAATTAAGGACTTTCTAGAATTCAACAAAAAACAAAACACAACATACCCAAACCTATGGGATGTAATAAAAGCAGTAGTGAGAGGAAAACTCATAGCCTTAAGTGCTTCCAAAAAGAAACTGGATAGAGCTTACATCAGCAACCTGACAGCACAGCTAAAAGCCCTAGATCAAAAAAAAGCAGAAACACCCAAGTAGAGAAGATGGCAAGAAATATTCAAAATTAGGGGAGAAATAGACCAAATAGGAACTAAAAGAACCATTGAAAAAATTAACAAAACCAAGAGTTGGTTCTTTGAGAAAATCAACAAGATTGATAATCCCCTAGCCAGACAAACTAGGGGGAAAAGAGAGTATACAAATTAACAGAATCAGAAAGTAAGGTGGAGACATAACATCTGAAACTGAGTAAATTGAAGAAATCATCAGATCCTACTACAAAAACTTATACTCCAAAAAATTGGAAATTCTGGAGGAAATGGAACAATTCATAGACAGAAACAAGACCCCAAAGTTAAAAATGAATCAAGTAAACCATCTTAATAACCCTATAACACCTAAAGAAATAGAAGAGGTAATCAAAAGCCTCCCAACCAAAAAAAGCCCAGGTCCAGAAGGGTTCAGTGCAGAATTTTATCAGACATTTATTGTGGACTTAACACCAATACTCTCCAAACTATTCCACAAGAGAGAATCAGATGGAATACTACCTAACTTATTTTTTTGAGGCTACATTAACCCTAGTACCTAAACCACACAAAGACCCTACTAGGAAAGAGAACTTCAGACCAATCTCACTTATGAATATTGATGCAAAATTACTCAACAAAATACTTGAAAACTGAATCAAAGAACAAATCAAAACTATCACTCATCGTGACCAAGTAGGCTTCATCCCTGGGATGCAAAGATGGTTTAATATAACGAAATCCATCAATGTAATCCACCATATAAACAAACTCAAAGAACAAATTCTCATGGTCGTCTCACTAGATGCTGAGAAAACATTTGACAAAATTCAACACCCCTTCATGTTAAAAGTCCAGAAAAGAACAGAAATCCAAGGTCCATACTTAAAAATAATAAAAGCAATATACAGCAAACCAACAACCAACATAAAACTTAATGGTGAGAAACTTGAAGCAATCCCACTAAAATAATGGACTCGTCAAGGCTTCCCACTCTCCCCCTACATATTCAACATAGTACTGGAAGTCCTGGCTGGAGCAATTAGACAGCAAATGATATCAAGGGAATACAAATCGGAAAGGAAGAGATAAAAACATCACTCTTTGTCGATGATATGATAGTGTACTTAAGTTACCTTAAAACCTCCACCAGAAAATTCTTACAGCTGATAAACAAGTTCAGCAAAGTGTTTGGATTCAAAATCAACTCAAACAAATCAATAGCCTTCCTATACTCAAAGCACAAACATGTGGAAAACAAATTAGGTAACAGGTACCTTTCACAATTGTCACAAAAACTATGAAATACCTTGGTGTGACTCTAACTAAGCAAGTGAAGGACCTCTATGACAAGAACTTCAAACCTCTAAAGAAGGAAATTGAGGAGGATCTTAAAAAATGGAAAGATCTCCCATGCTCATGGATTGGAAAGACCAACATTTAAAAATGGCCATTCTACCAAAAGCAATCTACATATTCAATGCAATCCCCATCAAAATTCCAACACAGTTTTTCATGGAATTGGAAAGATCAATGTGCAATTTCATATGGAACAACAAAAGACCTAAATAGGGAAATCCATTCTCAACAAAAAAAATATCTGCGGGAGAAAGTATCCCTCACCTCAAGCTATATTATAAGGCAATTTTGCTGAAAACTGCATGGTACTAGAACAGAAATAGGTATGTGGATTAATGGTATAGAATATAAGATCCAGAAAAGAGCCCTCACATATATGGTCACCTGATTTTTGACAAAGGAGACTTAAACATTCAATGGAAAAAGGACAGCCTATTCAACAAATGGTGCTGGTCCAACAGGCACTCAGCATGCAAAAGAATGAAAATAGACCCTTTCTTATCTCCTTGTACAAAGCTCAAGTGTAAGTGGATCAAAGATCTCCACATTAAACAGATACACTGAAACAATTAGATGAGAAAGTAGTGAAAACTTTAGAATATATAGGCACAGGAGAAAATTTTCTGAACAAAACACCAATGGCTCAAGCTCTAAGGTCAAAGATAAACAAAAGGGACTTAATGAGATTGCAAAGTTTCTCTAAGGCTAAGAACATTGTCAAGAAAACAAATTGGCAGACAACAGAATGGGAAAAGATTTTTACCAACTCCATATCAGATAGAGGCCTAATATCTAAGGTATACAAAGAGCTCCAAAAGCTAGACACCAGAGAATCAAATAACCCTATTAAAAATGGTGTACAGAGATAAACAAAACGTTCTCAGTTGAGAAACACAGAATTGCTGAGAAACACCTGAAGAAGTGCTCGACATCCTTAGCCATCAGGGAAATGCAAATCAAAACAACCCTGAGATACCACCTCACACCAGTCAGATTTGCCAAGATCCAAAACTCAGATGACAGCAGATGCTGGCGAGGCTGCTGAGAAAGAAAAACACTTTTCCACTGTTGGTGGGGTTGCAAACTAATACAACCACTCTGGAAATCAGTCTGACGATACCTCAGAAAATTGGACATAATACTAACTGAAGACCCAGCTATTCCACTTCCGGGCATATACCCCAGAGACACCTCAGTACACAACAAAGATATATGCACCACAATGTTAATAGCAGCTCTATTTATAATAGCCAGAAGCTGGAAAGAATCCAGATGTTCTTAAGAAGATGAATGGATACAAAAATTGTGGTACATTTACACAATGGAATACTACTCGGCCACTAGAAACAATGACTTGACCACTCTTCAGAAGATAGATGCATCTAGATGATATCATTCTGAGTGGGATAACCCAGTCATAAAGAACAGACATAATATGAAGTCACTGATAATGGGATGCTAACCCTAGATGCTCACACTGCCCCAGAATCAACTCACAGACTGTATGAAGTACAAGAAATAAAGAAAACAAAACAAAACAAAACAAAATTCTTCATACAACAAAAAAAGTTTGACTATTTCCATTTTACAGTTTGTTTAACATGTACTTTATGCTCATTGTACCTATAAGTTTTCAATGCATACTATCAAACCTTTAAGAAATCAAGTACTGACTAACAAATATATTCATATAGTTATATGTAAAAATTATTTTAAAAACTGAAAAAAAAGTACTGACAAAAATGTATTGTATAATTTTATGCAAAAATGCTTAAAATCTGTACATTTATCTTTGTTTTGTAAAATAAAGTAGTTCAAAAAAAAATAAGGAAAGATACATTTTACTCATTACCACGGAAATCTGTCAGGAGGAACTATAAGTCCTTAACATATATGCTCCAAAAAAAAGCACCCACATTCATAAAAGAAAGCATACTCAAGCTCAAAAAATACATTTCACCCCACATAATAATAGTGAGAGACTTTAACACCTCACTCTCGCCAATGGACACATTATGGAAACAGTAACTGAACAAGGACACTGCAAAACTAGAAAAGACTTTGAACCAACTAGATTTAATAGATATCTACAGAACATATCATCTTAAAGTAAAAGAATACACCTTCCTCTCAAAACCCCATGGCATCTTCTCAAAAATTGACCACATAATTGGACACAGAACAAGACTCAATCAATATAAGAAGAATGAAATAATACCATGCATCCTCTCAGACCACCATGGTTTACGGCTGGTCGTTAACAACAACAAAGACAACAAAACGCCCACATACACTTGGAAACTAAGCAATACTCTATTAAACAATAGCAGGGTCAAAGAAGAAATACAGAAAGAACTTAAGGATTTTCTAGAATTCAACTAAAACAAAAACAACATACCCAAATCTATGGGATGCAATAAAAGCAGTACTGAGAGGAAAACTCATAGCCCTAAGTGCTTCCAAAAAGAAACTGGAGAGAGCTTACATCAGCAACCTGACATCACAGCTAAAAGCCCTAAAACAAAAGGAAGCAGATATAACCTAGAAGAGAAGACGGCAAGATATAATCAAAATTAGGGCAGTAATAGACCAAATAGAAACAAAAAGAACCATTGAAAAAATCAACAAAACCAAGAGTAGGTTCTTTGAGAAAATCGACAAGATTGATAAACCCCTAGCCAGACTAACTAGAGGGCAAAGAGAGAGTATACAAATTAACAGAATCAGGAAGTATAGTGGAGAAATAACAACTGAAACTGAAGAAATTCAAGAAATCATCAGATCCTACTACAAAAACTTATACTCCAAAAAATTGGCAAATCTGGAGGAAATGGCCGAATTCGTAGACAGATACAAGATCCCAAAGTTAAACCAGGATCATGTAAACCATCTAAATAACCCTATAACACCTAAAGAAATAGAAGAAGTCATCAAAAGCCTCCCATCCAAAAAAAAGCCCAGGTCCAGACGGGTTCAGTGCAGAATTTTATCAGACATTTATTGCAGATATAACACCAATACACTCCAAACTATTCCAAAAGATAGAATAAGATGGAATACTGCCTAACTCATTTTTTGAGGCTACAATAACCCTCATACCTAAACCACACAAAGACCCCACAAGGAAAGAAAACTTCAGACTATGAACTTATGAACATTGACGCAAAATTACTCAACAAAATCCTTGCAAACTGAATCCAAGAATACATCAAAACAATCATTCATCCTGACCAAGTACGCTTCATTCCCGGGATGCAGGGATGGTTTAATATAAGGAAATCCATCAATGTAATCCACCATATAAACAAACTCAAAAACAAAATCACATGGTCATCTCACTAGATGCTGAGAAAGCATTTGACAAAATTCAACACACTTCATGGTAAAAGTCCTGGAAAGAACAGGAATCCAAGGTCCATACTTAAACATAATAAAAGCAATATACAGCACACCAACAGCCAACATCAAACTTAATGGTGGAAACTTGAAGCAATCCCAGTAAAATCAGGGACTCGACAAGGCTGCCCACTCTCCCTCTATCTATTCAACATAGCACTGGAAGTCCTGGCTGGAGCAATTAGAGAGCAAAAAGAGATCAAGGGAATACAAATCGGAAAGGAAGAGATAAAAACATCACTCTTTGCCGATGACAAGATAGTGTACTTGAGTGACCCCAAAAATTCCACCAGAGAATTCCTACAGCAGAAAAACAAGTTCAGCAAAGTAGCTGGACACAAAATTAACTCAAACAAATTAGTAGCCTTCCTATACTCAAAGGGCAAACATGTGGAAAAGAAATTAGGGAAAAGGTACTCTTCACATTCATCGCAAAAACTATGAAATATCTAGGTGTGACTCTAACTAAGCAAGTGAAGACCTGTATGACAAGAACTTCAAACCTCTAAAAAAGAAAATTGAGGATGAACTCAGAAAATGGAAATATCTCCCATGTTCATGGATTGGAAGTATCAACATTTTAAAAATGACCATCCTACCAAAAGCAATCTACAAATTCAATGCAATTCCAAACAAAATTCCAACCCAGTTCTTCATTGAAAAGAAAGATCAATGTGCAATTTCATATGGAATAACAAAAGACCCAGAATAGCAAAATCCATCCTCAAAAACAAAAAAACATCTGTGGGAATCACTATCCCTGACCTCAAGCTATATTACAAGGCAATTGTTTTAAAAAGTGCATGGAACTGGTATAGGCATGCAGATCAATGGAATAGAATAGAAGATCCAGAAATGAGCCCTCAAGTATATGGTCACCTGATTTTTGACTAAGGAGCCATGAACATTCAAAGGAAAATGGACAGCCTATTCAACAAATGGTGCTGGTCAACTGGCACTCAGCATGCAAAAGAATGAAAACACACCCTTTCTTACAATGCTCAAGTGTAAGTGGATCTAAGATCTCCACATTAAACCAGATACACTGAAACTACTAGATGAGAAAGTTGGGAAAACCTTAGAACACATAGGCACAGGAGAAAATTTTCTGAACAAAACACCAATGCCTCAAGCTCTAAGGTCAAAGATTAACAAATGGGACTTAATGAGATTGCAAAGTTTCTGTAAGGCTAAGGACATAGTCAAGAAAACAGAACGGCAGCCAACAGAATGGGAAAAGATCTTTACCAACTCCACATCAGATAAAGGCCTAATATCCAAGGTATACAAAGAACTAAAAAGCTAGACACCAGAGAATCAAATAACCCTATTAAAAATGGGGTACAGACGTAAACAAAACCTTCTCAACTGATGAATATAGAATGGTTGAGAAACATCTGGGGAAGTGCTTGACATCTTAGCAAACAGAGAAATGCAAATCAAAACAACCCTGAGATTCCACCTCACACCAGTCAGATTGGCAAGATCTAAAACACAGATGACAACAGATGCTGGTGAGGTTGTGGAGAAAGAGGAACACTTCTCCACTTTTTGTAGGGTTGCAAGCTAATACAACCACTCTGGAAATCAGTCTGGCAATACCTCAGAAAATTGGACATATTACTACCTGAAGACCCAGCTAGCCCATTTCTGGGCATATACCCCAGAGATAGTTTAATATACAACAAAGGTATATGCACCACAATGTTCATAGCAGCTCTAATTATGATAGCCAGAAACTGGAAAGAACCCAGATGTCCTTCAGAAGATGAATGGATACAAAATTGTGGTACATTTACACAATGGAATATTACTCGTCCACCAGAAACAATGACTTAACCAAATCCTTAAGAAAATGGCTGCATCTAGAAAATATCATCCTGAGTGAGATAACCCAGTCACAAAAGAACAGACATAATATGTAGTCACTAATAATGGGAAGCTAAGCCCAGACGTTCACACTGCCCGAGAAACAACTCACAGACTGTATGAAGTCCAAGAAAATAAAGAAAACAAAACAAGAACCACAAAAAAAAAATAGTCATGCTCAATCTTTACTCACCAAGAATACATTGACAAATTTCAGGTTGTACCCTGTATTACATGTACTGTCTGCTCATTGTTAACAAAAAAAATCTTTACACACCAAGAAAACTTTGTCTATTTCCAGGTTGCATCTTATTTTGTATGTGCTTTTTGCTCATTGTAACTGGTGGGATATTGATCACACTATAAGACCTTTCAAAAAAAGTACTGGCAAAAATGTATTATATACTTTTAAGCAAAAAAAATGCTTAATATCTGTACATTTATCTTTGTTCTTTAAAATAAAGTTGTTAAAAAAAATCTTTACAAACCAAGAAAACTTTGACTATTTTCAGGTTGCATTTTGTTATACATGTACTTTTTGCTCATTGTAACTGGTGGGATCTTGATCACACTATCAAACATTTTTAAGAAACTGAAAAAATGTATTATATAGTTTTATGCAAAAAATGCTTAATTCTGTACATTTACCTTTGTTTTTTATTTATTTATTTATTTATTTTTAACATCTTTAGTTTACAAAACAAAGATAAATGTACAGATTTCAAGCATTTTTTGCGAAAAATTATACAATAAATTTTTGTCAGTACTTTTTTTTCAGATTTTAAAATAATCTATATGAAAAGTCAGTACTTGATTTTTTTTAAAGGTTTGACAGTATGCATCGAAAACCCAATAGTTACAATGAGCACAAAGTACATGCAAAACAAAATGTAACATGAAAATAGTCAAAGTTTTCTTGTGTAAAGATTTTTTTGTTTTGTTTTGTTTTCTTTATTTCTTGGACTTCCTACAGTCTGTGAGTTGTTTCTGGGGCAGTGGGAGCCTCTGGGGGTTAGCATCCCACTATCAGTAACTGCATATTATGTCTGTCCTTTTGTGACTGGGTTATCTCACTCAGAATGATATTTTCTAGATGCAGCCATTTTCTTAAGAATTTGGTTAAGTCATTGTTTCTGGTGGCTGAGTAGTATTCCATTGTGTAAATGTACCACAATTTTTGTATCCATTCATCTTCTCAAAGACATCTGGGTTCTTTCCAGTTTCTGGCTATTATAATTAGAGCTGCTATGAACATTGTGGTGCATATATCTTCGTTGTGTATTAAAGTGTCTCTGTGGTATATGCCCAGAAGTGGAATAACTGGGTCTTCAGGTAGTATTATGTCCAATTTTCTGAGGTATCGCCAGACTGATTTCCAGAGTGGTTGTATTAGTTTGCAACCCCACCAACAGTGGAGAAGTGTTCCTCTTTCTCAGGGGCCTCGCCAGCATCTGCTGTCATCTGAGTTTTGGATCTTGGCAAATCTGACTGGTGTGAGGTGGCATCTCAGGGTTGTTTTGATTTGCATTTGCCTGATGGCTAAAGATGTCCAGCACTTCTTCAGGTGTTTCTCGGCAATTCCGTGTTCCTTAACAGAGAACGTTTTGTTAAGCTCTGTACCCCATTTTTTAATAGAATTATTTGATTCTCTGTTGTCTAGCTTTTTGAGTTCCTTGTATACCTTGGATATTAGGCCTCTATCTGATGTGGTGTGGGTAAAGGTCTTTTCCCAATCTGTTGGTTGCCGTTTTGTTTTCTTGAGGATGTCCTTAGCCTTAGAGAAACTTTGCAATCTCATTAAGTCCCATTTGTAAATTTTTGACCTTAGAGCTTGAGCCATTGCTGTTTTCTTCAGAAAATTTTCTCCTGTGCCTATATGTTCTAAAGTTTTCCCTACTTTCTCATCTAATAGTTTCAGTGTATCTGGTTTAATGTGGAGATCTTTGATCCACTTACACTTGAGCTTTGTATAAGGAGATAAGAAAGGGTCTGTTTTCATTCTTTTGCATGCTGAGTGCCAGTTGGACCAGCACCATTTGCTGATTAGGATATATTTTTGCATTGAATGTTTATGTCTCTTTTGTCGAAAATCAGGTGACCATATACACGAGGACTCATTTCTGGATCTTCTAATCTATTCCATTGATCCACATGCCCATTTCTGTACGAGTACCATGCAGTTTTCAGCACAATTGCCTTGTAATATAGCTTGAGGTCAGGGATTGTGATTCCAGCAGATGTTTTCTTGTTGTTGAGGATGGATTTCGCTATTCTGTGTCTTTTGTTGTTCCATATGAAATTCCACATTGATCTTTCCAATTCCATGAAGAACTGTGATGGAATTTTGATGGGGATTGCGTTGAATCTGTAGATTGCTTTTGGTAGGATTGCCATTTTTAAAATGTTGATCTTTCCAATACATGAACAAGGGAGATCTTTCCATTTTCTGAGATCCTCCTCAATTTTCTTCTTTAGAGGTTTGAAGTTTTTGTCATACAGGTCCTTCACTTGCTTGGTTAGAGTCACACCAAGGTATTTCATAGTTTCTGTGACGATTGTGAAGGGTACCTTTTCTCTAATTTCTTTCTCCACATGTTTGTGCTTTGAGTACAGGAAGGCTACTGATTTGAGTTAATTTTTTATCCAGCCACTTTGCTGAACTTGTTTATCAGCTGTAGGAGTTCTCTGGAGGAATTTTTGGGGTCACTTTAGTACACTATCATGTGCTCAGAAAAGAGTGATGATTTTATCTCTTCCTTTCCGATTTGTATCCGCTTGATCTCCTTTTGCTGTCTAACTGGTCCAGTCAGGACTTCCAGTACTATGTTGAATAGATAGGGGGAGAGTGGGCAGCCTTGTCGAGTCCCTGATTTTAGTGGGAATGCTTCAAGTTTCCCAGCATTAAGTTTGATGTTGGTTGTTGGTTTGATGTCTATTGCTTTCAGTATGTTTAATTATGGACCTTGGATTCCTGTTCTTTCCAGGACTTTTAACATGAAGGGGTGTTGAATTTTGACAAATGCTTTCTCAGCATCTATTGAGATGACCATGTGGGTTTGTTCTTTGAGTTTGTTTATATGGTGGATTACATTGATGGATTTCCTTATATTAAACCGTCTCTGCATCCCAGGGATGAAGCCTACTTGGTCATGATGAATGATCGTTTTGATGTGTTCTTGGATTCGGTTTGCCAGTATTTTGTTGATTATTTTTGCATCAGTGTTCATAAGTGAGATTGGTCTGAAGTTTGCTTTTTTTGTAGTGTCTTTGTGTGGTTTAGGTACTAGGGTTATTTTAGCCTCAAAAAATGAGTTAGGTAGTATTCCATCTGATTCTATTTTGTGAAATATTTTGGAGAGTATTGGTTTTATGTCCACAATAAATGTCTGATAAAATTCTGCACTGAACCCGATTAGACCTGGGCTTTTTTTGGTTGGGCGGCTTTTGATGACTTCTTCTATTTCTTTAGGTGTTATAGGGTTATTAAGATGGTTTACTTGGTCCTGGTTTAACTTTGGGATCTTGTATCTGTCTAGGAATTCATCCATTTCCTCCACATTTTCCAATTCTGTGGAGTATATGTTTTTGTAGTAGGATTTGATGATTTCTTGAATTTCCTCAGTTTCAGTTGTTATGTCTCCACTGTCCTTTCTGATTTTGTTAATGTTTATACTCCCTTTTGGCCCTCTAGTTAGTCTGGCTAGGGGTTTATCAATCTTGTTGATTTTCTCAAGTACCAACTTTTTGTTTTGTTGATTTTTTCAATGGTTCTTTTTGTTTCTATTTGGTCTATTTCATCCCTAATTTTGATTATATTTTGCCGTCTTCTCTTTTTGGGTATATCTGCTTCCTTTTGTTCTAGGGCTTTTAGCTGTGCTGTCAGGTTGCTGATGAAAGCTCTCTCCAGTTTCTTCTGGAAGTACTTAGGGCTATGAGTTTTCCTCTCATTACTGCTTTCATTGCATCCCATAGATTTGTGTATGTTGTGTTTTCGTTTTCGATGAATTCTGGAAAATTTTTAATATCTTTCTTTGTTTCTTCTTTGACCTTGATATCATTTCACAGAGTGTTGATTAGTTTTTATGTGTACTTAGGCTTTTTGTTGTGTTTTTTGTTGTTAAAGACCAGCCGTAGACCATGGTGATCTGAGAGGATGCATGGGAGTATTCCAATCATCTTATATTGATTGAGGCTCATTCTGCGTCCAATTATCTGGTCAATTTTCGAGAAGGTGCCATGGGGTGCTGAGAAGAAGGTGTATTCATTTACTTTAGGATGATATGTTCTGTAGATATCTATTAATTCTAGTTGGTTCAAAGTCTCTGCTAGTTTTGCAGTGTCCTTGTTCAGTTTCTGTTTCCTTGATCTGTCCTTTGGTGAGAGTGAGGTATTAAAGTTTCCCCCTATTATTGTTTGGGGTGAAATGTATTTTTTGAGCTTTAGTAGGGTTTCTTTTATGAATGTGGGTGCTTTTTTATTTGGAGCATATATGTTAAGGATTGAGAGTTTCTCCTGATAGATTTCCCCGGTAATGAATAAAAAGTGTCCTTCCTTATCTTTTTTGATAACTTTTTTTGGAAATTTACTTTATTCGATATTAGAATAGCCACTCCAGCTTGCTTCTTGGGGCTGTTTGCTTGGAAGATTTTTCCCACCCTTTTACTCTGAGATAGTGTCTGTCTTTGTCTCTGAGATGAGTTTCCTGTATGCAGCAAAAGGCTGGATTTTGTTTATGCATCCAGTCTGATAGCCTATGTCTCTTTATTGGGGAGTTGAGTCCATTTATGTTAATAGATATCAAGGAATAGTTGTTTCTGTTTCCTGCCATTATTGCTTTTGTGGGATGAGTTGTGTCTGTGTATTTTTCTTCTTTTAGTTTTCTTGTTGAGGAGTTTTCTTGTTTTAATAGGCTGCATTTTTCCTCATTGTATTGGGTTTTCCACCTATAATTCATTGTAGTGCTTGGTTTGTGGTCAGATATTGTGTAAATTTTGATTTGTCTTGAAATATCTTCATCTCGCCATTGATGGTGATTGATAGTTTTGCTGGGTATAGCAGCTTGGGCTGGCACTTGTGCTCTCTTAGGTTGTGCATGATGTTTGTCCAGGCTCTTCTAGCTTTCATAGTCTCTGTTGAGAAATCGGGTGTGATTCTGATTGGCTTGCCTTTATATGTTAGCTGACTTTTTTCCCTTACTGCTTTTAGTGTTCTTTCTTTGTTTTGGGCACTTGGTGTTTTGACTATTATGTGTCGGGAGGTATTTCTTTTCTGGTCCAACCTATTTGGAGTTCTGAAGGCTTCTTTTATGCTCGTGGTCATCTCATTATTGAGGGTAGGAAAGTTTTCTTCTACGATTTTGTTGAAGATATTTACTGTGCCTCTTAGTTGATACTCTTCTTTCTCTTCTATTCCTATTATACTTAGGTTCGGTCTTCTCATTGTGTCCTGGATTTCTTGGACATTATGGGTTAGGAACTTTTTGTTTTTTGCATCTTCTCTGGCTGTTTTATCTATGTTTACAATATTATATTCTGCCCCCGAGATTCTCTCTTCCGTCTCTTGTAATCTATTGGAAATGCTTGCTTCTGTGACTCTTGATTTCTTTTTTTAGGTCTTCTACCTCTAGGGTTATCTCTTTTAGTGATTTTTTTTATTGTGTCAATATCCGTTTTAAATTCCCTCTTTTAATCCTTCTTCTCTTTGGTTGTGTTTTCCACTAGTTCTTTGAGTTCTTTGAGTGTTTTTCTTTCTTCCTCTTTAAAAGCTTCTGAATCTTTTTGCTTTTCTTCCCGTTATTGTTTAAGTATCTCTATCAGCATCTTGTTTCATGATTTCAGGTCTGCATCTTCTTTTTCTGTAGTGTTTGTCATTCCTATGTTTGCTGTTTTGTGAGAGCTGGGTTCTGGAATTGCCAGGTTGTCTTGGTTTCTTTGGGATATACTCTTTCACTTTCCTCTTGCCATTTTGTTGTCAGTGATATGTTCTTGCCTTTCTCTTGTATCTGGTCTGTGTCCCTGGGTCTTCACTGGTCTAGGTGGCATATGGGCTGAGCCCTGTTCTATGCCTCAGTGTCGCCAGGTGGAAACAGAAGTTTTAAAGTTCTGTTTCTGGTCCCTGGATCAGGCAGGGCTGGGCTGACACTTCTGCTCTCTTAGGGTGTCCATGATGTCTGTCCAGTATCTTCTAGCTTTCATAGTCTGTGTTTAGAAATCGTGTGTGATTCTGATTGGTCTGACTTTATATGTTACATGACCTTTTCCAATTACTGTTTTTAGTACTCTTTCTTTGCTTTGGGCACTTGGTATTTTGACTATTATTTGTTGGGAGGAATTTCTTTTCTGGTCCAACCTATTTGGAGTTCTGTAGGCTTCTTTTATGTTCATTGTCATCTTATTCTTAAGGGTAGGGACTTTTTCTTCTATGATGTTTTTGAAGATATTTACTGTGCCTCTTAGTTGATATTCTTTTCCCTCTTCTATTTTTATTATCCTTAGGTTTGGTCTTCTCATTGTGTCCTAGATCTCCTGTATATTTTAGGTTAGCAGCTTTTTGGTTTTTGCATCTTCTCTGATTTTTTTGTTTGTTTTCCATTGTCTTGTCTTGGACCCCAAGATTCTCTCTTCCATCTCTTGTACTTTATTTGAAAAGCTTGCATCTGTGACTCCTGATTTTGTTTTTAGGTTTTCCACCTCTAGGGTTGTCCATTTTAGTGTTTTCTTTATTGAAAGAAAGTGTCCATTTCCTTTTTAAATTCCTTCTTTCATTTTTTTATCTCTTTGCTTCTGTTTTCATCTAGTTCTTTGAGTTCTTTGAGTGTTTTTCTTGTTTCTTCTTCAAAAGATTCCTATTCTTTATGCTTTTTCTCCCGTTCTTGTTTAAGAATCTCTATCATCATCTTGAGGCATTATTTCGGGTGTGACTTTCCTTTTTCTGGAGTGTTTTGCATTTCACTGTTTGCTGTGATGGGGGAGCTGGGTTCTGATGTTACCAGGTTGTCTTGGTTTCCATGAGGTACTTTCTTTCGCTTTACTCTTGCCATCTTGTTTTCTGTATTTATACGTGGTCTTGTCAGTGATTGATTCTTGCCTCTTTCTTTTACCTGGCCTGTGTCCCTGGATCTCCGAGTGTTCCTGGTGGCAGATGGCCTGAGTGTTTGTTTTGTACTCACGGGCTGCCAGCTGATAACAGACAGCCCAATTCAGGGTTCCTAGTTCTCTGAACCAACTGGGGGTGGGCGCACTTTCTGCTTGCTCAGCAGAGATCTCTCTACTTCCCAACTACTCGGAAATACTTCTCACCAGGCCTGTGTCCCTCAGTAATGAGCGTTTCTTTAAGTTTTTCCCAGCCATTCAATATTCCTCAGTTGAGAATTCTTGGTTTAGCTTTGTACTCCAGTTTTAATAGGATTATTTGATTCTCTAGTGTGTAATTTCTATGTATATGTTGGATGATTACTCTCTATCAGATGTAAGATTGGTAAAGCTCTTTTCCCAATTGGTTGCTATTTTGTCCCTTTGACAGTGTCTTTTGCACTACAGAAGTTTTTAATTTTCATGAGATCTCATTTGTTTTTTCTTCCTCTTAGAGCATAAGACATCGGTATTCTATTCAGGAAATTTTCCCTTTGTTTATGTGTTCTAAGTTCTTCCCCAATTCTTTTTCTATTAAATTCCATGTACCTGGTTTTATGTAGAGGTCTTTGATCCATTTAGACTTGAAGTTTGTATATGGAGATAAGAAAGGATAGATTTTGCATTCTTTTGCATGCTGACTGCCACTTGAATCAGGACGATTTGTTGAAGAGTCTGTCTTTTTTTCTATTGAATGTTTTTAGCTACTTGTCAAAGACCAAGTGAACATAAGTGTGTGGATTCATTTTGGGTCTTAAATTATATTTTATTAATACACCTCCCTGTCTGAACCTATACCATGCAGTTTTTTTTTTTAATACCACTTGATCTGGAATACAACTTGAGGTCAGGGTTGGTGATTTTCCAGTAAGTTCTTTTAATGTTGAGATTAGTTTTTACTATCCTAGGTTTTTTGTTTTAATTTAATTTAATTTAATTTCTTAGAACTGTATTTAAAACAACAGAGATACATGTACATATTTTTAAAGCATTTTGGCATAAAACTATATGAATATAGGTTTTTAATATTTTAAATAAATTTGAAAATTGCTCTTTCTAACTCTATTAAGAATTGAGTTGGTATTTTGATGGGGATTGCATTAAACCTGTAAATTGCTTTAGGCAAGATGGTCATTTTTACAATGTTAATCCTTCCAATTCATGAGCATGGGAAATCTTTCCACCTTATGAGTTAGTTCTTCTTAAATTTTCTTGTAGAGACTTGAATTTCTTATCATACAGATCCTTCACTTGCTTGGTTCGGGTCACACCTAGGTATTTCATATTCTTTGTGACTATTGTGAGGAATGTTGATTCGTTAATTTCTTTCTCAGCCTGTTTCATCTTTGAGTAGTGGAAGGATACTTATTTGTTTGAGGTAATTTTATCACCAGCCATTTTGCTGAAGTTGTTTATCAGCTGTAGATGTTCTCTGGTGGAATCTTTGGGGTCATTGAAGTATAATATCATTTCATCTACAAATAGTGATATTTTTCTTCTTCAATTTAATTTTATATTGCTTTAATTTCCTGTTGTTGTCTAATTGCTCCGGATAGTACTTCCAGTACTATATTGGATAGGTAGGGAGAGAGTGGTCACCCTTGTCTAGACCCTGATTTAGTGGGATTAATTCAACGTTTTCACTATTTAGTTTAATGTTGGATTCTGTTTTACTGTATATTGCTTTTACTATGTTTAGGTATAGGTCTTAAATTCCTTATTGTTCTAAGACTTTTATCATGAAAAGATGTAGAATTTTTTCAAATGATTTATCAACATCTAGTGAGATGATCAGGTGGTTTTTTTCTTTGAGTTTGTTTACATAGTGGATTATGTTGATATATTTTCTTATATTAAACCATCCTTGCATCCCTAGAATTAACCCTACTTGATCATGATTAATGATCAATTTAATGTGTTCTTAGGTTTGGTTTGCAAGAATTTTATTGATTATTTTTGCACCAATTTTTATGAGTGAATTTGGTCTGAAGTTCTCTTTTATTGCAATGTCTTTGGGAGGATTAGGAATGTGTAAAATTGTGGCTTCAGAGATTGAGTTTGGTCTTGTTACCTCTGTTTCTATTTAAAGAGTATTGGTATGAGGTCTTTTATATATTCCTCATAGAAATCAGCACTAAACCCCTCTGGTCCTGGGCTTTTTTTTTTTTTTTACGGTTGTGAGGCTTTTGATGACTGCTTCTCTTTCTTTAGGAGTTACGGGGCTGTTTAGATTGTTTATCTGACCCTGATTTAACATTGGTACCCAGAATCTATCAAGAAAATTGTCCATTTCCTTATAGGTTTTCCAGTTTTGTTGAGTACAGGTATTTATAGTAGGATCTGATGACATTTTGAATTTTGTCAGTTTCTGTTGTTATGTTTCTCCTTTAATTTCTGACATTTTAATTTTGATAGTGTCTCTGTGCCCTCTCATTAGGATTTTGAAGGATTTATTAATCTTGTTGATTTTCTCAAAGAATCAGCTCCTGGTTTTGTTGATTCTTCGTGTAGTTCTTTTTATTTCTATTTGGTTTATTTCAGCTTTGAGTTTGATTATTTCCTGCCATCTACTCTTTTTGGGTGTATCTGCTTCTTTCTGTTCTAGAGATTTTGGATGTGTTGTCAAGCTGTTAGTGTATGCTCTCTCTATTTTTTTGAAACTTCTCAGAGCTATTTTAAAGGTATTGCCATTTGAATATGTAATAATTTGTAAAGTGTGTTTTACTCTTAATGTTATTTAGATCTTGGGGATCTTGGGGATGAACAAGAAAGTAACGTTTGAGGCTTAATAGTGATGTGTTTGTGTTTCAAGTTGAAAGTGGGTCAATTCAACTACTGGTTGGTTTTGTGTTAACTTGACACAAGTTGGAGTTATCTCAGTGTAATAACCTCAGTTGAGAAAATGCTTCCATGAGATCCAGCTATAAAGCATTTTCTCAACTAATGACAAAGAGGTAAGTTCCCAGTCCACTGTGGGTGGTGTCATCCCTGGGCTGGTAGACCATTGTGCTATAAGAAATCATGTGAGAAAGCCAGGGGAAGCAAGCCAATAAGTAGCATTCCTCTATCACCTCTGCATCAGCTCCTGCTTCCTAACCTGCTTGAGATACAGACTCTATTTCCATTAGTGATAAACAACATGTGCAAGTGTAAATTGAATAAATTCCTTCCTTCACAACTTTCTTTTTGGTCATGATGTATTGTCCAGGAACAGAAACACTGACTAAGACACCATTAGTTCACCATGGTACCCAGCACACTGGCAAGACAGTGAAAAGGAACTTCGAGCATTGAAGTAATCTCTTACCCACGTTTAAAGCGTTCTTTCCCCATTCCTTCTGAGTTACCTCATTAAGCAGGGCTTTCATTGGAGCATGATGACAGTATAAAAAGGTACATTTGGTCAAGAATTTAGAGGCTTGATATTGGCTCAAATAGAGAATATAAGCATATGGGCTGGTCAACAAACAGATCTGCACCCATTTGCTGGTATCTGGGGTCATATTTCACTTGATTCCTGCCTCCCATGGTTCTGTTCCCCCAGCAAATCAATAGCAGGACAAAACTAAACACATTGGATATTAACGTTATGGTACTAACTAATTAAAGAAACCTACACCTTCAAATAGCCAAGAATCAGTGAAACAAAGAGTTTACTACAAAAAATATTAAGGGGTCTTGAAGAAATCATTACTTTCCAAATTATTTACATTTAAATTATTTTATTCTATAGATTCATGTGAGCTTTGAAATTAATTCAGGTCTGAAGTTTATTTTTTCATAAACATATTACATGAGAAGCATTGGCTGTGTTACAACTACTCGACAGACATATCATGATAATATAAAAATTATAAGTATTCAACCAAATATATACTTGACATTTGCACATAAAATATAATGAATCAGAATTACAATTACTAGGGCAAGAGGTTATGTTTTGTAAATATGGTGGAAATATTTTTATTACCACAATAGTAAGAAAACAAGTTTTTCTTTTCTTTTTTTAAACTTTATTTTAAAAAAACATAGATAAAAAAATTTAAACATTTTTGCATAAATGTATACAAATACAATTGTGTCAGTGCTTGGTTTTTTTCTTTGTTTCTTTTTAAGGTTTGATACTCTGCATTAATATCTTACTATTTTCAACGAGCAAAAAGTACATGTAAAACAGGGTGCAACCAGGAATTAGTCAACATGTTCTTGGTGTGTAAGGATTTAGCATGACTTTTTTTTTGTTTTGTTTTGTTTTCTTTTTTTCTTGAACTTCACACAGTCTGTGAGTTGTCTCTGGGGCAGTCTGAGCCTCTGGGGTTAGCATCTCACTATCAGTGACTGCATGTTATGTCTGTTCTTTTGTGACTGGGTTATCTCACTTAGGATAATATTCTCTAGATGCAGCCATTTTCTTAAGAATTTGGTTAAGTCATTGTTTCTGATGGCTGAGTAGTATTCCATTGTGTAAATGTACCACAATTTTTGTATCCATTCATCTACTGAAGGATATCTGGGTTCTTTCCAGCTTATGGCTATTATAAATAGAGCTGCTATAAACATTGTGGTGCATGTATTTTTGTTGTATATTAAAGTGTCTCTGGGGTATATGCCCAGAAGCTGAATAGCTGGATCTTCAGGCAGTACTATGTCCAATTATCTGACGAATTGCCAGACTGATTTCCAAAGTGGTTGTATCAGTTTACAACCCCACCAACAGTGGAGGAGTGTTTCTCTTTCTCTGCAACCTCGCCAGCATCTGCTGTCATCTGAGTTTGGGATCTTGGCCAATCTGACTGGTGTGAGGTGGAGTCTCAGGGATGTTTTTATTTGCATTTCCCTGATGGCTAAGGATGTTTAGCACTTCCTTAGATGTTTCTCAGCCATTCGATATTTCTCAATTGAGAACGAAGAAAACAAGTTTTTCAATTTAAAATGACTTTAAATGAATTATGTCAGTCCACCAAAAACTCAAAGCAAGATAACACATAAAGACAACTTTATCTCTTTATGATACATTCTTATCTTATCTTATCTTCTTATCTTATCTTATTTCCTATGGTTTCTGCTGCAACTGAGGCTACGTTTTTACAAAGTCCTTTTTGAATCTCTCATAGCACCAAATTCCAGCATCTCAATGACTATTTCATGACTTAAAACCTGTGCCAACCAGGAAATACTACATAGACTCAACTGACTCTGACAACCAGAAGATAAGTCACAGCCCTCTCTGGATTACAGCTTCTATGTACTAATGATGAAAAATATTTATGAGAAGATCTTGCCTCAATTATTTGGTCTCTTTTTAATCACATCTGATTCTTCTACCATAGCAGACCAGTATAAATTGCCTCAGGAAAGTAAAAATGGTTGTGGTTTCTTCTTAATCAGAGACAATTCTTTAGCTCAAACTGACCAGTGCCACAGATTCTTTTTAATTATTGAATATTTTATTTATTTACATTTTAAGTGTTATCCCCTTTTCTGGTTTTCACCTTCAATGCCCCTATTTCATCCTCACTCCTCCTGCTTTCATGAGGATGCTCCCCCTCCCAACACTGGAAAATTGAGCCATTACAGGATCAAGGGTCCCAGTCCCATTGATGCAAAGTAAGGCCACCCTTTGCTACATAGCAGCTGGAGTCATGAAGCCCTCCATGTATATTCTTTAGTTGACAATTTAGTCCCTGGGTGCTCTGAGTTGTTTGAGTAGTTGATATTGTTGTTCTTCCTATAGGGTTGCAAACCCCTTCAGCTCCTTCATTCCTTTGCCTATCTTCTGGATATGGTTTCTACAGGCTCTTCCTCCCCCTTTTATTGGGTATTTCAGCTACTGTCATCCCTGTTTGGTCCTGGAAGCCTCTTGCTTTCCTAGCATCTGAAACTTTCTGGTGGCTATTCCCAGTTTCCCAGTTCCCCAGTTCCTCTTTCTTCCTTGCTACACACCTCTGTTCAATTTCTTGACCCTCTGTACATTATCCTGTGTCCTCCCACACCTGATCCTGCCCCAATTTTGCTCTCCCCATCTTAAATTTCTCTCAAGGCCTTCTCACACTTTATCTCTTATGACTGTTTTGTTCTGTCTTCTAAATAGGACTGAAGTATCCACACTTTGGTCTTTCTTCTCGAGTTTCCTATGGTCTATTAATTGTATCTTGGGTATTTTGAGCTTTTTGCCTAATATTCACCTATAGATGAGTACATGCCATATGTGTTCTTTTATGCTGCTCGCCCTTTAAACACATGTGATCCTTCTACCAGATTCTATAGCTGACCAGTATAAATTGTGCTGTGGAAGCAAAAGTGTTTCTGGTCTCTTACTAATAAGAGCCAATTCTTCATCTCAAACTGACCAAAACCACAGATTCATAATTTAAACTATGACATAGTGTCCTTGAAGAGTTTCATCTCTTCTTTCAAACTTCACAAGCCAGGCCACCATTTTTCAGCATTGCTCTCAATATTCTCATTTTGCAAGATTTAATAGAATATCCACTGAGCTTTGAGCACCCATGGCTTTTCCAGCCTAAAATTCAGGTGCCACCATAATTCTCAGCAAAATGAGTTTTCAGGTCTGTAATAATAATATCACAATCCTGAAACTTTTTGTCGTAATTACATTTCTATTGCTGTGATAAAATATCATGACCAGTGCAACTTGGGGGAAAACGTGTTTATTTCATTTTACAGCTATAGTCTATCATAAGGGGTAGCCCAGGCAGGAACCTGAGGCATCAGACTGGAGTCAGTGACTGAAGCAGAAACCATACACAACCCTTACCTAATAGTTTTCTCCATATTCTTAATAATTATTTTATAAAACATTTGCCCAGAAATGATAATGCTAAACCAACACAATCAAAACATAATCATTGTAAATATAAAATAATCTTGATAAATGCTAAAAATACCTAAATTCTTATGTGATAAAGTTAAGTTACAAGATCATCAAAATAAAATACAAAGATGGCACAAAACTCACAAACAAATGTTGTGACATACAAAATATTATTAGTTCACAGAATAGTCAAAATACCCCATTGGTAAAATTATATTAGATGTAGAATTTATAGAAAATTGGATAAAAACAGAAATATCACAGAATGAAAAGTAGAATACTAAATAAAAATAAATTATTATCATTTTCAGTAGCAATAGAGAAAACTAGAATAGCAGTGAATACCAGGCTTGTATCTACTGAATTCACAAAAATACCAAGTGCTTCACAATGTCAAGTGTTGGAACACTGAAGTCAAACTGTGAAAATTTATTATTATATGTTGCTTTACCATTATTACCATGTTCAGTGAGGAGAAACTCTTTTTATGTCTTCAGTGAACATTTTACCCCACAGCTTTGCCATACAATTTTTAATCTCCATGTTTCTTAAGGTATATATTAAAGGGTTCAACATGGGAGTAAATATCGTATAAAAGACGGTAATATATTTATCAACTGGAAAGTTTGAGACAGGTCTAACATACATGAAAATACAAGGAACAAAAAAGAGGATAACCACCATGATGTGGGAGCTGCAGGTAGACAGGGCTTTGCGTCTCCCTTCCTGACTGTGAGACTTAAGAGAGTTTAGAATGATTCCATAGGAGACAAGAAGGAGGATAAAGACCACTATAGACATTGCTCCATTATTGCCAACTACAGTGAGTCCAAGGAAGTAGGTATCAGTACATGCAAGTCCTAACAGTGGGTACATGTCACAAGCAAAATGATCAATGACATTTGGTCCACAAAAAGGAAGCAAATATACAGAGATCACTTGAAGCAGAGCATGTGCAAATCCTCCAACCCAGGACAACAGCAACAAGAGAATACAAACCTGTCGACTCATTATGGTCAAATAATGCAGAGGCTTACAAATGGCCACATAACGATCATAGGCCATCACCACCAAAATGAAGACCTCAGAACCACCAAATAAGTGCTCTACAAAAAGCTGAACTAGACAAGCTGTGAAGGAAATGATTTTCTTATCACAAAGTAAATCTGTAAGCAACTTGGGCAAGATCGCAGTAGAATAAACAGCATCCATTAGTGATAGAAAGGCAAGGAAGAAGTACATTGGGGAGCCCAAGGAGGGGCTGGCAATCACTGTCCCCACAATGAGCAGATTTCCCCCTATTGTCACAATGTAGATGAGTAAAAACATGACAAATAATACCCTTTGCCCAGTAGGATCCTGTGTGAGACCCAGGAGGATAAACTCTGTGACATTATTAGTCTCTCCCATTTACTCTTCAATAGGTTCCTTTCAATGATTAAGAGCTCAGAAGAACAATACTTGACATGAGTTCTGAACAAAACTTAGATTTTTATTCTTCCAAGAAAAAAAAAAAAAAAAACAGCTTAATCAGCATCCTCAAAACTGGTGGCACTAAGTGATTGTTCAGTAACTACTTGTTAAGTTTCTCTTGGGAATCTCTGTAGTTCTGCTCTAATAATTTTGTATGTGTTAGAATTTCTTTCAAAGCATCAATTGAATTTAAATACAGAGGATTTTTATTCATAAATTTCAAACTTCTTATTTAAAACAAGTTTCATCTTGGAACACATGACAACAAAGTGCCTGAGTATTCTTCTTCTTAATAACTCTGCAAAGTAATGATGTCAGTGAACCATAAATAAGATCACAAGCTAGTATAGACACAGTATTCAGTATTAATGTGTTAAGACAAAATGTTACAATATGATCTGTGTAGTACTCAAAACAACACTCATCCTAGAGCATCCTTGCAATGTTATTATATTCTAAATCTTATACATAGAAGCTGTACACTTTAAAAGACTTCTATTCTTTAAATTTCTTTTATTTGATCACAAAAGCCTTGATTTGAACTGTATAACATAGCAATAGCAATACTTAGCACAGTTCTGCCTGTAGCAATTTTTATACAAATGTGATTGTCGGGATTTCAGGAACTGTGAGGCTGTTCATTTCATCACTGGCTCCCACATTTATTAAACACATGTAAATAAGCCATAATTGCCCAAGTCCTTTTGCCTGGACTGAAATGACCGGCAAATGTGTACCTCTGCACCATTAGTGAAGTTTTTTTTTTTTTTCCGTCAGATCTTGTGAGATAAAGAAGTGATGGGGAGAAATGGAAACTGAGAGAATAATAGTGATGCTTCCTACATCCTGAGGGGTTCAAATAAAAATTCAGAAACCAGATCTTCAAACAAAGAATGTTCAAAGAAAACTTCATAACTAGTATGAGAAGGTATGGTTATGGATTATTTACTAAACATTTTATGAACATGATTCAGCTTGAAAACTGTAAAATAAAGAAATTAGACATGATTTAAAGATATTTTTCAGTCTAGAAGTCTACAGCACTTTTAATTCAAAATTAAATTTTACATGATACTGTCAGTTTTCTATTTCACATTTAAATAACCAATCTCTAAGATTATATTCACAGCTTTAATGAGAAATAAATGGGATACTATAACTTCTTTTAATTAATATACCATGAAATAATAACCTTAAACACACTTGAGAGAGAGAGAGAGAGAGAGAGAGAGAGAGAGAGAGAGAGAGAGAAGCACAGTGGTAAAATCTGTGTTACAGTGTCAAGATCATTTGCTCATTCACTTACTACAGGGATCATATAGCTCTTAGTAATACTGTACTTTCAGTTACAAGAAATCACCAGAATCTGTTAACAAGATTTAGAAACATATTCCTGGGTAGAAAGAATACTCTCTGGGTGTTTTGTGATGCACATTAAAACACAGGTAAAACATATGTTAGGAATTTTTTAATCCCATTATGCTTAAGTGCCCACAAAAGCTACCTGTGAAGGAATGTATTTTACCTTGAAAGAAGAAAGGGACAATTCATCCACAAGGAATTAATAGTGAAAAAGAGCTTGTACAAAGTCAGACTGCAGCTGTGATGAACCTTCTGCATGATTCAAGCACATTTCTTCTTTACCTACTACAGACTATCTTGCCTACCTTGAATGCTTAAACCGATGAAACCACACCTGTAGAAGAACATCTGGTGCTGTCGCTTTCAGACCTTATTTTCTGTGTTCCTAATCACCTTTAATTCTTTAGTGAGCATTAGGTTGCACCAGAACAATATTTCTAAAAGCTAAAGTAATTAAAACATAGCAAATTGAGAAAGGAGTACTTAAGTTGTGTCATATTTAAATTCACCTAAAATATACTATGGGTTATTAAAAATCAGATTTCATAAAAATTGAAAATGAAAAATGCCTTTGATTTAAACTGTTGTTAATTATGTTCAGAAAAAATAATAATTAAACCATTATAAAATTGTAACTAATGACATTATAAGATTATTTTTTTTCAAAAAGATAGTCTTATAAACTTGGAATATTTTTTTAACCATATAGATCAATAAAGCCATTTTACATACAGGATTATAAAACAACTGGAAATAATTACATTATGAAAATTAAGTGCATATAAAAACCACCAATGATGCCTGCTGTTTTTCAACTTGTTATCCAGAGTTTTCATAGAAATATCAAATCATATGTGCATAGATGGCACAAATATAAAATTTTAACTCTATGAATAAAAATATAATGTGAGAAGAAGGAGTGAAAGAAATGCAAGTAAAAGACTATGGAGAAAACTGGCACTCAGGCCATCCTAAACTTATTAAAGTTATCTTAGGAAAGCCAGTACTATAAAATATTAATTAAAATAATGAACAATAAGAAAGTAATAAATCTGATTGACTACAGATGATTTCTATGGATTTACCTTTGCATATATACCAGCATATTGAGTGGTTTTAAACTACACATAAAATATCACATTCAACTGATACTAAGAACTTGGACAATAGAAAATACTAGATTTCCTAATATAAATGTATATAAAATTATACATTTTTCTTAACACATCCTACATAAAATACTCAATAAAATAATATAATAAAACAATTTGTTTGCTTAATATACAAAATGCATTTTATTTTTAACTAGGCAAAATATAAAATAAATTAAATAAATCTATAATAAAAATAACATGAATATCTTGATTTTGTGTTTATGGTTCTGTGTGTTTTTAATATTCCTAATTTACATATTATCTTTAGAAATAAAAAATTTCTAACACATTAGCAAAGATTTATTTAATGTGTTTTATTTCCTATATCATATATATTAATAATTTCATATATATGAATAGAATATAATATATGTTAATAGAATGTATATACATATATATTCTACCAGTTAATCTGAAAAATAAAGTGTTTTATACTGTATTGATTGCAAATTCCCCATTTATTTGTGTACCTTTGAAAATACATGATTACTTACAGCTCTTTAATAAACAGAGAAAGATTATCAGATGATTACATATTTTTGTAGAACAATTTTATGACAAATTTGAGAGGTATAAGTATACCCAAGTGAATATCTAAAATAAAGAAATTTTAAATATTGCATCTACACTTACTGTAAAAGTCTGTTGGAAAGTCTCATCTTCTAAGGACATATCTTCAAAAAACAAAAAAAAAATCTGTGTTTATGAAAGTATGTAACAGGTTAATTGAGTAAATATAAACAAATTTGTTCATTTACAAAATTTTCAGTTACAAAATATGGACGTCTAAATTATTATGTGAATTTATCCATTTGAGTCAATTGAAGTGAAGCACTCAAAGGCAGCCTTGCTTTAAAGAGATATGATAGCCTTGTCATACCTCACAAATACAATAGTACCTAACAATACAATCTTGTAATGCCGAGGATTATGAATTTTCACAAGTAAAGGAAGTATCTGTCTTTAAAGATGTTGAGGTAGAATCTCAGCAAGGCCTCCTCATTTCTATGTAGAAATATCTTCACAGATTTAGAATGTCTAGGAAAATTGAATCTTTCTAAAAATTTTAATGATAATAAACTCTGCAAAAAATTAATACTTTAAGGATTGATTATCACATAAAAGCCTATTCCAGCTTATTAGTCTGAGTTTTCAAAGGCCTCTAGGTCATTTAATTAAGAAAATTCCACTTATATTAGGTGGATGGGCATATCAATTTTAGTAGAAAAGTGTGTTAGAATGCTTGGAACAATGTCAAATGAAACAATGTCTCTTAAACAGGCTTCTTGACTTCTGAAATCCCTAGAGGTAAGAGGTCAGACCTTGCCAACAATGTGTAGCTGATTCCCAAGTTGATTTGAAAATCTGTAATTGGCAAAGAATATTTGCAAAGGGTAATGTGTAGAAACCTTGCTTTGAACATCATGATGCAATAACTTTAGGTAGGTATGTTTTGAACCATCCTGAAGCAGACAGCAGATAGGTAAGAACACCACAGCAAAGTGCACTGCCAATCACTCCAGAAAGACTTGAGATGCAGAGCCTGAGAGCTGGGGCATGAGGATCTGTTGCAGTTGATCATTGGTGTTGTAACTTTTTGAAAAACGAAAGTCTTGGTTAAGGTTTGACATGAAATCTTCTTCATTCTCTTCATCTAATCCTTCAAATTCCATCAAATACTAAACAATGATTTCTATTACAAAGAAAGTGCTGTTGTCCTAAATGCTCAGTACTCAAGAGTTTCTTCCAGTATTCTCTTGTTCAAGCTTGACTTAATTCCAGTGATCACATATCCTTCAGACATTTAGCTACATATTGATTCTTCTGTATCACAAAGGCCTAAATATGGGCCACAACTGTTGTTGATAGACTTATTAAACACTGGCATTTTGATTTTAGGCAACAAATGGACTAAGCTTTTAATATTAAATATGTTATTAACAGAATAAAAAGAATATGTAGTATTTGATTATTTGTGTGTTTTAAAAATAATGGTAAATATTTTATTTATGAATTCATACATGTATAAAATATATTTTCATCATGATCACTCTATTCCATAGCTCCAATTAATCTTAAGACCCTACCACCACATGTGCTTCTGAAATTTATGTTTTCTTTATTTTTTACTCATTCACTCATTCATTTGTTCATTGATTTATTCATTCCTTGTTACAGTCTACTGAGTTCAAATAAACTACATAAACATTGAGGTAGAGACATTCAAAATCCGGTCTAAACTACCAGAGCCCAAACACCAAAAAAAAAGTTCTTTCATTAGATCCATGGCTAGGAATACCTAAACATACTAAAAGCAATATAAAGAAAATAAATAGCCAACTTCAATCTTAACGGTGAGAAACTTGAAGCAATCCCACTAAAATCAGGGATAGAAAGGCTGCCCACTCTCCCCCTACCTATTCAACATAGTACTGGAAGTTCTGGCTGGACAAATTAGACAGCAAAAGGAAATCAAAGGGATACAAATTGGAAAGGAAGAAGTAAAAATATCACAATTTGCATATGACATGAGAGTGCACATAAGTGACCCCAAAAATTTCACCAGAGAACTTCTACAGCTGATAAAAATTATCAGGAAAGTGGCTGGATATAAAATTAACTCACGCAAATCAGTAGCCTTCCTATACTCAAAGGACAAACATGTGGAGAAAGAAATTAGGGAAGAGATACCCTTCACAATAGTCACAAACAATAAGAAAAACTGTGATATGAATCTAACTAAGAAGGTGAAGGACCTGTATGACAAGAACTTTAAATCTCTGAAGAAGAAAATCAAGGACTCTCTCAGAAAATGAAAAGATCTCCAATGATCATGGATTGGAAGAATCAACATTTTAAGAATGGCCATCTTACCAAAAGCAATCTACAAATTTAATGCAATCCCCATGAAAACTTCTATCCAATTCTTCATTGAGCTGGAAAGAGCAATGTGCAATTTCATCTGGATTAACAAAAGAACTAGAATAGCAAAATCCTTCCCCAACAAGAAAACATCTGCAGAAATCACCTTCCCTCACTTTAAGCTATATTACAAGGCAATTGTGCTAAAAACTGCATGGTACTGGTACAAAGGTAAGCAGGTGGATCAATGGAATAGAATAGAAGATCCAGAAATAAACCCTCATGTATATGGTCACTTGAATTTTGACAAAGGAACTGTAAACATGCAGTGAAAAAAAGGACAGGCTCTTCAACAAATGGTGTTGGTCCAACTGGCACTCAGCATAAAAAAGAATGAAAATAGACCCTTTCTTATCTTCTTGTACAAAGCTCAAGTGCAAGTGGATCAAAGATCTCCACATTAAACCAGGTACATGGAAACTATTAGAAGAGAAAGTGGAGAAAACCTTAGAACACATAGGCACAGGAGAAAATTTCATGAACAGAATACCAATGGCTCCTTCTATAAGGTAAAAGATTGGCAAATGGTACTTAATGAGATTGCAAAGTTTCTGTAAGGCTTAGGACACTGTCAAGAAAACAAAATGGCAGCCAACAGATTGGGAAAGATCTTTACCAACACTAGATCTGATAGAGACCTAATATTCAAGGTATACAAAGAACTCAAGAAGTTAAGACACCAGAGAATTAAACATTCCTATTATGAAATGGGGTATGGAGCTAAACAAAAAGTTCTCAATTGAGGAATATCGAATGGCTGGGAAGCATCGAATGAAGTGCTCGACATCATTAGCCATCAGGGAATGCAAGTCAAAACAAACCTGAGGTTCCACCTCACACCAGTCAGATTGGCCAAGATCCAAAACTCAGATGACAGCAGATGCTGGCGAGAATGTGGAGAAAGAGAAACACTTCTCCACTATTGGTGGGGTTATAAACTGGTACAACCACTCTGGAAACCAGTCTGGCACTTCGTCAGAAAATTGGACGTAGCACTACCTGAAGACCCAGTTATTCCAGTTCTCGACATATAATCCAGAGAAGCTCCAACATACAACAACGACACATACACCACAATGTTCATAGCAGCCCTATTTATCATAGCCAGAAGCTAGAAAGGATCCAGATGTCCTTCAGTAGATGAATGGATACAAAAATTGTGGTATGTTTACACAATGGAGTAAACTCAGCTATCAGAAACAATGACTATCAAATTGTTAAGAAAATGGGTGCATCTAGACAATATCATCCTGAGTGAGGTAACACAGTCACAAGGAACAAACAAAATATGCAATCACTGATAATTGGATACTAACCCCAGAAAGCTCTGAACACTCCAGAAACAACACACAGACTATTTGAAGTCAAGAAAAAACAAAGGCCAAGAAGAAAAAAAGAAAATAAGAAACCATTATGCTTAATCTTTACACACCAAGAAAACTTTGACTAATTCCATGTTACACCTTGTTTTACATGTACTTTATGCTCACTGTAACTAGTAAGATTTTAATGCATACTATCAAACCTTTAAAAAAATCTACTACTGACAAAAATGTATTCCTATACTTTTATGCAAAATGGTTTAAAATCTGTTTTTTAAAATAAAGCTGTTAAATTTTAAAAAATTAAAAGCTGAGTTATTTACAACACCCTCTGTTTTTGCACTTGTCATTTTTACCTCAATCTAGTAAGAAAATGTTCCTCTAAAGCCAGGTTGGACCTTCTGTACCACAGAAGCCTAGATACAAAGTCACAACAATAGCAGCTGATAGCTTCCATTTCAATTGAAAAATTATAACTTGTATAATAAATTAAATAAATCTAGCAATCTTAAATGCATTTTAAGGTATAAAACACATATAATCTAGATGACATTGTTGTTAGCAAATGGAATAAATTTGCAATGAACACAAATATCTAAAGGTATAATTATTGGTCAAACATGAAAAGTTGAAATTTATTAAGACATAATAGTATTTGAATTTAAAGTTTTAAATCCTAAAGTTTTCCAATTTTCTATATAAAATTTAAAGAGTTATTTCTATCCTATGATAATGCCAACAGAATATAATATAAAGCTTCCCTCTGCTTATATAAAAGTATAATTACTATGATAATTTATTGGAAACACCCCAACATTAAGGTCATGATGCCTGGGTCTTCTGATGCCAAGTAAGAAAAACCTGCCAGGGGTTTTTCACAGAATAAGGCTATAGCCTTTTATGGACCCCAGTATAAGTACTGAGAGGCTCCAAGGCCTGCTTATTTGTTGCAAGAATCTTGTGATGTCATTTCTACAACCACCCTTAGTATGAATCATTCTTCATATCTACTGATTCTTTTTTTATCTTTTCTAGATTAAACTAATATTCGGTGACCTGGAAAGATGTAATAGAAGTTCAGTTGATATTCAAGAACTAGATGTTACCAATATTATTAAAGTGAGAGAAGTTCATATATTCAAGAGAAATATAAGTCAGAATTCCTCACTTGAAGTAGAAATGAAAGTAACATGATAAAAGATCTATAAAATCCTTAAAATTTTTATAGCTACTTATCGCCAATTGAGTCTACCTAGATTCAGCTCATCCTTCTCAAGCTCTATCTTTATCTTCCCCTTTCTCTCTCTCTCTTCCTCTTCCAATTTCTTCCCTTTTCTCTTCCTACCTCTCCCTGTCCAATTATGTAACACCTTAACACAAATCTACAAATGTTAATGTCTCTCCGTATAGAACCTGGGTCTGGTGACTTTTGGTCTGCAAGTGGCTGAACCTCACAATCTGATTTTCAGAATCCATGGTTCTTTGTTACATGTAGTAGTAGCAACACAGAATCTAGCTGCCAGGGTGCCCATCAAGGCTTCACATCAAAACCCACAGGGGTATAAGTCCAGCAAAGAGGAGGCCTTCCCTTGTGCGTTCCTGTCTTTCACAGTGCCTGATGTTGACAAGAGTTGGGATGAAGCATTTATGGAAACACCCAGGACCAAGTAGACCCAGTGTTATAAAGAAAAAACAAAAAAATGAAAGTAACTTTGAGCCATGGGTAGAGATGAGTAAATCTACAGCTGTTCCCCCAATATGAATCTCAATTTTACTTAACAAAACCAGAACATTACAAAACTTAGGATAGAATAACATATAGATAATTCCCAAGAAGTCAGCAATAGTTTTTGGGTTTAGGGAAGATGGTGGTAGCTCCTTAGCAATTCTATATAAAAGTCAGGATGTTTGTGTAGACAGACAGATGGGTTCCTGAAGACTGCAAGGATAGTAGCATGACCTCATGTTTACCATTTTTTAAAACCATAACTGTCTCACACATGGCTGAAAGATACTGACTTTTTAACTGCAATAATGCTGCCCCCAACTCACTGGATACTGATAGTCAAGCGATATTAAAAAATGTAATAGCTCTAAAATTTTGTAAATTATTTTGTTTGATATTCTCCATATTTACATTTCACATATTATTCCATTCCTCCCTGTACCCATTCCTCTCTATCCCAATAAATTTCCATGAAGGTACACTCTCTCCCAATCACCCTCTCAATCTTGTTGCCTTGGCATTCCCCTACACTGAAAATAATGCCTTCCCATGAGGTTACAAGCCTTTTCAGCGTCTCCAGTCACCTATCTCTAATATCTTCAGTGTGGTCCACATACTCAATCCAATGGTTAGTGCAAATATCCTCAGCTATATTTGAAAGACTTGGAAGAGCCTCTGAGGATGCATCCAGATCTAGTTCCTGACAGTAAGTACTTCTTGGCATCAGACATAGTGCTTGGGTTTGGTGGCTGCATATGAGGTAGATTTTCAGGTGAGGCAGTCTTTGATCTTTTATTCAATCCCTGCTCCTCTATTTGACCATATATTTCCTTTTATGAGTATTTGTTCTATGTTCCAAAAAGTACTGAGGCATCCACATTTGGGTTTTCCCTCTTTCTGAGCATCATAATATCTGCGAATTGTTTCTTGGGTGTTCAACGATTTTGTGGACTAGTATCTGCTTATCATTGAGAGCATACCATGGGATTTCTTTTGTAACTAGGATACCTCACTCAGGATGATTGTTTCTAGTTACATTCATTTGCCTAGGAATTTCATAAAGTCATTGTTTCTAATAGCTGACTAGTATACCATTTTTTAAATGTACCACAATTTCTGTGTCCATTCCTCTTTTGAAGGACATTTAGGTTATTTCCAGCGTCTGGCTACTATACATAAGGCTGCTATGAACATGGTGGAGCATTTGTCCTTGTTTTATGTTGGATCAAATTTAGAGTATAAGCTCAGGAGTGAAAGAGTGGTTCTTCAGGTAGTACTATAGACAATTTTTTGAGTAACAGCCAGTCAGATTTACAGAGTCTTTGGTTGTACCTGCTTGCAATTCCAACAAAAATACAGAAGTGTTTTTTCTCCACAAATCTCAGGGTTGTTTTGATTTACATTCTCTGATGTCTAGGGATGCTGAACATTTCTTTAGATACTTCTCACCCATTTAGTTCTCCCCATTTGAGAATTCTTTGTTTAGCTCAGTAACTCATTTTAAATAAGTTTACTTGATGATCTGGAGACTAATTTCTTGAGTTCTTCACACATTTAGACCTTTGTCTGTAAAAATCCTTTTTCAATCTATTGGCTCCCATTTTGTCTTCTCGAATAATTCCTTAGCCTTACAAAATCATTGGGATTTTATGAGGTCCCATTTGTTGATTCTTGCTCTTAGAGCATAAGCTATTGCTCTTCTGTTAAGGAAAATATCCCCTGTATTTATGTGTTATAAGCTTTTCCCCAATTTCCCTTCTAATAGTTTTAGTGTACCTGGTTTTATGTGGAGGTCTTTCATCTTTTCTGTAATTTATCTCTCAGCATGCTCATTCTTTGTTTAGAGGGAGGCTACTGATTTGTTCAAGTTAATCTTTTATTGGGGTCTTAAGTATACTCTCATATCATCTACAAATAGTGATATTTTGAAGACTTCTTTTCAAATTTGTATCCCCTTGATTTTGTTTTTGATGTCTAATTGTTTTGTCAATGACTTCCAATTGTATATTCCATAGTTAAATAGAAACTGGGCATACTTTTCTATTCCCTGATTTTAGTGGGATGCCTTCTAATTTCTCTCCGTTTAGTTTGATGTTGGCTACAGGTTTGTTATATATTGCTTTTACTGTGCTTATGTATAGGCCTTATATTTCTGCTCTTTCCAAGACTTTTAATATGAAGGGGTCTTCAATTTTATCAAATGTATTCTCAGCATACAGTGAGATAATCATTTGGTTTTTCTCTTAGAGACTGTTTTTGTAAAGGACTAAGTTGATGAATTTCTTCATATTGAAGCATCCCTGTATCTTTGAGATGAAGCCTACTTGATCGTGGTGAATTATCATTTTGATATGTTTGCAAGAATTTTATTGAGTATTATTGCATGAATTTCTTGAGGAAAATTGGTCTACAGTTCACTTTCTATGTAAGGGTTTAAATTTTCTATGAAATTCTAATAGAATTCTGGACTGAGCCCATTTGGTCCTGAGCTTTTTGTTTTTTGTTTTTTATTTGTTTGTTTCTTTGTTTTCTTCTTTGGTTGGGAGGCTTTTAATGACTGCTTGTATTTCTTTAAGAGTTATGGGAATGTTTTGATGGTTTATCAAATCCTCATTTAACTTTGGCACATTTTATCTGCCTAGAAATTGTTCATTTCCTCTAGATTTTCCAATTTTGTTGAGTATAGGCTTTTGCAGTATTATCTGACAATTTCCTGAATTTCATCAGTTTTTGTTGTTATGTTTTCCATCTCACTTCTGATTTAGTTAATTTGGATACTCTCTTTGTGCCCTCTAGTTGGTCTGGTTTAAGTGTTTATCAATCTTGTTGATTTTCTAAAAGTACCAGTTTCTTGTTTTGTCTATTATTTGTATAGTTCTTTTTGTTTCTACTTAATTGATTTCTGCTCTGAGATTGATTATTTCCTGCTATCCACTTTTCTTGGGTGTAGCTGCTTCTTTTTGTTCTAGATATTTCAGGTGTGCTGTCGAGCTGTTAGCGTGTGCTCTCTCCTGTTTCTTTTTGCAGGCATGCAGAGCTATGACATAGTACTTCTATGTCATTGCATCACATAATTTTAAGTATGTTGTTCCCTCATATTTGTTAAATTCTAAAAAAATGTCCTTAATTTCTTAATTTCTTTCTTGACCATGTTATCATTAATTAGAGCACTGTTCAGCTTCCATGGGTATGTAGGCTTTTTGTTGTTTTTGTTGTTATTAAAGCCTATGTACATGGTGATCTGATAGGATTTATGAAAGTATTTCAATCAACTTATATCTGTTTAGGCCTGTTTAGGCCTGTTTTGTGGGCACTATATGGTCAATTTTGGAGAAGGTTCTGTGAGGTGCTGACCAGAAGGTATATTCTTTTGTTTTAGGGTGAAATGTTTTATAGATTTCTGTTAAATCTGATTGGTTCATAACCTCTGCTAATTTCAATGTGTCTCTGTTCAGTTTCTGGATCCGTGACCTGTTCATTGTTGAGAGTGGAATGTTGAAGTCTCCCACTATTATTGTGTGTGGTCAATATGTTTTGAGTTTTTTTTTAAACAACTTTATTTTACAAAACAAAAATAAATGTACAGATTTTAAACATTTTCTGCTTAAAATTATACATTTTTGTCAGTACATTTTTTAAGATTTTAAAATAATTTTTACATAAAATTATGAATATAGTTTTTAGTCAGTACTTGATTTTTTAAAGGTTTGATAGTATGAATTAAAAACTTAATAGTTACAAAGAGCGTAAAGTACATGTAAAACAAAATATAACATGGAAATAGTCAAAGTTTTTTGTTTTGTAAATATTTTTTTGGTTTGTTTTGTTTTCTTTATTTCTTGGGCTTCATACAGTCTGTGAGTTGTTTCTGGGGGAGTGCAAGCCTCTGAGGTTAGTATCGAATATCAGTGACTGCATATTATGTCTGTTCTTTTATGACTGGGTTATCTCACTCAGGATGATATTCTCTAGATGCAGCCATTTTCTTAAGTATTTGGTTAAGTAATTGTTTCTGGTGGCTGAGTAGTATTCCATTGTGTAAATGTACCACAATTTATGTATCCATTCATCATCTGAAGGACATCTGGGTTCTTTCCAGCTTCTGGCTATTATAAATAGAGCTGCTATGAACATTGTGGTGCATATATCTTTGCAGTGTATTAAAGTGTCTCTGGGGTATATGCCCAGAAGTGGGCTAGCTGGGTCTTCAGGTAGTACTATGTCCAATTTTCTGAGGTATCACCAGACTGATTTCCAGAGTGGTTGTATTAGTTTGCAACCCCACCAACAGTAGAGAAGTGTTCCTCTTTCTCAACAGCCTCGCCAGCATCTGCTATTATCTGAGTTTTGGATCGTGGCCAATCTGACTGGTGTGAGGTGGAATCTCAGGGTTGTTTTGATTTGAAATTCCCTGATGGCTAAGGATGTCGAGCACTTCCTCAGATGTTTCTGGGCCATTCGGTGTTCCTCAACTGAGAACGTTTTGTTTAGCTCTGTACCCCATTTTTTTAAAACAACTTTATTTTAAAAAACAAAGATAAATGTACAGTTTTTAAACATTTTTTGCTTAAAATTATACATTTTTGTCAATACATATTTTCAGACTTTAAAATAATTTTTATATAAAATTATGAATATATTTTTAGTCAGTACTTGATTTTTTTAAAGGTTTGATAGTATGAATTAAAAACATAGTAGTTAAATGAGCTAAAGTACATGTAAAACAAAATGTAACATGGAAATAGTTAAAGTTTTCTTGTCCTGTATATATATATTTTTTGTTTTGTTTTGTTTTCTTTATTTTTTTTACTTCATACAGTCTGTGAGTTGTTTCTAGGGGAGTGCAAGCAACTGGGGTTAGCATCCCACTATCAGTGACTGCATGTTATGTCTGTTCTTTTGTGACTGGGTTATCTCACTCAGGATGATATTCTCTAGATGCAGCTATTTTCTTAAGAATTTGGTTAAGTCATTGTTTCTGGTGGCTGAGTAGTATTCCATTGTGTATATGTACCACAATTTTCCTATCCATTCATCTTCTGAAATACATCTGGGTTTTTTCCAGCTTCTGGCTATTATAAATAAAGCCGCTATGAACATTGTGGTGCATATATCTTTGTTGTGTATTAAAGTGTCTCTGGGGTATATGCCCAGAAGTGGAATAGCTGGGTCTTCAGGTAGTACTATGTCCAATTTTCTGAGGTATCACCAGACTGATTTCCAGAGGGGTTGTATTAGTTTGCAACCCCACCAACAGTGGAGAAGTGTTCCTCTTTCTCAGCAGCCTCGCCAGCATCTGCTGTCATCTGAGTTTTGGATCTTGGCAAATCTGACTGGTGTTAGGTGGCATCTCAGGGTTGTTTTGATTTGCATTTCCCTGATGGCTAAGGATGTCGAGCACTTCTTCAGGTGTTTCTCGGCAATTCCGTGTTCCTCAACAAAAAACGTTTTGCTTAGCTCTGTACCCCATTTTTTAATAGGGTTATTTGATTCTCTGGTGTCTAGCTTTTTGAGTTCCTTGTATACCTTGGATATCAGTCCTCTATCTGATGTGGTGTTGGTAAAGATCTTTTCCCATTATGTTGGTTGCTGCTTTGTTTTCTTGACGATGTCCTTAGCCTTACAAAAACTTTGCAATCTCATGAAGTCCCATTTGTTAATCTTTGACCTTAGAGCTTGAGCCAATGGTGTTTTAGTCAGGAAATTTTCTCCTGTGCCTATGTGTTCTAAAGTTTTCCCTACTTTCTCATCTAATAATTTCAGTGTATCTGGTTTAATGTGGAGATCTTTGATCCACTTACTCTTGAGCTTTGTACAAGGAGATAAGAAAGGGTCTATTTTCATTCTTTTGCATGCTGAGTGCCAGGTGGACCAGAACCATTTCTTGAATAGGCTGTCCTTTTTCCATTGAATGTTTATGGCTCCTTTGTCAAAAATCAGGTGACCATATACATGAGGGCTCATTTCTGGATTTTCTATACTATTCCATTGATCCACATGCCTATTGCTGTACAAGTACCATGCAGTTTTCAACACAATTGCCTTGTAATATAGCTTGCGGTCAGGAATCGTGATTGCCGCAGATGTTTTTTTTGTTGTTGAGGATGGATGTTCACTATTCTAGGTCTTTTGTTATTCCATATGAAATTGCACATTGATCTTTCCAATTCCTTAAAGAACTGGGTTTGAATTTTGATGGGGATTGCATTGAATCTGTAGATTGCTTTTGGTAGAATGGCCAATTTTCAGATGTTGATGTTTCCAATACATGAGCATGGGAGATCTTTCCATTTTCTGAGATCCTCCTCAACTTCTTTCTTTAGAGGTTTGAAGTTCTTGTCATACAGGTCCTTCACTTGCTTAGTTAGAGTCACACCAAGATATTTCATAGTTTTTGTGATGATTGTGAAGTGTACCTTTTCCCTAATTTCTTTTTTTCACATGTTTGTCCTTTGAGTATAGGAAGGCTGCTGATTTGTTCAAGTGAATTTTGTATCCAGCACTTTGCTGAACTTGTTTAACAGCTGTAGGAGTTCTCTGGTGGAACTTTTGGGGTCACTAAAGTACACTATCTTGTCATCGGCAAAGCGTGATGTTTTTGTCTCTTCCTTTCCGATTTGTAAACCCTTGATCTTCGTTTGTTGTCTAATTGCTCCAGCCAGGACTTCCAGTACTATGTTGAATAGGTAGGAGGAGAGTGAGCAGCCTTGTCGAGTCCCTGATTTTAGTGGGATTGCTTCAAGTTTCTCGCCATTAAGTTTGATGTTGGCTGTTGGTTTGATGTATATTGCTTTTATTATGTTTAGGTATGGACCTTAGAGTCCTGTTCTTTCCAGGACTTTTATCATGAAGGGGTGTTGGATTTTGTCAAATGCTTTCTCAGCATCTGGTGAGATGACCATGTGATTTTGATCTTTGAGTTTGTTTATATGGTGGATTACATTGATGGATTTCCTTATATTAAACCACCTCTGCATCCCAGGGATGAAGCCTACTTGGTCATGATGAATGATCATTTTGATGTGTTCTTTGATTTGGTTTGTAAGGATTTTGTTGAGTATTTTTGCATCAATGTTCATAAGTGAGATTGGTCTGAAGTTCTCTTTCCTTGTAGGGTCTTTGTGTGGTTTAGGTACGAGGATTATTGTAGCCTCAAAAAATGAGTTAGGTAGTATTCCATCTGATTCTATCTTTTGGAATAGTTTGGAGAGTATTGGTGTTATATCTGCAATAAATGTCTGATAAAATTCTTCACTTTACCAGTCAGGACCTGGGCTTTTTTTGGTTGGGAGACTTTGGATGACTTCTTCTATTTCTTTATGTGTTATAGGGTTATTTAGATGGTTTACTTGGTCCTGTTTTAACTTTGGGATCTTGTATCTATTTAGGAATTCGTCCATTTCCTCCAGATTTTCCAATTTGTGGAGTATAAGTTTTCGTAGTAGGATCTGATGATTTCTTGAATTTCCTCAGTTTCAGTTGTAATGTCTCCACTTTTTTTTCTGATTTTGTTAATTTGTATACTCTCTTTTTGCCCTCTAGTTAGTCTGACTAGGGGTTTATCAATCTTGTTGATGATCTCAAAGAACTAACTCTTGTTTTCTTGATTTTTTCAATGGTACTTTTTGGTTCTATTGGGTCTATTTCTGCCCTAATTTTGATTATTTCTTGCCGTCTACTCTTCTTGGGTATATCTGCTTCCTTTTTTTCTAGGGCTTTTAGCTGTGCTGTCAGGTTGCTGATGTTAACTCTTTCCAGTTTCTATTTGGAAGCACTTAGGGATATGATTTTTCCTCTCATTACTGCTTACATTGCTTCCCATACGTTTGGGTAGGCTGTGTTTTCGTTTTTGTTGAATTCTAGAAAATCCTTAATTTCTTTATATATTTCTTCTTTGACCCTGCTATCGTTTAACAGAGCATTGTTTAGTTTCCATGTGTATGTGAACTTTTTGTTTTCTTTGTTGTTGTTAAAGACCAGCCGTAGACCATGGTGATCTGAGAGGATGCATGGGAGTATTTCAATCTTCTTATATCGATTGAGGCTTGTTCCTTGTCCAATTATGTTTTCAATTTTTGAGAAGGTGCCATGGGGTGGTGAGAAGAAGGTGTATTCTTTTACTTTAGGATAATATGTTCTGTATATATCTATTAATTTTAGTTGGTTCAAAGTCTCTGCTAGTTTTGCAGTGTCCTTGTTCAGTTTCTGTTTCCATGATCTGTCCATTGGGGAGAGTAGGGTATTAAAGTCTCCCACTATTATTGTGTGGGGTGAAATGTATTTTTTGAGCTTTAGTAGGGTTTCTTTTATGAATGTGGGTGCTTTTTTATGAATGTGAGTGCTTTTTTATTTGGAGCATATATGTTAAGGATTGAGAGTTCCTCCTGACAGGTTTCTCCAGTAATGAGTAAAAATTGTCCTTCCTTATCTTTTTTGATAACTTTTGGTTGGAAATTTACTTTATTCGATATTAAAATAGCCACTCCGGCTTGCTTCTTGGGGCTCTTTGCTTGGAAGTTTTTTTCCCCACCCTTTTACTTTGAGATAGTGTCTGTCTTTGTCTCTGAGATGAGTTTCCTGTATGCAGCAAAAGGCTGGATTTTGTTTATGTATCCAGTCTGATAGTCTATGTCTCTTTATTGGGGAGTTGAGTCCATTTATGTTAATAGATATAAAGGAATAGTTGTTTCTGTTTCCTGCCATTATTGCTTTTGTGGGTTGAGTTGTGTCTGTGTCTTTTTCTTCTTTTAGTTTTCTTGTTTAGGAGTTTTCTTGTTTTTACTAGGCTGTATTTTCCCTCATTGTATTGGGTTTTCCACCTATAATTCGTTGTAGTGCTGGGTTTGTGGTCAGATATTGTGTAAATTTTGATTTGTCTTGAAATATCTTCATCTCGCCACCGATGGTGATTGATAGTTTTGCTGGGTATAGCAGCTTGGGCTGGCACTTGTGCTCTCTTAGTGTGTGCATTATGTCTGTCCAGGCTCTTCCAGCTTTCATAGTCTCTGTTGAGAAATCGGGTGTTAGTCTGATTGGCCTGCCTTTATATGTTACCTGACCTTTTTCCCTTACTGCTTTTAGTATTCTTTCTTTGCTTTGGGCACTTGATGTTTTTACTATTATGTGTCGGGAGGTATTTCTTTTCTGGTCTAACCTGTTTGAAGTTATGAAGGCTTCTTTTATGCTCGTGGTCATCCCATTCTTGAGTGTACGGAAGTTTTCTTCTACGATTTTGTTGAAGATATTTACTGTGCCTCTTAGTTGATACTCTTCTCCCTCTTCTATTCCTATTATCCTTTGATTCGGTCTTCTCATTGTGTCCTGGATTTAATGGACATTTTGGGTTAGGATCTTTTTGTTTTTTGCATCTTCTCTGGCTGTTTTGTCTATGTTTACAATGTTGTCCTCTGCCCCCGAGATTCTCTCTTCCATCTCTTGTTATCTATTGGAAATGCTTGCTTCTGTGACTCCTGATTTCTTTTTTATGTGTTCTACCTCTAGGGTTATCTCTTTTTATGTTTTCTTTATTGTGTCAATTTCCGTTTTAAATTCTGACTTCCATTCCTACATCTTTTTGGTTGTGTTTTCCTGTAGTTCTTTGAGTTTTTTTGTTTCTTCTTTAAAAGCTTTGAATCTTTTTTGCTTTTCCTCTCGTTCTTGTTTAATTATCTCTATCAGCATCTTGAGGCATGATTTCAGGTCTGTGTCTTTCTTTTCTGGAGTGTTTGGAATTCCGATATTTTTTGTTATGGGAGAGCTGGGTTCTGTTGTTGCTAGATTGTCTGGGTTTCCTTGGGATATACTCTTTCACTTTTCTCTTGCCATTTTGTTGTCAGTGATATGTTCTTGCCTTTCCCTTGTATCTGGTCTGTGTCCCTGGATCTCCATGTGGCAGTGGGCTGGGCCCTGTTCTATGCCTCAGATTCGCCGGGTATGAACAGAATTTCCAAAGTTCTGTTCCTGGTCGCTGGATCAGGTAGTGCAGGGCAGGTCAAGGCAGAGGGTGCACTTTCTGTGTGCACTCCGCAGAGATCTCTCTGCTCCCTGGCAGCCTAGGTCTCCCACACACCTGTTGCTCAGCCTGTTCGAGCTGCCGTTCCGGTTGGCAGATGGGCCAGGCTCTGCTCTGCATCCTGAAGTCACCGCCGGGTGGAAACAGAAGTTACAAATTTCTGTTCCTGTTCGCTGGATCAGGCAGGGCAGGGCAGGGCAAGGCAGGGGGTGCACTTTCTGTGTGCACTCCGCAGAGATCTCTCTGCTTCCTGGCAGCTTAGGTCTCACACCCACCAGTTGCTCAGCCTCCTGTGTTGAGCTTTAGTAAGACTTCTTATTTGAATGTGGGTGCCCTTATATTTTGAGCATATATATTCAAAATTCAGAGTTTGTCTTGACAGATTTTAATTGTTACAAGTAAGATGTGTTCTTTCTTGTATTTTTTGATAACTTTTCTTTTAAAATCTATTTTATTCAGTCTTAGGATGGCTATTCCATCTTGTTTCTTGGGACTATTTGCTTGGGAGATTTTTACCCCATCTTTTACTCTGGTTTAGTGTCCTTTTGTCTCTGAAGTGAGTTTCCTGTTTGCAACAAAATGCTGGGTCCTATTTTTGTATTTAGTCAGGTAGTCTATGCCTCTTTATTGGGGAATTGAGTCTATTGATGTTGAGAAATATTAAGAAATAATTATTGTTTTTTCCCGTTTTTTTATTTTTGTTTTTAAAGATAGAATTATGCCTGTGAACTTCTCTTTTGATTTTCTTGTAAAAGATTGTTGTCTTGCATGTAATTTAACTATTTTGTTGGAGTTTCTATCAATTATACTTTGTAGGGCTGGATTTGTGGACAGATATTGCATAAATTTGGTTTTGTCCTGGAATATCCTGGCTCTGCCATCTGTGGTAATAAGTATTTTGTTGGACATAGTAACTTTATCTGGCATTCGTGTTTTCTTAGGGTCTGTATGATGTCTGTCTAGGATCTTCTAAATGTCACAGTCTCTGTTGAAAAGTCTGGTGTAAATATAATTGGTGTGACTTTATATGTTACTTGACCTTTTTCCTTTTAACCTTCTTTCTTTGTTTTAAACATTTGGTATCAGGATGAATTATTTTGTGGTTCAATTTATTTGGAGTTCTGTTGCTTCTTGTATGTTTATTGTCACCTCATCCTTAACTGTAGGGAAGTTTCTTCTATAATTTTGTTGAAGATATTTACTGGGCCTTTCAGTTGGTCATCCTCACTTTAGTCTATGCCTATTATACTTATGTTTGCTCTTCTCCTTTTGTCCTGGATATCCTGGATTTTTCAGTTAGGAACTTTTTTATTTTTGCATTTTATATTTCACCTTTTACTATTCTAAATCTGTACTATTCTGTATCACAAGAAAATGTTTACATTAGAAAATAGAAGGACATTTATCCAATTCAATAAAAACTTTGTACACCTACTTGTTTGTATGATTTTAATAAAAAAAACTGAGGATGAGTCAAGTCTAAATGGGCATTCTGACTCCAGCCTTCAGAAAGTTCTCACAGTAAGAATAAGTCTGTCAGCTCTGTATATCGATTGTGTTATTTCTTATTTGCCTACAAGGTATCTCTAGTACATTACAACCCACAAAACCTATTCTCCAGCAATAAGTACTTTAAATAAATATTTATTTTAGCTTAATGTCCTCCAGGGTCATACATGTTCTCCTATTAATGCTAAAATATTATATTGAATGCCATAAATGCATTCAATATAATATTAATGTCCTTTTCCTGATTATTTAGTTTCTCTTTTCAGAGTTTGAATACTATTCAGACTTATACTCTCTCTCTCTCTCTCTCTCTCTCTCTCTCTCTCTCTCTCTCTCACACACACACACACACTCACTCACTCACCCCCTCTCAAACACCGGCATTCATATGTACAAATGGGAAACAGGTAGAAAATATTTAATTGATAAAACATTTCTCAATAATTAGGGATGAGTAAAAATTTTACATTTTGACTATAAAATAACATTTTTGTAGCTATATACATATGAACGTAAGTCTATAATCACTCATGTCCCTTGATCTCCTACATTTACTGAATTAATTCATTTTCAAAAGTAGCATAAGTAATTGTAATTTTTACTATACAGTCATGCCTTGTGAACATACCGTACAATCTAATTCTCATTTTTCTTTGACCTACAAGATCTAGCAAAGTTCCTACAGCCAAAGCAAGATGTACTCTGACCACCTTCTCTTGCTCTGCAATTAACATAATAGTTTCCCTGCATTACTTACCTTTCAGGTACTACCTAGAGGTTATTTTGCTCATCATCCACTACCATAATCTATACCTAGTCCTTTCAGTTTCTTATTCAGAGTATAGTTTTTTAAGTAACGTTACAACATGATCTTTTTTTCTCTGTGACCAAAAGTCAAGCTTGAGTTTCACATTTAATACTCCAGCCTAGTCTGGTCAAACATACCTTTGTAGAAGCGGTCTTCTCCCCATCAAGGTAAAACTTGGCTTCTTCCTAATCTGACCACTATCATCTGTGCCTCAGCAAACCTCTAGACTTCCAACAGAACCTGTCTCACCTACTCCTTTACTGCAACTCACTAGTTATTGCCTGTGTTCAAAAGCTGTGTACAGGCCTAGTTTGGCCTTTCCTACTTTCATTGCAAAAGAACACTAGGCTACAGCCAGAATCCTCTTCACTTATCTACCAATTCACAAGATTGTCCCATATCAAATCAAATATGTCTAGTCAGAGCTATCTTTCCTCACAGGACTAACTTGTAACAAAAAGCATATCCTATATATGAACCCAGTCCCTTCTGTCCACCTGACTTCATTCTACCCAAGATATCAAAATCCTAGACCAAGTTTGCTCATATGTCTTCTTAATTCCCCAACTTAGCTATGCTATAACAAACTCAGAACTAACAAAGGAAGTATACATGCCCCAAACTAATCTTAAGAATGCCAACCATGTGGAAGATCAAACCATTTTTACTATTTCAATATTACTGATGAATAAGCATAAGGAATTTTTTCATCTTCTGATATCTTCAATAAGCTCAATACAAAGAAAATCCAACATTTGAAAATGGCATACAATTTTGTGATTAAAAACATCGAAGGTATTAAAACTGGAATAAAAATGAAATTGAAGTAAAAAACAAAGAAAGAAAATCAACTCACAAAACCTAAAGGGAAATCTGAAATGTAGAATAAGCAAGCAGAGGACAAAACTTTAAGTCTTGAGTATAAAAATAGAAAATCTAGATCAAATGAGCAAAAAAGAAAAAAAAGACAGGAAAAAATTTAAACACATAAACACACACACTCACATAAACACACACACACACATACACACACATAGACACACATATACACACTGAGAGACAGAGAGAGATAAAAAGAAAGAGGATTGATACCAAAAGAGATAGTGTGGAGGAAAAGACACATGGGGAATTCCAAGCACTAGGATAAACATAATATTTCCAATTATAGGCATATATGAAGAATCCAAAGTTAAGGGGGAAAAAGGTAGAAAAAGTTTCAGGATATAAAAAAAAAAACACAAGTCACATATTACATAAGAAGTTAAACTTGCAATTAGAGCATTTGGTTTTGAATGGAAACTTCAAGATCTGGAAAAGTTTGGAACAATGAATTTCAAGTCCTGAAGGCTATAATGTCCAACTAACAGAAATGTATTCAGAAAAAGTACGTGCCATGATTGCAAAAGACAGAAAAATGTCCACAACATAAATCTAATAGCTAATTTTATATCAACTTGACACAATCTACAGACATCTGAGAAGTGAGAACCTCAATTAGAAAAATGCCTTCATAAAATCTGGTTTTTCTTTATTAATGATTTATTTAGAGGGGCCCAGTTTATTGTGGGTAGAGCTATTCCTGAGGTGGCAATCTTAGGTTATTTAAGAAATTAGTTTTTATTAGTATTATCTGTTCAGCTGGATCTGTGGATGGAAATTGTTTGAATTTAAATTTGCCTTGAAATACCTTTATTTTCTCCATCTATATTACTAGAGAGGTTTGCTGCATATAGTAGTCTCAGTTGGCACTCCTCGGTTATTCTTAGTTATTCTTAGAGGTTTTAAAAATCTAGACACTTCTAGGTTTTAGACTTTCTGTTCAGAAATCCAATATAATTCTGAAAGTTCTGCCTTTGTATGTTACCTGGCATTTTCCCCTTCCTGATTTCTATATCCTTTCTTTGTTCTATAAATATTGTGTTTTTGTTATTATGTTGCAGGAGGATTTTCTTTTCTTGTTAGTCTATTTGGGGTTCTAGAATCTTCTTGTATGTTTATATGCATCTTTTTGTTTAGATTGGGAAAGTTTTTTCTATGAATTTTTGGAGAATGTTCTCTGTGCCTTGATATAAGTACCCTTCTTCTTCATCTATTCCTATATTTCTTAGGTTAGGTATTTTTATGTTTTGCCAGATTTTGTGGATGCTTTTTGTCAGGATTGCTTTTTATCTTTATGACTAAGATAAAAAACTCAAGTGATAGCACATGCTGGCAAGGACACAGAGCAAGGGAATACATTTCCTTGCTGGAGTGAATACAAACTTATATAACCATTTTCTTAGATAACTAGGGATTATCTAGTCTCAAGACCCGACTGTACCACTCTTAGGCATGAACCCAAAAGATGCTCCAACATTTCACAAAGACATTGGCTCAACTGTGTTTATAGCAGATTTATTTATGACAGCTAGAAACTGGATATAAGTTATAATAAAGAATGAAATAAATCATTTTCAGAACAAAATTATACAAGTATAAATAATCATATAAAATAAAATAAATCAGTCTCAGAACATCAAATGATACATCTTTTTCTATTAGTTTTTGCCTGTGAAGTTTTATGAGATACATGATATCATGCCCTTATTATATGTTGGAGCATCTCTGGGGTATATACTCAGAAGGGGAATAACTGGGTCTTCCAGTAGGATTGTACCCAATTTTCTGAGGAACCACCAGACTGATTTTGAGAGTGGTTATACCAGTTTACAACCCCACCAACAGTGAAGGAGTGTTCCTCTTAAGCCACATATGAAGATCTTTGATCCACTTGCACTTGAGCTTTGTGAAAGGAGATAAGAAAGGATGAAATAGCCATATGTTAAACAATTATTGTACTATAAGCTAACCTTCCAAAATTATATATACTTTTAATAGAATCATCTTATAATGAGGGATGATACTCCACTGAACACCACATGATAGTGTGCACAACCCACATTACTGATAATGGCATTGCTCTAAAAGACTTCTATTCTTTAAATATCTTTTACACAGTCTGAAAAGACTGGTTTTGAACTGTGTCACATAGCTGTAACATAATTGTGCACACTATCATCTTTAATACATACATAATCTAATTCTGAATGTTAGATTTCTCAGAACCTGCAATTCTGACCGTTTCATTGCATTCTCTCAGATTTATAATTATTATTAAATCAATTATTATTATATTAAATGAATGGAAATGAACCATAATTGCCCACACTTTTTTACCTGTACTGAACTTACCCACAGCTGTCCTCTGCTTCTTCTCCAGTAGTGAAGTTTTATTTCTCAGTACTTGTGTAATATGTGAGTCAGGGTCAAAAGAAATGGAAACTAAGAGAGAAAACATTGCGATACTTCCTATGTCCTGAGGGTTTCAAATAGAAATTCAGTGTCCAGGTCTCCAAACACAGAATGCTCAAACAAAACTTCCAAACTAGCTTGAGAAGGCATGTTTATGGACCATTTACTAAATGCCATGAACCTGTTTCAGATAGCAAACTGCAAGTTAAAAAACAAATTAGAAGAAATAATTTGAGAGTTTTCCAACTTAGTAGTCTACAGCACTCTTAGTTCCAAACTAATGTTTTTCATGAAACTGTTATAGTTTTTGTTTTATAAATTTGAAAAACCATTATCTAAGCTTATATTCTCAGCATTAATAATGCTAATCAGAAATAAATTGGATACTACAACTGCTCTGAATAATGACTCTGGATTTATTATTCATAATGTATCATGAATTAAACCTAGATAAACTTTGAAAGAGAGAATAATGAAGCAGTGAATTTTGTGGTCTCTATTTTTTTCTTTTTTAAAGACTTTATTTTACAAAACAAAGATAAATGTACAGATTTTAAACATTTTTTGCTTAAAATTATACATTTTTGTCAGTACTGTTTTTTCAGACATTAAAATAATTTTTTCATAAAACTATGTGAATATATTTTTTAGTCAGTACTTGATTTTTTCAAGGGCTTGACAGTATGCATTGAAAACCTAATAGTTACAATGAGCGTAAAGTACATGAAAAAAAAAAAACGCAACATGGAAATAGTCAAAGTCTTCTTGTTTTGTAAATTTTTTGTTTTGTTTTCTTTCTTTCTTGGACTACATACAGTATGTAAGTTGTTTCTTGGGGAGTGCAAGCCTCTGGGGTTAGCATCCCAATATCAGTGACTGCATATTATGTCTGTTATTTTGTGACTGGGTTATCTCACTCAGGATAATATTCTCTAGATGCAGCCATTTTCTTAAGAATTTGGTTAAGTCATTGTTTCTGGTGGCTGAGTAGTATTCCATTGTGTAAACGTACCACAATTTTCCTATCCATTCATCTTCTGAAGGACATCTGGGTTCTTTCCAGCTTCTGGCTATTATAAATAGAGCTGCTATGAACATTGTGGTGTATATATCTTTGCAGTGTATTAAAGTGTCTCTGGGGTATATGCCCAGAAGTGGAATAGCTGGGTCTTCAGGTAGTACTATATCCAATTTTCTGAGGAATTGCCAGAGTGATTTCCAGAGTGGTTGTATTAGTTTGCAACCCCACCAACAGTGGAGAAGTGTTCCTCTTTCTCGTCTGCTGTCATCTGAGCTTTGGATCTTGGAAAATCTGACTGGTGTGAAATGGCATCTCAGGGTTGTTTTGATTTGCATTTCCCTGATGGCTAAGGATGTTGAGCACTTCTTTAGGTGTTTCTCAGCAATTCGGTGTTCCTCAACAGAGAACGTTTTGTTAAGCTCTGTACCCCATTTTTTTAATACGGATATATGATTCTCTGGTGTCTAGCTTTTTGAGTTCCTTTTATACCTTGGATATTAGGCCTCTATCTGATGTGGTGTTGGTAAAGATCTTTTCCCATTCTGTTGGTTGCTGTTTTGTTTTCTTGAAGATATCCTTAGCCTTACAGAAACTTTGAAATCTCATTAAGTCCAATTTCTGAATCTTTGACCTTTGAGCTTGAGCCATTGGTGTTTTGTTCAGAAAAATTTCTCCTGTGCCTATGTTTTCTAAGGTTTTCCCTACTTTCTCATCTAATAGTTTCAGTGTATCTGGTTTCATGTGTAAATCTTTGATCCACTTGCACTTGAGTTTGTACAAGGAGATAAGAAAAGGTCTATTTTCATTCTTTTGCATGCTGAGTGCCAATTGTTCAAGCACCATTTGTTGAATAGATTGTCTTTTTTTCCATTGAATGTTTATGGCTCCTTTGTCAAAAATCAGGTGACCATATACAGGAGGGTTAATTTCTGGATCTTCTATTCTATTCCATTGATCTATGTGGCTATTACTGTACCAGTACCATGCTGTTTTTAGCACAATTAACTTGTAATATAGCTTGAGGTCAGGGATAGTGATTCCCGCAGATGTTTTCTTGTTGTTGAGGACAGGTTTCACTATTCTAGGTCTTTTGTTATTTCATATGAAATTAGAAATTGATCTTTCCAGCTCAGTGAAGAACTGGGTTGGAATTTTGATGGGGATTGCATTGAATTGTAGATTGCTTTTGGTAGAATGGTCATTATTAAAATGTTTATCTTTCCAATTCATGAGCATGGGAGATCTATCCATTTTCTGAGATCCTAATCAATTTCTTTCTTTAGAGGTTTGAAGTTCTTGCCATACAGGTCCTTCACTTGCTTAGTTAGAGTCACACCAAGGTATTTCATAGTTTTTGTGACGATTGTGAAGTGTACCTTTTCCCTAATTTCTTTCTCCACATGTTTTCCTTTGAGTATAGGAAGGCTACTGATTTGTTTGAGTTAATTTTGTATCCAGCCACTTTGCTGAACTTGTTTATCAGCTGTAAGAGTTCTCTGTTGGAATTTTTGGGGTCACTCAAGAACACTATCATGTCATTGGCAAAGAGTGATGTTTTTATCTCTTTCTATCCGATTTGTATCCCCTTAATCTCCATTTACTGTCTAATTGCTCCAGCCAGGACTTTCAGTACTATGTTGAATAGGTAGGGAGAGAGTGGGCAGCCTTGTCCAGTCCCTGATTATAGTGGGATTGCTTCAAGTTTCTCGCCATTAAGTTTGATGTTGGCTGTTGGTGTGCTGTATATTGCTTTTATTATGTTTAGGTATGGACCTTGGATTCCTGTTTTTTCCAGGACTTTTATCATGAAGGGGTGTTGGATTTTGTCAAATGCTTTCTCAGCATCTAGTGAGATGATCATGTGATTTTGATCTTTAAGTTTGTTTATATGGTGGATTACATTGATGAATTTCCTTATAGTAAACCATCCCTGCATTCCAGGAATAAAGCCTACTTGGTCACGATGAATGATCGTTTTGATGTGTTCTTGGATTCGGTTTTCAAGGATTTTGTTTAGTATTTTGCATCAATGATCATAAGTGAGATTGGTCTGAAGTTCTCATTCCTTGTAGAGTCTTTGTGTGGTTTAGGTACGAGGGTTATTGGAGCCTCAATAAATGAGTTAGGTAGTATTCCATCTGATTCTGTCTTTTTGAACAGTTGGGACAGTATTGGTGTTATATCCCCAATAAATGTCTGATAAAATTCTGCACTGAACCTGTCTGAACCTGGGCTTTTTTTGGATGGGAGGCTTTTGATGACTTCTTCTATTTCTTTAGGTGTTATAGGGTTATTTAGATGGTTTACTTGGTCCTGGTTTAACTTTGGGATCTTGTATGTGTCTAGGAATTCATCCATTTCCTCCTGATTTTCCAATTTTTTGGAGTATAAGTTTATGTAGTAGGATCTAATGATTTTTTGAATTTTCTCAGTTTCAGTTGTTATATCACCACTTTCCTTTCTGATTTTGTTAATTTGTATACTCTCTCTTTGCCCTCTAGGTAGTCTGGCTAGGGGTTTATCAATCTTGTTGATTTTCTCAAAGAACCAAATCTTGATTTTGTTGATTTTATTCAATGGTTCTCTTTGATTGTATTTGGTCTATTTCTGCCCTAATTTTGATTATGTCTTGCTGTCTACTCTTTTTGGGTATATCTGATTACTTTCATTCTAGGGCTTTTAGCTCTGCTCTCAGGTTGCTTATGTAAGCTCTCTCCAGTTTCTTTTTGAAAGCACTTAGGACTACGAGTTTTCCTCTCGGTATTACTTTCATTGCATCCCACAGGTTTGGGTGTGTTGTGTTTTCATTTTTGTTGAATTCTAGAAAATCTTTAATTCATTATTTTTTCTTATTTGACCCTGCTATCATTTAGCAGAGCCTTGTTAAGTTTCCATGTATATGCAGAATTTTTGTTGTCTTTGTTGTTGTTAAAGACCAGCCGTAGACCATGGTGATATGAGAAGATGCATGGGAGTATTTCAATCTTCTTATATCGATTGAGGCTCGCTCTGTGTCCAATTATGTGGTCAATTTTCGAGAACATGCCATGGGGTGGTGAAAAAAAAGTGTATTCTTTTCCTTTAGGATAATATGTTCTGTATATATCTATTAATTATACTTGTTTCAAAGTCTCTGCTAGTTTTGCAGTATCCTTGTTCAGTTTCTGTTTCCTTGATCAGTTTATTGGTGAGAGTGGGGTATTAAAGTCTCCCACTATTATTGTGTGGGGTGAAATGTATTTTTTGAGCTTTAGTATGGTTTCTTTTATGAATGTGGGTGCTTTTTTTTGGAGCATATATGTTAAGGATTGAGAGTTCCTCCTGACGGATTTCCCCGGTAATGAGTAAAAATTGTCCTTCCTTATCTTTTTTGATAACTTTTGGTTGGAAATTTACTTTATTCGATATTAAAATAGACACTCTAGCTTGCTTCTTGGAGCTGTTTGCTTAGAAGTTTTTTTCCCACCATTTTACTCTGAGATAATGTCTGTCTTTGTCTCTGAGATGAGGTTCCTGTATGCAGCAAAAGGGTGGATTTTGTTAATGTATCCAGTCTGATAGTCTATGTTTTTTTATTGGGGAGTTGAGTTTATTTATGTTAATAGATATCAAGGAATAGTTGTTTCTGTTTCCTGCCATTATTGCTTTTGTGGGTTGAGTTGTGTCTGTGTCTTTTTCTTCTTTTAGTTTTCTTGTTTAGGAGTTTTCTTGTTTTTACTAGGCTGTATTTTCCCTCATTGTATTGGGTTTTCCACCTATAATTCGTTGTAGTTCTTGGCTTGTGGTGAGATATTGTGTATATTTTGATTTGTCTTGAAATATCTTCATCTCGCCATCGATGGTGATTGATAGTTTTGCTGGGTATAGCAGCTTGGGCTGGCACTTGTGCTCTCTTAGTGTGTGCATGATGTCTGTCCATGTTCTTCTAGCTTTCATAGTCTCTGTTGAGAAATCGGGTGTGAATCTGATTTGCCTGCCTTTATATGTTACCTGACCATTTTCCCTTACTGTTTTTAGTATTCTTTCTTTGCTTTGGGCACTTGCTGTTTTTACTATTATGTGTCGGGAGGTATTTCTTTTCTGGTCCAACCTATTTGGAGTTCTGAGGCTCCTTTTATGCTCGTGGTCATCTCATTCATGAGGGTATGGACGTTTTCTTCTACGATTTTGTTGAAGATATTTACTGTGCCACTTAGTTGATACTCTTCTCCCTCTTCTATTTCTATTATCCTTAGGTTCGGTCTTCTCATTGTGTCCTGGATTTCCTGGACATTTTGGGTTAGGAGCTTTTTGTTTTTTCCATCTTCTCTGGCTGTTTTTTCTATGTTTACAATGTTATCTTCTGCCCGAGAGATTCTCTCTTCCATCTTTTGTAATCTATTGGAAATGCTTGCTTCTGTGACTCCTGATTTCTATTTTTGGTGTTCTGACTCTAGGGTTATGTCTTTTAGTTTTTTCTTTATTGTGTCAATTTCCATTTTAAATTCCCTCTTTCATTCCTTCATCTCTTTGTTTCTGTTTTCCTCTAGTTATTTGAGTTCTTTGAGTGTTTTTATTGTTTCCTCTTTAAAAGCTTCTGAATCTTTTTGCTTTTCCTCCCATTCTTGTTTAAGTATCTCTAGCAGCATCTTGAGGTATGATTTCAGGTCTGTGTCTTCCTTTTCTGGAGTGTTTTGAATTCCGATGTTTGCTGTTATGGGAGAGCTGGGTTCTGCTGTTGCCAGGTTTTCTTGGTTTCCTTGGGATATACTATTTTGCTTTCCTCTTGCCATTTTCTTGTCAGTGATATGTTCTGCCTTTCCCTTGTATCTGGTCTGTGTCCCTGGGTCTCCACTGGTCCAGGTGGCAGATGGGTCGAGCCCTGTTCTATGCCTCAAAGTCGCCGGGTGGGAACAGAATTTCCAAAGTTCTGTTCCTGGTGGCTGGATCAGACAGGGCAGGGCCGGGCAAGGATGGGGGTGCACTTTCCGTGTGCACTCCGCAGAGATCTCTCTGCTCCCTGCCAGCCCAGGTCTCCCACCCTCCAGTTGCTCAGCCTCTACCTATTTGCATTCTTCTACATGCAGTTTACCAGTTAGACCAGCACCAGGTTTTTAAAAATGCTATATTTTTTCACTGTATGACTTTTGTTGTCTTTGACCAAGACCAAGAGACATATATGTGTGTGTTTTTTCTGGGTTTACAATTTTATTCCATTGATTGACCTGTCTTTCTCTGTACCAATTCCATGCAGTTTTAATATTATGTTGGACAGATTATGATCATGATTGTTGATTCCTCTAGAAGCTCTTTTATTGCCAAGAATTGTTCTTGTAATCCTTGATTTTCTGTTATTCCAGCTAAAGTTGAGAATTGTTCTTTATATCTCTGTAAAGAATTGAGTGGGATTTTGATGGGGATTGCTCTAAATCTGTAGATTGCTTTTGGTAGGATGACCATTTTTACTATGTAAATTCTACCAATCCATGACCATGAGAGATCCCCCCATTTTCCAAGTTCTTCTTCCATTTCTTCAGAGACATGATGTTATTGTCATAGAGATCTTTCAGTTGGTTGGTAAATGTTACACCAAGATGCTCTATATTAGTCACTAATGTGAAAAGTATTATTTCCCTACTTTCTTTCTGAGCCTATTTTCTTTGAGTAAAGAAAATCTACTGATTTGTTTGAGTTTACTTTATATTCTGCCACTTTGCTGAAGTTGTTTATTAGATGTAAATTTTTATGGTAAAATTTTTGAGGTCACTTATATGTATTCTCACATCATATACAAATAGTGATACCATGACATCTTCCCTTCCAATTTGCATCTCTTTGAGTTCCTTTTGTTTTCTAATTGTCTAAGTAGAACTTTGAGCACTATACTGAATAGCTTGGAAGATACTGGGCAGCCTTGTCTGTCCCTGATTTCAGTAGAATTTCAAGTTTCTCTTCATTTAGTGTGATGTTAGCTGTCACTTTGCTGTATATTGCTTTTATTATGTTATTATATTAGGCCTTGAGCTCCTGATATTTCCAAGAATTTTAATATGATAGGGTGTAATATGTATAAGAAATTTTTAGTATCTAATGAGATGATCATTTTCTTTCTTTTTTTGAGTTTGAGTTATTGAAGAATACATTGAAGGATTTTTGTACATTGAACCAAGCCTGCATCTCTGGGATGAAAACTAGTGATCATAGTCATATGTTCATGATATTTTTAGATGTGTTCTTGGATTCAGTTAGAATTTCATTCCATGTTTTTGTATATATATTCATAAGACAATTTCGTCTGAAGTTCTCTGTCTTTGTTTCCTCTTTATGTAGTTTATGTATCAGAGTAACTGGTTTCATAGAACTAATTATATGGTATTTCTTCTGATTCACTTTTGTAGAAACCTTTAAAAAAGTGTTGGTATTAGGGCTTCTCTGAAGGCATAACAGAATTCTGCACTAAAACCATCTGGCCATGTTTTTCTGTTTGTTTTGTTTTGCTTTTTGTCTTTTCTTGGTTGAGAGATGTTTAATGACTAGTTTTTCTTCATTGGTCATGGAATTTTAGACAATTTATCTGATTCTGATTTAACTTTTGTGCCTTGTATCATTTTTATAAAACTATCCATTTTCTAGATTTTCAAGTTGTGTTGAGTATAGGCTCTTGTAATTCAAGCTGGTGATTTTCTTAAATTTCACAAGTTTCTGTTGGTATGTCTCCTTTTTCATTTCTGATTTTGCTAATTTTGATACTATCTTTTTGCCCTTTTGTAATTTGGCAAGGAGTTTATCTGTTTTGTTAATTTTCTTAATGAACCAGCTCTTGCTATTTTTTTTTTTAATTCTTGTATTATTCTTTTTGTTCTTATTTGGTTGATATCAGCCCTAGATTGGTTATTTTTTGCAATATCCATTACTTGGGTGTATATGTTTCATTTTGTTCCTGCGCTTAAGGTTTCTTCCTATGTTTGTAGTAGAGCAACTTTCCAATTTCTTTATGAATGCACTATCTTTAACATTGTAATAACTTTTCAGTTTGAAGTAATACATCACAGGAATAAAGATACATTATAAAATAAATATTGATGGAAATAAAAATAATTATTACATATGGTATCATTCTTTTTTTTATCTAGGAATCCAAGGAATTAACTAAATTTTCATCATATTACATAAGGATTTTAATAAAGTAACAAAATATCATGGTTTAACTTCATTACTATTTGTCACAATTATTACAAAAATGTAAGTTAGAAAACACACATTTAAATACAATGCTATGAATTAAGAGAAAAAATGAAACTTTTAAATGATGAAAAATAAGACCAAAAGTACTGAAGATTCTAGCACATGCAAAGAGATAGCTTTTCTTTTCCAAAAAGAAATATTTGATAGAATTAAGCTATCAACTCTTCTCTAAACTTTCCACATATTCAACAGTATATAAGCCAAAACTATTCCTATTTTGGAAATAATGATTAAATTAAATTATTTAATATTTTGTAATTTTACAAAGCCTGCTTCATTGAAATTTATATAATAATAAAGCATTAATTAGGAAAACAGTTAATTCACCAAATTAAATGGCTTAGAAAGATACAAATGTCATGAGCATAAGATATAAGGAACATGCTATGCCCTCAAACAGAAATATTTTCAGGTCTACAAAAAGACAGTTATTAAAATAATGAGAAAATATACCTCAGTTTACAAGGCACATCAAGTATATCATCTATTTCTCTACTCATGAAAATAAAAACTATAAGAGTAAGTAAAATGAAACGTATGTCATTACTACTCTATTATGCTTTCAGATTTCAAAACAATGTAAGTACAAAACAAATTATATTTACCTTAAAACCATAAAACATTTAAAAGAAAGTATTTACAGCTAAAGTTTAATTAAATAAGAATAGTTATTGAACAAAATATATGAAATAATTCTTGAAAATATTTATCAAAAATGAAAAAAATATGCAATTCATCAAAAAAGTTAAAACAAGTAGCTCATGAATGAATGCTATTATATACGGCTGCACTAATTATTACAAGTTTCTCAACAAATAGCAATATTTAACACTTATATTCAGATACCAGTGGTTTCACAGTATCAAGTGGTAGTGTTAATATTCAAGCTGAAACTCACACTACAAGGGTTCCTTGGAATTACTTCCTAATGTTTAAGCTTTATTCTAATTGGACTTAAACTTTTTTGCAGGAGCTTTTCAATAGAGTTTTTCATTTCTGAATTTCTCAAAGTATATATTAAAGGATTCAACATGGGAGTGACAACAGTATAAATAACAGTGATGGATTTATCAATTGAAAAGCTAGAAACAGGTCTAACATACATAAAAATACAGGGAACAAAAAAGAGAAAAACCACAGTGATATGGGAGCTGCAGGTGGACAGAGCTTTGCGTCTCCCATCATGACTGTGAGTCTTCAGAGATCTTAAGATTATCGCATAAGACAACAGAAGGAGAATAAAAATAACTATACACATGGCCCCATTATTGCCAATAACAGAAAGGCCAATGAAGTAGGTGTCAGTGCATGCAAGTAGCAATAGTGGGTATATGTCACAGCCAAAGTGGTCAATGATGTTGGGACCACAGAAGGGAAGATTATATACAGCAAGAACTTGAAATAAAGCATGTGCAAAGCCTCCCGCCCAGGCCACCACCAAGAAGAGGATACATACCCGTCGATTCATGATGGTCAAATAATGTAGTGGCTTACAGATGGCCACATAGCGATCATAGGCCATTGCCACCAGGATGACAATGTCAACCCCACCAAACAAATGCTCTATAAAGAGCTGGCTTATGCAAGCTCTGAAGGAGATGGTCTTTTTCTCACAAAGCAAGTCTACAATCAACTTGGGTGAGACGGCAGTGGAATAAACAGCATCCATGAGTGACAGAGAGGCAAGGAAAAAGTACATTGGGGAGCCCAAGGAAGGACTGGCAATCACTGTCCCTACAATGAGCAAGTTGCCCACCATTGTAGCAATGTACATTAGTGAAAAGATAACAAATAAAGCTTTTTGCCCAGCAGGATTTTGAGTGAAGCCCAGTAGGATAAATTCTGTGACATTGTTGCTCTGCCACATTTATTCTTCTATCAGTCTTGTTTCAAACAAAGAACTTGGGAGAATCTGACCTGCCAAGTACGGTGAACAAGATCACGAGTCCATTCTGTTATGGGGGATATATTGTCTTCTACAGTATTTAATGATCAGTATGCATTTAGTAAATATATATTGATCTTCAAGTTGTAACAAACTCCATTCGTTTCTGCAAATTAATCTATGAGTAATAGATTTGCTTATCAAAATAATAGTGGATCTTTTGACATGAAGGCAGAGAGGGATTTGCTTTAATCATTAAGTAAGATATTTTAAACACATTACTTTTTGGCCTTGATATACCAAATGTATCTAGAAATTTTACTCCTAAAGTAATGCAAAAATGGATGTGCCATCATTCCCGAGTTTGTCAATTGAGAAAGAGCAACTTTTCTCACTGGTGATATCTGTGAAAATTTGTCTAAATTTTATGCTTGGGTGGTATCCACATTAGCACCGGTCTTCAAGAATTTACTTCAGTGCTGTTATTGTGGATTATTTGAGATAAATACATCACCTCACAAGATTATATTAGTCATTATTTGTATCTAACTTGAATGAAAGTTTAAGGTGATTCTAAATTGAATTAAATAGCTCCAGTGTTATTCAGATAGCTTTGTTTATTTCAATTACTTCATATTTTAATAGTTTTAATTTAACTTATTGCTTGATAAACTGAGCAGTAACATAATTATATCCACAAGCAGGATTTTCACAGTGTTTTATTATACATGAACTAATGAATTGCTCATAACAAGTACTGTATCATCAGATAGCTAGGCATAGAGATAGAGGAAAAAAATTAAATAGAAAAATGGAATTATTGGCAAGATTACATGCTATTTAATCATATGGTTAAGATAAGACTTAAGTTAGTCTTCATTAATTTAAGCATTTAGGATAAGAATGCTGAAAATCCTCACATGAAAATTCATTGTCCACAGCACGAAAAGCAGAACACTTAAATAAAAATGCCAAACCATTACATGAAGCCAGGAGCTCAGATAATTTTCTAAATTTAATTATAAATCTGTCTTTGCATCCTAAACCACCAGGGGATTAGACCATATTTCAGAATCTTTTTCAGTCTCACATTCTCTAATGGTCTATATACACTGTTGCTTCTGACTTTTTCCATTTCTCTTCTGCTCTAATTTTTTTTGGAATAGGATTTCCAAGTTCATAACTACTTCCCAAATGATACTACTAATAAAATTCTTTTAAAAACTCCCATGATCAAATAATAGCCCTACTTTTATTGTACATGGTGTAGCAAGAAAGTGTCTGAGAAATACTTAGAACATTGGTCATGATAGATCTGTGGACTATGAAGTCAAACACCCTGTTACAGTATAAGGTACATTCTGTTAGTGTTCTCCTGATTTTGACCATCTCTGTGATTCTCCCTCTGTCTCTGATTTTCTATGTATACCACAGTGAGTTCCATTTTAAACCTCTCCTAGATAGCTCTGTTTGTGTTATTTGTCTAGGGAGTGCCTAAAGCACACCTCTGTGCTTCACACATCTCACTGCTGGCTATGAGTATTGTCAGATATTTCACTGTGAGCATCAGCTGAGAAAAATCCATGAGGATTTCTTTCCACTTATTAAGTGTTTGGAAGTTATCTGTGTTTTTTAAAAGAGCAAAAGTTAGCCTCAGAAACTGCTTTCTAGATTTCCTTTAAAATCATATTATACCTTAAGATTTAAAATTGTAATTCTTAAAACTTTATTTGCTCTATTATATGCAATAATTTGCTTATTATATACATACAAATCACTATCAATACTTACTTTGAAGAAATATATTTGGACAACATCAGGCAAGATAATCCCGTTTGCATGAACTTGGTATCGGAGAAAGATATGTGCAGAGTCAGAACTTCTTTGGTAGAGGGTGGGGTGCATCTTTTAAATGTCTCAGTCACATCTGTGCTTCCATCTGAGTCAGAACACCATCACTGACATTTTTAAAGTCCCTACATATTATAGACATACCTGTTATAGAACACAGAGACATCGAATACCATGCCCAGTTCTATCTTCAATATTTTTCTTTTTACACAGTTTAGTTGGTCTCAGATTTGAAAATCATTGATTTTCACCAGGTCAAACCTTGTAGTGCCTAGCATAATTATTTATACAATATTAAAAAGTAAAGTATGTAAACTATACTATAATACACTTATATATAATGTAAATTATCCAATAATTGATTCTACAATTAGAAGAATATGTTTATATTCATTTTAAAATATTGTAATCCCACAGCTAGAAAAATAATTATTTACTATTATTTATTATTATTAAAGATAATAGTTACTAAAATAATTTCATATCTGAAATGTAGACTTATATTTTTAAAATGTTCTTTGTTTAGAACTTTTATCAACCATATAGAGGAGTGCCATTATATCACTTGAAAAAATAACAGACACAAATAAAAAAATTAAAAACAGATAATCAATGTAACTCACTATCAGAAGTAAAGTGAGTACATTTTCTCTCATTTGTGAGTTTTAGACTTTCAACAGATAAATAAAATCATAGATTAACAGAAGACATGAGAGTGCAAGAACACTCTTGATGGAAAGAAAGAGGGCTCCAAGCAACAAAGTAGGTGAAGCAAATAAGAGTAGAAACATGGAGGAGGATGTTTTCTCCAATTGCAACAAATGTTTTCCTCAAAATATCTTACATACTACCATAAAATAAAGTTTTTAATGTCCTATATAGCAATGCATAATAACCAGCTAACAAAACTCTGTGGTGGGTAATGCATTCTTTTACTGTTTTCTCTATTTAGATATAGTCACCTCTTATTTGGACAATTTCAAGATATACACATAAATTACAGCATAAGCAATTGGAATATAGTAGCAATTTGTCCTTGTACACCTAAAGAACATTTGATGATAGGAAAGAGTTATTTTTTTCAATTTTAATATATCTTAAGTGATTGTGCACTTAAACAAAATTACATAAACAAAACGCCTCATAAGTTGAAAATATTAAATTATTCTGGCTATTCCTCAGAAAATTGGACATAGTACTACCTGAAGACCTAGTTATTCCACTTCTGGTCATTTACCCTAGAGATGCTTCAACATACAACAAGGACACATGCACCAAAATGTTCATAACAGCTCTATTTATAACAGCCAGAAGCTGGAAAGAACCCAGATGTCCTTCAGTAGATGAATGGATGCAAAAATTGTGGTACATTTACACAATGGAGTACTACTCAGCTTTCAGAAAAAAATGACCTTATGAAATTCTTAAGAAAATGGCTGCATCTAGAGAATATCATCCTGAGTGCAATAACCATGTCACAAAAGAACAGACATAATATGCAGTCACTGATAATTTAATACTAAACCCAAAAAGCTCTGAACATCCCAGAAATGACCCACAGACTGTGTGAAGTTCAAGAAAAAACAGAAAAGAAAAGAAACATTATGTTTACTCCTTACACAAGAAGAAAACCTTGACTAATTCCAGGTTACATCCTGTTTTATATGTACTTTATGCTCATTGTAACTAGTAAGATCTTAATGCACACTATCAAACCTTATTAAAAAAAAGCCAAGCAATGACAAAAATATGTTCCTATACTTTGATGCAAAAATGCTTAAAATTTTTACATTTATCTTGGTTTTGTAAATAAAATTGTTCAATTAAAAAATAAAAAAAATTATTGTTATTTATAATATATAAAATATTTCACTTGCTTTCTAGACAAATGGAACATATTATATCCCCAATGAAATTAGTATGTGTAACTAATATCAAATATACTTATAACTTGTGATGAGTTTAATTGTGTAGCATCTTATTTTCCATGTTCAGAGAGTTCCTGTGGGAGTATATGACTTAAAGTATCAGCTTTTTTTTTTTTTTTTTTTTTTTTTTACTATTACAGGGATCTTTACCTAACATTGCAGTTCCAGAAACACACAACATACTTTTTGTTTCTATGTGAGAAAACTGAAGGTTTTTTTAATGGTATATCTTAAATGATTCTCTGTATCTATTTGCCTCCATTGCACAGATGACTGAGTATAGACATACAGTAGTTGATGAACTAGCACCAAGAGATTGCAGAAACACATTTCTACAAAATTTCATATTACCTCATTTATTCACCCTGATGAAAGAACATCCAAGTTAAAACTTTTAGGCAAAATATTTGAATTTAGTTTCCAAACTTACTATAAAAATGAAATCACCTTTTTAAAATATTCTTCATAAAATACAGATATATTATAAAAATCCACCTAGTAATTACAAATTGTCAACATTTTTCATATGGCTGTATTCAAATAAAAATCACAATTGTAAAATCAATTATATGAACTTTGTTTTCTGAGACACTTTGAATTAAAGTCATCAAAAGGGTCTTGACTAATGAACTATAGCAACATCCATGTGGCTCAGAAAGGAGCCAGTTACTCAACAAGACAAACCCAAAGTTTAAATTACTGAATCATTGGAGGTAAAGATTTCTTGTGACTAAAAAGCCTTCAAACTCTGTCACTCAGATAGATTCTCCACAAAATTCTTTTTTTTCTTGTTAAAAACATGTCTCCGTGTATAGACTATCTCAGGAAACTGAAACCTTCCACAGACTGCCACAAATAATGTTAAAATATAAGGACTGGATACAAAAAATGTTGAATATCAAGTCTTCTTGGCCATTTGATCAGGATAATATTTCTTTCATTTACATTCACAGTTCTATCATGAACTTTTTGTACCATCACTATTTAAATAGATACACTTGTTAAACTATTTGGAACAAATTCAAATGAGATCATCTCTTTATGAACATACTTTTCCAATAATCCCTAGAGGTAAAAGTCTTGAGTCTTGTCAAGAATGAATAGTGGACAGCCAGGTTAATTTAAAAATCTATGATGAAATGAATTGAGCAAGAAACTATGAGACTATGTCAAACTATGATATGATTAAGTAAGGCATTCAATTCTTAAATCTTTCCAGAGGAGGAAGCAACCTGAGTCCCAGTTTTCAGCATCACCCAGCAAAGCATAGTCCTGTACTAGTATTCAGAGAGTATCTGCCCAGCTCCTTTGAGCTGCAGAGTTGGAACTACAGTTTGTGAAGTTGTGATATGTAAATGTCGGAGAGACAATGGTTCTACTGTTCTGTATGGATGGATGCTTTTGATGAAGGCCTTTGGGGTTTTTTTTGTGATAGAGAACTGTAAGGATCTTCACTGCATTCATGTGACCTCTTAATTACTATATATTATTAATCAAATAACTCTACCAAGCATAGTTATATTTTAAAAAATGAGTCATTTACAACATCCTCTGTTTTTGAACTTGTTATTTAGACATCAATCATGTAAGAAAATGTTCCTCTGTTCTTAAAGCTAAGTTGGAACTTCTGTGCCACAGAAGCCTAGATACTAGGTCACACAATGGCAGTTAATAGATTCCACTAAAATTGCAAATCAATAACTTTTGTAATAAATTAATTAAATCTAGCAATCTGAAATTCATTTTAAGGTATAAAGAACATTTATTTAATCTAGATGACATTGTTGTTAGCAAATGGAATAAAGGTGCAATGAACACAAATTTCTAAAGGTATAATGATCACTCAAACATGGAAAGTTGAAATATATTGAGACATAATACTATTGGAATTAAAACCCCTCCTGAAGTTTTCCAATTTTTTTAAACGACTTTACTTTACAAAACAAAGATAAATGTACAGATTTTAAACATTTTTTTCTTAAAATTATACATTTTTGTCAGTACTGTTTTTTCAGACATTGAAATAATTTTTACATAAAACCATATGAATATATTTTTTAGTCAGTACTTGATTTTTTTCAAGGGCTTGACAGTATGCATTAAAAACCTAATAGTTACAATAAGCATAAAGTACATGCAAAACAAAATGCAACATGAAAATAGTCAAAGTCTTCTTGTTTTGTAAATATATGTATGTTTTTTTGTTTTCCTTATTTCTTGGACTTCATACAGTCTGTGAGTTGTTTCTGGGGGAGTGCAAGCCTCTGGGGTTAGAATCCCCCTATCAGTGACTGCATATTATGTCTGTTCTTTTGTGACTGGCTTATCTCACTCAGGATAATATTCTCTAGATGCAGCCATTTTCTTAAGAATTTGGTTAAGTCATTGTTTCTGGTGGCTGAGTAGTATTCCATTGTGTATATGTACCACAATTTTTGTATCCATTCATCTTCTGAAGGACATCTGGGTTCCTTCAAGCTTCTGGCTATTATAAATAGAGCCACTATGAATATTGTGGTACATATATCATTGTTGTGTATTAAAATGTCTCTGAGGTATATGCCCAGAAGTGGAATAGCTGGGTCTTCAGGTAGTACTATATCCAATTTTCTGAAGTATCGCCAGACAGATTTCCAGAGTGGTTGTATTAGCTTGCAACCCCACCAACAGTGGAGAAGTGTTCCTCTTTCTCCGCAGCATCGCCAGCATATGCTGTCATCTGAGTTTTGGAACTTGGCCAATTAGACTGGTGTGAGGTGGAATCTCAGGGTTGTTTTGATTTGCATTTCCCTGATGACTAAGGATGTCAAGCACTTCCTCAGGTGTTTCTCAGCCATTCGGTGTTCCTCAACTGAAAAACGTTTTGTTTAGCTCTGTACCCCATTTTTAATAGGGTTATTTGATTCTCTGGTGTCTAGCATTTTGAGTTCCTTGTACACCTTGGATATTAGGCCTCTATCTGATGTGGTTTTGGTAAAGATCTTTTCCCATTCTGTTGGTTGCCGTTTTGTTTTCTTGACGATGTCCTTAGCCTTACAGAAACTTTGCAATCTCATTAAGTCCCATTTGTTAATCTTTGACCTTAGAGCTTGAGCCATTGGTGTTTTGTTCAGAAAATTTTCTTCTGTGCCTATGTATTCAAAGGTTTTCCCTACTTTCTCATCTAATAGTTTCAGTGTATCTGGTTTAATGTGGAGATCTTTGATCCACTTATACTTGAGCTTTGTACAAGGAGATAAGAACGGGTCTATTTTCATTCTTTTGCATGCTGAGTGCCAGTTGGACCAGCACCATTTGTTGAATAGGCTGTTCTTTTTCCATTGAATGTTTACTGCTCCTTTGTCAAAACTCAGGTGACCATATACATGAGGGCTCATTTCTGCATCTTCTATTCTATTCCATTGATCCACATGCCAATTTCTGTACCAGTACCATGCAGTTTTCAGCACAATTGCCTTGTAATATAGCTTGAGATCAGGGATAGTGATTCCCGCAGATGTTTTTTTGTTGTTGAGGATGGATTTCGCTCTTCTAGGTCTTTTGTTATTCCATATAAAATTGCACATTGATCTTTCCAATTCCATGAAGAACTGGGTTGGAATTTTGATGGGGATTGCATTGAATCTGTAGATTGCTTTTGGTAGGATGGCCATTTTTAAGATGTTGATTTTTCCAGTCCAAGAGCATGGGAGATCTTTCCATTTTCTGAGATCCTCCTCAATTTCTTTCTTTAGAGGTTTGAAGGTTTTGTCATACAGGTCTTTCACTTGCTTAGTTAGAGTCACACTAAGGTATTTCATAGTTTTTGTAACGATTGTGAAGGGTACGTTTTCCCTAATTTCTTTCTCCACATGTTTGTCCTTTGAGTACAGGAAGGCTACTGATTTGTTTGAATTAATTTTGTATCCAGCCAGTTTGCTGAACTTGTTTATCAGCTGTAGGAGTTCTCTGGTGGAATTTTTGGGGTCATCAAGTACACTATCATGTCATCGGCAAAGAGTGATGTTTTTATCTCTTCCTTTCTGATTTGTATCCCCTTGGTCTCCTTTTGCTGTCTAATTGCTCCAGCCAGGACTTCCAGTACTATGTTGAATAGGTTGGGGGAGAGTGGGCAGCCTTGTCGAGTCCCTGATTTTAGTGGGATTGCTTCAAGTTTCTCGCCATTAAGTTTGATGTTGGCTGTTGGTTTGCTGTATATTGCTTTTATTATGTTTAAGTATGGTCCTTGGATTCCTGTTCTTTTCAGGACTTTTAACATGAATGGGGTGTTGAATTTTGTCAAATGCTTTCTCAGCATCTAGTGAGATGACCATTGAAAAATCAACAAAACCAAGAGTTGGTTCTTTGAGAAAATCAACAAGATTGATAAACCCCTAGCCAGACTAACTAGAGGGCAAAGAGAGAGTATCCAAATTATCAAAATCAGAAAGGAAAGTGGGGACATAACAACTAAAACTGAGGAAATTCAAGAAATCATCAGATCCTACTACAAAAACTTATACTCCACAAAATTGGAAAATCTGGAGGAAATGGATGAATTCCTAGACAGATACAAGGTCCCAAAGTTAAACCAAGACCAAGTAAACCATCTAAATAACCGTATAACACCTAAAGAAATAGAAGAAGTCATCAAAAGCCTCCCAACCATAAAAGACCCAGGTCCAGATGGGTTCAGTGCAGAATTTTATCAGACATTTATTGGGGATATAACACCAATACTCGCCAAACTATTCCAAAAGATAGAATCAGATGGAATATTACCCAACTCATTTCTTGAGGCTACAATAACCCATGTACCTAAACCACACAAAGACCCTACAAGGAAAGAGAACTTCAGACCAATCTCACTTATGAACATTGATGCAAAAATACTCAACATAATCCTTGCAAAGTGAATCCAAGAACACATCAAAACGATCATTCATCATGACCAAGTAGGCTTCATCTCTGGGATGCAGGGATGGTTTAACATAAGGAAATCCATCAATGTAATCCACCATATAAACAAACTCAAAGACCAAAATCACATGGTCATCTCACTAGACGCTGAGAAAGCATTCGACAAAATCCAATTTTTTTTGAATAAAATTTAAAGATATTCCTATCCTATAATAATGCCAAAAGAATAGACTGTAAAGCTTTGCTCTGCTTACAAAAAAGTATAAGTATTATGATAATTTATTGGAGACACCTTCACATTAAGGGTATGATGCCTGGGACCCCTGATGCCAAGTAAGAAAAACCTGCCAGGAGTTTTTCACAGAATAAGGCTATAGCCTCTTATGGACCCCAGTATATGTACTGAGAGGCTCCAAGGCCTGCCTATTTGTTGCAAGAACCTTGTGATGTCATTTCTACAACCACCATTAGTATTAATTATTCTCCATATTTACTGATCTTTTCTTCTTCTTTTTTTCTAGATTAAACTAATATTTGGTGACGTGGCAAGATATAATAGGATTTCAGTTGATATCCAAAAACTAGATGTTACCAATAATATTAAAGTGGGAAAAGTTTATATATTCAAGAGAAATATATGTCACAATCACTCACTTGAGGTAGAAATGAAAGTAACATTGGGCCATGGGCAGAGATGAATAAATCTACAGCTGTTACCCCAATATGAATTTCTGTTTTGCATAACAAAACCAGAACATTACTAAACTTAGAATAGAATAACATATAGATACTTCCCAAGAAGTCAGTAATAGTTTCTTGGGTTTTGGGAAGATGGTGGTAGCTCCTTAGAAATTCGATATAAAAGTGAGGATGTTCATGTAGACAGACAAATGGGTTCCCGAAGATTGCAAGTTTAGCAGTATGACCTCATGTTTACTATTTTTTAAAACCATAACAGTCTCACACATGGATAAAAGATACTGACTTTTTAACTTCAATAATGCTGCCTCCAACCTCACTAGATTCTGGTAGTCAAGAGATATTAAAAAATGTAATAGATATAAAATTTTTAAATTATTTTGTTGGATATTCTTTGTATTTACATTTCAAATTTTATTCCATTACTCCATGCACCCATTCCCCTCTACTCCCAGAAGTTACCATGAACGTACACCTCTCCCAATCACCCTCTCAACATAATTGCCATGGCACTCCCCTACACTGAATAAAAATGTTTATATTGAACCAAAATCTCTTCTTCCATTGATAACAGCCAAATCTATCCTCTGTTATATATGCAACTGGAAGCATGCGTTTTTCTATGAGTGCCCAATGGTTCATAATTTAGACCATTGGAGTTGTGGAGGGTTTTATTCATTGATAATCTTCTTCCCATGGAGTTGCAAACCCTTTCAGCTCCTTTAGTAACCTATCTCTAGTAACTTTATTGTGGTCCTTGTACTCAATTCAGTGGTTAGTGCATGCATACTCAGTTGTATCTGAAAGACTCTGGCAGAGCTTCTGACGAGGCATCCATATCTGGTTCCTGACAGTAAGCACTTAATGGCATCAGACATAGTGCATGGGTTTGGTGGCTGCATATGAGATTTATTCCTAGGTGAGACAGTCTTTGATATTTTCGTAAATCTCTGCTGCTCTATTTTACCATGTATTTCCTTTTGTGAATGTTTTGTTCTATGTTTTAAGAACATACTGAGCCATCCAAATTTGGAATTTACTTCTTTTTGAGTATTTTAATATCTGTGAATTTTTTTGAGTATTCAGAGAATTTTTTGGACCATTGCTTCTTATCAGTAAGTGCATACTATGGGGTTTCTTTTGTAACTGGGATACCTCACTCAGGACGATAATTTTTAGTTTCATCCATTTGCCTAGGAATTTCATAAAGTCATTGTTTCTAATAGCTGACTAGTATACTCTTTTGTTAATGTACCACAACTTCTGTGTTTCTTCCTCTTTTGAAAGACATTTGGGTTATTACCAGCTTCTGGCTACTATACATAGGGCTTCTATGAACATGGTGGAGCATGTGTCCATTCTATATGTTGGAGAAAATTTGGGGTATAAGCCCAGGAGTGAAAAAGTGAGTCTTCAGGTAGTACTATAGACAAATTTTTGAGTAACAACCAGTCAGGTTTCCAGAGTGGTTGGACCCACTTGCAATTCCAACAACAATACAGAAGTGTTTCTCTCTTTCTCCACAAATCTCGGGGTTGTTTTTATTTGCATTCCCTGATGTCTAGGTATGGTGAGCATTTCTTTAGCTACTTCTCAACCATTTAGTATTTCTCATTTGAAAATTCTTTTTTTAGGTCTGTAACTCATTTTAAGTAGGATTATTTGATTCTCTGCAGTCTAACTTCTTGAGTTCTTTGAATATACTGGATATTAGACCTCTATCAGATTTAGATTTGGTAAAAATCTTTTCCCAATCTATTGATTCCCATTTTGTCTTCTTGAATGATTCCTTAGCCTTACAAAATCATTGGGATTTTATGAGGTCCAATTTTTTGATTCTTGCTCCTAGAGCATAAGCCATTGGTCTTCTGTTCAGGAAAATATCATCTGCGTTTATGTGTTATAAGCTCTTCCCAGATTTCTAGTCTAATAGTTTTTTATGTAGAGGTCTTTCATCCACTTGCACTTGAGCTTTGTACAAGAAGATAAGAAAGAATTGATTGGAATTCATGTGAATGCTGACTGCAATTTGAACCAGCATCATTAGTTGAAAAGGTTGTCCCTTTTCCATTTAATGTTTTTAGTTCTTTGTCAAAGATTGTTGCTACCATCTCCGACCAGCAGAAAAGGAGTGACTATACAGTATTCTTCTCAAAGCAGTTTACTCATGAACCTTACAGCATGCAAGTAAAAACCTCTCTCTCTCCTTTCTATCTCTCTTTCTGTTTCTCTTTCTCCTCCTTCTACCCCCAAGCACAGTCCCTTTATCCTCTATCAACTCCCCCTCCTCAGTCCATGTTGCGTACCTGTAGTTCATGGGTCCACTTCATCATAATCTCATGTCATGGGTGCGCCTGTGCAGCTCACATAGTGGGAGTGGCTAATCTTTGGGGCTGGATGAAGTCAGGTGCTAGTCACAAGACTAGGCCGGAATCCCAAGCACCATCTTTGGACTGCCACCACACCCACTCTCCACAAATCCCCCTTCTTTATAATTTGGCTAAGAGAATGTCTGCCTTAGGTTGCCCCCTGTGGCAGTACCCCTTACCCGTTGTTGGGAGACAAACAACATTGGTTCCATCCCTGTCTTAGGTTGGTGACATGCCCAGGGAGTCTTACCCATCACTAACTACTTCTCTAGCATGCCAAGCCACACTTGAGGGGACTGCCTGCATCTCTACAACTCAAAAGCCTGTATCAATAAGACTTGAGTTCTGCACTGTCAAAATTGTATATGGCACATGCACCAGAATGCCAGGATGCTTATGAGGACCAAGCAAAGGGCTAATCTAGCTAGTCCAGCCCATTCTTTCAGCCTTGGTGTGGTGACAGTGATCCAAAATCTGTTTTAGGCCTGAATAACATCATTGCTGAGGGGGGCCTGTACAGGCCAGGGAACAAAGCGCAGCATTCTAGTCTCCACAGCCAAATGATGCATGGAGGCATTAAAACACATGCTATAAAAGCAATTATCATTACTACAATTTAAAATTCTATTCTCAGACTGATTATACAACTGAGTGCAATTATTATTCTGAGAAATATTGGTAATCATCTAAAAACATAACAATCCTTTAAGGGAGAATACTCCATCCCAAGGGGTGCAATATCCTCATCCCAGGGTAAGAAAGGCAATTGCAAGGAGGTATTAGATGCAAAGAATTGAGGGAAAACTTATGCTGAGTGCCTGAGAGGTAAAGGCTTAGGGAACACTGATAGGAGCCCCTATCGCAATAGTCAGTCTTCACCAGCGGGAGCATCAGCAGCATCAGGCTCATCCACAGGGTCGTTGTTTCACTCATTCTGGACCATTCTGGTCAACCTCTCTGGGACCCACAGTGACTGTCGATGTTCCTGAGGAAACACACAAACAGACCCTCTTGCCCAAACCATCACTGGATCAGAGACACTGCCATTTACCACTCAGGACATCTTTCAACATAACCAGGCCTTTGGGAGAAACATCAGGATTGACGTGAGGCTCAGAAGCAACCTGCCAATGCTTGTCTTCATTTTATTTTTTTTAACAACTTTATTTTAAAAAAAAGATAAATGTACAAATTTTAAGCATTTTTGCATAAAAGTATATGAATACATTTTTGTAAGTGCTTGTGTTTTTTTTAATGTTTGATAGTGTACATTAAGATCTTACCAGTTAAAATGGGCATAGAGTACATGTAAAAACAGGTTGTAACTTAAGACAGTTTGTTTTGTATCTTGCGTCAGCCACAAATGTACATATAATGGATTCAAGACTAGACTATGCATTTGATCAATTACTTCTAGATGAAGTTTTTAGTATTTCATGTCTATTCTTTCTTTTTTTTTATTAAGAACAAAATTTAACTGGTTGGCTTACTTGTTCTGAGGTTCAGAATTTTTTTTTTTGTTTTGTTTTCTTTTTTTCTTGAACTTCACACATTCTGTGAGTTGTTTCTGGGGAAGAGCCTCTGGGATTAGCATCCCACAATCACTGACTGCATAATATGTCTGTTATTTTGTGACTGGGTTATCACACTCAGGATGATATTCTCTAGATGCAGCCATTTTCTTAAGAATTTGGTAAAGTCATTGTTTCTGATGGCTGAGTAGTATTCCATTATGTAAATGTACCACAATTTTTGTATCCATTCATCTTCTGAAGGACATCGGGGTTTTTTCCAGCTTCTGGCTATTATAAATAGAGCTGTTATGAACATTGTGGTACATGTATCTCTGTTGCATATTAAAGTGTCTCTGGGGTATATGCCCAGAAGTGGAATAGCTGGATCTTCAGGTAGTACTATGTCCAATTATCTGAGGTATCGCCAGAATGATTTCCAGAGTGGTTGTATCAGTTTACAACCCCACCTACAGTGGAGAAGTGTTCCTCTTTCTCTGCAACCTCGCCAGCATCTGATGTCATCTGAGTTTTGGCATCTTGGCCAATCTGACTGGTGTGAGGTGGAATCTCAGGGTTGTTTTGATTTGCATTTTCCTGATGGCTAAGGATGTCGAGCACTTTCTCAGATGTTTCTAAGCCATTCGATATTCCTCAACTGAGAACCTTTTGCTTAGCTGTGTACCCCATTTTTTTTTGCATTTTCCACCATTTACTCTTGTTATCAAAAATTGTTCGACTCTTCTTGCAAAACAAAAACAAAATCGTACATACTGGACACATACATCACATTCTTCTTCCTATGGCATCAGCTCACCCCCGCCCCACCAAAAGAGACCAAAAAGTTTTTTTGGTATTTTTTTTTGTTTTTGTTTTTTGTTTGTTTTTTTTTTTTAAAAAAGCCCAATGACAACAACAAAACAACTACCTGACCACATCCACAGAAAATGACACCAGGATACACTACAAAACAGGAGGTGTCATCTGCTCTGTGTCCAAAGGATTCTTCTCCATATCTTTATGAGGCGAGTAACCATCATTGAACATGCTGTGTGCCAAACCAAACAACTCCAACACATCAGATCTCACTAGATGGTGAATGCAGTAGAAATTGGAACTTCCCTAGCAGTATTTTTTTCTAAAATAAGCACTGCCAAAGCAGCAACTCTGAAATCACAAGGTTCTCTCTACACCTAGTCAGTCCTTGTTTAACCTGGGCTGTGCTCTTTCAAGCAACTGACTAGACTTTCCGTCAACAGAATGTTTATCTTCCCCATAAAATTAATAGGAAGAAGTACATCAAAACTGAAACAGTTTGTGCTTCACATGCAAAAGAGCATTCTAAAGAAAATCCTCCGAGCTTTAGACCTACCTAAATGCACAGGCTTCATTAAAGGCAATTTTTTATTAAGGCCTTGATAAAGAAGCCTTCATCTTGAACAGCACCCAAAAAAATTAAATAAAGAGGAGCATATTCATGGTAAAGCCTGTGGCAAATAGGAAATAAATAAAAATCAAAGAAGTTGTCAATGGCAATAAGTAAAATGCATAAATCTGGGAACATTTGGGGCATTATTCCAAAAATTCTTTTAAATAAAACCCAATTTTTAAATTCTTTTTATATTTTTTAAAAATTCTGTCATGAACTATATAAATTCAATTATATTCAGAATAAAACAGCTCTTCACTTTATTTATCAAATAGAACATTGCTCAAAGTGAAAGGACTTAGGATTTTTCTTATATTAGTAAATCAGATAACTAGAAAAAAGGTTGAACTCATAAATACTTAAAGCATGAACAGCTTAACATTTGTGGTCTGACAAAATTTATTTGTTCACTTTTTTAAAAGATTTCTTAAACATTCTAATGAGGGGGAAATTTTCTTTCATAATACTGCTGATTTAAGAACTGCTACATACACATCAGTAGCCAATTTTCGTGATCAGAAATGGTATTATGTCAGCACAAAGGTTGAGCTGGACACATCAGCTTTCAACAGGAGAAATATCAATGCAGCATCTGAAAGCAACACAAAGTCTCCTGATAAACTAATGGCTACTTTTCCACCAAAAAAAAAAAAAAAACCACAATCTTTATGGACTGACTAGATACTACTTCCTTACATTTAATCATCAACTTTGATTATGCACAAAGCATGACCATAAACAATGAGGTTATTGTTTTTTCCTTGCCAAAGTTCATTCTGTATAAATCAGTTGCATCAGCATTTGTTCTCAAACTATGAAGTTCTGTAAGAACTAAGAACATACAGTTGTAGGGTTACTCCTCCATTATCTGCAAACTATTTCCCCGACACTAACACATATAACTTAGCAATGAAAACACTTGATACAAGTGATCTATATGCAGGAACTCCAGCAAGTTAAACCAACAGAACCATAGCTGCCGTAAAACTGTAGCTATTTCCTACCAAGGGGTAGGTTTAAAGACCCACTGGTTTAACAGTCGAATCTCATATCTATAGCTTCATCCAAACTTTTATCATCATATGTACTGGCAGCTAAAAATGTGGTTACAGGAGACCCTGTGACATTAATTACACTGGTGCTGGTACTTGCATTACTCACAGCAATGCTAGTCACATTAATGCCCAAAGTGAGCCTGGTCTGCTCCAAGGCCTTTTCTGGCACCGCAAATGCCTCCAGCTTCTTCTCCCCATTGGCCATATAGGAGTTTTGGCAGCCACGACATATACAATCTAAGCAGGCTTTCCTGTTAGAGTAGCAAGGGCAGCGCTGGCCTTGGCATGTAAGAACACTTGGATTTTGAGTAGCACGCCCACATTTGCATCCTTTCTTTTCCTGGGGCTTTTTGTACACAGTCTTGGTAGAGCTTCCTGGCATAAAATGATGACTAGGTATCTTTTCCTTTACTGCTTTGTCTTTTTTAAGAATACCTGGCTTGAATTTAGAGTGGGATTTCATGGATCCATGTTCATAACTCTTTTTCTTGCTTTTAGTAGATAAAAGTACAGTCTTGCTGATCTTGGGTGTCGTGCCTCCATTGGGAACAGTTGCTATAGGTTGAAGAGAGATTTTGCTTTCCTGCTTCACAGTCACAGGAGCAGATGCCCTCAGTGTTGGGCCTCGGATAATGGTAGAAATTGGAAGTGGCTGAACTTTCTCACTGTCACTTTCAGATCTGGATCGTTTTCGATTCAACTTTGCTACCTTCGGAGTTGCTGCAGTACATGATAACCCATGAAGTGCAGGGCTGGTAGACATGAAAACATTATGGCTAAGAGACTGAGAAGAAAGCTGCAAAAAAAGGTCCATTGGATACAGTGGCTTCCAAGTTTGGCTGCAAATTGGGACAGCAAACTTCTGTATTTGAAACAGTTTTCTAAGCTGCAGAGTACTTCCTCAACACTCAGCAAGAGGGAGTCACCAGGTTTTATATCTTCACTGAAACTATCAATACCTGTGGAGCATAAGTCAGTGGCTACCGTGTCACAGACAGGTGGCAGGCTGTCAGACAGATCCTCAGTTTTTATATCAACAGTATTACACACGTCAATTGTATTTGGATGTTCAGGCGAAGGGATATTTATAACAAATCTATCTATTGAAAGCCCATTGTAAGTAGGCAAACCATTGATAACAGAACTGCCAATGGCAATGCTGAGGGTGCTCTCAGACATTGGAGATAAACTAGCTTGAGGATCAGCTGTGGGTTCTGAAGTTGAAGGTAAAGGGGAATGTGTCAAACACAGAGTGAAGGATGAATCTGAAGGTTTCTCTGTCTTCTCACAAAACAATGATCCATCATTAAGCAAAGCCAAAATATCAGAAGAACAGTCAACGGCTTCTATTATGTCCCGGGCCAGTGTCGTCTGGGTTATGTATTCACACAGTTTCTTGTAGCAATTCACTAGGATGCTTAACTGCTTGTTTTCCTCAAACTGCTCATAGTCTTTGCACCAGCTACATGAAGGTTTCATCATCATTTTCTTGCCTTTACAAGTTTTGCAGACATAGTGTTGGCAGGTGGAGTTGGTGGGTGCAATAGGATCTTGAAGCAAATGCCCGCAAACACAGCACTAGAGGGACTGTTTGAAGTAAGGCAAGAGCCTGTTAATCTCTGTAAACGCCTTGGGGTCTCCGGGGTCTTAGTTGAGCACTAGGCGGCTCACGGAAATGTAGAGAGCAGTAGCATTCACCGGGTTCATTGCAGACACTTCGACACCAATGGCTCCCGGTTGAAAACAAATTCCGGATCCAAGTTTGTAAGCAGCCAGGGAACAATGGCGAATTTGCAACAATTCAGGAGAAATCTGAGCAGAACCACTCGTCAAAGCAGCAACCAAAATCCGTGCAAGTTTGTGAAGCAGAAGCAATTCTCCCACACATGGGGCCTTGGCGCCCCTCCTCCTCTGCAAGTCCCTGAGACTTGCAGACAGAAGAGAGACAGAGAAATCAGCAATCGAATTCTTCCAAGGTGGCCGCTGCTGGGTACTCCAGGCGGGATCAGTGCTCGGTCTAGCCCCGCAGCTCGGAGGCGGCCTGCACTCTAGCAGCATGTCCTGCTGCTGAGGCACCTCCGGATGGAGCTGGAGTGCACAGGAGCAAGCCCAGTAGGGTCCAGGCACAGAACGCTTCTCTTCAGATGGCGGGGCCCTTACTCCATCTCAGCACCTGGTTTTTGTGTGGTTTAGAAACAAGGGTCATTGTAGCCTCAAAAAAATGAGTTAGGTAGAATTCCATCTGATTCTATCTTGTGGAATAGTTTGGAGACTATTGCTGTTATGTCCGCAATAAATGTCTGATAAAATTCTGCACTGAAACCGTCTGGACCTGGGCTTTTTTGGTTGGGAGGCTTTTGATGACTTCTTCTATTTCTTTAGGTGTTATAGGATTATATAGATGGTTTACTTGGTACAGGTTTAACTTTAGGATCTTGTATCTGTCTAGGAATTGATCCATTTCCTCCAGATTTTCCATTTTTGTGGAGTATAGACTTTTGTAGTAGGATCTGATGATTTCATGAATTTCCTCAGTTTCCATTGTTATGTCCCCAGTTTCCTTTCTGACTTTGTTAATTTGTATACTCTCTCTTTACCCTCTACTTAGTCTGGCTAGGGGTTTATCAATCTTGTTGATTTTCTCAAAGAACCAGCTCTTGGTTTTGTTGATTCTTTCAATGGTTCTTTTTGTTTCTATTTGGTCTATTTCTGCCCTAATTTTGATTATTTCTTGCCATCTACTCTTCTTGGTTGTGTCTGCTTGCTTTTGTTCTAGGGCTTTTAGCTGTGTTGTCAAGTTTCTGATGTATGCTTTCTTCAGTTTCTTTTTGGAAGCACTTAGGGCTATGAGTTTTCTACTCAGTACTGCTTTCATTGCATCCCATAAGTTTGGGCATGTTGTGTTTTTGTTTTCATTGAATTCTAGAAAATCTTTAATTTCTTTCTTTATTTCTTCTTTGACCCTGCCATCCTTTAACAGAGTGCTGTTTAGTTTCATGTGTCTGTGGGCTTTTTGTGGTCTTTGTTGTTGTTAAAGGTCAACCTTAGACAATGGTGATCTGCGAGGATGCATGGGAGAATTTCAATCTTCTTATATTGATTGAGGCTAGTTTTCTGTTCAATTATGTTGTCAATTTTCGAGAAGTTGCCATGGAGTGCTGAGAAGAATGTGTATTCTTTTATTTTAGTATGATATGTTCTGTAGATATCTATTAATTCCAGTTGGTTCATAGTCCCTGCTAGTTTTACAGTGTCCTTGTTCAGTTTCTGTTTCCATGATCTGTCCATTAGTGAGAGTGAGGTATTAAAGTCTCTCACTATTATTGTGTGGGGTGAGATGTATTTTTTGAGCTTTAGTAGGCTTTCTTTTATGAATGTGGGTGCTTTTTTATTTGGAGCATATATGTTAAGAATTGAGAGTTCCTCTTGACAGATTTCCCCAGTAATGAGTAAAAAGTGTCCTTCCTTATCTTTTTTGATAACTTTTGGTTGGAAATTTACTTTATTCGATATTAGAATAGCCACTCCAGCTTGCTTCTTGGGGCTGTTTGCTTGGAAGTTTTTTCCCCAACCTTTTACTCTGAGATAGTGTCTGTCTTTGTCTCTGAGATGAGTCTCCTGTATGCAGCAAAAGGCCTGATTTTGTTTATGTATCCAGTCTGATAGCCTATGTCTCTTTATTGGGGAGTTGAGCCCATTTATGTTAATAGATATCAAGGAATAGTTGTTTCTGTTTCCTGCCATTATTGCTTTTGTGGGTTGAGTTATGTCTGTGTCTTTTTCTTCTTTTAGTTTTCTTGTTTAAGAGTTTTCTTGTTTTTAATAGGATGTAGTTCCCCTCATTGTATTGGGTTTTCCACCTATAATTCGTTGTAGTGCTGGTTTTGTGATTGGATATTTTGTAAACTTAGATTTTTCTTGAAATATATTCATCTATCCATCTATGGCGATTGATAGTTTTGCTGGGTATAGCAGCTTGGACTGGCACTTGTGCTCTCTTAAGGTGTGCATGATGTCTGTCCAGGCTCTTCTAGCTTTCATAGTCTCTGTTGAGAAATCGGGTGTGATTCTGATTCGTCTCCCTTTATATGTTACCTGACCTTTTTCCCTTACTGCTTTTAGTATTCTTTCTTTGCTTTGAGCACTTGGTGTTTTGACTATTATGTGTTGGGAAGAATTTCTTTTCTTTCTGGTCTAATCTATTTGGAGTTCTGAATGCTTCTTTTATGCTCGTGGTCATCTCATACTTAAGCGTAGCAAAGTTTTCTTCTACGGTTTTGTTGAGGATATTTACTGTGCCTCTTAGTTGATACTCTTCTCCCTCTTCTATTCATATTATCCTTAGATTTTGATCTTCTCATTGTGTCCTGGATTTTCTGGACACTTTGGGTTAGGAGGTATTTGGTTTTTGCATCTTCCCTGGCTGTTTTGTCTATGTTTACAATGTTGTCTTCTGCCCTCAAGATTCTCTCTTCCATCTCCTGTAGTCTATTGGAAATGCTTGCTTCTGTGACTCCTAATTTCTTTTTTAGGTGTCCTACTTCTGGTGTTATCTCTTTAGTGTTTTCTTTATTGTGTCAATTTCCATTTCAAATTCCTTCTTCCATTCCTTCCTCTCTTTGGTTCTCTTTTCCTCTAGTTCTTTGAGTTCTTTGAGTGTTTTTCTTGTTTTCTTTTTAAAATCTTCTGATTCTTTTTTCTGTTCCTCCCGTTCTTGTTTAAGAATCTCTATCAGCATCTTGAGGTATGATTTCAGGTCTGTGTCTTCTTTTTCTGTAGCATTTGGCATTCCAATGTTTGCTGCTTTGTGAGAGCTGGGTACTGGTGTTGCCAGGTTGTCTTGGTTTCTTTGGGATATACTCTTTTGTTTTTTTCTTGCCATCTTGTCATCAGTGATATTTTCTTGCCTTTTTTTGTAACTGGTCTGTTTCCCTGGATCTCCACTGGTCCAGGTGGCATATGGGCCGAGCCCTGTTCTGCATCCCAAATTTGCCTGGTAGAAACAGAGTTTCTAATGCTGTGTTCCTGGTCCCTGGATCAGGCAGGGCAGGAGGGCACTTTCTGTGTGCACTTGGGAGAGATCTCTCTGCTTCATGGCTGCCCAGATCTCTTTCTCACCAGTATTTTAACCTTTGGGAATGGCTGGTCCAGGGGACAGATGGGCCGAGCTTGTCTTCATTTTAAAATTTTAAAGTAAAAAGAACAATAGCCAGTCTCTCCCTAGGGGAAGAGCCTGCGGAGGCAATCTCCCCCTTTTGTTTAACTAGACACTTCTTGAGGGTGGTGAGCATGCTCAATGATTCCTTGTCCTTGTGGATTATAGGGCAATCTGTGAGTTACTCAAACACCCATCATTTTGCAGAAGGGCACAAAAGAAGCAGAAGTATAGGCAGGCCAATTATCTGTTTATAATTCTTTGGGCTGCCCCCAGGCGCTCCATGCTTCAAAGCAATGTGCAACTACATGACTTGCCTTTTCCCCTGTATGTAGAGATGCAAAAATAATCCCAGAGGTTGTATCAACAGAAACATGGAAATACTTTAATTTTCCAAATTCAAGGAAATGAGTGACATCCTTTTTTTTTTTTTTTTTTTTTTTTTTTTTTTTTTTTTTTTTTTTTTTTTTTGCCAGAGGTGTAGAGGGCACAACCTACATGGGTTAACTCCAAACCAAATATGGGGTAGCATAGGGTCACACTCCTGACACCCTTTTACAATATCCCGTGCTTCATCACATGTGATCTTAAATAGTGAGGACAGGGTCTTGAAATTAACATGAAACTGTGAGTGAAAATCTTGAGCCAATGAAATAGGTGATGTATCAAAAAAAATCATTTTAAAAAGTAACATATGTAATCTCTACTATACAGTCATGCCCTGCAAACATACCGTATAATTTAATTCTCATTTTTCTTTGACCTACAAGATCTAGCAAAGGTCCTACAGCCAAAACAAGACCTACTCTGACCACCTTCTCCTGCTCTGCAATCAATAAATGTTTCCCTGTATGACTTACCTTTCAGGTACTACATAGAGGTTACTTTGCTCATCATCTGAACGCCAATCATATGAAAGTTCAAAACATTTTTACTATTCCAACAATAGTGATCAATAATCATGAGAAATCTTCTCATCTTCTAATAGCTTCAATAAACTCAAGAAAACATACATTTAAAGAAGAATCATGAATCATTACAGAGAATTCAAGAACTTAAAGAAATATAAAAACACTAAATGAATTTAAGAGGAAGATCTTAATACATATCTGAAAGATGCCTAAGAACAAACAAACATAAGACTGATAAAAAAAAAAATACAGCTGTTTCCACAAAGTGGCGACTTCAAGGTGCAGAACAGAGCCTGGCCCAACTGCAATCAGAATGGCAGCTCCTAAAGGTTGAAAAACTGGTGAGTGGGAGACCTAGGCAGCCAGGGAGCAGAGATATCTCTGCGGAGTGTGCACAGAAAATGCACCCCCCGCCCTGCCCTGCCTGATCCAGGGACCAGGAACAGAACTTTGGAACATCTGCTTCCACCCAGTGACTCTGAGGCTTAGAACAGGGCTCGGCCCATCTGCCACATGGACCAGTGGAGATCCAGGGAAACAGACCAGATACAAAGGAAAGGCGAGAACATAATACTGATAACAAAATGGCAAGAGGAAAGAGAAAGAGAATATCCCAAGGAAACCAAGACAACATGGCAAAACCAGAACCCAGCTCTCCCATAACAGCAAACATTGGAATGCCACAAACTCCAGAAAAAGAAGATGCAAACTTGAAATCATACCTCAAGATGCTGATAGAGATACTTAAACAAGAACGGGAGGAAAAGCAAAAAGATTCAGAAGATTTTAAAGAGGAAACAAAAAAAAAAAAAAAAAAAAAAAACACTCAAAGAACTAGAGGAAAACAGAACCAAAGAGATGAAGGAATGGAAGAAGGAAACTAAAACAAAAATTGACACAATAAAGAAAACATTAAAAGAGATAATTCTAGAGGTACAACTACTAAAAAGAAAATCAGGAATCACAGAAGCAAGCATTTCCAATAGATTACAAGAGATGGAAGAGAGAATCACAGGGGTGGAAGACAACATTGTAAACATAGACGAAACAAACAGAGATGATGCAAAAACCAAATACATCCTAACCCAAAATGTCCAGGAAATCCAGGACACAATGAGAAGACCGAACCCAAGGATAATAGGAATAGAAGAGGGAGAAGAGTATCAACTAAGAGGCACAGTAAATATCTTCAACAAAATCGTAGAAGAAAACTTCCCTACCCTTAAGAAGGAAATGACCATGAGCAGAAAAGAAGCCTTCAGACTCGAAATAGGTTGGACCAGAAAAGAAATACCTCTCAACACATAACAGTCAAAACACCAAGTGCCCAAAGCAAAGAAAGTATACTAAAAGCAGTAAGGGAAAATGGTCAGGTAACATATAAAGGCAGACCAATCAGAATCACACCCGATTTCTCAACAGAGACTATGAAAGCTAGAAGAGCCTGGACAGATATCATGCACACCCTAAGAGAGCACAAGTGCCAGCCCAAGCTGCTATACCCAGCTAAACAAACAATCACCATAGATGGAGAGATGAAGATATTTTAAGACAAATCAAAATTTACACAATATCTGACCACAAACCCAGCACTACAACAAATTATAGGTAGAAAACCCAATACAATGAGGGAAAATACAGCCTAGTAAAAACAAGAAAACTCCTAAACATGAAAACTAAAAAAAAGAAAAAGATACAGACACAGTCAACTCAAATAAGAAATAATGGCAGGAAAGAGAAACAACTATTCCTTGATATCTATTAACATAAATGGACTCAACTCCCCAATAAAGAGACATAGGCTATCAGACTGGATACATAAACAAAATCCAGCCTTTTGCTGCATACAGGAAACTCATCTCAGAGACAAAGACAGACACTATCTCAGAGTAAAAGGGTGGGAAAAAACTTCCAAGCAAACAGCCCCAAGAAGCAAGCTGGAGTGGATATTCTAATATCGAATAAAGTAAATTTCCAACCAGAAGTTAGCAAAAAAATTAAGGAAGGACACTTTTTACTCATTACCGGGGAAATCTGTCAGGAGGAACTCTCAATCCTTAACATATATGCTCCAAATAAAAAAGCACCCACAATCATAAAAGAAACCATACTAAAGCTCAAAAAATACATTTCACCCCACACAATAATAGTGGGAGATTTTAATACCCCACTCTCACCAATGAACAGAATATGGAAACAGAAATTGAACAAGGACACTGTAAAACTAGCAGAGACTTTGGACAAAGTAGAATTAATAGATATATACAGAACATATCTTCCTAAAATAAAAGAATACACTTTTTTCTCAGCACCCCATGGCACCTTCTCGAAAATTGACCAGATAATTGGACACAGCATGAGCCTCAATCGATATAAGAAGATTGAAATACACCCATGCATTTTCTCAGATCACCATGGTCTACAATTTGTCTTTAACAACAACACAGACAACAAAAAGCCTACATACATAAGGAAACTAAAAAATGCTCTGTTAAACGATAGCAGGGTCAAAGAAAAAAATAAAGAAAGAAATTAAGGATATTCAAGGATTCAACGAAAACAAAAACACAACATACCGAAACCTATGGGATACAATGAAAGCAGTACTGAGAGGAAAACTCATAGCCCTAAGTGCTTCCAAAAAGAAACTGGAGAAAGCTTACATCAGCACCCTGACAGCAAAGCTAAAATCCCTAGAACAAAAAGAAGCAGAGTTGAGAGCAAGAAATAATCAAAATTAGGGCAGAAATAGACCAAATAGATACAAAAAGAACCATTGAAAAAAATCACCAAAACCAAGAGTTGGTTCTTTGATAAAATCAACAAGATTGATAAACTCCTAGCCAGACTAACTAGAAGGCATAGAGAGAGTACACATATTAACAAAATCAGAGAGGAAAGTGAAGACATAACAAGTGAAAATGAGAAAATTAAAGAAATCATCAGATCCTATTACAAAAACTTATACTCCACAAAACTGGAAAATCTGAAGGAAATGGATGAATTCCTAGACACATACAAGATCCCAAAGTTAAACCAGAACCAAGTAAACTGTCTAAATAATCCTATAACACCTAAAATAAAAAGAAGTAGTCATCAAAATCCTACCATCTAAAAAAAAGCCCAGGTCCAGACGGGTTCAGTGCAGAATTTTATCAGATATTTGTTGCAGACATAAGACCAATTCTCTCCTAACTATTCTAAAAGATTGAATCAGATGGAATACTACCTAACTAATTTTTTGAACTACAATAACCCTCGTACCTAAAGCACAAAAAAACTCTACAAGGAAAGAGAACTTCAGACCAATCTCACTTATGAACATTGATGCAAAAATACTCAACAAAATCCTTCCAAACTGAATCCAAGAACACATGAAAAAGATCATTCATCATGACCAAGTAGGCTTCATCCCTGGGATGCAGAGATGACTTAATACAAGGAAATCCATCAATGTAATCCACCATATAAACAAACTCAATAACTAAATCACATGGTCATCTCACTAGATGCTGAGAAAGTATTTGACAAAATTCAACACCCCTTCATGTTAAAAGTCCTGAAAAGAACAGGAATCCAAGGTCCATACTTAAACATAATAAAAGCAATATACAGCACACCAACAGCCAACATCAAACTTAATGGCAAGAAACTTGAAGCAATCCCACTAAAATCAGGGACTTGACAAGGCTGACCACTCTCCCTCTACCTATTCAACATAGTACTTGAAGTCCTGGCTGAAGCAATTAGACAGAAAAAGGAGATCAAAGGGATACAAATCAGAAATGAAGAGATAAAAATATCACTCCTTGCCAATGACATGATAGTGTACTTAAGTGACAATAACATTCCACCAGAAAACTCCTACACCTGACAAAAAAGTTCAGCAAAGTGGCTGGATACAAAATTAACTCAAACAAATAAGTAGCCTTCCTATACTCAAAGGACAAATGTGGAGAAAGAAATTAGGGAAAATGTACCCTTCACAATCGTCACAAAAACCATAAGATACATTGGTGTGACTCGAACTAAGCAAGTGAAGGACCTCTATGACAAGAACTTCAAATCTCAAAAGAATGAAATTGAGGAGGATCTCAGAAAATGGAAAGATCTCCGATGCTCATAGATTGGAAAGGTGAACATTTTAAAAATGGACATCCTACCAAAAGCAGTCTACAGATTAAATGCAATCCCCATCAAAATTCCAACCCAGTTCTTCATGGAATTGGAAAGTTCAATGTGCAATTTAATATTGAATAACAAAATACCTAGAATAGCGAAATCCATCCTCAAAAACAAGAAAACATCTGCGGGAATCACTATCCCTTACCTCAAGCTATATTACAAGGCAATTGTGCTGAAAACTGCTTGGTACTGGTACAGAAATAGGCATGTGGATCAATGGAATAGGATAGGAGATCCAGAAATAAGCCCTCATTTATATAGTCACCTGATTTTTGACAAAGGAGCTGTAAACATTCAATGGAAAAAGGGCAGCCTATTAAACAAATGGCGCTGGTCCAACTGGCACTCAACATGCAAAAAAATGAAAATAGACCCTTTCTTATCTTTTTGTACAAAGCTCAAGTGTAAGTGGATAAAAGATCTCCATATTAAATCAGATACACTGAAACTATTAGATGAGAAACTAGGGAAAACCTAAGAAAATATAGGCACAGGAGAAAATTTCTGAACAAAACACCAATGGCTCAAGCTCTAAGGTCAAAGTTTAACAAATGGGACTTAATGAGATTGCAAAGTTTCTGTAAGGCTAAGGACATCGTCAAGAAAACAAAACGGCAACCAACAGAATGGGAAAAGATCTTTACCAACTCCACATCATATAGAGGCCTAATATCCAATGTATACAAGAAACTCAAAAAGCTAGACACCAGATCATCAAATAACCCTATTAAATAATGGGGTACAGAGCTAAAGAAAACGTTCTCAGTTGAGGATTATTGGATGGCTGAGAAATATCTGAGGAAGTGCTTGACATCCTTAGCCATCTGGGAAATGCAAATCAAAACAACCCTGAGATTCCACCTCACACCAGTCAGATTGGCCAAGATCCAAAACTCAGATGACAGCAGATGCTGGCGAGGTTGTGGAGAAAAAGGAACACTTCTCCACTGTTGGTGGGGTTGTAAACTAATATAACCACTCTGGAAATCAGTGTGGCTATACTTCAGAAAATTGGACATATTACTACTGAAGACCAGCTATTCCACTTCTGGGCATATACCCCAGAGACACTTTAATACACAACAAAGATATATGCACCACTATGTTCATCGCGGCTCTATTTATAATAGCCAGAAGCTGGAAGGAACCCAGATGTCCTTCAGAAGATGAATGGATACAAAAATTGTGGTACATATACACAATGGAATACTACTCAGCCACCAGAAACAATGACTTAACCAAATTCTTAAGAAAATGGCTGCATCTTGAGAATATCATCCTGAGTGAGATAACCCAGTCACAAAAGAACAGACATAATATGCACTCACTGTTAGTGGGATGCTATCCCCAGAGGCTTGCACTCCCCCAGAAACAACTCACAGACTGTATGAAGTTCATGTAAGAAAGAAAACAAAACAAAACAAAAAATATTTACAAAACAAGAAAACTTTAACTATTTCCATGTTACATTTTGTTTTACATGTACTTTAGGTCATTGTAAATATTAAGTTTTCAAGGCATACTATCAAACCTTGAAAAAAATCAAGTGCTGACTAAGAAATATATTCATATAGTTTTATGTAAAAATTATGTTAAAATCTAAAAAAAGTACTGACAAAAATGTATAATTTTAAGCAAAAAATGTTTAAAATCTGTACATTTATCTTTGTTTTGTAAAATAAAGTTGTTTAAAAAAATAAAATGCCTCAATAAAATCTACCTTTTTTTTATTAATGATATATTTAGAGGGTAGAGCTATTCATGAGGTGGCAATCTTAGGTTATTTAAGAAATTAGTTTTTATTAGTATTTTCTGTTCAGCTGGATCTGTGGATGGAAATTGTTTGAATTTAAATTTGCCTTGAAATACCATTATTTTCTCCATCTATATTACTAGAGAGGTTTACTGAAATTAGTAGTCTCAGTTGGCACTCCTTGGTTATTCTTAGTTATTCTTAGAGGTTTTAAAAATTTAGACACTTCTAGGTTTTAGACTTTCTGTTCAGAAATCCAATATAATTCTGAAAGTTCTGCCTTTGTATGTTACCTGGCATTTTCCGCTTCCTGATTTTTATATCCTTTCTTTGTTCTATAAATATTGTGTTTCTGTTATTATGTTGCAGGAGGATTTTCTTTTCTGGTTAGTCTATTTGGAGTTGTAGTATCTCTTTGTATATTTATATACATCTCTTTGTTTAGATTGGGAAAGTTTTTTCTATGAATTTTTGGAGAATGTTTTCTGTGCCTTTATATAAGTACTCTTCTCCTTCATCTATTCCTATATTTCTTAGGTTAGGTATTTTTATGTTTTGCCAGATTTTGTGGATGCTTTTTGTCAGGATTGTTTTTTATCTTTATGGCTAAGATCAAAAACTCAAGTGATAGCACATGCTGGCAAGGACACAGAGCAAAGGGAATACATTTCCTTGCTGGAGGGAATAAAAACTTATATAACCATTTTCTTAAATAACTAGGAATTGACCTTTCTCAATACCTGGCTATACCACTCTTAGGCATGAATCCAAAAGATGCTCCAACATTTCACAAAGACATTTGCTCAATTGTGTTTATAGCAGTTTTGTTCATGATAGCTAGAAACTGGATCCAACCTACAATAAAGAATGTAATAAATCATTTGAAGAAAAAATTATAGAACTGGAAATAACAATATAAAATAAATTAAATCAGTCTTAGAACATCAAATGATACACTTTTTTTCTATTAGTTTTTGCCTGTGAAATTTTATTAGGTACATAAAGTCGTGGATGTATAGTAGACATAAAAGTACAGGTAAACTGTCCATGGAAATCAATAAGATATAATGTGGAAGCATGTGAAAAGCACTACATAGCTTCTAGCTAAAGCACACACTCAGAACACACTTTATAAACTTATGTTTACATGGACATATAAAGTATATAAGACATACATATGCACATGTATTTGCAGATATATAGCAGAAACCACATTTCAGAAAACGTATATAAAGAATCAGATGGTGTGTTTCATATATTTATAACTGAACAACAAACTATGTAATCTGTGAATAAAGGTTCAAATACTTCTATAAAAATTTCTCTGTGTATGTCTACAGTGGTAATTTTAACATTTGAAGCCCATATGTTGACATCATAAAACATAATAAATATTTGTTTTTACACAATGAGCATTTGTTATGATTTAATGTTTTAAAATTTTGAATTGATGAACCAAATCAGCAATATTAAGATTATATATATATATATAATTTTATATATATATATATATATATATATATATAATTAATATTTTGAAACATTCATTTTCCACATTCAGGTATTTTTGTGTTAATATATGGCCTGTGAGTCAATGTAGTTATTCACAGGTATGTATAGCTAGGTTTTTTTCTGTAGATCTCAAAAACTCACAACTTGGATCTTATTTAATCCACAATTACACTTATAACTAAACCAAACAAAGACCCTACATACAAAAAGGACTTTAGACCAATTTCCCTCAAGAACATTCATGCAAGATTACTCAATAAAATTCTTGTAAACATATCAAAATTATCATTCAACATGACCAAGTAAGCTTAATTCCAGAGATGCAGGGATTCTTCAATACACAAAAATCCATCGACTTCTAGAAAAACAAACTCTAAAAGATAACCACATGATCATCTCACTATATGCTTATATATTCAATATTCTTTTCCTGGGTTGACTGCAAATTCTTTGTACACACATATGATGTCATGAAAAGAGAAGAACTTTCAAGTGTTTAGCAAATAAAAAAGAATACAGGCTAAATGTATAAAATATATTCTCATATGAAATATGTTTTAATAGTTAATCCATTTTATTTTTCTCAGAGAAGTCTAAGATTAACAAAAATGTATACCAAAATATCTATTTAAAGTGTATATACAGTATCAAAACTTAATTAAGAAATTGCATATTCTCACCTCATATTTATGCTATCAAATAATTTTATGAACCATCAAAAATCTTACACAATGTGCACCAAAAACTATATAAAACTAATACAATAAAATATTCAAAAATTTTTACTTTTATCATAATATTCTCCAGTTACACACATATTTTCTCCAGAGATATAAAATCTTTGCATTGTTTCCCACATATACATACAATTATTATCTTTAAAAAATATATTACATACAAACAGTTATTTCTTTGAAATACCCATATGTTAAACAACTACTGTACTATAAGCTAACCTTCTAAAATTATATATACTTTTAATAGAATTATCTTATAATGAGGGATGATACTCCAACTCAACACCACATGATAGTGTGCACAACCCACAATACTAGAAATGGGATTGCTTTTTTAGAGTTGTTACCTAATGGTGTTCTGTATACCCCAAAGTTAGATTATAAGATAGTTGACATTTTTTGATAAGATAATCACAATACTCATCAATAAGACCTTATTTCTGAAGAAAACACAAACTTGTGTCATACAACATGTAAAAACCAAGCTGTTATTTACCTGATTAGCTATTATAGTGATAGAAAGTGTCATTTATGCTACTTACAAAGAAAAATAAAGATTAATATTACTCAGCTGTGAACCATGCAAGGTAAAATATTGTCGAGCTTGAAAAATATGCCCACTGATGCAACAAAAGAAAGAATATTAGGAGAATTACCAATATAAGTAGAAGTTTTGATGGTTTTAAAACTCACTTATTTCATATGATGTTTCCCTGGAAGCTATCTTGTGAGAGGGTATGTGATGTTTTCCCAAAAATCCGACACTTGAGAGGGTATATAACATTTAGAAAACATAGACATATAACCCTATAGACAGTGAATAGTCACTTTTGAATTTAAGAACCTCTGACACTATGCAATGCTTCACTGGTCTTTCTGGCCTTGCTTCAATATTTGCTGTTTGTCACTGGTTTCACTTTGTAGAGAAAATTGCACCACACAACTTCTTATGAACTCTAGCTAATTCTTTACTCTTTAACCACTACTCTTTAATGTGTGGTGTTCACTATTAAATTGGACTCCTGACCTCCTGTCATAGAACAGGAAGAATTCCCCATGGAACTATTTCTTAACAGGTAGACGATTACCTTTTCCAATTAACATTCTTTTTTAACTTAGAAAAATTCTAGCCTACAACCAACAACATTTGTATAGAATGATTCCACAAGATGGGCTCAATGTTAACATGACAAAATGCATGATAAGACATTAGTGTAGAACCTATTACTATTATTTGGATAATAAACTTAATATTCAATTAAGCCCAATAAGTTTTGGGTTAAACTTAGATTGGTGCATGTCTCAACATTCTACAAAGAAGGTTGTTCTTGCAATAAAGGGCATTAAACACAGATAACTGAAAGTGTCAACTTGCAAAAAATTAGACTTGGAAGTAGTCATACCTAAATAATATGTATATATCACACCCCTCTATACAATGTTCAGGAACTTCATGGATGATGGAACAGAAGTGTTATAAGAGGCAGAGGTTGTGGATAACTACAAAAAATATATTTTCTGGATCCAAATTTGTGGTCACACATATGAACTTTCAGGTATTGTGAGAACATGCAAAGATCTGCACAAGATCAAGCCATACGAAGTCCTTCTGTGGAGGAGAAGGGGTAGGAACAAACAATCCCCATTATTTGAGAAATTATCGATATTTAATAACTTCTAGGAGAAAAAGCATCAGCTTTCACTAATGGTGTAAACCCTAGTCAGTTTAAAGACTGGAGAACAAATCTCATTCCCATGAATAGCTGGAAAACACATATTGGACTACATCATTTTAGGAGCAAAGCAGAAAACATTAAGGTTGTTGGGTGAGAAGGTGAGGATATATATGATAAGAGTTTGACCAGGATGATAAATAGGATCAAAGTACTTTAAACAAAATTTAAAAGGTGTGTGTGTGTGTGTATGTGTGTGTATGTGTGTGTGTGTAAAATACATTCAAACATGTTTTTACTGGCTAGTGATTTTAAAGTTTGAAAAATATTTCATTACACAGATGTATATATAATTGTTATGTGATGTTTTCTATTTTTTTCTCTTCTTAGTCTAGCAAGAGTTTAAAACATTTTATTAAAAAGGAATCTACACACAGTTCATACTATGAATGTTTGTTTTTCTGCATTGAACAGGATGCTGGTTGTATGTTTACAATGCCTGGCCTCCTTCAGGTTGAAAGACAGCCTCTATATGAGTAGCATCTCAAAAACTTTTAGAAAAAAATCAATGTTAGATTTTATTACTTTTATTTCTGCATCTCCTGAAATAGTCTCATGATTTCTGCATTGAGTCCATTTAGATGATGAATTGCATACTTACTTGCAAATGCATTTTCTTTGCTATTGTTAAATTAATTCCACTTAATCATGATAGATGAACTTTTTGAAATATTTCATTATATTTTATATAACCACAATTAAACTAAATTCAAACATCTCAAGAAAAATATAAATGTAACACATCACTGAGTACTAAATCAGTCACTATAGCAGTCCAGATGGGAATTCAATAAGTCTTCAGTTAAAAATTCAATACAAAAATTCTGTATATTACATTAAAGCAATCTGAAAAGGGATATTGAAGTCCTCAGAACCAACATCAAAATATCAGTTAGGACTCAATGGTGTTTAAAACAGTATTATTAATGCAATAATAAAACAAACATTCTGATTTAAAATGACTTTTAAATGGATTAATTTAATATTGGTGGTTACATAAAAAATACTAGCACATTTATTGAAAATTAATCATTTTTATGTTTTTAGTGAACATTTTACTCCACAGCATTGCCATACAATTTTTAACCTCTAGGTTTCTTAAGGTATATATTAAAGGGTTCAACATGGGAGTAAATATTGTATAAAAGACGGTAATATATTTATCAACTGGAAAGTTTGAGACAGGTCTAACATACATGAAAATACAAGGAACAAAAAAGAGGATAACCACCATGATGTGGGAGCTGCAGGTAGACAGGGCTTTGCGTCTCCCTTCCTGACTGTGAGACTTAAGAGAGTTTAGAATGATTCCATAGGAGACAAGAAGTAGGATAAAGACCACTATAGACATTGCTCCATTATTGCCAACTACAGTGAGTCCAAGGAAGTAGGTATCAGTACATGCAAGTCCTAACAGTGGGTATATGTCACAGCCAAAGTGGTCAATGACATTTGGTCCACAAAAAGGAAGCAAATATACAGAGATCACTTGAAGCAGAGCATGTGCAAATCCTCCAACCCAGGACAACAGCAACAAGAGAATACAAACCTGTCGATTCATTATGGTCAAATAATGCAGTGGCTTACAAATGGCCACATAATGATCATAGGCCATCACCACCAAAATGAAGACCTCAGAACCACCAAATAAGTGCTCTACAAAAAGCTGAACTAGACAAGCTGTGAAGGAAATGATCTTCTTATCACAAAGTAAATCTGTAAGCAACTTGGGCAAGATGGCAGTAGAATAAACAGCATCCATTAGTGACAGAAAGGCAAGGAAGAAGTACATTGGAGAGCCCAAGGAGAAGCTGGCAATTACTGTCCCCACAATGAGCAGGTTGCCCACTATTGTCACAATGTAGATGAGTAAAAACATTACAAACAATACTTTTTTCCCAGCAGGATCCTGTGTAAGACCCAGGAGAATAAACTCTGTAACATTGTTGTTTTTTTCCCATTTACTCTTCAATAAGGCTTTCCCAGCAGTGGTAAAAGCCCAGAATATCAGGAATTGGCTGTAATTTTAACCAAAATCTATACTTCTGTTCTGCCAGAAAATACATCTGCATCAACATCGTCCATTCAAACTCAGCAATCTTCAGTAGTCATCTCTTTAGTTCATCTTGAAATATTTTCATAGTCTGTCTAATAATTTTGTAGATACTAAGATTTCATTTAAAACTTTATTTATATGTAAAAGTGGGAAATATCTTTCTTATTCATACATTTAAAACTGGTTATTAAAATCACATTGCATATGAATGCTCTATCTGCATGTACAGCCAGAAAAGGATATTAGATAACTTTATAGATGGTTGTGAACCATCATAAGGTTGTTCAGAAGTGAATTCAGGACCTTTAGAAGAAGAGTTAATACTCTTAAACTCTGAGCTATCTTTCCAGCCCCAGTATCCATATGGGTCCCCAACAACTGGAACAGGATTTGATTGTAAAGTTATTGACAGATTACAGAATATGTTCCCAAAAGGGCTCCCATGTCTGAGTACAGTGAGAAGAGATGTGCCTAACTCTGCAGAGACTTGATGTGCCAGCCTGGGTGGACACCCAGAGGATCCTCTACTCTCTCATAGGAGAAGGAGAGGAACAATGTGGGCAACAGGGATGAAGAAGGATAAATGGAAACTGAGACAGTAATAGTGATACTTATTAGGTCCTGAGGAGGGACTGGGAATTGGGTAGTGATTGACAAACAAACATTACATTACATTACAAAATATGAAAGTCATTTCATACATCATGCAAAGTGGTGATGTTATAAACCTCAAGACCATCATTTAGTATATACACTGTGCTCAGTGTTAATGTGTTAGGATTATATGTCACAATATAAACTGCGTATTTATTACCCAAAGTATCACTGGCCTCAAAGCATCCTCACAATGCTATTATTCTGTAACTCTCATACATAGACACTGTATACTTTAAAAATTTCTATTTTTTAGATATCTTTTACACAGGCTCAAAAGACTGGTTTTGAACTTTGTCACATAGCTATAGCATAATGTTGCACAGTATCATCTGTAAAATTTACATTATCTAGTTCTGAATGTTAGAGTTCTCAGAACCTGCAACTTTGATCATTTCATCATGTTCTCTAAGATTATAATTATTACTAAATCAATTATTATTATATTAAATGAATGCAAATGAACCATAACTGCCCATGTTGTTTTACCTGTACTGAACTTACCAACAGATGTCCTCTACTTTTCCAGAAATGAAGTTTTGTTTCTCAGTACTTGTGTGATACATGAGTTATGGGGCAGAAGAAATGGAAGCTGAGAGAGGAAACATTGTGATGCCTCCTATGTCCTGAGGGGTTCAAATAAAAATTCAATGTCCAGGTCTCCAAACACAGAATGCTCAAACAAAACTTCCTAACTAGCATGCATGGGAAGGCATGTTTAAGTACCATTTATTAAATGCTATGAACCTGATTCAGCTTGCACACTGCAAGTTAACAAACAAATTATAAGACATAATCTGAGAGTTTTCCAACCCAACAGTCTACAGCACTTTGGTTCCAAACTAATGTTTTCATAATGCTGTTATAGTTTTTGTTTTTTAAAAATTGAAAAACCAGTCTCTAAGCTTATATTCACAGCATTAATTATGCTAAAAAGAAATAAGTTGAATACTATAACTGCTGTGAATAAAGACTCTGGTTTTATTATTCATAATGTATTATGATATAACCTTAGACAAACTTTGAAAGAGCGAATAGCAAAGCAGTAAATTTTGTGGTCTCTTGGGCATGTGCTCTATTACAATGTCAGAATCAATCACTTACTACATATATGATCTTACTGCAGGGATATACAACATCTACATCAAGGTGCCTTCTTTATTTATGAGTTTCTTCAAGCTCTCATCAATACTTGTGAAACCTGAATGTTAGCCATTAATAATTCTGTTTTTCCTGTCAATGTAACAGTTAAAAAAACAATGAGTATCTGTTAACAAGAATTACAAACATACTCTTGGGTAGTAAAAATAGTCTCATAGTGCCTGGCAATCCACTTCAGGTTTTAGGGAAAGAGTATGTTAGGGATTTTCTGTTTCATTATCTGTAAGTGCTCACTAAAGTAATTTTAGAGAGGTGTATTACAACTTAAAAAAGCAAAGAAAAATCATAGACATGATGTTAGTGGTGGATAAGGGTGCAAGATGCTGTGTTTCTACAAGAATATGAATGTAATTCAAATGTTTATATTAAACAAATTAAATACAAACTTAAACACAAATGTTTCATAGATTCTTTTATTTGTGGACACCAAAAATTTTCTACAAATATTAAATCATATGCAAATAGATGACATGAATGTAAAACTAGAATTCTCTGCATAAAGGAAACTAGTGAGAAGCAGAGGGGTGAGTAGGATGCAGCTACATGATTAGAGGAAATAGATACTAGAGCCTTATTAGAAAATAATTGTATAAAGACTAGCACAATACAATTAATAATAACAAATTTTAAATGTTACAAAATGTACAATATCAATGTAGTAAATCTATGTAAGATGAGGTATTTCCACATCAATTTCTACTTGCATGCATTTATTCTAGTTTTAAAACTACCCACAAAATGACACAAACACTTGACGAAACTTAACGGGTGTTGGTTTTCCTACACCAAACACATTAAAAGATATATAATTCTAAATTTTTTAGTGTAAAGGTACCTAAAATAATTACTCCTCTTTTTAATATATCCCATATAGTATATCAAATAAAGTAAAATAATAGAACAATTTATGTATTTCATTTGTTATTTTGTTAAATGGATAATGAATCAAATAACTCTATAATTAACAAAATATATCTTTTATGATTTCATTAAAATTCTCAATTTATATATTTCCTATGAGAATGCAATATTTTTAAAACATTAACAAAGTAATACTTTAATGTGCTTTGTTACTAGGGTCAAAACATATACATATATATTTCATATTTGTTCTAGAAAATTAATGTTCTATTACTGTATTAATTACAAATTTATGTGCATATATGACTTTAAGAACACATAATAACTTACAGGTGTTCAGTAAGTACTGAAAGATTAGTAAGTAACTGTCCTCAGCACATTTTCATAAGACTTCTGTTTATCTTACTCTTTTAAAGCTGTTTAAGTATATCGAAGTGAATATCTAAAAAAAGATCAAGAAATATTTGAATATAGCATCAACACTTACTATATAAGATAATTAGAGAGTCTCATCTTCTGGGAAATGTATTCAGAAAGAAACAAAGAATCTGTGTTTATGTGAGTATGTAAGAGGTTAATTGAATAAATAGTAACTAATTTGTTCATCTACATAATTTTCAGTTACAAAATGGGGACATTTAAATTGTGTGAATTTTTCCATTTCAGTGAATAAAAGTGAAGCACTCAAAGACAGACTTGCTTTACAGAGATATAATAGCCTTTTCGTACCTCACAAATACAATGGTACCTAACAATATTATCTTGAAAGTATTGACATCTTGAGGATGAAGCACTCTCACTGAGTAAAAGAAGTTTCTATATTTAAATATATTAAAGTCTCAAAAAAGTCTCCTCCTTTCTGTATATATCTTCTTGTTTTTGGAATGTTCAGGAAAATTAAAACTTTTGATGCCCTTTCATAATCAATGATAAATACTCTAAGACAAATATATCAAAGATTATTTATCAAATAAATGAACACTTCAGCTTGGCAGTCTGAGTTTTCAAAGGCCTCTAAGTAATCTAATTAAGAAAATATCTCTTCCATTTAAACCTATGTGGGCACATCTATTTTATTAGATAAGATAATTAGAATATTTGGAACAAATTCAAATGAAGCAATGTCTCTTGAACAGGCTTCTTCACATCTGTAGTCCTTAGAGGTAAGAGCTCAGACCTTGCCAATAATGAGTAGCTAACTCCCAAGATTAAACCTTCAATGGGAAGACCACATTTGCAAAGTGTAATGTGTAGAAGCTGTGATTTACACATCATGATGCATTTACATGGGGCAGGTACATTTTGAACCATCCTGAAGCAGGCAGCATATTAGGTCCCTATAGCTAAGAACACCACAGCAAAATGCACTGCCAATAACTCCAAAAAGACTTGAGAGGCAGAGGATGAGAGATGGGGCATGAGGATCTGTTGCAGCTGATAATAAGAGTTATAACTTTTTGAGAAACAAAAGTTTTGTTTAAGGCTTGACATGAAATCAACTGATCTTCCTTCTCTTCATTTAATCCTTTAATTTCAGTCAAATATTAAACAATGATTTTTATTACAAAGAAAGTGCTATTGTCCTAAATGCTCAGTAATAAAGAGCTTCTTCTATTATTCTCGTGTTCTACCTTGTTTCATTCCAGAGATCACAAATCCTTCAGACATTTAGCTACATATTGATTCTTCTGTATCACAAAGTCCTAAATATGGTCCAAAACTGTTAATTGATAGACATATTAAACATTGGCATTTTAAATTTTATGCAACAAATAAATTAATCTTATAATATGAAATATGTTATTGACAGAATAAAGAGAATATCTAGTATTTGTGTTTTTTAAAGATAATGTTAAATATATATTTCTGTATTCATACATGTACAAAATATTTTTTCTTTTTCTTTTTTTAAAGCTGTTTAAATTTTATTCTAATTTTAGTAATTACACTCTAGTTGACATTAATTTCTTATGTTTCAATTTCTTCATTTTCTTTTATATAATTTTAACATTATGAACTAGTAGGAAGTTTTATCAAAGCAAATATTTTGTTGCATATTACACAAATTAACATACGACAGGCTTTAAGAAATTACAAGTCGTAGAACAGGGCACAGCCCATCCACCACACAGATCAGCAGCGTTTAAAGCTTTAAAGACCAGTGAGGGGGAAACCTGGGCTGCCAGGGAGCAGAGGGATCTCTGCGGAGTGCGCACTGTAAGCACACCCCCAGCCCTGCCTGATCCAGGGACCAGGAACAGAACTTTGGAACTACTGTTTCCACCCAGCGGGAACTTCAGGGCGCAGAACAGGGTACGGCCCATCAGCCACATGGAGCAGCAGTGCCTAAAGCTTTAAAGACTGGTAAGTAGGAGACCTGGGCAGCCAGGGAGAAGAGAGATCTCTGCGGAGTGAGCACTATAAGTGCACCCCCAGCCCTGCCTGATCCAGGGACCAGGAACAGAACTTTGGAAGATCTGTTTCAACCCGGCGACTATGAGGCATAGAACAGGGCTCAGCCCATCTGCCACCTAAACCAGTGAAGACCCAGGGAAACAGACCAGATACAAGGGAAAGGCGACAACAAAATGGCAAGAGGAAAGCAAAAGAGTATATCCCAAGGACACCAGTACAACCTGGCAACACCAGAACCCAGCTCTCCCACAACAGCAAACATAGAAATGCCAAACACTCCAGAAAAAGAAGATGCAGACCTGAAATCATACATCAAGATGCTGATAGAGATACTTAAACAAGAACGGGAGGAAAAGCAAAAAGATTCAGAAGCTTTTAAAGAGGAAGCAAGAAAACACACAAAGAACTCAAAGAACTAGTGGAAAACACAAAAAAGAGACAAAGGAATTGAAGAGGGAATATAAAACAGAAATTGACACAATAAAGAAATCATTAAAAAAGATAACCCTAGAGGTAGAACACCTAAAAAAGAAATCAGGAGTCACAGAAGCAAGCATTTCTAATAGATTACAAGAGATGGAAAAGAGAATCTCTGGGGCAGAAGATAACATTGTAAACATGGACGAAACAGCCAGAGAAGATGCAAAAAACAAAAAATTCCTAACCCAAAATGTCCAGAAAATCCAGGACACAATGAGAAGACCGAACCTAAGAATAATAGGAATAGAAGAGAGAGAAGAGTATCAACTAAGAGGCACAGTAAATATCTTCAACAAAATAATAAAAGAAAACTTCCCTACCCTCAAGAATGAGATGACCACGAGCATAAAAGAAGCTTTCAGAACTCCAAATAGGTTGGACCAGAAAAGAAATACCTCCCGACACATAATAGTCAAAACACCAAGTGCCCAAAGCAAAGAAAGAATACTAAAAGCAGTAAGGGGAAAAGGTCAGATAACATATAAAGGCAGGCCAGTCAGAATCACACCGGATTTCTCAACAGAGACTATGAAAGCTAGAAGAGCCTGGACAGACATCATGCACACCGTAAGAGAGCACAAGTGTCAGCCCAAGCTGCTATACCCAGCAAAACTATCAATCAACATAGATGGAGAGATGAAGATATTTCAAGACAAATCAAAATTTACACAATATCTGACCACTAACCCAGCACTACAACGAATTATAGGTGGAAAACCCACTACAATGAGGGAAAATACATCCTAGTAAAAACAAGAAAACTCCTAAACAAGAAAACTAAAAAAAGGACATCTGGGTTCTTTCCAGCTTCTGGCTGTTATATATAGAGCTGCTATGAACATTGTGGTGCATGTGTCTTTGTTGTATTTTGTTGTATTTTGGAGCGTCTCTAGGGAAAATGACCAAAAGTGGAATAGCTGGGTCTTCAGGTAGTACTATGTCCAATTTTCTGAGGAATTGCCAGACTGATTTCCAGAGTGGTTGTATCAGTTTACAACCCCACCAACAGTAGAGAAGTGTTTCTCTTTCTCCACTTCCTCACCAGCATCTGCTGTCATCTGAGTTATGGATCTTGGCCAATCTGACTGGTGTGAGGTGGAATCTCAGGGTTGTTTTGATTTGCATTTCCCTGATGGCTAGAGATGTCGAGCACTTCCTTAAATGTTTCTCAGCCATTTGACATTCCTCAATTGAGAACATTTTGATTAGCTCTGCACCCCATTTTTAATAGGGTTGTTTGTTTCTCATGTGTCTAGCTTTTTCTTTGTATACCTTGGATATTAGGACTCTATCTGATGTGGGCTTGGTAAAGATCTTTCCCACTCTGTTGGCTGCCATTTTGTTTTTATGACAGTGTCCTTAGCCTTACAGAAACTTTGCAATCTCATTAAGTCCCATTTGTCAATCTTTGACCTTAGAGCATGAGTCATTGGTGTTTTGTTCAGGATATTTTCTTCTATGCCTATGTGTTCTAAGGTTTTCCCTACTTTCTCTTCTAATAGTTTCAGTGTACCTGGTTTATTGGGTAGATCTTTGATCCACTTACATTTGAGCTTTGTACAAAAAGATAAGAAAAGGTTTATTTTCATTATTCTGCATGCTGAGTGCCAGTTGGACCAACACCATTTGTTAAATAGGCTGTCCTTTTTGCATTGAATGTTTACAGCTCCTTTGTCAAAAATTAGGTGACCATATATGTGAGGGCCCATTCTGGATCTTCTATCCTATTCCACTAATCCTAGTGCCTATTTCTGTACCAGTACCATGCAGTTTTTGGCACAGTTGCCTTGTAATAGAGCTTGAGGTCAGCGATGGTGATTCTCTCCGATATTTTCTAGTTTTGAGGTTGGAATCCAAGGCCCATACCTAAACATAATCAAAGCAATATACAGCAAACCAATAGCCACCATTAAACTTAACTGTGGGAAACTTGTAGCAATCCCTCTAAAATCCAGGACTCGAAAAGGCTGCCCACTCTCCCCTTTACCTATTCAACATACTACTTGAAGTCCTGACTGGAGCAACTAGACTGCAAAAGGAACTCAAAGGAATACAAATTGGAAAGGAAGAAGTAAAAACATCACTATTTGCAGATGACATGATAGTCTTCATTAGCAACCCCACAAATTCTACCAGAGAACTCCTACAGCTGATAAACAAGTTCAGCAAAGTGGCTGGATACAAAATCAACTCAAACACATGAGTAGCCTTCCTATAGTCAAAGGACAGACATGTGGAGAAAGAAATTAGGGAAAAGATACCCGTCTCAATAGTCAGAAAAACTATGAAATACCTTGGTGTGACTCTAACTAAACAAGTGAAGGACCTGTACAACAAGAACTTCAAACCTCTAATAAAGGAAATTGAGGAATATTTTAGAAAATGAAAAGATCTCCCATGCTTATGAATTAGAAGGATCAACATTTAAAAATGGTCATCTTCCTAAAATCAAGCTATAGCTTCATTGCAATCTCCATCAAAATTCCAACCCAATTCTTCATTGAGTTGGAAAGAGCATTGTACAATTTCATCTGGAATAACAAAAGACCTAGAATAGCGAAATCCAATCAAAATATTTTTTCATCATGGTCAACCTATTCTGTAGCTCCAACTAATATTTATTTTTCTTACTACTTTATTTTAAAAAGACAGATAAATGTACAGATTTTACAAATCATTTTCATAAATTTTTTTAAAGGTTTGATAGAATGTATTGAAATCGCACTAGTTACCATAAACCTAAAGTACATGTAGAACAGGATGTAACATGGACACCGTCACAGTTTTCTTGGTATGTATACATTAAACATAATGATTTTTGAATACCAAAGATTGCCACAAGGCAATATTCCTAGCTCTTGAATTATTAATAATTTAAGGTCTCTGAGAGGGTGCTATAAACTTAATTCTTATTCTGTGAAGTACTGAGGTTTTTACTATTTGCCCTTTGTATACTTGGGCTTTATATGGCCTGAGAGTTCTTTCTGGGGTATTCAGAGCTTTCTGGGTCTAGTATTCAATTATCACTGACTGCATATTATGTCTGCTCTTTTGTGACTGTATTACCTCACACAGGGTGATATTCTCTATATGCATCAATTTGCCTAGGAATTTCATAAGGTCATTGATTCTAATAAATGAGTAGTATTCTATTTTCTAAATATACCAATATGTTTGTATCCATTCATTTAATGAAGGGTATCTGGGTTCTTTCCAGCTTCTGGTTATTATAAATAGGGCTGCTAGGAACATTGTAGTGCATGTGTCTTTATTGTATATTAAAGCATCTCTGAGGTATATGCCCAGAAGGGTCTTCAGGAAGACTGTGCCTAATTTTCTGAGGAACTTCCAGACTGATTTCTAGTGGTTTTATCAGCTTACAACACACCAACAGTAGAGCAGTGTGCCTCTTTCTTCATATCTTCACCAGCATTTGCTGTCATCTGAGTTTTTGATCTTAGCCATTCTGAATAGTGTGAGTTGGAATCTCAGTATTGTTTTGATCTGCATTTCTCTGATGACTTGGGATGTCGAGCACTTCCTTAGTTGCTTCTCAGCCATTCGATATTCCTCAGTTAAGAATATTTTGCTTAGCTCTGTACCCCATTTGTAAATTGGATTATTTGATTTTTGGGTGTCTAACTTATTGATTTCTTTGGATATATTTCATATTAGACCTCTATCATATGTGGGGTTGGTAATAATTTTTTCAAATCAGTTGGATGCCATTTTGTGTTCGTGACAGTGTCCTTAGCTGTACAGAAACTTTGCAATCTCATTAAGTCACATTTCACAATCCTTGGTCTAGAGCACCGGCCATTGGAGTTCTGTTCAGGAAATTTTTTCCTGTGCCTATGTGTTCTAAGGTTTACCCAACTTTCTCTTCTAATACTCTCAGTATACCTGGTTTTATGTGCAGATCTTTACCCATTTGCACTTCAGCTTTGTACAAGGGAATAATAAAGGGTCTATTTTCATTCTTATGCATACTGAGTGCCAGTTGAGCCAACACCATTTGTTGAAGAGGCTATTCTTTTTCCCTTGAATGTTTTCAGCTTCTTTGTCAAAAATCAAGTGACCACATGTTCATGCGTTCATTTCTTGATCTTCTGTTTTATTGATCAACCTGCTTATCCTATCTCTGTACCAGTACTGTATGGTTTTTACACAATTTCTTTGTAATATAGCTTGAGTTCAAGGATGGTGATTTCCCCAGATGTTTTCTTCTTGTTGAGGGTAGATTTCAATGTTGTACATTTTTTGTTATCCCAGATAAATTTGCAAATTACTGTTTCCAGCTTTCTGAAGAATTGAGTTGGGATTTTGATGGGGTTTGCATTGAATCTGTAGATTGCTTTTGGTAAGATGTCCATTTTTACAGTGTTGATCCTTCCAATCCATGAGCATGGGAAATCTTTCCATTTTCTGATATCTTCCTCGATTTCCTTCTTTAGAGACTTGAAGTTCTTGTTATACATGTCCTTCACTTGTTTAGAGTCTCACCAAGGTATTTCATGTAATTTGTGACTTTTGTGAAGGGTATCTTATCCCTAATTTCTTTCATCGCATTTTGTCCTTGGAGGAGAGAAAGGCTATTGATTTGGTTCAGTTAATTTTATAGCCAGCCACTTTGCTGAGCTTGTTTTTCAGATGTAGAAGTTCTCTGGTGGAATTTTGGGGTCATTGAAGTACACTATCATGTCATCTACAAACAGTAATGTTTTTTATTTTTCCTTTCCAATTTGTATCCCTTTGAATTCCTTTTGCTGTTTAATTTCTCCAGCCAGGACTTCCAGTACTATGTTGAATAGGTAGGGTGAGAGTGGGCAGCCTTGTCAAGTACCTGATTTTAGTTAGATTGCCTCAGGTTTCAGACCTTTAAGTTTAATATTGGCTGCTGGTTTGCTGTATATTGCTTTTATTATGTTTAAGTATGGGCCTTACATTCCTGTTCTTTCCAAGACTTTTAACATGAAGGTGTGTTGAATTTTGTCAAATTCTTTCTCAACATCTAGTGAGATGAGCATGTGTTTTTTTTTTTTTTCTCTGAGATTGTTTATATGGTGATTACATTGATGGATTTCAATATATTAAAACATCCCTGCTCTATCTGGCTTTGCTAGGGGAGGTGAGTCTGGCAGCGGCGGCACCGGTGGCTGAGAAGGCGGCGGCTGAAGAGAAAGCTGTCATGGAGACTGTGGAGAAAGCAACTGTGGGCACGAAAGCCAGGTGGGGGGAGGGGGAAGACGGAGCAGCCTTGAGCCCTGCAGGGGCCGTAGCGCGGGGGACCCACCCGCTCTCCCCCCAACCCTTCTCAGCACAAGCAGCCGGCGGCGGCGGGGGCAGGAGTCAGCCTGCTTCTGACCGTCCCCCGCCCGCTTCCCGGGCTCCTATTCTTTGGCCCCAGGACCCTAACCTCCTCCAGGGCGGTTTCCTGTATCTGGGCGTCTGAGTGCTGCCCACTGGTCTTTCATTCCCTCCCTGCACCTTCTTTCCTTCACTTTAGCCGGGGTTCTCTCCCTCTCCTCTTCTGTCCTGCCTGTTGCCTCCTCTCTTCCTCCAGCCTCCTTCCATGGTTCATTCTGCCCAGGAAAGTTTGGTACATCTCCCCAATCCCCCAAATCAGGTAAGTCGGACTCAGAGTAGGGGGAGATGTAGGAAGGTCTGAGAGTTTGAGGGGAGGGAAGCTAGAAGCTGGTTTCTCTGATAATTTTCCCTCATCTTTTTTGATTTAGAGTGGTTGGATTTTTTTTTAATTGTGTTTTTGAGGAGGTGGGAGGTGTTTAGAAAAGGATGTGGGAATGGAAGGGGTAGATGAGTCAACCCTCTTACAAGATTCCAAGGGTGGCGTGCTACCAAATCCTTTTCCTGTGTGGAGTTCAGGGGGTCGGGAGGTTTGGCCTTTATTCCCACATTCAAAGTTGGAACTTCCCCCTCATTAAGAATGGAGTTTTAGTATCCACTTGTGGCAGGAATCCTGGGGGGAAGGGGCCCTTTCCCCTTTTTGTTTTCCTTTTTATTTTATTCTTATTTTATGTTCTTAGCTTTTTTCTTTCTTTTTTTTTCTTTTTTTTCTTTTTTCTTTTTTTTTGACAACCCAAACCCTTCCATACACACTCACCGAAAAAAAAATCGAACACCCAAGATCCTCAAACTTGTCTGGATTGGCTGATGAAGACATAAAGCCAGTTCTGCTCTATGTTTTTTGAGGTGGAGTGAGTGTTTTTTTCTTCATTTTTTTAAATGGACAAATGACAGCTTGACCCAGTTTGCTTTCCAATCAAAGGGCATTTTTTTAATGTCTCTTTGTGGCACAAGAGCCAACTCAAAAATGATGGCGGCTTACAATGGCGGTACATCTGCAGCAGCAGCAAGTCACCACCACCACCACCATCACCACCTTCCACACCTTTCTCCTCCTCACCTTCACCACCACCACCATCCTCAGCACCACCTTCATCCGGGGTCGGCTGCTGCTGTACACCCAGTACAGCAGCATACGTCTTCAGCAGCTGCGGCAGCTGCAGCAGCAGCTGCAGATGCAGCCATGTTAAACCCTGGGCAACAGCAGCCATATTTCCCATCCCAGGCATCGGGTCAGGCTCCTGGGCCAGCTGCAGCAGCCCCAGCTCAGGTACAGGCTGCTGCAGCTGCTACGGTTAAGGCGCACCATCATCAGCACTCGCATCATCCACAACAGCAGCTGGACATTGAGCCGGATAGACCTATTGGACATGGAGCCTTTGGTGTTGTCTGGTCAGTAACAGATCCAAGAAATGGAAAGAGAGTAGCACTCAAAAAGATGCCCAACATCTTACAGAATCTGGTCTCTTGCAAAAGAGTCTTCCGGGAATTGAAGATGTTGTGTTTTTTAAAACATGATAATGTACTCTCTGCCCTTGACATACTCCAGCCTCCACACATTGACTATTTTGAAGAAATATATGTTGTCACAGAATTGATGAAGAATGACCTACATAAAATTATCGTCTCTCCTCAGCCACTCAGCTCAGATCATGTCAAAGTTTTTCTTTATCAGATTTTGCGAGGTTTGAAATATCTCCATTCTGCGGGCATTTTACATCGAGACATTAAACCAGGGAATCTCCTTGTGAACAGCAACTGTGTTCTAAAGATTTGTGATTTTGGATTGGCCAGAGTAGAAGAATTGGATGAATCCCGTCATATGACTCAGGAAGTTGTTACTCAGTATTACCGGGCTCCCGAGATCCTGATGGGCAGCCGCCATTACAGCAATGCTATTGACATCTGGTCTGTCGGGTGCATCTTTGCAGAACTGCTGGGCCGAAGAATATTGTTTCAGGCACAGAGTCCCATTCAGCAGTTGGATTTGATCACAGATCTGTTGGCACGCCATCACTGGAAGCAACGAGGACAGCTTGTGAAGGTGCTAAGGCACACATACTCAGGGGTCCTCATAATCAGCCATCTCTCCCTGTACTCTATACTCTATCCAGCCAGGCCACCCATGAAACCATTCACCTGCTTTGCAGGATGTTGGTATTTGATCCATCAAAAAGAATATCCGCTAAGGATGCCTTAGCCCACCCCTACCTAGATGAAAGGCGGCTGAGATACCATACGTGTATGTGTAAATGCTGCTTTTCCACCTCGACGGAAAGAGTCTATACCAGTGACTTTGAGCCTGTCACCAACCCTAAATTTGATGACACCTTTGAGAAGAACCTCAGCTCTGTCCAACAAGTTAAAGAAATTATCCACCAGCTCATTTTGAAACAGCAGAAAGGAAACAGAGTACCTCTCTGCATCAACCTGCAGTCCTCCACCTTTAAGAGCTTTATTAGTTCCACTGTCGCTCAGCCGTCTGAGATGCCGCCGTCTCCTCTGGTGTGGGAGTGACTGTGGAAGACACTGTACTACTGAAGATGTAATGTAGCTTTCACTGGAGTCTGGGATTTGAAATTCTGGAGGGTTAATCATGCTTGTACTGTAATTTTACTAATGAAGTTTTAAATTAACAACCACTACTTGTATGATATGAATAATATTTAGAAATGTTACTAGACTTTTAATCTTGTAAAGTGGTTGTGCATTTAGAAGAAAAAAAATATTTTCCCCAGAGTTGCACTTGATTAAAGAACTCAGTGCAGATGTTACGGCTCACCTCAGAACAAATGAAAACTGAACCAGATTTGGGCATTTGGGGTTTATGTTTTTATTTTATTATTAATATTTTTAATGAAGTAAGATTGTTCACATGTATACACTCACACACAGAGGACAGTCATAAATTTTGATATTTGAGCCATTCCTAAAGATTAAGGGTTTTTTAAAACTAAAGAATCTAGAAAGCTTGCCAGTGACCAATCATGGAGCCACGTGAGCTGATCATGGCTGAGCCTGGGGCCTGGGGTGGGAGGGGCTTGCCACCTAATGAGGAAGCCCTGTAACTGGCTTCTCATTAGAGCCGTGCTGGTGATATGTGCTGCCTAACCTCCGATGCTGTGCGTAGAGAGAATGTGTTTGTGGCTAGGAGAGGCTAACCCTCTGTTCCCTTACCCTGTATACATATATATATATAATCTATTTTTATTAGAAGTTTTTCTGCTCTTTCTTACATAAAAAAAAAGACCCAAGGATGCATCTTTCATGTGTGTAAATAATTCATTTCTGGGCTAATTTCAAAAGAATCCCAACACTGATGTATAAAGAACTAGCTTGCACATTTTAGGTCTGTAAAATTCTGTGAGACTTTTCCTGCACTGGACAGTAAAAAATAATAAATAAAAGACAAAAAGCAATTAAAAAAATTACAGCCACAAAGGCACATAGGGAACCATGTCAAATGTGTTTGTGTCCTTAGGCAAAGCTGTGGGAGTCTTGAAATGTCACAGTAGTAAATAACTTATTACTTTTTGACAAGTTCTTTTTCCTCCTGGAACACTGAACTCAGTGCATATGTAAATATGAGCACCAATCAAAGGCCTCTACCTCCTGGAGTTACACAACGTGGCTTGTTTACCTACACACGCTAATGATGACTTATTTTTTTTTTAAGTTCAATGTGGAGACTTGAAACTTGAATGTCCCTTCCAACTTTTATATTAAAAATAAAAAGACAAGAAAATTGAAGAGCATTTTTCACTTGTACGAGGAGTCCTAACGGATCGTCTTAAAACTGGTCTAGGAAAAAGCTTGATGTGTGTCAAGGACAATTAACTGTTAAAGTTATTGTAAGTTATCTGTATTTAGCAGAGTATTTTCATCTTGAGTGATCTGAGCTGAATTTGAAGACTATTAAGTTATATTTGGAAGTTTTAACTTCAATGAAGTAATTATTTGCTGTGAAAGAAACAAACATTGAATTACTAAACAAAGATGGTGCAATACCTTTGTTGTCGTTGTTGTTGTTATTGTTTATGAGGCTCCTGAGCATCTACCCAACCAAAACATTTCAATTCACTTGAAGAGAAACGTGTTTAGTACCAAAAAAGCCCGAGAAGACACTGGTATGAAAGGTCCACTCTGAGGTTGGTCAGTTACCGTGGCACACTTTCTGGTCACTTTGTACAATGTAGATTTGAAGTACAGTGGTGAGGACATTAAACATGACATTTGAAAATGAAAAAAAAAATCCCTGCATACCAGAGATGAAGCCTACTTGATCGTGGTGAATGATCATTTTGATATGTTCTTGGATTTGGTTGGGAATAATTTTGTTGACTATTTTTGCATCAATATTCATAAGTGGGTTTGAAGTTCTCTTTACTTGTATCATCTTTGTGTGGTTTAGGAATGAGGGTTGTTGTGGCCTCAAAATGAGTTAGGTTGTGTTCCACCTAATTCTATTTTGTGGAATAGTTTGAAGATTATTGGTATTAGGTCATCAATTTTTTTTCTGGGAGGATTTTGATGATTGTTTCTATTTCTTTAGGTGTCATTTGATTATTTAGATGGTTTACCTGGTCCTGGTTTAACTTTAGTATCTGGTATCTGTCTGGGTTCATCCATTTCCTCTAGATTTTCCAGCTTTACTGAGTATAGGCTTTTGTAGTAGGATCTGATGATTTCTTGAATTTACTCAGTTTCAGTTATTATATCTCCACTTTAATTTCTGATTTTGTTAATTTGAATACTCTCTCTTTGCCCTTTAGTTAGTCTGTCTAAAGGTTTATCAATCCTGTTAATTTTCTCAAAGGGCCAGCTCTTGTTTATGTTGATTCGTTGAATGGTTATTTTGTTTTTATTTTTTTCGATTTCTACACTATGTTAGATTATTTCTTGCTGTATATTTCTCTTGGGTGTAACTGCTTCCTTTTGTCCTAGAGCTTTCAACTGTGCTGTCAAGTTGGTAGTGCATGTTCTCTCCAGATTCTTTTTAGAAGCACTCAGAGCTATGAGATTTCCTCACAGTACTGCTTTCATTGCATCCCATAGGTTTGATTATGTTGTGTTTTCATTTTCATTAAATTGTAGAAAATACTTAACTTATTTCTTTATTTCTTCTTTGACCCTGCTATCATTTAATAGAACATTGTTTTATTTCCATGTGAATATGGGCTTCTTGTTGTCTTTGTTGTTATTAACGACCAGCCTTAGACCATGTTGATCTTATTGGATGCATGGAAGTATTTCAATCTTCTTATATCTATTGAGGCTTGTTTTCTGACCAATTATATGGTCAATTTTGGAGAAGGTAACATGAAGTGCTGAGAAGTTGTACTCTTTTGTTTTAGAATGATATCTTCTATAGATATCTATTAATTTCAATTGGATCATAGCCCCTGCTAGTTTTACTGTGTCCTTGTTCAGTTTCTGTTTCCATGATATGCCCATGTGAGAGTAGGGATTTGAGGTCTTCCACTATTATTGTGTGGGGTGCAACGTATTTTTTGAGCTTTAGTAGGGTTTCTTTAATGAATATAGATGCTCTTGTATTTGGAGCATATATGTTTATGATTGAGAGTTCCTCCTGACAAATTTTCTCTGTAATGATTAAAAGATGTCCTTTCTTATCTTTTTTGATAACTTTTGGTTGAAAATCTGCTTTATTTGATATTAGAATGGCCACTCTAGTTTTTTTCTTGGGGTCGTTTGCTTGGAAGGATTTTTCCAAAACTTTTCCTCTGAGATAGTGTCTGTCTTGTCTCTGAGATGAGTGTCCTGTATGCAGCAAAATGCTGGGTTTTGTTTATGTATCCGGTCTGATAGCTTATATCTTTTTATTGGGGAATTGACTCGATTTATTTTAACAGATATTGAGGGATAGTTGTTATTGTTTTCTGCTATTTTTGCTTTTGGAGGTAGAATTGTGCCTGTGTGTCTTTCTTCTTTTGGTTTTCTTGCTTAGGTATTTTCTTGTTTTTACTAGGATGTAATTTCCCTTCTTGCATTAGGTTTTCCACCTATAATTTGTTCTAGTGCTGGGTTTTAGGTTCAGATATTGTTTACATTTAGTTTTGTCCTAGAATATCTTGGTCTCTCCTTCTATAGTGATTGAGAGTTTTGCTGAGTATAGCAGCTTGTGTTGACACTTGTGGTCTCTTACTTTCTGCATGATGTCTGTCCAGGATCTTCTAGAGTCTCTGTTGAGAAATTGGGTGTGATTCTGATTGGTCTGCCTTCATATGTTACATAAACTTTTTCCCTTACTGCTTTTAGTATTCTTTCTTTGCTTTGGGCACTTGACATTTTGACTATTATATGTCAGGATGAATTTCCTTTCTGGTCCACTGTATTTAAAGTTCTGTTGGCTTATTTTATGCTCATGATCATCTCATTCTTAAGGGTATGGAAGTTTATACAATTTTGTTGAAGATATTTACTGTGCCTCTTAGTTGATATATTTTCCCTCTTCAATTCCTATTATCCTTAGTTTTGATCTGCTCATTGTGTCCTGGATATTCTGAATATTTTGGGTTAGGAGCTTTTTGATTTTTGCATCTTCTCTGAATGTTTTGTTTATGTTTTCAATGTTGCCTTCATCCCCCAAGATTCTCTCATCCATCTCTTGTAGTCTTTTGGAGATGCTTGCATCTGTGACTCTTAATTTCTTTTTTAGGTTTTCTACCGCTATTGTTGTCTGTTTTAGTGTTTCCTTTATTGTTTCTACTCCATTTTTTTATGCACTGAATTTATTTATTTATTTATTTATTTTTTTAAAAAACGACTTTATTTTACAAAACAAAGATGAATGTACAGATTTTAAACATTTTTTGCTTAAAATTATACATTTTTGTCAGTACTGTTTTTTCAGATATTAAAATAATTTTTACATAAAACTATGTGAATATATTTTTTTAGTCAGTACTTGATTTTTTCAAGGGCTTGACAGTATGCATTGAAAACCTAATAGTTACAATGAGCATAAAGTACATGCAAAACAAAACGCAACATGGAAATAGTCAAAGTCTTCTTATTTTGTGAATATATGTATATTTTTTGTTTTCTTTATTTCTTGGACTTCATACAGTCTGTGAGTTGTTTCTGGGGGAGTACAAGCCTCTGGGGTTAGCATACCACTATCAGTGACTGCATATTATGTCTGTTCTTTTGTGACTGGGTTATCTCACTCAGGATGATCTTCTCTAGATGCAGCCATTTTCTTAGGAATTTGGTTAAGTCATTGTTTCTGGTGGCTGAGTAGTATTCCATTGTGTAAATGTACCACAATTTTTGTATCCATTCGTCTTCTGAAGGACATCTGGGTTCCTTCCAGCTTCTGGCTATTATAAATAGAGCCGCTATGAACATTGTGGTGCATATATCTTTGTTGTATATTAAAGTGTCTCTGGGGTATATGCCCAGAAGTGGAATAGCTTGGTCTTCAGGTAGTACTATATCCAATTTTCTGAGGTATCGCCAGACAAATTTCCAGAGTGGTTGTATTAGCTTGCAACCCCACCAACAGTGGAGAAGTGTTCCTCTTTCTCTGCAGCCTCACCAGCATCTGCTGTCATCTGAGTTTTGGATCTTGGCCAATCTGACTGGTGTGAGGTGGAATCTCAGGGTTGTTTTGGTTTGCATTTCCCTGATGGCTAAGGATGTAGAGCACTTCCTCAGATGTTTCTCGGCCATTCGGTGTTCCTCAACTGAGAATGTTTTGTTTAGCTCTGTACCCCATTTTTTAATAGGGTTATTTGATTCTCTGGTGTCTAGCTTTTTCAGTTCCTTGTAAACCTTGGATATTAGGCCTCTATCTGATGTGGTGTTGGTAAAGATTTTTTCCCATTCTGTTGGTTGCCTTTTTGTTTTCTTAACAATTTCCTTAGTCTTACAGAAACTTTTCAATCTCATTAAGTCTCATTTGTTAATCTTTGACCTTAGAGCTTGAGCCATTGGTGTTTTGTTCAGAAAATTTTCTCCTGTGCCTATGTGTTCTAAGGTTTTCCCTAATTTCTCATCTAATAATTTCAGTGTATCTGGTTTAATGTGAAGATCTTTGATCCACTTACACTTGAGCATTGTACAAGGAGATAAGAAAGGGTCTATTTTCATTCTTTTGCATTCTGAGTGCCAGTTGGACCAGCACCATTTGTTGAATAGGCTGTCCTTTTTCCATTGAATATTTACTGCTTCTTTGTCAAAAATCAGGTGACCATATACACGAGGGCTCATTTCTGGATCTTCTATTCTATTTCATTGATCCACATGCCTATTTCTGTACCAGTACCATGCAGTTTTCAACATCTACTTCCATTTTTAATTTCTTCTTCCATTCCTTCATCACTTTCATTCTGTTTTCCTCTAGCTCTTTGAGTTCTTTGTGTGTTTTTCTCGTTTCCTCTTTAAAAGCTTCTATTTCTTTATGCTTTTCTCTCCTGTTCTTGTTTAAGGATTTCTATCTTCATCTTGAGGAATGATTTCTGGTCTGAGTCTTCTTTATCTGAAATGTTTGGCGTTCTGCTGTTTGCTATGATGGGAAAGCTGAGTTCTGGTGTTGCCACGTTGTCTTGGTTTCTCTGAGGTACATTCTTTTGCTTTCCTTTTGTCATCTTCTTTGGGTTAGCGGCATGCTAAAAGTTGCATTTTCTTTGAGTAGGATATATAAATAAATAGATAAACAATAATGAAATCATGAAGAGAGACAACCCTGCAAATAAACAGCCTAGGAGAAAGATCAGGAATCATAGATGCAAACATTGCCAACAATGTGATAGAAGAGGGAATCTCAAGTGCAGAAGACAACATAGAAAATGTTGACCGACTACTCAAAGAAAATGCAAGTTTTAGCATGCTCCTAACCCAAAATATCCAGGAAAATCAGGACACAATGAGAAGGCCAAATGTAATAATAATAGGTATAGAAGAGTGGTAAATTTATCAACATAAACAGCCAGTAGATATTCAAGAGAAGTAGAAAAAATCTTACTTAACATAAAGAAAGGGGTGAACATACAGAAATGCTATAGAACTTTAAATAGATTGAACCATAAAAAAAATTACTCCTGTCACGTTGTAATCAAAGCACCAAATGTACAAAACAAAAAAAAAAGGTGTTTAAATCTTCCATAACTACGAAACAACAGAAAAACCCATATATAAATGGAGTGGAACAAGGCAATAGTCAATGATAACTTGGTCAAACGAAAGAAAGAAAGAAAGAAAGAAAGAAAGAAAGAAAGAAAGAAAGAAAGAAAGAAAGAGAGAGAGAGAGAAAGAAAGAAAGAAAGAAAGAAAGAAAGAAAGAAAGAAAGGAAAGAAGGAAGGAAGAAAGAAAGAAAGTAAAATAGAAAGAAAGAAAGAAAGAAAAGACATTTTAGAATTTACTTAAAATGAAGACCCAACATACCAAAATGTATGCAATACAATAAAAGCAGTAATAAGAGGAAAACTCATTGCTCTGAGTATCTCAAAAAAAAAAAAATCTGAAGAGAGCATACACTATAGGTTGACAGCTCTTGAACAAAGAATAACAAATGCACCCAAGAGGAGTAGAAGTCAGAAAATAATCAAACTCAGAGCTGAAATCAACCAGTAGAAACAAAACCAGAAGCTGGTTCTATGAGAAAAGCAATAAGATACATAAACCCTTGGACAGACTAACCATAGGACACAGAGACAGTATCCAAATAAACAAAATCAGAAATGAAAAAAAAGTCATAAATCAAAACTGAGAAATTTCGAGAAATCATCAGATCCTATTAAAATGACTATACTCAGCAAAACTGGAAAATCTGGATTAAATGGATGATTTCTGAACAAATACTGGGTATCACAGTTAAATCAGGATTATATAAAACATCTAAATAGTCCTGTAACTCCTAAAGAAATAGAAACAGTCATTAAAAGTCTCCCCCAAAAAAAGAATTTCTAGGACAAGATGGTTTAGTGCAGAATTCTATCAGAAATTCAAAGACCTAATAGCAGTAATATTCAAACTATTCCATGAAATAAAAACAGAAGGAACACTACCCAATTCATTCTATGAAGCTACAATTATGCGTACACCGAAACCACACTGAGACCCAACAAAGAAAGCAAACTTTAGATCAATACTTCTTATGAACATCGATGCAAAAATACTCAATAAATTTCTCAGAAACAAAATCCAAGAAAACGTCAAATAGGCTTCATCTCAGGGAAGCAGGGATTGTTCAATATACAGAAATCCATCAATATAATCGATTATATAAACAACCTCAAAGAATAAGCCAAAGGATCATCTCATACAATGCTGAGAAAGCAATTGATAATAATCCATACACCTTCATATTAAAAATCTTAGAAATAATAGGAATTCAAGGCCAATATGTAAGCATAAAAAAGTAATATACAGCAAACCAGTAGCGAAAATCAAACTTAATGGAGAGAAATTTGAAGCAATCTCACTAAAATCGATGACTAGACAAGGCTGCCCAATCTCCCTCTACTTATTCAATATAATACTGGAAGACCTGGCCAAAAAATTTAGACAAGAATAGGAGGTCAAATGGAAACAAATAGGAAAGGAAGAAGTAAAAATATCTTGATCTGCAGATGATATGATAGTATACCTAAGTGACCAAAAATTTCACCAGATAACTCGTAAACCTAATAAACACCATCAGGAAAGTGGCTGGATATAAAATTGATGCAAATCAGTAGACTTACTCTACTCAAAGGATAAACAGTCTGAGAAAGAAATTAGAGAGCCCCCACCCCTCACAATAGTCAAAAACAATATAAAATACCTTCCTGTGACTATAACCAAGGAAGTGAAATATCTCCATGACAAGAATGTCAAGTCCCTAAAGAAAAAAAATGAAGATCTCAGAAGATGGAAAGAACTCTCATGCACAGAAATTTGCAGGATATATAATAAAACTGGCCATCTTGAAAATAGCAATCTAAGGATTCAACTTCCCTATCAAAATTTCAGTCCAATTCTTCATAGAGTTGCAAAGAGCAATTTACAAATTCATTTGGGATAATGAAAATCCCAGGTTAGCAAAACTAATCTTTGCAATAAACAATCTTTTGGGGAAACCACAATTCCCAAATTTAAGCTGTATCACAGAACAATCATTATAAAAACTATATAGAAACAAGAAGGTAGATCAAAAGAATAGAATTGAAAACTCTGAAATGAACCTACACACCTATGGTTACCTGATCTTTGACAAACTATCTAAATCAATCCAGTAGTGAAAATACAGCAATTTTTATTATACATTGGAGCATCATTGAGGTATATGCCCAGAATTGGAATATCTGGGTCTTCAGGTAGTACTATGTCCAAATTTCTGAAGAACTGACAGACTGATTTCCTGAGTGGTTGTACCAGCCTTAAGCTCCACCAACAGTGTAGGAGTGTTTCTCTTTCTCTGCATCTAATTTCTCTGTCATCTAAGTTTTTGATCTTAGTCATTATGACTAGTGTGAGGTGGAATCTCATATAATAAGGACACATGCCCCATATGTTCATAGCAGCCTTGTTTGTGATAGCCAGAACCTGGAAAGAACCCAGATGTTCTTCAACAAAGGGATGGATACAGAAAGTGTTGTAAATTACACAATGGAGTACAACTCAGCTATTAGAAACAATGACTTTATGAAATTCCTAGACAAATTAATGAAACTAGAGAATATCATGCTGTGTGAGGTAACTCAATCACAAAAGAACACACATGATATTCAGTCACTGATAATTGGATACTAGCCCCAGAAAACTCTGAATACTAGAAACAACTCATAAACCTTATGAAGCTCAAAAAGAAGAAAAGCCAAAGGGTGGAATTCTAAGTCCTTCTTAGAAAAAAAATGTATATTTATCATATATTATTATGTAACAAATTTTGTGTGCTATAATAATATTTTATAAAATAAACAAATTTAAAAATAAATAGCATTTGTAACAAATGGTACTAGTTCAACTGGAGTTCTCCATGGATAAGAATGTGAATTGATCCATTCTTAACTCCTTATACAATGCTTTTGTCCAAGTGGAACAAGAAACTTCACATAAAACCAGGCACACTGAATCTCATGGAAGAGAAAATGGCACATAGCCTTGAACACATAGGCACAGAGGAACATTTCCTGGAAAAAAAAAAAAAAACGCCAAAGGTTTATGAACTAAGATTAATAATTGACAAATGGGACATTATTAAATTGCAAAGGTAATAGTCAATAAGACATATCAGCAACCTACAGACTAGGAACAATCTTCACTAACCACACATCTGATAAACGGTTAATATTCAAACTACATAAAGAACTCAAGAAGATAACCACCAAAAACCAAACAACTTCATCTAAAAATTGGGTATAGAACTAAATCCAAAATTCACATTAGAGGAATCTCAAATGGCTGAAAGGCACTTAACAACATGTTTAATGTCTTTAGTGATTAAAAAATGCAAATCAAAATGATCCAGAAATTCTACGTTAAACCAATCAGAATGGCTAAGGTCAAAACCTCAGGTAACAATACATGTTGGAAAGGATGTGGAGAAAGAGGAACGCTCCTCCATTGTTGGTAGGATTGCAAACTGGTACAACCACTCTGGAAATCAATTTGGAGGTTCCTTAGAAAATCAGAAATCGATCTACCTAAAGATCCGGTAATTCCACTTTTGAGCATATATCCTAATAATGCCTTACCATGCCACAGGGGTGCATGTTTCATAGCAGCTTTTTTTTTTTTTTTGTGGTAGCAAGAAGCTTGAAACTGAAAAAGTTAGAAATTTCAAGCTAGCCCTACTAACCCTGCCTTGAGGACAAGTATGTCTCGAGGCTAAGAACAATGTAACATGTTCAAAGAAATGGCTTAACCCCAGACCACTAGACTCATCAAGGTGTGGCTCTGAACTCCTGAGAAAAACAAGTACAAGGTCAGTGTGCCTCAAAATAGAGTGGCCTATAGTTGAATAATATCCAAAGTAGGCAGAGTATGCCAATTTGAATGAATCAATGAAATTGCTATGTGCCTGTTACTAACTGTTTATGTAATTTTCCCTATAAATATGTCCCCCTAACTGAGTTTGGGGTCGACTCCTCTATCTCCTGTGTGAGATATGTGTTGTACTCAGAGCTCTGGCCTCCCAAACCTCTGAATAAAACTCTTGCCTGATTGCAGCAAGATTGGATCACTGTGAGTTCTTGTGTTCACGTTCTCCCAGTACTAGAGTGAGGGGCTTCCCCAATTTGGGGGTCTTTCAAAACAACCCAGATAACCCAAAAAAGAAGAATGGATACAAAAAACGTGGTAGCTCTGTACTCCATTTTAATAGGTTTATTTGAATCTCTGGATTCTAACTTATTGAGTTATTTCTGTATGCTGAATATTAATTATCAGATAGGATTGGTAAAGATAATTTCCCAATCTGTTGATTGCCATTTTGTCACCTTTACTTTGTCCTCTCTTTGACTTACAGAAACTTCCAATTTGATGAGGTCCCAATTGTTGATTGTTGATCTTAGAGCATAAGCTATTGCTGTTCTGTTCAGGGAATTTTCCCCTATACCTGTGTTCTAAGCTCTTCCCCACTTCCTCTTCTATTATTTTCAGTTTAGCTAGTTTTACTTGAACTTGAGCTTTAAACAAGGACATAAGAATGGATAAATTTGCATTGTTCTACATACCAATTGCCAGTTGGACCAGCACCATTTATTGAAAGTGATATGTTTTACCATTGGTGGTTTTAGCACTTATGTCACATTTCAAGTGATCATAGGTGCGTGGGTTCATTTCTGGTTTTTCAATTCTATTCAATTGATCTACACTCCTGTCTTTGTAACAATATCATACAGTTTTATGAGTATTTCTCTATAAAAGCTTGAGGTCAGGGAGGTGACTACCTCAGATATTCTTTTATTGTTGAGAATATTTTTTGATATCCTGGGTTTGTTGTTATTCCAAATGAATTTGGAAATTTCTTTTTCCAACCCTTTGAATAATTGAGTTGATATTTGATGGGGATTGCATTGGATCTGTAGATTATTATTCGCAATATTGCCATATTTACTACAATAATCCTGCCAATCCATGAGCATGGAGATCTCTCCATCTTCAGAGATCTTTTTTAATTTTCTTCTTCAGAGACTTCAAGTTCTTGTCATACAGACCTTTCATTTCCTAGGTCAGAGACACTCAAAAGTATTTTCTATTATTTGTGACTATTACAAAGAGTATCATTTCAAGAATTTCTTTCTCAGCCTGATTATCTTTTGAGTAGAAGGCTACTGATTGGTTTGATTTAATTTTTTATCCAGTTACTCTGCTGAAGTTATTTATCAGCTCTAGAAGTTTAAAATTTGGGTGGGGGGTCACTTAAGTATATTATTATATTAATTGCAAATCATGATATTTTCACTTATTTCTTACCAAATTGTATCCATTTGACCAACTATTTCTGTTTCATTGCTCTGGCTAGGAATTTTAGTACTACATTGAATAGGTAGGGAGAGAGTATGTATCCTTGTCTCCTACTTGATTTTAGTGGGGTTGCTTCACGTTTCTCTCCATTTAACTTGATGTTGGCTACTGGTTTGCTGAATATTGTTTTTACTATGTTAAGGTATGGCCTTGAATTACTGAACTTTCCAAGACTTCTAACATGATAGCATTTTGAATTTTGTTAAATGTTTTCTCAGCATCTAATGAGATGATGGTGTATATTTTTCCTTTGAGTTTGTTTCTATAATAGATCATGTTGATTATTTCTGTTTATTAAACCATCCCTACATTCCTGGGATAAAGCCTACTTGATCGTGATAGATGATGGTTTTTTTTGTGATCTTGGGTTCGGTTTTTGACAACTTGATTGAATATTTATGTGTTGATATTCATAAGGGAGATTGTTCTGAAGTTTTTTGGGGGGGTTCTTTGTGTTGCTTAGATATAAGCATAATTGTGGCTTCATAGAACAAATTAAGTAGTGTTTCTCCTGTTTCTGTTTTGTGGAATAGTTTGGAGAGTGTTGGTATTAGGAGTTCTATGATGGTCTGGCAGAATTCTACCCTAAATCCATCTAGTCCTGAGGTTTTTTTTTTTTGTTTTTGTTTTTTTTTTTTTTTTTTGGTGGGAGACTTCTGATAACTCCTTTTATTTATTTAGTAATTATGGGACTGTTTAAATGGTTTATCTGAACCAGAATTAATTTGGCATCTGGTATCTGTCTAGAAAATTGTCCATTTCATATAGAATTGCCATTTTTTCCCTTTAATATAGGCCTTTGCCATTGGATATCATCATATTATAAATTCCCTCAGTTTCTGTTGTCATGCCTCCCTTTTCACTTCTGATATTGTTAGTTTGAATTCAGCCTCCATGCCCTCTGGTTGTTCTGGCTGAGATTTTATCTATCTTGTTGGTTTCTCAAAGACACAACTCCGGGTTTGTTGATTCTTTGTATAGATTTTGTTTGTTTGGTTGTTTCTGCTTGGTTTATTTCAGTTATGAGTTTGAATATTTCCTGACGTCTACTCCTCTTGGGTGAATTTGCTTATTTATTTTCTAGAGCTTTTAGGTGAACTGTCAAGCTGTTAGTATGTGCTTTTTCAAGTTCATCTTTTTATTTTTAGGCACTCAGATCTATGCTTTTGTCTCAGCAATGCTTTCATTTTGTCTCTTAAGTTTGGGTATATTATACTCTCATTTTCAGTAAATTCTAAAAAGTCTTTAATTTCTTTTTTGTTTTTTTCATTACCAAGTAATCATTGAGAAGAGCATTGTTTAGTCCATATATATGTATATTTTCTGTCATTTTTGTTGTTATTGAAGACCACCCTTATTCCATTGTGATATGATAGGATGCAAGGGAGTATTTCAATGTTCTTGTATCTGTTGAGGCCTGTTTTGTAACCAATTACATGATCAATTTTGGAGAAGCTACCATGAGTTGCTGAGAAGAAGGTATAATATATTGTTTTAGGGTAAAATGGCCAATAGATATCTATTGAAACCCTTTGGTTCATAACTTCTGGCAATTGTACTATGTCTCCATTCAATTTTTGTTTCCAAGATGTCCATTGATGAGAGTGGGATGTTAAGTCTTGCATTATTATTGTATGATGTGCAATCAGTGCTTTGAGCTTTAGTACATTTTCGTTTATGAATGTAGGTGCCCAAGCATTTAGAGCATAGATATTAAATAATGAGATTGCATGTTGGTATATTTTTCCTGTGAGTATTATGAAGTATCCGTCTGTATCTCTTTTAATAAGAGTTGTTGAAAGATAATTTTATGCCATATTACAATGGCTAATCCTGTTTGTTTCTTTGGATCATTTGATTGGAGAATTGGAGACACTACTGTGAGGTAGTGTCTCTCTTCATCAGTGATGTGTATTTCCTATATGCAGCAAAATGTTGGGTCCTCCCTACACATCCAGTCTGTCTGTCTGTCTATGTCATTTTATAAAGAAATTGTTTTCATTGATGTTGAGAGGTATTAGGGACCAGTGATTGTTGTTTTATGTTATTTTGTTGTTTGTGGTGGAATTAAGTCTGTGTGGTTATCTTCTTTTGCTTTAGTTTCAAGAAGATTACTTTCTTGTATTTTCTATCTTTTGGTTTTCCTCTTTGTGTTGGAGCTTTCCATTTATTATTCTTTGTAGAACACAATTTATGAACAGATATTGGGTAAATTTGGTTATGTTCTGGAATATCTTGGTTTCTTCATGTTTGATCATTGATAGTTTTGCTTCATATAGTAATCTGGTCTGGCATTTTTGTTCTCTTAGGGTTTGTATGATATCTTCCCAGGACCTTCTAGCTTTCATAGGCTCTGTTGAGAAGTCTTGTGTTATTCTGATCAGCCTGAATTTATATGTTATTTGTACCTTTTTTCTCACTGCTTTTAGTATTCTTTGTTTTGAACATCTGGTCTTTTGATTATTATGTGTCTGGAGAAATTTCTTTTCTCTTTCAAATTATTTGGAGTTATGTAGGCTTCATGTTGTTTATGGTTCATGGTTATTGTAGGTTATGGGTGTTTTCTTCTATGATTTTGTTGAAGATGTTTGATGTCCCCTTTAGCTGGGAGTCTTTGCTCTCTTCTCTACCTAGTATCCTTAGGTTTGGCTTTCTCATTATATCCTAGATATCCTGGATATTTTGGGTTAGGGGATTTTTAATTTTTGCATTTTCTCTGACTGATGTGTCAATGTTTTCTATGCTATCCTGTGCCCTGACATTGTCGCTTTTATCTCTTATATTCTGTTGTTGATGCTTGCATCAGTGACTCCTAATCTCTTTTCTAGATTTTCTATCTCTTGGGTCGTCTCCTTTTGGGATTTATTTATGGTATTATTTATTTATCTATTTCAATTGTCAATTTCTTCACATATTTGGTTGTGTTTTTCTGTTATTCTTTAAGTAATTTTTTAATTTCCTCTTTAAGGGATTCTATTTGTTTTCATGTGGGCTCAGGAGTGAGATTGCCTCTGCTTGTACTGTTCTCTGTCCCAGCTCTGTCTCTGAGCCAGAACAGACATTTCCTAGTTAGCACCACTCTACCTGTACACTGAGTGTTTCTGGCAGTTTCTCCCAGGATAGTGAGTGGCAATCAGGTGGGAGATTCACTGTAAGCTTAGGTAAGAAAATGCTGCTGAGGCTCTTCTGGGCACTTAGCAGTCTGCAGACTGGCTGTGAAACTTGACCATGGTAACCCACATCTGTCTCTGTACCATAAAGTTTTTATCACTATTGCTCTGAAGTATAGCTTGAGGTCAGGGATGGTAATTCCCCCAGAAATTCTTTTATTGTTAAGAATTGTTCTTTTGTTATCCTAGACTTTTGGATTTTCCATATGAAATTGAGAATTTGGAAAAATAAGCTTCATTAACCCCACATTAAGTAGATGTCTAATAGCCAAAATATATAATGAACTCAAGAAGCTAACCTCTAAAACACCAAACAACCCAATGAAAAACTGGGCTAGAACTAAGTCAATTTACAACTGAGTATGTCAAATGGCCAAGAAGCACTTAAAGGAATGTTCAAAGTTCTTAATGTTCAAGGAAAGGCAAATAAAAAAGAACCTAGATTCCACATTATACCAATCAGAATGGTTAATTTCAAACACTCAGGTGACAGCACATGCTGTTGAAAATGTAGAAAGACAGGAACACTCCTCCAGTGCTGGTGGAATTGCAAACTTGTACAACCACTCTGGAAATCAATGTGGAGGTTCCTTAGAAAATTGAAAACAGATCTCCCTGAAAACCCAGCTATACCACTCTTGGACATATACCTAAAATATTTCCAGTATACCACATGTTCCCCAATATTCAGAGCAACCTTATTTGCAATAGCTAGAAGCTAGACACTACATAGATACCCCCCCAGAGGAAGAATGGATACAGAAAATATGGTTCATTTACGCATTAAAATACTACTCAGCTATTAAAACCAAGGATGTCATGAGATTTACAGGCAATGGATGAAACTAGAAAATATCTACCTGATTGAGGTAACTCAGACACAAAATATCATGCACAGTATGTATTCACTAATAAGTGAATATTAGTAAAAAAAATTACAGAATATCCAGGGTAAAAATCACAGATCACAAGGAAGTTTACAAGCCAAAGGTCCCATGTGAAAATTCCTTAATTCCACATGGAAAGGAGAAAAAAGCAATCATGAGGAAGGGGTATAGAGAGGTAGGGACATTGGTGGAAGAAGAGACAGGGAGGTGGGAAAGAGAGAACATAATCAGATGTGGAGAAAAACAGGAGTGAAGTTTGGAGGGCCAACAGAACGTGTGAAAACAGCAACCATAAAATACAAGAGGTAGGGGTTCCCTCAAGAATGTACAAGAAGAAAAAAGAATGTACTAGAAACCTGGGAGTTGATAGACACTAATGACTCAAAGGGATGGACCATAGGTAAAATACCCAATAATAGAGAAAACTTGTAGAGTCCATTTCAAGTGTACGACAGAGAATCAAGTGGTGAAATGGGGTTGTCATCCCACAGTCAAAACTCTGACAGAATTGTTCCTGTCTGAAAGAACTGCAGAGTCTGAAATAGAGAGGATACTGAAGAAAGGGGATGTCAGTGAGTGGCCCAAATTGTGATTCAGTGCTGCGGGAGACTCCAAGGTTAGTCATTTTTACTGAGGCTGTCATGTATTAACAGAAAAGAGCCTGCCATGGCTGCTCACCAAGAGGCCCAACAGACAGCTAAAAGAGTCATATGTACATATGTACAGCCAACCAATGGACAGAAACATGGGACCCCTGTAGTTAAACTTGAAGAGGCCTAGAAAAAGCTGAGGAGGAGAAAGACTTCATCAGAAGACCAGGAGTCTCAACTTACCTGGATGCCCCAAACCTCTCAGACATGGAACCACCAACCAGGCAGCATACACTAGCTGATATAAGGCCTCTGACATATACAGAAGAAGGCTTCCTTGTCTTGCCTCAATGAGAAAAAATACACCTAACCCTCAATAGAAGAGAGGCCTCAGGGAGCAAGGAAGTCTGGTAGGTTTGGGGTAGGGGGTGGAGACACCCTCTGGGAGACCTGAGAGATGAGTGAGAAAGAAGGATTTGAAGGTCAGACAGAAAAGGGATGTTGAGTGAAAAAATGATATAATCAAATAATAATAATAGAAAAATAATAATAGAAGCAAAAAAAAACAAAAAGAATAATACAAAGAATCAATGAAATAAAAAATTGGTTCTTTGATAAAATCAACAAGATAATTTAACTCTTATCCAAACTACCTAAGACACACACACACACACACACACACACAGAGAGAGAGAGAGAGAGAGAGAGAGAGAGAGAGAGAGAGAGAGAAAGAGAGAGAGGATGCCTAAATTAACAAAATCAGAAATGAAAAGGGGTTATAACAACAGACACAGAGGAAATGCAAAGAATCACTAGGTTATACTTTAAAAACCTGTACTTCACAAAATTGGAAAATTTAAAATAATTGGTGTTTTGGTATTTTTCCTGATATACTCTACCTACTAAACCAAAGTCAAATAAATAAAAGCTTCCCAACCAAAAGAAAAATATTCCAAAACCAGATACTATTTGCATAGAATTCTACCACCTTTTCTTTTTTTTCTTTTTCTTTTCTTTTCTTTTTTCACAATTTTATTTACTTCTTTGTGTATAGGTGGTTTTCCTCAGAGAAGAGTTGACATCAATACTCCTCAAATTATTTCACAAAATAGAAACCAAAGAAATGTTTCCAAATTCATTTCATGAAGCCACATTCACCCTGACACACAAATCACACAAAGATTCAACCAAAAATATTAGAAAACAATTTTACTATGAACATATAACAAAAATGCTCAACAAGATACAAAATTAATCCAACAACACATCAGAAAAATCATTTACCATGATGAAGTTTGTCCCAGAAATGTAGAGATGATCTAATATAAAATAAGTCAATGTAATCCGTAATGATGATGATGATGATGATGATGATGATGATGATGATGATAATAATAATAATACTAATAGTAATAATAATTTTTAAAAACATGGAGGTAACAGCTGCCAAGTGGGCTGCCGCGGCCTGGCACATGTCCCAGTGGAGTGAAATTGGTGATCTGGAACAGCACCATTGCCAGGGTCATGTGCGGTGCCCTCTTCATCATGTATTGCATCTACTTTGACAGCAAAAGGCAGAGTGACCCCAACTTCATGAACAGGCTTCAAGAACAAAGAAAACAACAGAAACTGGCTAAATCGAGAGCTGGTCTTTCCAAGCTACCTGATTTAAAAGATGCTGAAGTTGTTCAGAAATTCTTCCTTGAAGAGATACAGCTTGGTGAGGAGTTATTAGCACCATGTGACTACGAGAAGGGTGTGGACCACCTGACAAATGCAATTGTTGTGTGTGGACAGCCTCAGCAGCTGCTGAAAGTGTTCCAGGAGACACTTCCACCACCAGTGTTCTGGATGCTTCTGACCAAGCTTCCAATCATTAGTCTGATAATTGCACATGCTCAGAACTTGACTGATGATGATGTGGAATGAGTCAGATATCAACAACAGAATCTCAGTAAAATAATTTAACAGTTAGGTTTGAAGATGATAAGCTTTGGGAGAATAAAGGTGAATTGTACTTGTCATGAACTGTTCCACACTGACATATGACAAAGAGAAACTGAACTTGGTAGATCCATTATCTTTTCTATTCATTTTTTCCAGTGAAAAGTATTTTGATAGAGCTTTTTATTATTTAACTACACCAAGTTAACCAAAATACCATGAATTTCATTTGTTCTTAAGACATGCAATTCGAGTGTAAATACAATAGAGTATTACGTAGGTAGAAACTTCCAGAGATTTTTAAAAGATTGGAAAAGAATATGAGGAATAGTTAAATAATGAGTATTAGAAAGACTAGAAAATTTTCTTGTACATTGTAAAATTGGGTAGAAACTTGTGTTTGTAAAAAATTGAAATTAGAGAGATTATTTCTTGTTTACTTTTTTAAAAACAGAAAGAAAAGACACATGATTATATCACTCGGTCCTGAAAATGCCTTTGACAAAATTAAAAACCCCTTTCTGATAAAAGTGTGATAACATTGAAGACTTAAACAGATAAGATAAAAAAGGGGCACACTTCAACATAATAAGGACAATTCACAGCAAACTTATAGCCAACATTAATTAAATGGAGAGAAACTTAGAGGAATTCTGCTAAACTCCGAAACAAAAGAAGGCTTCCCACTTGCTCCTTATCAATTCAATATAATATTTGTAGTTCTAACTAAAGCAATAACACAATTGAAGGAGACCAAAGTGACACAAATTGGAAAAGTAGTCGAAATATTTCTATCTGCAGATGATATATATGCAACACAAAAGAATCAACCGTGGAACTTATATAGCTCCTAAACATCTCCAATGATGTTGTTGGATACAAGTTTGATTTTTTAAAAAAGTAGTTCTCCTATAAAAAATGACAAACAAACAAAGAAAGTTATCAGAGAAACAACCTTCACAATTAAAAACTGGGGTACAGAGCTAAATAGAGCATGCTCCTTACAGGAATCTCAAATGGATGAACAATTCTTAAAAGTTTAGCATCCTAGCCATCAGGGAAATGGTAATTTAAATTATTTTGATACATCTCAAGATATCTTGGAATAATTCTAACCAAGCAAGTGAAAGACATATATGATAAAAACTTCAAGTCTTTAGAGAAATGAATTGAAAAAGTCATTTTAAAAGAGAAAATAACCCAGGATCATTGATTGGTAGGGATAACATAGTAAAAATGACTATCCTAACAAATCAAACCACAGATTCACAGTAAAATTCTCACCTTCATATCAAAAAAGAGCCAAAGCAGTCTTTAACAACAACAAAAAAAATTCAGGAAGTATTATCAACCCCGATTTCAAGCTGTACTCCAGATCTACAAAAAATGCTATTGTCGTTAAAACAAACACACTGATCAAAGTAATTGAATCAAGGACTAAAGCATAAATACACATATGGACACATTTCTTTAAAAGAAGCCAGAAGTATAAAATGGAAAAAAGGATACATTTTCATCAAATGATGCTTCTCTGAATCTATTTTTGCACATGGAATGATGCAAATAATCCATATTTATCATCTTTTAAAAACACCAAAATCTGAGTGGATCAAAGATCACAACATAACAATAAACACTTTGAACCTGATACAAGACAAATCAGGAAATACCCTTGAACACATTGAGACAGGAGACAGTTTTCTAAATAAAACATCAGTGGTGTAGGCACTAAGATTGACGATTAATGAATGGAACCTCATAAACTGAAAAATCTTCCGTAAGGTAAATAACACAGCAATAGGACAAAATGGCAGCTTATAGAAAGAGAAATTATTTTTGTCAACTCCATATCTAATAGAAGATAATATCAAGCATGTAAATTAAACATATATGGAATAAAGAAAAGAATAATCACATAATCCTCATACCTATACAACCTAAATAAAGAGAAGAGGTCTAGTGGAGCCTCCTCAATATAGGCTGGATTGGGAAAAGGAAAGATCAAGTTAGGAAAGAAGTGATAGAGGGAAATATAGTAGGGGCAGAGACAGCTGGAATATAAAGATATTTGGGGGTGATATGAAAACCTAGTGCAGTGGAAAATTCCTTGAACCTATAAAGACGAACCTAGTGAGGACTCCTTGTAATGGAAAAAAGGAACATAAACTAACCATCTTTTGTAACAAGACTACACTCTCAGTGGTGGGACTTGGACACTAACCAAGCCAAAAACCTACAACCCATAACCAGAATATGCTGAGGCAATGATGGCTCACAGCTTGTGGGAGTTGCCAACCAATGATTGAGTTGTCTTGGGGCTCACACCAAGAGAGATAGCCCATAACCTGTACTGCTTGCATGGCCGGGATCCAGAAGCTGGATGGATCCGAGACCTAGAATAGAATCAAAGAGGTTGTAGTGATATTTTGCTATACACATAGATTGCTGCTTAGCCCATAACTAGATAGAGAAGCTTTCAACAGCTGAAGTGAGCAGATAGAGATACCGACCTATAACTAAACAGAAGAACAAGATGCAAATACCAAACAGGGCTCACAGGGGTTCCCGGAGAGTAAAACAACAACTATATACCTTGCATGAGTCTCTGCTAGTCCCTCTTCATGAATGCTGTGGTTTTTAGGGCAAGATTTATGTTGGACTTCTAACAGTGAGAGTGTGGATGACTCTGACACTTTTTTCTACTCATGAAAAATTTTACTCCTGATTGATTGCCTCTTCCAACCTTGATATGAGAGTTTATGACTTTTCTTATTGTTTCATGTTATGCAGTGTTCAATTGATATCACTGCTCCTTTCTTTAAGGAAACAGAGGAGAATAAGATCTGAGGGGTTTGTAAGAGTGGGGGGGGGTAGAGAGAATGCAGTCAGACTGTGTTGTATAAAAGAAGAATGAGGAAAAAATAATATTAAACCTTATATAAAACCTAAAAACTATGATACAGTTGCTGAAGTATATCACTTTTTATAGTAGATGGCTTCTAATGAGGGGCAGGGGTTGAAGGATTCAGTTTTCATTAAGAAAGTAGCCACTGGGAGTTTAACCATGCTTCAGTGAGTATATGAGCAACACAATCTGGACATGGTGGGGTTTTTTTGTTTATGTTTGTTCTGGGGGAGGGCACAAGGATGGAATTGTTGGCCTTGAAGGAATATTAAACACATACGATTAGGATGCTTTGTACAAAATTCCCAAATACTTAATAAAACATTATATTAAAGGGAAGATTTTTCTTACAGAAAAAAACAACTATTACCAAAAACTAAAACAAACAACTAGTAAAAATGTGGAGAACAAGTGACTGTAATCTGCCTAGCCGCAACTGATAATCCTACAACACAACATCTATACTTTAGAATCACAGAACATTATGGAAATAGCAGAAAGACTCTAAGACCAGAAAGTCTCCTGCATGATTTATTCTTCAGGATATGACAAAGAATCTACACCAATACAATCTCTACAATATTAAAGTCGAAATTTCTGTTTTATTTGGAGATTCATTTGTGTTGTATGATACTTTTCTCGAAACTGTTTTCGGAGTCTATGTTTGTCCGGAAGCAGGTATTTGAGAGTATCTTTTTCCTGAAGAAGACATATGAGAAGGTGTTTTTCTGAGAATTGAAATGTATTTTTCTGGAAGCTGTCTGCGTGAAGGGCATGTGATATGTCTTTATATTGGATGCTTGAGAGAACATGAGATGTTTGGAAAGGGTATACATATATTAGACCATGCTGAGTGGCATTGGTTCCCCTTGTCACTCTTTGCTGGTCTTCACTGGGCCTTGCTAACACTGGTCTTAGCTGATAATGCTGTGGCATTGGTTTGCCTTGCCTTCTTTGCTAATCAACATTGGCAGTAAGTTTGTAGATAAACACACCAAGAAATTTTGGTGGTGTTCTGAAAGCTTCTTGAAGCTTCTGCAGACTCCAGTAAATTGTCAGAGCTTCATGATTTCTTCTGGATTGGATTGCTGTTGGTGATTTGTGTTTGTGAATAGATCAAGCTACTGCTGCTGAATCTTGTTTACTAAACTGCTTCTATCATGCTAATGAAGATTAGAATTGCCCCAGAAAACTATTTCTCAACAGTTCCACATCCTTCTTTATTATATTAATCTTTTTTCTCCACTCCCTCTAGTGGGTGATGGGCTAGAAGACAGAAAAGTTAAAGCATTTAGGAATGCTTATTAAATATGTTTTGGAAAATGTAAGCCAACTCAAAATGTCTACTTAAAAATACCCAAACCAAGGGTATTAGCACAGGGTAGATATCCCTGCCTCTTAACTAATATGCAGTGGCAAGGATAAGAAAGAGATACCCTCTCGTCCTTCTGTCCTTCTCCCATCCGAGTCTCATTCCTCTTGTTATCCAGATACAGTGGGGAGGAGAACTGACCCCAGTTCATAAGAGCTGGCTCTAATCTCCACTTTCTGTAGCACTCAGAAGAACAGGACCTGCAACTCTGCTGGGCAGCACAGTAGAGCTGACCCTGGTGGCAAGGCACTGGTGTACTGGCTCAAAAGTTTAGAGTGTGGAGAGATGGCTCTGCAACATGTCTTCCATAATTCAGTAGCACAGAAACAAAGGAGAGATTCTCTCTCCCCTACTCTGTAGTCCCTGTTCACCTATGGCATGTTAAAGGACTGACCCAAGGGTCATTGGAGTAGGAGAACAGACTTTGTCCCTCAGCAGCAGCAGTGTTTGGTATAGCAGGCTCTGAATCTTGACTGAATAGCTCAGTAGAGTTGGACCCTTGCTGATTGCAACTTTGAATAAACTAGCTGTGGCAGGACTTGAAAGTTTGTCCTAATGGTATAGGTGAAGGAAAGCTGGGTGGGCTGAGCAGCAAAGATATCTCTCAGGCCCAGATCCAGGGCTTTGAGTTGGATCACCCCAACTTCCAAATCACTGATGTATTGCTAGAGTATATGAAGAGGTGAGTCCTATAGATACAAAACTACATGACGTTCATGATATAGGATAGCAGCAGTATATCTAATATGAGTCTCAGAGAGGTTTCAATATTGTGTTGCAATAGGCAAAGGCCCAAATCAGACTGATGATTTCTTTCAATGAATATTTGCAAGCAAAGTAGCATTGCCAAAAGTGTGTTCTGTGGTACATACTGTGACACACTGCAATCCCAAGATGTCTTTGCTTTGTGGTGGAAGTTTGTAAGGGTGAAGGGTGAGGATGGGGAAACAGGGAGATGAGTGTGATTTGGTTGCATAAAGTGAAATTTTCAAAAAAAACAATAAAACTTTTTTGAAGTTTTAAACAATGACATCAGGTTATGTGCCAGTAAGGTTGAGGGAAATGCTATGGGGCATCTAACTCTGGATTGCACGTTTATTAACAATAATGTGTCAGTTTCTAAAGTCCATCCCTAGGAACAGAACAAGTCCTGATACATTCTACTTCAGTTCAAAGATATGTGTCTCCATCTTCTACATGACCTCAGAATGAAAAAACTTCCTTGGGGACGCAACCTGAACAAACCTCTAGCTTGTTATCTATATAGTAATGGGAGTCATTCATGATCCTCAAGGGCTTATGGAATACACAATTCATTGCAAAATATCCAAAAACAGTGATTCAGATTTTTGGTAAATTAGTTTCAACTGTAGGGAAAAGAATTAACCAGTGAGTTGTGAAAAAAATTAATACAACAAAAATATGTTTCTAAAATAAAATGATAAAATAATAAATAATTAATTCCTGAGAGGCCAAAAGTAAGAAATAGTCATCTCGTCTATTAATAATGTCCTCAGTAGCTTTTTACACACAATATTTTCAGAAAAAGCTGTTTGTTCATTTTTATTTCATTTACCAAATTAAATTAAGTGTAATAAATATCTGTGCCTCTTACTATTTAATTGTTGCAGAAGGAACAGAAAAATCAAAAGATTCTTTATATTATATTCCACAAGACTTTCAGTTTATAATTCAACATATTTTTCTTTCATTTTTTCTTCCTTTTATTAGATTTTGTAAGCATTTTAAACGCACCAGGTCTTTAAAATTGTTAAATGCATTTGAAACATTTATGACATTTGACAAGCTCTGCCTCTTGAAGTATCATTAATCATTATAGATTTAGGACACATGCATTACATAAGATACTGTCTTATGAATGTAATGATTACTGAGTGTTTCTGAACACACTGGACATTCTCAACTACAGCAGCATCCAAGGTAGGTTACTCAAAATTGTGATTGCTTTAGCTACTTTATTATATTCTCTCCCTGCAAGGATTTCATAACTAGAGTAATTAAATCCCTTAACTGTAAATATTCATAAAGATATAAATTATAAAATCTCCTTTTTACATAGGGTATAAAGAGAATTAAGTAGCTAGATGAGTTAAAGAACTTAATTTCTATGAATGGCATGTGATCTGTGCATGGGAGTTTTTATAATTTATTCATTTATACAAAGTCACACCTACTTTTTAAAAATAAACTAGTAATTTGAAGGATGTCTAAAAGGGAGATCTCATTTTGTATAAATAGAGGTATACACAGGATACACCTGAGAAGTTTAAAATGCTCATTGAAAGTATATCTGTGACAAATGTATGGCCTTCACTGCCATGAGGACAGTCAGAATGAGAAGAGCTACTTGAACTATTTGTTTTCAAAAGAACACTTTTTACTCTTAATTTAATATTGAAAGATTAATGCTGTCGAAATTTTATTCGTAAGAAGGATGTATATACTTTCAACCATGAATAGAAATAAGTACTAAAATTCAGAATCCAGAACACTTTTAATTTTGTTTAAAACATTTCTTGTATATTTAGATATGTTTCTCTTACAGGAGATGAATCTCTGGCTATACAATCAAATTTCTGCATTTCTTAAAGTAAAATTTAGCTTTTGTAAAGAACTAAGACAGATTTCAATAATTATGAATTACTTGTATATGTTGATTCCATGTCATCCTAAGTAAGATGGGATGCTGAGGTATAAAATATCAGTGTTACAGTTTAGTAGACCTAGGCTGGTCAGGAACAGCCTCTGTAATTGTCTGGCAATTTCAGGTTCATTGAAATTAACCTTCATAATACATAGCTCTTCAACTTCAACATGTGTATGTGTTGTACAAGGTACTCAAGAATTTCTTTTTTATTGATTATTTTATTTATTTACATTTCAAATGTTATCCCCCTTACCAGTTCTCTCCACTGGTCCCGATTCTCCACTACCCACCCATCCACTTCTGCTTTAGCCTACTAGCATTGTCCTAACGTGGGACATCAAGCCTCCACAGTATCAAGGGGTTTCTTGCCCAGTGATAACAGATAAAGCAATCCACTTCTAGGTATTCAGCGTGATCCATGGGTAAACCCTGTGTACACTTGTTTGGTGGTTTAGTCTCTGGGAGCATTGGGGAATATGGTTGGTTGTTGTTATTATTTTTATGAGGTTGCAAACTCCTTCAGCTCCTACAGTCCTTGTCCAAAGTTCCCCACTATGGTCCCTGCACTCAGTTCAATGTTTGGCTGAGTACATTTGCATCTGTACTTGTCTGGCTCTGGCAGAGCATCTCAGGGAACAGCTATACCTGGCTCTATTAGTAAGTACTTTTTGAAATCAATAATATTGTCTGGTTCTGGTGTCAGAAGATGGGAAGGATCCCCCAGGTGTGGAAGTTTCTGCTCCAGGCTCTGTTCCACTCTATGTCCCTGAATTTCCTTTTAACAGGAGGAATTCTGGTTTAATATTTTTGAGATGGCTGGGTGATCCATTCCTCAAATGGAATTGGTCCTTATCCACTGGATAAGGTCTCTACAGATTCTATCTCTCCTTTGTTTGGTATTGTGGCAAAAGTCCTCCCTGTTGTGTCCTGAGAACCTCTTTGGTCCCTTGCATCTGGGACATTCTAGTGACTTCTCCAAGTTTCTACTCCCCCACTGCTATACACCTACTTTCTTTATTTAATTGAACAACTTTATTTTAAAAAACAAAGATAGGTGTACAGTTTTTAAGCATTTTTTGCATAAAAGTATACGAATACATTTTTGTCAGTACTTGGTTTTTTTTGAAGGTTTGATAGTGTGCATTAAGATCTTACTAGTTACAATGAGCATAAAATGCATGTAAAACAAGATGTAACCTGGAATTAGTCAAAGTTTTCTTGGTGTATAACGATTAAGCATAATGGTTTTTCATTTCTTTTTCTTTCTTGAATTTCATATAGTCTGTGAGTGGTTCCTGGGGTCTTTTGGAGTCTGAAATACATATTGTTGAGCGTTTGCTTATTATTATCAGCTTTGTTCCTAGTTTGGGGGGTTCATATTGAGAAGGTTTCAAAGATAGAAAATAATTTGGGTAGACAAGAAAAGGATAATGATCTCAGAGTTGTTGGAGGAATAAAAACATGATCATAATATATGGCATAAAATATTTTAATAAAAAATTACATTCAGAATAATGTTTGGTATTTTGGGGAACAGTCATGAAAATCTCTGTTCTAATCTTCAAGGCCATTCATGAATAAGTAATTGAAATTTCATAGGCTTATTATAATATTATGTAATCATATTAAGATATTTTATGGGTTTCCATAACGTCTCAATGTAAATTTTCTACTGTTTCATGTCTCATTTCATTCAACTTAATGTTCTTGTATTCAATTATAGTATTCCAAGAAAAATATAGAAATTATATTTTTCCAATCTTAAAATTAGTAATGGGATCTGAATGAATTTAGAAAAATTGTTTTATAAAAATTGAAATGCCCGTATTATATAAATATTATGGTATATAAATATTATATGATTAATATTTTAAATATGTTAATTTATTTTCTGTATTTTACCCAGTGTAAGCCACAACATTGTATTTCATTACATATCCATGTTATATAGTCATCAAACCAGTGTAATTATTTGCCTCTCCTAGTCAGATACGCTGTGGAGCACACCTTAGTACTTTTTCTGTACTTAATAGACTTTAGAGATTATTCTACCTTTATAGTGACTTTAATTTTAATACTTATTTAAGGAAGAAAATCTAAAATTTTCTGCCACACATTATAATAAATATGTAAAGAAAAGGAAACTTATATAGACATAATTTAACATCTGTAAAATTATACATATATATACATTATATATATATATATAATTTGAAAATTTTGCAAATTTAATTTAATTCTTGAAATAAACATAAAAAACATGAAGGCTTTCAGTATATTGTTGACTATAGTGATAAATTACCATTATCTCTTTTACATTTGCCATATTTACTTTATTGTTAATTTGGTAAACTATTTTCTGGTCCTAATTCCTTCATTTTACATATAATTTTAGGTGTTTCTAACTTCTGCAATTATTTATTCTAATAGTTATACTGCTCTACCATTCTAGAGTAAATGGAAGATTGTAATTTTGCCTTTATCAGTAGACAATATTTCTTTTTTTCTTTTTTTTATTTTTTAAAAGACTTTATTTTGCAAAACAAAGATAAATGTACAGATTTTAAACATTTTTTGCTTAAAATTACACATTTTTGTCAGTACTGTTTTTTCAGACATTAAAATAAATTTTACATAAAACCATGTGAATATGTTTTTTAGTCAGTACTTGATTTTTTTCAAGGGCTTGACAGTATGCATTGAAAACCTACTAGTTGCAATAAGCGTAAAGTACATGCAAAACAAAACGCAACATGGAAATAGTCAAAGTCTTCTTGTTATGTGAATATATGTATATTTTTTGTTTTCTTTATTTCTTGGACTTCATACAGTCTGTGAGTTGTTTCTGGGGGAGTACAAGCCTCTAGGGTTAGCATACCACTATCAGTGACTGCATATTATGTCTGTTCTTTTGTGACTGGGTTATCTCACTCAGGATGATCTTCTCTAGATGCAGCCATTTTCTTAGGAATTTGGTTAAGTCATTGTTTCTGGTGGCTGAGTAGTATTCCATTGTGTAAATGTACCACAATTTTTGTATCCATTCGTCTTCTGAAGGACATCTGGGTTCCTTCCAGCTTCTGGCTATTATAAATAGAGCCGCTATGAACATTGTGGTGCATATATCTTTGTTGTATATTAAAGTGTCTCTGGGGTATATGCCCAGAAGTGGAATAGCTGGGTCTTCAGGTAGTACTATATCCAATTTTCTGAGGTATCGCCAGACAGATTTCCAGAGTGGTTGTATTAGCTTGCAACCCCACCAACAGTGGAGAAGTGTTCCTCTTTCTCCGCAGCCTCACCAGCATCTGCTGTCATCTGAGTTTTGGATCTTGGCCAATCTGACTGGTGTGAGGTGGAATCTTAGGGTTGTTTTGATTTGCATTTCCCTGATGGCTAAGGATGTCGAGCACTTCTTCAGGTGTTTCTCGGCAATTCCGTGTTCCTCAACTGAAAATGATTTGTTTAGGTCTGTACCCCATTTTTTAATAGGGTTATTTGATTCTCTGGTGTCTAGCTTTTTGAGTTTCTTATACACCTTGGATATTAGGCCTCTATCTGATGTGGTGTTGGTAAAGATCTTTTCCCATTCTGTTGGTTGCCGTTTTGTTTTCTTGACAATGTCCTTAGCCTTACAGAAACTTTGCAATCTCATTAAGTCCCATTTGTTAATCTTTGACCTTAGAGCTTGAGCCATTGGTGTTTTGTTCAGAAAATTTTCTCCTGTGCCTATGTGTTCTAAGGTTTTCCCTACTTTCTCATCTAATAGTTTCAGTGTATCTGGTTTAATGTGGAGATCTTTAATCCACTTATACTTGAGCTTTGTACAAGGAGATAAGAAAGGGTCTATTTTCATTCTTTTGCATGTTGAGTGCCAGTTGGACCAGCACCATTTGTTGAATAGGCTGTCCTTTTTCCATTGAATGTTTACTGCTCCTTTGTCAAAAATCTGGTGACCATATACATGAGGGCTCATTTCTGGATCTTCTATTCTATTCCATTGATTCACTTGCTTATTTCTGTACCAGTACCATGCAGTTTTCAGCACAATTGCCTTGTAATATAGCTTGAGGTCAGGGATAGTGATTCCCGCAGATGTTTTTCTGTTGTTGAGGATGGATTTCGCTCTTCTTGGTCTTTTGTTATTCCATATGAAATTGCACATTGATCTTTCCAATTCCATGAAGAACTGGGTTGGAATTTTGATGGGGATTGCATTGAATCTGTAGATTGCTATTGGTAGGATGGCCATCTTTAAGATGTTGATCTTTCCAATCCATGAGCATGGGAGATCTTTCCATTTTCTGAGATCCTCCTCAATTTCTTTCTTTAGAGGTTTGAAGTTCTTGTCATACAGGTCCTTCACTTCCTTCATTAGAGTCACACCAAGTTATTTCATAATTTTTGTAACGATTGTGAAGGGTACCTTTTCCCTAATTTCTTTCTCCACATGTTTGTTCTTTGAGTATAGAAATGCTACTGATTTGTTTGAGTTAATTTTGTATCCGGCCACTTTGCTGAACTTGTTTATCATCTGTAGGAGTTCTCTGGTGGATTTTTTGGGGTCACTCAAGTACACTATCATGTCATCGGCAAAGAGTGATGTTTTTATCTCTTCCTTTCCGATTTGTATCTCCTTGATCTCCTTTTGCTGTCTAATTGCTCCAGCCAGGACTTCCAGTACTATGTTGAATAGGTAGGGAGGGAGTGGGCAGCCTTGTCGAGTCCCTGATTTTAGTGGGATTGCTTCAAGTTTCTCGCCATTAAGTTTGATGTTGGCTGTTGGTTTGCTGTATATTGCTCTTATTATGTTTAAATATGGGCCTTGGATTCCTGTTCTTTCCAGGACTTTTAACATGAAGGGGTGTTGGATTTTGTTGAAAGCTTTATCAGCGTCTAGTGAGATGACCATGTGATTTTGGTATTTAAGTTTGTTTATATGGTGAATTACATTGATGGATTTCCTTATGTTAAACCATCCCTGCTTCCCAGGGATGAAGCCTACTTGGTCATGATGAATGATGGTTTTGATGTGTTCTTGGATTCGGTTTGCAAGGATTTTGTTGAGTATTTTTGCATCAATGTTCATAAGTGAGATTGGTCTGAAGTTCTCTTTCCTTGTAGGGTCTTTGTGTGGCTTAGGTAAGAGGGTTATTGTAGCCTCAAAAAATGAGTTGGGTAATATTCCATCTGATTCTATCTTTTGGAATAGTTTGGCGAATATTTGTGTTATATCCCCAATAAATGTCTGATAAAATTCTGCACTGAACCCATCTGGACTTGGGCTTTTTTTGGTTGGGAAGCTTTTGATGACTTCTTCTATTTCTTTAGGTGTTATAGGGTTATTTAGATGGTTTACTTGGTCCTGATTAAATGTTGGGACCTTGTATCTGTCTAGGAATTCGTCCATTTCCTCCAGATTTTCCAAATTGTGGAGTATAAGTTTTTGTAGTAGGATCTGATGATTTCTTGAATTTCCTTAGTTTCAGTTGTTATGTCACCACTTTTCTTTCTGATTTTGTTAATTTGGATATTCTCTCTTTGACCTTTAGTTAGTCTGGCTAGGGGTTTATCAATCTTGTTGATTTTCTCAAAGAACCAACTCTTTGTTTTGTTAATTTTTTCAATGGTTCTTTTTGTTTCTATTTGGTCTATTTCTGCCCTAATTTTGATTATTTCTTGCCGTCTACTCTTTTTGGGTATATCTGCTTCCTTTTGTTTTAAGGCTTTTAGCTGTGCTGTCAGGTTGCTGATGTTTCTTTTTGGATGCTCCAGTTTCTTTTTGGAAGCACTTAGGGCTATGAGTTTTCCTCTCAATACTGCTTTCATTGCATCCTATAGGTTTGGGTATGTTGTGTTATCATTTTCGTTGAATTCTAGAAAGTCCTTAATTTCTTTCTTTATTTCTTCTTTGACCCTGCTATCCTTTAACAGAGCGTTGTTTAGTTTCCATGTGTATGTGGGCATTTTGTTGTCTTTGTTGTTGTTAAAGACCAGCCGTAGACCATGGTGATCTGAGAGGATGGATGGGAGTATTTCAATCTTCTTATATCGATGAAGGCTCGTTCTGTGTCCAATTATGTGGTCAATTTTCGAGAAGGTGCCATGAAGTGGTGAGAAGAAGGTGTATTCTTTTACTTTAGGATAGTATGTTCTGTATATATTTATTAATTCTAGTTGGTTCAAATCTGCTAGTTTTGCAGTGTCCTTGTTCAGTTTCTGTTTCCCTGATCTGTCCATTGGTGAGAGTGGGGTATTAAAGTCTCCCACTATTATTGTGTGGGGTGAAATGTATTTTTTGAGTTTTAGTAGAGTTTCTTTTATGAATGTGGGTGATTTTTTATTTGGAGCATATATGTTAAGGATTGAGAGTTCCTCCTGACAGATTTCCCCGGTAATGAGTAAAAACTGTCCTTCTTTATCTTTTTTGATAACTTTTGGTTGGAAATTTACTTTATTCGATATTAGAATAGCCACTCCAGCTTGCTTCTTGGAGCTGTTTGCTTGGAAGTTTTTTTCCCACCCTTTTGCTCTGAGATAGTGTCTGTCTCTGTCTCTGAGATGAGTTTCCTGTATGCAGCAAAAGGCTGGATTTTGTTTATGTATCTAGTCTGATAGTCTATGTCTCTTTATTGGGGAGTTGAGACCATTTATGTTAATAGATATCAAGGAATAATTGTTTCTGTTTCCTGCCATTTTTGCTTTTTTGGGTTGAGTTGTGTCTGTGTTTTTTTTTTCTTCTTTTAGTTTTCTTGTTTACGAGTTTTCTTTTTTTTACTAGGCTGTATTTTCCTTCCTTGTATTGGGTTTTCCACCTATAATTCGTTGTAGTGCTGGGTTTGTGGTCAGATATTGTGTAAATTTTGATTTGTCTTGAAATATCTTTGTCTCTCCATCGATGGTGATTGATAATTTTGCTGAGTATAGCAGCTTGGGCTGGCACTTGTGCTCTCTTAAGGAGTGCATGATGTCTGTCCAGGCTCTTCTAGCTTTCATAGTCTCTGTTGAGAAATCGGGTGTGAGTCTAATTGGTCTGCCTTTATATGTTACCTGACCTTTTTTCCTTACTGCTTTTAGTATTCTTTCTTTACTTTGGGCACTTGATGTTTTTACTATTATGTGTCGGGGGGTATTTCTTTTCTGGTCCAACCTATTTGGAGTTCTGAAGGCTTCTTTTATGCTCGTGGTCATCTCATTCTTGAGGGTAGGGAAGTTTTCTTCTATGATTTTGTTGAAGATATTTACTGTGCCTCTTAGTTGATACTCTTCTCCCTCTTCTATTCCTATTATCCTTAGGTTCGGTCTTCTCATTGTGTCTTGGATTTCCTGGACATTTTGTGTTAGGAGCTTTTTGTTTTTTGCATCTTCTCTGGCTGTTTTGTCTATGTTTGCAATGTTGTCTTCTGCCCCCGAGATTCTCTCTTCAATCACTTGTAATCTGTTGGAAATGCTTGCTTCTGTGACTCCTGATTTCTTTTTTTTTGTGTTCTGACTCTAGGGTTATCTCTTTTAGCGCTTTCTTTATTGTGTCAATTTCTGTTTTAATTTCCCTCTTCCATTCCTTTATTTCTTTTGTTCTGTTTTCCTCTTGTTCTTTGAGTTCTTTGAGTGTTTTTCTTATTTCTTCTTTAAAAGCTTCTGAATCTTTTTGCTTTTCCTCCCTTTCTTGTTTAAGTAAATCTATCAGCGTCTTGAGGCATGATTTCAGGTCTGTGTCTTCTTTCTCTGGAGTGTTTGGAATTCCGATGTTTTCTACTATCGGAGAGCTGGGTTCTGGTGTTGTTAGATGGTCTTGGTTTCCTTGGGATATACTCTTTCTCTTTCCTCTTGCCATTTTGTTGTCAGTGATATGTTCTTGCCTTTCCCTTGTATCTGGTCTGTGTCCCTGGTACACTTTCCGTGTGCACTCCGAAGAGATATCTTTACTCCCTGGCAGCCCAGGTTCCGGGTGGCAGCTGGGCCAGGCTCCGCTCTGCGTCCTGAAGTCGCCTCTGGGTGGGAACAGACATTTCTAAGATCTGTTCCTGGTCACAGATGCTCAGCCTCTCCGAGCCACCTTTCCAGCTGGCAGGTGGGCCAGGTTCTGCTCTGCATCCTGAGTTCGTCTCCGGGTGGGAACAGAAGTTCCTAAGATCTGTTCCCGGTCACTGGATCGGGGAGAACAGGGCAGGTCAGGGCAGGGGGTGCCCTTTCCGTGTGCACTCCGCAGAGATCCCTCTGCTCCCCAGCAGCCTAGGTCTCCCACTCACCAGTTGCTCAGCCTGTATGAGCCGCCTTTCCGGCTGGCAGTTGGGCCAGGCTCTTCTCTGTGTCCTGAAGTCTTTTTATCTTGATGTCTTCTGTCTTATAAGAATAATGTAAAGTTAAAAAGTAAAAGCCTAGAAAATTCAAATAAAAAATTTGAGATTTCCAGAAAATTTTTTAAAATGGGGGTCTAATCGTTGAAACAAGATGGTAAAACAGAGGCATAATTTTAAAAATATGTAATTATTTTATAATTTCTTTTTCTTTGAAGGTATAACAGTCTTTTCTGAATTCAAAAACAAATAAAGAACCCTGTACCCATGGAGAATAAAAGGAATGTGACTGAGTTCATCTTGATAGGTCTTACACAGAACCCCCAAATGCAGAAAGTAGTGTTCGTAACATTTTTAGTTCTGTACATTTTAACAATTTCAGGCAACCTGCTCATTGTGGTCACTGTCATCAACAGCCAAGCTCTGAGTTCTCCAATGTATTTTTTCCTTAGCCACCTGTCCTTGATAGATACAATTTACACTTCTTCTTCAGCGCCAAAGCTGATTGTGGACTCCCTTCAAGAGAACAAAGTCATCTCCTTTAATGGATGCATGGCTCAAGTCTATGCAGAGCACATTTTTGGTGCTACTGAAATCATCCTTTTGACAGTGATGGCCTATGACCGCTATGTGGCTATCTGCAAACCTCTACACTATTCGACCATCATGAACCACAAGCTATGCATCCTCCTGGTGGGGGTGGCCTGGACTGGAGGATTTCTTCATGCAACTATTCAGATCCTCTTTACAGTGTGGCTGCCCTTCTGTGGCCCTAATATCATAGATCATTTTATGTGTGACTTGTACCCATTGTTGGAACTTGTCTGCATGGACACACACAACCTTGGTCTCTTTGTTGCTGCCAACAGTGGGTTCATCTGCCTATTTAACTTTCTGCTCTTGATGGGATCCTATGTAATTATCTTGCGCTCTCTAAAACATCATAGCTTGGAGGGCAGGCGCAAAGCTCTCTCCACCTGTGTGTCTCACATCATAGTAGTTGTCTTATCTTTTATTCCTTGCATATTTGTATATCTACGCCCAGTAACCACCCTGCCTATTGATAAAGCTATTGCTGTATTTTATACTATGGTGGCCCCTCTACTAAATCCTTTAATCTATACCCTCAGAAATTCTGCGATAAAAAATGCAATAAAGAAGCTCTGGAGGAAAAAAATGTAAATTCAAATAATAATTAAACAAGTTTTCAGGCATTCTGTACATAGGTAATACATTGAATTTCTTTCAACTTTTTATTTAGAGATGGGATTATCAACTAGAATTCATATTTGGATATTGTTTTAAGACAGTTATTAAAGCAGAGGTTAAAATGAGATTGTGATATATATATATATATATATATATATATATATATATATATATATATATATATTCTTTTATTTTTCTCGTACTTTGATCATTATATTCAAATGCTTTTTCTTTTTGGCATTTATTTGTTTATTTCATAGCTAGGTCTGTGTATCTAAATGCATATATGTTTACAATGTAGAATCAGTTGTGGCTGGGGGACAAAGAGATCTTAGATGCACCTGAAATTGAATTTAGAGGATGTTTTGAGACACTCATGAGCTATCAGCAGCAAACCCTCATCTTTTACAAAAGAATCAATTGCATTTAAAGTTTGAATCATTTCTTTATTCACATTTGGTTGCCTTCTAAAAAATAAATATAAACTGAAAAATATCAATGTTTAAAAAAATAGAATATTAGGTTGATATTTAAGATGTTGCTTTTTACACATAAATAGAAAGAATGTGTTTAGTTGTTATATTTTTTTCTTTGGACTATGGGCTTCACATAAATTCTTTGTGGATACTATTATTAATTAAACACAAGTTATACAGCAAAATATGTGCCTGGCACTGGTTTTATACTTTATTATTTATGAGCCAAATAGAATAAATCAACTCAATACATTGATCTGAATGTAATTCACACAGTGAATTATTTTATTAGTGAATTATTGATAGGAGAGTAAAATATCCCCTGAGTGTATAAGATGAAAATCTAAGTAAGGTAAACATTTGAGAAAAAGTTCTTCCCTGAAAATAGCATTCCAATATATGGAAAACATATACATGTTCTCTATCAAGTGGTGGGGATATTCAATATGTATTCTTTGTTCAGGACTACTTTATAGTTCTTGGTCAGAGGGTTGTATATAAGAAATTATTCTGTTGCTGTAGGATGTGAACCTTACACTAGAAAATTGGGTGAATAAAGTTTGGTGAAAATAATCTATGTCCTAGATTGACAGACTGTCTAGGACACAAGGGCACCAATAATGATAAAATGTTCAGACCAGTGCAAGTAGATTGAGGACATGACACTGAAATGAATAGAAGGATAAGAGGTGAGTCTGGTCTGAGTAAGAGACATGAGTAGAGATTAATATTATCAAAATGCATTCTAAGTATGTGTAAAATTCTCAAAGATTTACAAAAACGTGTTTATAGACAGCAAAAACCGAGTCAGTTACATGACAAAAATTAAATTCTATTCATTAAAGAATAAGAAATTAAATATTCAGGAGTGAACTTAATTATAAAGATGAGAACTAGAACAGTGGAGATCCAGGGACACAGGCCTGGTAAAACTGTGCTGCAAGTAGCCAGGGTGTAAAGAGGTTGGGGCCAAGCACGCCGAAAGCGCCCCCTCCCTGATTGGTTCAGGGGAGCAGGAATTCTGCTGTATGGACTCAGTTTCCACCTGGAGGGCACATGCATGCAGAACAAACGATCAGTCCATCTGCCACCAGGAACAGCAGAGATCCAGGGACACAGGCATGGTGAGACTGCACAGCGAGTAGCAGGGCACAGAGAGGTCTGTGCGGAGCACACGGAAAGTGCCCACCCATTGGCTCAGGGGAGCAGGAACTCTGCTGTAGGAACGAAGTTTCCACCTGGAGAACCTGTGTGTGCAGAACAAATGCTTAGGCCATCTTCCACCAGGAACAATGGAGATCCAGAGACACAGGTCTGGTACAAGGGAAAGACAGGAATCAATCACTGACAACATGACCACGTATAATCAGAGAAAACAAGATGGCAAGCCAAAAGACTGACTCAAGGGTAACAAAGACAACCTGGCAACACCAAAATCCAGCTCTCCCATCACAGCAAACAGCAGAATGCCAAATACCCCAGATAAAAAAAAGACTCAGACACAAAATCATACCTCAAGATGATGATGCAGATCCTTAAACAAGAATGGGAGAAAAAGCATAAAGAATTAAAAACCTTTAAACAGGAAACAAGAAAAATAATCAAAGTAATCAAAGAACTAGAGGGAAAGAGAACCAAAGAGATGAAGGAGTTGAAGATGGAATTTGAAATGGAAAGAGAAAAAATAAAGAAAACTCTAAAAGAGATAATCCTGGAGGTAGAAAACCTAAAAAAGAAATCAGTAGTCACAGATGCAAGCATCTCCAACAGACTACAAGAGATGAAAGAGAGAATCTCAGGGGTCGAAGACAATATAAAAAACATAAATAAAACAGTCAGTGAAGAAGCAAAAGCCGAAAAGCTCCGAACCCAAATATCCAGGAGATCCAGGACACAATGAGAAGACCAAACCTAAGGATAATAGAAATAGAAGAGGGCAAAGAATATCAATTAAAAGGCACAGTAAATATCTTCAACAAAATCATAGAAGAAAACTTCCCTATCTGTAAGAATGAGAAGACCATGAGCATAAAAGAAGGCTAAAGAATTCCAAATAGAGTCGGCCAGAAAAGAAATTCCTCCAGACACATAATAGTCAAAACTCCAAGTGCCCAAAACAAAGAAATAATACTAAAAGCAGTAAGGGAAAAAGGTCAAGTAACATATAAAGGCAGACTAAACAGAATCACACCCAAAATATCAACAGAGACTATGAAAGCTAGAAGATCCTGGACAGAAATCATGTAGACCCTGAGAGAACACAAGTGTAATCCCAAGCTACTATACCCAGCAAAACTCTCCAAGATATTCCACAACAAAACTAAGTTTACACAATAGCTGACCACAAACCCAGCACTACAACGAGTTATAGGTGGAAAACCCAATACGAGGAGGGAATCAACATACTAGTACAAACAAGAAAATACCTATGCAAGAAAACCAAAAGAAGAAAGGCAAACAGGCACAATTCTACCTCTAAAACCAAAAATAGCAGAAAACAGCAACCACTATTCTTTAATATCTGTAAATATAAATTGACTCAATTCCCCAATAAAAAGACAGGCTATCAAAATGGATACATAAACAAATTCCAGCATTTTGCTGCATACATGAAACTCATCTCAGACACAACACACACACTATCTCAGAGGAAAATGTTGGGAAATAAACCTTCCAAGCAAATGGCCCCAAGAAGCAAGTTGGAGTGGCTATTATAATATTAAATAAAGTAGATTTTCAACCAAAGGTTATTACAAAAGATAGGGAAGGACACTTTTTACTCATTAAAGAGAAAATCTGTCAGGAGGAACTCTTAATCCTTAACATATATGCTCCAAATACAAGAGCACTCATATTAATAAAAGAAACCCTACTAAATCTCAACAAATACATTGAACAACAAAAAATAATAGTGGGAGACCTCAGCACCGCACTCTGATCATTGTTCAGATTATGGAAACAGAATCTGAATAAGGACACAGTGTAATTAGCAGAGCTTAGGAACCAATTGGAATTAATAGACATCTACAGAACATTAAACCCTAAAAGAAATTAATACACATTTTCTCAGCCCCTCACTGCATCTTCTCAAAAATTGACAGTATAATCAGTCACAAAACAAGCCTCAATAGATATAAGAAAACTGAAAATCTGCCATGCATCCTATCAGATCACCATGGACTAAGGCTGGTCTTTAATAACAATAAAAACAACAAAAAGCCCATATACACATGGAAACTAAACAATGATCTACTAAACAATAGCATGGTCAAAGGAGAAATAAAGACAGAAATTAAGTATTTTCTAGAATTTAATGAAAATGAAAACACAACAAACCCAAACATATGGGATGCAATGAAAGCATTACTGAGAGGAAAACTCATAGCTCTGAATGCTTCCAAAAAGAAACTGGAGAGACCATACACTAACAACTTGACACCACAGTTGAAAACTCTAGAACAAAAGGAGGCTGATACACCCAAGTGGAACAGAAGGTAGAAAAAAATCATACACAGAGTAGATATTGATCAAATAGAATTAAAAAGAACCATTCAAAGAACCAAAAAAACCAAGTACTGGTTCTTGAGAAAATTAACAAGATTGATAAACCCTTAGCCAGACTAACTAGAGGGCAAAGAGAGAGTATCCAAATTAACAAAATCAGAAAGGTGAGTGGAAACATAACAACAAAAACTGAAGAAATTCAAGAAATCATCAGATCCTACTACAAAAGCATATATTCAACAAAGCTGGAAAATCTGGAGATAATGGATGAATTTCTGTACAGATACCAGATACTACCATTACACCAGGGTCAGGTAAACCATCTAAATAATCTCATAACACCTAAAGAAATAGAAGCAGTCATCAAAAGCCTCCTAACAAAAAAAGGCCAGGTCCAGATAGGTTCATTGCAAAATTCTATCAGACATTTATTGATGTGAGAGTATCAGTACTCTCCAAATTGTTCCACAAAAGAGTCAGTTGGAACACTACCAAACTGATGTTTTGAAGCCACAATTCCATCATTCCTAAACCACACCAAGACCCTAAAAGGAAAGAGAAGTTCAGACCAATCTCAATTATGAACATTAATGCAAAAATACTCAACAAAATCCTTGCAAAACAAATCCAAGAACACATCAAAATGATAATTCTACATGATCAAGTATGCTTCATCCCTGGGATGCAGGGATGCTGTGATATAAGGAAATCCATTAATGTAATCCACCATATAAACAAACACAAAGGAAAAAACCACATGGTCATCTCACTAGATGCTATGAAAGCATTTCACAAAATTGAGCACCCCATCATATTAAATTCGTGGAAAGAACAGGAATCCAAGGCCCATACTTAAACATAATGAATGCAATATACAGCAAACCAATAGCCAATGTCAAACTTAATGGTGAGAAACTTCAAACAATCCTACTAAAATCCGGGACTAAACAAGGCTGCCCACTCTCCCCCTACCTATTCAACATAGTACTAGAAGTCCTGGCCAAAGCAATTAGACATCAAAAGGAAATCAAAAGGATACAAATTGGAAAGGAAGGAGTAAAAACATCACTGTTTGCAGATGACATGATAGTGTATGTAAGTGACCACAAAAAGTCCACCAGAGAACTTTTACAGCTGATAAACAACTTCAGCAAAGTGGCTGGATATAGAATTAACTCAAACAAATTAGTAGCCTTCCTATTCACAAAAGACAAACATGCAGAGAAAGATGTTAGAAAAAAATACCCTTCACAATAGTCACAAAATATGAAATACCTTGTTGTGATCTAACTAAGCAAGTGAAGGACCAATATGACAAGATCTTCAAATCTCTAAAGAAGGAAATGGAGTAAGATCTCAGAAAATGGAAAGATCTCCCATGCTCATGGATTGGAAGGATCAACATTTTAAAAATGGCCATCTTACCAAAAGCAATCTACAGATTCAATGCAATCCCCATCAAAATTCCAACCCAGTACTTCATTAAGTTGGAAAGAGCAATGTGCAATTTCATCTGGAATAACAAAAGACTATCCCAAGTGAGACCCTTGGAACTCTCAGGGCCAATTTAGCTGTGCATCCTGGGAAAAGACACTTTCAGCACAAGGCTAGAGATGGTACAGTTGCATCAGTACAGGGCTCTGACATCAGTATTAGCAGCCTACCCAGAGAGTTGAACACCCTGGAGCATTCTCCCTCCAGAAACCACAGACCACAGACCAACAGAAGAGAGAAGCTCCAGTCAGAGACAATAAGATCACCTAGCATCACCAATAACAAGATGACAAGAGGCAAGCTTCAAGAATCAAAGAAACTAAAACCAAGACAACATGGCAACATCAGAACCCAGTTCTCCCACAACAACAAATCATAGATATTCCAACACCAGAAAAATAAGATTTAGACTTAAAAATCGTACTCCATGATGGTGATAGAGTTCGTCAAGAAGAATGTAAATAACACACAAAAAGAAGTACAGGAAAGCCAGGAGAACAAATGTAAACAAGTTGAAGCCCTTAAACAGAAGACACACACAAAAAAACACAAAAATCACTTAAAGAACTACAGAAATTCAAAACCAAACATGTTAAGAAATTGAAAACAGAATGATAAATAATAAAGAAATCACAAAAGGTGACAATCATGAAGTTGGAAAACCTAAATATGACATTGGGAGACATAGACACTAGCATCACCAACAGAATACAAAAAATGAAAGAGTATCAAGGTCAGAAGGGACCATAGAAAACTTTAACACAACAGTCAAAGAAAATGCAAAAGTCAAAAAGTTTCTAATCCAAAACATCCAGAAATCCAGGATACAATGAGAAGATCAAACATAAAGTTAATAGGTGTAGAGGAGAGCTAAGACTCCCAACTAAAAGGCCCAATAAATATTTTCAACAAACTTATAAAAGAAAACTTTCCTAACATAAAGTGATGAGTACAAAAATACAAGAAGTCTACTGAACTCCAAATGGATTGGATGAGAAATTTTTCCCAGCACATAATATTCAGAACAACAAATCTTCAAAACAGAAAGAATACTAAAAGCAGTAAGAAAAAAAGGACAGCCAACAAAAAAGGAAGACAGATCAGAATTACACCAGACTTTCAACAGAGACTATGAAAGCTATAAGATCCTGGACAGACATCATACAGACCATAACAGAATCCAAATGCCAGCCCAGGTTGCTATATCCAGCAAAACTCGTAATTACCATAGATGGTGAAATCAAGATATTCCAGCACAAAACCAAATTTACACAATATCTGTCCACAAATCCAACCTTACGATGGAAAATAGATTGAAAACTCCACCACAAAGAGGGAAGTTTCATTATAAAAAAGGCAAGAAATTAATCTTCTTGAAACAAATCCCAAAGAAGAAAACTACAGAAATAAAATTCTACCTAAAACAGCAAAAGTAGCAGAAAACAAAAATCAATATTCATTAATATCTCTTAACATCAATGGATTTAATTCCCCAATAAAAAAACATAGATAATTATACTGAATACATAAACAAGATCCAGCATTTTGCTGCATACAGAAAACTAATCTCAGAAATAAAGACAAGCACTACCTAAGAGTAAAAGGTTGAGAAAAACTTTCCAAGCAAATTGTCCCAAGAAACAAGCTGGAGTAGACACCCTGATATCAAATAAGATAGATTTTCAACTAAAAGTCATCAAAAAATAAGGAACAATAGTTTTTACTAATCAGAACAAATTTATGAAGATGAACTCTCAATCCTGAACATCTATGCTTCAAATACAAGGGCACTTACATTCATCAAATAAACTCTACTAAATCTCAAAGCATATATTGCACCATATATAATAATAGTAGGAAACTTCACCATCACACGCTCATCAGTGGACTAAACATGGAAGCAGAAATTGAACAAAGACATCATGAAACGAACAAATGTTATGAACAAAATGGATTTAACAGACATCTATAGAATATTTTGTCCTAAAACCATGCAAATCAAAACAACCCTAAGATTTCACCTCATTCTTATCAGAATGGCTAAGATCAAAAATTCATGTGACAGCAGATGCTGGCAAGAATGTGGAGAAACAAGAACACTCCTCCACTGTTAGTGGCAATGTAAACAGGTACAACCACTCTGGAAATATGTCTGGAGGTTTCACAGAAAAGTGAACATAGTGCTACCTGAAGACCCAGCTATACCACTCCTGGGGATATGCCCAAAAGTATCTCCAATATCTAATAAGGCCACATCCTCAAAAATGTTCATAACAACTTTATTTATAATATCCAGAAGCTGGAAAGAACCCAGATGTCCTCAACAGAAAAATGTATACAGAAATTGTGGTACATATACACAATGTACTACTATTCCACTATTAAAAAGAACGAGTACATGAAATTCCTAGGCAAATGGATGGAACTTGAAGCTATCATCCTGAATGAGGTAACCTAATCACAAAAGAACACTCATGGTATGCACTCATGGTATGGTTACTAGCCCCCTCCCCCCAAAAAAGCTCAGAATACCCAAGAAACCCTCCACAGAACCATGAAGTTCAAAAAGAAGGACGACCAGAATGTGGATGCCTCAGTCCTTCTTAGAATGGAGAACAAATCAGAAGAAGAAATACAAGGCCAATGTAGAGGAATAGGAATGAAATAAAAGATCTACAGAGACTGCCACACCTGGAGAACGACCCCATATACAACCACCAAATCTAAACACTATTGCTGACAATATGAAGTGCTTACTGTGAGGGAAAAAACATGGTTGTCTTCTCAGAGGCTCTCCAAGAGTCATAAAAATACAGATGAGAATGCTTACCACTAAATATCAGACTAAACATAGGAACCCCAGTGAAAGAGCTAGAGAAAAGACTTAAGATCTGAGGAGTTTGTACCCTCATGGGAAGAACAACACCATCAACAGAAAAAGCATTGAGGTGGAGAGAGTGATTGGGAGATGAAGCACCTTTATGGAAGCAAGTTGAGGTGAAGGAGGGAGGGTACAGGGGTAAGAGAAAAACATTTAAAATATGAATACAGAGAAAATTTAATAAAATTTTAAAAAATTATAAAATAAAAAAAATAATTGGAGTACAACACAAAATAAAGAATTATTTTTTTTACTTTATTTTAAAAAACAAAGATAAATGTACAAATTTTCAGCATTTTGGCATAAAAGTATACAAATACATTTTTAAAGGTTGTAATTTAGTATGTGTGGGTACATATACATATACATATGTATATATGTAACAATAATATATGAAAAGAGGCTATTAATTTGAGGGAATAGGAAAGAGACTAGGAGGGGCTGTAGGGAGGAAACAGGGATGTGATACAGTTCTATTTTAATGAAAATATATTGTTTATTTTTTTGAACTTCACACAGTCTGTGAGTTGTTTCTGTGGTGTTCAGAGCTTTCTGGGGTTAGTATCCAATTATCAGTGACTGCATATTGTGTCTGTACTTTTGTGACTGGGTTATCTCACAAAGGATAATATTCTCTAGATGCATCAATTTTCTTAGAATTTCATTAAGTTATTGCTTCTGATAGCTGAGTTCTACTCCATTGTGAAAATGTACCACAATTTTTGTATCCATTCATATACTGAAGGACATCTGGGTTCTTTCTAGCTTCTGGCTATTATAAATAAAGCTGCAATGAACATTCTGGTCCATGTATCTTTGTTGTATGTTGGAGCATCTCTGGGGTAAATGCCCAGAAGTGAAATAACTAAGTCTTCAGGTTGTACTATTTCCATTTTTCTGAGAAACCGCCAGACTGATTTCCAGAGTGGTTGTACCAGTTTACAACCCCACCAGCAGTGGAGAAGTGTTCCTCTTTCTCTGCATCCTCGCCAGTATCTGTTGTCATCTGAGTTTTGAATCTTGGCCAATCAGCCTGGTGTGAGGTGGAATCTCAGGGTTGTTTTGATTTGCATATTCCTGATGGCTAAGAATGTTGAGCACTTCCTTAGATGTTTCTCAGCCATTCAATAATCCTCGATTGAGAAATTTTTCTTTAAGTCTGTTCCCCATTTTTAATAGGGTTGTTTAATGCTCTGGTGTCTAGCTTTTTGAGTTCTTTGTATACCTTGGATATTAGGCCTCTATCTGATGTGGGTTTGGTAAAGATCTTTTCCCACTCTGTTGGCTGCTATTTTGTTTTCTTGACAGTGTCTTTAGCTTTACATAAACTTTGCAATCTCATTAAGTCCCATTTGTCAATCTTTGACCTTATAGCAAGAGCCATTGGTGTTCTGTCAAGGAAATTTTCTCCTGTGCCTATAAGTTCTAAGGCTTTTCCTACTTTCTCATCTAATGGTTTCTGGGTACCTGGTTTAATGTGGAGATCTTTGATCCACTTACACTTGATCTTTGTACAAAGAGATTAAAAAGGGTCTATTTTCCTTCTCTGCATGCTGAGTGCCAGTAGGACCGACACCATATGTTGAATAGGCTGTCTTTTTTCCATTGAGTGTTTACAGCTTCTTTGTCAAAAATCAGGTGACCATATACTTGAGGGCTCATTTCTGGATCTTCTATTCCATTGATCCACCTGCCTATCTCTGTACCAGTACCATGCAGTTTTTAGCACAATTGCCTTGTAATATAGATAAGGTGAGGGAAGGTGATTTCTGCAGATGTTTTCTTGTTGGTGAGGATGGATTTTGCTATTCTAGGTCTTTTGTTATTCCAGATGAAACTGCACATTGCTCTTTCTAACTCAATGAAGAACTGGATTGGAATTTTGATGGGGATTGCATTGATTCTGTAGATTGCTTTTGGTAAGATGGCCATTTTTAAAATGTTAATCCTTCCAATCTATAAGCATGGGAGATCTTTCCATTTTCAGAGATCTTTCTTGATTTCTTTCTTTAGAGGTTTGAAGTTCTTGTCATACAAGTTCTTCGCTTGATTAGTTAGAGTCACACGAAGGTATTTCATAGTTTTTGTGACTATTATGAAGGGTATCTTTTCCCTAATTCCTTTCTCCATGTTTGTCCTTTAAATATAGGAAGGCTACTGATTTTTTTGAGTTAATTTTGTATCCAGCAACTTCACGGAACTTGTTTATTAGCTGTAGGAGTTCTCTGGTTGAAGTTGTGGGGTCACTTAGGTACACTATCATGTCATCTGCAAATAGTGATGTTTTTACTTCTTCCTTTCCAATTTGTATCACTTTGATTTTTTTTTGCTGTCTAATTACTCCGGCCAGGGCTTCCAGAACTATGTTGAATAGGGAGGGGGAGAGTTGGCAACCTTGTGGAGTCCCTGATTTTATTGGGATTGCTTCAATTTCCCACCATTAAGTTTGATGTTGGCTGTTTCTTTGCTGTATATTGCTTTTATTAGGTTTAGGTATGGGTGCTTAGATTCCTGTTATTTCCAAGACTTTTAATATGAAATGATATTGTATTTTGTCAAATGCTTTCTCAGCATCTAATGAGATAAGCACGTGTTTTTTTTCTCTTAGTTTGTTTATATGGTGGATTACATTGATGGATTTCTTTATATTAAACCATGCCTGGCTCCCAGTGATGAAGCCTACTTGATCATGGTGAATGATCATTTTGATGTGTTCTTAGACTTGGTTTGCAAGGATTTTGTTGAGTTTCTTTCTAACAATGTTCATAAGTGAGATTGGTCTGAAGTTCTCTATCCTGGTAGAGTCTTTGTGTGGTTTAGGAATGAGGGTTATTTTAACCTCCAAAAATGAGTTAGGTAGTGTTCCTCGGATTCTCTTTTGTGGAATATTTTGGAGAGTATTGGTATTATGTCTTCAATAAATGTTTGATAAAACTCTGGACTGAACATATTTTGACCTGGGGATTTTTTTGGTTGGGAGGCTTTGATGACTGCTTCCATTTCTTTAGGTGTTATGGGATTATTTAGATGGTTTACCTGGTCCTGGTTTAACTTTAGTATCTTGTATATGTCTAGGAATTCATCCATTTCCTCCAGATTTTCCATCTTTGTTGAGTATAGGCTTTTGTAGTAGGATCTGATGATTTCTTGAATTTCCTCATTTTGTCGTTATTTCTCCACTCACCTTTCTGATTTTGTTAATTTGGATACTCTCTCTTTGCTCTCTAGTTAGTCTGGCTAAGGGTTTATCAATCTTGTTAATTTTCTCAAAAGAACCTGCTCTTGGTTTTGTTGATTCGTTCAATGGTTCTTTTTGTTTCTATTTGGTCTCCTTCTGCCATAAGTTTGATTATTTCTTGCCATATACTCCTCTTGGGTGTATTTGCTTCCTTTTGTTCTATATCTTTCAACTGTGCTTCAAGATGATAGTGTATTCTCTCTCCAGTTTCTTTTTGGAAGCACTCTGAGCTATGAGTTTTTCTCTCCTTCTTTTATGGCATCCCATAGGGTTGGGTATATTGTATATTCATTTTCATTGAATTCTAGAGAATCCCTAATTTCTTTCTTTATTTCTTCTTTGACCCTGCTATTGTTTAATAGAGCATTGTTTAGTTTCCATGTATATATGTGATTTTTGTTGTCTTTGTTGTTATTAAAGACCAGCCTTAGACCATGGTGATCTGAAAGGATGCATGAGAGTATTTCGATCTTCTTGTATCAATTGAGGCTCGTTCTGTGTCCAATTATGTGGTCAATTTTCGAGAAGGTGCCATGAGGTGCTGAGAATTTGTATATTTTTGTTTTCGAATGATAATTTCTATAGATATCTATTAATTCCAGTTGGTTCATAGTGTCTGCTAGTTTTACAGTGTCCTGGTTCAGTTTCTGTTTTCATGATCTGTGTGCTCTGCTGAGATCTCTCTGCCTCCTGGCTAGTCAGAATCCATTTTCACCCGATTTTTGCCAGTCCTGTGTGTCTGACTCTCCACTCTTCCTGGTGGCAGATGTTCTGAGTGCCTCTTGTTCACCCGGAAGCCGCCAGCTGGGAACAGAGGGCCCAGTGCCGCTGGGTTCCTGGATTTCTGGATCAAGCCGGGCAGGCACACACTTTCTGTCTGTTCTGCTGAGACCCCTCTCAAAGAACTCTTAACTGAGAAAAACTAAAGGCTGAGAAGCACATAAAGAAATGATCAACATCCCTAGTCATCAGGAAAATGCAAATCAAAACAACCCTAAAATTTCACCTCACACAATCAGAATGGCCTAGTTTAAAACTCACATGACAGCAGATGCTGACAAAAATGTGGGAAAAAAAGGAACACTTTTCCACTGTTGGTGGGATTGCAAGCTGGTACAACCTCTCTGGAAATCAGTCTGGTGGTTCCTCAGAAAACTGTGATACTACCTGAGGACACAGCTATACCACTCCTGGGAATATACCCAAAAAAGCTCCATCTACCAAGGACACATGTTCCACCATTTTTGTATCAACCTTATTTATAATAGCCAAAAGCTGGATAGAATCCAGATGTCTTTTAATAGAAGAATGAATACGAAAATTGTGGTACATATACACAATACTCATCTATTAAAAACAATGACTTCATGAAATTCCTAGGCAAATGGATGAAACATCCTGAGCGAGGTAACCAAGTCATGGAAGAACAATCATGGTATGTACTCACTTATAAACATATACTAGCCCTTAAAGCTCAGAATACCCAAGAAACAATTCACAGAACTTAAGAAGCTCAAAGAGAAGAAAGATCAGAATGTTGATTCCTCAGTCCTTCTTAGAAGGGAGAGCAAAACACTCATGGGAGGATATAAAGGGACTGATAGATTACCGGGGATTAAAAAAAAAATAAAAGGTCTTCCTGAGCCTGCTTATGTGGAAATCTACCCCACATGCAGCCACTAAACCCAAGCACTATTGCTGATGCAACGTAGTGCTTACTGGCAGGAACCTGATATTGATGCCCCCTCAGAGTCTCTGCAGGAGCCGTACTAATACAGAAGAGGATGCTCACAGCTAACCATCAGACTGAACATGAGGAACCATATGAAGGAGCTAGAGAAAGGACTAAAGGAGCTTAAAGACAAAATTATCAACTAACCAAACCCAACCCAGCTGCCAGGAACTAAAACACCAACCAATGATTTTGCTTGTAGAGACCCATGGCTCCAGTTGCATATGCAGCATAGGACAGCATTTTCTGGCATCAGTGGGAGTTGAGGCCTTTGATCAAGCAAAGGCTTTTTTTCCCAGTGTAGGGGAACACGAAGGTGCTGAGGTGGCATAGGGTGGTTGGGATATGCCTTCAGGAGGTAATTGGAGCAGAAGGAGGAATGGGGTTTAGGGAAGGGGATAAAATCTGAAAAGTAAATACATAGACTATCCAATTTTTTTAAAGTACAAGAAACTCTTGTGCATGAAACTATGAGATAATAAACTTATATTTTAAACTAGAAAAAGAAGGTAATAATATTAAAATCTTCATAGTATGCTAAGTTTAGTCTCTTTCCAGATGAATTGTATTACTAAGAAAGCTGATGCCATGTGTATCACAGGGTACCCCAAGTTCAATAAATAGACATGCTTATAGTTTCTCACTTGACTTATATTATAGAAAGTTGAGTTTGTTCCAGTATTAAGCCTTTTCTGAAGAGTCACTATTAACTGATATCCAAAGAAAAATGGTGTCAGAATTTATTGCAGTGATTTTACTTATTGATTTCTCATTTTAATTTTATTTCAAATGGTTACATGACAATATCTCTATAAATTCATACAGTAACAAGTTTATGAATATATACTTTGAATTAGGATGCTAACAGGTGGTTGTCTCTCCTCTGGATGTAGGCCACCCCAGTGCACTGGACAAATAAACCTCTTGTTTTTGCATTGATCCCCGATCTCTCATATTCATGGGAACCTCAAATAGATAAGACTCAATTTGGGTCTTACATTTAGTGCATTGGCCAAGAAGAAACGAGACTCCCTGAAGGGACACTAGAGACCGTTGGACGAAGAACAAAGGCCTCAACAGGCTACAAGGTCAAGTACCGAATAGTTATCTTGTCTGATTGTCTTTCTCTTGTTCTTAGTTTTGGTTTGCTCTAGAGCATGTGTAAGTCATGACTCTAGCCAGTGAGAGCTGCAGAATCATTTGTTTGACTTTGGGGAGTCTGAAGGATGCTTCACGCCCCATTCAGAATATGACTCTTGCTGGAGGGAGCTAGAGAGTCATCTGTTTGATTCTATGTCAGCATTTGCTGGAAGGGCAGCCTGTTTACTTGTTTTCTGTGCCTGTGGCAGGGGCAATGTTTATATGTTTGATTGTCTTAATCAGTGTTGATTGTAAGTATTGACAAGAGCTGACTGAGTCTTGTTCTGTACCCTTGGTGGGGTGAACTGTCTATGTGTTGGTTGTGTCGTTCTGTTCACTTTTGGCTTATTCACGAATATCTGTGAATCCTGTGACTGGTTGATCTTGTGGCCAGTAAGCAATGGGCATACATGCCTTAATGTCACAGCCATGGAGAATCTGGAGGATACTTCAGATTCTCTGCGAATTCTAGTGGAACCCCACTAGTCAGTTTTGGAGGCTGCAGACTGTGAGAACCACACCCCAGTCAGTTTAAGTGGCTACCCGTGGCATTCCTGGCAAGAATGTCCAGGATTGTGAGAACTGCACCCCTTTGTTTCAGTTTCTGTTGTGTCTGTGTGGTCTTGGACTGACATTATTTTTGTTTCTGGTGTGAGTGTGTGTGTCTGTGTGTGTGTGTGTGCGCGTGCGCGCGCACGCGTGCGCGTGCGCGTGCGCGTGCGTGTGCGTGTGCGTGTGCGTGCGTGCGTGTGTGTGTGTGTGTGTGTGTGTGTGTGTGTGTGTGTACTTGGACTGACATTAATTTTAGACATGAGAAGCAGAACCTCTGCTCCTTTAAGTTTAAGCTTAGATTATTGGAGTGATGTTAAGAAGACAGTTTTTGGTCCAGGGACAGGGGGACACCATGAGCAGATTCTTTACATCCTGGTCTGAGAGAATCTGGTATTGGACCCTCCTCTATAAGTCTATCCCTTTTCGCCTTCCCCTTCAACCAAGATCCAGGTTTATACAGGACTACATGCCTCCTAAGAAGAGATTCTACAGGACTCTTTCTCCTCTGACCTCTTTTTCTTAGAGTTCCTTTTTATGATAATCCTGGGGGCGCTCACTGACCTTTTAGATTCTGTTTTTTTTCACCCATCAGCCTCCCTGGGATAATTGCCAGTAGCTTTTGCAGATTATCTTTACCAATGTATTATTCTAGAGGCCAGAAAAATGTCCACAGGACAAACAGGATTCCCACTCAGAACCCTGTTAACATAGATGAGGGTTTCCTTATCCTCAAACCAGATTGGACTACAACTCTCCTGAAGGTAGGTAGCACCTAAAAGTCTTACAACCAGCCTCTGTGGTGGTTGCTGGAAGACCCACAAATTTGACAACATTACATGGAGTTAAGCAAGGATCAGACAAGTGACTATGTCATTTATAGACCAGTAAAGGTATCTGGAAAAAAGCCCCAGAGGATAGAGAGACTATGGGATAAGTTGCTGTATGATTTTGTACAGGTTGTTGGGAAAGTTTATTGTAACATGGAGACAGAGAAGAAAAAGGAGCAAAGAAAGTAAAACAAAGAATATGAAAGAGAGAGGGGCAAGGGGATGGAGGAACGTAGAGAAAAGAAGCAGGAAAGGAAGTTAAAGAGGATTCTGGCTACAGTAGTGAAAGACAGAGGATTAAGAACCAAGTCTGGCACTAGGAAGGAGCCTCTTAACAAGGATCAATGTGCTTACTGTAAAGAAAAAGGCCACTAGGCCAGAGATCATTGCAAAAGCAAGAAAAGGGGACCTCAATAAGAGAACCTTTGGACCTGTGACCCCAAAGTTCTGACCATACTAAAAAATAGCACCTAGGTGGAATGAGGTTTGGACCCCCTCCCCAAGTCAAGGGTAACCTTAAAAGTGGAAGAGAAACCTATCCAGTTCCTTGTAGATACAGGGGCTCAGTCCTCTGTCCTGATACTAATTGAGGGACCCATGTCAAACAAAAAGTCTTGGGTTCAAGGGGCTATCTGTACCAAACAATATTAATGGACTGACTACCTGAAGATCTATGGATCTCAGAGTGGGTCAGGTATCCCACTCATTCATAATAATGCCAGACTGTTCCTGCTCCTTGTTGGGGAGAGACCTCCTGACTGAGATGGAGGCACAAATTCACTTCCAACCTGATGGACCTCAGATTAGATGGGCTGTGCAGGTTCTAACTGTCCGTTTGAAGGACAATTATCAACTCTTTGAGCAAAATCAGCCTGCCTCTGATAAGACAGACTGGTGGCTGCAGGCATATCCTCAAGCCTGGGTGGAGACTTCGGGAATAGGGGAGGCTTAGAACCAGCCCCAGCCCATATGGAACTAAAAGTCCAGGCTAACCAGACAGCAGTATCAGTACCCCATATCAAAGGAAGCAGAAAACAGAATCAAGCCATACATTGCCCATCTACTCCAATTAGGAGTCCTGCATTAGTGCCAGTCAGCCCAGAACACACCTCTCCTACTGGTGCAGAAACCTGGAACTAACAACTGCTGGCCAGTTCAAGAGGTAAACAAACAGGTAAGCTGGTTTCCTTCTCACAGTTCCTAACCCTTTTAACCTATTGAGCTCATTGCCCCCATCTAGAACCTAGTACACAGTACTGGACTTGAAGCAAATGTATCAATGGACTGACTAATCTCGAGATCAAAAAACCTGTGAGGACCATCTTGTAGTCAAATTCTTTTGTGCCAGATTTGAGACATCTAGTGGGACAAGTAGTAGATGGCTGTGTGCCATGCCAGAAGGTGAATTCGTGTAGAACTAAGATAGAAAAAAACAAGAAGCACTGATGGGAGATAGACCTGGGTTTACTGGAAAGTAGACTTTACTGAGATTAAGCCAGTATAGACATAAATATCTATTAGTCTTTCTAAATACCTTTTTCTGGGTGGGTAGAAGCCTTCCCAACAAAGAGAAAATGGCAGCAGTGGTAGCTAAGAAGACTCTAGAAGAGCTCTTCCCTAGGTTTGGCACCCCTAAAGTAATTGGATCAGACAATGGACCAGCATTTTTTGCCCAGGTAAGTCAGATATTAGCTTGTTTCTTGGGGACCAATTGGTAAACTCAATTGCCCTTGGAGACTGGTGCAGACTGGGTGGTGCTCTTTCTCCTTAGCCCCTTCTAAGGTTAAGAACACTCCCTTCTACTTGAATTTCACCCCCTTTGAAATACTATATGGGACCCCTGCTCCTCTCACTCTATTAAGAGATGTTCCTAAATTGACTTGCCATAATGATAATGATTTATACGTCAGGCTTAAAACTCTTCAGACAATTCAAAAAGAAGTCTGGGCTCTATTAGCCATGGCCTATGTTCCAGCTACATTGGAGACTGCTCACCCTTTTGAAATCAGAGACTCAGTCTATGTGAGACGCCATTAGACCCTGACCCACAAACCAAGCTGGGAGGGACCATACCTGGTTTTGCTGACTACCCCAACAGCAGTTGAGATGAATGAGATCACAGCCTGGACACATGCCTCCCATGTGGGACCTGCTCTAGACTTGAGCCATTTGACATCTCCAGTTAGAAAATCAAAAGGACTGACAAGCCCTAAAACTCAACATATTTCAAACACCATGATCTGGCTACTAGTTTGTCTGTGGCCAGCAGAGGATATCTCAGGAGCTGTGAGCAATCCCCATACACCTGCTAAACTTACATGGCAAGTCCTATTAGCTACAGGTGTGGTCCACGTTTAAAGAATCACTCCCTTACACCTGGTAGCTGGATTTGCGTAAATTAGCTGATGGTTTAGATGCATGGACTATTCCCACTCAGGAGCTGGAAGAAAGACTACCAGAATGCAAGGGTGAACCCACATGATTCCTTAATCTCTGTCCCGGGGGTGGTCTAAAAAGATAACGATTAAGATGCAGGCACCCTCAGCTAAGGAGTAAGCTATGCCTTATCCCTATCTATGTGTGCCCTCAAAATAAGTGGAGTAGGGCATGGGCCCATAAGTGTGGAGGAGGTGATGGCTTGCTGCCTTAGGCCCCATAAGACAGAACAATGCAGATGAGGGCTGCCAATAGAGGTCCTGACAATCTCTTACCTTACAACAAGTGCATAGGCACTGTTCTCCCAGAGTAAACATTACTTTGTAACTCTAATCATGACTATGGTAGACCATATGTGTACTTCATTCCCCCTAAAGATACCTGGTGGGCTTGCTTTTCAAGATTGACCCCTAAGTACATCTACAGATTCTGAATCAGACCAAGGGGTTTTGCATCTTAGTTCAGCTGATGCCTTTGCTCCTATAACATGAGGGCTCCGAGGTCTTTGAGATGCTAAAGAGACTAGGTCTAAGCCAGAAAAAGGAAAAAAACCAATTGCACCCTTAACCCTGAGTGTGCTTCTGGGAGCCATCCTGGAAGGGTTAGGAATGAAAATTGCCTCCCTAGCAAACTTGTCCAGGCACTACTCAAATTTGCATGAAGCCATAAACCTTGATATCTAGAAGATAAAAAATTCTATCTCCCACCTTCAAGAGTAGCTCACCTCCCTGGCAGAAACAATCCTACAGAACAGGAGAAGGCTAGACCTATTGCTTTTACAGCTAGGGGGGCACTTTAGTTTCAACTCTGATAAGACCTTTGATCATCTTATGTTTGCTCCTGAAGTTTGGCCCTTGCATTTTGAATTGCTTAGTTGTTTTCATCAAGGAATGCCTTAACACTGTGCAAATAATGGTGCTCAAACAACAGTGTGAGGCTGTGAAGCAGGAGGACCTTTGATTTCAATATTGAAATAGTGGCCTAGAAAAAGGGGGAAATGAAAGAATGAAAGAAGTTCTCTATCTATCTGTGTAGAAACAATGAACCAATGGCCTACCCTGCATTGGCCTAAGGGACTTCCTTGAGTAAACAATCCTCAGCAGAATCATAAAATGTGCTGACTGGTAGCCATCTGACCCTCTAGAGAGTCCCAGTTAAGGTCCTGATGCATATGCTCACTGAACAATAAGTTTAAAGGTCAATATGCTTAGCCAATGAATTTAAATTATAACCTTGCTGATGTAACCTGTACCTCTAAATAGTATAAAAACTGTAATAGTCTTATGCGATCATTTTCTTCTGAATGTAGGCTATCCCAGTGCACTGGACAAATAAACCTCCTGTTTTTTTGCATTTTAAAAAAAGATGCTAACAGGCAAATGAACACATACATCACTGATCCTGACATATGCTAGATTCCCCAAACCATGTTCACTCTCACACACTTGTGGGTGTCATGCTAGGTCAGATGTGGTCCACACACTGGATCTATGGCTTCTGCTTCAGGCTGCTGCTCAGCTGTAGGCCTGTTGTTTGTCTCTGTAGTTTTCTTTGTTTCTTTTTATTTTTGCATAGGTTTTGTATCAGCAGAGGACTAGTATTTGATATTCCCTCCTTACCAGTTTTGTGTTGAGCACACAGGAACTAGTACTTTATAATTCAGCATGAATCTGCAATTAAATCACCTATTCTTTGGATTTTATTTATTTGAATAATTTATTTTTATTCCAACTTTGTGACTTAATACATATATGTGAAAAATATAAACATATTCAATTTTAATTTTATTTTCAAACAGATAAATGGCATGTAGTCTATAAATTCAAAGTGTGTATATATACACAGTGTGTGTTTATAATATATTTTAGCATTTAAAAAATTTTTAGGTTTGTTTTTGGTTTGTATTTGTTCGCTTATTTGTTTGTTTTGTAAGAGTGGTTTTTAAATTAAATTATATCTCTTTATTTTCCTGAGAACAAGTTCTTCCTTTTATCTCAATAGTGTTTTTTAACTAAGTAAAATATAAAATAAAAATATCAGATTGAATTTAGAGAAGACAAACCAACAGATGTAAAGAGAATTGACAAGAATCTGAACCCTAGTTATTTACATATTCAGGAGTTCCATAAAGCATTAAAGTGAAAGCTAGAATGTATTTGCAGAGAACCTAGTGGAGACCCATGCAGGCCCTGTGCTTGTCCCAGTCTTTGTGAGTTCATAAGTACTTTGCTCAGTTGATTTAGAAATCCTTATTCTCCAAGTGTCCTCCATCCATTCTGGCTATCACATTCCTTCACCTCCCCTCCAGTGGGATCTACCATGACCATGGATTGTCCAATATATAGAAATCAATTAATGTAACCCATTATATAAGAATCTGAAAGAAAATGAACGCATGGTTACAGAAGAATATGACAATGACAGATAGCAAGGAGATATACATTGGAAAGAAAGACAGCAAAGTATCTTTATTCATAGAAGATGTGACAGTATTCATAAATGACCCTAAAATTCCACCAGAGAACTCCTAAAGCTGATAAATACTTTCAGCAAAGTTGTTTGATACAAAACACGCACACACACACACACACACACACACACACACACACACACACACACACACATCAGTAGCCCTGCTGTACACAAAAGACAAAGCAACTGACAAACTAGGGAATCAACAACTTTCACCATAACCTCAAGTTACATAAAATATCTGAGGTAACTTTAACCAAGCCAATGAAAGACATAAAATCCAAATCTTTGAAATAAAAAATTGAAGAAGATATTAGAAAATAGAAGGATCTCATTTGTTCACAAATCAGTAGAATTAACATAGTAAAAATGGTCATTCTATCAAAAGCAATCTACATATTCAATGTAATTCCCATTGAAATTCAACATAGTTCTTTGCAGATCTTGAAATGACAATTCTCAAAACTTAGTATTTTTAATATGGGGAAAAATTAATTAATTTATGCTAGATTTGTTTCCAAGATAATGTTGTTTGAGTATTAAAGTCCTTGATGTGTATTACTATTTATTTGGCATTTGTTGTCCTCCCTTCTATTTTTTCTCTTTTATTTTTATTTTTATTCATTTGAATATCTCCATCTTGTCTTTGTATCACTAAATTTTGCATATACTAAAAGGTTTATAATTTTAATTGTTCATTTTATTGATGCGTGCTCTGGTACCAATTGATATATTACTAGTCTTTTATTTTGTTTTTTCTTGCTTTCTTAGTTCTCTGGACTGTATTTTTATATTATTAATGTAAAATATGTCTTGCTAGGGGACATAGATGTTTATTGACATCAACTTTCCTCCTAGTGTTCTTAGTTATGTAGTCTGTAATTTTGGTATGCTGTGTTTTAATGCTTGAGACAGAGTTTTCTTACATAGCCCTGGCTAATCTAGAACTCACTAGGCAAACAAGGCCTCAAACCCAGAGAGATCCACCTGCTTCCACACCCTATTATCTAGGATTAAGCCTGCGTATGTCAAGCCTGGCTCCTCTAATTCAATTTTTATATTTATATTTTTAATTGTCACATTGATTTCTTCATTCATCCATTTACTATTTCATAGAATATTTCTAGCTTTATATGTATTTTTCCAATAATCATAGTTGTTGGTAACTTGTATGCTTTATTTTCTGTGGTCAGAAAAGTTATGTGGGTTGATTTTTTGACCTTGTTAATATCTGGAGACGTGATTCACAGGCTAATATAATTTCTATCCCAAAAATGTTCCACATGATGATAAACATATTTATTTTAACCTATAGGAAGAAATACTTAGCAAATGTGTGTTGTATCTATTTTGTCTGTACTATGTCTTAATTTTAGTATTTGTTTGTTTTTTTATCTTTATGACTTGTGGAAAAAATAGAATGCTAAGCTCTAGCTGTTATTATTTTGGAGTCATTCATTTTCACTTCCATATATATGTTTGTTTTATATATTTGGTGGTCTTGTGTTGAGTGCATATATATTCAAGCACTACAGCCTTTTGTAGGACTGATAGTTTTATCATTATATAACTAGCTTCTGTGTTTCTCTTTACAAGTTTGCTTTCAAATACGTTTTATCTGAAATAATTATAAGTAATTATGTATGTTTCTTATTTCCATTAATCTGTATGTATTTTCTTGTTTCACTAATCTTGCTTTTAAATATGCATATCCTTTAGCAAGGAAACAATTGAATGGGGTGAAGGTGTGCATTAAGACAACAAGAGACTGGCACTGATCAGACCACCTCTATTAATACCATGAGTTAATGGCAAACAGCAGTTATCTGGTCCTATTTCCCTTGTGCTTCCATTGGTAAATTTTAAATGACTAATGTCATTAATAGTCTTACTTACAGTTGGTAACACTTGGTCCCACAGAAAGCATGAGTGATAATTAGAAATTGATAAACTATAGGCTCAGAGCATACTTATGTTTCACAAGAAAATTATATTTTTAGAACTGTTTTGTAATTTAAGAGAAAGGACTGATTTTAAAATAATAAGAATATATAAATTTTAAATCAAAGAAGTATTGTGTTTATAATGAAACACTAAACTTTCTCTTTATTTTCCCTATGTCATTTTTGATACTTTCTATTTTTGAGCTTATAATAGAATTATATCATTTACCCTTCTCTTTTCTCCCTCCATACTGTCCAATATACTCTTGCTTGTTCTCGTTCAGAGTCATGTTATCTTTAAATTAATTGGAGTTACAAGCATATGTGTGTGTGTTTTTATATGTCTGTGTTTGTTCATTTTATATAGTTTTGTATGTATGTTTTCAGGAAAGACCAATTGGTGTGTTTTTCCCTGGAAAAGACTAATTTCCTCATGTTTAAGACTCCTTAATTGCCTGGAGTTTTTTGTGTAAGGTTGAGGGCTTGTTTATTTTCTTACTTTGCTATGAGACGGTTTCCTAGTCAAGTCCAAGGCTACCCCTGTAAAGCCTCCAAGGTCATTTGAAGAATAGAATATCCTCTTCTTCATGGAGTCTTTATAAAATAACAGAATTAGAATTCTGGTGTTATAAGTCTCCTACACCATAAATAGATTAAGGACATGCATTGGCTTGCTTTGAGTGAGGCAAAGCACTGACATAATGAATGCCTCCAAGTTCATAGTCTGACTAAGCATTTCTGCCTGTGTGTTTCAGATCACTACAAACAAGCTGAATAGCCTGATATCTATGACTAGATGAACCTGCTAGAAACTTTTGGAGACAAGTATCAATTAAATGTAAAAATCAAAATGAAGTGCTGTATGATTCAACATTGGTAGCCTGTGATCTATTAAAATTTTATTGCTCAGAATTTTGGCATAAATATGGCTACATATACCAACCTTCTTTGAGAAACTGTATCTGAGCAGCAGATAATTTTTCACCAATATATAATATAGATACAAAGTATTCTGTAAGGGCTACTACTTAAGATTTACAGAGGCTCCAAACAAGATAGTAGTACCAAATCTCAATAGCTCCCGAAAAAGTATTTTGTAGGTAAGGTCAAAGTTACCTTGAATGACAGAAGCACAATGAAGGGATAAGGAAAGACCAGCACCACCAAATGATAAAATTTAACTTTAGAAATCAACAACAGTTAGTGCTTCTTAATGTGGTGCCTGAGAAAACTTCAGCCTCCATTGTCAAATATTTCTACTATAGCTAATATTGAATTTAACATAGAGAACAGGAGACAAGCATAATTTAGAATATGCATATACAGTGTGTTCTACAAAATAACTGGTTCACACTCTACACAAATATCCATCTGATAAAATGCAAAGAGAAATTTAGAAGTGGCTTTATGTAATGGAATGCATGACATGCTATGCATAGGATTAGAGGCAGTGTGACAACTACTGCCTCTTTAGCTACAAAAAGAACTTTTTTAGGACAGTTGGTGAAAGGGTAATAAGCTGTGTGGCTTCTTTTAATCTTATTTCTCTTTTTAATTATTTCATTTATTTATGATTTGTGCATATATTCTATATACAAGTACACAAATAGAAGATAACAAAAAGCAAATATGCAAAATGTGATCCTGTTGGAAGAGAGTAGGACTATCCAAAAATTCTTGAATTGCCTCTTATACTAAATAATACTTAAAATATATATACATAAAGCACTTTCAAATTTTTATTACATTCATACATTCTTTTACTTATTTACTAGCTTGTTTATTTATTGATTTGTATGTATGTTCATGTGCTTAGGTGGCATGGTGAATTGTGGAGGACAGAAGACAGTTAGTTCTCTCTTTCAATTATGTTACCCCCAGAGATTGAATGGAGGTCCATCAGTCTTAGTGACAAGCACCCTTATTTTCTTAGCAATCTCTCTGGTACTTAAAATTAGATCTTTAAATTAATTACACAGTTAAAACATAGTCATAAAGCACAGAAAAATAAATGTGTGTTTTTCACAAATATAATAAAATAGATGTAATTAAATTTTAATAAAATGAATTGATGTGACCTAAGTATCTTACTATTTCATCAAGTTGTTTTATTAAAGTTTTCCTCATTGAAAATGTGAATCCATCATGCTATACTGCATTGTGCCATTAATGCATATAGATAAATGTTTTCTCAATTTATGTAAGTAGGTCAGAAGTTCTTGCCAACTTCCTCTTCTAACCATACCTACCTATGTAAACAGAGACTGGACTTTGGCAACTCAGCTTTTATCTTGGGTATTTTTTTTCTCAAGATGAACAACTTGGAGGAGGGTTCTGAACCATTGTGAAGAGTGCTTGTCCGTGTAAAAAGTGAGTTCAAAAATATCATGTGCCTAATGAAGTCAGTATTCAGGATAAATAACCAAATGCAAATATTATGTTAAGCATGATTTCTGGAAAATGATATACATTTCATAAATTTTAGGAATAGCTGATATGCATAAAACTTTAAAGAAAATATCAAAAATCTACTCAAAATATGTTAGAAAATGTTTCTTTAAAAACTGAAATTTTTTCTATAAAAAAGTCTTTCAAATAATTTGCTAAATCTATCACTATCATGAATCTTTTCATGAATGATAAGAGTTTTCACTTAATAACTCTTAAAGTAAAGTGCAGCCTTCGCATCTGAGAGTGGTGGCATCCAAATGATGAATAGGTACACTAATTCTATATTTTTACCCATTTTATGGGCTCTATTTTGACTATTTTATCTATTACTTTTATTATACAAAATTAAGGTAATCAAATTCTACATAAAATGTAAATGAAATATTGGCAAGATGCTAATGGTATTTAAATATTTAACTGGTATAAAAACAAATCAACATAAAAATAAAGCAAAATCCAGCAATATGACTACAAATAGAGAAAAATGAGTGCAATCCATAAAGATCTCAGACACTAACCCATTACTTCTTATCCATTGGTGTCTTACTATATGTGCATTATCCCTGTCAGGTATAATGATAAATAAGTTATTAAAAAGGTTATATTATACCATTGAATTTTATTAACAGTTTAACCACTTAGTTCATTTGTATTTTTAAGAGGTGTTTTTAAAATAAGGGAAAGTAACATCACAATATAGAAGATATGACTCATAAGGAGACATCACAATCAGATGACTTCATTCATTATTATCACTTATTTATGTCCTGAAATAATTTTTTCTTCTCCAGAGCTTCTTCATAGCATTTCTTATCTCTGAGTTTCTCAGAGTATATATTAAGGGGTTCATCATTGGGGTAATGACTGTGTAAAACACACTCAACAATTTGTCAATGGGGAAAGTTCTAGCAGGTCGTGCATACATGAAAATACAGGGAACAAAGAATGAAACAACTACAGTGATGTGGGAGCCACATGTAGAGAGAGCTTTCCACCTCCCTTCCTGATTAAAGTTCTTTAGAGAGTGTAGAATGACACCATAAGAGATTAGTAAGAGTAGAAACACAACAGTGCAGATCAGTCCTCCATTGGCCATCACTAAGAGGCCAATGACATAGGTATCAATACAAACAAGTTTCAGTAAGGGGTACATGTCACACATAAAATGATCAATGATATTAGGACCACAGAATGGTAATTCATAAATAGTACTGAGCTGAATTACTGAGTGCAAAAATCCTCCAATCCAAGATAATATCAACAACACAACACAAACCCATTGCTTCATGATAGTTGAATAATGCAAGGGCTTACAGATAGCCACATAGCGATCATAGGCCATCACCAGCAGAAGAAAAACTTCTGAACCACCAAAAAAATGTTCTGTGAAGAGCTGAATCATACAAAATCTAAAGGATATTGTATTTTGACCAAAGAACAAATCTAAAATCAATTTGGGAGAAATGGCTGATGAATAAATAATATCCACAAATGACAAGCTAGCAAGAAAGAAATACATTGGTGAGCCCAGGCTGTTACTGATAGTTACAGTCATAACAATGAGAAGGTTTCCCAACATGGTCAAAATATAAGAAAGAAAGAAAAGAACAAAAAGTCCTTTCTGCACCTTTGGATTCTCTGAGAGGCCTAAGAGGACAAAGTAGGTTACATTGTTCCTTGGTTCCATTTAATCTTTCATTGGTTCTGATTTCAGATGATAAAAGATATTACCTAAAACACAAAGAAAATATGCTTAGAATATTATAATATTAGTGCCTCCTTATCCATCTGTTTAAATATAAAGATAGAGGGGAGGGGGAGAACAGAGGCAGAGGTAAACACAAGCTACATTAGCATCATTGTAAACATTTATTTATGCTCTGCCATAGATTCACAGTTTTGAGATTTCTAAATCCACCAGAATCTAAAAAAGCTTCTCAGAGAAAGCAAGCTTACATGAGTTTAAAAAAAGAGTAGGGAGCAACAGAGAACAATAGGAGAATCTATGAATAGGTTCACCTTAGGTTAAGTCAGAAAAATAGTTTCCCACCTAGGGGAGTTATATATTCAAAGTGTCATGAACTACAAGTATAAGACAATAAAATTTCTGTGGTTGTTACTAGTTTGCTGCTATAAGAGAATGGATGTATTCCTTCCAGTTCTGAATAATATGTTCATTTTTATTTGAGACCTCAGCCACAATACTGTAACATCCATGGTTCTGAGAAAATATTGTTCAGGGTGTGTGTGTGTGTGTTGTGCATTCTGCAGCTCTCAACTTTCATTTCTAAACTTTTAGCCACAATCACCTTTCTATGTCCATACTTCTACAAGTAAGCAGTCTCTTTTTCCAAGAGTTCCAGGGTATTTTGTTTTGTTTTGCTTTGCTTTGTTTTGTTTTAATCATGAGTCTTAACACTCTTCCACCATCTAACAATGACCCAATTTGTAAAGCTACATTTGCAGCTTTAAATATTTTTGCAGCAACACAGTTTTTTCTTCAACTCTAAACATGTTAAATTTTATTTTGTATGTCACTTTTATATACAAATTTTCAAATGCAATATACTTCCATATATGTAAAACTCAGAAACATCTAAATTAATACTGTATAAATTAATACTGTATAAATACTGTTAGTTAGTTGTTAAAATTTTATTAAGGGCCTAGGATTATAGTTTTAATTAAATAATATAGAATTAGGTAGTAGACTCAGCAGTTTAGAACATTCACCATTCTTCCCAAGGACTCAAGTTATCTCACATCAAACACAGGCATACAAATTCATAAAATTCGAGTAATATGGCATTATAATTATGAAGAGAAATTTGACAAAATCTTGGGAATATGCTATTCTGATAATTTTGTGTTTAGAAATATTTACTTTATAGCATTTCATTAAACTTTTCATTCTTTCTATGTTATTAGTAAATGTTAAAACTACATTATACTATAGAAAAATGAAGACAAAACACACTCAAAGATCAACACCTTTACATGGACTAATGATTGTTTTTCTTTTTCCTGTATTTTGTAGAAGTTTTTCTTTACCCAGCATCAGTATTATATTGCCATATTTGCTAAGCTTCAGTAAGATGTGGTCAGCACTAGACTTCTTGCATGTTACATTCAGGAGCCAGTTATTTTTAACTCTATTAAAGAGCCTAGAGCTGTTTGAGCGGAAACCAGGATTATCCATCCCTGCTGTTCACTGTAAATGCATTAAGTGACTGAAACTAGAATATGAGATAAATTTATCTCTGAAACATGGTAAACTTTTAATACTTAAATTGATTAATTTATATTGGCTTGTGAATAAGAAAACTTTTGTGATTAAAGTATGTATTTTTCTTATGAGTAGCTGTCATCAAGTGCAAATAATGTATTTAAAATGCTAAGAATTGAAATGTAGCTAATGTGTAGCAATTAATTTTTGTGCGTCATTTTGTGTTTACTGGAAAATACAAGAAAAAAGAGCAAGTCATCATTCTCTGACAAGAGTTTCTGTTAAAAAGAAAAAAAAATTTACAGAAACACAATCTTGGATTTGTTAAGTTCTGTGTGCTAAAAATTTTAAATCAAGTAAAGACAGTGATAGAGACTTCAGCAAACCATTAGGAAACAATCTGATCCAGTCCTCTCCTTGGTGTATTCACAAAAACTTTGCATTCATATAGTACCTGTACCAAAATTTCTTACTTTTTGGGTAACTCTTATGTAGCCTGGATTGATCTCAAACTTGCTATCTGTCTGAAATGGAGTTGAACTCTAGATCTTCCTACATCTACCTCTCAAGTTCTAGAATCTTAACAGTGGGCCAACACACTTATCCAAACTTCCCTTTATAACAAAGACATCAAATCATAAAGAAATGTTACCTTCCATTAAAAAATTAGGCTTGATTATTTATATTAACACTATCACAAAATAAAGTCACTTTCTGAACTTCTATAGGTTGCTATATTAGCATTTTAGGTGGAGAAATATTTGGCTCGACTGAACCAGTCTAAAAAATGAATGAATGAATGAAAAAAAGACCTCAAAGTATAAATATAAGGAATGGATAATAACAAAACTGTGATGTTTTTGGGATACAATGTGCTGTGACCCAAACTAACATAATCTCACATGTCTAACAAGGTCACTGAGAAGTCCATTTAGTGTCTAAGGTATCTCTACTTTTCCCAACCTAAATAAATGTGTAAAGTACTCCAAAGTAGCATATCTCACTGTTCTCTCTACTGATGTCTGTATTTCTAATTATATATCCATTGAATATTTGCAAAAGGAAATTTGAAATTGCTGAGATTTATTCATTCCCTCCATGTGTTCTCTACTGAAGTAATATTGCTCTGTCTGGTATATGTCAATACAAATTCTGTAACTATCCTCCTCTTTTTTGTTACTTTCACATTACTTATTCATCAGTTTAAGAAATCCTATAGACTCTCATCGTTCATTTATTCTTTTCTATAGACTAATTTCAGAGACTAGAAGCATGTCACACAATCTAAAAAAAATTGGTAAATACTATACAATATTTAATTCACACAAATGTCTATAATTATTACATGCTGAGGATCAAGATAGACTTTCAGACATTACAAAGTCAATATCTTACATTTATACTCAAGGTTTATACCAGACACTCATATCTATGGACAGGAGCTTTCTTATCGACTGAGAAATCACTTTTAACATGAGTCTTCTACTTTATACATTGCAACTATAACTTTAAGGATATAAAATAAGTCCTAACAATTTCCTTTGGTTTTCTAAAACTATATTCATTACATACCACATTTAACTTGCCAGTAACTATATGGGTGCAGAAGTTTTCTCAGCATACTAATGGTAATAAACTTGATTGATATCATTGTCTAACTAAAAGTGTATTCAGTTATAAAGTCTGACCTGCACTACTAATAACTAAAGCCTTACCTTTTGAGAGCTACTTTACCCTTTGAAGAAATTTTACATCATACTGAAATATTTTCTTCCATCCAGTATGCACATAGAAGTCAGAAAAGATAAGTAGGTTCTTAAAGATATTTTTGAAACAATGTGGCCTGTGTTCTGGGCTTCTAAATATTTCACAAATTCATTGTCTTCATTGTGGAACTACTTCAATGAAGCTATATAATGCAAATGAAAATTAAAATATTTATATTATAATAACAACAGACATTCAACTAAGCCTTTGTGTTCACAAAATAAAATATCATCAAATCTTCATTACAAGAATATTTTTCTCTCTTAACATATTTCTAGTAACTTCGGTAAAGAATTCCCCTCCAGAGGTTTAACCTACCTCTTCTTCTGTGTTGATATTAAATAAATGCATACACTTGAAACTTGGAGAAATAATTCTTTTGATTTCTTTAAAGCATGAATTATCTCAAAAAATTATTTCTCAGCAACTGTGACCGTTACAAAGAGTGCTGCACATTCTGTCTGGCACGAGCAAAGATCACTGGATGGCTTTATGTATGTCAACTACACTCATTGACATGCATCTGGAGTATGTCCAAGAAAAACTCTTAATGAAATTCTCTGTGAGTTCAAGTATTATAACAAAAAAGATAAAATGTGATTAAGGTCATTACAAAAAGACATTTTAAGCTGGAATTCACAGGTGAGATGAGAATCACCTTTTTAGACAGCTCCAGCATTGTAAAAGGCTTAGTATACATCTCAGTAGAGCATTAGACAAGCCAATGCAATGCCTAATTAATTTTTCAGCGTGGAAGAAAGAAAGAAAGAAAGAAAGAAAGGAAGGAAGGAAGGAAGGAAGGAAGGAAGGAAGGAAGGAAGGAAGAAAGAAAGAAAGAAAGAAAGAAAGAAAGAAAGAAAGAAAGAAAGAAAGAAAGAAAAGCAGTAAGAAGTGATAAATTAGAATGGAGAAAGACGAGGAAGCAAGTGGAAGGAAAAATGTTAGAGGGGGAAAGATAGAAAAAAAATAAGAGAAATGCTTCAAGATTCTTGGAGTATTTGTTGTTTTTTACATTTTTAATTGGTTTACAAACTAGCAAGTTTCCTGATGATGTTTCCATATAAGTTTTAGTCACTTTTAGCTTTCCTCAGACTCTTTTCTCTTCATATCTCTGCTCCCGACCCCTGAGCCTTGTTGCCATTTTCCCCTTTGACTTTCATATCACATGAATTCCTTCACCTTCCCTAATCACTCCATTGCTGAAGACTGTTTATCTGCCCTCTCCTGGCCCCTTGCTAGTTTCCTGGAATCAGCTCTTGCTCACTCCCATGTATTCACATATATAGACATCAGAAGCTAAGACATGCATACGAGAGGAAATACCTGGTGCTTGTCTTTCAGAGACTAAGTCACATCATTGTGTGCTCCAGTTCAATCCATATTTCTGAAAGTTGCATAATTTCATTTTTGTGTGTTTAAATATAACTTTATTTTATGTATGTATCATGTTTTCAGTATCTATTCATCCACTGACAAACATTTGATCTGCTTCCATTTCTTTGCTAGCTTTAAAAAAATATTTAAAGAAAGTAAATATCAACAGATATAATCATTTTAGGACAGTTCTCAACCTGTGAGTTGTAACCCCTTTGAGGAGTCAAATGACCCTTTCACAAGGGTGATCTAAGAACATCAGAACTATCAAATAGTTATGTGATGATTCATAACAGTAGCAAAATTATAATTAATAAATAGCAATATTTATTGTTGGAATGTGACCAAAGCATGAAGAACTATATTAAAAGATTACACTAGGAAGAAAGCTGAGAAACACTGTCTAAGGAGAAATTAAACTTCTTGGCACAAAAGACATTCATTGTATTGAAACTACTTTGTATGATCTTATCTATGATAGTAAAATTGTATCATGATACATTTTCCCAAGGCCACAAAAGTATACCACCACAAGTGAGTGCCAATGTAAGCTATGAACCATGAATGAAGATAATGTTATTATGAACTAATCAACTGTTTAAAGCCTAACCATTGTGATAGGGGATAGTGACATTGGGTACTATGGTTTGAATGTCCAATTAATTTTATGTGTTAAAAACTGTGACACACTTGAGAGATAAGAGTGTTACAAATCAATGGATGAATAAATGCTCTAAAACCTATAATTGAATTGTGAATGAGTTCCTAATAAAAGCAAGAAACAATACATAACAAGTCACTATGGTAGTACAACATTTTGTGGATGAACACCTTACATCATACCAGATACACAGAGTGTACAAATTTTTGTTGCTGTTGTTTGGCTTTTTGTTGTTTTACTTTGGTTTTACCTTCTTAAAAATGCAAGTGACTTGGGAGGTGTTTGGGTTGGGTTTTACTTGTATCAATAGAGCTGAGTTGTCCTCAAATCAGAAAAACAACATCCCTTCAGATTCAAGTTTGTGGGTACACATTTATGGTCTCAGCACTGGCAACACATTCTCCAGAAAGCCTACTCTACCATATGTCCCTCAGCAAGTTATTCCTGGGAGGTCAACTTCACTCTGTGATTCTAACCCTCCTAATATCTTTGTATGCAAATAATATACATCATAAACAACTCCTATGTAAAATGCTACATATTATCTTGTGTTATTAAATATTAACCTTGGCTGGTAAACAAAACATCTTAATGCATCCATTTTAATTTATTAGCAATAATCAAAACAGGCTAATGTTGTAATCTATAAAATTATTTCTTTTTGAAACAAATTCATTCTTGAGTGTCAAATGGATGGTCATTTATTTAGTAAGTATCTGTGCTATACCAAGTCTAGGTGTTAGAAAACTTGTAGTTTATGGAACAGACAGTGCCTCCACTTTTACAGAACTTATAAATCAAATAATATACTCAGTGGTTAATTGTTATTGAGAAAATTTTAAAGTTGTATGTAGTGACTTAAGTAATGAAGAATGGCTTTACATGAGTGTTCAAGGAAAATTGAGGAAGAAGGAACCTAACTACAGAATAAGTAAAGTTCAGACTATAGGCTTTTATTCCACACTTCATGCAGAATTAAGGGTTGCAATTGTCATCAGTTTTGCTATGAAAAGTGTAGCCCAATAAATTATTTAATAATACAACATTTTAATCAGCAAGTATTTTACTTCTCAAAGTGGATACATAGACATAGAGCATTTGCTTTGATACATCCAGAAAAATATACCACAAATAAAGATATGTCTGTCAGCAACAGTCCTTCAGCTACAAACTACTGAAGCTATGTCCTTGAAATATATATTTTAATAAGAATTCTGATCAACATTGGTAGTATACTAATGTCAAGCAAATTAGCAATAAATAAATCTAACAAAATATTTTTATAATCATATTTAAAGTGCATCATTTTTTCATTTTTTAAAGAGTTTGACATCCAAACAGCACACTTTAGCATATGGTATTCACACTTTTCAGGATCTTAAGAGTGATAATGTTTTCCTCTTAACCATTTGAAAGATAGATAATTTCTGTTATATGATTCATTATTTCTCAATGTACATCAACTATGGCATAGATTTTCTTCATAGCATTTTTCACCTCAGTATTTATGAGGTATAAATTAAGGGGTTTAACATAGGAGTTATTATACAGCTCCCATGTAATCAATAAAGATCAACGCTGGGTACAGATACACAAATAAGTAAGGCACAAAGCATAAGATTACCACATTATTATGAGACGCACAGGACAGGCTTTGTGCCTCCCCTCCTTGATATAAGATTTCAGAGCATCAGGGATGACTATATAAGAGATTATAAGAAGAAGAAAGTTTAACAAGCAGATAAAGCTACTGTTGGCAGCAACAGAGAGACCCAGGTTGTATGAGTCCATAGAGACAATTTTCAGCAAAGAAGTCAGGTCACACATAAAGTGGTGTATAATATTAGGATCACAAAAGGGCAGACAGACTATGAAGAGGACATAAATGATTGCATGAATAAAACCTCCAGCCTAGGCCACCCCTACCATGAAGCCACACACAAATCTGTTCATGATGATTGTATAGTTTAGTGGTTTACAGATGGTCATCACTGTGAGAAGAATAATCTCAGATGCCCCAGAAAAATGCTCAGCAAAGACTTGAGTCTTGCAGCCAGTGAAAGATAGGGTTTTCTTCACACAGAGAGAATCGGCCAGCATCTAAGGAGTCATAGATGAGGAGCAGGAGCCGTATATCTGAGACAGGAAAGAGATAAAAACATACATCGGGCATCGAGGGCTCTGCTGCTGCTGGTGGTGACCATGGTAAGCAAGTTTCCAGTCAAGGTAAAAAGATAGACAATGAAAAATATGACAAATGAAAATATCTGAAACTCCACGTTCTGAGGCAAGGCCACAAGGATAAATTCAGTGATATTATTCATCCTCTCTATGGATTGAGCTCATCTGACAGATGAATGCCTTAAGATAAATGATATACTCACATAGTTAGACTCTGCCTGCCTCCATTCTTTTTCTTTTAAAAAACACAGAAGCAAAATCATGCTGTAGTAGGAGGCCCCATACTCACACACATTTGGAAACCACTAACTGGATTTAGTGGATAATTAAAAAAATAAGTGGGACTTGTTGAGAATGATACAATGGAGACTAAGGTAAAGAGATATCATGATCAGATTTCATTGATTAATTATAAAATTCTCAAAAACAAAAAAGTTAAACAAGTACTATGTCATAACCACTATTTCAGTTTTTATGTAACACATAAACATACTTTATTTTTAAATTTTTAAATATAAAAATATATATTTTAAATCTATAAAAAGTGTTATTTTTAATGCCAATGAAAATTTAAGAATCAATCCATGATGTGGCCGTATATTAGTACATGAAGTCTATACAAAAATCCATGCATTTTTTTATTTGAAAATGTGTGATCATATGAGAGAATACTTTTTTCTAGTTTTATGCTTCATAAAAGACCCAAGAAAACTCAGAGATTCTTTCATGAGCCATCATTTTTCTTGCTTTACTTAATTTAAAAGGGGAAAAGAAAAATGGAAAAAAGAAAATATGAGGAAGAAAAGGAAGAGTACATCTTAAATTGTATTTAAAAATAAGAATGCTCGGTGAACTTAAAGCTCCAGGTGTATATTTTGGAATCCTAAATATATTATTATTAGCTACATTAAATTTTATATTTCAGTTTTAAATCTATCAGCCTAAGAACAACTATACCTAAATTTGGAATTAGTACAAAAATTAAAATTGCATTTAATTTATTATCTTGTTGTATAATTTTACAATTCTTATAGAAGCATTAATAGAAATATTTCATAAATATCTTTGTACATGTCTAAAGGATAAATGTAAAAGACTATAGTCTAATCAAGGGATGTGATCAAGATGGAAAAAAATGAAAGTCTAAAATAAGTTAATCACATTAAAAGTAGTAAGAGCATCCTTTACAATAACTTTGACTTATTTTTTATGTTACAGTTATGCATTTCTAGATTTATTTGCTAATACCATATGCAATTTCATAGACTATGCATTTCTTCTACTTCCACATTGGCTATTGTAACTAAAGGTAAAGGCCTAAAAGCTGTAAACCACTTGAAGACAGTGAAGTGATGTGTATGGAATGAAGACAGAGATAGAATAAATGAAGCAAAAAAAAAGCAGACAAAGAGAAAAAAGAAGAAAAGTAAAATTTTTAAAAAAATGAGAAAACATGAATTAGAAAATTAGGAGAGAATAAACAGTGTTATCTGAGAAAGATGCTTCTATACTTGGAGTGTGTGTGTGTGTGTGTGTGTGTGTGTGTGTGTGTGTGTATGAGTGTGTGTGTGTATGTGCATGTGCATTCGTGTGCCTTCTACCTTTTCATGGGTTCCAGGGAAAAAACTCAGGATGCCAGAGTTCCATCTTAACAAGCCAGTAGATAATATCTCAAAACCTTGTGTCCTTTAAACCCAATGTTTTATCAAATTTGCTTGATAGTTATGGCTCTTAGAATTAATACTAGAAAGAAAATCATCAAGTAAGTATCATATATTATTCTAACAGACTAGCAAGGAAAGTGTTCACTTTACACAATTCTATACAGAATTCAAAACAACAACCTTGTCATCAGTTACAGATGCAATAATACTTAAAATAAAACTTTAAGTATTCTATTTTGTTCAATATTCAATAAGAATTTGCCTCACTGAAACATTGTGTAATCAAAGTAATTGTCCTCCAAATCCCACCTTTACAAATTCCTTCCTCTATTGCCTTGTCCCCTTCTCATCAGAGAAAGAAAAGCCCATTTGGGCACCACCCTGCCCTGGGACATCTAGTCCCAGCAGGACTAAGTACATACTTTCTCACTCAGGCCTAACCAGGAAGTCCAGTTAGGGGAAAGGAATCTAATGGAGGCAACAGAGGCAGAGACAGAACCCACTTCAATTATTTGTGAACCCACATGAAGACCAAGCTTCACATCTGCCTCAAAATTGTAGTGGTGGCTTAGATCCAAGCTTTGCATGCTTTCTTATTTGTAGGTCAGCCTCTGGAGGGCCCAGATTAACTGACACTATAGATCTTCTTGTGGTGTCCTTGACCCCTCCAACCTGTTCACTCCTATCACCCCCCCCCAACTCTTTCACAAGACTCCCCATGCTCTACATGACTTTTGGCTATGGGTCTCTGCATCTGTTTCCATTAGCTGCTTGCTGAAGCCTCTCAGAGAAATGGTTATGTTATCTACATATTATAAATCATGCTTTCTATGGCCTTTTCAAACACCCTTAGTGTTATTTATCCCTCCCCTATCTATCCTTATGCATTGCCCTTTTTTCCCCTTCCCACTTAAATTTATATCCCATTTTCTCATTCATATTATTTTCATCTCTAAAGTTCCTTCTCTCCTTGTCCTGCATAAAACTTCCTGGTTTTTGTGGCAACAAATAAAGAGACCCACAATGTAAAAATTGGCCCAGAATGAGAGGCCTCAGAAAATTCAGTACTAAATTTAACATCTTCATCGAGCCTTTCCCTTTGTACTCTAAGAACAATGTAGAGGAAGAGTGATAAGATTGTTAGCCACAAGGGATAAATTATATCAAGTAAATAGTGTCTTTCAGATGCAACAGGACTGATCACTTGAACTCATAGAGTTCATGACAGTACACAGAATGATTATATAGCTGTATCTGAAAGACTGTGTGTTATTTTACTTTCTAAGTCAAAGTTACCTCACTTGATATAATATTTTTTAATTTCATATATTTACTTACAAATTTCATTATTATATTTTTTAAAGATGAAGAGAATTTTATAGTATATATGTACAATGCTTTGTTATTACCAATCCAATAGTTGAAGAAAATGTAGATTCCTTTCATTTCCTAGTTATGTAAATAAAATGGCAATGAACATGGCTAAGGAGGTATCTTTGAGACAAATCTATTGAGTCCTTTGAATATATGGCAATAAGTGGTGCAGGAGGGTCACATAGTAGATCTATTTTTAGCTTTTTGAGTATATTCCATGTTGATCTCCAGAGTGACTACAGAAGGTCACAATCCCATTAACACTTAATGACAGTTTCATTTTTCTACATACTCTCCAGCATTTTCATAAGGTTTTATTTTATTTTTTACTGAAATAGTTATTTTCTTACAGTATAGTCTGATTATAGTTTCTTCTCTCTAATCACCTTTCAGATCGTTCCCACTCCTCCCAACACCATATATTCTTTTTCTCTCAGGGAAACAAACAAGTAAATAAAAAAGACAAACAAAGAAAGATTTTCTTTAAAGAAAAGAACTAGCATACAAGAACAATTTAAAAGAAAACCACAATCAGCAAATACACAGACACTAAATAAGACACACACACACACACACACAGCACACAATCCATAAAGACAGAAATTTAGGAAATATAACATAAAAATAAAAGACAAGCAAAGTTAAATAAAATATTCCCCCAAAGCAAAATGAAAAAAAAAAAAAAAAAAAAAAACTCCAAAAGTATTATCTGGTTTATGTTTTGAGTTTCCTAAAAAAAAAAAAAAAAAAAAAAAAAAAAAAAAAAAAAAAAAAAAAAAACCTATTATTTCAATTTTGAGAAGTTGTTAACTAGAGATAACTTCTTGGTTGGGAATGGGAGTTCATGACAACTTTAGTATCTAAATTTGCTATCTGAATGCTAATTTTTTTCCAGTTTATATTTGTGCTAATCATGAGTATGCTGTCATGGCTTCTGTGAGTTCATATGTGATCAGTCCTGTTGTGTCTGAAAGACACTGTTTCTTTGATATCATCTATCCTTTATGTCTAACAATTGTCCTTACTCCTCATTCATAGAGTTCTTTAAGTCCTCAAGGGAAGGGCTTGATGAAGTTGTCACATTTAGTACTGAATGCTTTGAGGCTTCTCATTCTCTGCCAGTTATCCCATTGTGAGTCTCTGTGTTTGCTCCCATACATTGCAGGAGGAAGCTTCTCTTATGGTGAGTAAGACACTGATCTATGTGTATGAAAGAATTCTACATGCCTTTAACTAAACAATAGTTTTGATTTAACCCCAAGCTGATTGAAATAATGTGGCTTTTGTGGTTGTTGAGAGCAGCATTATCTACATGTTAAATGTTTTTTAAATTACTTGTTTTCACTACTGACTATTTGGTATTGGGTAGTCATCCCTAAAAAAGACTGTTTATCTTGCTTTTAGCATCCTTTAGTTGCCTTTGGTTCTTTGTATAGGGTTGATTCTTCTACATAGACCTATCAGATTTACAAAGGACATCTTAAGAAAGACTCTAAGAAGCTAGAAGGACCTGAACTGAAACCAGCAACCTCTAAAAAACCACAGGTGACAACCTAGACTACTATACGCAGCAAAATTCTCAATTACCATACAGGGAGAAAGCAAGAAACAAGATATTTCCAAACAATACAATACTTATCCATAAATCCAGCCCTACATAAAATACTAGAAAAAAATAAATCTAAGAAGGATAACTATATCAAAGAAAACACAGGAAATAAGTAATTCCGTGCCACCACCACCAAAAACAACAACAAAAAGAAAATTAAAATAACACGACATAACTATTACTGGTCATCAATATCTCTCAACATCAAGTGAATTCCCATAATAAGAAGACACAGGCTGCTGTTTCCACCCGGAGGCGATTTCAGGACGCAGAGCGGAGCCTGGCCCATCTGCCACCCAGAACGGCAGCTCATAGAGGCTGAGCAACTGCGATTGGGAACAGAAAATTAGAACTTCTGCTTCCACCCAGAGGCGACTTCAGAACGCAGAGCGGAGCCTGGCCCATCTGCCACCCAAAACGGCTGTTAATAGAGGCTGAGCAACTGGTGAGTGGGAGACCTAGGCTGCAGGGGAGCAGAGAGACCTCTGCAGAGTGCACAGGGAAAGTGCGCACCCTACCTTGCCCAGCCCTGCCTTGCCCGATCCAGTGATTGGGAACAGAAAATTAGAACTTCTGTTTTCACGCGAAGGGGACATCAGGACGCAGAGCGGAGCCTGGCCCATCTGCCACCCGGAACAGCGGCTCATAGAGGCTGAGCAACTGGCGGGTGGGAGACCTGGGCTGCCGGGGAGCAGAGAGATCTCTGCAAAGTGCACACGGAAAGTGCACCCCCTAACTTGCCCTGCCCTGCCAGGCCTGACCCAGAAACCAGAAACAAAACATTGGAATTCTGCTCACACCCAATGACACTGATAAAACAGAATTTGGCCCATCTGGCACCTGGACCAGTGGAGAACCAGGGACACAGACCAGAGACAAGAGAAAGGCAAGAACATATCACTGACAAGAAAATGGCAAGAGGAAAGAGAAAGACTATATCCCAAGGAAACCAAGACAATCTAGCAACACCAGAACCCAGCTCTCCCAAAACAGCAAACATCGGAATTCCAAACACTCCAGAAAAAAGAAGACACAGACCTGAAATCATACCTCAAGACGCTGATAGAGATACTTAAACAAGAAAGAGAGGAAAAGCAAAAAGATTCAGAAGCTTTTAAAGAAGAAACAAGAAAAACACTCAAAGAACTCAAAGAACTCGAGGAAAACAGAACCAAAGAAATAAAGGAATGGAAGAGGGAAATTAAAACAGAAATTGACACAATAAAGAAATGCTAAAAGAGATAACCATAGAGTCAGAACACCAAAAAAAGAAATCAGGAGTCACAGAAGCAATCATTCCAATAGATGACAAGAGATCGAAGAGAATCTCGGGGGCAAAAGACAACATTGCAAACATAGACAAAACAGCCAGAGAAGATGCAAAAAACAAAAAGCTCCTAACCCAAAATGTCGAGGAAATCCAAGACACAATGAGGAGACCGAACCTAAGGATAATAGGAATAGAAGAGGGAGAAGAGTATCAACTAAGAGGCACAGTAAATATCTTCAACAAAATCATAGAAGAAAACTTCCCTAACCTCAAGAATGAGATGACCAAGAGCATAAAAGAAGCCTTCAGAACTCCAAATAGGTTGGACCAGAAAAGAAATACCTCCCGACACATAATAGTAAAAACATCAAGTGCCCAAAGCAAAGAAAGAAGACTAAAAGCAGTAAGGGAAAAAGGTCAGGTAACATATAAAGGCAGACCAATCAGACTCACACCCGATTTCTCAACAGAGACTATGAAAGCTAGAAGAGCCTGGACAGACATCATGTACTCCTTAAGAGAGCACAAGTGCCAGCCCAAGCTGCTATACCCAGCAAAACTATCAATTACCATCGATGGAGAGACAAAGATATTTCAAGACAAATCAAAATTCACATAATATCTGACCACAAACCCAGCACTACAACGAATTATAGGTGGAAAACCCAATACAATGAGGGAAAATACAGCCTAGTAAAAACAAGAAAACTCATAAACAAGAAAACTAAAAGAAGAAAAAAACACAGACACAACTCAACCCAAAAAAGCAATAATGGCAGGAAACAGAAACAACTATTTTTTGATATCTATTAACATAAATGGTCTCAACTCCCCAATAAAGAGACATACACTATCAGACTAAATACTTAAACAAAATCCAGCCTTTTGCTGCATACAGGAAACTCATCTCAGAGACAGAGACATACACTATCTCAGAGTAAAAGGGTGGGAAAATAACTTCCAAGCAAACAGCTCCAAGAAGCAAGCTGGAGTGGCTATTCTAATATCGAATAAAGTAAATTTCCAACCAAAAGTTATCAAAACAAAAATAAGGAAGGCACTTTTTACTCATTACCGGGGAAATCTGTCAGGAGGAACTCTCAATCCTTAACATATATGCTCCAAATAAAAAATCACCCACATTCATAAAAGAAACCCTACTAAAGCTCAAAAAATACATTTCAACCCACACAATAATAGTGGGAGACTTTAATACCCAACTTCACCAATGGACAGATTAGGGAAACAGAAAATAAACAAGGACACTGCAAAACTAGCAGAGACTTTGAAGCAACTAGAATTAATAGATATATACAGAACATACTATCCTAAAGTAAAAGAATACACCTTCTTGTCACCACCCCATGGCACCTTCTCGAAAATTGACCACATAATTAGACACAGAACGAGCCTCCATCGATATAAGAAGATTGAGATATAAGACTCCCATGCATCGTCTCAGATCACCATGGTCTACAGCTGGTCTTTAACAACATCAAAGAAAACAAAAAGCCCACATACACATGGAAACTGAACAATGCTCTGTTAAAGGATAGCAGGGTCAAAGAAGAAATAAAGAAAGAAGTTAAGGATTTTTTAGAATTCAACAAAAACAAAAACACAACATACCCAAACCTATGGGATGCAATGAAAGCAGTATTGAGAGGAAAACTCATAGCCTTAAGTGCTTCCAAAATAAACTGAAGAGAGCTCACATCAGCAAACTGACAGTGCAGCTAAAAGCCCTAGAACAAAAGGAAGCAATTATACCCAGAAACAGTAGATGGCAAGAAATAATTGAAATTAGGGCAGAAATAGACCAAATAGAAACAAAAAGAACCATTGAAAAAATCAACAAAACAAAGAGTTGGGTCTTTGAGAAAATCAACAAGGTTGATAAACCCCTAGCCAGACTAACTAGAGGGCAAAGAGAGAGTATCCAAATCAACAAAAGCAGAAAGGAAAGTGGTGACATAACAACTGAAACTGAGAAAATTCAAGAAATCATCAGATCTTACTACAAAAACTTATACTCCACAAAATTGGAAAATCTGGAGGAAATGGACAAATTCCTAGACAGATACAAGGTCCCAAAGTTAAACCAGGACCAAGTAAACCATCTAAATAACCCTATAACACCTAAAGAAATAGAAGAAGTCCTCAAAAGCCTCCCAACCAAAAAAAGCCCAGGTCCAGAAGGGTTCAGTACAGAATTTTATCAGACATTTATTGGGGATATAACACCAATACTCGCCAAACTATTCCAAAAGATAGAATCAGATGGAATATTACCCAACTCATTTTTTAAAGCTACAATAACCCTCATACCTAAACCACACAAAGACCCTACAAGGAAAGAGAACTTCAGACCAATCTCACTTATGAACATTGATGCAAAAATACTCAACAAAATCCTTGCAAACCGAATCCAAGAACACATCAAAACCATCATTCATCATGACCAAGTAGGCTTCATCCCTGGGATGCAGGGATGGTTTAACATAAGGAAATCCATCAATGTAATATAAACCAACTCAAAGACCAAAAATCACATGGTCATCTCACTAGACTCTGAGAAAGCATTCGACAAAATCCAACACCCCTTCATGTTAAAAGTCCTGGAAAGAAAAAAAATCCAAGCCCCATACTTAAACATAATAAAAGCAATATACAGCAAACCAACAGCCAACATCAAACTTAATGGCGAGAAACTTGAAGCAATCCCACTAAAAGCAGGGACTCGACAAGGCTGCCCATTCTCCCCCTACCTATTCAACATAGTACTGGAAGTCCTGGCTGGAGCAATTAGACAGCAAAAGGGGATCAAGGGAATACAAATCGGAAAGGAAGAGATAAAAACATCACTCTTTGCCGATAACATAATAGTGTACTTGAGTGACCCCAAAAATTCCACCAGAGAACTCCTACAGCTGATAAACAAGTTCAGCAAAGTGGCTGGATACAAAATTAACTCAAACAAATCAGTAGCCTTCCTATACTAAAAGGACAAACATGTGGAGAAAGAAATTAAAGAAAAGGTACCCTTCACAATCGTCACAAAAACTATGAAATACCTTGGTGTGACTCTAACTAAGCAAGTGAAGGACCTGTATGACAAGAACTTCAAACCTCTAAAAAAAGAAATTGAGGAGGATCTCAGAAAATGGAAATATCTCCCATGCTCATGGATTGGAAAAATCAAAATCTTATAAATGGCCATCGTTACCAAAAGCAATCTACAGATTCAATGCAATCCCCATCAAAATTCCAACCCAGTTCTTCATGGAATTGGAAAGATCAATGTGCAATTTCATATGGAATAACAAAAGACCTAGAATAGCGAAATCCATCCTCAACAACAAAAAAACATCTGCGGGAATCACTATCCCTGACCTCAAGCTATATTACAAGGCAATTGTGCTCAAAACTGCATGGTACTGGTACAGAAATAGGCATGTGGATCAATGGAATAGAATTGAAGATTCAGAAATGAGCCCTCACGTATATGGTCACCAGATTTTTGACAAAGGAGCAGTAAACATTCAATGGAAAAAGGACAGCCTATTCAACAAATGGTGCTGGTCCAACTGGCACTCAGCATGCTAAAGAATGAAAATAGACCCGTTCTTATCTCCTTGTACAAAGCTCAAGTGTAAGTGGATCAACGATCTCCACAATAAACCAGATACACTGAAACTATTAGATGAGAAAGTAGGGAAAACCTTAGAACACATAGGCACAGGAGAAAATTTTCTGAACAAAACACCAATGGCTCAAGCTCTAAGGTCAAAGATTAAAAAATGGGACTTAATGAGATTGCAAAGTTTCTGTAAGGCTAAGGACATCATCAAGAAAATAAAACAGCAATCAACAGAATGGGAAAAGATCTATACCAACACCACATCAGATAGAGGCCTAATATCCAAGGTATACAAGGAACTCAAAAAGCTAGACACCAGAGAATCAAATAGTCCTATTAAAAAATGGGGTACAGAGCTAAACAAAACGTTTTCAGTTGAGGAACACCGAATGGCCGAGAAACATCTGAGGAAGTGCTCGACATCCTTAGCCATCAGGGAAATGCAAATCAAAACAACCCTGAGATTCCACCTCACACCAGTCAGATTGGCCAAGATCCAAAACTCAGATGACAGCAGATGCTGGAGAGGCTGCGGAGAAAGAGGAACACTTCTCCACTTTTGGTGGGGTTGCAAGCTAATACAACCACTCTGGAAATCTGTCTGGCGATACCTCAAAAAATTGGATATGGTACTACCTGAAGACCCAGCTATTCCACTTCTTGGCATATACCCCACAGACACTTTAATTCACAACAAAGATATATGCACTACAATGTTCATAGCAGCTCTATTTATAATAGCCAGAAGCTGGAAGTAACCCAGATGTCCTTCAGAAGATGAATGGATACAAAAATTGTGGTACATATACACAATGGAATACTACTCAGCCACCAGAAACAATGACTTAACCAAATTCTTAAGAAAATGGCTGCATCTAGATAATATCATCCTGAGTGAGATAACCCAGTCACAAAAGAACAGACATAATATGCAGTCACTGATAGTGGGATGCTAACCCCAGAGGCTTGCACTCCCCCAGAAACAACTCACAGACTGTATGAAGTCCAAGAAATAAAGAAAACAAAACAAAAAAAATATTTACAAAACAAGAAGTCTTTAACTATTTCCATGTTACATTTTGTTTTACTTTAGCTCATTGTAACTATTAAGTTTTCAAGTCATACAATCAAACCTTGAAAAAAATCAAGTACTGACTAAAAAAATATATTCATATAGTTTTATGTAAAAATTATGTTAAAATCTGAAAAAAAAGTACTGACAAATAATGTAAATTTTAAGCAAACAATGTTTAAAATCTGTACATTTATCTTTGTTTTGTAAAATAAAGTTGTTTAAAAAAAAAAGAAGAAGAAGACACAGGCTAACCGAATTAAAAATCAGGATCCATCATTTTTTCTGCACACAAGAAACATACCATACCAGCAAAAACAGAACTTCCTCAGTGTAAAGGGCTGGAAAAGTTTTCCAAGAACCTAAAAAGTAAGCTGCAATAGTCATTCTAATATCTAAGAAAATATATTTTCAACCAAAACTAATAAAAGAGACAGGGAAGGACACTTCATATTCATCAAAGGAAAAATCTACCAAGATGATATCTCATTTCTGAACATCTTTGCCCTAAATACAAAGGTACCCACATTTGTAAAAGAAACATTGCTAACATTTAAATCATACATTAAACCCCATACATTAATAGTGAGAGACTTTAACACCTGACTCCCACCAATTGACAAACATCCAGAAGAGAAACTAGAGAAATAATTAAACTAACATACATTATTAATCAAATTGACTTAACAAACAGCTATAGAATATTTCACCCAAGCACAAAAACATAGGCCCTTTTCTCACCTTCTCATGAATCCTTCTCCAAAAAGTGAGCATATAGTTGGTCTCAAAGCAAGTTTTAACAGATACTAGAAAGTTGAAATAATGCCTTGTATCTCAACAGACCACCATGGATTAAAGCTGCACTTCCACAACAGAAACACTGGGAAGCTTACACACTCATGGAAAAGGAACAGCTCTCTTCTCATTGATGTCTGTGTCAGAGAAGAAAGGAGAAAGAAATTAAAATGTTCTAAAATTTAATGGAAATAAATGCACAAGACGTTCAAATTTATGGAGCACAAAGAAAGCAATGCAAAGAAGAAAGTTCATAGCACTAAGTACCTCCATAAATCAAGTAGAAAGTTATCATATTTGCAATGTACAAGCACACCTGATAGTATTAAGGGAAAAAAACAGAAGTAAGCATACCAAAGAGGAGTAGAGAGTAGGAAATAATCAAGTCAGAACTAAAATCAATCTGTTAGAAACAAAGAAAATAATACAAAGAATCAATAAACCCAAAAGCTAGTTCTTTGAGAAAATCAAGGCGAAACAATCCCTCAGCCAAAATAACCAAGAGACAAAGAGACAGTATCCAAATAAACAAAATCAGTAATGAAAAGAAAGACATTATAAGTGACATGGAGGAAATTTAAAGAATAATTAGGCCTTAATTCAAAAGTCTATACTCCCCAAAATTGTAAAATCTTAATCAAATGAACAATTTTCTAGACAGTTATCACTTACAAAGTAAAATCAAGATCAGATAAACTATCTAAATGAAATAAAAGCATCCATCAGAAGACTCCCAGCCAAAAAATAAAATACAATACAATAAAATATAAAAAAATTTAAAAGCCCAGGGCCATGGTTTTCTTGCAGATTTCTACCAGATTTTCAAGGAAGAGTCAATACTCCTCAAACTATTTCATAAATAGAACCTAAGGAACACTGCCAAAAGCATTCTATGACTCCATAGTCACCCTGATACCTAAATCACACAGACTCAGCAAAGAAAGACTGATTTCTGTTATAAACATTGATGCAAAAATACTCAATAAAATACTCACAAACTGAATCCAGGAACACATCAAAAACATCATCCATCAAGATCCAGTAGGCTTTATCTCTGGGATGCAGAGATGGTTCAATATATGAAAATCCATCTATGTAACCTGCCATATAAACAAACTGAAAGAAAAAAATCATATGTTTATCTCATTCAATGGTAAAAAAGCCTTTGATAAACTCTAACACCCTTAATTTTACAAATAACAGAGAAATCGGGGATACAGGGCACATACCTAAGCATATTCAAAGCAATACACAGCAAGTAATAGCCAACATCAAACTAAATAGAGAGAAACTTAAAGAATGTCTGCTAAAATGAGGACTAAGACAAGTTCATGGTATCCCTAGTGATCTTTTCTTAGTTAATTAGGTGACTTGGCCTCTTTCATGACCAAATTCACAGTGTAGAAACACATTTAAATCTATCTTTTCTGAATATCTTATTCAGAAAAAGTTACACAGACATTGTTCTCTGCCTCTTCATGAGCTAGGCCTGACATGGCAGTGGTGAAGATCCTAAATCCTAAGGCCAAGTTGTCCCAGGAGCAGGCAGCGCTGGTGGTGAAGATCAGCACAGCATGGGACCTGCAGGATCTTCTGAGGACCAACATGGGACCTAAGGGCACCATGAAGATCTTGTATCTGGTGCTAGAGACATAAAGCTTACCAAAGATGGCAATATGCTGCTGCATGAAGTGCAAATTCAACACCCAGTGGCTTCTTTGATAGCAAAAGTGGCTAGAGCACAGGATGAAATAACTGGCAATGGAAGTACATCCTATGTCCTCATCATCGGGAAGCTGCTCAAATAAGCAGACCTCTACATCCCTGAATACTAACTAAACATTTTGAAGCTGCAAAGAAAAAGGCACTCCAGTTTTTGGAAAAAATCAAAGTAAGCAAAGAGATGGACAGAGAAACACTCATTGAATTGGTCCGGACATCTCTGTTAACTAAAGTTCGTGCTTAACTTGTAGATGTCTTGACAGACGCTGTGGTGGATTCCATTTTGACCATTAGGAACAAAGATGAGCCATTGATTTCTTCATGGTTGAGATTATGGAGTTGAAGCATAAATCTGAAACTGATACAAGCTTAATCAGAGGGCTTGTTCTGGATCATGGAGCATGGCATCCTGATATGAAGAAAAGAGTAGAGAATGCCTATGTCCTCACATGCAATGTGTACATAGAGTATGAGAAAACAGAAGTGAATTCTGGTTTTATTATTTTCATAAGAGTACAGAAAAAAGAGAGAAACTAGTAAAGGCTGAAAGAAAATTCACTGAAAATAGAGTTAAAAAAAAATCAAAGAACTAAAGAAGAAAGTCTGTGGTGATTCAGGTAAAAGATTTGTAGTTATTAATTAAAAGGGGTTGACCCCTTTTTTTTAGATGCCCTTGTGAAAGAAGGTATTGTAGCTCTGCACAGAGCCAAGAGGAGAAACATGGAAATGCTGACACTTGCTTGTGGTGGAATAGCTCTGAATTTCTTTGATGACCTGAATCCTCACTGGGACATGCAGGGCTTGTCTGTGAGTATACACTGGATAAGGAGAAGTTCATCTTTATTGAGAAGTGTGACAATCTGCGTTCAGTCACTTTACTGGTTAAAGGACCAAACAAGCACACACTGACTCAAATCAAGGATGCAATAAGAGATGGCTTGAGGGCTTCAAAAATGCTATTGATGATGGCTGTGTTGTCCCAGGGGCAGGTGCTATGGAAGTGTCACTGGCAGAAGCTCTGATTACATACAAGCCCAGTGTGAAGGGCAGGGCTCAGCTTAGAGTCCAGGCATTTGCAGACACCTTGCTCATCATTCCCAAGGTTCTTGAGCAGAACTCTGGTTTTGATCTTCAGGAAACATTAAAGTTCAAGCTGAACATTCAGAATCCACTCAGCATGTAGGTGTGGATCTGAACACAGTCTATGGTGGGGGCAGAAATGGGTATGTGGGATAACTACTGTGTGAAGAAGCAGCTGCTTCTCTCCTGTACTGTGATGACCACCAACATTCTCCTGTTCGAAAAGATCATGAGAGCTGGGATTTCCTCTCTAAACGGTTGAAGAAGTCTGCTGTGATGCTGCAGAATGTTGGGAAGAATGGTTATTTTTGTCTAAACTTCAAGTTATTTGGAAAAGAATTTTCTCTTACTGATTAGAGAAAAGGAACAAGACATTTGGAACCTATTTAAATTATAATACTGTAAAATTTTGTTTTATTTCTGTTTGCATTGGGTGTCTGAACACATTCAGTGCATGTCTTTTTTAAACCCACTGAATATAATTTTTTAGCTACAGTGATACATTAAATAAGAAAAGCATGTTGTCTAACTTGTTCCTTAAGTGTTCTTTGAGATATTGTAATGGTTTTCTCCTAAATAAGGCATGGAAATACAAGCCTGTAAGCGTGGTACTTTGAAAATAAAGTCAGGACATTCTACACCAAAAGCAAAAGAACAGAAAGAAGAAAGAGGAGGAGGAGGAAGAGGGGAGGGGTAGAGGGGGAAGTGGAAAGGAGGGTAAAGGGGGAGGGAAGAGAGAGGGAAGGGGAGGGAGAAGGAAGAGAAAGGGGAGGAGAAGCAGAGGGAGAGGAAGAGGAAAAGGAGGAGGAGGAGGAGGAGGAGAAGGAGGAGGAAGAACAAGAACAAGAAGAAGAACAAGAACAAGAAAAAGGAGAAGAAGAACAACAACAACAGCAATAAGAAGAAGAACAACAACAACAACAACAACCACAACAACAACAACCAGAGCAAGAAGAAGAAGAAGAACAACAACAACAACAACAACAACAACCACAAGAACAACAACCAGAGCAAAAAGAAGAAGAACAACAACAACAACAACAACAACCACAACAACAACAACCAGAGCAAGAAGAAGAAGAAGAAGAAGAAGAACAACAACAACAACCACAACAACAACAACCAGAGCAAGAAGAAGAAGAAGAAGAAGAAGAACAACAACAACAACAACAACAACCAGAGCAAGAAGAAGAAGAAGAAGAAGAACAACAACAACAACAACAACCACAGCAACAAGAAGTTACAGAAATAGGCAGACACTTGAAATTTGATTTCTACACAACTTGAGGCTTGAGGTGTGAGTTTAAGTGTATCCTGACTTATGTACAGAGACACCAGCTCAAAGGGAAAACAAATATCATCCGTAAGGAAAATGTAGGCTGTACCTAGCTTTAAATATGTTTGGGGTCAATAGTTCACCCTACAGCAAGTGAGTTTCTTGTAAGAGATCAGATACCATGAAGCTAAGATTCATTGACCCTTCACTAGCTCCTTCCTTTCAAGTGTACCCATTTTTTAATGTATTTTTTTTTGTTTATGATTCAAAATTCATTGCAAATATTTTCTCAGATTTCTTTTGCTCTCAAAGGACATACAATCCTGTGAATATGAGTAATAAGAATTTCAAGATAGAAAAAGCTATGTAAAACTTAGCTTCAAAATATTAGGTTTCAAAACTTGATGGTACCTTAGAACACATAGGCACAGAGAAAACCTTCTCTGATGAGTGAAAGGATGATTTTTGTGTATAGTGGAGTGGCATTGAGGATCATTTTCTTGCTACATTCCTTTGGCAGAATAATAGTATTTTATTTTCCTGTATGTCCATGTGGTATCTAGCCACAGATTCTTAACCACATGAGTAGCATCAGGCATGGGTTTCATCTAACAGAGGAGGCCCTAAATCCAATCAAAGTGATTAGTTATCTCCACAGTATAACAGGCAAGCTATTGTTTTTGAAACATTCAATTTACCAAATGAAGAACTTTTTTCCAGTTCACAATGTTGGTGTTCACACTGCAGTCACATATCCTGAAACAGCAGGCAGGTCACCTTTATACATAAAAGAGTTTATTGCAAGGTTTGTGTTTCTTTTCCCTTGGGTAGCTTGTAGAAAACCTTTCAGGAACTTGAACACTATTCAGTAGAGCATAAAGCCTCTAGTCAGGCACTGGCTCAACTTCTCTGTGTTCAGTTTTCTATGTAGGCATAGTCTTTATCAACAGAGCCTTTGCCATCATTTTAAAAAGACAATCAAAAGCCTTGGCAATTGCCAAGATGACAAGGACAGTGGCAGTGGAGAGCATAATGGCTGGGGCGGCCATGGACACGCTGGCCACCACCATCACCACCACCACCACCACCACCACCACCACCACCACCACCACCCGACCATGATCGCGCTGCAGCCGCTGTTCACGGATGACCAAGTGCACCACCACCAAGAGGTGATTCTGGTGCAGACACATAAGGAGGTGGCAACAATTCAGACAGGCTGCGCGCTGAGGAAGGGTTCCAGGACAAGATCATCATTCTGGTGCCAGCGCCTGCCGGTGGAGATGACGACTACATCAAGCAGAAGCTGGTGGCTGTGGCCTGCAAGACTGATGGCCGGTCTTCCTCGGACTGTGGTCGCGTTAAGAAGGGCAGCAGCAAGAAGAGTGGTAAGAAGAGTTCACTGGACAGCGGGACCGGTGCGGCAGTGCGGCGGGCAGTGGCGGTGCAGACCTGGTTAATGAGAAGTGGGAGCAGAAGCAGGTGCAGATCAAGACCAATCCTGGGGGTGGGGTGGGCGAGTCCTCGGTCATCATGTGGTCTTCAGATGAAAAAGAAAAAGATATTGGCCATAAAACAGTGGTTGAAGAGCAGATCGTTGGAGAGAACTCACCTCCTGATTATTCTGAATACATGACAGGCAAGAAACCCCCTCCTGGAGGGATACCGGTCATTGACCTCTCAGACCCTAAGCAACTGGCAAAATTTGCCAGAATAAAGCCAAGAAAAATTAAAGAAGCTGATTCTTCAAGAACAGCAGCTAGTCCTCATAAAGGCTTCACAAAGATGTTCAGAGATAACTCTGCTATGAGAAAGCATCTGAACACCCACGGGCCTAGAGTCCATGTCTGTGCAGAATGTGGCAAAGCATTTGTTCAGAGATCAAAGCTAAAATGACACCAGCTGCTTCATACTGAAGAGAAGCCCTTTCAGTGAACATGTGAAGGCTGCTGGAAGTGCTTTTCACTGGACTTTTTTTTTTTTTTTTTTGCATACACATGTGCGAGTCCATACAGGAGAGAAGCCCTATGTGTGCCCCTTCGACAGTTGTAATAAGAAGTTTGCTCAGTCAACTAACCTGAAATCTCACATCTTAACACACACTAAAGCTAAAAACTACCAGTGAAGAGAGAAGACCTTCTCAAATCCAGGAAGCCTCTTCAGGAGTGTGATTGGGAATGAATATGCCTCTCCTTTGTATATTATTTCTAGGAAGAATTTTGAAAATGAATCCTAAACACTTGACAGACATGTTTTGATAAAGTAACAAAAATTTTAAAAATACATTAATAAGATGGCATTGCTAAGATGCTCTATCTTGCTCTGTAATATCAATTTAAAAACAAGATGTTTTTGTAAAATGTGGTCCCAACAGGAGAACAATTCATGAACTTTGCATCAAAAGACAATTCTTTATACAACAGAGCTAAAAATGGGACTTTTTTCACATTCTTATAAATATGAAGCTCACCTGTTACTTACATTGTTTTTTAATTTTGTATTTTCCAAGTGTGCATATTGAACACTTTCGGGGATATGCTTAGTAATGCTGTGTGATTTTTCTGGAGGTTGATAACTTTGCTTGTGGTATGTTTTCTTTAAAAGAATGGGCAGTTACATGCATACTTCAAAAGTTTTTTTTTTTTCTGTAGAAAAAAAGTCATATAGGTTTTGTTTACTATCTTAATTTTGGTTGTATTCTTTGATGTTAACACATTTTGTATAATTGTATCATATAGTTGTATTGAATCATGTAGCTTCAAATATTAGATATGATTTAATAGTGTTAATCAATTTAAACAAATTTTAGTCACTCTTTTCACAAAAATACTGCCAAATGATGATGTTCAGTATAACTTCTTTGCTGGTTAAGTTACAGAAAGTTGTAAATGTATTGTACCTTTTAACACCTGATGTGTACATCCATGTAACAGAAGGGCAACAATAAAATAGTGATACTAAAGATAGATTATGGCAGAAAGAGATCTGTAAGCATGGCCTTATTTTCTTTTATTGTCCAGAATACTTATAATTCTTGAGTCTCCCAGAAATTGAAAGCTAAATAAAGCAACTGGAGATTCAAAATTTAAAAAACAAGCAAACAAACAAAAAAAGAAAACCACACAAACATGATTCTACATCTAACAACAAAAATAACAGAAAACAACAATCACTGTTTCTTAATATCTCTTAAAATCAATGGACACAATACCCCCAATAGAAAGACATGGACAATGAGACTATATATGTAATTGGGATCCAGATTGTTGCTACTTATAGAAAACACATCTCAGTGACAAACACAGACACTACCTCTGAGTAAAATCTAGGAAAAAACTTTACAAGCAAATGGTAGCAAGAAACAAGGTTAATAGCCACTTGACTATCAAATAAAATAATTTTTAAACCAAAAGTTATCAATAAAGATAAGGAAGGACACTTTTTACTCATCACAGATTTAAATCTATCAAGATGAACTCTTCAATCCTGAAATCTATACTCCAAACACAAGGGAACCCCATTAATAAAATAAATTACACTAGAGCTCAAAGCATGTATTATACTACACACAATAATAGTGGGAGACTTCAATACCCCACTCTCATCAATCAACAGATCATGGAAGCAAAAACTGAAGAGAGACACAGTGAAATTAATAGAAGTTATGAACCAAATGGATTTAACAGACATTTATAAAACATTTCATCCTAAAACAAAAGAATATACCTTCTTCTCAGCAACTCACAATGCCTTCTCCAAAACTGACCATGGAGTCGGTCATAGAACAGGCCTCAGCAAATAAAAGAAGATCAAAATAATCTAATGCTTCCTAACAGCTCACCATGGACTAAGGCTGGTCTTTGTCACAACAAATCAACAAAAAGCCCATATACACATGGAAGCTGAACAATGTTCTACTCAAAGATCACTAGGTCAAGGAAGAAATAAAGAAAGAAAATAAAGGCAAAACATACCAACACTCATAGGATACAATGAAAGCGGTGCTAAGAGGAAAACTCATAGTTCACAGTGCCTCGAAGAATAAACTGGAGAAAGCATACACCAGCAGCTTGACAACACACCTAAAATCTCTAGAACAAAAAGAAGGAGATACAGCCAAGAGGATCAGACAGCAGGATATAATCAAACTCAGAGATAAAATCAACCAAATAGGAACAAAAAGTACTACACAACGAATCAACAAAACCAGGACCTGGTTCTTTGCAAAAATCAACTAGATCAATAAACACTTAACAGACTAACTGAAGGGCACAGTGAGAGTATCTAAATTAGCAAAATCAGAAATTAAAGCAGAGACATAACAACAGAAACTGAGAAAATTCAAGAAATCATCAGATCCTACTACAAAAGAATATACTCAGCAAAACTGGAAAATCTTGAAGAAATGGACAATTTTCTAGACAGATACTAGGTACCAAAGTTAAATCAGGACCAGAAAAACCATCAAAATAGTTCCTATACCCCTAAATAAATAGAATCATTCATCAAAGGCCTCCCAACCAATTAAAAGACCCTAGACCAGATGGATTCAATGCTGAATTCTATCAGACCTTCATAGAAGACCTAATACCAATATTCTCCAAACTTTTCCACAGTATAGAAACAGAAGGAACATTACCAAACTTATTCTTTGAAGCCAGAATTACACTAATACCAACATCACACAAAGATCCTATAGAGGAAGAGAATGTTAGACCAATTTCCCCCATTAAGATCAATGCAAAAATACTCAGTAAAATTCTTGCAAACAGAATACAAGAACAAGTTCAATATGATGCAGTAGGCTTCATACCAGGGATGCAGATTTAGTTTAATACATGGAAATCGACCAAGGTAATCCATTATACAAACAAACTCTAAAAAAAAAATATCACATAAGCATCTCATTGGATGCTGAGAAAGCATTTGACAAAATCCACCACCCCTTCATGTTTAAAGTCTTGGAAAGATCAGCAGGCCGATACCTAAACATTGTAAAAGCATACATATATGAGACCAGTAGCCAACATCAAACTAATTGGTGACAAAATTGAAGCAATCCCACCAAAATTAGGTACTAGACAAGGCTGCCCAGCCTCCCCCTACCTATTCAATATAGTACTGGAAGTCCTGGCCAGACCATTTAGACAGCAAAAGGAAGTCAAAGTGATACAAATTGGAAAGGAAGAAGTTAAAACCTCACTATTTGCAGATGATATGATAGGATATTTAAGTGACCTCAAAATTACACCAGAGAACCCCTACAGCTCATAAACAACTTAAGCAAATTGGCTGGATAAAAAAATTAACTCAAATCAGTAGCCTTCCTCTACTCAAAGAATAAATGAGTTGAGAGAGATATTACAGAAAGGACACTCTTCACAATAGTCACAAACAATATAAAATACCTAGGTGTGACCCTAACCAAGAAAAGGGAAGATCTGTATGACAAGAAGTTCAAGTCTCTGAAGAAAATTGAAGATGATCTCAGAAGATGGATCATTCCAGTGTTCATGTATTGGAAGGATCAACATAGTAAAAGCTGCGATTTTGCCCAAAGCAATCTACAGATACAATGCAATCCCCACCAAGATTCTAACTCAGTTCTTCATACAGTTAGAAAGAACAATTTGCAAATACATTTGGAAAAACAAAAAACCCAGGATAGTGAAAAGTATTCTCAACAATAAAAGAACTTCTATGGGAATCTCCTTTCATGAACTTAAACTGTGGTACAGATCAATCATAATAAAAAAAATACATGGTATTGTTACAGAAAAAGTCAGGTAGATCAGTGTAACAGAATTGAAGACCCAGAAATGAACCCACACACCTCTGGTCACTTGGTCTTTTACAAGGGAGCTAAAAGCATACAATGGAAAAAAGACAGCCTCTTCAACAAATGGTGTTGGTTCAACTGGCAGTCAGCATGCAGAAGAATGAAAATCAATCCTTTCTTATCTCCTTGTACAAAGCTCAATTCCAAGTGGATTAAAGATATACACATACAACTAGGTACACTGAAACTTATAGAGGAGAAAGTAGGGAAGAGCTTAGAACACATAGGCCTAAGGGAAATTTTTCTGAACAGAACAATGGCTTATGCTCTAAGATCTAGAATTAACAAATGGTGGTACCTCATCAAATTGCAAAACTTCTGTAAGCCAAAAGACATTGACAGCAGACAAATTTCAACCAACATATTAGAAAATGATTTTACCAATCCTACATCTGATAGAGGGCTAATATTCAATATATACAAAGAACTAAAGAAACTAGACTCCAGAAAAATCAAATGAACATAGGTGGCACAGGGCTCAACAAAGAATTCTCAAGTAAGTAATACCAAATAGCTGAGAAGCATATAAATAAATGTTCATTATCACCAGTCATCAGTAAAATGCAAATCAAAACAATCCTGAGATCACACCTAACACCAAGTCAAAATGGCTAAGATCAAAAACCCTGGTGATATCAGAGGCTGGTTTAGATGTGGAGAAAGAGAAATATTTCTTTATTTTTAATGGGATTGCAAGCTGATACAACCACTCTAGAAATCAGTCTGGAGGTTTCTCAGAAAATTTGACATAGTACTACCTGAAGACCCAACTATACTTCTCCTGGGCATATACCCAAATGATGCTTTAACATATAATAAGGACACATGCTCCACCATGTTCATAGCAGCCTTATTTATAATAACCAGAATCTGAAAGGAACCCAGATGTCCTTCAATAGAGGAATGCATACAAAAATTCTGATACATTTACACAATGGAGTACCAGTCAGCTGTTAGAAACAATGACTTTATGAAATTCTTAGGCAAATGGTTGGAACTACAAGTTATCATCTTGAGTGAGGCAACCCAGTCACAAAATAACAGACATGGTATGTATGCACTTACTGATAAGCGGATACTAGCTCAGAAAGATCTGAATAACCAACAAACAATCACAGACCTTATGAAGCTAAAATTTAGGAAGGCCAGAATGTGGATGCCTCAGTCCTTCTCAGAAGGTAGAACAAAATGCTCATGGGAGGAAATACAGGGACAAATAGAGGAGCAGAGATTGAAGATATTATCATTCAGAGACTGCCTAAGCTGGGTATCTACCCCATATACATCCACCAAACCGAAGCACTACTGGTGATGTCATGAAGTGCTTATAGGCAGGAGCCAGATATGTATGACTCCTCAGAGAGTCTGCCAGCCACATATGGATACAGCTGATGATGCTTTCAGCTAAGCATTGTACTCAATACGGGGTCCCCACTAAATGAGCTGAAAGGGGTTGCAAACCATGGAAAGAACATTATCAACAAGCCAAACCACAGCTCCCAGGGACTAAAACACAAACCAATGAGCACACATGGAGAAATCCATGGCTTCAGTTACATACGTAGCAAAGGATAGCATTGTCTAGTACCAATGGGAAAAGAGGCCTTTGGTCAAGTGAAGGTGCATTCCCCCAGTATAGGGGAATGCCAGGGCACTGATATGGAGAGGGTGATTGGGAAAGGTAGTATCTTCATGGAAACTAGTGGAGCTTGTGCAGGGGATGAGAGTAGGGTGAAAGGGGATAACATTTGAAATATAAATACAGAGAATATCCAATAAAAACAAAATAAAAAACCCAACCATCTCTGAAAATTTACAGAAACCATTATCATGTTGAAGAGACAGCCTACAGCAAACTGTGCATCAGAGGATAATATCTAGAATATATTAAAATACAAAAATGAATTAGAATAGCCACCAAATCAATAAATAGATTAATATGCTGAATAACAGTTCTCATAGAATTATAAATATGAATAAATATTTGGAAAAGGCATTCATCATGCTTAACTATCAGGAAAATAGTTGTTTCAGCACTATTTTAAGAGATGAGATATTGTGAGGCAGCAGCACCTTCTTGAATAGTATGTCGACTGCTGTAACATCTTTTAAGCTGGTTTTGCCAGCTCCTGGGCTCAGGTCGCTCTGGTGGTTGGCAAGCGGATGGTGTAAGGTACACTCTACTTTGGACAGAAGCAAGTCCAAGGATGGCGCAAAAAGAATGAAGAGATTTCCAGGGATTCTTAGAGTGAGAGTTTGGCTCCAAGGAAAACACAGGAAGAGGAGGAGGAGGAAGAGGAGCTGGAAGAGATCGCTCAGGAGACACTGTTCGGGCACCAGGATGCTTTAGCTTCATTGGATGCCCTGAGCGGAGAGTGCTGTGTGACACCTGGGGACCAGGATGGGACTGTGCTTGTGTGGAAGATTCCAGAGGAGTCCCAGCTTGTCTTCTATGGCCACCAGGGTTGAATCGACTGTGTCCATCTGATCAATGAGGATTAAATGTAGGGTGTAGATAAAGGCTCTGTGGCCTTGTGGGGCCTCTCCAAGAAATGGGCACTCACCCTCCAGCACGAAGCTCATGGCCTACACAAGGAGCCAGGCAACGGTTCTGGGTATCTATCATCCATGGCAGCTCCACTCATTACAGACCTTGTAGCCACAGGCTCCCATAAGGCCCATGTGGGACTTTGGCAGTGTGGACAGGGCTTCCAGCAGCTTGACCCTCTCTGTGACATCCCCCTGGTTGGTTTTATCAACAGCCTCAAGTTCTAGAGTGCTGGGCACTTTTTGTTGGCTGGAGTGGAACAGGAACACAAGCTGGGCCGACGGTGGAAGATCACAGAAGCTCGGAACTCAGTCAGTATCATCCTGCTCCACAGGCTCCTTGTGTCCCATGTTGCTGGCTCCTGACACTCAACTTTATTTAAGAGATTTCCAACCTTGCCCCACCCCCTTTTGTATTAAACCCTCCTATTTTAGACTTTTAAAATAAAAGAGAGATGAGATATTAAATCAGTCTAATTGTCCATCAACATACAGATGAATACAGAATGATTGAGGGGAGATTTCATATACAAAATTCAATGCTATTTCATATTTAAAACGAGGAAAATATTGCATTTGAAGCAAACCTGATGGACCTGGAAGGCATTAAGGGAAAGAAACCAGATGAACTGCAAATGCTGTAGAATTTCACCTGTATTCTGGAAGAGAAAACCGCCAATGTCATAGACATCAAGATCAAAAGGTAACTGCCAAGACTTGACATAGAGGAAATCTGGAAAGCCAGTGTGTAGCCAAGTTGCTGTACTAAGTGTCCTTTATTACATACATGAAATTTGTCATGAGAGTAGATGTTTCATATAAAAAAGCAGTTAATCAGAATGCTAAGCTCCTTACAAAGCTTGCTCATTGTTATGTTATATTGTATAATATAAAAATTAATCAATAAAATTAAAATTGAGATTATTTTTATAAAATATATCAAGAGGTGGTGGGGAAGAAAACCAGTATTTAAAGAGATGTAGTTTAAAGGCCTCTATTAATGCCCTCATTGTTTAGCAAGACAATGTAAATTTTCTGAGAAACTTTAATAGTTATAAGAAAAGTGAAGCTGCTTCAGTGGCACGGCTCAACAACAAAAGACAAATCCTTTCCATCAAAAGAGATAATTAATCCCAGGAGAATAAAACAACAGCTGCAAGACAATACCTCTGGATCTTTGTACTGTCTCTTTAAATATGTATATAGTCCATGATAAAAGTAGATTTGCCATTGATATCTCCAAGATTCATCACGACTAAAGTGGTTTCTCTAAATTTATTTCTTCAGGTTTTCTACCATTTGCCCTGCAAGAACAACAGTTTTGCATGAAATGTAATTTCTGCATATAAATCTATTAAAAATTCAAATCTCAAGTTTTGTTCAACATTGTTTTGAGATTGTAGAAGAGACATTTGGATTTACAGACTCAACTTTTGATTTTAAGTGTGACATATGTCTCACATTGAAATTGAGGATTCCAATAGAAGGTTTAAAGTTTGAAGATAATAATGTGTCTAAACATTTCCAAACACTGGAACCAACTAAATTAATAAGGTAAGATTTATATTGATATTGATAAGTATTGAAGATTATTATTTTCCATATATGATAGTTGTTTTCAATGCATTTTAACATATTTATTTTTATCCTCATCTTACATCTATAACACTTAAATATTAAATTTTACTCACATGATTTTACAATTGAAATTTAACATTTTAAAGGATTTATCGGACATAGCATTCTTAAGCAAAGCATCATTTATTTACCATGAGATACCTCTTGCAAAAATTCCAGATAAATTATAAATGTTTTAGTCCATTCCAACTGCACAAAACACTTAAATATAAATTTTAGGTGACATAAATTTTCAAATGTTTACTCAATGCATATAGAAAACCATTCCTGGAATGACTGTGATGGATAACATGACTTGACGGTACCATGAAGATAACACCAGTAATAATTCCCCATAATATTACTGGCAATTAAATATTTCTCCATAGTATTGTTTTATTTCTTATACTGTCTGTATAAGACTATGGTGTAATTTCCTATATATTCTTTGCAATGATTCTCATAACAATCTGTAGAATGTTTTATAATATTTTCACTCTGTAGAAGAGAAAATAAAAACATAACATGCCAAGAAAGGAACCTAAGATAAAAAATAAATTGCATATGAGAGAACCAGGATTCTAAAATGTAGTTTTATCTCCATATAAAATCGCTACCAATGTTTTGAAGTACAATTCTAGAGCCTTCATTTTGCACTTATATTAGAGAGGTGAGTGAGACCATGAAAGAGGCTAAAATGTTCCATATAAATTTAATTTTAAAATAGTCTCAAAGTAATTATGTTATTTTGGTCACAATAAAAAGATTAAATATAACTATTAAAGTTCACTTATTATAATGATATAGAGAGTATAAGTCAAGACTTTAAAGTAAAATAATAAATACATAAAACTAACCTGAAATGCAAACTTGACCATTTTTTATTATTTCCTTGATTTAGGATTCAATTGCTAATGTATGTGGTTTTATTTTTCTAGTATTTTAAATAATGTAAAAATAGCTATTATAACCATCTCTTTAAATATATAATGAGAATTTAATTGGAAAATATCTACAAAGTCAGAAAGCACTAGATCAGTCATTTTAACAATGTTGTCATTGTTGTGCCAAATAACATTCAATTGTCATGACTTTCATCTCATTTGAAAACCAGATAAAACAATGTCAACAACACAATTTGTTATAAACATTAAGAAAGGTACATGTGCACAGGAATCTGTCATGCCTCATAAAAACTCAACCACATGGAAGCGTACAGTACTACTGTGACATCATTAGACTTAATAGGCATTTTGATTTTTTAATGTTCAGATTTTTATTAGAACACAAAGAATCAGACTTCCCTATATCATTTTTCAAGCAAAAAAATATGTTTTTTCCTGATCTGCTCCCCTCTTTTCCCACACTACTTTCACCACAGCTTGTACATCGTCTATGTTGTCATTAGTTACAGTCTTCTCTAAATAGACCTTGAACTGCTGTCTTTGGTTTCCATTGTAGTCCTCAACCTCAGACTTTTTCATCTACCTCTCATATACAACTTTACTAAATTACCATACAATATTTTCCCTTCTTCAGTGTCCTTCTTACCATTGCACATATATTCATATACCTGCCAAGTCTCTTTATTTCATATGGACATAGAAAAAAAAGTTTTAGTTTTTCATTCAGGACCTTTACACATACCATCTACCTCCTTATTAAAGCTTAGATACCACTAGCATAGACTCTACTGAAGTAATATATTCAGTTTTCTCCTGTCCTACACACGTATAAAAGTTTCTCATATTGTGTCTCTTAAGAGAGTTGTCACCTGATAAGTAATTTGAAGAATTGAAAAACTTTTTTAGAACTCTTATGATAATCTTATGAAAGTTTATAGATAAACAGTGTATAGAGATTTGAAACCTATTAAGTTGGGAAATTTTAAAAGATTCAATGGTTGCACTGACATTTTTCCAGGTGATATAACCAGCCATCACATGAAATAAATGGAGACCCCAAACAATGTGACAGAATTTATCCTTCTGGGACTCACAGAGAACCCAAAGATGCAGAAAATTGTATTTATTGTGTTTTTTCTTATTTATATCATATCGATAACAGGAAATGTGCTCATTGTGGTCACCATAACTTGTACGTCATTATTAGAGTCCCCCATGTACTTTTTCTTAGCTTATTTGTCCTTTATCGATGCCTGCTATTCTTCTATTAGCACCCCTAAACTGATAGCAGATTCACTTTGTGAAAAGAAGACCATCCTATTTAACGGATGCATGACTCAGATCTTTGGGGAGCATTTGTTTGGAGGTGCTGAAATTATCCTACTGACAGTAATGGCCTATGACCGCTATGTGGCCATCTGCAAACCACTTCATTATGCAACCATCATGAATCGAAAACTATGTAGCCTGCTAGTGGGAGTATCATGGTTGGGAGGTTTTCTTCATGCCACCATACAGATCCTCTTCATTTTCCAATTACCCTTCTGTGGTCCTAATGTCATAGATCACTTTATGTGTGATCTTAATCCTTTGCTCAACCTTGTCTGCACCGATACTCACATTCTTGGACTCTTTGTTGCAGCCAACAGTGGCTTCATTTGTCTACTAAACTTCCTTCTTTTGTTGGTTTCCTATGTTGCCATCCTGCGCTCCCTAAAGAATCACAGCGTGGAGGGAAGGCACAAAGCTCTCTCTACTTGTATTTCACACATAACAGTAGTTGTCTTGTTCTTTGTACCTTGTATATTTGTATATATGAGACCTGTAGCTACCTTACCTATTGATAAAGCAGTTGCTATGTTTTATACTATGATAACTCCCATGTTAAACCCCCTAATCTACACCTTAAGAAATGCTCAGATGAAAGATGCCATTAAGAAATTGGGTGCCACTAAAATTTTTTCAAAAGAATAAGCATACCTGGAACACAGCATAAATTAAACTGAAACAGAAAATAAAACAGATAGTTTCTGTAATTTTAACAAGTTTTATTGGATAAGAAGAAAACTACTTAATGCAAAATTTTTGACAAACTTTTCACTAAACAGTGTAGAAATGGGTGCAAGAAAATGCAGTATTTTTTCCTTGCATATTTGGAAAGTTCTACAAAATTAGACCTTTCAATCACTCATCTTCATGTATGTATTCATGTGGTTACCATATAGTAAAATGGGAAGAAATAATACATATTAGTGGTGAGGTATAATTTCTCTGACAATCCAAAGTGAGGTATTGACAGTCTTCACATTTTTAGGGACCAACAGAAGAGCAAGTACTATGTTGGTTTGTACATGCTTGGCACAGGGAGTGACAATATTAGGAAGTATGGTCTTGTTGGATTAGGTATGTCATTGTGGGCATGGACTTTAATACCCTTGTTCTAGCTGCCTGGAAATCAGTCTTTTAGCTGCCTTCAGATGAAGATTTAGAACTTTCAGTTTCTCCTGCACTATGCCTGCCTGGCCCCTGCCATTGATGATAGATTGAACTTCTGGACCTGTAATCCAGCCACAATTAAATGTTATTCTTGTAAGAGTTACTACGGTCATGGTGTCTGTTCATAGCAGTAAACCCTAAGGTAAGTATCAAAACAATAGGCACTGTTATTGATGAAACAGTGGCCAGAACATGATTTTCTGACTATGCTTGTGAGATAATGGATAAATACAGCTCAAACTCACTCACACACACACACACACACACACACACACACACACACACACAAAGAGAGACAGAAAGAGAGAGAGAGAGGAAGAGAGAGAGAGAGACAAACAGACAGACAGACAGACAGACAGACAGAAGGACACCAGAATGAATACATTCTAATTTTTATGTTTTTTATTTACTAATCAGTGATTACTCTGAACCTAAGATATCTATCAGAAACATTGACCATCATTCCTGCTTTAATGATACATAAGGAAAAATCCAAGTCCTTGTTTGTCTTAGCTTAGAATCCATTGGGACATTCTATGGGGAAAAAATCAACTAATAATATAAATAAGACAGTAAAGCACATTATGTAGTGAAAGCATGTTAACACTAATTTGGACAACCCTAGAAAGAATTCTTATGTAAAGAAAAAAACATTTGTAACCAAAGATTTCGGAACAGTCAGACAATGGGTGATGGCTCACTTACTAAAGAGTTTACTGTGCAAGCATGAGGACCTGATCCCAGATTCTCCAGAACTGTATCAGCAACATGAGAAATAGTCACCTCATAGAAAATCACACACTTTGATTGTCCAATGCCAAATGGTCATTCCTTTAAAAATATATATACAAGTAACATTATACAGACTTAGCAGGTTACATTTGTGTATTTAGTAGTAAGCCTTAAAGATGACAATTATGTCAGATAAATAAGAGATAGTCTTATAATGCAGTCCTTATAAAGAAGAAATAGTCTATAATTATAATAATTAATAAATGTATTTTTCAGGGTCTTTTATTCACCTGGTTTTGTTAGAGCCATGAAATCAATAGGAGATGAAGAATGGATACATTCAAGCATGCATGTATAGACAAAGAAACACACACTTTGTATAATGATCCTTTAAATGTATAGACATACATGTCATGGCTGACAGTTTGGTGTTAGATAACCAAATGGTGTGTTCTTCCAGGTAGAAGACCTTTTTCTCCTCTCAGTATTCTTTATTTATTTATAGTTTTTGGTGCAGGTATGAGGCTTAGTGACCTTTTCCCATCTACATTGATGTGTCTGTTGATGTCATCCCTTCCCAGCCCACATTGGGGCAATCATATTAGTGAGAAGTTCTCTGTATAGCTTCTGATGTTTATAAAAGACCCAGTAACACAGCAAACTATCTGATGCTGACCCTTAAAATCTTCTGCCTTCTCTTCTGCAATGTTCCCTGAGCCTTAGATGTCAGCCTCCACAACTCTGCATTTTGATTGGTTGTATTGAAAGCTATTTTAAAGCTAGAAAAAAAATCTAGCTACCAATTGCACTGGCTGCTTTTATGTAAATTTGACATAAGATAGGGTCTTTAGAGAAAAGGGTGCCTCAACTGAGAAAATGCCTCAAAAAGAGTAGGTTGTAGGCAAACCTGTAGGGCATTTTCTTAATTAGTGATTGATGTGTAAATGCCTTTCTGTTTATGGGTGGTACCATCCTTGTGCTGATGGTTCTAGGTTCTATAAGAAAGCAGACTTAGTAAGACAGGAAGAGCAAATCAGAAAGCAGCACTCCCAATGCTCTCTGCATCAGCTTCTCTATTCAAGTTTCTGCCCTGCTTGAGTTTCTATCCTGACTTCTCTTGATGATCTACTGTGATATAGATGCATAAATCAAATAAACCTTCCTCCCTACATTCTTTAGTAACAGTGTTTCATCACAGCAATAGTAACCTTAACTAAATCACCAAAATATTGGAGATTAATTTAAAAGTCTCTGGGTGAGAAATTCCCTAAAGCTAATGCTTTTGAGCCTTTTTGTCCTGAATGTCTTTTAGCAATTTACAAACTTTTCAATCTCCAAAATTTTATACATTTATATAATATACATTGATCATATATGCCTACCACTATCTCCCTTCAACTTCCATAGTGCTCCCATGTCATCTCCTTCGCAAATTGATGCCTTTCATTTTTTCCACTAATTTATTTGTTAACTTCCTATCTCAATTGCTGCCCTCCCTCCCAGTCACACCAACACATAATCTGCTCTCCCCCCCCCACTTCCTTCCCCTCCCTGTTCTCAATTCTCTATAGAGCTACGTTCATCCTCTCACACCGAGACCAGACAAGACAGCCCAGTTAGGAGCTCAGTTGTCCACAAGCAAGCAACAGCTTTAGGGACTAGCTCCTACTTCAGTTATTGAGGATCCCACATGAAGACTGAGCTGCACATCTACTACATATATGCGTGGAGCCTACATCCAGCCTGTGTATGCTCTTTGGCTGTGGTTCAGTCACTGAAAGCCCCCCAAAGGTCCAGATTAGTTGATTCTGTTTGTCTTCATGTAGAGCTCCTGTCCCCTCCAGATCCCTTCTGTAAGACTCCCTGAGTTATGTCTGATGTTTGGCTATAGGCCACTGCATCTGTTTCAGTCAGGTGCTAAGTGGGGCTTCTCAAAGGGTGTTTATGCTAGGCTGCTGTCTACAAGCATAACAGAGTATCTACCATTAATAACATCAGGGATTGATGCTTGCCTATGGGATGAGTCTCAAGTTATACTAGCTATGGGTTTGCCATTTCTTCAGTCTCAATTCTATTTTTGTTGCTGAATTTCTTGTAGACAGGACAAATATTGACCTCGAAGTTTTATATGTGAGTTGGAATTCATATTCCTCCATTGGAGGTCCTTCCTGGTTATAGGAGGTGGCCACTTCTGATTCTGTATTTCCACTACTAGGAGTCTCAGGTAAAGAAGTCATTTATCTCCATAGATTGTTGGGAGCCACCTACATCCCAAGTCTCTGGAATGTTCTAGAGATGTTTCCCCATGCCCCACCACATTCACTCTCCTGGCTCCCTGGCCCTCTCTCTTGTCTCTTTTCACACTTGATCCTGAACCCCCCATACACTCTTCAATTCCTCAGGCACTAATATCAACAATTAATAAATAGAATCTCAGGAAACTGAAAAGATTCTATAAGGCAAGGATACTTCAACAGGAAAAATGGCAACGTACTGCCACAGATGAGGTAATGATATTCACTAATTTTATATCCCACAGAGGGATAATATCCAAAATATATAAAGAACTCAAGAAATTAGATACAAGCAAACTAAGTAACTCAATTTAAAAGTTCTATCCTACACCCAGTTAAATGACTGTGATCAGAAACTCAAGACACAGCTCATGCTTGTGAGAATGTAGAGCAAGGGAAATACTTCTTCACTGCTATTAGGAATGCAAACTTGTGCAACCACTCTAGAAATCAACCTAGTGGTTTCCTGTAATATAGAGAATAGTTATACTTGAAGACCAACCTATACCACTCCTAGACATATACCCAAAAGATGACCTACTATACCACAAAGACACCTGCTCCACTATGTTCATAATGGATTTATTTGTAATAGCCAAAAACTAGAAACAACCCAAATGCCCCTCAATCAAAAAATAAATAGAGAAACTGTGGTTTATTTACTACTCACCTATTTAAAACAAGGGCATCATGAATTTTTCAGGCAAATTGGAACTCGAGAATATCATTCTGACTGAGGTAACCCAGACCCAAAAGGACATGCATGGTATGTACTCATTTATAAGTGCATATTAGCAAATATAAACAGGACACCCTTGCTACATTTCACAGACCCAAAGAACCTAAACAAGAAGGAAGTCCCAAGTGAGGAAGCTTGAATCTCACTTAGAACAGGAATAAATAGTTATAGGAAGCAGAGGGGAAGGAGTCAATGGGAGATGCCCTTCTTTTTCTATTGTTTTTCCACTTTTATTAATTTTTTAAAATTTACATATCAAATGTTATTCTCTTTTTAGGTTTTCCCTCTGTAATCCCTCTATTCTATCTCCCCTCCTGAAGCCTTTATGAGGGTGCTCCCCCACCCACCCACTCCTGCCTGCCTCCCCACCTTGGCATTACCCTACACTGGTGCATCCACAGGACAAAGGGCCTCTTTTTCCATTGTTGCAATACAAGGCCATCCTTGGCTACATATGCTGCTGGAGCCATGGGCACTCCATGTGTATTCTATGGTTAGTGGATTAGCTCCTGGGAGCCCTGAGGGGTCTGGTTCTTTGATGTCCTGTTCTTATGGGGTTGCAAACCCCTTCAGCTCCTTCAGTCCTTTCTCTAACTTCTCCATTGTAGACCCAGTTCTCAGTTCAGTGTTTGACTAGCCCTTCTTTTTCAAACCATCTGTTTAAGAAGGAAGAGAGGAATCAGCACAACAAAGGAGCCTCTGCTTCAAAGAGAAAAACAAAATTATTCCTGGAGCTAAGAAAAAAAAATGTCACCTACCTAAAAACTAAAAGGAAAAGACAGAGAAAAGCACAAAGCAACTCTATATCAGCTTAGGGTCCCTGGTCTTGGATGGGAAGAGTTAACTGAATAGTGTAAATAACTTTGGAAGCAGCAGCAAAACTGCAGGAAAAAGCCTCAGTCCATACACACTTTTAGTTCAGATATTTTGTATAAAAGTAATTCCTCCTACACAACAAGCTAGATTTAGAGAAATAATTCATAATGTCAACCAGCAAATGTCCAGAATGCAGCAACTAAAAAGAGTTTTATTTATCTCAGATTCAGAAAACTCAGAACAAGAATTGCTGTGCAAATTTCTACAATCCCAGCTACTCCCAAGGCTGAGGAAAGGATAGAACAAGGTGAAGACTGACCTGTCTTAAAGCAAAGAAGGTTAAGGATATTAGATCAGCAGCAAAGATCATTGTCTGGCATGTTTTAGACTCTTAGTTTAATCCCCAATGCCAGGAAAGAAAATATACAATAATAATCCAACATCCTCATGGCCACTCCACAACATTAACTGGGTGAAGGTAGCCTCATGAAATAGTTATAGTTTTGAGACATGTTAGGAATAATTCTTCTCCTGTGGTCTTGGGCAGGTGTTAAAACATCATTGAACACTCTTAAAATGACTACAAATATTAATCATAATTCCTCATTATATCTAGTCCATCTGGTTGTGATTTTTCTATGAATTAGCATATATGCTTGGGAGTATAGGATGATTTTATTCTCTAGTTTACAGATACTAAATTGTTTTCTGGAGCCATGCTTGGTTTGAGGAATGACTGCTAGTCTACTGACACTGGCCATTATAAGAGTCACTAATGCCTTTCTGGAACTATACAATAATCGTAGCTGTTTTCTACCAAAGCACAGCACAGAATCCTGAAGAAGTGACTGTCTTAGTTTCCTTTCTATTGCTGTGAAGAGACACTATGGCTAAAGCAACTTCTCTTTTAATCTTCTGAAGATAAGAACCCCCCAGTACTTTGTGGCCAGAATTGGCTTATGCTACCAAGTTCAGCAGCCTGCTTGGGATAGAGCCTGCCCCCTTTCTCAAATTATATTTGCATAAGCTTTGTTTTGTTGATGCTTTCCTTTATTGACTAAATTTTTCTTTGTTTTGGCAGCAGATTTCTTAGTCATTTTGTTTTCAGATTGTAAAGTGCTAGGTAGATCTAGTACTAATGGCATCATTTTTTTTTTCTCAATCTGGTTTATCTTAAATGTCTCGTTTCATTCTCACAAGACTTAGCTCCAACACTTTATTTTTATTCTTGGTGCTATTTTTCTTTCCTGGTTCCTTCCCCCTCTCAATCTCTCTCTCTCCCTCAATCTCTCTCTCTCTCTCTCTCTCAATCTCTCTCTCTCTCTCCCTCAATCTCTCTCTCTCTCTCTCTCTCAATCTCTCTCTCTCTCTCTCTCTGGTTCTTCTTACTACTTTTCATTGTAGCTCTGCATGAGAGTGATCAGTAATAATCACATGACAGTCAATATTAGAGTGCATTTAAATCGCCTTTACCAATAAAATTAATCCAAAAATCTTCAATTTAGGTTTGGAGAGATTCTTAGAACCCTGTTAGCATTTTGTCTCAGCTCTGCCCCACAGCTGCCTGGCAACATCTAGGTGTGCCAGACTCACTAGAAAAGAGGCTGCTTGCCGCCTTGCTCTCTCTTGCTCTTGCCTTCTTGCTCCCACTTTGTCCTCTTTCCCCTTCCCCTCTCTCTCCCTATTCCCATCCCTGTCTGCATGTGCTCATGGCAAGCCTTTATCCTCTACTCCTCTACTCTCTGCCTCTCTCTGCCTCTACTATCCTCTCAACTCTCCTCCCCATGCCCTGAATAAACTCTATTCTAGACTATAACATCTTCAGGGCAAAGGGATGCCTCAACATGGACCTGCAGAGGAACCTCTTTTCCCCTCATACCTGACTACACTTCCACCAAACATATTTCTCCTCTCCTTATATTTTAATAAAACACAACAGATGAGAATGCACGACGTGAGAGGACAAGACCACATTCTTTGTCAAAATATTACAAGAATCGTCTCTAGCCTAGTTGTAAATAGCATTCCCTCTGAAAGCTCTTAAGATGGGCCTCCACAGTCCACATTGCTCTTAGCACTACTGTGTCTGAAGCACCTTTGGGGATGGCCTATTAAGCCCCACTTACAGAGTTCAACAACTTTTAAAGTTCTGTAGGACCCCCTTCCAGGGACCCCCAATCGAGTCTCAGGACATGGGATTACCCAATGAAACAGGAGAGACCTTCTTGTTGCAAAAGCATAAGGTAGTTTAATGACGGAGCTCCAGGCCGAGACATATCTCACGCAGGAGAAAGAGGTATCAGAAAGCTGGGGGATTTTATACCTTGGGGGTTGGGAGAGAGGGTTGGGGACTGGGAAGTACAAAGTTTACAAAGTTTACCCAACACCCATAGCCTACAGGCAGTTAGGAAGTCGGGAGACTGGTGGGGCAGATGCTTATCTAAGTCTGCATACATGTGGTTAACATCTAATTTACATTTGAATAGACTCAGGAGAGGCTCCTTTGACTGAGGACTCAGTTGTAAAAGACAGCCAGGACAGGAATGTTTTAGCAATGGGCTTAGCTGGGCATGCCTGGACTTGTTTATAAAGTTCTCAGTCCTACGCCTTTAAGCTCACAAAGTAACATTTTTGCCCCAACTTACATGAGTTTTTTTTCTTTTTTAGACCTTGAATTTAATTTCCTTTCAGTTCAACATTCTGAAGTTTCTCATACCTCTTCAAAAGGAAGCGTGACTGTTCATTCACAGTAGAATTCCATTCCCACTAACAACTTCTATCTTTTTTTTTTTCCATTGCTGTGAAGAGACACCATGATCATGGCAAATTTCATTAAACAAAACAAGAAAAAACAAAAAGAAAACACACAAACAAAAACATTTAATTGAGGCTCACAGCTCCAGAATGTAGTAGAATCTATGACTGTTATGTTGGGGAGTGAAGGGACTCTGGCTATCTTGAGCATAGCAAGTATGACTCCATCAGTCCTTGTCTTTCTTCAACACTCCCTCTGCCTTACTAAAAACCATTAGATTGCACCTCTTTTTTTTCATATTGAATATTCTCTGTATTTACATTTCAGGTGTTATTCCTTTCAGCCAATCTCATCCACCCTCCTTCTCCCATTGCCTCCAGGAAGGTACTTCCTCTCCCAACTTCCCAGTCCCACCTCAGCGCCTTGGCATTCCCCTACACTGGCTTTCCCTGGATCAAAGTCCTCTCTTCTTATTGATGACAGAGAATGACATCCTCTACTGCATTTCTAAAGCTAGCCACCAGAGTCTATTCTCTTATTTGGCTACTTTCTCCTCCTAAGACTGAGAACAAAAGTCCTGCTATCAAAGTATTAAAGTCCAGTAATCAAAAGCCCTCTTTGCTCACCTAATTAACATGTCCAATTAAAATTAAAGACCTTATTCTAACACAGTGTTTCTCCTTGTTCCTTTATAAACCACCATTTTCATATGTGCCATATCTGTCTTCTCTTTTCCAGAGGCAGCCCTTTGTCTTTCTCTTGACAGTTGAACCAACAGACTGATAATTTTGCTTATCTTCTCAGAGAAGCAGCTTACAATTTGTTAATTCTTCACGCTTTTGTTTGTATTTCATTGATTTCTGTTATGAATTTTATTATTTCTTGCTGATGTTTCTATTATTTCTGCTTTTAGATTTTGTTTATTGTTGTTTATCCAAATGTTTTAAGTTATAACATTAACTCATTTCTCTTTCTTGTTTTTTAATTTATGCCCTTAGAGCTATAACTTTTCTCATAGTGCTTTGTTTTCCTCCCAAATACCCCTCCTCCCCTGCCTTTCTCCCTCATCCTCTTTCTTTTTGTATCTTATAACCTTCACTCTGACCCTCTGGACTGCTTCAATGTGTTTGAGAAGATCTTGTATTTTCATTTTCATCTAGTTCTAGGGATTAAATTTTATTTCTTTGTTGAGTCTTACTTTAACTCATTAATTATTTAATGATGATTTTATTGTCTATATTTATTAGACATTTGTTTATTATCAATTTTAAGTTTTGTTGCATTGTACTCAGATACAATATAAAAAAGATTTTATTCTGAATTTGTAAAAATTTGTTTTTTATCCCAGGTTATCTTCTTTTTTAGAGAAGCTTCTATGTGCTGCTAAGTTATATGTACATTCTTTGGTGTTTGGTTAAAATGATCTATTAATACTTATGTCCATTTTTATATGATATTTACTAATTCTGAAGCATCCTTGCTTAGTTTTTAATCAGAAGACCTGTCTGTTGGAGAAACTCGGGTATTAAAATCATCTTCTATTATTTGGTTGAAGTTACTTTGAGTCATTATTTCAGTAGTACATTTTTTTAATGAAAATGGGTACAGCAGAATTTGGTGTATACCTGTTTAATGCTTTTTTGACTATTTCCTTGAGTAGAATGAAGTATTCCTCTTTATCTCATCTGATTAATTTTAGGTTGAAATCTGTTTTGTTAAATATTAGGATAGCAACACTTGCTTGCCTCTTGGTTCCATTTTACTGAGTACTTTTAAAATATATAAATAATTTATTATATATTTATAATTTATTCTTTGAATATTTGTGCATGCATACAATGATTTACTTGTTTATTTATTTATTTATTTATTTATTTATTTATTTATTTACTTACTTACTTACTTACTTACTTACTTTACATCTTGATCACAGCTTCCCTTCCTTTCTCTCCTCAGTACCTTTCTGTCACCTCACCTCTTCCCCTTAGTCTCTTCCTTTCTCCCCAGAGTAGGGGAGGCCTTGAATGTATATCAACCTGCCTTGTCATATCAAAATGCAGTAGGACTAAATGCATCTTCTCCTTTTAAGACCAGACAAGGCAGCCCAGTTACGGGAAAGGGACCCAAAGCAGTCAACAGAGTCAGAGACATTCCCTGTCCCAGATGTTAGGAGACAAAATGGGACATTTATTAAATATGTGTAGGAGACTTAGGTGTGCCCCATACACGCTCTTTGGTTGGTGGTTAAATCTCCTTGATCCCTTTTGGACCCAGGTTAGTTGATTCTATATGTTTTCTTGTGATGTTCTGGACCTCTCTGATTCCATAATCTTTTATCCCCTCTTCTGCAAGATTGCCCAAGCTCCAGCAAATGTTTGGATTTGGGTCTCTGCATCTGTTTTCATCAATTGCTATGTGAAGCCTCTCAGGGAACAGTTATGCTAGGCTCCTGTCTTTCAAGTATAGGATATGTAACAATGCCAGGGGTTGACTGTCTCTCAAGAGGCGGGCACCAGACTGGACCAGTCATTGGTTGACCGTTACCTCAATCTCTGCAACATCTTTATCTCTGTGCATCTTGTAAAAAGGAAAAATTTGGTGCTAAAGGTTTTGTGGGTTGATTAGTGTTCACTTCATTGAAAATCTTACCTGGTTACCTGAGATAGGCCTTTCAGTTTCCATGCCCACCCCATAGCTAGCAAGTTTAGTTATGGTTATCCTCATAGATTTCTGGGAGTTTCCATTGTTCTAGCCTTCTGGCTGCCCCACAATTTCAGTTCTCTTTCTCCTCATCATACGGTACTCAGTACTCCCCATATTTGAGCACTCCTGCTCCTCTCTCCTTATCCTCTTACCCAGATCCTTCCCTCAATCCACTTCTAGTGGCCATTTTATTTTCTCTTCTGAGATTTAGGTTCCCTTCTTTTTTCAAGTTAGTTTCAACTCTCTGCCCTTGGGGCCTCTTTGTTATTTAGCTTCTTTGGGTCTGGGAATTGTAGCATGATTATCATGTACATTATAGCTAATATTCACTTATAAATGAGTACATATCATGTTGTCCTACTGGGTCTGAGTTACCTTACTCAGGACGATATTTTCTAGTTCCATCTATTTACCTGCAAATTTTATGATGTCATTGTTTTTAATAGCTGTGTTACGTTGTATAAATATACCACATTTTCTTAATCTTTTCCTTGGTTGAGGAACATCTGGGTTATTTCTACATTCTGGTTATTACAAATAAAGCTGCTATAAACATAGTGGAGCACGTGTCCTTGTGGTATTGTGGAGAATCTTTTGGGTATATTCCCAGGAGTGGTATAGCTGGGTCTTGATGTAGAACCAGTTTAAAATTTCTGAGAAAATTCCAAATTGATTTTAAAAGTGAGTGTATAAGTTTGCACTCCCACCAGCAATGGAGGAATTTCCAATCCTTGTTCCATATCCTTACCATCATGTGCTATCACTTGAATATTTGGTCTTAGATATTCTGATGTGTATAAGGTGGAATTCAGGGTTGTTTTGATTTGTATTTCTCTGGTGACTAAGGACAGTGAATAAGTGTTTCTAAGCCTTTAGTGATTTCTCTGTTGATAATTCTCTCTTTAGTTCTGTGCCCCATTTTTAATTGGGTTATTTACTTTGTTGGTGTCTAATTTTTGAGTTATTTATGTATTTTGAATATTAGTCTTCTGTCAGATTTACTGTTAATGAAGACCTTTTCCCATTCTGTAGACTGTTATTTTGTCCTATTGATGTTACCCTATACTCTTAGATTTTTTTAAAACCTACTTTAATAAGAGTTTTCACATGCTCTGACCAGCCACACACACACACACACACACACACACACACACACACACACACACACTCAGACACATACACACACAAACACAGTTCTAGCCCAATATCTAAAGGTAAAGAATAAAAGATGGTAAAACAGACACAGGGATGTGGACCTGTTTAGAAGTAGTCCCTTGGGACAATTCTACTCTCTGTTTGTCAGAAAACCAATAGTCCAATTCAAATGTGTCAGCAAATCAGCAATAGCAGCACAATTTAGCAGAAACCACCAGGTCTGCACTGGATCAGGAGGAGTCAGCAGGAGAAACCAGGACCAGCTGAAATGCTATGAGTTTTCTTCTGTGTCACTTTTTTTTCTCTCATTTTTTATTAGATACTTGTATTTACATTTGAGATGTTACACCATCCCCTGCCCAGCCCTGATCTCATCTCACTTCCCCCTCCATTTGCCTTCACAATGGTGCACTTCCTCCTGATCACCCTCTCCACACCAGTGCCTTGCCATTCCCCTAGATTTGGAAAACATGTCCTCCCTAAACTACTTCTCACATTGATGCCAGACATTGCTATCTCCAACTACATATGCAGCTGAATCAATAGGTCACTTAAGGTGTGCTCAAAAGTAGGTGTTTTAGTCCATGGGAGTTTTGGAGGGTTTGGTTGGTTGATAATGTTGTTCTTCCCATGATGTTGCAACCCCTTTCAATTTTTTCAGTCCTTTTTAGCACCCTCACTAGGGTCCCCATGTTCAGTCTGATGGTTAGCTGCAGGCATTATCAGCTGTATCTATATGACTCCAACATAATCCCTGAGAAAGCACATCTTTATCTGGTTCCTGACAGTAAGTACTTCTTGGCATCAGCTATAGTGCTTGGATTTGGGAGCTGCATATGTGGTGAAACCCATGGTGAAGTAGCTTCTGAATGATCTTTTCTTTAATCTTTGTTCCTCTATTTTATCTTGCATTTTCTCCTGTGAGTATTTTATTCTCTTTTCTAAAAAAAAAAAAAAACTGAGGCATCCACATTTTTGCCTTCCATCTTTCTGAGCTTTATAATGTCTGTGAATTGATTGTTGTGTATTCAGAGCTTTCTAGTATCCACTTATCAGTGAGTGCATACCATATGTATTCTTTGTGACTGGGTTACCTTACTCAGGATGATAGCTTGTAGTTCCAGCCATTTGCTTATGAATTTCATGAAGTCAATGTTTCTGACTAAATAGTACTCCACTGTGTAAATGTACCACACTTTCTGTATCCATTCATCTGTTGATGGACATCTTGGTTCTTTCCAGCTTCTGGGTATTATAAATATGTCTGCTATGCACATGGTGGAACAAATATCATTGTTAGATGTTGGAGCATCTCTTGGGTATATGCCAAGAACTGGTATAGCTGGGTTCTTAGGTAGCACTATGTCCAATTGTCTGAGGAATGACCAGACTGAATTCCAGAGTGGTTGTACCAGCTTACAACCCCAACAACAGTGAAGGAGTGTTCCTCTTTCTCTACGTCCTCGCCAGCATTTTCTGTTACCTGAGTTTTTAATATTAGCCATTCTAACTGGTGTGAGGTAGAATCTCAGTGTTGTTCTGATTTTCATTTCCCTATAACTAGGGATGTTGAGCATTCAACATCTTTAGGTGTTTCTTGGCCATTTGATATTCCTGAGCTGAGAATTCTTGGTTTAGTTCTGTACCCAATTTTTAAATTTTTTAATTTGATTCTCTGGAATCTAGCTTCTTAAGTTCTTTGGATACTAGCCCTCTATTAGATGTAGGATTGGTAAAGATCCTTTCCCAATCTGTTGGCTGCCCTTTTGTCTTGACAGTTTCCTTAGCCTTACAGAAGCTTTGCAATTTCATGAGATCCCATTTGTCGATTCTTGATCTTAGAGCATAGGCCATTGTTGTTCTGTTCAGGGAACTTTCCCCTGTGCCTATGTGTTCTAAGCTCTTTCCCACTTTATCTAATAATTCAATGTACCTGGTTATATGTGAAGGTCTTTGATCCACTTAGAAATGAACTTTATACAAGGAAATAAGAAAGAATCAATTTATATTCTACAGCATGCTGACTGCCAGTTGAATCAACACCATTTTTTTTGAAGAGTCTGTCCTTTTTCCATTCAATGTTTTTAGTTCCTTTATCAAAGATCAAGTGACCATGGTTGCATGGGTACACTTCTGGGTCTCCTTTCTGTTTCATTGATCTACCTGCCTATCTCTGTACCAATACCATGCAGATTTTAATCATAATCGATTTGTAATACACCTCAAGGTCAGGGAGGGTTATTACCCCAGAAGTTTTGTATTGTTGAGGTTGATTTCACTATCCTGGGATTTTTGTTATTCCAGATGAATTTGCAAATTACTCTTTCCAACTCTATGAAAAATTGAGTTGGAATTTTGATGGGAATTGCATTGAATTTGCATTGCTTTTGGCAAGAAGGTCATTTTGACAATGTTGTTCCTTCTAATCCATGAACAAAGATCAGCAAAGACTCAAGCCCACTGACATGTTAGTTGCATTTCTAGCTATGCAAGTACCTGGTCACTATCCACTCACTCCTACTTGTACTCCCTCTAAATATTACATGTCCTCCCACATGTCTTGCCTCAGCAAAGCATTACAACAGTCTGCTTCACAGAAATATCAAGTGAGTTAGCATCTAATGACACAACTAGAAATACCTATTTCAGTGTCCTTTGCCTTAATGTATCCAGGTTAATTTTGAGATCTTTGATTCACTTGGACTTAAGTATTATGCAAGGTGATAAGTATGGAACTATTTGCATTCTTTTATATGCAGACATTCAGTTGGATGAGAAACAATCTACAGATTCAATATCATTCCCATCAAAATTCCAACAATTAAAGAACTTCGAGAAGTATCACCATCCCTAATTTTAAGCTACTATACAGACCAATAGTAATATAAACAGCATGGTACTGGCATAAAAGAACTGGTACAACCACTCTGGAAATCAGTCTGGCAATTCCTCAGAAAATTGGACATAGTACTACCTGAAGACCCAGTTATTCCACTTCTGGGTATATACCCCAGAGAAGGCCCAGCATACAACAAAGACACATGCACCACAATGTTTATAGAAGCTCTGTTTATAATAGCCAGAAGCTGGAAAGAACCCAGATGTCCTTCAGTAGATGAATGGATACAAAAATTGTGGTACATTTACACAATGGAATACTATTCACCTATCAGAAACAATGACTTTATGAAATTCTTAAGAAAATGGATTCATCTAGAGAATATCATCTTGAGTGAGGTGACCCAGTCACAAAAGAACAGACATAATATGCAGTCAATGATAATAGGATACTAATGGCCAATAGCTCTGAACACCCCAGAAACAACTCACAGACTATATGAAATTCAAGAAAAACAATGGTCAAAAAAGAAGAAAAAAAACATTATGCTTAATTTTTACACAAAAAGAAATCTTTGACTATTTCCAGGCTACATCTTTTTTTACATGTACTTTATGCTCTTTTAAATGTAAGATTTTAATGCATACTATCAAACCTTTAAAAAAATCAAGTACTGACAATAATGTATTCATATACTTTTATGCAAAAATCCTTAAAATCTGTACATTGATCTTTGTTATTTAAAATAAAGTTGTTCAATTAAAAAAAACAAAAAACTCTACTCATTTTTTATAGTAAGGATTATTTTAGCTAACCTGAATTTTGCTTTTGTTTCAAGTAAAATTGTGTAATATTCTTTCAAATCAGTAAGGAATTGTGTTTGGATTTTTTATTAATATTGCATTAATCTATAGGCTGCTTTTAGTAGGATGATCATTTTTACAGATACATGAGCATTGGAGAACTTTTCATCTTCTGGTATCTTCTTTAACTTATTTCTTCAAGCCCTTAAATTTTAATGACATAAGACTTTCACTTGCTTAATGCTACCCTAAGATATTTTATATTAAGTCTACTGTAAAATGTGTTATTTCCTATAATTTTTCTCTGCCCATTTTTTCATTGTATATAAGCAAGTTGTTGTTCTTCAATCTTGTACACAGTTACTTTGCTGAAAGTGTTTATCAGCTGTAAGAGTTTCCTAGTGACTTTTAGGATAACTGATATATACCATATCATATATGTAAATAAGGATCCATTGACTTCTTCCTTTTCACTTTGTATCCCCATGGCCTTCTTTAATCATCTTATTGCTCTTGCTAAACTTTCAAGTATTATATTGAATAAATATGGAAAGAATAATCAACATTGTCTGTCTCCTAATTTTAATGAAATTGCTGGCCATTGGTTTGGTATAGAATGTCTCTATTATGTTTAGGCATACCCTTTATATTCCTAATATTTTCAGTACTTTTATCAAGAAGAAGTTTTTAATTTTGTTAAAGACCTTTTCTACATCTAATATGATGACCACAAGGGCTGTTTTTCTTTCAGTTTATTTATACAGTGAATAATCTTGACTGGCTTCCACATGTCCACATGTCCCTGCATATATGGGATAAAAACATGGTGGATATTAAAGTGGATAATCTTTTTGGTGTGTTCTTAGACTTTGTTTGCAAGCATTTTGAGTATTTTTCCACCTACGTTTATGAGGAAAAGTAGTTTGTAATTCCTCTTTATTGGATCTTTATGTGTTTTGGATATCAGGGTAATTATGGCCTCATAAAATGAATCTGGCAACGTTCCTTCTGTTTCTTGAAAATGTGTCTTTTATTCATCTGATATAATTGTCATCTTAGAGGCTTAATAATGAATAAACTCACCATTTCTATTTCTTCCTGAACTTTGGCTGACTGCTTCAACTCAGATATTCTGACTCAAATTTCTCTCAAAGCTGACTAATTCAATCTGCTTCTCTTAGCTTCTCACTAAATTGTTTAGCAATTTGTCTAATCTTCTGACTCTTCATTCTCTGGATGAATCCTGCTTTGAACAAAACTGACTAAACTCAACTAAACTGACTGATTAAATTAAACTCAACCAAAAAACAAACAAACAAAAAAAAAAACAAAAAAAAAACTTCCTAACAAACTCAACTTCATTTCACTGTACTCCCTCCACTGATTCCCAACTTGAATGACTGAACTGAATAACTCCTGAGAGTATCTGATCTCTGCATCATTTTGTCAAATCTTTCTCTGATTCATCACTTTGCCCCTCAATTACATGTCATTATTTGGTATTAGAGGTGTGCACTAAAGTATTCCAGACAGAGAGATTAAAGATATATACTAAGGGCATGTCTGCATTCCAGACTGATCACAGACCTAGGTCTTTGAGTATGATCAAACCAGTCATGTTGCTGTATTAAAATTCTTCTACAGTTTCCATTTTGTGGACTAACTTGAGGAATATTGGTGTTAACTCTTCTTTGAACATCTAGTAGAATTATGCACTAAAACCATTTGAATTAATTTTGGTTTGAATTCTACTTTAGATATTAAAATGGAGGTAACAGCATGCTTTTTAAATTCATTTGCTTGGAATATTTTTTTCTAACCTATTACCCTGAGACAATGTTTATCTTTGATGTTGTGATATTTTTTAATGCAACAAAATTATGGTTCCAGTCTATTTTTATTCATTCTGTTATTCTGCTTCTTTTTATTGGGGAATTTAGGCCATTGATATTTAGAGATAGTGATGATAAATGATTTTCTTTCTTATTATGGTAGTGATAGTGATAATGGTGTATGTGTTTCTTCTTTTGGTTTTGATGATGGGAGATTACATATTTTTTGTGTTTTCATGAGTACAGTTAACCTCCTTCAATTCGTATTTTACCTTTTAGTATCCCCTGATACTAGATTTGACTGGATCTATACATATTTAAATTTGATTTTATTATGTAATATTTTATGTTCTCTATTTATGATGATTGAAAGATTACTTGCCAACAATATCCTAATAAAACTAAAATTAAAATTAATTCCATAGCATTATTTTATAAAAATGTATAGGTTTTATCTTCAAGATAGCAATAAGCATAATTATTATCTTCAAAAATACAAATTTTGGGTTGAATTTTTATTTGTATTTTTGTTTTTCTGAGAGAAAGGACATATGTTGGGTAAGTAGAGAGATGAGAAGAATCTGGAAGGAGTTAAGAAAGGGTTAGAATATGATTAAAATGTATGAAAAACTAAGAAAAAAAAGTTCAAATTTTAAAACTGAACTTTTTTCTATCCAAACAGACAATTTGTATTAATTTACTAATTAAATTAAAAATCTGAGAATTCCCAGGGACTAAAACACCAACCAATGAGCACATATGGAGAAAACAATGGCTCCAGCTGCATATGTAGCAGAGATTAGCATTGTCTGTCATCAATGAGAGGAAAGGCCTTTGGTCCAGTGAAGGTGTGTTTCCTCAGTGTAAGGGAATGCCAAGGTTCTGAGGTGGAGAGCATGGTTGGGAAAGGAAGCATCTTCATGGAAACAAGTGAAGCAGGATGGGGAACAGGAGTAGGGAGAAAGAGGATATCATTTGCCATGTAAATCCAGAGAATATTCAATAAAACAAAGAAAAAAGATCTGTAGATAAGTTAAATAGACTATATAGATACTCCCAGTATCTGTCTAGGCTGCCTTTTCTACTGATCATTCTGAAATGTTTTAGACATTGATGTTAAATTTTGTCTTGTTGATTTACAAGTACATATTGTACTTCTGTAATATTGAATTTTTATTCATGTGCAATTGTTGATTCGTGGTTTAAAATTCCCTGAATGTTATTTGTACCTTGCCTATAATCTTGCCTTCTTAGTATATTGGTGTCCCATCTTCTGTTGCCAGAGTTTTACTCCTACTTACTCATCAATGATTTTTATAAAGGAATATATAGAGATTAAGCTTTCACACTTGCTGTGTGAAGATGTGCCATGTAACATTTACATATCTTCCACAAAAAAACTCTAAATAATGATACATAATCTATCCATTCATTTTCAATGGAGGATTAATGAACTATCAAGCCATACCTAATCAGAAACTTATGAGATATCTCTTCCCAATCTCAATGTGTTTCTTCTTGCATTTAATTCTGACTGTAGTTTCAAACAATATATGTGATTGTGCAACAGAAAAAAATGTCTATTAGAACTAATTTAATTGAGGTGTATTGTTACCTACATGAACATGTTCACACTATTTCTTTGTTACCTTTGTGAGAAGATTTCAGCAAAACACATTAGGACTCACTAGCTTCCAAATTCTGCCTATCTGCTCTGTGATGAGTATGTTCTAAAGTATCATTCCCTTGCAGCTAAGGCTAGTGATTCAAGACAAACATTCTTGTTCACCAGTCACAGCACCCAAACACACACACACACACACACACACACACACACACACACACACACACCACCACCACCACCACCAACACCAGCACCACCACCAACATCCATTCATCCATCAAAACCATTATCATCATCTCAGTAGAAGGTTTGAAGTTTGTTAACTTCATCAAAAAGTTTATTTATTACCAGCTTCTTTCCAGACCTTATAAAAATAACTAAGTTCATTAGTAATGGACAACTATGCCTTTCCCATTTATTAGAATCCCACTGTTCATATATGAACCACTTTAAAATTTGTACTTTTCTTAACAATTTGTCATATAACATAAAAGTTTTCTTACTTCTCTGTTACACACTTAATATAATTATTCATTGTGGTTAAACTATCTGTTCTAGACAGAGATATTTTGTGGTATTCTGACTGGATTTCAACTGATAAATTATAAAAGCAATGGAAGGCTTACAGTTATAAAATAAAGAGTAAAACTGTTTTGCTACACAATCAATATTTAGGAGACAGGGAAATTCAGAAAACAAAGAATGAATGCAGACTCCAGACTCTAACATAAAGGGATAGTATAAAAATTCATTTTTGTTAATCAATAAAAATCAGTATCTCAATATCACATAAAATGATTACTATCAAACCAATATTCTAGATTCATGATTTTTGCATTGTGGAGGTATTTTAAATTTCCAATCACTTTAAAAGTATTTTAAGAGGAAGAACCAGTTATTTCTAATGAAAGACATATAATACAGAAAAACATAAATATGGATGATGTACCAGTTTTAAATTTCTACTAAAATAACTATATCCAAGTAACATCTGACTCTTTAAAGTTGACATTCTCAACTCCAGATTAAAAAATGGTGACTAGGATTCCCTGTTTGGCTGTGTGAAAAGTTCAGGGACATTATATTATTTGAAGGCACTTTTTTCCCCTAGAGCTTATTTATTGCATTTTTTATCTCAATATTCCTGAGTATGAATTAAAGGATTCAGCATAGGAGCTACCATAGTATAAAACAGAGCAACACCTTTATCAAATATCAAGGTCACTGGGAATAGATATACAAATATTCAAAGAATAAAGAATAAAACTACCACTATGATGTTAGGAAAACAGGTGAACAGAGAATTGTGCCTGCCTCTAAGTTATGATTCTTGGAAAGAACAGGAATCCATGGCCCATACCTAGACATAATAAAAGCAATATACAGCAAACCAACAGCCAACAAGAAACTTAACAGTGGGAAACTTGAAGCAATCCCACTAAAATCAGGGATTTGACAAGGCTGCCCACTCTCACCCTGCCTATTAAACATACTAATGAAAGTCCTGGCCAGAGCAATTACAAAGCAAAAGGAATCAAAGAAATACAAATTGGAAAAGAAGAAGTAAAAACATCACTATTTGAAGATGACATGATAGTGTTCTTAAGTGATACCACAAATTACACCAGAGAACTTCCACAGATGACAAACAAGTTCAGCAAAGTGGCTGGATATAATATTAACTCACACAAATCAGTAGCCTTCCTGCAATCAAAGAAAAAACATGTGGAAAAAGAAATTAGGGAAAAGATACCCTTCAAAACATTCACAAAAATTATGAAATAACATGGTGTGCCTCTAACTAAGCAAGTGAAGGACATATATGACAAGAACTTCAAAACACTAAAGAAGGAAATCAAAGAAAATCTCAGAAAATGAAAAGATCTCCCATGCTCATGGATTGGAAGGATGCACATTGTAAAAATGGCCATCCTACCAAAAGCAATCTACAGATACAATGGAATCCACATCAAAATTCCAACCCAGTTCTTCATTGAGTTTGAAAGAGCAATATGCAATATCATATGGAATAACAAAAGACCTAAAATAGTGAAATCCATCCTCAAAAACAATAAAACATCTGCTGGAAACACTATTCCTGACCTCAAGCTATATTACAAGGCAATTGTGCTGAAAACTGCATGGTACTGGTACAGAAATAGGCACGTGGAACAATGGAATAGAATAGAAGATCCAGAAATGAGCCTTCACATATATGGTCACCTGATTTTTGACAAAGGAGCCATAAACATTCAATGGAAAAAGAAAAGCCTATTCAACAAATGGTGTTGGTCCAACTGGCACTCAGCATGCAGAAGAATGAAAATAAACCCTTTCTAATCTCCTTGTACAAGGCTCAAGTTTAAGTGGATCAAAGATCTCCACATTAAACCAGATACACTGAAACTATTAGATGAGAAAGTAGGATAAACCTTAGAACACATAGGCATAGAAGAAAATTTTCTCAATAAAACAACAATGGCTCATGCCCTAAGGTCAAAGATTAACAAATGGGACTTAATGAGATTGCAAAGTTTCTGTAATGGTGACACTGTCAAGAAAACAAAATGGCAGCCAACAAAATGGGAAAAGATCTTTACCAACTCCACATCAGATAGAGGCCTAATATTCAAGGTATACAAAGAACTCAAAAAGCTAGACACCAGAGAATCAAACAACCATATTAAAAAATGGGGTACAGAGCTTAACAAAACATTCTCAGTTGAGGAATATCGAATGGCTGAGAAACATCTAAGGAAGTGCTCGACATCCTTAGCCATCAGGGAAATGCAAATCAAAACAACCCTGAGATTCCACCTCACACCAGTCAGATTGGCCAAGATCCAAAACTCACATGACAACAGATGCTGGCGAGGTTGCGGAGAAAGAGGAATACTTCTCCACTGTTGGTGGGGTTGTAAACTGATACAACCACTCTGGAAATCAGTCTGGTGATACTTCAGAAAATAGGACACAGTACTACCTGAAGATCCATCTATTCCACTTCTGGGCATATACCCCAGAGATACTTTAATACACAACAAAGATATATGCACCACAATGTTCATAGCAGCTCTATTTATAATAGCCAGAAGCTGGAAAGAACCCAGATGTCCTTCAGTAGATGAATGGATACAAATATTGTGGTACTGAAAGATCTCCAAAGGGAGACCCTCACTCAAATCTCAGGAGAGGCATGCACCCAGCGAGGCACCGAGACCAGACTTGCTGCAATCACATGAGGAAGTTTATTGAAAGTGAAACAGAGATCTCAGGCCAGCATGCTGGGGCCGAGACTCATACACCACGCAGGGGTAGAGGAGTTTGACCCCGGCCTGAACTTGTAATGGGCTTATAAAGGCAAAAACCACAAGAGGAAGACAGGGGGAATGAGGAAATTCAAAGTGGGCAATGAGGAAATTCAAAGGGGAAGAATCATACACTTTTTATCAGTACACCCCCGGGCACACCTAGGGTGTTGAAACATTCCACAGAGGTCATCCGGACCTTCTGTGGTATTTTGGGAACTCAAATCTCAAGAAAGTGGGATTTCCTGGGTGGGATTTCCTGGGAGCGATTTCCTGCAGAGGAAATCCCTAGGACAAGGAATCAGTGTCCTTTGACAACCTTTTACTCTTCATTCCCCCATTTTTCTTTTTCTAAAAAGCTCTAATCTTAGAGCGATCCCTCAGCTTCTTATAATATCTGGTATTGTTGTCTTAGGACCATTACCTGTACAGCACTCACCCTTTCTTTTATAAAAGTCACCAGTCTATTGAGAATGCATGGCCCAAAGGTTAGGATTAGCATTAAAATGAGTAAAGGCCCGACCAAAGGGGAGACTAGCTTAGAGAACCAGGGTGACCTGTTAAACCAATATTCATACCATCCTTGGTATGTTTCTCTTTCTTTTTTTCTGTTTTCTAGTCTTTCCCTAAGCTTTGCCATAGAATCCCTTATGACACCAGAATGATCTATGTAAAAGCAACATTCTTCTTTTAGGGCAGCACAGAGCCCTCCTTCCTTTAGTAAAAGCAGATCTAATCCCCTCCTGTTCTGTAGCACTACCTCTGATAATGAAGTCAATGACTCTTCTAGTTTGTTTATGGACTGTTCTAATGCTCCCAGGTCCACGTCCATGGCTGCTCTGAGTTCATTATAGTAATAGTGTTGTTGGATGAGGGCAGCTGCCCCTGTTCCAATTCCTGCTGCCACTCCAAGTCCTAACAAGACAGCTAAGGTCAAAGTTATAGGTTCTCTCTTGTTCGAGTATGGTGGTCAAATTCATCTATAAACGAGGTATCATCATGATAAATGACCCTGGGCACCAGTTGGACTAAAACACAAAAGTCTTTAGTACTGTTAAACAGTGAAGTATGCAGGCAGGGGGTCAGGCCGGTGCCACAAGCCCACCAGGTATCAGGAGGGGGTATTAGGTATTTATCTTGGCCTGCTGTCAGGTTGGAGATAGTTACATTACAGAGGGGCTGGTGTCTGGTAGGTACTCTTCCTATGCACAGCCCAGTTCCTAATACTGCAGACAGGGTCAGCTTTCGTTGGCTTCCCCAGTAGCAGAGTGAGTGGTCAGGAGTAACATTATAGCTTCATAGCTGAGCTATTCCTTCATAGTAAGGGGGATTGGAAGCAAAACACAGCCAGCAGGACTGAGTAGCGGCAGGGTTAGTGCGGTTTAAAACAACAAATGCACTATCAAGCAGATTGAACAGGCGGTCCTCAGTTCTCATAGGGAGATAGGAGGGTGTGGTCAAAAGGGGATACAAGTCCTCCTTTGGTGACAGAGTGAGACAAGGAGGTCTCTCAGGCCTGGGTACAGGGTTATCAAGCACCGAATTGGGGCCTACGAGTCGTGTGGGTGGAATCTCTATCTTTATCTTAATAACAAAAACGAATCCAAGGTCCCCTCTGCCAGTATAGACTCTCCATCCCCAACGGTTTCCTCTTACCCACTGAAGATCTTGTTTTCCCTGTGGGGTGAAGCTTATATTTAGAGGATTACAATAACTGTCTTTGCACGGTCCCTGAGGGCTACCCAAGCTTTCAGAGGCACACCCAGTCCTAATAGCCGGGTATTTGGATGGATCTCTTTCCCCTTTCTCTGGCTCCCCTGGCCTAGGACCCTTTTTAACTATTAGATCCCAAGCGGAGAAAGGGTTCCAGTAGGCTTCTCCCGTGGTCTCACATCCCCATTTACTACAAAAATAGTCTGAGGCCCCTCTCTTCATTTCCCTGGTGTGTCCCTGTCCGGGGCAGACATAGAAATCTGCTGCCTGAAGGTTGGCTCAGAAAAACTGTCCTGAACACACCAATGTGCTCCCTATGCCATGAGGGACAAACTTTTCTTCTGGGGGTGGCTTTTCTAAATTGGTATAACTGGAAAGATCCCAGGCCATAGAGCCGGCTGCTAACTTACAGACATCGGGTGCAAGATCAGGCCACCAGGTCCAAGAAGGGTGCACTGCGGTTGTTGACCACATGACGTCGCCCTCTTCATTAAGCACTTCCCAGGTTAATTTTTGAGAGGCATGGGTGTTATTACCCAAGGTTGGGGATATGACGAAGGCGCAGCTTAAGAGGATTATCACCAGCTGCCACTGTCCAATTGTCTTCATGGTTATCTCTGCCTTGACTGGGTGTCCTCTTTACATAGGAGGCATGGACCCAAGCAGCAATTCCGTCGACCTTGACTGCCGAGGTGGTAGTCAACAGCACCAGGTAGGGTCCCTTCCACCGGGGCTCAAGCGTGCCAGCACGATGTCGTCTGACCAGGACTGAGTCTCCAACCTGGAATCTGTGGGGCACTGCAGTGGTTCCTGGAGTGTAGGCTGCTTTGATTCAACTCCAGATCTGTGTTTTAATAACTTCTAAGGCCTTTAAGTGGGTAAATAAAACAGAGGAGGAATAAATTCTAAGGCCTTTAAGTGGGCAAATAGAGCAGAGAAGGAGGGGGAGTTAGTGCCAGGATCCAATATCCCGCACGACTCCGTTAAGGGGGGCGGTCCCCCATGTAGAATTTCATAAGGAGTAAGGCCAAAACGCCCCAGCGAGTTTTGGACTGTAAGAAGCACAAAGGGTAGGAGGGTCACCCAGTCTTTACCGCCGGTCTCAATAGCTAATTTAGTAAGGGTCTCTTTTAGAGTTCTATTCATTCTTTCTACCTGTCCTGAGCTCTGGGGTCTGTAAGCACAATGTAATTTCTAATTGGTCCCCAATAAAAAAACTAATATCTAACTAACCTGGGCAACACAGATGGCCCATTGTCTGATCCAATTACCTTAGGGGTGCCAAACCTAGGGAAGATCTCTTCTGGAATCTTCTTAGCTATGACCACTGCTGCCATTTCTCTCTTTGTGGGGAGGCTTTTACCCGCCCAGAAAAGGTATCTATAAAGATTAATAGATACTTACATCTATATCTTCTTGGCTCAGTTCTGTAAAATCCACTTCTCAGTAAACCTCAGTTCTATCTTCTCTCCTCCCGGCCTTCTACATACATTTGCTTTCTAACATGGCACACAGTTATCTACTCAAATTGGCACAAAAGAATTTGACCTCAAGACAGTCTTTACAAGTTTGTCTACCTCTAGATGAGTCCATTGATGCATTCTCTTCAAGTCCAGTGCTGTACACCAGGTCCTGGATAGGGCAATGAGCTCAACAGGTTATAGGGGTTAAGTACTGTGAGGTGGAGTTCTGCCACCAATTTGTTTACCTCTCAGAGATCTTGAACTGTCCAGCAGTCATTGGTTCCATGTTTCCACACCAGTAGGAGAGGCACACTTCAGGATGATGGACACATACGAAGTTGTTGGAGTAACCGAATGATGAGTGTCTTGATCCCGTCTCATGCCTCCTTTGATATGGGGTACTAACGCACCAATAGCCTGGACTTTCAGCTCCATATGGGCAGGGGCTGGTTCTTAGCCTCCCTCATTCCTGCAGTCTCTGCCCAGGCCTGCGGATATGCCTGCAGCCACCATTCCATCTGATCTGAGGCAGGCTGTTTAGAGTTGGTACTCGTCCTCCAACTGGATGGTTAGAACCTGCACAGGCTCCCCTTCTGGACCTCTAACCTGTGGTCCATCAGAGTGGAAGTGAATCTGTGCCCCATCTTAGTCAGGAGGTCTCTCCCCAACAGGGTGCAGGGACAGTCTGGCATTACAATGAATAAGTGGGATACCCGGCCCATTCCGAGAGCCACAGATATTCGGGTAGTCCATAAATATTTAAAACTTTAGAGCCACATGTCCGGGGCTTCTGTTGCTGGTGTCCCCTTTTTTTCTTGTTGGGGCAATATTTGCCTCAGTGGCCTTCTTCTTTATAGTAAGTACATTGATCTTTGTCAAGAGGCTCCCTCCTAGTGCCAGACTTGATTCCTAACTCCCTGGCCCTTCACTACTGTGGCCAAAATCCTACAAATTCCCTTTTTGTCTACTACCCTCCGGTCCTCTCTTTCCTCTGCCTTCTGCTTCTCTCTTTCTTGCTTCTCTTCCTCAGTCTCCTCCTTATGAAACACTTTCTCTGATTCCTTCACCAAATCCTGGAAGGTATAGTTTTGGAATCCCTCTAGCCATTGTAACTTTCTCTTAATATCTGATGCTGACTGCTGTATAAATGCCATAGCCACCTCTGCCTGCTGACCCTCAGAGGTTGGGTCAAGGTATAACCCCTGTAAGCTTCCATTAAACATTCAAGAAACACAGACGGCGGTTCAACAGGTCCCTGAAAAACCTCTCTTACCTTAGCCAAATTCGTGGATCACCTGTGGCTCCCTTGAGACCTGCCACTAGAGCCCAGTGGTGGACCGTGAGACGCTCCTTACCTTCTGCAGAGTTGTAATCCTAGTCAGGGCAGATCAAGGGAAAAGCTGTATCTATAAGGTTAGGGAGATTGGTGGGGGTCCCATCTGGTCCTGGAACATTTTTTCTAGCTTTCAGGAGGATCCTCTCCCTCTCTTCCGTAGTAAAGAGGACCTGCAAAAGCTGCTGGCAGTTGTCCCAAGTGGGCTGATGAGAACACATCAGGGACTCAAAGAGTCCCGTCAGGCCCGAGGGGTTCTCTGAAAAAGAGGGGTGGTTAGTTTTCCAGTTATACATATCGGCTGATGAAAACGGCCAACACTGTAGCAGGACTAGTTCTCCCGGAGCTGGGGCGGGTCCATAAGCCCGTAATGGTAGGGCAATAGCAGAGCCAAGCTCCACGCCATTTCCCTCTGGGCTTCGACCCTGGCGGCTTCAGGTCCAGGCTGCTGGTCCTGTTTCAGAGGTCTTCTGGGAGTCAGTGGGAGTCGGCGCCTGTGGGGGACTTGCATGAGAAGCTGGTTGAGGGTATGGGGGTGGAGGGTTGTCGAGGAGAAGAAAACCATCATCAATTTCAGGATAGATCTGCATGGGGGCTGATGGAGCAGGTGCCGGCTTGTCTGGAGGAGGTACTTTTGGTTTCTTGGCCATGGCCACCATTGCTGTTTCTGCCCCCGCTGTCCAGGGTCTCACCCAGGATGTTGGGTTTTGGACCAGGCCCTCCCACACGATGATGTATGGAACCTGATGGAGTGTCCTCCTGAAGCCTGAAAAACAATTCGCTTAACAGCGGAGATGAAAGATGATTAAAAGTTCCCTCTGAAGGCCATCCTATGCCAAAACTCGGCCATTTGGAGGAGCAGAAAGTCTGCCACGGTCCTTTCCTAACTTCAACAAAAAAGATTATGGGCCCTTGTCTTAATGTCAGTCCAATGGTCCAAAGTCAGTGTTAGTGGGGTCGTCACAGTCTGGCCCATTTCTAATTCTGACACACACACACAAAACACTCACAGATACTACAAAACAGAGAGACAAAGTCAGTCACCTACCTCGAGTCTACCCGAAATTCTGAAAAGAACCAGATGGCCCAGAATTGGCCGTCTGACACAGATCGTCAAGGAGAAAAAGTGATCTCCTGACTTTTCCCGCGGGGGTCCACCAGGCGTCCCTGGTCCTCCCCCTGTCCTCCTGGGATGTCTACCAGGGCGAGCAAACGGCGGACACCCGGACAAGTCTAATCCCGTTCACTCTGCTCCTCCCTTGGAAGAGCAGACTCGGTTAGAGCGTTTGCGAATACAGAACTGCGATCGCACCAGACCTCTGAACACTCCACAAACACAGAATCACAATCTGGACAATCCACAAACACAGAATCACGATCTACAAACACAGAGTCACAACAGGACAACAAGGAAAGAAAGGAAAGAAAATCCTTACCTAGAAGTAGGTCTAGGGCCCCTGAGTGTTCGCGCAAATCCAGGACGAGCCCCCAAATGAAAGACCTCTGAAGGGAGACCCTCACTCAAATCTCAGGAGAGGCGCGCACCCAGCGAGGCACCGAGACCAGACTTGCTGCAATCGCATGAGGAAGTTTATTGAAAGTGAAACAGAGTGAGATCTCAGGCCAGCATGCTAGGGTGGAGACTCATACACCACACAGGGGTAGAGGAGTTCGACCCCGGCCTGAACTTGTAACGGGCTTATAAAGGCAAAAACCACAAAAGAGGAGGACAGGGAGAATGAGGAAATTCAAAGGGGCAATGAGGAAATTCAAAAGGGAAGAATCGTACACTTTTTATCAGTACACCCCCGGCACAACTAGGGCATTGAAACATTCCACAGAGGTCATCCAGACCCTCTGTGGTATTTTGGGAACTCAAATCTCAAAAAAGTGGGATTTCCTGGGTGGGATTTCCTGGGAGCGATTTCCTGCAGAGGAAATCCCTAGGGCAAGGAATCAGTGTCCTTTGACAACCTTTTACTCTTCAGTACATTTACACAATGGAATACTACTCAGCCACCAGAAACAATGACCTAACCAAATTCTTAAGAAAATAGCTGCATCTAGAGAATATCATCCTGAGTGAGATAACCCAGTCACAAAAGAACAGACATAATATGCAGTCAGTGATAGTGGGATGCTAATCCCAGAGGCTTGCACTGCCCCAGAAACAACTCACAGACTGTATGAAGTCCAAGAAAAAAAGAAAACAAAACAACAAAAAAAAAGTCATGCTCAATCCTTACCCACCATGAACACATTGACAAATTCCAAGATGCACCCTATAGTATATATACTGTTTGCTCATTGTAAAAAAACAAAAAAAAAAAAAAAAAAAAAAAAAAAAAAAAAAAAAAAAAAAAACTTTACACACCAAGAAAACTTTGACTATTTCGAGGTTGCATCTTGTTTTACATGTACTTTATGCTCATTGTAACTAGTGGGATCTTGATCACACTATGAAACCTTTAAAAAAAAAAAGCCAAGTACTGACAAAAATGTATTATATACTTTTATGCAAAAAAGCTTAAAATCTGTACATTTATCTTTGTTTCTTAAAATAAAGTTGTTAAAAAAAAACCATGTACACTGAAACTAATAGAAGAGAAAGTGGGGAAAAGTTTAGAACACATCAGCACATGGGAAAATGTACTGAACACAACACCAATGGCTTATGCTCTAAGATCAAGAATTGACAAATGGGACCTCATGAACTTGCAAGTTTCTGTAAGGCAAAGGATATTTTCAAGAAAACAAAATGGCATCCAACAGACTGGGAAAGAATCTTTACTAATCCTGTACTGGATAGAGGGCTAATATTCAATATATACAAAGAACTTTAGAAATTATTTTCCAGAGAATCAAACAATCCTATTAAAATGGGTTATAGAGTTAAACAAAGAATCCTCAACTGAGAAATACTGAATGACTGAGAAGCACCTGAAGAAATGCTCAAGGTCCCTAGCCATCAGGGGAATGCAAATCAAAACAACCCTGAGATTCCACCTCACACAAGTCAAAATGGCCAAGATCAAAATCTCAGATGGCATCAGATGCTGACAAGGATGAGAAGAAAGAGGAACACTTTTCCAACTCTTGGTAGGGTTGTAAGCTGGTACAACTATTCTGGAAATTAGTCTGGTGTTTCCTCAGTAAATTGGACATGATACTACCTGAAGAACCAGATATTTCACTCCTGTGAATATACCCCAAAGATGCTTCATCTTATCATAAGGACACATGCTCCACCATGTTCATAGCAGAATTATGTATAATAGCCAGAAGCTGGAAAGAACCCAGATGTCCTTCAACAGAGGAATGTGGTACATTTACACAATAGAGTACTACTTAGCTAGTAGAAACAATGACTTTATGAAATTCCTAGGCAAGTGGATGGAACTAAAGAATATCATTCTTAATGAGGTAACCAAGTCACAGAAGAACACACATGATATGCAGTCACTGATAATTGTATACTAGACCCAGAAATCTCTGAATACCCAAGATACAATTCACATACCGTATCAAGCTCAAAAAGAAGAAAGGCCAAAATGTGGAAGCCTCAGTCTTCTTGGAAGGGAGAACAAAACACTCACAGTATATGGTATAGGATCAAGTGGAAGAGCAGGGATTGAAGAGGAGGTTCTTCAGGGGCTGCCTCACTTAGGGATCTACCCCATGTGCAGCCACTGGGACCAAGCACTATAGCTGTTGCTGGGAGGTGCTTGCTGGCAGGAAATGGATAAGGGTGTCTCCTTAGTGGCTCTGCTAGAGTCATGCACCTGAGAATGCTTGAAGCTAACCTTCAGACTGAGCACAGGGACTCCATTGAGTGTGCTGTGGGGAGTGATGAAGGAGCTGAAGGGGATTGTGATCTCATGGTAAGAACAACATTGTCGACCAACCAAATCCTCACAGCTAGCATGAACTAGAACATCAACCATCGAGCATGCATTGAGAGGCTTATGGTTCCAGTTGCATATACTACCAAGAAGAGCAGTGCCTAGCATCAATGTGACTAAGGTCTTTGTTCCAGGGAGGTTATATTTTCCCAGCGTAGGAATGCCAAGGCACTGAGGTTGAGAGGGTGATTGGGAGCTAGTGCAACTTTGTAAAGACAAGTAGAGGGGGTTATGGGACCAGGGTGAGCAAAGGAGATAACATTTCATATGTAAATACATAGTACCTAATAAAAAATTTAAAAAATAAAATGGGATTTCTCCAGAAAAAATAAAAAAAGAACAATTCATACATGGTACATGGTAGGTAGTACATGGGTACAAGCTGACAGTGTTGTGTTCTGTTAGAGTCAGCTCTCTAGAAAGCTCATGGAGAAAGCTCAGCTCTTGAAGACCAAAGCCTAGTCTTTCATTTATGTATTAATTCAATCATTACTCCAGGTTTTTTTTTGATTATCTTATGAGTTTTCATTTTATGATGTTAACCCCTTGATTCTTTAAAAAGAGAAATCAAGTACATTTCTTAATATAGCAAATGAATTCAGAAATTTACCTGCTTTTGCGAGTACTGACAATAAGCTAGCTGAGTGAGATCCAGCTCTCACATCATCACTCCCACCAAACCTTGACCTAAATTTGCACTGTCCTAGACCCAACTAGACCTCAGAAGTATAACTACCATTATAAGCACAAACAAAAAGTTTGGCTGAGTGGGATCCCATATGGAGATCATCATTCTCTTACTTTCTGATTTCTTTTGAACAATTAGCCTTGTTATTTAATTATTCCTTTTTTTTACTGACTCATTAGTGCAGCTGCTTCTGTACCCTCAGGTCCATGAAGCCCCCCATAAAATTTATATTCCATTCTTACATTTTCCATCATTAAGTAATCCTGATTATATGTTCTTGAACTCATGTCTTCAGAGTTCTTTCCTACATCCTTAAAGGCTGTCCTGAAGTTTACAGTGTTCACTACCTTGCTGAGTAACAATGAACATGTCTTCACCTCCTGACCTAATGCTGTTTATAATTATCATGAAGTCAATGACCTGGGCAGAGAGAACATTCCCTGATTATTATGGCAGGGAGGATATTTTCTAAGAGAGGAACATAAAGTGAAATATATACATTATTATAACAAACAAGCCTTATACCTACCAACAGTCAAGACTTATGGAGGCCCAGGTCCTGCTAGCTCTTCTCCAGGGGCTGAAAACCATGTTACTCCATCCCTTCTATGCCCATGCAGAATTCATCAATGTGGTGACTGAAGGCCACTGCTTTGTAAATTCTGGATTCACTTTTTAATGGTTGTGGTGCAGATAGGCCATGCTCGGAGCCCTGATTTCTGATTGTGACAGAATGATTTCTCCAGGAGTTATAACAAGATGAAAAAAGATTCCTGGGCTCTTGGGATTTCAGAAATCCTCATGCTGCCATAAACAGTACATGATCTTCACGTTGCCAGAAGCAATGCATGGTCCCACAAGGCATTGTCTGTTGGAAGCCATTTGTGTCTCGCCCAAAGATGGCGCCAGCTTCCTGCCAATGATTCAGCCAACAGAGCTGTTATCCAGCCTGAGGGACATAGTGCGTATGTACCACGCACGTCACAGCCTGCTCTCGGGGCATGCTAATAAGATGCTGGAGGGTGCACCAATCAGGTAGCAACACGAGTCTCCTGGGCATTTATAAGCAGTGCACTTTCTTCCACGTGGTACCCTGCTCAGGAGTACTGTACAATAAAGGTTGTTCACAGAAGAATCCTGTTGTCGCACGTCGTTCTTGCTGGCAAGACATAGAGTGTGCGACAATTGTCCACACACTAAGTCTCTACCCTGCACTTAGATGTGACCACAGTAAGCCCAAGGCAGAAGCAGGACACCCCCTAAAATATGTGACAAGGTCTCTCTAAGCCCTGAGTCCAAGCCAATAGAAAGCTAGTGGTCAGACCCTGAACCATTTCAAAAGCTGTATTTATACTAAAGTTGAGGAGAAGGTGGTAAAAAGACACAGATAGAAATTATTCCTCCACTTAAATTTCTTTGTTCTAAAAGAGCTGTTAACACCTCTTATTGGGAAGATAATTTCTCTCTCAAGAGAACTACATTGAACAGAAATGTATAGTGTAAACTTTAAAGGTACAGTATTACCCTAGGACCACCAAGACCAAGTTCTCAGCACAATGGAGATATATTTGCTCCACAGAGATAAAGAACTTGGGAATAAGTGAGACAGGAGATATAGGACAAGTGAGAAAAAGGAGGTAACAAGGAAGAAGGGAAACAGGTATTATTAGGCGAGACAAATGGTTGACAAGATAAAATAGAAACAAATATGACCCATAGAAAAATGTCAGTTTATAAAGATTAAAAGGAAAACCCTTTGTTAAGATGAGATGTTTAATTTTCACTGGGCATGTTAATTACATAATTGCCAGACTACAACACTCTGATGCTTCGACCTTTGAATTCAGCCCCAGGAGAAGAAAAATAGCCAAATAAGAAAATAGACACTGCAGGCTACCTTCAGGAATGCAATCTTGCAGTTTTAGCAAGATAAGAGTTGGTAAAAAGAGCAAAGCCTGCCAAAGCCATGTTTGTGAGCTGGCTAGAGTCTTTTCATTCCCAAATTTTGTTTAATTATTGGGTAACAGGCTGCTTTCTGCTGACACTGAGGTGTTGTTTTTATTGCACACAAGAAAGTTTTGTTGCTAGTCAAGGTTAAGAAAAGCAGGCTGTGTCAGTCTGTGTCCAAGTTCTGGAGAACCATCTGAGGCTGAAGAAGTAGTCTGTGAGGCTGGACCAAGAAGTTGATTCCAAGGAAACATCTGAGGTTGACACTGGAGTTTCTGGAGCAGTCTGTAGTTGAATTAAAATCTGTTGAAACAGATGGACTATGGGCAGAGATAAAGTTAAGGAATTTAGAAAAAGAAATATTTTGAATGTACATTTGAAACTTTTAGGTTCTTTCTTCTAGTGGTTGGGGAAAGAAATCCAAAGACCAGGGAAACAGGGAGAGACCTCACCCTTAGGAACAAGCAATAGATAGAAAAACTTAGGCTGTTGCTTGACAGGGGTACTAATATAGAGTGTGTGAGTTTTTGGAAAAAGTCAGAAAATTTTAGGATTGGCTATATAAGGTTAATTCAAGAATAACTTTTATCAGAAAGCAGGGTCAATGTCTTGCTGTGAAGAAAAGAATATAGTTTGAGAGGCTTCTGTTACATTATTTGTCTTTCCTGGGGTGTTCAGATGGTTTCTAAATTTAAAATATTTTAGCAACATAGATGATTAGAAACTCTTTTTACAAATGGTAAGAGAAAGGGAATTTAACAGGTTTAAGTGTTGTTATGAAAAGTGAGAAAATTTGCTTTGTTTTCAAGAGATTGACTTGGACAGGCAAGTGGTCAGCAGTAAGGGTATGTACTGGCAACTGGGGTATCAACAGTGAGAGGGATTGTGACTAAAATAAGGAATGAAGGGAGATGCAAAGAAAGAAGAAGGAGACATTGAAAGAGGCATGGGGGTGATTTAGAATAAAATTTGGATGACCATGACCCAGACGAAGGTTTGACCATGAGAGAAAGGTGGGGGGAGGGGCATGGCTTGGGTTTGAATGCGTCTATAATTGAAAATATAGGCTTTGTTTACAGTGGTTTTTACCTGAGTACATCTGAACAGTTAATAAATTTAAGAGAATCAGTTGGGAATAGATATTTGATGATTATTTGCATAGAAGAAAATTAGTGGTGTGAAAAAAATGATGTTTTATCTGCAATAGATGGTCATAAGGAAACAGAGGGTTAGGATGTCTGATAATTGGGGGGTCAGTCTGATGAGTGTGAGGATATGTACTGATAATAGAGGGGTCAGTTGGATGTACCATCTGACAGGATACAGGTGTCATCTGTATAATAGCTAGAGGACCCTCTTTTATATGTGAGGAATAAAGGGGGATTTTGAGAGATTATTTTTTGACAGGAGTGTAGAAGATATGGGACAGAAAGTAGAGTAGTTTAAGAAATAATTTGTGGATGAAAACAAGGTGATTTAGAAGTAGTTTGGTATAGGAAATGTATTAGATGTGAGTATTTTGGGGCCCATGAGGTGAGGAAATTGGTCAGGAGGAAAGGTAAAAATAAGGAGTGACAATGGACAAGGTGGTCTTATAGTAAGATATTATTGGTTGGTATGAGAGATAATTCTAGATAGGTGACTTGGAGAAGAGAGTTGAGCTTTGAAAGATGACAGGCAGAAATTTCTGGAACTGAGGAAATTGAGGAGTGAGGCAGTGTCAGACCGGTTCTCAGAGAAGGAAAGACTGTAAAAGAAGAAGGTATCTATATACTGAAGCAGGTGGGAGGGAAAGGGGTGAAGGCAGGCCAAGTCTGTAAGAGTGCCTAACCAAAACGGTGGGGACTGTCTTTGAATCCGTATGGAAGAGAAAGTAGTCAGGTCAGTTGTTGGAGTTGTTAGGTGTCAGGGTCCATCTGTGGGAAGATTGAATGGTTTTGGGAGTGGGTATCCAGGAGTATTGAAGAGAAAGTGTGTTTAATATTGAGGGCTGAAAAGTGAGTGATATTATCAGGATAATGGAAAGAATATCCTAAAGATTAGAGACTTAAGGGTATAAAAGGACAACAGTTAATTGAATTAAGGTCCTGAACTAAGTGTAAAGTTCTGATAGGTTTTGATTGTTTGTTTCTTTGTTTGTTTGTATTTTGTTTGTTTGACTGTTAATATGAAAGTATTGTAAGGTAAAGAGGTGTGGCATAGAACTGATAGGTTTGAGGCCTAGGTAGAAATTGGCTTAGAGTAGGATGTTTGGGGGTTTGGAGATGTAAAGAAAGGTCTTTGAGTGTGGTTGACAGGGGTTTATGATGTGCAGCAATAGAAAAAGTTGTGGTACCCCATACAGTGGGGTTGACTAAAGAAGTGAGTAGAGGCCAACAGAGATTTGGGGATTTTTGAGAGTAAAAGTGTTCACCCAAATACTGAAAAAGGAAAAAGAGAAGTGTAGGAGTCTCCCAAGAGCTGTTATCATGGTGAAAAGGCACACTTATGCTTGAGTATGATAAAGATGACACCCCTTCCTAGTAAAGGAATAGGATGTGAGGGAATGAGGAAAATAAAGACACCCAGTGATTGTGTTATCTGTTGAATTTAAACTAAGACTGTCTGGTGTTTTCTATTACATGGTGACTTGAGTTGGCCAGATGGAAAGAATTTAGCTGATGTAAAACTTTTCTAGGATTTAGGATGGGAAGATTGGGCAAAGACTAAGCTCCAGGGTAAAGGTAGTGAGTGGAGCATAGACTGACAATAGTACAGCTGCCCACAGGGACCAAGAAAGCTAGCTAGGAGGTCTGAAGGAGAGTCACCATTAGTGGTAGAGGCCTTGGCAAAGGTAAACATGTAGTCTCAATCTTGGGCTGTGAACTGGGCTGGGAACAAATCAAGACCTCTCACTTCTGCATAGCCAGAATAGCATGAATTGATTTTTAAATATTGCACCCAATAAAATCCCCACTGATAACAGTCTTTCTAAATAATATCAGGAAACTGCTTTATAGCTGGATGCCAGGAACTGATCCAAATTGCTGCCATTCCTATAATCCCTAGTACATATAAATATTATGGTCTCTTTGTTTGCTTCCTTTCTCTTTGACCAGATCAAAGGTAATTGTGAGAAATGGTCAGGCGAATATTGTTCTTTCTGTAATACTCTACCATAAAAACCAAGCCAGGTCCTGGTGAGGACTATTCACATCCAGAGAAAAAGTGTCTCAATTCCCCAGCCTCTAGATATCAGAAAAATTGGAGGGCAATCAAACACTCTTTTGAGGTCCTTACCTCCTTGACATCCCCCCTAATAAATGGCACTAACTTCTCATTTTACCTTTTGCTTCAGACCCTGACTTGGCATAGAAGCCATGGGTCTCTCCATGCTACCAAACTGGTTGGTATATTAGTCCCAGAGAACTCTGGAGGGTTTGGCTGGTTGATAATGTTGCTCTTCACATGGGGTTACAAATCTTTTTAACTTCTTCAGTCTTTTCTCTAGCTCCTTCATTAGGGCTCCCATTTTCAGTCCAATTGTTATTTGCAAGCATCCTCAACTGTATCTGTATGACCAAGTGCAGGGGTATCCATACCTGGTTCCTGAAAGTAAGCACTTTGTGGTATCAGCAATAATACTTGGGTTTGGTGGTTGCATATGCAGGAATTCCAAGGTGAGGCAGTCTCTGAGTGATCTTTCTTCAATTCCTGCTCATCTATCTGTCCCTGTATTACTTCCCTTGACTGTTTTGTTCTCCCTTCTAAAAACGGTTGAGGCATTCCCATTCTGGCCTTCCTTCTTTTTGGCATCCATAAGGTCTGTGGATTGTTTCTTAGGTGTTCCAGCTTCTTGGGCTAGTATCTGCTTATCAGTGAGTGCATACCATGTGTGGTTTTTTGTTTTGTTTTGTTTTGTTGTTGTTGTTTTGCTTTTCATTTTGTTTTCTTTTGTTTCTGATTGGTTACCTCACTCAGGATGATAGTTTCTAGTTTCATCCATTTCTCTAGGAATTTCATGAAGTCACGGTTTCTTTGTTTTAATAGAAATTCTCGGCATTTAAATTTCAGATGTTATCCCTTTCCTACAATCTCATCCCCCTCTTCTTGCCATTACCTCCATGAAAGTGCTCCCTCTCCCAATCATCCACTCCCACCACAGCACCTTGGAATTCCCCTGCACTGGGAAAACAAGTTTTTGCTGGAACAGAGGCCTCTCTTCCCATTGATGTCAGAAAATGCTCTCCTCTTCTGCATATGTCTTTCCATGCAAACTCATTGGTTGATGTTTTCGTCCCTGGGAGCTATGGTAGGTTTGGATAGTTGATAATTTTGTTCATCCCATGTAGTTGCAGAACCTTTCAGATCCTTCAGTCCTTTCTTCCACTCCTTAATTTTAATCATCATGTTCAGCCTGATGGTTAGCTGCAAGCATCCTCCTCTGTATCAATATGGCTCTGGCAGACCCTCTGAGGAGGAATTCACATCAGGTTTTTGCAAGTAGGCACTACTTGGCATCATCAATAGTAGCTGGGTTTATTGAACACATATGGGGTATATCCCCAGGTGAGTCAGTCTGTGGATGATCTTTTCTCCAATCCCTGACCCCTATTTGTCTCTTTATTTCCTCTCATGAACATTTTGTTATTCCTTCTAAGAAATACTGAGGCATCCAATTTTTGACATTCCTTTTTATTTATTTTAGCATCATTAGTTCTATAGATGGGTTCTTGGGTATTCCAAGCTTTAGGGACTAGTATCTTCTTATAAGTAAGAATATATTATGAGTGGTCTTTTGTGACTAGGTTACCTCACTCAAGATGAAAGCTTCAAGTTACATCCATTTGTCTAGGAATTTCATGAAATCATTGTTTTTGAAGCTGAGTAGTACTCCATTGTGTATATGTGCCACAATTTCTGCATCCATTCCTCTGTTAATGGACATTTGGGTTCTGGCTATTATAAATAATGCTGCAATGAACATTGTAGTGTATATTTTCTTGTTATATGTTGGAGCTTCTTTTGGGTATACTTCCAAGAGTGGTATATCTGGGCCCTCGGGTAGTACTATGTCCAATTTTCTGAGGAACCACTAGATTGATTTCCTGAGTGATTGTACCAGCTTGCAATCCCACCAACAATAGAGGAGTGTTCCTCTTTCTCCACATCCTTGCCAGCATCTGTAGTCAGTTGAGTTTTTGATCTTAGCCATTCTGACTTAAATCTCAGAGTTGTTTTGATTTGCATTTCCCTGATGACTAGAGATGTTGGACATTTTTAGGTGCTTCTCAGCCATTCAATATTCTTCAGTTGAGAATTTTTTATTTAGCTCTGTACCCCACTTTTAATAGTATTATTTTATTCTCTAAAATCTAACTTCTAGAATTCTTTGTATCTATTGGATATTAGCCCTCTATCAAATGTGAGATTGTTAAAGATCCTCGCCTAATCTGTTGGTTGTCATTTTTTCTTCTTGACTGTGTCCTTGGCCTTATAGAAGCTTTGCAATTTCATGAGGTCCCACTTGTTGATTCTTTTCTTAGGTTAGGATCAAACTAAGGCAATTGATATTATTTGTGACAATTGTGAAGGATGTCATTTCTCTAATTTCTTTTTTATCCTGTTTATCCTTTGACTACAAAAAGGCTACTGATTTGTTTGAGTTAATTTTATATCCAGCCACTTCCCTAAAGTTGTTTATCATCTGTACAAGGTTCTCTGGTGGAGTTTTTGGGGTCACTTAAGTATACTATCACATTATCTGCAAATAGTGATGTTTTTACTTCTTCCTTTCTGATTTGTATTCCTTTGACTTCCTTTTGCTGTCTAATTGCTCTGGATAGAACTTTCAGTGCTATATCAAATAGGTAGGAAAAGAGTCGGCAGTCTTATTTAGTCCATGATTTAAGTGGGATTGTTTCAAGTGTCTCACCATTTAGTTTGATGGTTGGGACTGATTTGCTGTATATTGCTTTTACTATGTTTAGGCCATACCTTTTCTCTATTATTTTTGTGTGGGAAACTGTTTTAGGACATGGGAAATGTTCTGTAGGATTATTAAGCTCCCTAGACTTCAAAACAGCATCTCTTAATACCTTATCTTTGCCACAGTGCCTTTCAGTCCAAAACATATCAATTCCAGCACTCCATAGCCTGAGATAGGTGCATCTCTGGGTTCAAGACCAACCTAGTATATAAAACAAGTTCCCAAAAAGCCAAACTTTGACAATGAAGAAAACCCTTACAAACAGGAAACTGGTAAAGATGTAATGAAATAGGTGGCCATATTCCTGTCCCCAGACAGCAGCAAAACTGGAAATATAGTTCTGGCTTTAGAGTCAAGAAGAGTTATGGGAGCTCCAACAATGACTACAGAAAGCTGTTGAGGCCAAGTATGTATTTGAAGTTGTGAAGGCAATACCTAGATTGCCTTGAAGACTCTAATTGTTGAAGGTTCCAGAGCCCTGGAATACTTGCTGAAAGAAAGCTGCTAAGAGAGAATGGAACCAGACCAAGAGGGAAAAAACTGTTTCAGTCAACAAAGTTGAAACATTGGAGATCTGAAGAGCATTTTAACATCAGATAGAGATACAAATTTGGAAATATTCCAAGTGTTGGAATGATGTTTTTATACAATGTGTGAAGATGTGTCTCTGTCTTTCCTTACCTTTGTGTGTGTGTGTGTATGTGTGTGTGTGTGTGTGTGTGTGTGTGTGTGTGTGTGTACTCAGTCTTCCCAGTCTTCACAATAACACTGTCTTCTAAAAGGTATTAATGCTGTTTCATGGGATGAAACCAAATCATTTACCCACTTCTCCCCAACTAGATTATTCTGGGCATTAGGTCTCAGACTCTAAATAATTTTGCACACACAACTTTACAGATGCTACATGCTCATCAAGCTGGCTCTTTCCCAAACTTCTGACCACATATGTCATGGGCACAAAAGAAAAAATTGTATATGTTAACTTAAATGACATCTTGGCTGAGAAAGCTATTCTAGACCTCTGGGAGTTGAGAGGTTGGGATAATACTAACTTCTTGCACTATATAAAATATAGTAAATGTATTCTGAATCCACTCATGAAAATGCTGGTAAGGACAGAGTTTGGGGAGTCCTGGTCTACAGTTCACATAAGGATAAGAGCCCACAGGGTTATGCGTTTATGACCTATTGGTTCCAGACTTTCAGGAATGTGTCTTTTGAGTGCATTGGCTTCCTTGGAGAAATACTTGAAGTAGCCAACTTCAGTGCTGGCTACTCAAAGGAAATGTAAGTGCAGGAACAATCTCTGGAGTTTGCAATCCCTCACTTTTCTATGTTCCTGTTATTTGCTGTTTGGGGGTTTTATATCAGGTAAGATCTTAGATTCAGGGTTTTATATTAGGTAAATATTTACTTTACCTAATTTTTATATATTTTATTTAATATCATATATTTTAATTTTAATTTAATTAATAATTTAATATATATAACCATCCAGATAGATGCATAGAAAAGTAGCTTAGAGAAAGATGTGCTATGATGTTTGTGGTGTTTTGTTCCATCAGTTTTTGAATACTTTGAAGCTTACATTCACATGTTTTATTTTCTATCTTGGAAAGCTCATTTGTCGTATTCACAGGATTGTACAACCATTAAAGCAAGGGAAATATTACAAACCCTTTTGTTGGTAAAGGGTTTTGAGTCACTAACAAGAAAAGTAAATACATTTAAAGAAAAATGAGTACACTTGTGAAGAAGGAAGCAGCTATTGAAGGGCTAGGGAATGCTAGCTCCATGGAAGCTTATCTTAGCCAAGAAACTGACTTGCAGTTGTTGACTCCAAACATATTTAGAGGCAGGTACAACCTAAACTTTGTTTATAAATAATCTTTTTCATCATTTTGGAGCTCGTGTTCTCTGTATGTGACACAGGCTGATTTTGAACTCACAGCCTCAAGCCTCAGCTTCTGTGAAACTCAAAATACAAGTATCCAGATGTCTGGATAATTTTTTTCTGAGTAATATAGTAATATCAGACACAATAGATTTAAATATGTGTTTCTGATGCTGCAAGTTTGGTCATGAAAGTAACCAAATCTTCTAATCAACTAAGGATCCTTCTGAATACCATAGCCTCAAACCTGACAGTAAATGAAAGTTTTTATTAAATTAATTGACCAACTCAAAAGTAACTTTTTCTTTGTACAAAACTCAGATTAGATTCTTTTGTTGACACAAAAAGTGGCCTAATCCCCACAATTCAGGCACACATTATCAATATTTGGTATGCATTTTCAGAAATGTTTCTGTGAATATTTACCATCTGAGATAATATATTTTATATTTTGCTTCCTGTTCAAATGCTATATTCTTTCAAAATTGATAATTTTATTTGAAAATGATTTTCACATCTACTTGGTATTTTACAGATCTAACTCATTCTATCGTTCCTCTTTATGTATACATTAAAATTGTTCTTATGTTTTATTACCATAAAGATGTGCTCTGAAACACATTCAAGCATAATTCTGTTCTTCTATTTCTTGAGTACACTTGTAACTTAAGGAGTATTTGGCTAACCTCATAAACAATGACATGCACCTTGTCTCTTAGAGCCATAACTCAGAAAATATCAACTACTATTTATCAACACTGGATAATGCTAGTAAAGAAATATTTATAAGTTCTCTTTAGGTATTTCAGTGTTGTTTTAATTGCATCTTTGTAACTTTTGAGATAAACCAAATTGGCATTTTTACTTAAAATTGTCATCTCTATGAATATGTTTATATATATATATATATATATATATATATATATATATGCTTGTTAATGTAAATACATATATACTTATTTTCTGTTTTCCAATAATTTATGTTTTATTTTCCCCCTCTGATTTTTTGATAACACTAAGGAAAAACTCTGTTTTGAAAGTTGCCTCTCTGCCTAGTTGCTGAAAATCATGTAGAAGCAATATATTATTATTATTATTATTACTATTATTATTTCACAAAATATTTCACAGACTTTTAAAATTTTCTGTGAAAAATGTCTAACCATATTTGCTTCCTTGCTGGGTTCACCTGAGTTAATTATTTTGCTTATATTTTTAAAGTACAAAGAATATTACATATTTTTATATGGCTAAATGTATTTAATTCTGCATTTAACCATTTAGTGAATGTATTCAATAATTAGATTCTTACTTTCTGAATTGAGTTATTCATTTGTTTTCTAATTAATATTAAAGTTTTGACAATATAAATAATAATATGCATTTTAATATTTTTCTCTTTTCTTAAATATCTTGAGTATATGAAAAGCTATATGTTTTGGAAATGAGATAAAGTGCTTTTGTACAAACATGGAAGAACCAGAATTTGGAACCCTAGCACCATGGAAAAATCTGCACATGCTAGCACCTGTCTGAAACTCCTACACTAGGAGAGTAAAAACCAGCAAGTGATTGCCTGTCTAGCCAATCACTGAGTTCTAGGAATAGTGAGACAGTCATGTCTCAAACAATAAGAAGAGCAATTGGGAGAGACATATCACACTGACCTCTCTCCTTCTGGTCCACAGACATATGCAAGCTCACCCACACATATCCACACCCAAAGAAACATATACATGCATCACACACACACACACACACACACACACACACACACACACACAAATAAAAGACTTAAAGTTTGATATACGTAATAAGTACATTCATTAACAACTCCATAAAGTTTATGACTTCCCCTATGTAAAATATGACAGATTTTAGCAGCATGGTTTTGGGGATTTATATCTTATTTGATTCTAAAGAACATGTTCTGTCCAGTAAATCATGGTGTTTTTGCTTCTTTAGCTCAATAGTAATTATGTCTTATTTAATCATCTTTCTTAAACTGTACTCCTATGTGTGAAATGCCTCCCAGAAACCTAAATATGATAGAAGTTATGAAATAATGGGCTCTGAAGTTTCAAATAACTTTGTGAAATATTCTATTTCATCATGCTGTGTGTTCTCTTCATCATAGGCTTCATTCAGGATATTTTAAGCTCTCTCTCTCTCTCTCTCTCTCTCTGTGTGTGTGTGTGTGTGTGTGTGTGTGTGTGTGTGTGTGTGTGTGTCCAGATCTAAAAAATCAAAAACTTATTATATGACCAACACTATGGTCTATCTTTAAGAAACTTTAACACTACAGTTTGCTGCTCTGTATCGCCATCTGTGTTACAGTGAAAAATACATAAAAGAAATTGTTTGCTTCTTTAACATTTTTAGCCACAATTTTAATTGTTTCACTATTCACAGATCAATATATTACTCCAACTTCTAACTAGGTCCATGAAGCAATTGAACAATGTGACAGAATTCATCCTACTTGGGCTGACACAGAACCCAGATGTGCAGAAACTCTTGCTTGTCATATTTGCAGTCATCTACTCTCTAACTCTCATTGGAAACCTACTCATTATTGTAACAGTCATCTCTAGCCCAACACTGAGATCCCCTATGTATTTTTTTCTGTCCTTCTTATCCTTTGTAGATGGCTGCTGCTCTACCACAATGGCACCCAAAATGATACTTGACTTCCTTGCTGAAAAGAAAACTATCTCCTTTAATGGCTGCATGATTCAGATCTTTGCAGAACATTTTTTTGGGGGAGTTGAGATCATCTTACTCACAGTCATGGCCTATGACCGCTATGTGGCCATCTGCAAGCCCTTAGAGTACATGATCACAATGAACAGGAGAATGTGTGGCTTCCTGGTTACCATGGCTTGGGCTGGGGGATTTCTCCATGCTTTGATTCAAATTCTTTTTATGATCTGGTTGCCTTTCTGTGGCCCAAATATCATTGATCATTTTATCTGTGACCTGTTCCCTCTCCTAAAACTTTCCTGCACTGACAACCATATCTTTGGAGTTTTTGTTGCTGCTAACAGTGGGCTAATGTGTATGCTAATTTTTTCTATTCTCCTCACCTCTTATGTATTCATATTTTGCTCTCTAAAGACTCATAGTACCAAAGAGCAGCTGAAGGCTCTCTCCACCTGTGCCTCCCATATTACAGTGGTCCTCCTATTCTTTGTACCCTGCATATTCATTTACCTTAGGCCCACAGTCATCTTTCCCTTTGACAAAGCTGTGGCTGTGTTCTATACTGTGATAACACCCATGCTAAACCCTTTAATCTACACCCTCAGGAACACAGAGGTGAAAAAGGCTATGAAAAAACTCTGGAACCAAAGAAAACATGGAAAAAGATTTACATGAATAGAAAACATAAAAATAGATTTGTTTACTATTTTGCCAAGCATGACTCATGTAAATAACACTGCTGTTGAGCTCCTACTATGGAGTATATTTCATTCTCCTTATCTTCTAGACATGTATGGGTTTCTATTTCATAAAAGGTGATATGTTACTAAAGAAAACTGAAAACACTTCTACTCAGAAAAATTTTAGCAATACAAGTTTTTGGGGGCAAAATTAATCCCAAAACTTAGATGGCCATACTACCCAATTCCAGGAACAATGTTGACATTTTAACCTTGTTTTATTCAGAATACATAAATTTCTCTGATCAAAGCCAAGGAGTGGTGTAAATTTCTTCTACATATATCCATTGAATAATTGAGATAACTCAATCTCTTGGGTAGAAGGTGTTTTCAGAAGGTTTTTGAGTGTGTGACGAAAAAAAAAATCTTTCACATACCTTTTATTCTAAAACAATTTGTCTTGTTTATTCTAAAACAAGAGTCAGTATCTTAGTTTGTAAAAAGAAAGGTATTCAATACATAAAAATATCTAAATGAATATCTAAATAAATCATAAATAACATTTAAACACTCAAATATGCACATGCAATTGTAGATCAATAAAATATGGAATAATTTGAAACATAAACACTATAATTATTAGAAGAAAATCATTGTTCACATCTCTTCACCTTAAATACAGTCTTATGAAATTTTCCTCATCTTGGAATGATGAGGCATGTCCTCTGGGATTTTCATTAGGCAGGTCTTGGTTAGACAACCATTTTGTTAGCATTTCATGCATACAGCTTCCATGTCATGTCTAGAAGAACCAGCAGCATCCTGGTACATTGGCTATTACAATTTTTCTTCCACCTCTTCTGTGATTACAGGCAATTAATGGCTTCTAAAAGAAGGATAATCTCTAAGAGCAAGTTTCCTATTGCTATCCACATACTCAGCCCTAAACAAATGTACATACATGCCACACTAAATTAACCCACTAAGTTGTGTGTGTGTGTGTGTGTGTGTGTGTGTGTAAAGTTAAAGAAGACATAATACATTTAAGTGGAGAAGGAGGATAGGAGGAAGTACAGATGGAGAGAAAAGAGGTAGAAATTATGTAAACTCAGCACTTGTATAAAATTCTAAAAAAATGAATATAAATAAAAATAAGATTTAGGATAAAGAAAGACACTGGTAGATCATAATCAAAAAAGCAATCGTCCAAACATTAGCAATTTCAGTAATACTGTCATAAAGACCAAATTTATCAAAGTGACTCTTATTTTTTAATACCTTTTGGCTTTATTGTCAAGGAGAAAAAGGTCATAAATTTCCCTGCCCATCCTAAAACGTTTCTTTTTCTTTTTTTTCTTACATCTTTATTTTAAAGAAAACAAAGTTACATGTACAGATTATTAAAAGCATTTAGCATAAAAATAAATTGTCAGTACTTGATTTTTAAAGGATTGATAGTATGCATTGAAATCTTAATATTTACAAAGATCATAAAGTATATGTAAGACAAAAAATAACATGGAAAAATCCAAGTTTTCTTTGTGTATAAAGATTAAACAAAACAATTTTTAACTACCAAAAAATGCCACGAGGCAATCTTCTTGGCTCTTGAGTTATTAATGATTTAAGTTCTAGGTGTATCCCACACTGAGAGGGTGCTATACACTTATTAATATTTTTTTCTAAGAAAGACTGTGTCTTCAACTTTTTGGCCTTGGTTTATTTTTATTTTTATTTTTATTTTAGTTTCACAGGATCTGTAAATTGTTTATTGGGTATTCAGAGATTTCTACAGTTAGGATCTAATTATCACTGACTGCATATTGTGTCTGTTCTTTTGTGACTGGATTACTTCACTCAGGATAACATTCTTAAGATACATCCATTTTCCTATGAATTTAATAAAGTCATTGTTTCTAATAAGGCTTCTATGAGCATGGTGGAGCATTTGTGCTTTCTGTATGTTGGACCATCTTTGAGATATATGCCCAGAAGTGGAATAACTGGATCTTCAGGTAGTACTATGTCCAGTTTTCTGAGGAACAGCCAGATGGATTTCCAGAATGGTTGTACCAGTTTATAACCGCACCAACAGTGGAGAAGTGTTCCTCTTTCTCTGAATCTTCTCCAGCATCTGCTCTCATCTGAGTTTTTGATCTTAGCCATTTTGATAAGTGTGAGGTAGAATCTCAGGGCTGTTTTGATTTGCATTTCCCTGATGACTAGGGAAGTCAAGCATTTCTATAGGTGCTTCTCAGCCATTCATTATCCCTCAATTGAAAATTCTTTGTTTATCTCTGTACCCCATTTTAATAGTATTGTTTGATTATATGGAGTCTAACATCTTGAATTATTTGTATATATTGGATATTAGACCTCTATCAGATGAGGGATTGGTAAAGATCTTTTCCCAATATGTTGATTGATATTTGTTTTCATGACAATATCCTTAGCCTTACAGAAACTTTGCAATCATATTAAGTCCCGTTTTTTGATTCTTGATCTTAGAGCACAAGCCACTGGTGTTTTGTTCAGAATATTTTCCTCTGTGCCTATGTGTTCTAAGGTTTTCCCAAATTTCTCTTCTAATAGTTTCAGTGTACCTGGTTTTATGTAGAGGTCTTTAATCCACTTGCACTTGAACTTTGTACAATGAGATAAGAAAGGATCTATTTTCTTTCTTTTGCATGCTGACTGCCATTTGAGCCAACATAATTTGTTGAAAAGGCTGGTTTTTCCATTGAATGCTTCCAGCTCCTTCGTAAAAAATCAAGTGACCATAAATGTGAGAGTTCATTTTTGGTCTTCTATTCTGTTCCATTCTATTGATCGACCTGCCTATCTCTGTACCAGTAACATGCAGTTTTTAACACAATTGCTTTGTAATATAGTTTGAAGTCAAGGATGGTGATTTCTGCAGAAGATTTCTTGTTGTTGAGAATATATTTTGCTATTCTAAGATTTTTGCTATTCCAGATGAATTTGCAAATTGTTCTTTCTAAAAATGAAGAATTGAGTTGGAAATTTGATATGGATTATATTGAATTTGTAGATAGCTTTTGGTAAAATGGCCATTTTTACAATGTTGATCTTTCCAATCCAGGAGCATGGGAGATCTTTCCATCTTATGAGATCTTCTTCAATTTCCTTCTTCAGAGATTTGAAGTTCTTGTCATACAGTTCCTTTCATTGCTTAATTAGGGTCACACCAAGGTATTTTATGTTGTTTGTGACTATTGTGAAGAGTATCTTTTCCCTAATTTGTTTCTCAGCATGTCTTTTGAGTAGAGGGAAGCTACTGATTTATTTGAATTAATGTCATATCTAGCTACTTTGCTGAAGTTGTTTATCAGCTGTCAAAGTTTTCTAGTAAAAATTTTTGGGTCACTTAAGTATACTATCATGTCATCAGCAAATAGTAATATACTTACTTCTTCCTTTCTGATTTGTATCCCTTTGATTTCCTTTTGCTCTGGCCAGGACATTCAGTACTATGTTGAATAGGTAGGGGGAGAGTGGGCAGCCTTTTCTAGCCCCTGTTTGTAGTGGGATTATTTCAAGTTTTTCACCATTTAGTTTGATGTTGGCTATTGGTTTTCTGTGTATTGTTTTATTATGTTTGGGTATGGACTCTGGATTCCTGATATTTCCAAAACTTTTAACATGAAGGGGTGTTGAATATTGTCAAGTGCTTTCTCAGCATCTAGTGAGATAATCATGAAGATTTTTCTTTGAGTTTGTTTATATGGTGAATTACATTGATGAATTTCTGTATATTACACCATCCCTACATCCCAGGAATGAAGCCTACTTGATCATGGTGAATGATTGTTTCTATATGTCTTTTGATTCAGTTTGCAAGAATTTTATTGAGTATTTTTGCATCAGATTTCATAATGAAGATTGGTCTGAAGTTCTCTTTCCTTGTAGGGTCTTTGTGTGGTTTAGGAATGAGAGTTATTGTGGCTTCAAAGAATGAGTTGGGTAATGTTCCATCTGACACTATTTTGTAGAATAGTTTGTAGAGTATTGGTATTAGGTCATCAATAAATGTGTGATAGAATTCTGCACTGAATCCATCTGGACCTGGGCTTTTCTTGTCTGGGTGACTTTTCATGACTGCTTCTATTTCTTTCAGTGTAATGGGATTGTTTAGATGATTTATCTGATCCTGAATTAACTTTGGTATCTGGTATCTGTCTAGAAATTTATCCATTTCCTCCAGATTTTCCAATTTTGTTGAGTATAGTCTTTGTAGTAGGATCTGATGATTTCTTCCATTTCTTTAATTTCTGTTGTCATGTCTCCTATTTCATTTCTGATTTTGTTAATTTGTATACTCTCTCTTTGCCCTCTAGTTAGTCTGGCTAAGGGTTTATCGATCTTGTTAATTTTCTCAAAGAACCAGCTCCTGGTTTTGTTGATTCTTTGTACAGTTTTTTTTTTTTTTTGTTTGTTTGTTTGTTTCTTCTTGTTTAATTTCTGCTCTGAGTTTATTTACTGCTGTCTACTCCTCTTGGGTGTATCTGCTTCTTTTTGTTCCAGAGCTTTCAACTGTGCTGTAAAGTTGCTAGTGTATGCTCTCTCCAGTTTCTATTGGGAAGCATTCAGAGTTATGAGTTTTCCTCTTAGTATTGCTTTCATTGCGTCTCATAGATTTGGATATGTTATGTTTTCATTTTCATTAAATTCTAGAAAATCCTTAATTTCTTTATTTCTTTCTTGACCATGCTATTGTTGAGTAGAGCATTGTTCAGCTTCCATGTGTATGTAAGCTTTTTGTTGTCTTTTGTGTCAATATTAGAATGGCTACTCCAGCTTGTTTCTTGGATCCATTTGCTTGGAAGGTTTTTTCCCAGCCTTTTGCTCTGAGATAGTGTCTTTCTTTGTCTCTGAGATGAGTTTCCTATATGCAGCAAAATGCTGGATTTCATTTATGTATCCAGTCTGACAGTCTATGTCTCTTTAATACAGAATTGAGTCCATTTATTTTTACTGATATTAAGAAGTAGTGATTATTGTTTCCTGCTATTTTTTGCTGTTAGAGGTAGAATTATGTTCGTGTGTCTTTATTTTTTTGGTTTTCTTACATAGTTATTTTCTTGCTTTTTCTAGTTGTAGTTTCTCTCCTTGTGTTGGGTTTTTCATCTATTATTCTTTGCAGGGTTGGATTTGTGTTCAGAAATTGTGTAAATTTAGTTTTGTCCAGGAATATCTTGGTCTCTCCATCTATAGTAATTGAGAGTTTTGCTGGGTATAGTAATCTGGGCTGCCATTTGTATTCTCTTAGAGTCTGTATGATGTCTGTCCAGGATCTTCTAGCTTTCATAGTCTCTGTTGAGAACTCAGGTGTAATTCTGATTGGTCTGCCTTTATATGTTACATGCCCCCTTTACCTTAGTGCTTTTAGTATTCTTTCTTTGTTTTGAACACTTGGTGTTTTGACTATTATATTTCTGGAAGAATTTCTTCTGGTACAATTTATTTGGCATTCTGTATGCTTCTTTTATTCTCATGGTCATCTCATTCTTAATGGTAGAGAAATTTTCTTCTATGATTTCGTGGTGTTGGTGATGCTTGTATTTGTGACTCCTGATTTCTTTTTTAGATTTTCTATCTCCAGGGTTGTCTCTTTTTGTGTTTTTCTTTATTGTTTCCATTTCAATTTTCAATTCCTTCCTCATTTTGGCTGTGTATTCCTGTAGTTCTTTGAGTGCCTTTTGTGTTTCCTCTTTAAGAGCTTCTTTTTGTTTATGTGTGTTCTCCTGTAATTGTTTAAGAAAGTTATTCATGCTCTTCTTCACCATGTCCATCATCATCGTCACAAAGTATGATTTCAAGTTTGAGATTTGTTTCTCTGAAGTGTTTTGGCAATTCACTACTTGCTGTGTTGGGAGAGCTTGGTTCTGATATTGCCAGGTTATCATAGTTTCCATTGCTTAAGTTCTTTTTCTTTCCTCTTTCCATCATGTTATCTGTGGTTATATGTGGTGTTGTTGTCAGTGACTAGCACCTGTATTTCCCATCAATCTGAGGGCCCGTGGGCTCAGGAAGAAAATTTTTTCTGAGTGTTCTGCTTTTTGTGGGTGAGCATTGAGTTCTAGTGGCAGGTACTCAGTTGTCTTTGTGAACTCAGGTGTGGGAGCTCTTGTGAGGCTGTTCTGGGAACTCAGCCCTTTGCCCAGTGGTCCTGAGTACTAGTGGTGGAGTCATGGCTCTTTCTCTAGGCCAAAAAGGACCCCTTTCCAGTGAACACAGCCCTCTTTGCTCACTGAGAACTCTTGGTGTGCCCTCCCTGGGCCTATGTGTCAGGATCACCTCTGTTCCAGGTGTAAAAGCACCTGTGGAGCTGATCTTTGATCACTGACTTTCCCAGGCAGATTATGATTCTCTCTGACACAGGCCTGGACACACAGCCAAGCACTCACTATTTTCTGGTTACTCACTGTGCAATCTTACTAGGCCTGTGCCCCAGGTTATTTGCTGGTCCAGTTGGAAGAACACCTGGGCATCTTGTCCACAAGTTCAGCCTTTCCTGGGCAGATCCTGATATTCTCTTATTGTGGGCCAGAAAAGAACCTTTGCCACACTCACTGCAGCCAAGCACTCTCTGTGCACTGGGTATTCATTGCAAAGCCTTACCAGGCTTGTGGCTCAGATTATCTGACTCTTTAGATATGCCTACATATATATTAAATATCACTATTTTACTCTATGTGGGACATTAGTTTTTCTTAACCATTTTTTGATCACTAAAATAATGATATGCCGTCATCATTTTCTAGTCCTGTTGTTTCAGGTAATAATCTAGGAACAATTTATGTTACTTGCATATTTAGTCATTTAACAACCACATACTCTTTCATAGATCATTTTTCTCTGGTGTAGTAAAGCTAGAAGGTATACATTGAGTTAGAAGTGGTTTTAGGCAAACAACCTAGATTACTGAGTAACCATATGGGGACTGGGTTATCATGGAGATCAGGCTACCAATAGAGTAAGCAGGTAATGAAAATGTATGTGTTAAACTGAGAACTCAAAATGTGTTTGTTATGTAACAACAACAAAATGCAACTTACTCCTGACTAATAATTATATCGACCAACTTTAGTTTTTCAATTTTGTAACTATTAAGGTCAGAATATGGTAACTTATACCTTTTGCAAATATTTAAATCCTAAAATACTGTAGAATAGATAAATATCATTTTAAAGTTAAATTCAAATAAAGCCTTTTGTACTTTAACAAAACACATTAACACATTTACGTAATTTTATATCCCCATTTATTTAAAATATAAAGTAACATTAGAAAAATTGTATAAATATGACACAACAGATGTGAAATGCATCCCCAAGCACTGTGTTGCAGTCCATTTACCACAAAAACTACCTGGTTTCCTGGGAATCCAGCAGGCACTAGGGGCCCCAGGTAAGCCTCACTCCAAGCCCCTTTCTGCCATCTATCCTGAAAGTGCACCCAACATAGGTAAACTGCATCCCAAATACTGTGCTCCATTTCTTGCCCCACAACTCTATATGTTCCTTAGTGTCTTACTGCCACTAGGAAAACCACATAAGACCCTTACTCAAGCTCAGGCCTGATGTATCCCCTTAAAACAAAAACAATAGCCTTAAACTGTACCCTATACCCTGGACCTCAAAATTTTAAAGCCCACAAAATTTCATGCTTTTCATGAGACTCATTATCACTAGAAAAATATAAACCAGGCTGGGTCACAGAGGCAAGGTTAATACCCCAAACCCCAGAGCCATAGAGCGAAAAAAACAGAAAAGATATTTTATGAAACCTGAAGACTCAAACTTGCCCTATTGACAGTGTCCTTTGCCATATGAAAGATGTGCCATTTTATAAGGTAATATTTGTTGATCCTTGATCTTTGAGCATAAGCCATTCATGTTCTGTGCAGGAAACTTTTCACTGTGCCTATGTGTTCTGAGCTCTTTTCCACTTTCTCTTTTATTGTAGTATATCTGGTTTTATATTAAGGGCCTTGATCCATTTGGACATGAGCTTTGTGCAAGGAGATAAAAATAGATTGATTTGTATTTTTCTATATGCTGACTGCCAGTTAAACCAGCACCATCTGTTGAAAATGCTGTATTTTTCCTAATGGAATGTTTTTAACTCTATTGTCAAAGATAAAGTGACCATATGTGTGTGGACTCATTCCTGGGTCTTCAGTTCTATCCCATTAATCTACCTGTCTGTCTCTGTAACAATACTATGAAGTTATTCTCATGATTAATCTGTAATGCAGCTTGAGTCAAGGATGGTGATTCCGCCAGAAGTAATGTTATTGTTGAGGATACTTTTCTCTATCCTGGGTAGTTTTGTTATTCTAAATGAATTTGCAAATTGCTCTTTATAACTCTATAAATAATTGAGTTGGAAATCTGATAGGAATTACATTGAACATGTAGATTGCTTTTGGCAAGATGGCTAGTTTTACTATATTAATCCTCTCAATCAATGAGCATGGGAGACCCTTCCATCTTCTGAGTCTTCTTTGATTTCTTTCTTTAGAGACTTGATGTTCTTTTCATAGAGATGTTTCACTTGCTTACTTAGAGTCACACCAAGGTATTTTATATTATTTGTGACTATTAAGAAAGGCATCATTTCTCTAATTTCTTTCTCAGCCTGTTAATCCTTTGAGTACAGGAAGGTTACTGATTTGTTTGACTTAATTTTATATCCAGTGAATTTGCTGTAGTTATTTATCAGCTATAGAAGTTCTCTGGTGGAATTTTTTAGTTCAGTTAACTATACTATCAAATTATCTGCAAATAGTCATATTTTGATTTTATTTATCCAATTGGTATTCCTTTGAACTCATTTTGTTGTATAATTTTTCTGGATAGTAATTCCAGAACTATATTTAATAGGTAGGGAGAGAGTGGATAGCATGTGTGGTCCCTGATTTAAGTGGAATTGCTTCCAGTTTCTTTCCATTTAATTTGATGTTGGGTACAGGTTTGCTGTATATTGCTTTTACTATGTTTAGGTATGGGCCTTGGACTCCTGATTTTTCCAAGACTTTTATCATGAAGGGGTGTTGAATTTTGTCAAATGTTTTCTCAGCTCTCAGCACTAATGGGGTTATCTTGTGTATTTTTTTTTTAGTTTATTTGTATAGTGGATCCTCTGGATGGATTTCCATATACTGAACCAACTCTGCATCCTTGGAATGAAGTTTACTTGATCATGGTTAATGTTCATTTTGATGTGCTATTGGATTCAGTTAGTGAGAATTTCATAGAATATTTTTGCTTTCATATTCATGAGGAAAAAAGGTCTGATGTAATATTTCTTTCTAGGGTTTTTGTGTGGTTTGTGTATCAACATAATTTTGGTTTTGAAAATCAAATTGGGTAGTGTTTCTTCTGTTTCTGTCTGGTGAAATAGTTTGAAGAGTATTGGTAATAAGTCTTGAAAGGCTGATACAATCCTATGTTAAACCCATTTGGTCCTGGGTTTTTTGTGGTTGGGAGACTTTTGATGAATGCTTCTATATTTTTAGGAATTATGGGACTGTTAAAATGGTTTATCTGATCCTATTTAAACTTTAGTTCCTGGTATCTGTCTAGAAAATGATCTATTTTCCTCAAGATTTTCAAGTTTTGTTCAACATGATTTTTTAGTAGGATCTGATATATTTTGGTTGGGTATTCTCTGCATTTATATTTCAGATGTTATCTCCTTCCTCCAATCTCCCCTCCCCTTAACATTGCCTCCAAGAAGGTGCTTCCTCTCCCAACCACCATCTCCTATGTCAGCACATTTGCATTATCCAACACTGGGGAAAAGAGCCTTCCCTAGACCAAAGGCATCTCCTTTCATTGATGCCAGAAAATGCTATCCTCTGCTGCATATGCAACTGGGGCCACAGGTCTCCCAGTGTAGACTCACTGATTTGTGTTTTAGTTCCTGGGAGCAGTGGTGTATTTGGTTAGTTGATCATTATGTTCTTCCTGTCGGGTTGCAGACCCTTTCAGCTCCTTTAGTTCTTTCTCTAGCTCCTTCATTGGGGTCCCCGTGTTCAGTCCGATGGTTAGCTGCAAGCATCATCATGTGTTTCAGTATGACTCTGGCAGAGCCTCTGAGGAGGTATCCACATCAGTTCCTGCCTGTAAGCACTACTTGGCATCAGCAATAGTGCTTGGGTTTAGTGGTTGCATATGGTTTGGATCACCTGGTAAGGCAGTCTCTGGATGATCTTTTCTCCAATTCCTTCTCCTTTATTTGTCCCTTCATTGGCTCCCATGAGTGTTTTGTTCTCCCTTCTAAGAAGAACTAAGGCATCAACTTTCTGGTATTCCTTCCCTTGAGCATCGTAAGTTCTATGAATTGTTTCTTGGATATTAAAGCTTTTTGGGTTAGTATGAGCTTATAAGTGAGTATATAACACAAGTGCTCTTTTGTGACTGGATTATGTAACTCAGAATAATAGCTTCATGTTTCATTTATTTGCCTAGAAATTTCATGAAGTCATTGTTTTTAATAGCTGAATTGTACTCCATTGTGTATGTGTACCACTATTTCTGTATCCATTCCTCTGTTAAAGGACATTTGAGTTCTTTCAAGCTTCTGACTATTATAAATAAGACTGCTATGAACATGGTGGGACATGTGTTTTTTTTAGATGGTGGAGCTTCTTTTGGGAATATGCCCAGGAGTGGGATAGCTGAGTCCTTAGGTAGTACTATGCTGAATTTTCTGAGGAAAACTCAGACTGATTTCCAGAGTAGTTGGACCAATTTACAATTTCACAATCAGTCAAGGGGTGTTCCTCTTTCTTCACATCCTCCCCAGTATCTCCTGTCATCTGATGGCTGTGAGGTGAAATCTCAGGGTTGTTTTGAACTATATTTCAATGATGACTAAGGATGCTGAGCATTTTCTTAGGTGCTTCTTGAGCCATTCAATATTCTTCATTTAAGAATTCTTTGTTTATCCCCATACCCCATTTTAATAGGATTATTTGATTCTCTAGATTTTAATTTATTGAGTTCTTTGTATATATTGGATACTAGATTAGATATAGAATTCAGAAAAATTCTTTTCTAATCTGTTGGCTGCCAGTTTGTTCCTTTGACAGTGTCCTTTGACTTACAAAAGCTTTGCAATTTCATGAGGCCCCATTTGTCTATCCTTGATCTTAGAGCATAAACCATTGGTGTTCCGTTCAGGAAATTTTCCTGTGTGCATATGTTATCTAAGCTCTTCAACACTTATCTTCTATTAGTTTCAGTGTACCTGGTTTTATGTGGAGGTCTTTGAACCATTAGGACTTCATCTCAGTACAAGGAGATAAGGAAGTATTGATTTGCATTCTTCTGCATACTAACAGCCAATACAACCAGCACAATTAGTTAAAGAGGCTGTCCTTTTCCCATTGAATGTTTTTAACAATTTTGTCAAAAATCAAGTGACCATAAAGTTTGTGGGTTCATTTCTGGGTCTTCGACTGTATTCCATTGATCTACCTGCCTCTCTTTCTACCAGTATCATGCGGGTTATTTTTTCTTTTCTTTTTTGTCCACAAATGATCTGTAAAACAGATTAAGGTCAGGGATGGTGATTCTTCCAGAAGGTTTTTTGTTGTTGTTGTTGTTGTTGAATAATAGGATAGTTTTTGTTATCCTGAGTTTTTTTATGATTCCAAATGATTTTGCAAATCTTTCTAACTATATAAATAATTGAATTATAATTTAGATGGGTTTGCACTTTATCTGTAGATTGCCTTAGGCAAGATAGCCATTTTTACTGTTGATCTTTCCAATCCATGAGCATAGAAGATCTATCCACAGTCTGAATTATTCATGAATTTCCTTCTTTAGAGACTTGAAGTTCTTGTCATACAGATCCTTCACTTGATAGGTTAGTTTGTGACTACTGATAAGGGTGTCAATTCTCCAGTTTCTTTCTCATCCTGTTTATCCTTTAAGTACAGAAAAGCTACTGGTTTCTTTGAGTTAATTTTATATCCAGCTTTTATGCTGAGTATTTTTGTCAGCTCTACACGTTCTCTGGTGGAAATTTGGGGCCACTTAAGTATACTACCATAAAATTTACAAATAGTGGTGTTTTGACTTGTTCCTTTCCAGTTCATTCCCATTGACCTTTTTTTTTTTTTCCCCTCTGTCTGATTGCTCTGGCTAGAACTTCTCACACTACATTAAATAATTAGTGGATAAGTGAGCAGCCTTGTCTAGTCACCGATTTTATTGGAATTGCTTCAAGTTTCTCACCATATAGTTTCATGTTGGCTACTGGTTTGCTGTATATTGTATTTACTATGTTTATGTATGTGCCTTGAGTTTCTGATCTTTCAACACTTTCAGCATGAAGGGGTGTTGAATATTTTAAAATGCTTTCCCATGATCTAAAAAGATGATCATGTGCTTTGTTTTTCTGTGAGTTTGTTTATATAGTGAATTAAATTGATAGATTTCCATATATCAAACAATCCCTTCATTCCTGGGACAGAGCTTACTTGATCATCGTGAATGATCATTTTGATATGTTCTTGGATTTGGTTTGCAAAAATTTTATTGAATACTAGCTAACCAAATTCACAAACATATGAACACCACCATTTACCATGAGCAAGTAGACTTTATCTCAGGGACATAAGAGTGGTACTATATATGAAAAATCATCAATGTAACATATCATTAAAAAATCTTGGAATAAAAGATCATCTTACTAGATTGGAAAAAAGTATTTGAAAAGTGCTAACACTCCTTCATGATAAAGGGATACAAGGGGCATACCTAAACATAATAAAGACACTATACAGCAAGCTAATAGTCAACATAAAATTAAATAAAGAGAAACTTTAAGCATTTCCACTAAAACTTGGAACAAAACAAGACTGCTCACTCTCTCCATATCTCTTTAATATAGTACTTGATGTTCTGGGTAAAGCAATAATACAACTAAATAAAATTAAGCAGACACAAATCAGAAAGAATTAAAGTATCACTATTCACAAATGATATTATAGTATATATGTGACCCAAAAGAAAATTATTCCATAGAATTCCTACAGCTGAAAAACATCTTCAGGAAAGTGTCTGATTACAAAATTATCACAAAAATCATTAGTTCTTTGACACATAAGCCATAAATAAGCTGAGAAAGAAGTTATGTAAACAGTACTCTTCACATAAAAGATCTCCCTTGCTCATGAATAGGTAGGATTAACATAGTATAAATGGCCATGTTACCAAAAGCAATCTAGAGATTCAATTACACATAAAAATTCTAATACATTTTTTCACAGACATTGAAAGAGCAATTTTCAACCTTATATGGAAAAATAATGGGTAGAAAAAATTGACCATACACAGTAAAAGGACTTTGGGAGCTATCACCATTCATTACATAAAACATTACTCTAAATCAATAATAATAAAAACTGCATACTATTAGTACAGAAACAAATAGACCACTGGAATTGAATCAAAGACCCAGAAATGAAACCACATACCTTTGGTCACTGGATTTTTGATAAGAAGCCAAAACAATACAATGGAACAGGTAGAGCATCTTCAACAAATGGTGCTGATCTAACTTGATGTCTTCATGTAGAACAATGCAAATACATCCATATTTATTACCTTGCACAAAACTCAAGTCTAAATGGATCAGAGAGCTCAAGGCAAAACCAGATACAATAAATCTAATAAAAAAAAATTGGAAAATATTCTTAAACAAATTGGCACTGGAGAAAATTTCCTGAATAGAACACAAGTTGCTTAGACACTGAGGTTAAGAATTGATAAATGGTACCTCATGAAACTGAAAGGTTTCTGTAAGGAAAATGACACTGACAATAGAACAAACTTTATCCAACAAATAAGAAAAGATATTCACTGACCCTTTATCTGACAAAAAGCTAATATCCAAAATATATGAAAATCTCAAGAAGTTTGACTCTAGAAAACCAAATAATCCAAAATGAGCTATAGAACTAAACAGAATTCCCAATAGATGAAACTACAATGGCTAAGAAGCACTTAAAGAACTATTTAACATCCTTAATAATCAGACAAATGCAAATCAAGATTCCACCTTTCAACAATCAGAATGCCTAAAACAAACAAACAAACAAACAAACAAAAAAAAAACTCAAGCAACACCACATGCTGGCAAGGATGTAATAAAACTGGAAACACTCCTCCATTTCTGGTGAGGTTAAAAACTTGTAAAACCACTCTGGAATAAATCTTGCAGTTTCTCAGAAAATTGGAAATAGTTCTACCTGAAGGCCCAGCTATACTACACCTGAGTATAGCTCTACCATAACCCAAGGACACATGATCTACTATGTTCATAGCAGGTATATTCTTAACAGTCAGAAACTGGAATGAATTCAAATGTCTCTCAAATGTAGAATAGATACAGAAATTGTGGTTCATTTACACAGTAAAATACTATTCAACTGTTAAAATCAAAGGACATCATGAACTTTGCAAGCAAGTGGATGAAAGGAGAAAATATCATCCTAGGTGAAGTAACTCAGACCCAAAAGGCAAGCACATAATATATTCACAGATAAGTGGATATTAGCTATTAAGTACAGAATACGCATGATACAACACATAGACCCAAACAACTTAAACAAAAAAGGAAGGCCCAAATGAAGATACTGGAATCTCACTTATAAATGGGAACAAAAGTTATGGGAGGCAGAGAGGATGGACCTGAGTAAGAGAATGGATGACTAGAGGAATAGGGGGAAGATCATTCATCAGGAGAGACAGGAGAGAAAGTCCCAGAGGGCTAGGAGAATAAATGAAAATATGCAGCAACTATGTGCAGAGGTGGAAGGGTCTCTATAAAGTCCCAGAGACCAGGAAAGAGTTAGACTCCCAGGAGTCTATCTGAGTGACCTTAGATGAAATGGTCAACAGTTGGGATATGAAACATTAAGAGGCCACCTCCAGACAGGATCCCAGTAGAGAGATTGGGACACCAACCTAAATACAAAACTTTTGACCCAAAATTGTTCTTGTCTAAATAAAATATTCAGGGACAAAAATGCAGCAGAGACTGAAAAAATAGCTGGCAAGTAATGGGAAAATTTTGATACCTACCCCATGGGTAGAAATCAATCCATTACACTTTTAATGATGCTATGTTTACCTGCAGATAGGAACACAAGATTTCAGCCATCTGAGAAACTCTATTCAGAAGCTGACTGAGACAGATGCAGGCAAACATTGGACAGGGTTTAGGATATCTTGTGGGAAAATTGGGGGAAGCATTGAAGGCCCTCAGGAAAATTGCAGTCCCACAGAAAGACCAGCATTCTCAACTAGTCTGGACTCTGAGAACTCCCAAAGACTGTACCACCAACCAAATAGTATACACAGGCTTGTCTGAGGCCCCCAGTACATATGTAGCAGAGGACTGCCATGTCTGGCATCAGTTAGAAAGGATGTACCTTATCCTTCAGAGACTTGATATATCTCTGCCTCCTAAGAAGCAAAGGGAATAGAGGAAAGAACTTTGTGAGGAAGGTACCAAAGGGGGGGTAATTTGGGATGTAAATTTAAAAAATAAATGTAAGTAGGTAAGTAAGTATGTAAGTAAGCAAGTAAGTAAGTTCTGTAGAGATTGGGAATACAAAGCCTATACCTAAAAACTATGAAGGCAATATACAGCAAACTAATAGCCAACATCAAAATAAATGGAGAGAAACTTAAAATATTACAACTAAAATTAGGGACAATTTTATTGTTCTGGCTAGAACAATAAAACAACTAAAGGATATCAATAGGATACAAACTCCTATGGCTGATAAACACCTTAGCAAAGTGGATGGATGAAAAATTAACTCACAAAAATCAATAGACTTCCTATACAAAAACAATGAACTGGGTGAAAAAGAAATTATTGAAACAACACATTTCAGAATAGCAACAAATAATAAAATATATCGTGGTATAACTCCAGCCATATAAATGAAATACTTGTATGACAAGAACTTTAAGTCTCTGAAAAAAGTAATTGAAAAAGGTATCAGAATATGAAATCATTTTCTATGCACATGGATCAGTAGGATTGATATAATGAAACTTGCCATCTTACCAAAAGCAAACTACAGATTCAATGGAATCCTATCAAAATTCCAACACAATACTTTACAGATTCTGAAAGAATAATTCTGAACTTCATATAGAAAAACAAACAAACAAAAACAGGATAGCTAAAACAGTACTGAACAATAAAAGAATTTCTAGACATATCACCATCTCACATTTCAAGATGTATTACAGAACAGTAGTAATAAAATTCACACGATGTTGGCATAAAAACGAACAGGTTGATCCATGGAATTGAATGAAAAGCCCAGAAATAAATCCATGTACTTGATTTTTGAAAAAAAGAATTAAAAATTATACAATTGTATAAAAGAAAGTGTCTTCAACAAATGGTGCTAGTCTAACTGGATTTTTTCATGTAGTAGAATTCAAATAGATTCAGAACTATCACTCTGACCAAAACTCAAGTCTAAGTGAGTTAAAGACCACAACATAAAATGGATAAACTAAATCTGGCAGGTGAGAAAGTGGGGGATATCCTTAAACCCACTGGCACAATAGGCAATCTCCTTTACAGAGCTCCAACAGCTCATGCAATAAAATCAATTAATAAATGGGACCTCATAAAACTGAAAAGCTTCTGTAAGACAAGGTCATAATCAGTAGAACAAAACAGCTGCCTCCAGAATAAATAAATCTTTACCAATACTACATCTGACAGAGGCTAATTTCCAAAATATATAAAGAATCAAAAAACTAGACTCAGACAACCCAAATAACCCAATTTTAAAATGGTGGACAGAGCTAAACAAAGAATTCTTAATTGAGGATTCTCTAATGGATGAGAAACACTTAAATACATTTAATCAACATCCTTGGTCATCAGGTATATATAAATTAAAATAACTCTGAGATTCCAAATTATACTTGTCATAATGGCTAATATCAAAAAAATCAAGGGATATCACCTGATGGTAATTATATAGAGAAAGGAAAACTGTGGTAGTTGAATATGGTTGGCCCAGAGAGTGGAACTTGGAGATGTGGCCTTGGTGGAAAGATATAGCCTTGCTTGAGAAAGTGTGTCACTGTACGAATGAGATTTGAGACTGAAGCTAGTCTCCTGTCTGTCTTCAGATCAAGGTATATAACCCTCAGCTCTTCCTGTCTTATGACAGCCTGAACACTGCCATGCTTCCTGCCTTGATAAAAATGGACTTAACCTCTAAAATTGTAAGTCAACCCCAATTAAATATCCTTTCTAATAGTTGCCTTAGTTTTGGTGTCTCTTCACAGCAGTAAAACCCTAACTAAGACAGAAGTAGGTACAAGGGACTTCGGTATTTCTGTGATAGGACTGATCATGTATTTGTTTATAAGAATGTGGAATTGGGAACTTTGGATTTGTAAAGTGGTTAAATGCTTTAAGTGCAACTTAATGGGCCATCATAGTAGGAATAAGGAAGACATTGATGGTGAGGGTGATTTGAACCGTGGGAGTTTGTCTTAAGTGTTTTCAAAGGAGAAGAATATTAGTATGTAATCTAGAGACTATTCTTGGGACATTATAAAGAACTTAGCTGCTCTTAGCCTTTGTCCAAAGAGTAGGCATTAGACAAAAGTGAAAAAATTCTATTGACAAAGAAAGTCTTTTAAAAGTCTAGTTTAGACTTAATCCTGTGGTTCAGTTTTATTAAAAGCATAGCAAGTTTAAAAAGAAAAAGTGAGCTCAGAGGACTAGCAGAAAACCACCCAAACACTGTAGCCCGCTTGCTTCCCAGGAGGTCCACAGTAATTAAGGGCACTGGTAAGCATTTTTACCAAGCACCCATGCCAGTTAGGATATTCACACAAGTTCTCTAACGCAGAAACTACTCCTTTCCCAGCTTTACCTCCCTTTCAGCACACTTCCACACTGGGTCAGATAAGCTGCCTGTCATGCCTGCCCAAAGAAACTCACAGTAACCAAGGGTACAGGAGTATAGGAGGCCTGCTCTACACAGAGACAAAAGAGGCCCACACTAACCAGAGACAACACAGCCTTCCTCCAAAGGAACCAGCCCTAACTCAGGTCACAGAGCTCCACTTGTCTCCAAAAAGACGAGTTTCAATCAGAGATACCTATTACAGTTAACACCAGAGAAAACCAGATGGACAGAAAAAAGCACAAGATAATAAATGACAGAACCCAATGCAATTTGGCACCATTACGAACTAGTTCTCTGACCACAGCAAGCCCTTGAAACCCTAATAGGCATGAAAGGCAAGATAATGACCTATAATCCCATCTCATGAAGATGATAGAGACCATTAAGGAGGAGATAAAGAACTCCCATAAAGAAATACAGGAAAATGCAAATAAGTAGAATCTCTAAAAGAAGCAACAAATTATTTAAAGAAGAAGAAAATATATTCAAATAGGTAAAGAAATTGAACAAAATGGTTCATGAACTAAAACTGAATATAGAAATAATAAAGAAAATACAAATGGATGTAACCCTGGAGGTGGTCAGTTTAGGACAGGGATTAGGAGTTACAAATTCAAGCATCAACAACAGAATACAAGAAATAGAAGAGAGAATCTCAGATATACCATAATAAACATTGACATGTCAGCCAAATAAAATACAATGTAGAAAAACCCCCTAAAGCAAAAATCCAGGAAATTCAGGAGACAGTTAAAAGAACATACCTAAGAATAATAGGAGTAGAAAAGAGTAATGAATCCCAACTCAAAGAGTCAGAAAACATCTTTAACAAAATCATAAAAGAATACTTCCATAAGATAAAAAAGAGTGGTGGATAAACATACAAGAAGCCTACAGAATATCAAATAGAATGGACAAGAAAAGAAAATACTCTTGTCAAATAATAACCAAAACAGTAAATGCATAAAACAAAGAAAGAATATTAAAACCTGTAAAGGAAAAAGATCAAGTAACATATAAAGACAGACCTATCAGAATTACAACAGACTTTTAAACAGAGACCATAAAAGCCAGAAGAGCCTGGACAGAAGTAATATAGACCCTAACATAAGGCCCAAAGGTAATGCAGCTCAGGCTATTATACTCAGCAAAACGCTCAGTATTCATAATTGGAAAGACCAAGATATTCCATGCCAAAGCCAAATTTAAACAATATCTTTTTACTAATTCAACCCTTCAGATAATACTGGAGCAGAATTCTAAACACAAAGAGGTTAACTATACCCAAGAAAACACAAGAAACTAAACAAATCACAACAAACTCAAAATAAGAGAATCATACACACATAACAACCAGCAACAAAAAAATGAAATGAACAGTCATCTCTCTTTAATATATTCCCATATCAATGAATTCAATTCAGCAATAAAAAAGAAATAGCCTATCAGACTGGATAAACAAGCAGCATCCATCCAGAATTTTGCTACATTCAAGAAACATACCTCAGTGACAAACACAGAAACTACCTCATAGTAAAGGAGAGAAAAGAGCTTTCTGAGCAAATGATCCCAAGAAAAAAGTTGAAATTGCCATTCTAATATTTAATAAAACAGACATTCAAATAAAAGTTATCAGACAACATATAAAGAAGGAAACTTTATATTTCTCAAAAGAAAACTCTACCAAGAAGTCTCAATCCTGAACATCTATGCTATAAATGCAAGGGTACAAACATTCCTAAAGGAAACTTTACTAAAGCTCAAACCACACATTGAACCTCACACATTAGTGTTGAGAGATTTTCACATACCATTCTCACCAAAAAAGGTCATTGAAACAGAAATTAAACAAAGACATAGTGAAAATAACAGAAGCTATAAAATAAATAGATTTTTTAAATATCTACAAAATATTTCACTCCAAAACAAAAAAATATATATCTTCTCACTACCTCATGAAACCTCCAGAATTGACCATATAATCAGACACAAGAGCCTCAACAAATACAAGAAGATTGAAATAACCCCATGTATTTTATCAGATCACCAGGGACTATGGCTGATCTTCAATAATAACTATATCAAGCCCATATACTCATGGAAACTGAACAACTGTCTGCTCAACAATAATTTCAACAAGAAAGAAATTAAAAACAAAATAAAAAACTTTACAAATTCAATTAAAATAAAGACACAACATACCCTAATTTATGAGATACAATTAAAGCAGTCTTAAGAAGACAATTTATAGCACTAAGTATCTTCATAAGGAAATTGGATAGATATATTACAAGTATTTTAACACCAAACCTGAAACTTCTTGAATGGAAAGAAGCAAACACACTGAAGCCGAGTAGACAGTAGAAAATAAGTCAAACTCAGAGCTGATATCAACAAGATAGAAACAATGAGAACAATAGAAAAGAGCAACAAAGCCAAGAACTGGCTCCTTGGGAAAATCAACAAGACAAGATAAACCTTCAGCCAAATGAACTAAAGGAACAGACACAGTATCCAAATTAACAAAATCAAAAAGGAAAAGAGAGACATAACAATAGAATCTGAGGAAATAAATTCATCAGCACCTACTTCAAAAGCCTATACTCTACAAAACTATAGAATCTAGAGAAAATTGATGATTTTCTAGAGAGATACCATGTACTAAAGTTAAATCAAGACAAGATAAACTATCTAAATGGTTCCACAAACCTGAAGGAAATAGAAATTGACATCAAAAACCTTCCAACCAAAAAAAGAAAAAGACAAACAAACCCTGGGCCAGCCAGATGGTTTTAGTGCAGAATTATACTAGATCATCAATCAAGACCTAATCGCAATACTTATCAAACTATCTCACAAAATAGAAACAGAAGGAAGACTACCTAACTAATTCTTTTAAGTCACAGTTACTCTGATACCTAAACCACAAATAACCAAAAAATAAAGAAAACTTTTGACCAATCTCACTTATAAATATCAATGCAAAAATACTCAACAAAGTTCTTGCAAACTGAACCCAAGAACACAACAACACTATCATTCACCACAACCAAGTAAGCTTTATTCCAGGGATATACGGATGGTTCAATGTACAAAAACTCATCAACAAAATACACTGTATTAAAAAAACCTCAAAAAAAAAAAAAAAAAACACTACATGATGATCTCATTCGATGTTGTAAAAAGCCTTTGATAAAATACAACAAAACTCATGTTAAAACTTCTGATGAAATCAGGATTTCAAGGCACATACATAAACATAATATAAACAATATAAAGCAAAAAAAAAAAAAAAAAAAAAAAAACAGAAAACATCAAATTAAATGGAGAGCAACTAGAAGCAGTCAACTAAAATCAGGGACAAAACAAAGTTGTCCTCTTTTTCCATACCTATGCAATATAGTTTTAGATGAAGCAATTAGACAACAAAAGGAAATCAAAGAGACACAAATTGGAACAGAAGTCAAAGTATTTGTATTTGAAAATGGGAGAGAATAGTTTATCGACCCCCAAAATTTCATCATAGAATTCATGTTGCTGATAAACAACTTTAGCAAGGGATATAAAATTATCTCAAGCAAATCAGTAGCCTACCTTCATATAAATGATAAACAAACTGAGAAAAGAAAATAGGAAACAATGCCCTTCACAATAGCCTCAACTAATACAAAATATCTTGTGGTAACTCTTACCAACTTAGTCAGGGTTTCTATTTCTACACAAACATCATGACCAAGAAGCAAGATGGGGAGGAAGGAATTTATACAGCTTACACTTCCATATCTGTTTATTGCTAATGGAAGTCAGGACTTGAACCCAAGAAGGTCAGGAAACAGGAGTTGATGCAGAGGCCATGGAGGATTGTTACTTATTGACTTGCTTCCCCTGGCTTGCTCAGCTTGCTTTCTTATAGAACCTATGACTACCAACCCAGAGCTGGCACCACCCACAATGGGCTGGGCCCTACCCCCTCAATCACTAGTTGAGAAAATGCCTTACAGATGGATCTCATGGAGGTATTTCCTCAAATAAGGCTCCTTTCTCTGTGATAACTACAGCTTGTGTAAGGTTGACACAAAAGTAGCCAGTACAATTGATCCCTTCTCAACTTGACACACAAACATCATTATTAAGCCCCAACCCTTATAATTTATTCATCCCCAAAATCTAAATATTCTTAAAACTCTCACAGTCTTAATAAAATCTTACATATTAAAATTTCAATCTCTCTAAATTATTCAATTACTTAAAATTCACTCTTTTTTTTATTCAATATCTATTAACTTGTGGGCTCCACTAAAATATGTTCTTCCTTCAAGAGGGAAAATATATCAGGGAATAGTCACAATCAAAGGCAAAATCAAACTCTAGCCATCCAATTTCTCGAATCCACTCATGAACTTCTAGGATCCTCCAAGGACTTCAGTCACTTCTCCAGGTATACCTTTTGTAGGACACACCCTGTCTTCCAGGCTCCAGCTGCCTATTCTGCACTACTGATGCCCTTCTTGGTGGTCATCTCATGGTACTGGCATCTCCAAAGCCCTGCTGTCTTCTGCTGCAACTAGGCTCACCAATAGCCTCTCATAAGCTCTCTTCATGGTGCCAAGCCTCAGCTCCTTTGCATGACCCCTTCAGTCCTGGGGCTTTAATTGCAACTGAGGCTGCACCTTCAACAATGGCCTACTATGGCATCTCACAACGCCAAGCCTCGGCTGCTCTTCATAACCCCCTCATGCCTTCAAAACTAGTACAACCTGAGTGACTCTTACACATTACCAAATCCAGCCACAGCACGAGGTACAACATTGGCTATTGCTGGAACACAGCCTCATTGTGTTCTCAGAAATCACTTCCCAGATTTCACCTCAATGATGCTGGTCTCTTCTTAATCATCACTAATTTCTTTGCTCCAGCTGATCAGCATCAATAGTTCCAGAAATGCAAAGATTTTTCTTTAGTAGTTTTTGTACCTTGTTAGTCACAGCTGATCCTTCAGCCCCAGCTAACCAAAACCACAGAATCTTCACAATCAAAACTGCAACAGCCCTAACAAGAGTCTTTAATCTTCCCTCTGAAATTTCACAAGCCAGGTCTCCATCTTTTGCACTGTTCTCAACATTATCATCCAAGCTCCTACAGAACATCCGACAGAGCTCTTAACATCCCAATGGCTCTTTTATCTCAAAGTTCCAAAGACCTTCCACATTCCTCCCCAAAATATAGTAAGGTTGTTATAGGACTATCCCACTATGCTGGTACCAATTTGTCTTAATCAAAGTGTCTACTCCTACCCAAAACTCCATGACCAAGAAGCAAGTTGGAGAGAAAAAGGTTTATTCAGCTTATACTTCCACAGTGCTTTTATAACTAAAGAAAGTCAGAACTGGAACCCAAGCATGTCAGGAAGCAGGAGCTGATGCAGAGGCCATGGAGGGATATTACTTACTGTTCTGCCTCCCCTGGGTTGCTCAACTTAATTTCTTATAGAACCTAGGTCTACCAGCCCAGAGATGGGACCACCTACAATGGGCCCTACCACCCTTTATCAATAATTGAGAAAAGGCCTTACAGCTGGATCTCACAAAGTCATTTCCTCAACTGAGGCCCCTTTCTCTCTCATAACTCTCAGTTTGTGGTAAGTTGACACAAAACCAGCCAGTACACCAATTAACCAAGAGAACTTAAAATCTCTCAGGAAAGAAATTGAGAAGAACTCAGAAAACTGAGGGATGTCCCATGATCATGGATTGGAAAAATTAACATAGTAAAAGTGGCCATGCTATAAAAAGCAATCTACAGATTCGATGCTATCCCATCAAATTCTAACACCTTGAAAAGGCCTTGAAAAGCAATTCTCGATTTCATATGGAAAAACAAAAATGAGGATAGAGAAAATAATTTTCAACAATAAAAGAACTTTCAGTGGAATCACCTTCCCTGATCTCAAGCTGTACTATAACGCAATAGTGAGAAAGCCTGCATGGTATTTGTACAGAGACAAATAAGTTGATCAATGGAATATAACCAAAACTCAGAAACATAGCCACATAGCTATGGACACTTGATCATTGACAAATAAGCCAAAAGTGTACAGTTGGAAAAAAGAAAGCATCTCCAATAAATGGTGCTGATTCTACTAGAGGTTTGTATCTAAGAGAATGAAAATAGATCCATATATTTATCACCTTGCACAAAGCTCAAGTCCAAGTGGACTGAGGACCTCAACATAAAACCAGATAAACTGAATCTAATAAAAGAACCTGAAAATACCCTCAGTCTTATTGGAACAGGGGATATTTTTCTGAACAGAACACCAGTGGCTCGGGCTCTAAGGTCAACAATTGATAAATGGAGCCTCATGAAACTCAAAATATTCTGTAAGGCAAAAGCCACTGTCAAAAGGGCAAATCAACAACCAGGAACATGGCCCCTGTCCCTATCCACAGCCCCCCATAGATTTGTAGCTAACAGTCACATAAGGGCAATGTGCCAAGTCTCTCCACATGTTGAGTATGTAACCACAGGTCACATAAGCTCGAGACAGATCTCCATTTTAATGAGATACTTAAAGACCTGGAGGGCTTAGCCAATAAGTTTTCCTTCCCAGACATCCCTCCCTGAAAAATGTATTTAATCTCAGGCTCACCCTAAAAAGTGGGATATGGATTTTAACATCTACTTTCCTCCATGTCAGTAAATGTTTTAAAGCCAAGGGCTGTCTCTTCTCATTAAGATCTGCCACAGGGAGCAATAGAGAAGGCCTTTGCCTACAAAGCCACTGTCTAATCTCCCGTAGAAGGCCTCTTTATATTCCCAGCAATGACTGCCACCAAGCCAAGCCCAAGCTGAAGACTGCCAGCCAGCAAGCCAAAGACTTCCACCTCATAACCAGCTGAAACTCTGTTCTCCCCTTTTTCTCCACCCCACAGCCCTGGACTATATACAGCCCAAGGGCCCCCACTCTGTTCTCAGCTCTTCCAGAGCATTCAGCACCACCTGAGTGTCCAAGCACATGAGAACCAGGTGACCCTGATCTCATCGTAGTCACAAGACCCCCAAGGCTCTCCCATGCCTCAAACTGTGCTTCTCTACCCAAGTGATGACCCAGGGCTTCCCTACATCCTGATCCCCAGGGAGATAGCTTGAGGTAAGTGAGATCAACTCCCCACATCCCACCTCCCCATTATCCATGCCCTGTGACAGAGCAGAGAGGACCCATAACCCTACAGTTGGAAACCCCTATGGTTGAGTTAGGATTGAAAGAAAGGCTGATACCATAGGAAGACCAACAGTCTCAACTAACTCAGACCCCAGGGAGCTCCTAGAGATTGAGTTACCAAATAGAAACATACATAGGCTGGCCTGAGGCCCCTAGCACATATTTAGGTCTACCTGGTCTGGCCCGAGTGGGAGAATATGTGCTTAATCCTGGGAAGCCTTGAGGCCCCAGGGAATGGGGGTGCCTGTGGCAGGGGGAAAGCACCCTCGCCAAAGCAAGAGGATAAGGAATAAAATCAGGGTCTGTGAGACAGGGAATTGATAGGGGGAATGACTAGGATGTAAATAAATAAAATAATTTAAATAAAAAACTGAAAGTGAATAAAATGTATTATTCACATAATAAAGGGGAACCAAGACATATGATGGAACTGAATCCTATGTCCAAGAAGATAAACAGATTAAAAGAGTAAAGACCTCGAGGCAAGATCCCACCCAGTTAAGCTTTTTTTGTTTTGTAATTATAGTTGAATGACTTAGTTATTACTTTTACTTGGATAAAATGAGACATGATTGTATGTCAAACTGACATGAGATGACACAGCTTTTGATCTTGATCTTAAACATAATCACCATGATAATATTAGGTCCAGCTTGTTGAACCACTCATTGAATCCCAACATTCAGGAGACACAGCCATGTAAATCTCTTGAGTTCAAGGTCAGTCTACAGAGCAAGTTCCTTGACAGCCAAGCTTAGACAGTGAAGGAGTTGTAAAACAGAAATCTGGTCATAATGTAACAGTCTTTTCATAGAGAACCAAGTCTGCTGTGTCTGAGCAAACTGGTAGGTACCCGGTTTGTTTCTTATTTTAAAATTAAGGCCACAAATCCCATTTGGTCTTTCCTTGGTTAAGTTCTACACACATGCACACAGGAAGAAATAAAAGTTACATTTGAACCCATAAATGACTGACATGATTTCCTGTTTATATTCTACCCATTTTTCTGGATGATGAAACAAAGTTTAGTAAGTATCATCCCAAAAAAAAGTAGCACACAGTTGTTCAGGGAAAGCAGCTCACTTTCCAAAAGTCTCAGTTTAAGTCCAGAATATTTTGAGTCCTTAAATTCCCAAAGAATAGGTGGTTATTATCTGTATATATCTCATCCTAAAATATGTTGGGAGTGACAATTTGTTTGGACACCCTGTTTGAGAAAAGCTTTAGATACTAAGTTCATATGTATGAAAAATGTGTACTGTTAGTGTAGAGCTAGTGTTTTAACAGTTTTATTCAAGTTCTAAATATGTGCCCTGCTGTTACTTTCATTGGCAGTTGACTGTTAAATTCAGATTTTTACTTGGTTTAAAGTATAAGCTAAATAAACAATAAAAAGGGGAATGGGGTGTGCTAGTATTTCAATATACTCTCTTGTTGCTCTATTTCTCTGCCTTTGTGGGTTATTAATATTTTAATGCATACAATGCTAGCATGGAACTTTGGTCTTTACAAATACTGCAGTTTTTCCAGAAAACACAAACAATAAATGTAACAGACAATATTCCATTTGTTAATGGAAATATATTCATAAACAGTGTTCAAAATAAGCTCATGTTAAAAACTTTTTACATCCTTTATAACTAAAAGTGTGCTTATATGAATGGATACTCTTAATATTTATAGCTTAAACCTGGGTACCTGGTAAAAATGCTTCGGAAACATTAAAACTGAGCTAAATTGTCTCAATTCCATTCATTCATATAACAAAAATTGAAGAAGTTGGGGGAGAGTAAACAAGAGTTGCCTTGGCCATGGTGTCTCTTTATTCCAGTGGAAACCCTAGTTAACAAAACACTCCTCCATTTCTGCTGTAAATACAAACTTATATAGTCACTTTGAAAATCAATTTGGTGGCTCTTCAGAAAACTGGAAATATTTCTACCTCAAGGCTGTAACACTCTTCAGCATATACTCATAAGATTCTCCACCATACCCAGAAAATGAAAATTACTTAGATACTCCTCAACCAAAGTATGGATAAAGAAAATTTGGTGCATTTATACAACCGAATAGTACTCACCTATCAAGAATGAGGGCATCATGAGCTTTTCAGGCAAATGGATGGAACTATAAAATATCATCCTGAGTGAGGTAACTCAGACACAAAATGACAAGCATGATATGTACTCATTAATAAGTGGATATTAGCCAAAAATATACAAAATACCCAGGATACAATCCACAGAATTCAAGAATGTTAACAAGATGAAGTCCAATCCTTTCAGCTTCAATCTCACTTGAGAGGGAGATAAAAGGTATTATAGGGGTGCGAGGGAGGGATTTATGTGGGATCAGGTGCAGAGATGGAAAAGGGGAACATGAGCAGGTATTGGGGATAGGACAGGAGTAAATTCCTGAGGGCCAGAAGAAAGGATGAAAATGGGCAACCTTGGGAAGTAAGGTATGGTAGGGAACCTCTAGAAAGTACCAAAAACCCGAAAGGAGAGCAACTCTCAGGACTCCAAGGGAGAGACCTTAGATGAAATGCCCAACTGTGTGGAAAGGGAACTCAGAAAGACAGGTGGTATGAAGTTGTAATTCCACAGTCAAAACTCTGACCCAGAATTGTTCCTGTCTAGAAGAACTGTAAGGACAAAAATGGAGAAGAGACTCAGGGAAAGAAGGTCCAGTGACTGGCCCAAATTGGGATCTAACTCAAGGGGAAGCTCCAAGGCCTGACACTATCACTGATGCTATGGTGTGCTTACAGACAGGAACCTAGCGTGGCTGCTCTCCAAGAGACCCAACAAGCAGCTTAAAGAGTCAGATACAGCATCATACATCAGTTGATGTGAGGCCCCTGACACATGTAAAGCAGAGGACTGCCTGGTCTGGCCTCAGTGAGAGAAGATGCCCCTAAATTTTTGAAAATCATGAGGCCCCAGGTAATGAAAAGGTCTAGTGGGGTGGGGACAAGGGGCTGGGGACATCCTTTTAGATACCTGGGAGAAGAAATGGGTTGAGAAACAGTCAGAGGAAGACTTGGAGGGGACAAAAACTAGACAGTTTAAAAAAGATTAAATAATAATAATAATCAAGAGCCACACTGAAAATGTATATGCCTAAAACCAAAGCCAAAGTAATCTGCAGAAGTTAAATCAAGACATTATTTAAATGGCACAATATAGCAAAACAAGAAAAAAAGAAAAGGAAAGATGAAAGATAGGAAGAAAGAAACAAAGAAAGAACAAAGAAGGGAAGAAAGAAAGAAAGAAAGAAAGAAAGGAAAAAAAGAAGGAAAGAAAAGAAAGAAGGAAAGAAAGAAACAAAGAAGCAAGTAGTTGTCACTCAGGTCTTGACCTTAAGAAAGATAAGACCTATACTGTAGACACTTAGTTAATATCAAACAAACTGCATATTTAGAACTAGACGTTGATAATGATGTTTGTAGATACCAAATTAGAGTAAGCAGAAGGTCTTGACTACTGTTTGGCAAAGATTTCAACAGAAACAATTATCTGTCCTTTGGGTCAAAGCATTAGCAGATCCTATATCTAACTGAAAACCTATTTAAACAATTCTTTGGAATCAAGGGATAAGGAATTCCAGAGAATTTGTGAGTCAATTGCTAGTGATATAGCAAAAAAAAAAAATTTAAGAGTCACTACTTGAACTTGGTGAGTTTCTACAGAGGAAAGTTAAAGAAAACCTTGAGTGAGGTCTGAAAGAGATTCTCTGCATAAGATTCATTTGTTACTAAGGACCAAATCAGGTGTCAAAAGAGGTGTTTATAAACCTGTCCAATCAAGTTATTCTATTTATTTATACATCATATTGTGGAATACACAAATGCTTTCAGCTTTGAGATGTTTGCTTATTTTGAAGGCTTTTAACATGAAGTATAATATTTCTATATATATGGAAACACATATGGTTGTAAATATATGTCAGTGACAAAGTGTATAGAAATTAAGACCAAGAACCATCAAATTTCCTGGCTAAAATAACTCCTTTTGGGAAAACCTGTGACAATGAGAATAAAACAAAAGAAAGAAAATATACACTCCAGAAAAACTTCAGCTCACAGAGGCAACTGAAAGCTGTGCTGTGTGTTCCCAGAGGAAAAGATACAACGACTGCATTAAATCTACAAACAGAGACATCTCTACATTCAACTACATTCAGGTTGGTGAAAACTTTCTTGTTTCTTTACCATTTTAAAATAGATTCCATTGATTTTGACAATTTATTTTCACCGAAGTAAACTTTATAATCTTACAGTGGATTCAAAGCATTAAATAATCTGTAGGAAATCACAAATCTGGTTTTATCAAGAATGATTGAAATCACGTTTAAATACTGTGGCCAGTAGGTTCACTAAATACAGTGATTCTGAAGTCTTGTTTGCAATAAATTGAAAGTTTTTACCCTTTCTTATTTCTATGTTTCTACTTTGCAATTAGAACTTTAAGTAATAAATACACTAAGAATGATTAACCACATAGTTCTCAAATAGAAAACCCATAAATAAGAAGAAAATTCTCAGGTAATAAGCTACCCTAAAAAACAAATATATTTTTATTCACTTGACAAGAGATTTTTGATGCTGAACTCTCTATCCTGAATTTTGATGTTATGGGAAAGAAATTATGTGGCTTTTGTTTCTGGCAGATGTTAGTGAAAGTCACAGTTACAGGAATTGTTAGAAAATATTTTTATAGCATCAATCAACATTTCTACCAGCTGTCTATTTTCATTGAATGTATACCAAAACCAGAACGCAAATGTTTCTAGGTGACCTCACTTCATGCAGTGTCATTTACAAAAGGTACAAAATGGCAGAATTTTATCCAACCATGAATATGATCCTATATGAAGGAAAAGCTCAAATTCTGTGGAAAAATTATAAAATATTGTGGGAACTACAGGTATTTTGTAGTCATTACATGTATGAATCTACCATATAAGGGATCATGAAAGAAAGAAGTATGAGAAGCCTAGCACAAAAGCTGCTATTCTAGAATTAATTGTATTCAATGACTTACAAAAATGTTCTTTTATTATCCAGAATAACTCTGTAATTTTATCTCTGTCTCCTGGTTCATGTGTGTCATATGATACAGAGGAATGATATTTATATAACACAGGACCTTTACATTAAACATTTACATATAACATCCCATTGACTTTCATGCACACTAAGTTCATAGACCTTTGCAATTCACAGTCATGCACAAATGTACTTTCAAAATAATTGAGACTCATGATATTTATCCTATGAGAACATAACATGGAGGCAAAAAAAAAAGTCCCATTAGAGATTATCCCCTGCATTGCATTTTCAAAAATGGACAGTTAACCATCATCCAATGACCATGAAAGACTTTGTTTGGTTGAAGTATTACAATAAAGTATTAGTAGTCAGCCCATGTACTTCTCACCTTCAGATTACCTGCACAGTGATCCTAACTGAAGAAGTAAAAATATATTTTTTTCTTGTTTCAGCCATTACAACAATGAGATGACAAAATATTTTAGCTTAGAGGATAAAATATCACATGGATTTTTTTTTGTTTTGTTTTCAGATGACCAAACCCTCAGAGCCTGGACTAAACCAAGAAGAAGGATGAGCAATGTCACAGAATTCATCCTCCTGGGCTTGACCCAAGACCCAGATCTGCAGAAACTCTTATTTATTGTGTGCTTAATAATCTACTTGATCACACTGGCGGGTAACACTCTCATCTCAGTCACCATCTTCATCAGTCCAGCCCTGGATACTCCCATGTACTTCTTTTTGTCCTACTTGTCCATCATAGATGGTTTCTACTCCACTTCCATAGCACCCAAAATGATCTGTGACCTAATCTCTGAGAAAAGTACCATATCCTTCAATGGTTGCATGACTCAGCTTTTTGCTGAGCATTTTTTTGCTGCAACTGAAATCATCTTGCTGATTTCCATGGCCTATGATCGCTATGTAGCCATCTGCAAGCCCTTGCACTACATGACCATCATGAGCAGACCTGTGTGTGTATTTCTGGTAGGGGCTGCTATAATCTTAGGATTCATCCATGGTGGGATACAGATTCTGTTTATGGCTCAGTTACCATTCTGTGGCCCAAATATCATTGATCACTTTATGTGTGATTTAATACCACTTCTGGAGTTGGCCTGCACTGACACTCACACTCTGGGGCCCCTGATTACTGCCAACAGTGGGTCACTGTGTTTACTCATTTTCTCTATGCTGGTTGTTTCCTATGTGGTCATCCTTCACTCCCTCAAGAATCACAGTTCAGAAGGGCGTCACAAAGCTCTGTCTACCTGTGCCTCCCATGTCACTGTTGTTGTCTTATTCTTTGTGCCTTGTTCTTACCTGTACCTAAGGCCCATGACCTCCTTCCCCACTGACAAAGCTGTAACTGTGTTTTGCACCCTAGTGACACCTATGCTAAACCCGTTAATCTATACCCTCAGAAATGAGGAAGTCAAAAGGGTTATAAAAAAGATCTGGAGTCAAAATATGAAAGCTGGTGTTATGTAAACCTGGTGATTTGTATATTTAGAAACAACATACAGTGCTGTTTCATGGACATTGTTCTCCTTTAAGAGTTAAAATGATGGTGGTGGTGGTGGTGGTAGTGGGTGTAGTGAATTATATCTTATCTGTACTACATTTACATTGAATAATAATTATATAATTAAGTGGAGTACACTGTGACAGTCCATGCAGATATGATCATGGTGAGAAGTGTTTTGGTCCTGCTGAGGATTGACCTTTTGATATGTACTGGCTTCAACAGCCTGGCTGCTTCCAGGAATGAGCAAATCTGTAAGTACAATACATCTTAATATAAAACTATTGGTCAAATAAACATGCCAAAAGCCAATATCTAGGCATTCTGATGTTTGCTGTTATTGGAGAGCTGGGTTCTGGTGTTGCCAGGTTGTTTTGTTTTCCTTGGGATATACTCTTTCCCTTTCCTCTTGCCATTTTGCTGTCAGTGATATTTTCTTGCTTTCCCCTTGTATCTGGTCTGTGTCCCTTGATCTCCACTGGTCCAGGTGGCAGATGGGCCGGGCTCTGTTCTGTGCCCTGAAGTCACTGCCGGGTGGAAACAGAAGTTCCAAAGTTCTGTTCCTGGTCCCTGGATCAGGCAGGACAGGGCAGGGGTGCACTTTCTGTGTGCACTCCGCAGAGATCTCCCTGTTCCCTGGCTGCCTAGATCTCCTACTCACCAGTTTTTCAGCCTTTATGAGCTGCCAGTCTGGATGGCAGATGGGCCGAGCTCTGTTCTGCGCCCAGTTTTTCAGCCTTTACGAGCTGCCGGTCCGAATGGCAGATCTGAAAAAGTTTTCATATCAGAAATTTAAAACTACACCCAAAGCTCTAAGAAAAAAAATAGAATGGCATTATTTGACATCAATAGAAGAAGTCCTTGGTCCTGTGAAGGCTCAATTGCCCCGTGTAAGAGAATGCCAGGGTGGTGAGTTGGGAGTAGGTGGGTTGGAGAGAAAACATCCTTATAGGAACATAGGAAGGGGCAATTGGAAAGGGGTGAACTGGGAAAAGAAAATAACATTTGAAATGTAAATACACAAAACATCTAATAAAAAAGCACCAAGCCCACAAGAGAGGATTGGAAGGCAGGAAATAATCAAAATCAGGGCTGAAATCAATCAGTCAGAAACAAAGAGAACAGTACCAAAATAATAATAATAATAATAAAAGCCAAGAGCTGGTTCATTGAAAAAAATCAACAAGAAAAATCGGTCCATTCTCTCCATATCTCTTCAATATAGTATTTGAAGTTCTAGCTAGAGCAATAAGACAGAGATCAAGGGGATGTAAATTGGAATAGAAGTCAAAGTATTGATATTTGTGTATGATATGTTAGTATACATAAGGGACATCAAAAAATCTACCAGAGACTTCTTGTATCTGATAAACAGTTTTAGCAAAGTGGCTGGACACAAAATTAACTCAAAAAATCAGTATCCCTTCTTTACACAAATGATAAGTGTACTTAGAAAGAAATTAGGGAAACAATATCTTTTCCAATAGCCATGGGTAATATAAAATATCTTGGAGTAACTCTAACTAAGTAAATTATATGTATGACAGGAACTTCAAGATCCTGAAGGAAGTAAATGAGGATATTAGAAGATGGAAAGATTTCCCACACTGATGGATAGAAAGAATTAACATAGTGAAAATAGTTACATTATGAAAAGCAATCTGTAAAATTAGTGCAATCCCTACCAAAGTTCCAACTCAATTTTTGACACCTTGCAAGAGTAATTCTCAAATTCATATGGAAAAACAAAATAAAAAATCCAGAATAGCCACAACAATCCTGAACAATAATAGAACTTCAGGAGGAGTCACCATCCTTGAACTAAAGATGTATTGCAGAACAAATTGATAAAAATTTCATGATATTGGTAAAGAAACAGGCACATTGATCAATGAATAAAATCAAAGACCCAGAAATAAGCCCAGACACCTATGGACACCTGATTTTGACAAAGAACCATACAATGGAAAAAAAGAAAGCACATTTAACAAATGGTGCTGGTCTTACTGGATGAATACATGTAGAAGAGTAAAAATAGATCCATATTATCATGCTATACATAATTCAAGTCCAAGTGGATCAAGGACCTCTTCATAAAACCAGATATACTAAATATCAAAGAAGAGAAAGTGGAAAATAACCTTGAATATATTGCTACAAGGACAGTTTCTTGAACAGAACACTGATGGCTTAGTGAAACCTCTTGAAACTGCAAAGCTTCTTTAAGGAAAAGGAAATTGTCAATAGGACAAAATGGCACCTTATATTTTTCTTTCTTAATTTGAAAGTATGTTCACTAATTCTACATCTCACATAGGGCTAATATCTAAAATTTATTAAGAGCTCAAGAAGTCAGATATCAACAACCCAAATAATTCAATTAAAAACAAGATATGGAGCTAAACAGAAAATTTTAGACAGAGAAATCCCAAATGGCTGAGAAACGTTTAAAGAAATATTCAAAGTCCTTAGTCATCAGGAAAATGCAAATCACAACAACTCTGAGGTTCTGTTTTACATACATCAGAATGGCTAATATCAAAAACTCAAATAACAACATATGCTTTCAAGGATGTGGAGCAACTCCTCCACTGCTGATGAGAGTGCCAATTTGTACAATCATGTTGGAAATCAATTTGGCAGTTTTTCAGAAAACTGGGAATAGATCCACCTCAATACCCATCTATACCACTCCAGGGCATAGATATTTACTTCCTCATGGTATGTTCACTATAACTTTATTCCTAATAGCCAGAAACTCAAAACAACCTAGGTATCCCTCAAGGAAAAAATAAATAAAGAAATATAGTATATATGAACAATGAGATAATATTCAGCTATTATAAACAATGCTTTTAAAGGAAATTTTAGGCAAATGGATGGATCTTGAGAATATCATCCTGAGTATCTAATCCAGTCAGAAAAGGACAGTCATGGTAAGTGGATATTAACTATAAAATACAAGATATCTATTCTAGACTCTGAAGACCCAAAGAAGCTAAACAAGAAGGAAAGCATAAGTAAGGATGCTTGAATTCTGCTTAGAAGGGGAAGTAAAATAGTCATAAGAGGGAGATGGATGGAGAGAACCTGGGTAGGCAACGGAAATGTAAAGACTGATGTGGGGAGTTCAGGATTAGGTGTAGGGAGGTACAAGAAGAATGGCCAGATTGCCATGAGAGTGAATGGATATCTGCAACTAATGGGACTGGGTAGGTAGGGGTCATCTCTAGGAGGAAGCAGAGACCTGGACTAAGGGAGGCATTCAAGAACTGATGAGGTTGACCTTATGTGACTCACAGCAGTGGGGATATGGAACCTGAAAAGGCCACCACCTGTAGCCAATCAGAAATCCCAAATGGAGTGGTAGAAACACCAATCCACCCACAAAAATTTTAACCCCCAAATTATCCTGTCTATAAAAAATGTAGGAATGAGAATGGGTCAGAGTCTAAGAGAATAACCAAGCAATTAACAGCCAATTCTGATTATCAGTCGACTATTATGCATAATATATCTCTTTCTAGACAGTATTAGTCTGTATATAAAGTAGGCAGTTTCTGACCAGTGGCTGCCTAGTCACAAACTATACCTCAATTTTATATACAGATGCTTAATTTTTTTTTGTTAAATTCACCAAAGAAGAACTTTAAGGAGCAGATGTGTTTCAACAAAAAGTAAATAACATTAAATGTCATAATTTTTGGATTTCTCATGTTTTTGAAAACCATCTAACTATAAAAAGCATTTCTGAACTGTTAAGCCTTGACTACTCTTGACCATTTTTAATTTAAATATTTCAAAAACACCGTTTTAGTTGACTCAGAACCATGAGTTTGCTATCTGTCTCTTAACTCGTATTGTTTAATAAACTAAATCAGTGTATAATAGCAGTTATAGGACTGGGTCTATGCCTTGCATTCCCAAATTATTGTATAGTTACAATACTATATGAAAGTAACAATACTAATCTCAATTTTAAATCAATAAGAAATTATACTACTGAAAAACTTTAAATATCTATTAAATAAATTCTATACTGTGAAGATTATAACTACAACTTTTCATCAACTAGAAGTATTTATACTAATGTAAGATATGACTTTAGCTTTGATACTAAATAAAGGTTATGGCTCTGTAAATCAATCTAACTAATTCCTCCCTATTAAATTATGACCATTTCTAAATTCTTCATAAAAGCAACCTTAAAATAATCACCTTAACCCCCTAAATTCAGTGAATCAGGGTGGTGACTCTTCATAGCTTCTTCAAGCTGAATTGAGAATGTAGAACAGGTGAGGGAAATGATGAAGTCAGACAAACCTCAGAAGGAAAGCCACATTGATGATTGTTTTAGTCTCCGATGTCTGGAATAAGGCCAATTTAGCATTCTGATGACAAGCTTCACCATAGTTGCACCTTCTGTAATCCATATAAAACTCAGCAGAAAATATTTTAGTATTGAGATAAATTTTGTTTGATCCTCTTGATTTTAGTTTTCAGGTGGTCAATCTCTATTAAATCTGATCTCTGGAAGGGACACAGAGCCAAATCACTCTTTAACAAGCACAAAGACAAAACCTTTCTCCCAAAATAACATGTCCATTAGTCAGCAACTAGAATATCTTGTATTTTGTAATCTCTCCCAGAGAAATGATTTAAGCACAAAACTCAACAGCATATACAATTTGAATTTAAAACAATATAAAACAAAAGAATAAACTAAAAAATGCATGATTTTATTCTTAGGCCTCTAATAGTTTGTCATATCAAGAAATCATCTCAAATTCCCTTGGATCTCACATTGAGAAATAATAAGCCTCTTGTAATTTTAAGATAATCATAAACTCTCACTAGCCGGCATCTGATAAGCCATGTGGCCTTAGTGATGTAATTCAATATGAAATCAATAAATAAGCAATTTGTAAAACCAGGACCTTAGTCCAAATTATTTCACTCTGTCCAGCTCTAAATATGGAGTGTCAGATCTTCATTTATTAATCATTTTCTTAATATATGTCTGTATTCACTCTGCCTGCTGTACATTCATCCATATATAGTAAATTTTTAACTTGAAAAATCACCACTCTCTCAGAGTCAGTGACTAATTTTATGTATCTAATTCTGAGTCATGGGTGAATAGCTTCAGGTGATCTGGAGAACTTTGTACTCTTTTTGTAATGCCAGATGATCCCATGCAAGCAAACAAAGCATGGGATAAAAAGCTAAGCCACTTTTTTTTAAATAAATAAAATTTGAAGAAATACTTACTTTAATAGATGAGAATCCAAGACCTTTTTAAATTTGAAAGCAGGTCAAGTTGTGAACTTAGACTTGATATTCGCCTGTATTAACACCACATGTAACAAGGACTGTAACCATGTGCCTCCATTCTATGTTGATTAGTCCTGGGTTTTTTTCTCTTTTTTTATTAGATACTCTGTATTTACATTTGAGATGTTATCCCTTTACTCCCTTCCCCCCTCCCCATCCAGTTGCATTTACAAAGGTGCACTTTCTTCTGATCCCCCTCTCCACCCCATTGTTTTGTCATTTGTTCCCTTACACTGGGAAAACATGCCCTCTCTGGAACAAAAGCCTCTTCTCACATTGATGCCCGACACTGCTATCTTCAGCTACATCTGCAACTGGATCAATAGGTCTCTCAAAGTGCACACAAATTTGGTGTTTTACTCAATGGGAGTTTTGGAGGGTTTGGTTGGTTGATAATGTTGTTATCTTCCCATGAGGTTGCAACCCCTTTCCGCTCCTTTGTACTTTAGAAACCTCATTGGAGTCTCCAAGTTCAAACCAATGGTTAGCTGAGAGCATGCTCAGCTTTATCTCTATGACTCCAGTATAGTCCCTGAGGGAGCATTTCTGTCTGGTTCCTGCCAGTAAGCACTTTTTGGGATCAGCTATAGTGCTTGGATTTGGTGACTACATAAGTGTTGGATCCCAGGTGAGGCAGCTTCTGAGTGCTCTTTTTTTTTTTCTTTCAATTCCTGTTCTTCTATTTGGCCTTGCATTTCCTCCCATGAGCATTTTGTTTCCTTTTCTACGAAGGACTGAGGCATCCCCATTTTGGCCTTCCTACTTTTTGAGCTTCATAATGTCTGTGAATTGTTTCTTGGGTATTGAGTATTCAGAGCTTTCTGGAACTAGTATCCACTTATCAGTGATTGCATACCATGGGTGTTCTTTTGTGACTGGGTTACCTCACCCCAGATGATATTCTCTAGATCCATTCATTTGCTTAGGAATTTTTTAGTCATTGTTTCTAATAGCTTAGTAGTTCTGCATTGTGTAAATGTACTACATTTTCAATATCCATTCATCTGTTGATGGACATCTGGGTTCTTTCCAACTTCTAGCTATTATAAATAAGGCTGCTATAAATATGGTGGACCATGTGTGTCCTTGTTATATATTGGAGCATCTTTGGGGTATATGCCCAGGAATGGAATAGCTGGGTTTTCGGGTTCAATTTTCTGAGAACTGCCAGATTGATTTCTAAGGTGGTTCTACCAGCTTAAATCCTCACCAACAGTAAAGGAGTGTTCCTCTTTATCCATATCCTTCCCAGAATCCTCTATCTCCTGAGGTTTTTTTTTTTTTAATCTTAGTCATTCTAACTGGTGTGAGGTGCAATCTCAGAGTTGTTTTGATTTTCATTTTCCTGATGATTAAGTTTGTTGAGCATTTCTTCAGGTACTTATCAGGCATTTGATGTTTCTCAGTTGAGAATTCTTTGTTTAGCTCTGTACCCCTTTTTTAATAGAATTATTTAATTCTCTAGAGTATAGCGTTCTGAGTTCTTTGTATATATTAAATCCTAACCCTCTATCAGATGTAGATATCTGATAAAGGGTTAGGTAAATATCCTTTCCCAATCTTTAGGTTATCATTTTGCCTTCTTAACAGTGTCTTTAGCCTTAGCTTTGCAATTTCATGAGGTCCCATTTGTCGATTCCTGACCTAAGAGCATAAGCCATTGGTGTTCTGTTCAGGAAATTTTCCCCTGTATCTATGTATTCTAAGCTCTTCCTTACTTTCTCTTCTAATAGTTTCAGTGTACCTGGTTTTATTTGGAGATATTTGATCCACGTGCACTTGAGCTTTTTACAAGAAAATAGGAAAGGATCCATTTGCATTCTTCTGCATGCTGACTGCCAGTTGAAACAACACCATTTGTTGAAGAAGCTGTCCTATTTCCATTGAATGTTTTTAGCTCCTTTGTCAAAGATCAAGTGACCACAGGTGGGTGGGGGTTCATTTCTGCATCCTCAATTATGTTCTATGGATCTACCTTCCTATCTCTATACAAATACCACGCAGTTTTTTTTTTAATCACAGTTGCTTTGTAATATAGCTTGAAATCAAGGATGGTTATTCCCCCAGAAGTGTTTTTATTCTTAAGAATAGATTTTTCTATTTTAGCTTTTTTTTTAAACAACTTTATTTTGCAAAACAAAGATAAATGTAAAAATTTTAAATATTTTTTGCTTAAAATTATACATTTTTGTCAGTACTGTTTTTTCAGACATTAAAATAAATTTTACATAAAACCATGTGAATATGTTTTTTAGTCAGTGGAATAGCTGGGTCTTCAGGTAGTACTATATCCAATTTTCTGAGGTATCGCCAGACAGATTTCCAGAGTGGTTGTATTAGCTTGCAACCCCAACAACAGTGGAGAAGTGTTCCTATTTCTCCACAGCCTCGCCAGCATCTGCTGTCATCTGAGTTTTGGATCTTGGCCAATCTGACTGGTGTGAGGTAGAATCTTAGGGTTGTTTTGATTTGCATTTCCCTGATGGCTAAGGATGTCGAGCACTTACTTCCTCAGATGTTTTTCGGCCATTCGGTGTTCCTCAACTGAAAATGATTTGTTTAGCTCTGTACCCCATTTTTAATAGGGTTATTTGATTCTCTGGTGTCTAGCTTTTTGAGTTCCTTGTACACCTTGGATATTAGGCCTCTATCTGATGTGGTGTTGGTAAAGATCTTTTCCCATTCTGTTGGTTGCCGTTTTGTTTTCTTGACGATGTCCTTAGCCTTACAGAAACTTTGCAATCTCATTAAGTCCCATTTGTTAATCTTTGATCTTAGAGCTTGAGCCATTGGTGTTTTGTTCAGAAAATTTTCTCCTGTGCCTATGTGTTCTAAGGTTTTCCTTACTTTCTCATCTAATAGTTTCAGTGTATCTGGTTTAATGTGGAGATCTTTGATCCACTTACACTTGAGCTTTGTACAAGGAGATAAGAACGGGTCTATTTTCATTCTTTTGCATATTGAGTGCCAGTTGGACCAGCACTATTTGTTGAATAGGCTGTCCTTTTTCCATTGAATGTATACTGCTCCTTTGTCAAAAATCAGGTGACCATATTCATGAGGGCTCATTTCTGGATCTTCTATTCTATTCCATTGATCCACTTGCCTATTTCTGTACCAGTACCATGCAGTTTTCAGCACAATTGCTTTGTAATATAGCTTGAGGTCAGGGATAGTGATTCCCGCAGATGTTTTTTTGTTGTTGAGGATGGATTTTGCTATTCTAGGTCTTTTGTTATTCCATATGAAATTGCACATTGATCTTTCCAATTCCATGAAGAACTGGGTTGGAATTTTGATGGGGATTGCATTGAATCTGTAGATTGCTTTTGGTAGGATGGCCATTTTTAAGATGTTGATCTTTCCAATCCATGAGCATTGGAGATCTTTCCATTTTCTGAGATCCTCCTCAATTTCTTTCTTTAGAGGTTTGAAGTTCTTGTCATACAGGTCCTTCACTTCCTTAGTTAGAGTCACACCAAGGTATTTCATAGTTTTTGTAACTATTGTGAAGGGTACCTTTTCCTTAATTTCTTTCTTCACATGTTTGTCCTTTGAGTATAGGAAGGCTACTGATTTGTTTGAGTTAATTTTGTATCCGGCCACTTTGCTGAACTTGTTTATCAGCTGTAGGAGTTCTCTGGTGGATTTTTTGGGGTCACTCAAGTACACTATCATGTCATCGGCAAACAGTGATGTTTTTACCTCTTCCTTTCCGATTTGTATCCCCTTGATCTCCTTTTGCTGTCTAATTGCTCCAGCCAGGACTTCCAGTACTATGTTGAATAGGTAGGGAGAGAGTGGGCAGCCTTGTAGAGTCCCTGATTTTAGTGGGATTGCTTCAAGTTTCTCGCCATTAAGTTTGATGTTGGCTGTTGGTTTGCTGTATATTGCTTTTATTATGTTTAAATATGGGCCTTGGATTCCTGTTCTTTCCAGGACTTTTAACATGAAGGGGTGTTGGATTTTGTCGAATGCTTTCTCAGCGTCTAGTGAGATGACCATGTGATTTTGGTTTTAAGTTTGTTTATATGGTGGATTACATTGATGGATTTCCTTATGTTAAACCATCCCTGCATCCCAGGGATGAAGCCTACTTGGTCATGATGAATGATGGTTTTGATGTGTTCTTGGATTCGGTTTGCAAGGATTTTGTTGAGTATTTTTGCATCAATGTTCATAAGTGTGATTGGTCTGAAGTTCTCTTTCCTTGTAGGGTCTTTGTGTGGCTTAGGTACGAGGGTTATTGTAGCCTCAAAAAATGAGTTGGGTAATATTCCATCTGATTCTATCTTTTGGAATAGTTTGGCGAATATTGGTGTTATATCCCCAATAAATGTCTGATAAAAATCTGCACTGAACCCGTCTGGACCTGGGCTTTTTTTGTATGGGAGGCTTTTGATGACTTCTTCTATTTCTTTAGGTGTTATAGGGTTATTTAGATGGTTTACTTGGTCCTGGTTAAACTTTGGGACCTTGTATCTGTCTAGGAATTCGTCCATTTCCTCCACATTTTCCAATTTTGTAGAGTATAAGTTTTTGTAGTAGGATCTGATGATTTCTTAAATTTCCTTAGTTTCAGTTGTTATGTCACCACTTTCCTTTCTGATTTTGTTAATTTGGATACTCTCTCTTTGCCCTTTAGTTAGTCTGAATAGGGGTTTATCAATCGTGTTGATTTTCTCAAAGAACCAACTCTTTGTTTTGTTGATTTTTTCAATGGTTTTTTTTGTTTCTATTTGGTCTATTTCTGCCTAATTTTGATTATTTCTTGCCGTCTACTCTTTTTGGGTATATCTGCTTCCTTTTGTTCTAGGGCTTTTAGCTGTGCTGTCAGGTTGCTGATGTGAGCTCTCTCCAGTTTCTTCTTAGAAGCACTTAGGGCAATGAGTTTTCCTCTCAATACTGCTTTCATTGCATCCCATAGGTTTGGGTATGTTGTGTTATCATTTTCGTTGAATTCTAGAAAGTCTTTAATTTCTTTCTTTATTTCTTCTTTGACCCTGCTATCCTTTAACAGAGCGTTGTTTAGTTTCCATGTGTATGTGGGCATTTTGTTGTCTTTGTTGTTGTTAAAGACCAGCCGTAGACCATGGTGATCTGAGAGGATGCATGGGAGTATTTCAATCTTCTTATATCGATGAAGGCTCATTCTGTGTCCAATTATGTGGTCAATTTTCGAGAAGGTGCCATGGGGTGGTGAGAAGAAGGTGTATTCTTTTACTTTAGGATAGTATGTTCTGTATATATCTATTAATTCTAGTTGGTTCAAAGTCTCTGCTAGTTTTGCAGTGTCCTTGTTCAGTTTCTGTTTCCCTGATCTGTCCATTGGTGAGAGTGGGGTGTTAAAGTCTCCCACTATTATTGTGTGGGGTAAAATGTATTTTTTGAGCTTTAGTAGAGTTTCTTTTATGAATGTGGGTGATTTTTTATTTGGAGCATATATGCTAAGGATTGAGAGTTCCTCCTGACAGATTTCCCCAGTAATGAGCAAAAAGTGTCCTTTTTTTTTTTTTTTTTTTTTTGATAACTTTTGGTTGGAAGTTTACTTTATTTGATATTAGAATAGCCACTCCAGCTTGCTTCTTGGAGCTGTTTGCTTGGAAGTTTTTTTCCCACCCTTTTACTCTGAGATAGTGTCTGTCTCTGTCTCTGAGATGAGTTTCCTGTATGCAGCAAAAGGATGGATTTTGTTTATGTATCCAGTCTGATAGTCTATGTCTCTTTATTGGGGAGTTGAGACCATTTATGTTAATAGATATCAAGGAATAATTGTTTCTGTTTTTTGCCATTTTTGCTTTTTTGGGTTGAGTTGTGTCTGTGTTTTTTTCTTCTTTTAGTTTTCTTGTTTATGAGTTTTCTTGTTTTTACTAGGCTGTATTTTCCCTCCTTGTATTGGGTTTTCCACCTATAATTCGTTGTAGTGCTGGGTTTGTGGTCAGATATTGTGTGAATTTTGATTTGTCTTGAAATATCTTTGTCTCTCCATCGATGGTGATTGATAGTTTTGCTGGGTATAGCAGCTTGGGCTGGCACTTGTGCTCCCTTAAGGAGTACATGATGTCTGTCCAGACTCTTCTAGCTTTCATAGTCTCTGTTGAGAAATCGGGTGTGAGTCTGATTGGTCTGCCTTTATATGTTACCTGACCTTTTTCCCTTACTGCTTTTAGTATTCTTCCTTTACTTTGGGCACTTGATGTTTTTACTATTATGTGTCGGGAGGTATTTCTTTTCTGGTCCAACCTATTTGGAGTTCTGAAGGCTTCTTTTATGCTCGTGGTCATCTCATTCTTGAGGGTAGGGAAGTTTTCTTCTATGATTTTGTTGAAGATATTTACTGTGCCTCTTAGTTGATACTCTTCTCCCTCTTCTATTCCTATTATCCTTAGGTTCGGTCTTCTCATTGTGTCTTGTATTTCCTGGACATTTTGGGTTAGAAGCTTTTTGTTTTTTGCATCTTCTCTGGCTGTTTTGTCTATGTTTGCAATGTTGTCTTCTGCCCCCGAGATTCTCTCCTCGATCTCTTGTAATCTGTTGGAAATGCTTGCTTCTGTGACTCCTGATTTCTTTTTTTGGTGTTCTGACTCTAGGGTTATCTCTTTTAGTGCTTTCTTTATTGTGTCAATTTCTTTTTTAATTTCCCTCTTCCATTCCTTTATTTCTTTGGTTCTGTTTTCGTCTTGTTCTTTGAGTTCTTTGAGTGTTTTTCTTGTTTCTTCTTTAAAAGCTTCTGAATCTTTTTGCTTTTCCTCCCTTTCTTGTTTAAGTAACTCTATCAGCGTCTTGAGGCATGATTTCAGGTCTGTGTCTTCTTTTTCTGGAGTGTTTGGAGTTCCAATGTTTGCTGTTATGGGTGATCTGGGCTCTGGTGTTGCTAGATTGTCTTGGTTCCCTTAGGATATACTCTTTCTCTTTCCTCTTGCCATTTTGTTGTCAGTGATATGTTCTTACCTTTCCCTTGTATCTGGTCTGTGTCCCTGTTTCTCCACTGGTTGAGGTTTCAGATGGGTTGAGCCCTGTTTTATGCCTCAGAGTCGTCGGGTGTAAGCAGAAGTTCCAACGTTCTGTTACTGTTTGCTGGATCAGGCAAGGCAGGGCAGGGCAAGGCAGGGGGTGCACTTTCCTTGTGTACTCCACAGAGATCTTTCTGCTTTCCTGCAGCCCAGGTCTCCCACCCACCAGTTGCTCAGCCTCTATGAGCTGCCCATCTGGGTGGCAGGTAGGCCAGGCTCTGCTCTGAGTCTGGAAGTCGCCTCCGGGTGGAAACAGAAGTTCTAATTTTCTATTCCCAATCGCAGTTGCTCAGCCTCTATGAGCCGCCGATCCGGGCGGCAGGTAGGCCAGGCTCTGCTCTGCGTCCGGAAGTAGCCTCCGGGTGGAAACAGAAGTTCTAATTTTTTGTTCCCAATTGCTGGATCGGGCAGGGCGGGTCAGGGCACGATACAGTGTGCACTTTCCGTGTGCACTCTGCAGAGATCTCTCTGCTCCCCTGCAGTCTTGGTCTCCCACTCACCAGTTGCTCAGCCTCTATGAGCCGCCATTCTGCCTGGCAGGTAGGCCAGGCTCCGCTCTGCGTCCGAAAGTGGATATTTTCTTTACTTACGTTTCAAATGTTATTTCATTTCCCAGTTTCCACTCTGGAACCTCCTATTACTTCCCCCTACCCCTGCCTCTATGAAAGTGCTTCCATATGCACCACTGCCTTCAATCTTCTTGCAATTGAACTTCCTGCAAAAATCACCTACAATGGAACATTGAGCCTTCACAGGACCAAGGGTCTCTCCTCCCTCTGATGCTCAATATGGCCATCATCTGCTCCTTATGGGGCTGGAGCCATGGGTCACTCCATGTGTACTTTTTGGCTGGTGATTTAGTCTCTGGGAGCTCTGGGGAAAAGGGGTGGTTGATACTGTTATTCTTCCTTGGGGGTTGAAAACCTCTTTAGCTCCTTAAGTTCTTTTTCTAAATATTCCATTGAGAACCCAGTTTTTAGTCCAATGGTTGGTTGAGAGCATCTAACTCTGTATTTTTCAGGCTCTGGCAGAGCCTTGCAGAAGAAAGCTATATCAAAGACCTATCAAGCATGCACTTCTTGGCATCCACAATATTGTCTGTGTTTGGTGACTGTATATGGGATAAATCTCTGGGTTGGGAAGTCTCTGGATAACATTTCCATCAATCTCTGCTCCACACTTTGTCACTGTATTTACTCCTGTGAATATTTTGTTCCCTGTTCTAAGAAGAGCTGAAGCATCCACTCTTTGGTCTTCAAACTTCTTGAGCTTCATGTGGTCCATGGATTGTATCTTGGGTATTCTGAGAATTGGGGTTAATATCCACTTATCGGTGAGTGCATATCATGTGTGTTCTTTTGTGATTGGGTTACCTCACTCAGGATAATATTTTCTAATTCAATCTAGTTGCCTAAGAATTTCATGAAGTTATTGTTTTTAATAACTGAGTAGTACTCCATTGTGTAAATGAACCATAATTTCTGTATCCATTCCTCTGTTAAAGGACATCTGGGTTCTTTCCAGCTTCTAGCAATTATGAATAAGGTTGGTATGAACATAGAAGAACATGTTTCCTTGTTATATGTTGGAGCATCTTTTGGGTTTATGCCCAGGAGTGGTATAGCTGGGCATATGTCCAATTTTCTGAGGAACCACCTGACTGATTTCCACAGGGGTTGTACCAGCAATCCCACCAACAATACAGAAGTGTTCCTATTTTTCCACATCCTCATCAATATCTGCTGTTACTTGAGTTTTTGATTTTAGCCATTCTGACTGGTGTGAGGTGGAATCTCAGGGTTGATTTGATTTGCATTTCTCTGATGGCTAAGGATGTTGAACATTTCTTTAGGTGCTTCTTAGCCAATCAATAATTTTCAGGTGAGAATTATTTGTTTAGCTCTGTTCCCCCATTTTTAATATGATTTTTTGATTCTCTGGAGTCTAACTCCTTGTGTTCTTTGTATATATTGAACATTAGACCTCTATCTGAGGTAGAACCAATAAACATCTTTTCCTAATCTGTTGGTTGTCATTAGCCTTCCTCTAGTCAAAACATAAATGGGCTGAGAAAAAGATAGGTAAACAACACCCTTCATAATAGTCACAAATAATATAAAATACCTTGGTATGACTCTAGCCAAGAAAATGAAAGATTTGTATGACAACAACTTCAAGTCTCCAAAGAAAGAAATCAAATAAAATCTCAAAAGATGGAAAGATCCCCCATTCTCATGGATTGGCAGGATTAATATAGTAAAAGTGGCCATCTTGCCAAAAGCACTCTACAGATTCAATGCAATCAATTCTCATAGAGTTGAAAAGAGCAATTTGCAAATTCATTTGGAATAAAAATTAGGATAGCAAAAACTATTCTCAACAGTAAAAGAACTTCTGGGAGAATCACAATCCCTAACCTCATGCTATATTACAGAGCAATAGTGATACAAAACTATGTGGTATTGGTATAGAGACAGGAAGTTAGATCAATGGAATATTGAAGGTCCAGAAATGAACCCACATACCTGTAGTCACTTAATCTTTGACAAAGGAGCTAAAATCATCCAGTTGATAAAGGATAGCATTTTTAACAAATGGTACTGGTTCAACTGGTGATCAACAATGTATTTTCTTATTTATTTATTTATTTATTTATTTATTCATTTATTTATTCATTTATATATTATTCACTTTATATCCTGCTCTCTGCATTCCCTACTGGTCACCCCTTTCCACAGTCTTTTCCCCATCTTTCCTCTTTCTTCCCTTTGAACAGATGGGAACCCTCTGGATATCTCCAATGCTGGCACATCAAGTCTTTGCCAGGCAAAATGCATCATCTCTCACTGAGGCCAGAAAAGGCAGCTAGAAGAACATATCACACAAGCAACAACTTTTGGGATAATCCCTGCACCAGTTGTTTGGAACCCACATGAAAGCCACTTGCAAATCTGCTTGGTAAGGCCTAAGTCCGATCCACATATGCTCTTTGGTTGGTGGTTCAGCCTCTAAAAGCCCCAATGATCTAGGTTAATTTGTTCTTTTGGCCTTCCTGAGCAGTCCCTATGACCTTTGGAGCCCTCAATCTTTCTTCTTAGTCATTCATAAATGTTTCCAAGTTCCATCTACTGTGGTATATGCCGTGAGTTTCTATATCTGTTTATGTCAGCTACTGGGTGGACCCTCTCAGAGTGCAGCTATACTAGACTCCTTTCTGCAAACATAACAAAATATTATTAATAGTATCAGAGATTGGTGATTGTCCATGTGATGGGTCCATAGTTGGGCTGCTTATTGCTTGGCCAGTCTCTCAATCTCTGTACATGTCATGTCTCTGCTTTTTTTGTAGTCAGGATAAATAACAAAAGTTTTGTGAGTAGGTTAGTGTCCCTAACACTCCACCAGGATCCCTGCCTGGCTACCAGAGGTGGCCTCTTGAGGTTCCATATTTCCATGCTTTGAGTCACCACACGGTCATTTCCACTGATTCTTGGGTGCATTCCTAATGCCAGGTCTCTCTTCCTGGAGATAGCCCTCACCTCCCACCCCTGACAATTGCAGATTTACATTCATTCTCAATGACTATCTTGCCATCTTACCTGTCCCTCCCAGTCTTAGTCAGGGTTTCTATTCCTGCACAAACATGACCAAGAAGCAAGTTGGGGAGGAAAGGGTTTATTCAGCTTACACTTTCATACTGCTGTTCATCACCAAAGGAAGTCAAGACTAGAACCCAAGCAGGTCAGGAAGCAGGAGGTCATGGAGGGATGTTGCTTACTGGCTTGCTTCCCATGGCTTGCTCAGCTTTTTTTTTATAGAACCCAGGTCTACTAGCACAGGGATGACACCACCTACAATGGGATGAGTCCTCCTACCTTGATCACTAGTTGAGAAAAATGCTTTACAGCTAGATCTCATGGAGGCATTTCCTCAACTGAGGATCCTTTCTAAAACCAGCCAGTACACTCCCCACACTTGATTCTAAAACACCCCCCTATTTCCCTCTCCATCCCCTCTCACACCCAGTACTCTCCCTCTATCTACCTTTTATGGCTATTTTATTCCCCTTTCTAAGTGAAAGTCAAAATATCCTTGCTTGGTATCCTGTACTCTAATTTTGGTGGCTTGATTATGATTTAAGCTTTAGCAATGTTTCTTTTACCAATGTGGGCACTCTTGTGTTTGAAACATAGATGTTCAGAATTGAGGTATTATCTTGATAGACTTTTCCTTTAATGAATATGAAGTATCCTTCCCTGCCTCTTTTGATTATTTTTGTTTGCTGAGAGTCTATTTTATTAAATATTAGAATAGCTACTCTAGCTTGCTTCTTGAGTCCACTTGCTTGAAAACTTTTTCCAGTCCTTTACTCTGAGGTAATGTTTATCTTTATTGCTGACATATGTTTCTTTTAAAATGTCTTTTTACTGGGGAATTAAGTACATTGATGTTGAGAGGTATTAAATACAAGGGATTTCTATGTCCTGTTATTTTCATGTTGATGGTGTTGTGTGTGTGTGTGTGTGTGTGTGTGTGTGTGTGTGTGTGTGTGTGTGTGTGTGCATTCTGTGTTTGTTCTTCTCTTGTTTTGCTGATATGGACTTACTTATTTCCTGCACTTTCTTAGATGTAGTAAAACCTCCTTGGGTTAGAGTTTTCTTTCTAGTATTCTCTGTAGAGCTGAATTTGTGAATAGACTTTTTTTTTTTAATTTAGATTTGACTTGAAATATCTTGTTTTCTCCATTAGTGGTGATTGAAAGTTCTGCTGGGTATAATAGTTTAAGTTGGTAGCTCTCTCTTTTTTGCTTTGTAAAAGTTTGTTTTATTATGTGGTGGGATAATTTTCTTTCCTGCTCCAGTTTTATTGCTGTTCTAAAAGCTTCTTGTATGTTTGTAAGCATTGTGGGTTGGAAAAGTTTCTTCTGAGTCTTTTAAACATATTTTCTGGGTCTTGAAGCTGGGACTCTTCACCTTCTTCTATTCCTATTATTCTTAGGTTAAGTCTTTTCACACTCTCTCATATCTTGTGTCAGGAACTTGTTAGATTCATCATTTTTTTTTTGGTTGTTATATCAAATTTTTCTATTGTATCCTCTATGCTTGAGAGTCTCTCCTCCAACTCCTGTATTCTGTTAGTGATACTTGTATCTGTTGTTCCTGTTCTCTTCCCTAGGTTTTCCATCTCCAGAACTCCCTTAGTTTGTGTCTTCTTCAGCTTCTATTTCCACTTTCAGTTCTTACCGTTTTGTTTCCTTTGCCTGTTTAAATTTATTTTCCTATATATCTTTAAGGGATTTATTTCTTTCCTCTCTGAATATTTCTGTATGTTTATATGTTTCTGTGTTTCTTTAAGAGATTTATTTATTTATTTTCTCTTTAAAGGTCTCTCATCTTAATAATATTTCATTTAAAGTCATTTTACTGTGCCTTTGCTCTGTTAGGATTTTCAGGGCTTTCTGTACTAGAGTAGTTGTGCTCTATACATGTCTTATTATCCTGGCTTTTGTTGATTATGTTCTTTCAAGTGCCTTTAGCCATCTGTATATCTTTAGTCCCTAGATGTTCCTGTTGTAGTAAAAAGACTGAGATAGCAGAATAAACTCCATTTTGTTCTTAAGACTCCATTTTAAGTTAACTTGCCCTCAGAAAAACATGGCCCCTACCCTTGAGGTCTGAGAAAAATCATGAAATGTTTCTGGGTGTTGCAAAATAGACACAGCAGCTAGAGCTAGCTGATAACAACAGAGTGGACTAAGAAAATACAAGTCATTCCCAGGTCAAGATTCTCGATTTTTTGAAGTTGGATATTTTATGTATTTACATTTCAAATGTTATCCCATTTCTTCCCTCTCCCATCCCCTCCCCCCTGCTTCTATGAAGATGCTCCCTCTCCCACCCAACCACTCCCACCTCATTGCCCTGGCATTCCCCTACACTAGGGGAAGGAGCCTTCACAGGACCAAGGGCTTCTCCTCCTATTGATGCCAGACATTATTGTTGATGCCAAGAAATGCTTGCTGACAAAAGCCTGATAAGGATGTCTCCTGAGAGGCTCTGGCAGAGCCTTACTGAAACAGATGAGGATGCTTGTAGTTAACCATTGAATAAATACTCTCATGTGCTTGCATCAGATTTGTGATTACTAGTGGTCTCTTTGGGGATTTTGCAATCTGGGCACAACAGAAGTATGTATTGAAAGAGAAATTAACTTTGATTATTCTGGTGTGGCAGATCTCTGCTGGTTACCCTTGGACTCTATGGTTCTAAATCAGCAAGTCTGTATGGTTCAGGAGCCTCATATCTTATGAAGGTGAGCAGAGAGGTGGAGGAAGAATGGAAGTTCATCTGGGCTAGCAGGCTGCCCCAGCCGGTGGGGTCTTCAATGTAGACCTGAGGAGGACACCGGCAAATGAGAGACAAGAGGCACAAAGATGGAGAGCAAGTCTAAAGTGCTGATCAAGCTCTCATTTATTTCTCACCAAAACCATTTATTTTAAAGAAAAATAGGAAGAATTACATGGGGAGGTGGACTTCCCAGGTGCAGCAGAATGTTCTGCCATGCAGCATCTGTTGCCTGGGTGACCATTCTACTTGGCTAGACCTGACTACAGTGAGATCATTTGATTTCTGGGGAAAGGCCTCTATCATGGGAAGCAGAAACATAGGCCTAGATCTATGTAAAATGGCATTACTCAGGCTAAGAAAATTTCTTAATTTTGTCGGCTCCCAGCAGCAGACTGTTCAGAGCAGCATGGCATGCTCAGAGGACTCAGGTGTCTGTGAAGTTGGGTGGGGAAGGGAAGTTTACCTGTATGTTTCAGGAACAGCAGGTCTGATGAAGGTGAAAGGAAAGGTGTTAAGAGAATGGAGGTCCCCCTGGGATAGTAGGCTGCTCAGAGCTGCTTGGCTTGCTCTAGAAAACTCAGCAAGCAGTGAAGGTACATGTGGAAAGGGAACCTTACATGTATGGTTAAGGATTCACAGGTCCGATTAGAGTGGGAGAATGAGGTGAAGGAGAATGGAGGTCATCCTGACAGCTAGCTTGTCCTGAGCACTCAACAAGGAGGGATGATCAAATGATGTTTTTGATGTGTTCTTAGATCCAGTTTGTGAGAATTTTATTGAGGAATTTTACATCAATATTAAGAAGAAAACTTGGTTTGAAATTCTTGTTGTTGAGTTTTGCACTGTTTAGGTATCAGGTATGTGGTTGTGGCCTCATAAGAATAGATTTGGCAATGTTTCTTCTGTTTTGATTTTTTGAGGAATATTATTATTAGCCCTTCTTTGATACCCTGGTAGAATTCTGTGCTAATATCTGAAACTGAGTTTTTTTTTTTTTTTTTTTTTTTTTTTTTTTTTTTTGGTTGAACCATTTTTAATGTCTTAAGGGTTATAGGAGTGTTTCATTTAACTAATCTAGATTTAGATAAATTATCTATTTTATTTAGATTTTGGTCCCCCAACAACTGGAGCAGAGGCTGTACCTAAAGCTGTCACCTGTCTGTTGAATCTATTTCTCAACAGGGCTGCTTTGTCTGGCCTTTGTGGGAGAGGATGCACCTAACCCTGCAGAGACTTAATGCACCCAGGAATGGAACAACCAGGGGTCCTCATTCTCTCAGAAGAGAAAGTGAGGGGAATGGAGGGAGGGACTCCGATTAGGATGGAGAGAGAAGGAGAGGGAGAGAGAGAGAGAGAGATTCTTAAAGGAGCATACCATACAATGAATTAACATTCGTCATTTCTATGTGATGAGGGATCACCTGTCTATACTGTGTAGAAATATACTTCACTATTTCATATACCGTTTATATTACCTAATTATGTCATGTTAATTTGATTACAATCAAGCTTTGTATACTTTCATAATTTGAGCTGTCAATGCTAAGCTCATCTGATGTATTGTCAATATCCCAGCTGTAACTTCTTCTGCTCTTACTGCAGATAGAATGCAGATCAAGATCAACCATCAGTGACTAAAATGATGCATAGTGCAGCATCCAGGTTGGAGGAGCAGGTTACTAATCATCAGCAAACTACTCTTCTCATCATGGATACTTAGTATTCTGTTGGGAGAAATTCATTCTTAAACACAAGTGAGAAAGACAAAGGTTGCTCTTCCATACTCTTGAGTTTGAGGAAAAGGTGTTGTGAGAAAATTCTAAGTGGGGATCTATGCATATTTTCAATGCTCGTGCAGTTTTATCCTGAACCTTTAGACTCAGGTTACATACAAAATGTAAATTCTTATAGCTATGATTTATTTCTCCCACCATAACTTGTGTCTTTCATTCACAATTCTTCATTTTCTCCAGAGATTCTTCATGGCATTTTTTACCTCTGCATTTCTCAGAGTATAAATCAGGGGGTTAAACATGGGTGTCAAAATACAATAAAACACAGCTACTATTTTGTCTATGGACAGAGTAGATGATGGCCTCATATAAATAAATATACAGGGAACAAAGAACAAAGCAACAACAGTGAAGTGAGCCCCACAGGTAGACAGAGCTTTCCGTCTTCCTTCTGCACTGTGGGACCTTAAAGTGCGCAGGATAACAATGTAGGACGCAGCCAGCATGAGGAAGTTCAGCAGGCAAATCACACCACTGTTGGCCACCACCAGCAGGCCAATGATGTATGTATCAGTGCATGCCAGCTCCAGTAAAGGATACAAGTCACACACAAAGTGGTTTATTATATTGGGACCACAGAAGGGCAACTGAAGGACCAGAAAGAGCTGAGCTAATGAATGCAGGAAACCACCAAGCCAAGCTACTGCCACCAACACAACACATATGTGCCTGGTCATTGTGGTAGTATAGTGTAGGGGCTTGCAGATGGCCACATAGCGGTCATAGGCCATCACTGTGAGCAGAATAATTTCAGTTCCTCCCAATAAATGAGCCACAAAGAACTGGGCCAAGCAGCCCTCAAAAGAAATGGCTCTCCCTTCATGCAGGGAGTCAGCAATGAGTTTGGGTGTCATACAAGATGAATAACAAGTATCAATAAAGGACAAATATGAGAGGAAAAAATACATAGGGGAGCCCAGGGTGGGACTGAAGGTGATAGTGATAATGATGAGCAGGTTGCCCCCAACAGAGACCAGAAAGACCAGAAGAAAAAGCACAAACAACATCCTCTGCACTTGTGGGTTCTGGGAAAGTCCCAGCATGAAAAATTCTGTGACATTGCGTGGACTATCCATGAACTCTCAGCTGCATCCAGAGACTTGCCAATGAAGTTCAGTTTCTGACACTTTGAAACATTTCATGTGACTGGAGGCAGGAGGAAAACAGTTTTTATAGAGTACAATTATTATAAATCCTGAATTCCTAAATAAAGACACAATATAAATCATGTTATTTCCAGTTAGTTATTTCAGAGAACTGTAAAGGAATAGACAAAATAAAGACTTCTCAAGCTATTGTATATTTTGTTTTGGGGTATATAAGAAGCAGTCCATTTTTAGTGTGTGTGGGTGTGTGTGTGTGTATGTATGTCTGTGTATGTGGTTTGATGCACACATACATGCATATCTGGATGTTCACGTGTATGTATACTTATATATGCCTATGTGTGCAGAAGCCAGATGTTAACATCAAGTGTCTTTCTCAGCTACTCCTTGTCTTATACATTGAGGCAGAATCTCCCTCACTGAGACCCAAAGCTTACAGATACAGCTATCTGGCTAGACAACTTACCATACAGATTGGAGTCTTTGCCTCCTGCATGCTTGTGTTACAACTGGTCTGCAACATCTGCCAGCTTTTACTGGGGTACTGGGAGTCTGAATTCTGGTCCTCACACTCATGCAGTAAGCTCGTTTCCTGCTTAGTCATCACCCCAATCTTCAATCTCTTTTTTATTTTTAAAGACAATAATAATAGTTTATTTTTCTCAGATTAAGAATATCTTCAATGGTTCTCCTCATCCACATTCCTATCAGTAGCAGGCCTACCCCTGCTGTACTGAGTGTCAGAGTAATTAATTGATGGGGAAAACACCTCCAGTCTTTTCATTTGGAGCAGCTACCAAACAAACATCAGATCCTTTGCAATGAGAGTGAAAGTAAGGTGACCATTGGTCCCTGGAACTCCAGGGCTAGTAAATATGTTCTTTTAATATAGAGAAAGGTAAGTTAAATCCTTCTGCCTGCCCTGCAAGGCATGCACCCATCCACTGACCCTGCCTGCTACACAGCCTGTCTCAGAGCTGGCAGTAGGTGCTAGAATTAAGAAGCAAGTTACCTGCTACTTAAGGGCATATCAGAGCACCAATATCTCAATTTCACCAACTGCCTTAAGCAATCTTTCTTTAGATTTCAAATCTTGAACAAGACCAACAAGATACAATATTTCCAGTTTTCTAAATCTAAAATAGAGTTGTGTGAAAATTCAGTTTTCCATACATAGAATTTGACTCTTATTTCATTATTTGCATCAGTAAAGATACTTATGGGAAATAAACTGAAATTGAGTTTTTGAAGTTTTATTTAAAGTAATAGTATCACTATAAAAGTTTTATAGTCTTGATTCTAAGAAAAATATCATTTTTCTTCTTTGTTAAGATTTTTTAATTTTATTGTTATTTATTTACTTTACATTCAGATCAGTTTCCCGTCTATTCTTTCCCCCATGCCTTCCTTTTCCCTCTCCTTCACATCCATTCATTTTTTTTATCCTGAAAAAAAAAGGGGGAGACCTGAAAAAATGTGAAACTTTAATGACATCTTTGAGAATGAGTAGAAGCCCCTTACATGACAATCATGTACTCAGGAATTTTCTTAGGAAATACTTTGTGATATTTCTAGCTTTGATTTTTAAACCTTTGGTAAGGAAAAACCAGAAAAAATAATATGTTCATGTAAGAAAAATATTTATATGCCAAAGTGGAGAATACATTCTACAGAACATGTTAAGTAAGAAAACATTACATTAAATGTAAACAGAAAACTACTGGATTTTGTATTAAATAAAATATTAGAATTTACGACCCCATGGGAAGAAGAACAATATCAACCAACCAATGAGTTCACATGGAGAGACCATGACTACAGCTGCATAGTAGCAAAAGATGGCATTGTCTGGCATCAGTGGGAGGAGAGGCCTTTGGTCCAGTGAAGGCTCATTTCCCCAATGTATGGGAATGCCAAGGCAATGAGGTTGGAATTGGGGGCCTGGGAGTGGGAGCATTGTCATGGAAGCAAAAATAGAGGGAAGTGGAATGAGAGGGTTGGAAAGGGGATAAAATATGAAATGTAAATACATAGAGTATCTAATAAAATAATAAAAAATATTAGAATTTCAGGTAAAAATTTCTAGAAAAAAAATTCTTGGGTACAAGAAAAAAAATTAAAACCTTTTGTATTTTTTTAACTAGTCAAAATAAGCTTCTTTATAAGAAACCTGGAGTTTAATATATGTTGTAAAATAATTCAAAAATTATATTTTAATGTGAAGCACCTTTAAATACAATATAAACTCAATAAAGTCTCAAGTTTCTCAGCCTAGGAAAAGCTTGAGAGTTATAACATTCTAAAAAGATATGTGAAAAATAATGCAGAACTCAGATTCTAATTTTTATCTAAACAAAATAAATAGATAAATGTATATTATTCTTTTGTTATAATAAAATGCCAAATTCCCACCTTCACAACTGATAAACATTTCTGTGCTCTTGCACTAATAAGCACATTGAATTGCCTTTACTATATCAAAATAACTTCAGTCTCCCTCTCAATAAATTACAGTGTAATTTCATCATAGATGATACATATAGTCTTATGGTTTCATAATTCACAGCTTTAAATGAAATTGATTTATATTATTCACCAGATTACTTATTTTACTTTTTTAAAAATAAAATCAAGCAAAACAGACATAATTCATAACAGAAATAAAATATGGTTCTTTAAAACATGTGCCTCTGTAATAAATCTATATAAATACTAGTTTGTATAAAAGTATCAAGACTATGTTTATGGTTGTCTTTGATCCCTGACCTTGCAAGGGATGGGCAAAAGAATTAGAAACTCTAGGCCAGGTTAATCTATGTGAGACCTTGTTTCAAAAACAAACTAACAAAACTTATCAAAATTACAACAGCTTTTTCCAACTGTAGCCCACAGATTTTCTACTCATCCAGTGTCTCTAGGTGCTACTCACCTTTACAAAGTAGGGCAGGGGCAGCTGAGGGTTGGGAACTCGATTTGATCAAAAATACTGCCCTAGGGGATGTAGCTGGATGGAAAAATGTGTGTTTGGAATTCATAAAACCTGATGTTCAAGCTCCAACACCAAAGAAGGGGGATTAAGTATGGTAGGATTGTCTTTCCTTGTGTTGCTTCAAGCCTCCTGAAAGAAATAGTATTAAGATTATAATAAAGTAAGTTTATAAAAGTGTAAAATGTCTTGGTATATGCTGTTGATTCTAAAGTCAATGAAGACATAGAATCTTTAGACCATTTTACAACCACGTGTTCTGAAATAAAACACATTTTTTCTTAGGATGACTTAAAATGGCAAAAGAGTAAAAACTGGAATTTGGCCTAAATTCAGTGTTACTTGGCTTTTAAGGCATTTTATTGAGAAAAAAGTGAAAAAAAAAATGTTCACTGCAAGAAAAAGTTCATAGTAAGGAAAAACACCTTCACTGAAAGAAAACCACAGCTGTAACTAGGTCAAAACTAAGTACCAGAGTATTTGAAACACAATATTTTGGGGGAAAAAATCTGACTGGCAGGTTTCTAAAATAACTTAATTCTTACAAAACAGCATCCTTTCTTCCTGTTTTTCAAGTTAGACTTGTTAATCAAGTCTAGGTAGATTTCATTGTGTTATCTCAATTCTCAGTGTTAGAATAAGGGTAAATTTTCATTTTGGTATAATAACTAGAGAAATAAATCTTTACGCCAGGAGTGGGTTTTTTATATGTAGACAGTTGAATATTTTTTAAAGTTAAGGATTATTAGTGTATATTAAACAACACATTGTATTCACAAAAATGTATTTGAAATTTTAATATTAGAAAATTTCCAGTGAAGTGGAGAGAATGTTTTTAATAAAGGTTTAGTAGTGGTGTCCTGAAACATAATGCTGTAACTCTACTTCATGACAGTCTAGATAAATGCAGTTCAAAGGTTCAAACATACAAAGTTTAAAGAGAAGAAAATGATAATCGCCTTTGTGTGACCAGTAAATGCTGTTTGCTTGTGTTGAAATACCATGCTACATACTGCTGAGGTTCACAATCATTACATACTAATCATAATCATTTATTTAAATCTCTATTTAATTAAAATAACTAGTTGTAGACAGTTTCTCTACCTTCTTGGACAATGACATCTCTAACTTCCAACTATTCTTCCCAGTTCCAATGAACATCCTCAAAATCGAACTTATTTAATGCTATCTAGACTTAATCTCTGTATTTTATGTACCAACTACCAAAAGTATAAAAGCCATCCTTACATATCTCATCATCCCAAAATTAGTCATCACATATTGTCAAATTTTATTTCTATCAGTGGTTGAAAATATTGCTAGAGGATAAAAGGACTTAGAAGCATGGGGAACTAAATTCAGATCCCTAGCACCCAGGTAAAGACAGTCATGGCCAAGGAATTTTGTAAGCCAAGTTCTGTAGGAGGAAAAGGGAAGAGGGTGTTTGGGGTTTTCTAGCTACCAACTTAACTACATATTCCATGAAAGACCATGGTAGAAAGATACTGGTAGAATAGGACACCTGACCTTATCCTATGACTTATACATACCTACATATACATGTGTGTATACACCATGCAAATGTATATGTGCATGCACACATACACACATGAGAGAGAGAAAAATCCATTCATTTCTAAATTTATTCTAAAGCACTGAACAAACTTTTTTCAAAGACCAACTATGCTCAGCATTTAATTCAGATCAATTATCAAAATAAGTTGGTACTCTAGAATATCAGTCTTTTCTACATCCTATGTCACCTAAATCTGGTTTATACACACACAGTGACATTAGTCAATCATGCAATCATGTCAATATCCGGTTTATTTGCCTAAAGCTCTCTTTGCCCTTAGAATAAAACTTAAGCATTCTTTTCACATCATGAGGCTGCTGCTCATAGTGGAGAAGTATCCACATTAGTCTTCAGCTTCCATCAGTGAACATTTTCATGTGTTACACCATACTATACTACTTTCACCCTTCTGATTAAGTCATGATTTTCCAAATTCAGTATCAGGCAACTGTCCCTGGCCTTATATAAACTTCCTATTCTAGCACCTTCATTAAAAAGTGTGCACCAATACCATTCATCTCTATAAGGTATTAATCCCTTCTCATATCCCAGCTATACTACAAGATGACTATGCTTGTTTAGTAGTCAAATTGTATCTCTGTTCCGGTTCTGCATATATTGTGTATCTTGAAAATATGATGAGTTCTGTGCATCCAAATATCCATATTGGCAGCCATACAATGGCTTCTAATTAAATAGATATTCAATGAATGAGTGAAAATAAAACTAAAACAACGGGCGCTCTGACCATCCGACACCAGAAAGAGCAGAGACCCATTGACACAGGACTGGTGAGAACGGGGTGAGAACAGGTTCCAACTAGCCAGGGGTCAGAGAGATCTCAGTGGAACATGCTGAAAGTACACGCCTGCCCGGCTTGATCCAGGGACTCAGGAACCCGGCATCAAGCCCTCTATTCCTTTTAGGCAGTAGCTTTTAGGGTGCACAACAAGCACTCTGACTATCCACCAACAGGAACAGCAGAGATCCAGTGAAACAGGCCAGGTACAAGGGAAAGGTGAGAACCAATAACTGACAAGATGCCAGGAGAAAAGCAAACGAACGTACTCCAGGGAAATCAAGACAACCTGACAACCCTAGAACACAGATCTCCCGTCACAACAAACAGTGGAATGCCAAAGACTCCAGAAAAGGTAAACTCAGACCCGAAATTCTACCTCAAGATGATGATAGAGATCCTTAAACAAGAACGGGAGGAAAAGCATAAAGAATTAGAAGCTTTTAAAGAAGAAACAAAAAAACACTCAAAGAACTCAAAGAACTGGAAGAAAACATAACCAAAGAGATGAAGGAATGGAAGAAGGAATTTAAAACAGAAATGGACAGAATAAAAAAAACACTAAAAGAGACACCCCTAGAGGTATAAATCCTAAAAAAGAAATCAGGAGTCACAGATGAAAGCATTTCCAACAGACTAAAAGGGATGGAAGAGAGAATCTCGGGGGCCGAAGAAAACATTGAAAACATAAACAAAACAGTCAGAGAAGATGCAAAAACCAAAGAGCACCTAACCCAAAATGTGCAGGAGATCCAGGACACAATGAGAAGACCAAACCTAAGAATAATAGGAATAGAAGAGGGAGAAGAATATCAACTAAGAGGCACAATAAATATCTTCAACAAAATCGTAGAAGAAAACTTCCCTACCCTTAAGAATGAGATGGCGACAAGCATAAAAGAAGCGTACAGAACTCCAAATAGTTTGGACCAGAAAATAAATACCTCCCAACACATAATAGTCAAAACACCAAGTGTGCAAAGCAAAGAAAGAATACTAAAAGCAATAAGGAAAAAAGGTCATGTAACATTAAAAGGCAGACCAATCACAATCACACCCTATTTCTCAAAAGAGACTATGAAAGCTAGAAGAGCCTGGACAGATATCATGCAGACACTAAGAAAGCACAAGTATAAGCCCAAGCTACTATACCAAGCAAAACTATCAATCATCATAGATGGCGAGAGGAAGATATTCCAAGACAAAACTAAATTCACACAATATATGACCACAAACCTAGCACTACAAAGAATTATAGGTGGAAAACTCAATAAAATGAGGGGAACCACCTCATAGTAAAAACAAGAAAACTCCTAAGCAGAAAATCAAAATAAGAAAGACACACAGGCACAATTCAACCTACAAAAGCAATAATAGCAGGAAACAACAACTATTCCTTGATATCTATTAACATAAATGGACACAACTCCCCAATGAAAATAAATAGGCTATCAGACTGGATACATAAGCAAAACCCAGCATTTTGCTGCATACAGGAAGTTCATCTCAGAAGCAAAGACGGACACTATCTCAGAGTAAAAGGTTGGGGAAAAATCTTCCAAGCAAATGGCCCCAAGAAGCAAGCTAGAGTGGCCATTCTAATATTGAATAAATTAGAATTTCAACCAAAAGTTATCAAAAAAGATAAGGAGGGACACTTTTTACATATTACAGGGGAAATCTGTCAGGAGGAACTCTCAATCTTTAACATATATGCTCCAAATACTAAAGCACCCATATTCATAAAAAAAATCTACTAAAGCTCAAAATATACATTTCACCCCACACAATAATAGTGGGAGACTTTAATACCCCACTCTCACCAATAGACAGATCATGGAAACAGAAACTGAACAAGGACACTGTAAAATTAGGAGAGACTATGAACCAACTGGAATTAATAGATATATACAGAACATATCATCCTAAAACAAAAGAATACACCTTTTTCTCAGCACCTCACAGCACCTTCTCAAAAAAATGACCACATAATTAGACACAGAACAAGCTTAAATTGATATAAGATTATTGAAATACTCCCATTCACTCTTTCAGATCACCATGTTCTAAGGCTGGTCTTTAATAACAACAAAGACAACAAAAAGCCCATATACACATGGAAACTAAACAATGCTCTATTAAACAATAGCAGTGTCAAAAAGAAATAAAGAAATTAAGGATTTTCTAGAATTCAATGAATATGAAAACACTGCATACCCAAACCTATGGGTGCAATGAAAGCAGTACTGAGAGAAAAACTCATAGCTCTGAGTGCTTCCAAAAATAAACTGTAGAGGGCATACACTAGCAACCTGACAGCACAGTTGAAAGCTCTAGACCAAAGGGAAGCAGATACACCCAAGAGGAGTAGACAGCAAGAAATAATCAAACTTAGGACAGATATGCGCCAAATAAAAACAAAAAGGAAAATTAATAGAATCAACAAAACAAAGAGCTGGTTTTTTGAGAAAATTAACAAGATTGATAAACCCTTAGCCAGACTAACTAGAGGGCAAAGAGAGAGTATAGAAATTAACAAAATCAGAAAGGAAAGTGGAGAAATAATGACTGACACTGATAAAATTCAAGAAATCATCAGATCCTACTACTAAAGCCGATACTCAACAAAGCTGGAAAATGTAGAGAAAATGGATGAAATCCTAGATAGATACAAGATACCAAAGTTAAACCAGGACTAGGTAAACCATCTAAATAATCCCATAAGACCTAAAGAAATATAAGCAGTCATTAAAAGCCTCCCAACCAAAAAAAGCTCAGATCCAGATGGGTTCAGTGCAGAGCTTTATTAGACATTTATTGACGACATAATACCAATACTCTCCAAACTATTCCAGAAAATAGCATCAGAAGGAACACTACATAACCCAATTTTTGAGGCTACAATAACCCTCATTCCTAAACCATACAAAGACCCTGCAAGGAAAGAGAACTTCAGACCAATTTACTCATGAACATTGATGCAAAAATACTCAACAAATTCTTGCAAACTTAATCCAAGAACACATCAAAAACATCATTCACCATGATCAAGTAGGCTTCATCCCTGGGATGCAGGAATGGTTTAATATATGGAAATCCATCAATGTAACCACCAAATAAACAAAATCAAAGAAAAAAAAACCACATGGTCATCTCACTAGATGCTGAGAAAGCATTTGACAAAATCCAAACCCCCTCAGGTTAAAAGTCTTGGAAAGTAACGAAATCCAAGGCCCATACCTAAACATAAGGAAAGCAAATATACAGCAAACCAACAGCCAACATTAAACTTGACAGTGGGAAATTTGAAGCAATCCCAATAAAATCAGGGACTCGACAAGACTGCCCAATCTCCCCCTACCTATGCAACATAGGACTGGAAGTCCTGGCCAGAGCAATTAGACAGCAAAAAGAAATCAAAGGGATACTAATTGGAAAGGAAGAAGTAAAAATATATCTATTTGCAGATGACATGATAGTGTCCTTAAGCGACCCCACAAATTCCACCAGAGAATTCCTACAACTGATAAACAAGTTCAGCAAAGTGGTTGGATATAAAATTAATTCAAATCAGTAGCCTTACTATATTCAAAGTACAACAATGTAGAGAAAGGAATTAGGGAAAAGATATCCTTCACAATAGTCAAAAATATTTTGAAATACCTTGGTATGTGTGTGACTCTAACAAAGGAAGTGAAGAACCTGTATGATAAGAACTTTAAACCTCTAAAGAAGGAAATTGAGGAAGATCTCAGAAAATGGAAAGATCTCCCATGCTCATGGATTAGCAAGGATCAACATTTTAAAAATGGCCATCTTAACAAAAGCAATCTACAGATTCAATGCAATCGCCATCAAATCCAACCCAGTTCTTCATTAAGTTGGAAAAAGCAATGTGCAATTTCATCTGGAATAACAAAAGACCTAGAATAGTGAAATCCATCCTCAACAACAAGAAAACATCTGTGGGAATCACTATCCCTGACCTCAAGCTATATTACAAGGCAGTTGTGCTGAAAACTGCATGGTACTGGTACAGAAATAGGCACGTGGATCAATGGAATAGAATAGAAGATCCAGAAATGAGCCCTCAAGTATATGGTCACCTGGTTTTTGACAAAGGAGCTGTAAACATTCAATGGAAAAATACAGCCTACTCAACAAATGGTATTGGACCAACTGACACTCAGCATTCAGAAGAATGAAAATAAACCCTTTCTTATCTTCTTGTACAAAGCTCAAGTGTAAGTGGATCAAAGATCTTCACATTAAACCAGGTACACTGAAACTATTAGATAAGAAAGTAGGGAAAACCTTAGAACTCATAGGTACAGGAGAAAATTTTCTGAACAAAACAATGGCTCGAGCTCTAAGGTCAAAGATTGACAAATGGGACTTAATGAGATTGCAAAGTTTCTGTAAGGCTAAAGACACTGTCAAGAAAACAAAACAGCAGCCAACACACTGGGAAAAGATCTTTACCATCCCCACATCACATAGAGTCCTAATATCCAAGGTATACAAAGAACTCAAAAAGCTAGACATCAGAGAATCAAATAACCCTATTAAAAAGTGGGGTACAGACTTAAACAAAAAGTTCTCAATCAAGGAATATCGAATGGCTGAGAAACATCTAAGGAAGTTCTTAACATCCTTAACCATCAGGGAAATGCAAATCAAAACAACCCTGAAATTCTACCTCACACCAGTCAGATTGGCCAAGATTCAAATCTCAGATAGTAAGAGGAACACTTCTCTACTGTTGATTGGGTTGTAAACTGATACAAACACTCTGGAAATCCATCTGGTGGTTTCTTAGAAAAATGGACATAGTATCTGAAGACCCAGTTATTCCACTTCTGGGCATTTACCCCAGAGACACTCCAACATACAACAAAGATCCCTGCACCACAATGTTCATAGCAGCTCTATTTATAATACCCAGAAGATGGAAAGAACCCAGATGTTCTTCAGTAGATGAATGGATTCAAAAATTGTGGTACATTTACACAATGGAGTACTACTCACCTATCAGAAACAATGACTTAATAAAATTCTTAAGAAAATGGATGTATCTAGAGAATATCATTATGAGTGAGATAACCCAGTCACAAAAGAACAGAGATAATATGCAGTCACTGATAATGGGATACTAACCTTAAAAATCTCTGAACACCTTTGAAACAAGTCACTAACTGTGTGAAGTTCAAAAAAAAAAAAGAATAAATTTTAATTAAAATAGAACGGTATAACACCCCCTTTCTCCCTACAGTTCCTCCCAGTTTCTCTTCTTTCTCCTCAAATTAATAGCTTGTTTTCCTATATTATTGTTACATATATACATATGTGTATGTATATGTACCCACAAATACAACCTTAAAAATGTATTTGTATACTTTTATGAAAAATGCTTAAAATTTGTACATTTATCTTTGTTTTTTAAGATAAAGTTTTTCAATAAAGAAAAAAGAAAAGAAAACTAAAAGATTTAGGGAAAGCAATCAAGCCAGAACTTAAGCACTGAGACCTTTTTAGCAGAATTCTTTGACATCCTGAGATTACAACTGATAAAATCAATTAAATTACTCCTGTATCATTAGATGTTCCTTCTGTATTGAACAGTGCAGTTAATAAAGGTCTTAGCTGAGATTAAAGAAAGTTCCCACAAGGAAAGAAATGTAATGACAAACTATAATTTAATATTTTCTTCTCTGTCCTAGAAATCTACTACAGCCTAAGTGCCCTTGTTCACAGAATCTCACCCATTTGTGAGGTACGAGATCCCTCTTCAACTATCTGGGTTTATCCTCTTAAAATACATCAAGAGGAGAATTCTTATGGTTTAGATGGTTAATCTTAGCTGTCAACTTTACTACATCCGTAATTAACTATAACTCAAATGACTGAGAATACCTATGAGGAGTTTATTTTTCTTATTTCAATTATTTAAAGTAGAAAGATCCACTTCTAGTCCAGATCTTCTGAGGTGGGAAAATCCACATGGAAGAAGAAATCTGTTCCCCCTTTGCCTGCTTGTTCTTGCTCTTACTAGTACCTTTATCCCTTCAGTAGCATTAAAGGAGACTTCTTCAAAATTCTAGCTTGTACTGAAGACCAGCTGAGACAACCAGCCTTGTGAATGAATAACTGCTGGATTCTTGAAACTTCCGTTGCTAAAAGTCATTGTTGATCTGCTGAACCAGTCAATAAGTTATTCTAACATCATGTGTGTGTGTGTGTGTGTGTGTGTGTGTGTGTGTGTGTGTGTGTGTGAAAGAGACAGAGAGAGACAAAAGAGAGACAGAGAGAGAGAAAGAGAGACAGGGAGAGAGAGAGAGAGAGAGAGAGAGAGAGAGAGAGATTCATTTTCTTAGTTCTGTTCCACTAAAGCAGTAGTTTTCAACCTTAATGCAGCAACCATTTAATACAGTTCCTCATATTGTGGTGACTTTCAACTGTAAAATTATTTCATTTCCATTTCATAACTATAACTTTGCTACTTTTATGAATTGCCTGATATACAGGATATCTGATATACAGCCCCTGAAAGGAGTTTCAACCCATCGGTTGAGAACCACTGCTCTAGAACTGCCCCTCCAAACTAATACACTCATACAAAATAGTTGTTTTTTACATGCTAGAAATTTGACACTAATGACTAAGTAGCCAGCCCAAGTCAAAAACACTGCTCCCCATGCCTTCTGGCTTCCCAGTTTAAACTCCCACTTACATTACAACATTTCCTCTCAGAACTTAGGTTACTAACTGCACACAAGGACAAGAGGAACAGAGGAAAAAGGAAGGACTAAACACTGGTGTTTGAAATGATACACATCAACTGGGCCTACAAAAGAAAGTCAGAAGGGCAATTGCAAAGACTGAATGGCTTCTCACAATTATTAAAGAGAATTTAGAGAGAAGAGAGAAGATTTACTTTATTTGACAATTTAAAAAGCTACTACTCCCTTTCATTCATACATTCTTGTTCATCCTTTCTTCTACATACATTTTAGTTCAATATCACTTTTACTTTTAAAATTATACTATACATTTAATTTATCCCAATTAATGTTATAATATGCAATTTTAATGATAGTATATGTACTTTGTGGCATTTCCAATTTAGATAGCCAATTCCAAAATATAGATTACCCATTTCTCTCAATCTGGCCAGTAATAGATATCAAGAACTTTCCTAAATTTCATCATTCTTGTTTTAATTCACATGTTATTATTTATATGTCTATTTGTGTGCCTACACATTGCACAAACTTCAAAGAGGGCAATCAGTGTGTCCTGTCCTATCACTTTCCACCTAGTTACACTGAAACAGGGTGTCCTATGAACCTGAAACTAGACTGGAGGCCAGCAAAGCCAAAAGTCCTTTTGTCTCTGCTTCCTCCTCTCCCTTGGCAACTCTGAGGTTACAGGTTTTCACACAACCATGCCCAGCTGTTGAATACTGAGAATTCAAACTCAGGTCTTCAGGCTTGCACAGCAAGTACTTTGTCCACTGAGCTATTTTCCAACCTTTAATTCACATTAGTTTAACTACTATTTATACTTGACAGCAGCTTATGTATATCTTTCTGCATAATTTCTTATCTCTTTAAAAAAAATCATTAACAATGTGGAAATTAGAGTATGCTCAGTGTTGTCCAAATTCATTCTCTCAAATGACAATCTTGAAGTTTCTTATCAAACATCTGTGGGAACTGTGAAAAAAAAGTTGTATATCATTTGCAAATTTATGTTTTTATACTTGATAATAGATTGTCAACACATCCTTAAGCATTATATTATAATAGAATTGTAATAAATAAATATAAAGACTGAGAGTTTAGCATCCCTGCATAATCTTGCTATATATCTATAAAGAAGAAACAGCAAATCTCATATTCATATCACAAATACATTCTTGAAGTGAAAAATCATAGTTATACCAATGGAGAAAAATCATTTGGATGAATAATTTAGAAAATACATCAGATTATTGTGTTGGTGAGGTACCTGGGTGTTTTCATGTAGGTATGTGTGAATGTAGAAGCTAAAGGTCCTAGTGGGTGTCATATTTTTGAGGCATAGCTTCTCACTCAGGATTTTACCAACGTGGCTAGAATGCCTGGCCAATAAGCTCCATGAATCCTCCTAACTCTTTTTCCTACCATCACTGAGGTTATATGTATGTGCTGCCATTCCTGGATTATTATGTAGTTTCTGGACATTCAAATTCAGGCTTCATGATTACATGACAAGTACTTTCCTGACTGAGTCATCTCCTGGTCCAGATCAATCTTTTCTGAGAAGATAATAATAGCATGTAATTGGTCTGTTTGAATGTGTCATATTTTTACTACACATCATATTATTCCATCATTATAAAGAAATTGAAAAGTAAGTCTACCCTTCACCATGAACATTAACTCTCCACAAACGGTAGCAAAACAAGATTTCATCTTATGGGAAAAGACATTCCTGACATCTAACATGTGACCTTTCCATATCAAGCAACACTCCAGCTCTCTGCAGATGTCAATCACCTGTTCTAGAACTATTTCAGTGCAACAAAGTTAGCTTAAATTCTACAAATCAAGAATTCAGTGCCATAAGACTGCTCCCACTATAGGATACCAAGTGTAAGTAGTAGGATCCCAGGTTGCTCACATTAGTATGTGAATCTGAGGTTTCTACAAATTATTCTTTAGTATTGTTTATTTAGTATTATTTCTTATAATGCATGCAGCCAGACAGTACTGTGTAAGGTGAGGGCCATAATCTGTCAGTAGTGCCTCTCCCCCACCATCATTTCAGTGTGTCTTCTCCTTCCTTCCCTTTTCAATCTGCAAAGTTCTCAGAAAAAAAACCTACACGATAATCTTTCATTTACATTTATAGATATATGAGTGAGGCCATCTTAATTCATGTGAAATTCTCTGGAAACTCTAACCAAAATTTATAGTATTTAGGAGTTGTAACATATCTGTGTGGAGCCTTAGACATACCACATGATTTCTGGGGAAGAGAGGCAGAGTTGGGGATGGAATAGGGGAACCAAATTAAATTTTTGTGGACTTAAAGCATGTGTAGTAGTTAGATCATTTTAATTTCCATGCTAAGCTCTTTCCATGAATTTTTGAATGCAACACTGCAGCTTTTTTATTTGCATACTGAGGTTGCAAACACTTGCCCTGAAGAATTTTAGAGGGACAAGTTTAAAAATGTGACCACATTGTAGCCACCAAGATGTTTCCAAAGACAGTTTACATTAATGACTTCTCCATCTCTTTTCTCAGTTTAATCCCTTATATCAAGTATAAAGGACAATTTTAAAAGGGAATCAAAAATTAGAAAGAAAAGCAATCTCACAGTCATTTTAAAAGTCAAAGAAGAAAGCTGGGAGATGACTCAGAGAAGTACTTGCAGTGCACACATGAGGAACTGAGTTCAGCTCTCTGGCATTCATGTTAAAAGAAAAACAGTACATATCTGTACTTATAACACTAGGGTAGAAAAGATAGAGCCCTGAGCTTAATGAACAAAAGTCTTGCAAAAGTCATCAGCTTCAGGTTCAGTAAAAAAAAAAAAAAAAAAAAAAAAAAAACCTGACTAAACAAAAAAGATAGCAACTGAGGAAGTGAGGAAGATTGCTAACACTGGCCTCTGCTTTCCACAGGCAGATATTCATGCACAAACATAAACACATGCACTTGCACACATACAAGTACACACATATGCATACATATACACACATACACAATTTTCAAAAAGATTTTTTGTTACATTATAATATAAAAATATAAACTTTGAGTTGAGCAAAATAGTATTAACAAAAAAGAAGAACTTACTTGTGTGGCCAAGTTAAATATACCCCAGAGAAGCTCCAACATACAACAAAGACACATGCACCACAATGTTCATAGCAGCTCTATTTATAATAGCCAGAAGCTGGAAAGAACCTAGATGTTCCTCAGTAGACGAATGGATACAAAAAATGTGGTATATTTATACAATGGAGTACTACTCAGCTATTAGAAACAATGACTTTATGAAATTCTTAAGAAAATGAATGCATCTAGAGAACATCATCCTGAGTGAGGTAACCCAGTCACAAAAGAACAGATATAATAAGCAGGCATTGATAATTGGATAATAACCCCAGAAATCTATGAACACCCCAGAAACAACTCACAGACTATATAAAGTTCAAGAACAAAAAGAAAGGAAATGAAAAACCATTATGCTTAATCTTTACACACCAAGAAAACTAATTCCAGGTTACATCTTGTTTTACATGTACTTTATGCTCATTGTAACTAGTAAGATCTTAATGCACACTATCAAACCTTTAAAAAAAAAAACAAGTACGGACAAAAATGTATTTGTATACTTTTATGCAAAAAATGCTTAAAATCTGTACATTTATCTTTGTTTTTGAGAATAAAGTTGTTCAATTTAAAAAACTTGAAAGACATAAGTAAGTTATTATTTCTTTTACAGAAGGTTTGAAATTTTCTGAAATTCCAGTTGTAACTTTGAACTCTGACTATAAGAGCAGTTCCCAACATGCTTCCTGCTGCAACCATCACAGCCTTATTACACATTCACCTACCCTACATCATGGCTCCTTTTTTTCTGATTCTCCTCAGTCAGAATTAAGAAGACAATTATGGGAATAAATGGCTGTTCTTCCTACCTAAAGATCTCAGTTCTGACACCCCAATGTTTGACTTCTAGAATGAAGTCACTAAATGGATGACCAACCAGAATAGATATACCATCACTCTATCTTCTTAGTGTGAAATCCAGACTCAGTTGAAGGTCTCTTCACAGAGTCTGAATGAAGACTCAACTCTTAAAAGAAAGCAATATCTTCCACTTCACAAGCTAAAGGAAGTGGTACTGAAACAGTAATTTAAACACCAAAGTCCCAAGAGGCCCTGTCTTGGCCATAGCCCAGACTGAATAATGGAGAGAGCTGAAGGAAGTCTGGAAGAACCTGTGATTTCCCAGGTTTGCACACTCACATTTTAGCATCAATATCAAGAATTCAATACCCATATCAGTTGCTTATAGATTCACTCTAACCCAGATTTCTCTTACCACTTTTTCCCTTTGGGCAAATAATTTAACCTACATCCTTGTGTCATGAAACAACCCCTTAGCAGATATCTAATCTTCTGAAGTCCCAACTTTAAGCTCTTAAAACAGTAACAAATAAATATTTGTGTCTGAGATTTTTCAAACTAATATTCTTTATGTAGCATCTCAGGTAACCTAAGAATATACACTCTAAACTATCCAAAGTAGTCATGGTGCTACATGTGTTGACAGGGTGGACAACAACAAAATCTCTTTAAAAGATTCGTGGTTTAACCAATACTACTTGAAATGCATATTGATTCAATCAGTTTTTAAAGCAATTAATCATAGCTCTCAACAACAATTTTACACTGAACTGCATATGCCTGAGAAAACTTTCCTCATATAATTCTTACATGAGCACCTATCTATGAAAAAATATAGTAGGAACACACAGATAGGAAAATGGTAAAATATGTAGAATGTATTCACTCAACAAGTCATTTATAATTGTAAATAGTAACCTATATGTATGTCTCTTTGAAATATGTTAGGTGAAAATTCCAAGTCATAAGGCTGTGAGTGAATGGCATTATTTTATAAAATCAGGGCCACAAAAAAACAATATGTTCCTTACATATATTTAAGCTATTTTAATTTTCAATGTTTTATTTACCTGTTTATTTAGTGTGTGTGTGTGTGTGTGTGTGTGTGTGTGTAGAACTTAGGAAACTAGTATGGGACTATGCACAGAAATTAGAAGAAAGCAGACAAAAAACTTGTAGTCATTTCGGGAAGAGATAAAAATGTAACAAGAATAGTTAAATGAGATAGGAGATGGAAGGGATAGGAGAGTATGTGATAGAGAAAACAAAAGAATAAAAACATTTGAAAATTCCAAATAGAAGATATACTGTAGAGTATCTTCAAATACATGTATTATATATACTCATAGTGTGCATATACACATACAACTATACATACTTATATTTTTAATAGCTTAAGAGGAATCATGCTATAAAGATTATAGGTCATTTTCATTGCTATTATTTATACTCTAGACTAGATGGCAAAACTCTATTGCTGAAAACACCAAAAACTTTGTCATGGAATGTAGAGAATTTGTCCTGACATGGAAGCTTTATCATGGCAAAGTAGCTTTTACAGTGCTTAAAATTGCTGTGCACTCTAACTGTGGATGGCAGGAAGACTGGAAGAGTGACAGTCTTACTCAGTTGTAACACATGAAAGCTACAATAATAACTAGACTGGCATTATTTGCTGATTAATACAGTAGATGCAAAAATGTAACAACTACATTCTTCTTGGACTTAAGACTCACTCCATAAGATTGAGCTCATTCCTGATATCACTACTGTGGTCACAGTGACTGACTAAATATTTTTCATCTTCCATAACTGGCATTTATTGTTCATCCATTTAATTGGTAAATATTAATGGAACACCAATAAAGTGTCCAAACGAGCACTGAACTCCTCCTTTCTTATCTCCTTCCTCCACTTTCCCAGACTGATTTGGAGTTCTAAAGAAGTTCATATTCTCCAGACTTTACAAACAGCCTCAGGGCCACTATGACACTAGACTCTCTCTCTCTCTCTCTCTCTCTCTCTCTCTCTCTCTCTCTCTCTCTCTCTTACTTTTTCTAGATATTTTCACTATTTTTCTAATGCCATAAAGATTAGGAAATGAAGATGTCAAAAGGACCACTGACAAACAAGGTAGAACCTAAGTGGGACCTGAGGTAACCCCAACCTTCCATCTCTAGTGTCCCTGTTTCCTAAATTTTTTATTACACTTTCTAAGTCATCTTTCTCCCCACAAGTCAACTGATGGCATTTTTTATCTTTTTTTTCTAAAAGACAAAATAATGGGATTCAAGAGAGGTATGAAAACTTTATTAAACATGGGAAGAACCTTGTTCACAGGGAGGGAGACATAGGGTCTAATATAAACAATGGAACATGGTAAAAACAGACGTACCCCATTGGGAAGAGTTGGTTGTTGAAGTCCTCCATTGTTATTGTGTAAGGCTAAATGTGTGTTTTGGGCCCTTTGAGCATCTTTACTCTGTTCTATATCTCTTATTCTTAGGTTTTGTCTTTTCATTGTGTTCCAAATTTCCTGAATGTTTTGGTTTAGGAACTTATTTCACTTTGTATTTTCATTGACTGATGTTTCAATGTTTTCTGTAGTAATTTCTATGCCTGAGATTCTTTCTTCCATCTCTTGTATTTGTTGGCGATGCTTGTATCTGGAATTTCTGATTTCCTTCCTGGGTTTTTTCATCTCCAGTATTTTCTCTATTTGTTTCCTTTATTGTTTCTACTTTCATTTTTAGATCTTGCACTGCAGTGTTTAATTTCTTCATCTGCTTGAAAATGCATGCAAGAAACACACCTCAGCAACAAAGATGTTGGGTCACACAAAAGAAAGAACTTAAGACAAATTTTGCTTATGAATATTGATGCAAAAATACTCAACAAGATTCTCACAAATAAAATCCAAGGACACACTAAAGTCATTTTTCACCATAATCAAGAAGGCTTAATCTCAGGGATACAGGGAGGGTTCAATGTGTGAAAAAACATTATAGTAATCCACTACTTAAACAAACTCAAAGAAAAAATGTCAAGATCATCTCATTCGATCCTGAAAAGGTCTTCGACAAAGTATAACATCCCTTCATGTTAAAAGTCTTGGAGCGAGGACGCAGAGCGGAGCCTGGCCACACTTGCCACCCGGAACGGCAGCTCGTAGAGGCTGAGCAACTGGTGAGTGGGAGACCTAGGCTGCTGGGGAGCAGAGGGATCTCTGCGGAGTGCACACGGAAAGGGCACCCCCTGTGCTGACCTGCCCTGTCCTCCCCGATCCAGTGACCGGGAACAGATCTTAGGAACTTCTGTTTCCACCCGGAGGCGACTTCAGGACGCAGAGCCAAGCCTGGCCCACCTGCCAGCCAGAAAGGCAGCTCATAGAGGCTGAGCAACTGTGACCGGGAACAGATCTTAGGAACGCCTGTTTCCACCCAGAGGCGACTTCAGGACGCAGAGCGGAGCCTGGCCCAGCTGCCACCCGGAACGGCAGCTGGCTCATAGAGGCTGAGCAACTGCAATTGGGAACAGAAAATTAGAATTTCTGTTTCCACTCGGAGGCGACTGCAGAGCGGAGCCTGGCCCAGCTGCCACCCGGAACCTGGACTGCCGGGGAGTAGAGAGATCTCTGCGGAGTGCACGCGGAAAGTGTACCAGGGAAACAGACCAGATACAAGGGAAAGGCAAGAACATATCACTGACAAAAAAATGGCAAGACGAAAGAGAAAGAGTATATCCAAAGGAAACCAAGACAATCTAGCAACACCAGAACCCAGCTCTCCCATAATAGCAAAAATCGGAATTCCAAACACTCCAGAAAAAGAAGACACAGACCTGAAATCATACCTAAAGATGCTGATAGAGATAATTAAACAAGAAAGGGGAAAAAAGCAAAAAGATTCAGAAGCTTTTAAAGAAGAAACAAGAAAAACACTCAAAGAACTCAAAGAACTAGAGGAAAACAGAACCAAAGAAATAAAGGAATGGAAGAGGGAAATTAAAACAGAAATTGACACAATAAAGAAAATGCTAAAAGAGATAACACAAGAGTCACAACACCAAAAAAAGATATCAGGAGTAACAGAAGCAAGCATTTCCAACAGATTACAAGAGATCGAGGAAAGAATCTCAGGGGCAGCAGACAACATTGCAAACATAGACAAAACAGCCAGAGAAGATGCAAAAAACAAAAAGCTCCTAACCCAAAATGTCCAGGAAATCCAAGACACAATGAGAAGACCGAAACTAAGGATAATAGGAATATTAGAGGGAAGAGTATCAACTAAGAGGCACAGTAAATATCTTCAACAAAATCATAGAAGAAAACTTCCCTACCCTCAAGAATGAGATGACCACGAGCATAAAAGAAGCCTTCAGAACTCCAAATAGGTTGGACCAGAAAAGAAATACCTCCCGACACATAATAGTAAAAACATCAAGTGCCCAAAGTAAAGAAAGAATACTAAAAGCAGTAAGGGAAAAAGGTCAGGTAACATTTAAAGGCAGACCAATCAGACTCACACCCGATTTCTCAACAGAGACTATGAAAGCTAGAAGAGCCTGGTCAGACATCATGCACTCCTTAAGAGAGCACAAGTGCCAGCCCAAGCTGCTATACCCAGCAAAACTATCAATCACCATCGATGGAGAGACGAAGATATTTCAAGACAAATCAAAATTCACACAATATCTGACCACAAACCCAGCACTACAACGAATTATAGGTGGAAAACCCAATACAAGGAGGAAAAATACAGCCTAGTTAAAACAAGAAAACTCCGAAACAAGAAAACTAAATGAAGAAAAAAACACAGACACAACTCAACCCAAAAAAGCAATAATGGCAGGAAGCAGAAACAACTATTTCTTGATATCTATTAACATAAATGGTCTCAACTCCCCAATAAAGAGACATAGACTATCAGACTGGATACATAAACAAAATCCAGCCTTTTGCTGCATACAGGAAACTCATCTCAGAGACAGAGACAGACACTATCTCAGAGTAAAAGGGTGGGAAAAAAACTTCCAAGCAAACAGCTCCAAGAAGCAAGCTGGAGTGGCTATTCTAATATCGAATAAAGTAAATTTCCAACCAAAAGTTATCAAAAAAGATAAGGAAGGACACTTTTTACTCATTACCGGGAAAATCTGTCAGGAGGAACTTTAAATTCTTAACATATATGGTCCAAATAAAAAAGCATCCACATTCATATAAGAAACTCTACTAAAGCTCAAAAAATACATTTCACCTTACACAATAATAGTAGCAGACTTTAATACCCCACTCTCACCAATGGACAGATTAGGGAAACAGAAACTGAATAAGGACACTGCAAAACTAGCAGAGACTTAGAACCAACTAGAATTAATAGATATATACAGAACATACTATCCTAAAGTAAAAGAATACACCTTCTTGTCACCACCCCATAGCACCTTCTCGAAAATTGACCACATAATTGGACACAGAACGAGCCTCCATCGATATAAGAAGATTGAAATACTCCCATGCATCCTCTCAGATCACCATGGTCTAAGGCTGGTCTTTATCAACAACCAAGAAAACAAAATGCCCACATACACATGGAAACTAAACAACGCTCTGTTAAAAGATAGCAGGGTCAAAGAAGAAATAAAGGAAGAAATTAAGGACTTTCTAGAATTCAACGAAAACGAAAACACAACATACCCAAACCTATGGGATGCAATGAAAGCAGTATTGAGAGGAAAACTCATAGCCCTAAGTGCTTCCAAAAAAAAACTGGAGAGAGCTCACATCAGCAACCTGACAGCACAGCTAAAAGCCCTAGAACAAAAGGAAGCAGATATACCCAAAAAGAGTAGACAGCAAGAAATAATCAAAATTAGGGCAGAAATAGACCAAATAGAAACAAAAAAAAAGAACCATTGAAAAAATCAACAAAACAAAGAGTTGGTTCTTTGAGAAAATCAACAAGATTGATAAACCCCTAGCCAGACTAACTAGAAAGCAAAGAGAGAGTATCCAAATTAACAAAATCGGAAAGAAAAGTGGTGATATAACCACTGAAACTAAGGGAATTCAGGAAATAATCAGATCCTACCACAAACACTTATACTCCACAAAATTGGAAAATCTGGAGAAAATGGACGAATTCCTAGACAGATACAAGGTCCCAAAGTTAAACCAGGACCTAGTAAACCATCTAAATAACCCTATAACACCTAAAGAAATAGAAGAAGTCATCAAAAGCCTCCCAACCAAACAAAGCCCAGGTCTAGACGGGTTCAGTGCAGAATTTTATCAGACATTTATTGGGGATATAACACAAATACTCGCCAAACTATTCCAAAAGATAGAATCAGATGGAATATTACCCAACTCATTTTTTGAGGCTACAATAACCCTCGTACCTAAACCACACAAAGACCCTACAAGGAAAGAGAACTTCAGACCAATCTCACTTATGAACATTGATGCAAAAATACTCAACAAAATCCTTGCAAACCGAATCCAAGAACACATCAAAACGATCATTCATCATGACCAAGTAGGCTTCATCCCTGGGATGCAGGGATGGTTTAACATAAGGAAATCCATCAATGTAATCCACCATATAAAAAAACTTAAAGACCAAAATTACATGGTCACCTCACTAGACGCTGAGAAAGCATTCGACAAAATCCAACACCCCTTCATGTTAAAAGTCTTGGAAAGAACAGGAATCCAAGGCACATATTTAAACATAATAAAAGCAATATACAGCAAACCAACAGCCAACATCAAACTTAATGGCAAGAAACTTGAAGCAATCCCACTAAAATCAGGGACTCGACAAGGCTGCCCACTCTCCCCCTACCTATTCAACATAGTACTGGAAGTCCTGGCTGGAGCAATTAGACAGCAAAAGGAGCAGTAAACATTCAATGGAAAAAGGACAGCCTATTCAACAAATGGTGCTGGTCCAACTGGCACTCAACATGCAAAAGAATGAAAATAGTCCCGTTCTTATCTCCTTGTACAAAGCTCAAGTGTAAGTGGATCAAAGATCTCCACATTAAACCAGATACACTGAAACTATTAGATGAGAAAGTAGGGAAAACCTTAGAACACATAGGCACAGGAGAAAATTTCCTGAACAAAACACCAATGGCTCAAGCTCTAAGGTCAAAGATTAACAAATGGGACTTAATGAGATTGCAAAGTTTCTGTAAGGCTAAGGACATCGTCAAGAAAACAAAACGGCAACCAACAGAATGGGAAAAGATCTTTACCAACACCACATCAGATAGAGGCCTAATATCCAAGGTGTACAAAAAACTCAAAAAACTAGACACCAGAGAATCAAATAACCCTATTAAAAAATGGGGTACAGAGCTAAACAAAACGTTTTCAGTTGAGGAACACCGAATTGCCGAGAAACATCTCAGGAAATGCTCGACATCCTTAGCCATCAGGGAAATGCAAATCAAAACAACCCTGTGATTTCACCTCACACCAGTCAGATTGGCCAAGATCCAAAACTCAGAGGACAGCAGATTCTGGCGAGGTTGTAGAGAAAGAGGAACACTTCTCCACTGTTGGTGGGGTTGCAAGCTAATACAACCACTCTGGAAATCAGTCTGGTGATACCTCAGAAAATTGGATATAATACTACCTGAAGACCCAGCTATTCCACTTCTGGGCTTATACCCCAGAGACACTTTAATACACAGCAAAGATATATGCACCACAATGTTCATAGCGGCTCTATTTATAATAGCCAGAAGCTGGAAGGAACCCAGATGTTCTTCAGAAGATTAATGGATACAAAAATTGTGGTACATATACACAATGGAATACTACTCAGCCACCAGAAACAATGACTTAACCAAATTCTTAAGAAAATGGCTGCATCTAGAGAACATCATCCTGAGTGAGATAACCCAGTCACAAAAGAACAGACATAATATGCAGTCACTGATAGTGGGATGCTAACACCAGAGGCTTGCACTCCCCCAGAAACAACCCACAGACTGTATGAAGTCCAAGAAATAAAGAAAACAAAACAAAACAAAAAATATTTACAAAACAAGAAATTTTTATCTATTTCCATGTTACATTTTGTTTTACATGTACTTTAGCTCATTGTAACTATTAAGTTTTTAAGGCATACAATCAAACCTTGAAAAAAATTAAGTACTGAGTTAAAAATTATATTCATATAGTTTTATGTAAAAATTATGTTAAAATCTGAAAAAAAAGTACTGACAAAAAATTGTATAATTTTAAGCAAAAAAATGTTTAAAATCTCTACATTTATCTTTGCTTTGTAAAATAAAGTTGTAAAAAAAAAAAGTCTTGGAGCAATCAGAAATTCATAGCACATACCTAAACATAATAATATCAATATAGAGAAAACCAGTAGCCAACATTAAATTAAATAATTAAAAACTTGAAACAACCCTACTAAAACCAAAGACAAGACAAGGCTGTCCTCTTTCTCCCTGTCTGTTCAGTATAGTACATGAAGTTCTAGTTATAGTAACTAGACAACAAAAGTAGATCAAGGTATTACAAATTGTAAAGGAAGAAATCAAGGTATCACTATTTGTGGATTATTTAATAGTTTACTTGAGTGACTCTCATAATTCATCCAGAGAACTCCTACAGCTGTTTAAAAATTTCATCAAGTGGCTGGATATAAAGTTAGCTCAAAGAAATCTGTTGCCTTTTTTATACAAATAATAAACAAGCTGAGAAAAAATAATTGGAAACAACTTTCTTCAAAATTTGTGTAAGTAATATAAAATGATTTGGTTTAACTCTAACCAAGGAAGCAAAAGATATGTATGAAAAGAACTTCAAGTACATAAAGAAAAAATGAAGAAGACCTAAAAAAATGGAAAGCCATCTAGTTTTGAGCTATTTTTGGTTGAGAGATTATTAAGGAATTTGACTATTACTTTAGGGGATTTAGGCTTGTTTACACACTTTACCTGCTCATGATTTAATATTAGTACATGGTATCTGTCTCAAAAATCATCCATTTCATCTAGATTTTTCTAGTTTTGTTAAGTATAGGCTTTTATACTAAGATCTGATGGTTTTTTTTATTTCCGTAGTTTCTGTTATCATGTCTCCATTTGCATTTCTGAATTTTTAAATTTGGATACTGTTTCTGTACCCTTTAGTTAGTTTGGCTAGGGGTTTACTTATCTTCTTGACTTTCTCAGAAGTAGTTGTTGGGTTTGTTTTTTCCTTACAACTTTATTTTTTAAAAAGAGAGATACATGTACAGATTATTAAAAGCATTTTAGCACATAACTAAATAAATATTTTTTCAGTACTTGATTTTTTAAAGTTTTGATAGTATTCCTTGAAATCTTACTATTTACAATGATCATAAAGTGTATGTAAAACAAAATGTAACAGGAAAATAGTCAAATTTTTCTTGGTGTGTAAAGATTAAACAATGATTTTTAAATATTAATAATTTCACAAGGCTATCTTCTTAGATCTTTGAGTTATTCACAATTTAAGATCTAGGTGTACACCATTCTGAAAGGGTGCTATATACTTATTGCTTTTTTCCTTCTTTTTTTGAGCTTCATGTGGTCTGTGAGTTGTTTTTTTGGTATTTAGAGATTTCTGGGACTAGTATCCAATTATCAGTGACTGCATATTATTTCTGTTTTATGTGACTGTGTTACCTCAGTCAGAATGATATTCTCTAGATACATCCATTTTCCAAGAAATTTCATAAAATCATTGTTTTTGACAGCTGAGTACTACTCCATTGTGTAAATGTACCACAATTTTTGTATCCATCCATCTACTGAAGGACATCTGGGTTCTTTCCAGTTTCTGGCTATTATAAATAAGGCTGCTAAGAACATGGTGAAGCATGTGTTTTTATTGTATGTTGGAGCATCTTTGGGGTATATACACAGAATTGGAATATCTGGGTCTTCAGGTAGGACTCTGTTCGGTTTTCTGAGGAACTGCCAGATTGATTTCCAGAATGGTTGTACCAGCTTACAACCCCACCAAGAGTGGAGGAGTGTTTCTTCTTCTCCACATCCTCACCAGCATCTGCTGTCATCTGATATTTTTATCTCAGCCATTCTGGCTGGTGTGAGGTGGAATCTCAGGGTTATTTTGATTTGCATTTCCCTGATGACTAGGGATGTCCAGTATTTCCTTAGGTGCTTCTCAGTCATTCAATATTCCTCAATTGAGAATTCTTTGTTTAGCTCTGTACCCCATTTTTAAGAATGATTGTTTGATTCTCTGGAGTCTAACTTCTTGAGTTAAGAATCAGTTTTTGTTTTGTTGATACTTTGTGCTGTTTTATTTGGTTCTATTTGTTTGATTTGAATCCTGAGTTTGAAGATTTCCTGCTGTCTATTCCTTTTGGATATACTTGCTTCTTTTTATTCTAGGTCTTTCAGATGTTCTGTGAAATTGCTAGTGTAGTATCTCTCCTGTTTCTTTATGAGGGCACTTAGTACCATGGATTTTTCTCTTAGCACTGCTTTCATTGTTTGGGTATTCTATGTCATTTTCACTGAATTCCAGGAAGTCTTTAATTTTTTTTATTTTTCCCTGAACAATTTGTTGAGTAGTGAGTTGTTCTGTTACCATGTGTATATGGGTTTTCTATTGATTTTGTTGTTATTCAAGTCCTCAGTACATAATGATTTGATAGGATAAATGGGATTATTTCAATGTTCTTGTATCTAATGAAGCTTGTTTGTGACAAATTATATGGTCAGTTTTGGAGAAGGTACCATGAGATGCTAATTAAAAGGTATATTATTTTTTATTATAAAATGTTCTGTATCTATCTGTTAAATCTATTTGGTTTATAAATTTTACTAGTTTCACTGTGTCTCTGTTTAGTTTCTGTTTCAGTGACGTGTCTATTGGAGAGTGGGTGTTCAAGTCTCTCACTATTATTGTGTGTGGTCCAATGTGTGTTTTGAATTAGTATAGTTTTCTTTTATTAATGTGGGTGCCCTTGCATTTGGGATGTAGATGTTCAGTATTGAGACTGTCTCTTGGTGATTTTTTTAATGAATATGAAATGTTCTTCTCCATATCTCTTGATAACTTGTGGTTGAAAGTCTATTTTATTGGATATTAGAATAGCAACTCCCATTTGTTTCTTGGGACGATTTTCTTGGATGACCTTTTTCGAGCCTTTTTTGAGGTAGTGTTTGTCTTTGTCATTGAAGTGTGTTTCTTATATACAGCAAAATGTTGGATCCTGCTTACATGCCCAGTCTGTTGGCTTATGTCTTTTTATTGGAGAATTGAGTCTGTTGATATTCAGAAATATTAAAGACAGATGATTGTGAGTTCCTATTATGTTTGATGCTGTAGGTAGCATTATATGTATGTGAGTCTATTCTTATGAATTGTTGTGAAATGATTAATTTCTTGGGGTTTTTTGTTTTTATTTTGGTTTTTGGTGTACCCTCCTTGTGTTGGAGTTTTCCTTCTAGAATTCTCTGTAGGTGAGGATTGGTAGATAGACAGCTTAAATTTGGATTGATTTTAACAGGCAATATTTTGTGTTCTCCATCAATGATGATAGAGAATTTTGCAGGATATAGTAACCTGGGCTGGCTTTTTATGTTCTCTTGGAGTCTACATGACCTCTGCCCAAGCTCTTATAGCTTTTAGGGTCTCATTTGAGAAGTCTGTTGTAATTCTCACAGGTCTGCTTTTATATGTTACTTGGCCTTTTCCCCTTGCAGCTTTAAGTATTCTTTCTTTGTTTTGTACACTTATTATTTTGATTATTATGTGACAGGAGAATTTTTTCTGCCCCAATCTATTTGGTGTTCTATAGGCTTCTTGGACATTTATGGCCACTTCCTTCTTTAAGTTGGAGAAACTTTCTTCTAAAATTTTGTTGAAGACATTTTCTGTTTTTTGAGCTGGGAGTCTTTGCTCTCTTTTATTTCTATTATTCTTAGGTCTTTTCATTGTATCCTAAATTTTCAGAATGTTATATGTTAGGAGTTTTTATGTTTTGAATTTTCATTGGTCATGCGTCTATATCTTCTAAGATATTGGCTACACTTAAGATTCTCTCTTCTGTCTCTTGCATTCTGTTGTTGAGGTTTTCCTGACCTCATTTCTAGGTTTTCAATTTCCAGAGTTGCCTCTTTCTGTGTTTTCTTTATTGTCTTTACTTCAATTTTTAGGTCTTGGCCCACAATGTTCAATTACTTCACCTGATAGATTATGTTTTACTGTATTTCCTTGAGGAATTTATTGTTTCCTCTTTAGGGCTTCCACCTGTTTGCCTGTGTTTTACAGTATTTCTTTCAGTAACTTATTTATGGAGTCACTCTCTTAAAGACAGGGACTACTTTTTCTGTCCTCAGTGAAACAGGATATGCCTAATTCTGTAGAGACATAATGCCTCAGGGAAGGGGGATGCTGGGAGGAGGTGAGCTGGGAATGGGTAGGAGAGTAAGGCAGGAGAACAGGGAAAATCCTCTGAAAGACAAAAGGGAAGGCAAATTATATCAACAACTGTTGGAGAAGGACTAGGCAGGAGGGCAATATTTGAAATGTAAATAAATTAAACAATAAAAATAAATCTATTGATATTAATCTCAGACTACAGTTTGACTTTGTAGTGATAGAAATACAAAGAAATTTAAAGTCTCTCTCCTAACAAATGAAAGGAAGCTATACATGTTATAGTGCAGAGAGAATTAAGAGATTAATTTGGAGATGAGAAACATGAGACATGGGCCACATACCCAAGGTCACTAATTTCATACATAGGCTATTGTTCACATACTTTAAAATGTTTGTCCTCACACCTGTAGCCAACATTAAACTAAAAAGTGAGAACCTTAAAAAAATCTCAATAAACTCAAAGACTAGACAAGGTTGCCTTTACTATTTAGTACTAGAAGTCCTGGGCAGAGCAATTAGATAGCAAAAAAAGTCAAAGGAATATAAATTGAAAAGGAATAAGTCAGAATATCACTATTTGCATACATGACAGTATACATGAATGATCTCAAAAAATCCATCAAAGAACACTTAGAGCTGATAAACTACTTCAGCAAAATGGCTGGATAAAAAAATCAAGTCAAACAAATCAGTAACCTTCCTCAACTCAAAGGATAAACAGGCTGAGAAACAAATTAGGAAAAAGACACCGTTCACAATATTCAGAAACAATATAAAAAACCTTGGTGTTATCCTAACTACAAAATTGAAATATCTGTATGACAAGAACTTAAAATCTCTGAAGAAGAAAATTGAAGATCTCAGAAGAAAAAAAGACCCCAATGCTCATGGATTGGAAAGATCAACAATGTAAAAATGACCATCTTGCCTAAAGCAATCTACAGATTCAATGCAATCCTCATCAAAATTCCAAATCAATTTTTCATGTAGTTAGAAGGAGTAATTTGCAAATTTAATTGGAATAACAAATAACCTAGGATACCAAAAACTATTCTCAATAATATAAATACTTCCAGGACAATCACCATAACTAACCTCAAGCTATATTAAAGATAGAACATGATAAAAACCACATTGTATTAGTACAGAGATAGGCAAATAGATCAATGGAATAGAATTGAAGACCCAAAAATAAACCTACATGCCTATGGTCACTTGATCTTTGACAAAGGAGCTAAAAACATTCAATAGTAAAAAGATAGCCTCTTCAACAAATAGTTGGTTCAACTGGCAGTCTCCTTGTACAAAGCTCAAGTCGAAGTGGATCAAAGACCTCCACATAAAACCAGATACACTGAAATTTATAGAAGAAAAAGTGGGAAAGAGCTTAGAACATGTAGGCACAGAGGAAATTTTTCCTGAACATAAAACCAATGACTAAAATCAAGAATCATCAAATGGAATCTCATGAAACTTTAAAGTTTCTGTAAGGTCAAGGACACTGTCAAGAAAAGAAAACTGCGGACAACAGACTAGGAAAGGATTTTTACCAATCCCAAATCTCATAGAGTGTGAATATCCAATATATACAAAGAACTCAAGAAATTAAACTCCAAAGAATCAAACATCGTACTAAAAATGGGGTACAGAACTAAACAAGGAATTCTCAGCTGAGGAATATTGAATGGCTGAGAAGCACCTAAAGAAATGCTCAGCATAGAAATGAAAATCAAAGCAACCCTGATTCCACCTCACACCAGTCAGATTGACTAAGATCAAAACTCAACTGACAGCAGATGCTGGTGAGGATGTGGAGAAAGAGGAACACTTCTCCATTGTTGGTGGGACTGCAGGCTGGTACAAGCCCTCTGGAAATCAGTCTGGTGGTTTCTCAGAAAATTGAACAAAGTACTACCTGAAGGCCCAGCTATTCCACTCCTCGGCATATACCCCAGAGACGCTCCAACATATAACAAGAACACATGCTTCTCCATGCTTCAGCAGACTTTTTTATAATATCCAGAAGCTGCAAAGAACCCAGATGTCCTTCAATAGAGGAATAGAAAGAGAAAGTGTGGTACCTTTACACAATGCAGTATTACTCAGCTATTAGAAACAAAGACTTTACAATTCCTAAGCAAATGGATGGAACTAGAGAATATTATCCTGAGTGAAGTAACCAACTCACAAAAGAATACACATGGTATGCAGTCACTGGTAATTGAATACTAGCCCCAGAAATCTCTGAATACCCAAGGAACAATACATACCTTATGAAGCCCAAAAAGAAGAAAGACCAAAATGTGGAAGCCTCAGTCTTTCTTAGAAGGTAGAACAAAACACTCAAGGGAGGAAGTTCAGGATCAAGTGAAATAACAGGAATTGAAGAAGGGATCTTTCAGGAGATGTCTCAACTAGGGATCTACCCTATGTGCATCCAATGGGCACAAGCACTATTGCTGATGCTGGGAGGTGCTTGCTGGCAGGAACCAGAATGGGGTGCCTCCTCAAGGGCTCTTTCAGAGTTATACAGCTAAGCATGCTTGCAGCTAACCATCAGACTGAGCATGAGGACTACCTGTGAAGGTGCTGGGCTGGGGAACTGGGGGGGGGGGTGGCAGGGAATTAAGGAGCTGAAGGATGTTGCAGCCTCATGGGAAGAACAACATTGTCGACCAACCAAATTATCCCCACCTCCCATGGACTAAAATCCCAGCCATTGAGCACTCATTGAGAGGCCCATGGCTCCACTTGTATATGTAGCAGAAAATAGCAGTGTCTGGAATTAATGTGAGAAGAGGCCATTGGTCCAGTGAGAGCACATTTTTCCAATGTCGGGGAAGCCAAGACACTGAGGTGGAGAGGGTGATTGAGAGCTACTGTTTCTTTGTGAAAACAAATAAAGGAGGAGGGTAGATGGGAGTTGGTGCTGAAGGGAAAAACATTTCAATTGTAAATACAGAAAGTATCTAGTAAAAGAAATGTAAGAAAATAATTTTTAAAAAAATACACAAATGGGACCTCATAAAATTGCAAAGTTTCTGTAAACAAAGGACACTGTCAAGAAGACAAAATTACAACCAACAGATTGAAACAGGATCTTTACAAATCCTACATCTGATAGAGGGCTAATATCTAATATATAAAAAGAACTCTAGAAGTTAGATTCCAGAGAACCAAATAATCCTATTAAAAAATAGGGTAAAGAGCTAAACAAAGAATTCTCAACTGGGGAATACTGAATGGCCGAGAAGCACATAAAGAAATGATCAACATCCCTAGTCATCAGGGAAATGCAAATCAAAGCAACCCTAAGATTCCACCTCAAACCAGTCAGAATGGCTAAGATCAAAAATTCAACTGACAGGAGATCCAGGGACACAGGCATGTTGAGAAGGCATTCCAAGTAGCCAGAGTGCAGAGAGATCTCTGCCAAGCACGAGGAAAGTGCGCCTCCCCCTGCTTGTTTGGGGAATCAGTAACCCCGGCATTGAGCTGTTCCCAGCCGGAGGACTTTGAGTGCAGAATGGGCGCTCAGATCATCTGCCACCAGGAACAGCATAGATCCAGGGATACAGGCCTGGTGAGAAGGTGTTCTGAGTAGCCAGGGTGCAGAGATATCTCTACTAAGTACTCATAAAGTGCGCCCCCCACCTGCTAGGTTCAAGGAACCAGTAACCCAGAATTGGGCTGTCCCCAGCTGGAGGCCTTTGAGAGCAGATTGGGCACTCAGACCATCCACCACCAGAAAGAGGAGAGATCCCGGGACATAGGCCTGATGAAAAGGTGTTCTGAGTAGCCAGGGACCAGGAGATCCAGGAACATAGGCCAGGTACAAGGGACAGACGAGAACCAATCACTGACAACAAGACAAGTATAAACACAGACAACAAGATGGCAAAAGGAAGAAAAACAACAAACCCCAGGGAAACCAAGACAACCTGGCAACACCAGAACCCAGATCTCCCATTACAGCAAACAACAGAATGCCAAACACTCCAGGAAAAGAAGACTCAGACCAAAAATCATACCTCAAGATGATTATAGAGATCCTTAAACAAGAATGGGAGGAAAAGCATAAAAAATTAGAAGCTTTTAACGATGAAACAAGAAAAAAATCAAAGAACTCAAAGAACTAGAGGAAAACAGAACCAAAGAGATGAAGGAATGGAAGAAGGAATTTAAAACGAAAATGGACACAATAAAGAAAACACTAAAAGAGACAGCCCTAGAGGTAGAAAAACCTCAAAAAGAAATCAGGAGTCACAGATGCAAGCATTTCCAACAGACTATAAGAGACGGAAGAGAGAATCTTGGGGGCAGAAGACAACATTGAAAACATAGAAAAGACAGTCAGAGAAAATGCAAAAACCAAAAAGCTCCTAACCCTAAATGTCCAGGAGATCCAGAACACAAGGAGAAGACCAAACCTAAGGATAATAGGAATAGAACAGAGCAAAGAATATCAACTAAGGGGCACAGAAAATATATTCAACAAAATCGTAGAAAAAAAGTTTCCTACCCTAAAGAATGAGATGACCATGAGCATAAAACAAGCCTACAGAACTCCAAATAGTTTGGACCAGAAAAGAAATTCCCCCAGACACATAATATAATAGTCAAAACAGCAAGTGCCCAAACCAAAGAAAGAATACTAAAAGCAGTAAAAGAAAAAGGTCAGGTAACATATAAAGGCAGACAAATCAGAATCACACCTGACTTCTCAACAGAGACTATGAAAGCTAGAAGAGCCTGGACAAACATCATGCAGACCCTAAGAGAGCACAAATGTCAGCCCAAGCTGTGATACACAGCAAAATTCTCAATGACCATAGATGGAGAGACTAAGATATTCAAAGACAAAACTACATTTACACAATATCTGACCACAAACCCAGCACTACAATGAATTATAGGTGGAAAACCCAATACAATGAGAGGAACTGCATCCTAGTAAAAACAAGAAAACTCCTAAGCAATAAAAGCAAAATAAGAAAGACATACAGGCACAATTCAACCTCCAAAATCAAAAATAGCAGGAAACAACAACCACTATTCCTTGAAATCTGTTAACACAAATGGACTCGATTCCCCAATAAAAAGATATAGGCACTGAGATTGGATAAATAAACAAAACCCAGCAGGAAACTCATCTCAGAGACAAAGATAGACACTATCTTAGAGTAAAAGGTTGGGAAAAAAACTTTCAAGCAAATGGCCCCAAGAAGCAAGCTGGAGTGGCTATTTTAATATTGAATAAAGTAGATTTTCCACCAAAAGTTATCAAAAAAGATAAGAAATGACACTTTTTACTTATTACAGGGTAAATTTGTCAGGAGGAACTCTCAATCATTAACATATATGCTCCAAAGACAAAATCATGCATATTCATCAAAGAAACCCTACTAAAGCTCAAAAAATACATTGCGACCCACATAATAATAGTGGGGGACCTCAATATATCACTCTCACCAATGGACAGATCATGGAAACAAAAACTGAAGAAGGACATGGTAAAACTAGCAGAGGTTATAAACAAACTGGAATTCATAGATATTTACAGAACATATCATCCTAAAACAAAAGACTACAACTTCTTCTCAGGACCTCAAGGCACCTTCTCAAAAATTGACCACATTATTGGTCACAAAAACAGCCTCATTGATATAAGATGATTGAAATACTCCTCTGCATCCTTTCAGATAACCAGTCTAAAGCTGGTCTTTAATAACAACAAAGACAACAAAAAGCCCATATGCACATAAAAACTAAACAATGCTCCATTTCACAATATCAGGGTCAAAGAAGAAATTAAGAAAGAAATTAAGGATTTCCTAGAATTCAATGAAAATAAAAACACAACATACCCAAACTTATACATACCAAAACCTATAAGATGCAACGGAACCAGTACTGAGAGAAAAACTCATAGCTGTGAGTGCTTCCAAAGAGAAACTGGAGAAAGCATACATCACCAACTTGACAGCACAGATGAAAGCTCTAGAACAAAAGGAATCAGATATAGCCAAGAGGAGTAGACATCAAGAAATAATCAAACTTAGGGCAGAAATAGACCAAATAAAACCAAAAAGAACCACTGAAAGAATCAACAAAGGCAAGAGCTGGCTCTTTGAGAAAATTAACAAGATTGATAAACCCTTAGCCAGACTAACTACAGAGCAAAGAGAGACAATCCAAATTAACAAAATCAGAGAGGAAAGTGGGGAAATAAAGACCAAAACTGATGAAATTAAAGAAATCATCAGATCCTACTAAAAAGCCTATACTCAGCAAAGCTGGAAAACCTGGAAGAAATGGATTAATTCCTAGACAGATAACTGATACTATAGTTAAACCAGGACCAGGTAAACCATCTAAATAATCCCATAACACTTAAAGAAATAGAAGCAGCCATCAAACGTTTCTCAACCAAAAAAAGCCCAGGTCCAGATGCGTTCAGTGCAGGATATTATCAGGCATTTATTGACGACCTAATACCAATAATCTCCAAAATATTCTACAAAATAGAATCAGATGGAACACTACCTAACTCATTTTCTGAGGCTACAATAACCCTCATTCCTAAACCACATAAAGACCCTACAATGAAAGAGAACATCAGACCAATCTCACTTATGAACACTGATGCAAAAATACTCAACAAAATACTTGCAAACCGAATCCAAAACACATCAAAAAGATCATTAAAACATGATCAAATAAGCTTTATCTCTGAGATGCAGGGATGGTTTAATATATTGTCACGCGCCCACGCTTTTCACCGGTAGGAACAGGCATGCAACAAACAAAAAGATTTTTCTGCGGACAACCTTTATTGTACAGCACTCTGAGCAGGGGACTTCTTGAGCAGGAAACCTCTCTGAGCCAGGGACTCCCTACCGGGGTCTACTGTATAGGTGACCTCTCACGTGCAGTCTCCCACGTGCAATCTCTCTGTCCAGTCTCTCTCCACGTGGGATCTCTCTGCAATCTCTCTTACTGAGTCTCTATACACGTGGGATCTCCTGCAATCTCTCCTATCGGGTCTCTCTCCACGTGGTATCTCTCTGCCATCCCTCCACATGGGGTCTCCCGCAATCTCTCCACTATCTCCCACGTGGGAGAGAAATGCACTGCTTATAAATGCCTAAGAGACTTGCGTTGCTACCTGATTGGTGCATCCTCCTGTAGCTCAATCACGTGCCCCGAGATTGGGCTGTGACTTATGTGGTTGCCAAGCAACACGAGGGAAAAGGTTTTTGTAGGCTGAACACGGGCGGGAAGCTGGCGCCAGCGGCTTCCTACATTTCTCCCTTTTCACTTAAATAAAAAACATAAAACATGGATGATCAACCATCAGGCTCTTGTTGGACCTTTAGGGTTCAAGACCATGATCAGTAATAATTTTTGGGTAAGGCACCTTCCTGCGTGCAATGGGAACAAGCCCTGCAGGGTGCAAAGGCTGCCTTAGTGTAGGACACCCGATCCTGGTGCAATGCCTCGAAGGCTCAGGGTGCAAGGGCTATCCATACACAGACCCAACATTTTTCTTAAAGCATACTAAGCCAATCAGAGGGAGAGGTGCCCATTTCGAGTGCAGCAAGAGCTTGTGCTATGACCACTATGTCACGTTATTGTTGAGTACGGAGTTTGCACACCATCTAGAGCAGAAACACAGTCTCTCTGCAAAAAAGCATGCCAAAAATTACTAGGTAAAGCAAGAGTTCTATAATCTCCATAACCCTGCTATCTCTGTGTCTAAGGGCAAGTACAGTACATTAAAGGTTACAATGGTGACAAACAAACAAGAAAATAGTTATGCATTAAGGCACATGGGCATCGGTTTTGGGAACACCGACAGAATCTTCTAACTCAGTTCCTCTTGACTCGTCATGCAGGACAGGCTCATCTGAAGCAGGTGGAACAGCTTCTTGTTCTGGTAGCACTCGACGTGTTAGACGTTCTGGGATCCAAATTGGACTTTCTTCTCCCTGTGGAAAAACACAAATAGCTCCCCTGGGTTGTATTAAAATAGGATCCGGGCCTTTCCAATTACCAGTGAGGACATCTTTCCATTTCACTAGCTCTTTAGGTGGCACAGGCCATTGTCCATGGCGCTTAGCAGCTGAATGACCATGAGCATCCAAATTTAAAAAATTTAAAGTAAGAAGTATAGTAGAAATGGCCATTTTGGGCATAGGGGGTACTTCCTCAATTCCCCTTTTTTGTTTGTTTAAATAAACCTTTAGGGTTCGATGAGCACGTACAATGATGCATTGACCCTGAGGATTATAAGGCAATCCTGTCAGGAGTGAAACTCCCATGTGATGGCAAAATTGCTTGAATTTTGCTGAGGTATATGCAGGAGCATTGTCTGTTTTTAACACTTTAGGAATGCCCCATGCACTCCACGCTTCAAGACAATGAGTAATAACATGAGAAGCCTTTTCTCCTGATAAAGGAGAAGCAAAAATAACTCCTGAGCAAGTGTCAATGGACACATGTACATATTTTAATTTTTCGAAGGAGGGAACATGGGTGACATCCATTTGCCATATTTGGAGAGGCTGAATGCCTCGTGGGTTTACCCCTATATGTGGGGTGGTGACAAAGACGCTGCAGCTTCTACATTGGAGAACTATGTTTCTGACATCTTTCCTGGTGATGGAGAAACGCCTGCGTAAGGTTTCAGCTGTCACATGAAACAGAGAATGGAACCAGGTGGCGGCCTCCACAGGGGTCAGGACTGCAAATGCAGTAGCTCGGGTGGCAAGATCTGCTAAATTATTACCTTGTGACATCGGGCCAGGTAGGTCGGAGTGGGCACGAATGTGCGTGATGTAGCAAGGTGAACGTCTGGATAACAGCTCTTGCTGAATTTGCATAAATATGGAAGCAACCGGGCTCCCAGATTTAATTAGACCAGCTACCTCTAGGGAATTAACTGCATTAACTACATAAGAGGAGTCTGAAACTATATTAACAGGACTAGGGAAAGCACGTAAAACTTCTAGAACAATTTGACATTCAACCAGCTGAGGGGAATTTTGGGCAAACTGTTTGGTTACTACTTTGCCCTCATGCACATATGTACCTAGTCCAGTTTTAGAACCGTCAGTATATATTATGTCACCTTTTGTAAGAAGAACTGCGCTTGTCACACAGGGAAACACAAGAGGCTGACAGCGTGCAAAGGTCAAAATTGGGTTTTTAGGGTAATGGTTGTCAAATGTCCCAGAAAAGGCACATACAAGTATGGCCCAATCATCATTAACAGCAGCCAAAGTCTGTAACTGTTTTGCAGTATATGGAATAACTATTTTTTCTGGATAGGTACCAAAATGGATAACAGCAGCCTTTAATCTTCGCAAGGCAAGTTTGGCTACAGCTGAAGGATATCATTCAGTAGTTTTGGCTGGAGAAGCCTGTGGCTGAATCCACAGCAAAGGACCTTTTTGCCATAATACTGCAGTAGGCAGCTTCTCAGTCTGTAAGAGACATAGCTCAAAAGGTTCACCAGGTTGTATTCTGACTAGCTGAGCTTTAGTAAAGGCTTTTTCTACCTCTTGTAAGGCTGCCACAGCCTCTGGGGTCAGAGACCATGGGGATGTTAACTGTGGATTTCCTTCAAGAATATCAAACAAAGGTTTTAGTTCAGCAGTAGAAATCTTTAGGAAAGGCCTTAGCCAATTAATGTCTCCTAGGAGCTTTTGGAAATCATTTAGTGTCTGGAAATGATCTCTCCTGATTTCTATTTTTTGAGGTACAACAAATTTTGGGTGAATGACAGCTCCTAAGAACATTCCCACTTGTGATCGCTGAACCTTTTCTGAAGCTATCGTTAACCAAAAGTGTTGTAAGAACTTAACTAAATCATCAAAGGCTATTTTTAAGTCTTGAACATTAGGGCTACATAATATAACATCATCCATAAAGTGAAAAATAGATAATGACGAGTATTGCCTTCTAATATGAGTTAAAGCTTGTTGTACATACAGCTGGCACATAGTAGGACTGTTTGCCATTCCTTGTGGGAGAACTTTCCACTGGTATCTATTATCAGGTTCTACATGGTTGATGGCAGGCAGAGTAAAGGCAAACCTCTCTTTATCTCTGGGATGTAACTGTATAGAGAAAAAACAGTCTTTAATATCTATAATAATTATCTCCCACAGCTTGGGTAAAGCTGATAGAAGCGGGAGACCATGTTGAACAGACCCAAACAGTTGCATTTGTGCATTAATAGCTCTGAGGTCATGTAAGAGTCTCCATTTCCCTGATTTCTTTTTTATGACAAAAATTGGAGTATTCCAAGGAGAGCTAGAAGGCTCCAAATGTCCTAACTGTAATTGCTCTCTTACCAATTGATGGGAAGCCACTAATTTTTCAGAGGAAAGAGGCCATTGAGGAACCCACACTGCCTCCTCTGAAAGCCATTGTATGGGCATAGTCTCCTCAATGGCCCCTAAGAAAAACCCAAACCACTTCAATCAGATTTTATGGTGGGCTGTATGGGGTCTGTAGGACCTTGATGATATTTGCCAATGCCCCTTCTGGGGATATACCCCATATTAGTCATCATCTCTTGTGCAGGCAGGGAATAATTATTCATAAGTTTAAGGCCTAGTTTTGTTAGAATGTCTCTTCCCCATAGATTAAACGGTATTGTAAGGACATACAGTGTAAAAGTTCCTTGTTGTCTCTCAGGGGCTTTCCATTTCAATGGCTTAGAGCTAATAGCGGGACTGGCTTCATAGCCAAGGCCTTGTAAAGAATGGGAAGATTGATTAACTGGCCACTTAGCAGGCCACCACTTAGTAGATATGATACTAACGTCCGCTCCAGTATCTAGGAGTCCTTCAAAGAATTTTGCTTTTATTTTTAAATTTAAGGTTGTTTGAGTATTTAAATCTATTGTTAGACATGCTAAGTCAGTTCCTGAAGAACTGAAGCCTTTGTTTTCCCTTCTCGCTCAGTTAGATGCAAATTGGGCCTGACTACTGAGAAGGATAAGCAACTGAGCAATCCGATCCAGTGGTGAGATGGGAAATAAACCCCTGGGGGAGGAGCACATGATCTTTAGTTGGCCTTTATAATCTTGATCTATTACCCCAGGGTGTACTACCAAACCTTTAAGGGTGGCAGATGTGCACCCCAAAAGCAGTCTTATTGAATTTGCAGGTAGCGACCCCTGAAAGTCAGAAGTAATAGGCTGAACTCCCATTTGTGGAGTCAGGACAATTCTGGTGGTGGCACGGAGGTCCAATCCTGCGGAACCTGGAGTGGCTCTCCGTGGGGGTTCTCCAGCTCCCAGACTACTGGGGAGGTGGTTGCCCCATATATTTGAGGGCCCTGAGGACAGGGGCCCCGCTGTACGTTTTTTGACGCTTCTAGGTGCTTCCCAGTGAAATCTTTTACTGATCTACATTCATTAACCCAATGCTTCCCTTTCTTACACTTAGAACACAGGCCTCGAATACTCTTAGGGTTAAATCTAGAGCTCTGACCTTTACATTCTCTCTTTATATGACCAGGCTTCCCACATTGAAAGCAATTGACACCTTTTTTAAAAAGACCTAGCTGCCTTTGCCCCTGTAGTATGGCAGCAGCCAAACCTGCATTAGTTAAAGGTCCTCCAATCTCTCTGCAGGCTTTAATCTAGGCTTGTAATCCTTTAGCCTTGCAGGGGGTGATGGTATTACAACATTCTTTAGTACATTGTTCAAAAATTAGTTGCTCTATCAAGGGCATAGCCTGTTCTTGGTCTCCAAATATTTTTCCAGCTGTCTCTATCATTCTGGCCACAAAATCTGAAAAAGGTTCACTTGGACTCTGAATAATTTTTGTTAGATTTCCTGACACTTCTCCCTTATTAGTGAGCGCTTTCCATGCCTTTATGGCACAAAGTGCTATTTGGCCATAGACTTCTACGGGATAGGCGGTTTGATTTACCACCCACTGCCCCTGTCCAGATAACATATCAAAATCCCAAACTGGCTGTCCTGCGGCTGCATTGACGCGAGCCTGGACCTGACAAGCATCTTGCCACAAGGCTTTCTACTCAATGTATTGTTCCATACTTGGGAGACAAGCTTTAGTAACAAACTGCCAATCAGCAGGTGTCATGGCTATTGAGCTTAATCTTTCCATTAACTACATAGTAAAATTAGCAGTGACTCCATAAATTCTGACTGACTCCACCAACTCTTTGACTTGTTTATGTTCTAGAGAATGATAACTGTGGATGTTATTCTCCTCAAACACCAGAAACATTTGCCTGAGGGCATGGCAATTCTCTGGGGGACAAAAGGAGAATTCACACTTCCTCTCAGCATGAGGTGGAAAGTCAGAGGCTGCCTTTTGTTTTGTTAAAGTCTTTTGTTTCCCCTGAAACTGCTCTGCCCCAAATTCTTTTGTCTTGTTTTTCTAAAATTTCCTCAAATTGAAATTTAGTTTGTGATCTTTTTTTTTGCCAGCTCTAGGGTCTTTTGCTCCTTTAAAGGATACAAAGCATTCTCTCCGGGAAACTTGTACTCTGTTTCCCCTGACGAGATCCTCTTTTCTCGGCGGTTTTTCCGCTGCCACCTCTCCGATTATGACTTGTTTTGAACATGTCTCTCAAAGACTACCTTCTTTGTCTTTTTTTTTTTTTTTTATCACGTTTAGTTTTTGACCCACCCTCTAGGTGCTGCATGCTAACTTTCTGTCTAGATAACTTCCACAACAGTAATATTATAACAATTACCACAAATGCAAGCAATACTCCTTCTACTGTCAGAGAAAATCCAAGAAGAGACATGCCTAAGTTTTTGGCATGTTCTTTTGGCACCCCGTAAAAACTAAAGAGTGAAATGTCTCTCAGAAATTACCTTTTAATTTTCCGCAGTTCTGAATCTAGTTTAGCAGCCTGAAGGTTTCCCTCGGCACTCCCGGGTTTCAGTACCACTTGTCACGCGCCCATGCTTTCTGCCAGTAGGAACAGGCGTGCAACAAACAAACAGATTCTTTTGAGGACAACCTTTATTGTACAGCACTCTGAGCAGAGGACTTCTTGAGCAGGAAACCTCTCTGAGTCGGGGACTCCCTACCGGGGTCTACTGTATAGGCGACCTCTCACGTGCAGTCTCCCACATGCGATCTCTCTGTCCAGTCTCTCTCCATGTGGGATCTCTCCGCAATCTCTCTTACTGAGTCTCTCTCCACATGGTATCTCTCTGCCATCCCTCCACGTGGGGTCTCCCGCAATCTCTCCACTATCTCCCACGTGGGAGAGAAATGCACTGCTTATAAATGCCTAAGAGACTTGTGTTGCTACCTGATTGGTGCATCCTCCTGTAGCTCAATCACGTGCCCCGAGATTGGGCTGTGACTTATGTGGTTGCCAAGCAACACGAGGGGAAAGGTTTTTGTAGGCTGAACACGGGCGGGAAGCTGGCGCCAGCGGCTTCCTACAATATATGGAAATCCATCAATGTAATCCACCATATAAACAAACTCAAAGATTAAAAAAACCACATGGTCATCTCACTAGATGCTGAGAAAACATTTGACAAAATTCAACACCCCTTCATGCTAAAAGACTTGGAAAGAACATGAATCCAAGGCCCATACCTAAACCTAATAAAAGCAACATACAGCAAATCAACAGCCAACATCAAACTTAAAGGTGGGGAAACTTGAAGCAATACCACTAAAATCAGGAACTCGACAAGGTTGCCTACTCTCCTGCTACCTATTCAACATAGTACTGGAAGTCCTGGCTGGAGCTATTAAACAGCAAAAGAAAATCAAAGGGATACAAACTGGAAAGGAAGAATTAAAAACATCACTATTTGCAGATGACATGATAGTGTACTTAAGGGACTCTACAAATTCCACCAGAGAACTCCTACAGCTGATAAACAAGTTTAGCAAAGTGGCTGGATATAAAATTAACTCAAACAAATAAGTAGCCTTCCTCTACTCAAAGTACAAACGTGGAGAAATAAATTAGGGAAAAGATACCCTTCACAATAGTCACAAAACCTATGAAATACCTTGGTGTGACTCTAACTAAGCAAGTGAAGGACCTATATGACAAGAACTTCAAACCTCTAAAGAAGGAAATTGAGGAAGATCTCAGAAAATATAAAGATTTCCCATGCTCATGGATTGGAAGGATTAACATTGTAAAAATGGCCATCTTACCAAAAGCAATCTACAGATTCAATGCAATTCCCATCAAAATACCAACCCAATTCTTCATTGAGTTGGAAAGATCAATGTGCAATTTTATCTGGAGTAACAAAAGAGATAGGATAGTGAAATTCATCCTCAACAACAAGAAAACATCTGCGGGAATCTCTATCCCTGACCTCAAGCTATATTACAAGGCAATTGTGCTAAAAACTGCATGGTACTGGTACAGAAATAGGCACATGGATTAATGGAATAGAATAGAAGACCCAGAAATGAGCCCTTACATATATGGTCACCTGATTTTTGACAAAGGAGCTGTAAACATTCAATGGAAAAAAGACAGCCTATTCAACAAATGGTGTTGTTCCAACTGGCACTCAGCATGCAAAAGAATGAAAATAGATCCTTTCTTATCTTCTTGTACAAAGCTCAAGTGCAAGTGGATCAAACATCTCCACATTCAACCAGGTACACTGAAACTTTTAGATGAGACACCTTAGAACACATTGGCACAGGAGAAAATTTCCTGAACAGTACACCAATGACTCCTGCTCTAAGGTCAAAGATTGACAAATGGGACTTAATGAGATTGCAAAGTTTCTGTAAGGCTAAGGACACTGTCAAAAAAAATGTTAGCCAACAGAGTGGGAGAAGATCTATACCAACCCCAAATCAGATAGAGGCCTAATATCCAAGGTATTCAAAGAACTCAAGAAGCTAGACACCAAAGAATCAAACAACCCTATTTAAAAAATGGGGTACAGAGCTAAACAAAAAGTTCTTAATTGAGGAATATCGAATGGTGGAGAAACATCTAAGGAAGTGCTCGACATCCTTAGCTATCAGGGAAATGCAAATCAAAACAACCCTGAGATTCCACCTCACACCAGTCAGATTGGCCAAGATCAAAAATTAAGATGACAGCAGATGCTGGCGCAGATGTGGAGAAAGATAAACTCTTCTCCACTGTTGGTGGCGTTGTAAACTGGTACAACCACTCTGGAAATCAGTCTGGCAATTCCTCAGAAATTTGGACATAGTACTACCTGCAGACTCAGTTATTTCACTTCTGGGTATTTTCCCCAGAGAAGCACCAACATACAACAAAGACACACGCACCACAATGTTAATAGCAGCTCTATTTATAATAGCCAGAAGCTGAAAAGTACCCATCTGCCCTTTAACGGATGAATGGATAAAAAAAACTTTGGTATATTTAAATAATGGAATATTACTCAGCTATCAAAAACAATGACTTTATGAAATTCTTAAGAAAATGGATGCATCTAGAGAATATCATCCTGATATAACCCAGTCACAAAAGAATAGACATCATATGCATTCACTGATAATTGGATACTAACCCCTGAAAGCTCTGAACACCCCAGAAACCACTCACAGACTGTTTGAAGTTCAAGAAAAGAAAAAAAAGAAAAGAAAAAACCATTATGTTTACTCCTTACACAACTAGAAAGTTTTGGCTAATTCCAGGTTACATCCTGTTTTACATGTACTTTATACTCATTGTAAGTAGTAAAATCTTAATGCACATTATCAAACCTTTAAAAAAAAGCCAAGCAATGACAAAAATGTAGTGGTATACTTTTATGCAAAAAATGATTAAAAATTTTAAATTTATCTTTGTTTTTTAAAATAAAATTCTTCAATTAAAAAAAAAACCTCAACTGACCACAGATGCTGCCATGATTTGGAAAAAGAGGAAAATTCTTCCATTGTTGGTGGGATTGCAGGCTGGTAAAATAACTCTTGAAATTAGTCTGTTGGTTTCTCAGAAAATTGGACACAGTATTACCTAAGGACCCCGCTATACCACTCCTGGACATACATCCAAAAGACTTTCCAACATATATCACGGACACATTCTCCCCTAAGTTCATAGCAGACTTATTTATAACAGTCATAAGCTGGAAAAACCCCAGATGTTCTTCAATAGAGGAATGGATACAGAAAGTGTGGTGCCTTTACACAGTGTAGTTCTATTCAGCTCTTAGAAACAATGACTTCATGAAATTTCTAGGCAAATGGATGGAACCAGAAGCTTTCATCCTGATTGAAGTAATCCAGTCACAAATGTAAACACATGGTATGCACTCGCTGATGAGCAGATAATATCCCTAAAGCTCAGAATACCCAAGAAACAGTTCTCTGACTTTATGAAGCTCAAAATGAAGGAGGCCAGAAAGTAGATGCATCAGTCCTTCTTAGAAGGGAGAAAAAAATACTAATGGGCAAGTATAGGAGCAGAGACTGGAGAAAAGATCACTCAGAGACTGCCCCACCTGGGGATCCACCCCATATGCTGCCACCAAACCAAAGAACTATTGCTGATGCCAAGAAGTGCTTACTGGTAGGAACCTAATATGGATGCCTCCTCTGGGGTTCTGCCAGAGTCATACAGATACAGTTGAGGATGTTTGCAGCTAACCATAGGACTTAACATGGGGACCCCAGTGAAGGACCTAGTGAAAGGACTGAAAGAGTTGCAAATAATTGCAACCCCAGGGGAAAAACATTATCAACTAACCAAACCCTCCAAATCTTCCAGGGAAAAAACAACAACCTGTGAGCATGAAGAGACCCATGGCTTCAGTTGTGTATGTAGCAGAGGATGACATTGTCTGGCATCAATGAGAGGAGAGTCCTTTGTTCCACTGAAGGCATGTTTTTCCAATGTAGAGGAATGCCAAGGAGCTAAGGTAGGATAGGGTGGTTGGGAAAGAGAGTACCTTCATGGAAGCAAGGGGAGGGGGAATGGGAGTGGGGGGGAAGGTGATAACATTTGATATTTAAATGCAGGTAATATCCAATAAAAACTTTTTTAAATTTCTGTAGAGCTAGAACTTGAATAACTTCTAATCATGAAGATAAAAATCGCCCACCATTTGAAGACTTTACATTGAGCTTGAATTCTAAAAGTTTTTGTTTTAATTATTCTTTGAACTACACTAGAAAACATTCTGTTAGCAGTGTTTATAAATGTTTTCAAATCTAATTATATGTTTGTATGTCAGAGTTAGCACTATAAAACATTGTCAATTGTGTACCTTGATTTTTTTCTCAAAAGATAAAGTATATAGGGGGATGGGTTACAACACAGTTCAAACTTTAGACAAGAACTTTTCTTTAAGTATTAGATCTTGTGTGAGATCAGAATGTTAAATTGATGAATGTAAAGATAGCATGTGGTCAAATTAGTTCACTAAGGAAAAGGAGTTTTATGATCTTTAAGAGGGACATTACCTGTTACTTCCTGCAGTTAACAGTTATCTTTCAGAAAAATTGACCTCAGGAAACTAGAATGATCTGTTATTTTGTTATTTTTCTTTTACTCCCATCCAACTTTCTTAGGACTTGGTAAGAGGAATACATAAAATTTTAATGTTGTTTACAAATACATTTTTTAGGTTTTGGTTGGTTGGCTGATTGATTGGTTGGTTGGTTGGTTAGTTTTTTTGTTTTTTGTTTTTTTGTTTTTTTTGTTTTTGTTTTTGTTTTTTTTTTTTTTTTTTTTTTTTTTTTTTTTTTTTTTTTTTTTTTTTTTGAGTCATAGTCTCTCTCTGTAGTCCTAGCTGTCCTGTAAACCAGCCTGGTCTTGAACTTAGATCTGGCTGTATTTGCCTTATTTCCCTTCCCCCAGTGCTGCAATTAAAGAAAGGTATGTACCACTGCATTTGTCCTTTCTTTTTAGTTTTCAGAAGTAGATTTGTAATATAAAGAGTATTCCCTGATGCCCAGAAAGAAAAATTTTGCATATTCATTTTCTCTAATGTGTGTAATCTATGTTTGAAAACACACACACACACACACACACACACACACACACACACTTAATATAAATGTATAAGATAAATGGCAATAAGAAAGTCGATGAGCATAAGAAAGTAATCTCATAGACTCTCATTTGGGTGATGAGTGTGTCTTTGGCATGAAAGCAGAGAGACAGTATGTTGAGAAGTGGGTATCAAGGGGAGGGGATGGTGGAGTAGTATAACTGAGCAAACAAGGATACAGAGCATGCATGAAAATATTGTAATGAAGCTGAATGATAAAGAAAAAAAGAAGGTAAAATGGGGTTCTTCTAATTGGGGCAATCATAACAGTATTAGTCTAATGATCTTTTTTAATTAATTTTTTATTTTATCTTTTTTAGAAAGTATTTTCTTATGCAGAGCCAGAGAGTGTCCAGGAGCAGAATGAGTACTTAATGATCTATTAAATAAATACACAGCTAAAATATGTATGCATTGCAAAAATTAAGTATCCTAGCAGAGAGCAAGTGCTGCAATGAACTAGACAGTCTTCCTGAGGAGTAACATGCAGTGGGAGAGAAGATAGGCCTGGTAGTCACCTACTCACCAGCCCTGGGGTTCTAGTCAGGCTTCTCTGCCTGAGAAGATCTCTGTTGTCTTATTTGGTAAATGAGTTAATTTGACTACATGGTTCCTATATTCCCTATTTGTCATTTCAATTTCAAGATTTTCAGAATCACATTGAAACTATTATAATTAAAATAATTTCTGTATGGGCAATGGTGGGACTTACCATTAATCTCAGCACTCTGGTGGCAAATCTGCATTCAAATCTCTGAATTACAGGCCAGTCTTGTCTAAAGAGTGAGTTCCAGGACAGTCAAGGCTACACAGAGAAACTACAACTCAAAACGAAGCAAATACACAAAAAAACAAAAACCTAAGGAAACACTTAAAATAATTTCTCAACAGACATGGTGATACAGTCCTGTGATAACATTTTAAAGGAAGCCACAGAGGGATCAGAAGTTCAAGGTCCCCAAATAACTAAATAGTAAATTCAAGTCCAATATGGGTTACATGAATACCTATCTCAAAAACTGAAGCAAAGTAAATCTTTAAGTATTTTCTTTCTTCTTATTGCATGTGTACCAATGTTTGCCTGTGTGCATATATGTATACCACATATATGTCAGGTGCCACTGTTTGCCTGTGTATATATATATCTGTACCACATATATGTCAGGTGCCTGTGGAACCCAGAAGAGAACATTGGCTTCCTTGAAATTGGAGTTATGGCCAGTTGTGAGCTGACTTGCTAGGAAACCAGGCCATGTCCTCTGCCAGGAGTGCTCTTAGCCACTGACCATCTCTCCAAACCCTAAAACAACTTCTGTATCTACTAACCCTAAAGAGCAGTCTGACTTTTTATCAGTTAAAGTTATGTCAGGAGACTTGTACCACTCATCACTAAAATTTAGAAAAAGCTGACATTAAGGCTAACATGTACTATATCATCATGAAGTTATTATTTCCTGCCCCATAATACACTGCTAATCTGTCTATTTCTAAACTAGATTAATCTGAGTAAGAATGTGGTTGTGGAGGCCCATATACCCTCATAAGTCAAAATAATAAACATGTAAAATACAGTGGTCGTTTGATAAGAATGGCCTCTGTTTGAGTTCTTGGTCCTAGTCACCCAAATTTGCTCTCTGAAGCTCCACATAGGTGGATAGACCTGATTCCTGCTGTTGTCCCTGGCCTTTAGACATGTGCCATGCATAGTGGTACAATTTGAGCCACCTCACCATGCCTGTCAGTCTTTGTTTTTAAATTTTATTTTATGCTGGAATAGGTAGTGGTGGTGCTCATCTTTAATCCCAGCACTGGGGATGCAGAGGCATGAGATGAGAATCTCTGAATTCAAGGCTAGCTTGGTCTACACAGAAAATCCTGTCTCAATAAAAAAAAGATTTATCTTGATTTAGTCTCTCTCTCTCTCTCTCTCTCTCTCTCTCTCTCTCTCTCTCTCTCTCTGCGTGTGTGTGTGTGTGTGTGTGTGTATCCACTCGTGCAATCCTTGTTTTGCATTATAATGTCCAAAAGTAATGCTTTAAGTAAATGCAGAATGAGTGACGGGAAAATTTATCTACTGATTTGAACTGTTGCCATCAGTTTCCTTGACTGTCTCAGAAGGAGTCTTTCACAATATTTTACAGACTTGTCAGAGAGCAGTGAGTTCCACCTTTACTGTCTACACAAAGATCTTTTTCTACCTACTTCGGTTTTTTCCTGACCATTCCTGGAAATGCCTATAACATCTCAACAAACTACTAACAGCTTCCCAGTTTAATCTCTTAAAACTTGATTGCCCTGTTTTGAATCCTCTCTACCCAACATCTTGCATAGATGTGTCTGTAGGAAAGTGTTGATATCCTGCCAGTACCTGTATTTTATTTTAAATTCCTGAAACTTTATTTCTTTGAGGTTGCATGAACCTCATTAAGGGGATGTGGGGGGGGGGGGAACCTAACCTCCATTACTCCTGGGCCTGGGTATAAAATGTCAAGGTACTCTTCCTTTAAATCTTTAGCCCCTTCTCACATCCTGAAACTTAAGAGAAACTGTCAAGATTATAAACTCATTGGCCACTTAACATTTCTGATAATTTAGGTAAGCTGGACTCACTTCTTTCCCACTAATTCCAGCTTTCAGTAAATACTGCATCACCAGTTCCTTAACTACAATCTCTCACCCAGTTTGAACCTGTACTGAAGCTTGGGAAGGAGATGAAGGATCAATCAGCCTCTCTGTAAAAGCTTCCTTGGTGAGCCAATAGCAACCACAAAGCAGGAAGAGAAGGTAAGGGCAGAGTCAGACAGGCAGAGTAAGTAGGAGCCATTGAGTTTTCTTAAATCTTACTTTATATGCATCAGTGTTGCTTGCATGTATGTGTGAGGGTATTGGATCCTCTGGGTCTGGAGTTCTCTGCCTCTCCCACTCTTTCTCCTCTCCCATCCCACCTCTCTCTCCAGCTCTCCTTCACACACACACAATACAAATAAATGTAATGAAAATAGTTTTGTTCTGTTTTTATTTTGTTTTTGGAACAAGTTCTCTCTACAACACCCTGACAGCTATGGAACTAAATATGTAGACCAGGCTACCCTTGAACTCACAGAGATCTACCTGTCTTTGCTTCCCAGTGCTAGGATTAAAGGCAACCAGATCCAGCAAATATACTTAAAAATGCTTGTAAAGTTTTATTGAGCCCCTGATGTGTTACACCAGTGATGATGCTAAATTTTACACTGTGAAGATAAAACATTGCACACAAAGTGTGTTTGTGAATGTGTTTGCTCATGCATGCATGCACATGTGTGTATTATAAAGGTAATATAATTCTACAGTAATTATTCAAATGACTTAGAGTAAAGTAAGAGCAAGCATCATACAAGCCTGTAATCCCAGCATCTGAAAGATATGCCAAGAAGATGACTGAGCTCAAAGTGGTCAGTACATTTGCTGAACTTTATTCTTCCACCTTTTTTTCCTTTGTCCTGATCACTGGAGTATATTTAGATGGGTCTATCTCTGTGCTCTCCATTACTTGATCGCTTTCTCTAGTACCAAATTGTCATAATTATTGTAGTGATCTGGAAATTACTGTTTAGACCAAGCTGGCCTCTACTGCATAAAGATGTGCCTGTGTCTGCCCTCTAAGTGCTCTGATCAAAGGGTGTGTGCCAGTGCAGCTGCCTGAAATTTGTTCTCCATTCTATGCTAGTTATTAAAGGGGTTTCTTTCTTCCTATACATTTGATATCAGAGCTTGGAAATAATAGTGTATAAACCTTTTATCCCAGCACTTGGGGGGGGGGGCAGAAGCAGGCAGATCTCTGAGTTCAAAGCCAGTCTGATCTACAGAACAAGGCCAGGGCTACAAAAACGAGTCTCAAAAAAAAAAATAAATGAATAAAGTCAGTTGGTTAGTATCCACAGAATAATTCTCTGATTTAATTGGTATTTTACTGAATCTGGAGAACAGCTAACAATCTAGAAACTTCTAATTCATGAACATTGGCTACTCTTTCATTTAGTTCTTTTAATTTTGTAATTTGAATTTGTAATTTTTCTTAGGAAATAATTATGGAAAATTGTTAGATTTATATTATAGATTTCACATTCAGGATAATAAATGTTATTAGGCTTTTCTTTTTTCCTCTCTTTTCTTACAACTTTATTTAAAGAAGAGAAATACATGTATAATTTTGAAAGCATTTTGGCAATTGTTTTAGAGGTTTGATAGCATGCATTGAAATCCCACTAGTTACCATAAGCATAAAGTACATGTAGAACATAATGTAACATGGAAACAGTCAGGTTTTCTTGGTGTGTATAGATTAAACATAATGATCTTTGGATATCAAAATTTGCTACAAGGCTATATTCCTAGCTCTTGGATTATTAATGATTTAAGGTCTAGGTGTACCACACTCTGAGAGGTTTCTATACACTTATTTTCTTTTCCTAGAAGGACTGAGGCTTTCAGTATTCGGCCTTTGTTATTCTTGAGCTTCATATGATCTGTGAGTTGTTTCTGGGGTATTCAGAATTTTCTGGGGCTAGTATCCAATTATCACTGGTTATTAGGCTTTTCATTTCAAAAAAAAAAAGGTTAACTATATGGAAGACTCTGAGCCAAGCTGCAACCTGAATCCCACTCTGCCATTTAGCTAGACAGGCAATAATCTAACAAAAATATATCTAAGGCCATCCAATGAGCTGACAGAAAGCAAATCTGAGAAAGGCTCCCTATTTGTGGAGGCATGTGAAGCAGTGGTATCAACAATGCATCAGACAATGAAGGGATTGCTGTGCTGCTCAGTTGGCATTTACCTAACATAGAGAAAGCTCCAACTTCACAAAAGACTGAGTCTTGTGACACATGCCTATAATCCCAGCACTTGAAGATGGTGGTAAGAAATTCAGAAGTTCAAGATCATCCTCAGCTACCTACAACATACACCAAACTTGGACACATGCTAACTAATTAGAGAATAAAGGAGAAATAAAGAGAAAAAGGAGGGTAGAGAAGGAGTGGGACAATGTGTAAAAGGCATCATCTTAGTGTTCTCCTTCCATGGAAGAGCCCACTAAATGCAACAGACTCAGAATTTGCTCCACCCAAAGGAAGCACATGTCATTAATGTAAATACTTCTGTGTGCCAACTACAACACTTAACTAGCATCTCATTAGGAAAGGGACAGAAAAATACAATATGATTGTTCTCCTTAAAACCTAAAAAAGCAAGTTGGAAGTGTTTGCTGGACCAAGGTTCTTTAAGGTGTAAGAGATAAATAATTTATATCAGAGAGATGAATTCCCTGGGGATCCATTGCCTGGAGAATTTCTACAAATAGAAAAGTCAAGTTCTCACTTGCTTCCTTCAGGATTAAGAGATATTTCTCTAATTAATCCAATTATAAAGACAAGATTTATACTTACCCCTTATGATTGGCCCCTTGTTGTTCTGGCCCCAAAGGTCCTTCCTCCTCTAGGCTCATATTAATGATGTAGAAGAATCTAACATCACAGCCCACTAGGACATCCTCAAGTGTCTCCAGGTGGCCTATCCTGGCCTCTCACACCTCATTGTATTGCCCAGGATATAAATAAGTTCAGGTAAAGTCCAGTCAAGGAAATACAAGCAACCTGACACACTTGCTTTCACTACCTCAGAGTCATAGAATGGTCATTTACCTCATCTCGGCCACCTCACTATTGTAAACATGAGAGAGCAACCAAAGAGGAAATTATAGAAAAACTGCCCCAGCTCTCACTAACACATGTTGTAAGAGTCTTCCAAATCTTCATTCTTACAATTGCAAGCATTTTTTAACACCTTTATTTTACAAAACAAAGATAAATGTACAGATTTCAAGCATTTTTGCATAAAATTATACAATACATATTTGTCAGTACTTTTTTTTCAGATTTTAAAATAATTTTTACATAAATCTATATGGATAGTCAGTACTTGATCTTTTTAAAGGTTTCACAGTATGCATCAAAAACCCAATAGTTACAATGAGCACAAACTACAAGCAAAACAAAATGTAACATGAAAATAGTCAAAGGTTTCTTGTTGTGTAAAGATTTTTTTGTTTTGTTTTGTTTTCTTTATTTCTTGGACTTCCTACAGTCTGTGAGTTGTTTCTGGGGCGGTGCGAGCCTCTGGGGTTAGCATCCCACTATCAGTGACTGCATGTTATGTCTGTTCTTTTGTGACTGGGTTATCTCACTCAGAATGATATTCTCTAGATGTAGCCATTTTCTTAAGAATTTGGTTAAGTCATTGTTTCTGGTGGCTGAATAGTATTCCATTGTGTAAATGTACCACAATTTTTGTATCCATTAATCTTCTGAAGGACATCTGGGTTCTTTCCAGCTTCTGGCTATTATAAATAGAGCCGCTATGAACATTGTGGTGAAGTGTCTCTTTTGCTGCATACAGGAAACTCATCTCAGAGACAAAGACAGACCCTACCTCAGAGTAAAAAGGTGGGAAAAAAACGTCCAAGCAAACATCCGAAGAAGCAAGCAGGAGTGGTTATTCTAATATCGAATAAAGTAAATTTCCAACCAAAAGTTATCAAAAAAGATAAGGAAGGACACTTTTTACTCATTGCCGGGGAAATCTCTCAGGAGGAACTCTCAATTCTTAACATATATTCTCCAAATAAAAAAGCACCCACATTCATAAAAGAAACCCTACTAAAGCTCAAAAAATACATTTCACCCCACACAATAATAGTGGAAGACTTTAATACCCCACTCTCTCCAATGGACAGATCATGGAAACAAAACTGAACAAGGACACTGCAAAACTAGCAGAGACTTTGAACCAACTAGAATTAATAGATATCTACAGAACATATCATCCTAAAGTAAAAGAATATAACTTTTTCTTAGCACCCCATGGCACCTTCTATAAAATTGACCACATTATTGGACACAGAACGAGCCTCAATCTATATAAGAAGGTAGAAATTCTCCCATGCATCCTCTCAGATCACCATGGTCTACGGCTGGTCTTTAACAACAACAAAGACAACAAAAAGCCTACATACACATGGAAACTAAACAATGCTCTATTAAATGATAGCAGGGTCAAAGAAGAAATAAAGAAAGAAATTAAAAACTTTCTAGAATTCAACGAAAACGAAAACACAACATACCCAAACCTATGGGATGCAATGAAAGCAGTACTGAGAGGAAAACTCATAGCCTTAAGTGCTTCCAAAAAAAAACTGGAGAGAGCTTACATCAGCAACCTGATAGCACAGCTAAAAGCCCTAGAACAAAAGGAAGCAGATATGCCCAAGAAGAGTAGACGGTAAGAAATTATCAAAATTAGGGCAGAAATAGACCTAATAGAAACAAAAAGAACCATTGAAAGAATCAACAAAACCAAGAGTTGGTTCTTTGAGAAAATCAACAAGATTGATAAACCCCTAGCCAGACTAACTAGAGGGCAAAGAGAGAGTATCCAAATTAACAAAATCAGAAAGGAAAGTGGGGACATAACAACTGAAAATGAGGAAATTCAAGAAATCATCAGATCCTACTACAAAAACTTATACTCCACAAAATTGGAAAATCTGGAGGAAATGGATGAATTTCTAGACAGATACAAGATCCCAAAGTTAAACCAGGACCAAGTAAACCATCTAAATAACCCTATAACACCTAAAGAAATAGAAGAAGTCATCAAAAGCCTCCCAACCAAAAAAAGCCCAGGTCCAGACAGGTTCAGTGCAGAATTTTATCAGACATTTAATGTGGATATAACACCAATACTCTCCAAACTATTCCAAAAGATTGAATCAGATGGAATACTACCTAAATCATTTTTTGAGGCTACAATGACCCTAGTACCTAAACCACACAAAGACCCTACAAAGAGAGAACTTCAGACCAATCTCACTTATGAACATTGATGCAAAAATACTCAACAAATTCCTTGCAAACCGAATCCAAGAACACATCAAAACGATCATTCATCATGACCAAGAAGGCTTCATCCCTGGAATGAAGGGATGGATTAATATAAGGAAATCCATCAATGTAATCCACCATATAAACAAACTCAAAGAACAAAATCACATGATCATCTCACTAGATGCTGAGAAAGCATTTGACAAAATTCAACACCCCTTCATGTTAAAAGTCCTGGAAAGAACAGGAATCCAAGGTCCATACTTAAACATAATTAAAGCAATATACAGCAAACCAACAGCCAACATCAAACTTAACGGTGGGAAACTTCAAGCAATCCCACTAAAATCAGGGACTCGACAGGCCTGCCCAATCTCCCCCTACCTATTCAACATAGTACTGGAAGTCCTGCCTGGAGCAATGAGAGAGCAAAAGGAGATCAAGGGAATACAAATCGGAAAGGAAGAGATAAAAATATCACTGTTTGCAGATGACATGATAGTGTACTTAAGTGACCCCACAAATTTCACCAGAGAACTCCTATATCTGATAAACAAGTTCAGCAATGTGGCTGGATACAAAATTAACTCAAACAAATAAGTAGCCTTCCTATATTCAAAGGACAAACATGTGGAGAAAGAAATAAGGGAAAAGATACCCTTCACAATCGTCACAAAAACTATGAAATACCTTGGTGTGACTCTAACTAAGCAAGTGAAGGACCTGTATGACAAGAACTTCAAACCTCTATAGAAGGAAATTAAGGATGATCCCAGAAAATGGAAAGAGAAAGTAGGGAAAACCTTAGAACACATAGGCACTGGCAAAAATTTTTTGAACAAAACACCAATGGCTAAAGCTCTAAGGTCAAAGATTAACAAATGGGACTTAATGAGATTGCAAAGTTTCTGTAAGGCTAAGGACATTGTCAAGAAAACAAAACAGCAGCCAACAGAATGGGAAAAGATCTTTACCTACTCCACATCAGATAGAGGCTTAATATCCAAGGTATACAAAGAACTCAAAAAGCTAGACACCAGAGAATCAAACAACCCTATTAAAAAATGGCGTACAGAGCTAAACAAAACATTCTCAGCAGAGGAATATCGAATGGCTGAGAAACATCTGAGGAAGTGCTCGACATCCTTAGCATCAGAGAAATGCAAATTAAAACAACCCTGAGATTCCACTTCACACCAGTCAGATTGGCCAACATCCAAATCTCAGATAACAACAGATGCTGGAGAGGCTGTGGAGAAAGAGGAACACTTCTCCACTGTTGGTGGGGTTGCAAACTAATACAACCACTCTAGAAATCAGTCTGGTGATTCCTCAGAAAATTGGAAATAGTACTACCTGAAGATCCAGCTATTCCACTTCTGGGCATATACCCCAGACACACTCCAAAATACAACAAAGATGCATGCACCACAATGTACATAGCAGCTCTATTTATAATAGCCAGAAGCTGGAAAGAACCCAGATTTCCTGCAGAGGATTAATGGATACAAAAATTGTGGTACATTTACACAATGGAGTACTACTCAGCCATCAGAAACAATGACTTAACCAAATTCTTAAGAAAATGGCTGCATCTAGAAAATATCATCCTGAGTGAAATAACCCAGTCACAAAAGAACAGACATAATATGCAGTCACTGATAGTGGGTTGCTAAGCCCAGAGGCTCGCACCGCCCCAGAAACAACTCACAGACTGTATGAAGTCCAAGAAAAACAAAACAAAACAAAACAAATAGTCATGCTCAATCCTTACCCACCAAGAACACATTGACAAATTCCGGGTTGTACCCTGTATTACATGAACTGTCTGCTCATTGTTAAAAAAAAAAAAATCTTTACACACCAAGAAAACTTTGACTATTTCCAGGTTTCATCTTGTTTTACATGTACTTTTTGCTCATTGTAACTTGTGGGATGTTGATCACACTATCAAACCTTTAAAAAAAATTACTGACAAAAATGTATTATATACTTTTATGCAAAAAACGCTTAAAATCTGTACATTTATCTTTGTTCTTTAAAATAAAGTTGTTAAAAAAATAGCTCCTGAAAAAAAAAAAAAGAACCAAAGGTGTGAATGTGGAAGCTAAATGTCCTCAGTGGCTATCATATTTCTGTGTTCAGAGTTTCTCATTACTTACGAGCTTACCAATTGGGCTAGAATTCCTGGACAATGAGCTCCATGGATCCTCCTATATCTCTGCCCTCCCATCACTGAGGTAATAGGCTGACATGTGCTGACAGTTCTGGACTTTTATGTAGCTTTTTGAGAATCAACATAAAACTTCATAGTTACATTTAAGTTCTTTTCTGATTGATTCATATTCTTGTCTCTTTTCTGGGAAAATTATAGATCTCTCTTTTCTGAGAAAATTATAACAGTATGTAATTCGTCCATTTGACTATAACAGAATTTTAGTATACATCATATTATTTCATCATTGTGACATAAGTGAAAAGTAAGTATACCCTTCACCATGAACATAAACTTTCCACAAATGGTAGTAAAACAGGATTTCATCTTATAGAAAAATACATTCCTGATGTCTATCATGTGACCTTTCCATACAAACACTCCAGTTCTCTACAGCTGTAAATCAGCTATTCCAGACTTATTTCAGTGCAGACACTACACAGAGGTGACAAAAATTCCAAAACATCAAATATTCATTGCCATGCGAGTGCATGCAGTGTAGGATACCAAGAGTAATATATATAGAGGGTTCCCAGACTGTTCACACTAACTTCTGAATCAAAAGTTTCTACATGCTAAACTTTGTGGCTATTAATTTAATAGATCTCTTCTTACATAATTTACTTGTTTGTTATAATGGATGCAGCCAGATGCATTATTATAGGGTGAGGCCCATAATTTTTCAGTAGTGTCCCTTTCACCACTATCTTTTCATTATGTCTTCCTCTCCTTCCCTCCCTTATCTGTCTGTCTACAAAGTTCCCATAAAACAACTCTGGAATATTCTTTAATGTTCAGTCTTAGATGTATAAGTAAGGCCTTCTTAATTCAAACAAAGTACTCTTAAAACTCTAACCAAATGTTATAGTTTTCAGAGTTGTAATAGATCTGTGTGGAGCCCTACACATACCACCTGATTTCAAGCTTCTTGGAAAGAGAGGGAGAGTTAGGGGTGGTTGGGGAACCAAGACGAAAGAGCATGTGTTGTACTTAGATCATTTCAATCCATGTGTTAAGCTCTTTCCATGAATTCTTGAATATAACTCCATAGCTTCTTTATTTGAATAATAAGGTTGCCAACACTTGCCCTAGAGACTTTTTTTAATACATTTTTTTCAAATATCCAGGGAACTTTATTTTTAAACCATAAGTCAAGCAGACACAAATTTCATTGACCCAAATATGCATAATCCAACCTGAATATAAAATGCACTGAATAGGTAAATTACATGATACAAAGGAAATGTAATTTTACAAATGTGAAGTGATTGGTGGCTACAGCAATTTAACAAATTAATTAAAACACTGTATTTAAAAACAAAAGTACCTTAAAACCAATTATATAGCAAACCAAGGGAAATTCTGGTATGGAATGACTTGATTTAAAGGAAATAAGGCACGGGCACCTGCTATAAATTTAGGGAATATCTTTTACTTTTAAAGTTATAGTAAAATAGAATTAGTTAATCAAGACTTGTTTCAGAGGGAATCAAGTTGAGGGACTCACTTGCAGGGTGAAAGAGACAGACATCCATTAGTCATGACCCTGCGGGCACAGAGGCAGCTTTCTTTCCTGACCAGAGACTGTAATGCCTGTGCATCCCTAACCACTCCTTTCCCTCACTCTCCTCTACATCTGAGGAGATCCAAAGTCCTGTGAGGTTAACACTACTCTCACAACAGGTAGCAAGTTTCCCTTCTGTTCCTTTGAAAACAGCTTATTTGAAAAGAGATCTACTGAGGCAAATAACAAAGCAAACATGAGCAGTCCATAAAAAGATATTGCTTGGTGTCTGCACCAAGTTCTGGCTAAGTACATAGTCAGGACTTGCAGTTTTCAATAGTACCAGAAAATCTCAAACCTGCCCCATTACTCTCATCCTTACTATTAGTAAAAAGAAAATGTGATCAATCACAACCTGCTAAGTCATACAAAAGAAGACTAGACTGATCCTTATCAGTAAATTCATGTAATTCCAATTGCTAGTTTAGATTGATATACCTAGAACCCTACAGGCATTTCAACCCTAACTTTTTAGTTGATGTGCCTTTTTGGTATTAAAAGTGCAATTAACATGCTAAGATATCACATGGCACACAGGACTCCACATACTTTGTTGACAAGGCCTTTACTTCTTGTAGTCTTTTCTCCTTAACTTCTCTACACAGTGAACCCCTTGATAAGTTAATTCTGATCAGTATGATATCAGCAAACCATCCCTAATTTCATTTCACCATGACAGCTTTTAGCGAAACTGCAATCACTTTGATTAAGTTACAAATAGCCCAACCCAGTCTAGAATGGGACCTAGGTGACTATGGTTACTCATGCAAGGTTCGAGGCTGCGTGACAGAACAGTGTCATTAGAAACAGGTGCAGCTGTAAGAATCTCTACTTACAATGTGCCCTAGAAGCTTTTTTAAAAATTTAGGTGACAATGATTGTGGTACACTAGGCCATGTAGTTGTCCATTTCTAAGCACCTTATTATAGGATCATTTCATGTCCCTATAATGGAGTGTGCTTTTCAATCCAAGAGTAATAAAGTGCCTAGCTATATAAAACCTTAAGATTCCAAAATTTAAATTAGCTAACTGCATTTACACATTAGGGTTAACAAACTCTATACCCTGTCTACACAGATTTAATCTAATTAGTCCTAAGTTTTAATAACCACATAAAACTCACTCTGTACTGAAGAAGTATGGTCTGCGACTGGAGCTCAATAATCAAATTTTATTGCTTTATTCATGTGGTGCTTTTGCAAGGCACTGTGGCATGGACTAGCAAACCTGGAATGACTCTTGAAGAAACCTTGGAATGACACATAAAGGCTGATATGAAAAAGTCATTCTGAGGCAGGGCCATTTACTGAATTGTTTTAAACCAGGGCATCGAACGTCAGGAATGAGTTCAAGTTAAATATAACAGGAGAACAGAAACATCTCAAGGTCAGTCACTTCACATGCCCATCCTGATACTTTGAATAATCTAGAAAATTGCAGAGCCACAAACAACAAAAATGAAGAGGGCCAATAACCAGGGTCGTACCGACGCCTTTTATTCAGGGGCATTTCTCGAGGTCTTAGCGAGGTTGCCGCACTGAGTTATGTTCTTGCTATGCTTCTCGTTGGCCATACGGATCCTCTGCTTGGCGACCATCTTCACAGCCCCACCTGCCCCCAGGAACCTCTCGGACTCACTCGCTCTTCGCTCCCAGGCCACCAGGAGGCTCGGTTTGCGGTTGTCTCTGCCTACAGCCTCCAGGACCTGGATCACTAGCAGCCTCCGATCATGGCGGTCTGAGCAGCCGAGGGGCGGAGCGCTGGGGAGAGCAGGCCTCAGGGCCAAGAAGCAAGAGTCCAACCACCGGACAGTGCAGCAGGCAACCTCGAACTCTCGAATACATTGTTAAGGTTGTAATTAAGTATTTGTGGGTACATATACATACACATATGTATATATGTAACAATAATAAAGGAAAAGAGGCTATTAATTTGAGGGGATAGGAGAGAGACTAGGAAGGGCTGTATGGAGGAAAGGGGGATGTGATACAGTTCTATTTTAATTAAAATATATTCTTTTTTTTCTTGAACTTCACACAGTTAGTGACTTGTTTCTGGGGTGTTCAGAGCTTTTTGGGGTTAGTATCCCATTATCAGTGACTGCATATTATGTCTGTTCTTTTGTGACTGGGTTATCTCACTCAGGATGATATTCTTTAGATGCACCCATTTTCTTAAGAATTTCGTTAAGTCATTGTTTCTGATAGCTGAGTAGTACTCCATTGTGTAAATGACCACAATTTTTGTATCCATTCATCTACTGAAGGAAATCTGGGTTCTTTCCAGCTTCTGTATATTATAAATAGAGCTGCTATGAACATTGTGGTGCATGTATCTTTGTTGTATGTTGGAGCATCTCTGGGGTAAATGCCCAGAAGTGGAATAACTGGGTCTTCAGGTAGTACTATGTCCATTTTTCTGAGGAACTGCCAGACTGATTTCCAGAGTGGTTATATCAGTTTACAACCCCACCAGCAGTGGAGAAGTGTTCCTCTTTCTCCACATCCTCGACAGCATCTGCTGTCATCTGAGGTTTGGATCTTGGCCAATCTGACTGGTGTGAGGTGGAATCTCAGGGTTGCTTTGATTTGCATTTCCCTGATGGTTAAGGATGTTGAGCACTTCCTTAGATGTTTCTAAGTCATTCGATATTCCTCAATTGAGAACTTTTTGTTTAAGTCTGTACCCCATTTTTAAAAGGGTTGTTTAATTCTCTGGTGTCTAGCTTTTTGAGTCCTTTGTATACCTTGGATATTAGGCCTCTATCTGATGCCCTAGAGACATTTAGAGCGCCAAATAAAAATTTATATGAACACATTGTGGCCACCAAAATTCTACCAAAGAACATTTAAGTTGAAATTTTTTGTTAAATTCTGTCTCTTTTCTTAGATCAAACTCTTATATCAAGTAAAAAGAACAATTACAGAAATGAGTCAATAATCTAAGAGAAAAGTAAACTGAGAGTCATTTTACAAGCCAAAGAGGGGATCTGGGAAATGACTCAGTGTAGTGCTTGCAGTACATGCATGAGTACCAGAGTTCAGCTCTTTATAACCCATGTTAAAATTAAAACAGAACACAACTATAATTGCAACACTAGAGGAGAAATACATAAAGTCTTGGAGATCACTGGAGAGTATGTCTTACAAAACCAGCAGCTCCAAGTTCAGTAAAAGAACCTGACTTGACAAAAAGATAGCAACTGAGTAAGATTTCTAACACTGACCTTTGCTGTAAGATTTTGCTATAAGATTATCTTCTAGAAGTGTCAGAAGTTACATCCATGAAGTCTCAATAACATGACATCCTAAACATAACCTGAACAAAGATGGCAACAATAGATATGCTAGTATGAAATGGGGAAAGCTCCCTATACCTCAGCTCCAGACAAAGCACTTCAGGCAAGTAAGATATGTTAAGAGTAAAAGAAATAATTTTCCCACAGGAAGAGCACACCAATTGGTTATCCAAAACCAGATGGTCAATCTGAAAACATATAAAAACAAGTAACATTATACAGACTGAGAGGACTATATTTGTGTGTGTTATATGTATGAAAACAAAGTCATACATTTAAAAAGATAGTGAGGTATGTTACTACATAGCAAAGTTTGAAAAAGATAAATTATTTTTAAAAAGCAGAGATAAGACAACATTAAGTAAGATTTCACTTGCTTTACCAACATTCATTTGACAGTGGACCCAGAATTACTCACATCCTCGTATTGATGTACTCTGAAACTAAACTCTTTTTATTTTCAACAGTTACTGACTTATATACCCAGAATAAACTCTGCCTCTGAAGTCAAGGATTCATATTAACACTTCTCTCTCTCTCTCTCTCTCTCTCTCTCTCTCTCTCTCTCTCTCTCTCTCTCTCTCTCTCTCTTTCTCATTTTGCCACTACAATAGTCAATGGGGAGAAAGAATTTTTCATGGTCCTGGTCCTAGGCACATTTGTACCACTGACTAGTCTTTGTTGAATTTAATACAATTTACTTATAGTCAATTATCCACACTTAGAACCTATTATATTTGTTTATTCTTTTATGTATTCATTCATTTAACACAATTTTGTTACTTTCTTGGGTCATTTAATTCTGTTTATATCATTATTATGCAAGATCCAAGGTAAACATTTGAATGGAAACTCAGTTCCAAGATAAGAAAATGCTTTCAAGATAACATTTGTGTAACATCTGTAACAGCTAAAATTATTACCAGTGTTTCATCTTCTATAATGCATTAATTCATTCCTTCATTTAATTAGTGAATATTAATGTGATAGCAACAAAGTGTCAAGCAGTGAACACTGCCACACCCTTCTTTATCTCTTTTCTTAACCTCTCCAGACTGACTTGAGGTTCTGAGGAAGTTCACCTTCTACAGACTTGCCAATCTTCTGCAAGGTCATTGTGGCATTATAACAACTCTCTCTAGAGATAGATAGATAGATAGATAGATAGATAGATAGATAGATAGATAGATAGATAGTAGATAGTAGATAGTAGATAGATAGTAGATAGATAGACAGACAGAAACACAGACATAGATGCTCTAGATATCTAGAAATATTATTCTAGATACCTTCAATCTTTATCTATTGCCATAAAGATTAAAAACTGAAAATGTCAAAAGGAACACTGTTAAACAAGGTAGAGACTGAAGGGGACCTGAGGTACCCCCCAACTTCACATTTTTACTGCCCATTTTATCTAAATTTTCTACTTCTCTTCCCAAGTCACCTTCCTCCCCATGAATCACTTCATGGCATTTTTACCTCAGTCTTTCTGAAAGAGTAAATAATGTGGTTCAAGAGAGGTGTGACAACTGTATAAAACACAGATACAAACTTGTTCGCAGGGAAGATGATACAGGGTCTCCTGTAGACAAAAGGGCAGGGTATGAAATGCAGTCCTACCACAGCCAGGTGAGAGGCATGAGTAGAGTGCCCTGTGCTGTCCTTCTGCTGTGTGGCTTCTCAGAGAATGTAGAATGACCACATAAGAAACCAACAGCACCACAAAACTGATCACTAAGATAGAGCCACCATTGATGATGACTAGCAGGCTAATGAGAAAGGTGTCAGAGCAAGCCAATTTCAACACTGGGAGGACATGGCAGAAGTAGTGCTCAATGATGTGGGGCCACAAAATAGAAGCTGGAAAATGAGGAAGGTTTGCCTAGCAGCAAACCCCCACTTTATGCTACCGCCACCAGGAGGCAACACACTTTCCAGTTCATGACAGTGACATAGTGCAAGGGCTTGCAGGTGGCTGCATAGCAGTCATAGACCATCATTCTCAGAAAAAGATTTCAGTACCACCAAAAAATAAATAAAGGAAAAATATTTGTGTGATACAATCCTGGAGGGAAATGACTTTCCTCTTCATCAAAGAGTCAAAGATTGCTTTCTTCAGAATTAAGAGACATTTCTCTAATTAATATTATAAAAACAAGATTTATACTTACCCCTTATGATTGCCCCCTTATTGTTCTGGCCCCAAAGGTCCTCCCTCCTCTAGGCTCAGATTAATGATGTAGAAGAATCTAACATCACAGCCCACTAGGACATCCTCAAGTGTCTCCAGGTGGCCTATCCTGGCCTCTCACACCTCATTGTATTGCCCAGGATATCAATAAGTTCAGGTAAAGTCCAGTCAAGAAAATACAAGCAACCTGACACACTTGCTTTCACTACCTCAGAGTCATAGAATGGTCATTTACCTCATCTTGGCCACCTCACTATTGTAAACATGAGAGAGCAACCAAAGGGGAAATTATAGAACAACTGCCCCAGCTCTCTCTAACACATGTTGTAAGAGTCTTCCAACTCTTCGTTCTTACAATTGTAAGCATTTTTAACAAATTATCAGAACATGGTGAAGAGACATTAGAAAGACTAGAGTTCCCTAGCTGTATGGTGTAATTTCCATAGCAAGAGTATACTACATTTGCATTTCTTTATATTTTTTGCTTTTCAATAGCACTTAGAGGGAAAGTAGCATTCTAGTAGCATTCTTCCATGACAACAAGCCTTCCTATTACACAGGATTGAACAACTAGGGTTGAGAAAGGTGAGGAAATTCTTTCAAATTTAGAAAACTCCTGAATTATTTTGTTGAATCAAATTGCTAGGTGTTGTGGAACTTGCCCACTTACAAAATGAGCAGTAAAAAATAGATCCAAGACATACAACCCCCATAAGCTTTCTTCATGTTTCTGAGAATAATAAACCAAACTACAGATGTGCCATCACCTCCTTTCATGAGCATCCCAGTACACTACATTAAAACTAAAATTCCATTTTCAAAGCCTCAGAAATATTCATTATTCAAGGAAATTTGCTAATCCTATATTTTATGTAAACAAAGAAACTTATTTATCACTTACAAAGTAAATTTTGTAACATAATACTGATTTATGCTACACAAAGCATTTCTTTTTCTTACTGGATATTCTCTGTATTTACATTTCAAATGTTTTCCTTTTCCCTTTACTCCAATCCCTCCCCATTCCCTTTTCCCTTGCTTCCATGAAGGTGTTCACTCTCCCACCTCAGCTCCTTGGCATTCATCTACACTAAGAAAACAAGTCTTCACAGGACCAAGGATCTCTCCTCCAATTGATGCCAGACAATTTTATCTTCTGCTACATATGCAACTGGATCCATGGGTCTCTCTATGTGTACCCATTGGTTGGTGATTTAGTCCTTGGGAGCTCTGGGGGGTTAGTTGGTTGATAATGTTGCTCTGCCCATGTTGCAAATCCTTTCAGCTCCTTCAGTCTATTCTCTAATTCCTTCATTCAGGTCCCCGTGTTCAATCCAATGGTTAACTGCAAGCATCCTTTTTGGTTTTTTTTTTTTTGTTTGTTTTTGTTTGTTTGTTTGTTTGGTTTTGGTTTGGTTTTGTTTTTTGGTTTTTTTTTTTTTTTTGCTTTGGCCATAGTTTATGTGTGGAGTTTTTCTACAAGAATGGCAAGCTAAAAAGCTCCAACAATTTTTCTGTCTCTGCCCTGTCCCTAGTGATATAACCACTTACTGCTACACTTGGCTTTATGAAAGTCTTAAGGTCTTAAGAATCTGAACTCTAATTCTTATGCTTATATAGCAAAGACTTTACTGACCAAGCCATCTCCCCAGCCTGTTCATTTGATCTTTTGACTATGGATACTGATAGGGCAAACTGTATTATTTCCATGTTTAACCTAATATAAGACACTTAAGAGTACTTGAAAGTTATTGTTGGATAAAGAACTGAATGTCTAACTGGATCTTTAAGTTATCAAAAATCCACTGAGTTTACACTACCTTGGCTATCAATAATCTTTCAGTACACATTAATAACTAAAAAACAGCCAGCCTTGAGTCTTTCATATATGTCATATTTCTTTATTTTTATCACTCATACCCCTTCCTCTCCCTTATCATTTCCTCAAGACATGGAAGACAGTATTCTTGGATGGCAAGATATTCTCACTCACAATTTCTTTGTGGGTAAATAAATTCTGATACTATTTAAATAACACTCATTTTTCTCACAACACACAATCATAGTTATTATTACCAAGAAATGTGGGATGAAAATTAGACAAATATATCTTTTCCTGAAAGGTAATGACCAGGTTTGGTTTCCTCGGGTGACTTTTGATTGGAAAGGAAATCCCTTCTCATCATCTTAGCTCCTAGGTAGACCAGTTAGCAGTTCTCGTAATACAAGTAATATAAGAACAAGTTAAGAGAAGAAAAACATAGCATTTCATTAATAATATGTATGCAAGGGATACATTCTTCATTCACTGAAAAATGAAATCTAAGTAAATGGCCATAGTATGATTTTATGCTTGGTAAACAAAAATTCAATGTATTTGAAAAAAAAAAATACTAGGATATCAGGTCACGGAAGTAAATTATAGAGATGTTACTGAGATAGGAAGGATGTAAGTAGATATAGGTTGCTCAAAGAATTTGTCTATGTAGGTTCACTACAACCCTCCTATGTAGTGTGTGATTATAGAAAAAATAATCCACACTATATTCCGCTACTGTTGCTACAAATAAGGGGAGCCACAAGTCACAGTCTTCCCAGAATCCTGCAGTTAGCTGCTGCAGAACCACTCATATCTTCCCAGGCCTTCTGCCCTGCTGGCTCAAAGCTCCATAGCCCCCTAAAATGGAAATGCCCGAGGCTTGTAAATTATCAGCCATATTTATAACAGTAAATCTTCAGCACCCAGAATGCCCACACAAAGAACTCAAAACCCAATTGATATAGATACAAGCTACACACCTAGATTGGGCAGATGTGTCCTACATTATGTAATGTCTATCTAAGAAATCCCTAATTACTATGGCTCTCCTCTGCGCGCGCGCACACACACACACACACACACACACACACAAATAATAAATTTAAGTGAATACAATAATAAATGAGAACTGACTAAAAATATATTATATCACAATTAACTATTACTCAAGATGTAGAAACAACCTAAATAGCCACTGAAAGATCAATGAATAAAGAATATGTTAAAAGAATACACAATGGAAATTATTCTTTTTTGTTGTGTGTGTGTTATGCTTGTACACACACACACACACACACACACACACGTGAATTCATTTGGACTCACCCATGAATACACATGTGCAGGGCACATGCCAATGTTTGTGTCTTCCTGTACTGTTCTCAGATTATTTTTAAGTAGGATGGTTCTTATAAGCAAAGGCATAAAAGGCTGCACACACGGGGGTGGGGTGGACAGGGTCCACCTTTTCACCTATTCAACTGTATTTGACACTTACTCCTATCACTCCTAGCTTGACACTTGGTATTTGGGAGCAGATGGAACAGAAAGAAAACGTGGAGCTCTTTAGTTTTGACTTGGCTAGGCTGTATGGTCCCCCTCATTAAAGTTACAGATGTAAAGGGTGCACATCTTGCATGCTCACCAAGTAATTCACCCACTGAGCCATCTCCCCACCCGCTACCCCATCCTCACAAGGGGGTTTGCAAAGGGCAAAATGAAAAAACCTTGTGGACTCTGTGACTCAATGAAACAATCCAATCAGAGAAAGGCAGCCACTGAAGGCTGCCACTCTATGTGAAGTGGGTAAGATAATCAGACCCAGAAAGACATCTTATAACAAAGGGCTAATTGCAAAGGTCTAGACAGTAGCCTTCCTCCTTCTTTAATTGAAAGCAGAAAGTATCACTTAAGATGGGTATCCACACTAAAGGATAGGCTTTTGAATGTAAAGCGTTAGATTTATCCCTGGGATGCAGAGATGGTTTAATATACAGAAATCCATCAATGTAATCCACGATAAAAAATCTCAAAGAACAAAATCACATGATTATCTCACTAGATGCTGAGAAAGCATTTGACAAAATTCAACACCCCTTCATTTTAAAAGTCTTGGAAGAACAGGAATTCAAGGTCCATACATAAACATAATAAAAGCAATATACAGCAAACCAACAGCCAACATCAAACTTAACGGTGGGAAACTTGAAGCGATCCCACTAAAATCAGGGACTCGACAAGGCTGCCCACTCTCCCCCTACCTGTTCAACATAGTACTGCAAGTCCTGGCTGGGGCAATTAGACAGCAAAAGGAAATCAAAAAGAAACAAATTGGAAAGGATGAAGTAAAAACATCCTTTTTTGCAGATGACATGATAGTGTACATAAGCGACCCCCACAAATTTCACCAGAGAACTCCTACAGGTGATAAACAAGTTCAGCAAAGTGGTTGGATACAAAATTAACTCAAACAAATCAGTAGCCTTCCAATATTCAAAGGACAAACATGTGGAGAAAGAAATTAGGGAAAAGATACCTTTCACAATAGTCACAAAAACTATGAAATACCTTGGTGTGACTCTAACTAAGCAAGTAAAGGACCTGTATGACAAGAACTTCAAACCTCTAAAGAAGAAAATCAAGGAAGATCTCAGAAAATGAAAAGATCTCCCATACTCATGGTTTGGAAGAATCAACATTTTAAAAATGGCCATCCTACCAAAATCAATCTAAAGATTCAATGATATCCCCATAAAAATTCCAACCCAGTTCTTCATTGAGTTGGAAAGAGCAATGTGCAATTTCATCTGAAATAACAAAAGACCTAGAATAGCGAAATCTACTCTCAACAACAAGAAACATCTGCGGGAATCACTATCACTGGCCTCAAGCTATATTACAAGGCAATTGTGCTACAAATTACCTGGTACTGGAACAGAAATAGGCATGTAGATAAATGGAATAGAATAGAAGATCCAGAAATGATCCCTCATGTATATGGTCACCTGATTTTGACAAAGGAGCTGTAAACATTCAGTCCAACTGGCACTCAGCATGCAGAAGAATGAAAATAGACCCTTTCTTATCTCCTTGTACAAAGCTCAAGTGTAAGTGAATCAAAGATCTGCACATTAAACCAGATACACTAAAACTATTAGATGAAAAAGTAGGGAAAACCGTAGAACACATAGGCACAGGAGAACATTTCCTAAACAAAACACCAATGGCTTGTGCTCTAAGGTCAAAGATTAACAAATGGGACTTAATGAGATTGCAGTTTCTGTAAGGCTAAGGACATTGTCAAGATAACAAAACGGCAGCCAACAGAATGGGGAAAGATCTTTACCAACTCCACATCAGATAGAGGCCTAATATCCAAGGTATACAAAGAACTCAAGAAGCTAGACACCAGAAAATCAAACAACCCTATTAAAAATGGAGTACAGAGTTGAACAAAAAGTTCTCAATCAAGGAATATTGAATGGCTGAGAAATATCTAAGGAAATTCTCGATGCCCTTAGCCATCAGAAAAATGCAATTAAACAACCCTGATATTCCACCTCACACCAGTTAGATTGGCCAAGATCCAAAACTCAGATGACAGCAGATGCTGGCGAGGTTGTGGAGAAAGAGGATCACTTCTCCACTGTTGGTGGGGTTGTAAACTGATACAACCACTCTGGAAATCAGTCTGGCGATTCCTCAGAAAATTGGCCATAGTACTACCTGACGATCTAGGTATCCCACTTCTAGACATATACCCCAGTGACACTCCAATATACAACAAAGACACATGCACCACAATATTCAAAGCAGCCCTATTTATAATATACAGAAGCTGGAAAGAACCCATATGTCCTTCAGTAGATGAATGGATACAAAAATTGTGGTACATTTACACAATGGAGTACTACTCAGCTATCAGAGACAATGACTTAACCAAATTCTTAAGAAAATGGTTGCATCTAGATAATATCATCCTGAGTGAGATAACCCAGTCACAAAAGAACAGTCATAATATGCAGTCACTGATTGTGGCATGCTAACCCCAGAGGCTTGCACTCCCCCAGAAACAACTCACAGACTGTGTAATGTTCCAGAAAAAAAAAACAAAAAACAAAAAAAAAAACAATATGCTCAATCCTTACACACCAAGAAAATGTTGACTAATTCCTGGTTACATCCTGTTTTACATGTACTTTTTGCTCATTGTAACTAGTAAGACCTTAATGCAGAGTATCAAACCTTAAAAAAGAAAAGCCAAGCACTGAAAAAAATGTATTTGTATACATATATGCAAAAATGCTTAAAATTTGTTCTTTTATCTTTGTTTTTTAAAATAAAGTAAAAAAAACATATCTAGCTTGACTCTGTAGTTACACATGCAGCTACCACTTTTTAAAGGGTGATGCATACTGAAAGATGAAGAACATGAAACTTTTCTGAATTAGAAGAATGGGACTAGGGTTATAGTTCAGTAGAGAATAGTTTTCCATCATATGCAAATCCCTGTGCTCAATCTCCAGTACTGAAAGAAGAGGCAAATAAATATAGGTAAGAAGGTAAGGGGAACAAAAAGAGCTATATAAGGATGTGGGAGAAATAACTGCACTATGATTACAGTGATATCTACTATGTGTTGAAAATGAAAATGAATGTTTGGGCCAACAGACAGAAAAACCATTGCTCATTGTTTTGAGAAACAAAACTTAAGAGTTGATTGGTGTCTAATTAGAAACAAAGGTTCAAAACAAATAAAGTTTCAAAAGTTTAAAAAAAAAGAATGTAAAGCGTGCACTCAAACATATAGATATGCACACAAGTGATTTGCCTTTACCGAATTATTGATTTTTTAAATATACTGCACGTTTTCATCTGTAGAAGACAAATAGAATGTGATTAGTACAATTAGGTAAACTGACAATAAGTTAGATTTTTTTTTCACTTTTTATGTTCTTACTTTTAAATTTTATTTTAATTTTATGAAGTTTTCTCCTCTCTAAACCCCTCCCAGATCTGGCCCACCACCCTACACATTCAGCTTTATATGACACTTGCTAGTGACACTCCTAAATTGACACTTAGCATTGACACTGAACCACAGTGGTGCTAAATCTCTAAGGAATGACAGGTGTCATTTCTATCTTTTGAGTAGTGTTTAGAGTTCTATTTAGGGGCTTTATAGAAAGCATCTTTCCACTTGCCACTTTTCTTAAGGAGAGCTAAATTAAAACATCCTTTAAACTCCTTCTCTCTTCTGGTATTATCACAAATCTTACAGGGATAAAAATAGACCTATGTTTTAAAATATACCAGCCAAAATGGCTGCTCTGCTGAAACTGAATAAGAATGGTCTGTGAGAAGCCTGCCACAGTGCAGTCAAGGAGCATCCTGATCTCTATCAGTTGACTCCTTGCCAAGCCTCTGAGGAGGCATCCATATCAGTCTCCTGCCAGAAAACGTGTCTTGACATTATTGATAGTGACTGGGTTTGGTTACTGCATGTGTAATGGATCCCCAGGTGAAGAATTCTCTGAATGATATCAATCCCTGTTCCTCTATTTGTCCCTGTAATTTCTGCCATGGGTGTTTTGTTCTCCATTCTAAGAAAAGCAGAGGCATCCACATTCTAGCCTTCCTTCTTTTTGAACTTCATAAGGTCTTTGGATTGTTTTATGGGAACGCCAAGCCTTTGGAGCTAGTATCTACTTATCATTGAGTGCATACCATGTTTGTTCTTTGTGACTGGGTTACCATACTGAGGATGATAACTTCTGGTTCCATCCACTTGCCTAAAATATTCATGAAGACATTGTTTCTAATAGCTGAGTAATATTCCCCTGTGTACATGCAACACAATTTCTGTATCTATTCCACTTTTGAAGAGCATCTGGATTCTTTCCAGCTTCTGGCTATTGTAAATAAGGCTGGTATGAACATGGTGGAGCATGTGTCCTTGTTGTATGTTGGAGCATCTTTCAGGTATATGCCCAGGAGTGGTATAGCTGGGTCCAATTTTCTAAGAAACTGCCAGATTGATTTTCAGAATGGTTGAACCACCTTGTAATCCCACCAATGTTCCTTTTTATCCACATCCTCGCCAGCATCTGCTGTCACCTGAGTTTTTGATCTTGGCCATTATGACTTGTGTGAGGTGGAATCTCAGTGTTATTTTGATGTACATTCCCCTGATGAGTAGGGATGTTGAACATTTCTTTTGGTGCTTCTCAGCCATTTGGTATTCGTGAGTTAAGAATTCTTTGTTTAACTCTTATATCCCATTTTAATATGATTATTTGATACTAATAATATCTAAATTATTAGTATCAAATGGAATCTAAATTCTTGAGTTCTTGGTACATATTGGATTTTAGCCCTCTATCAGATGTAGGATTGGTAAAGGTCTTTTCCCAAAATGTTTGTTGCCATTTTGTCCTATTGACAATGTCCTTAGCCTTACAGAAGCTTTGCAACTTTATGGGGTTCCATTTGTGGATTCTTAATTTTAGAGCATAAGTCATTGGTGTTCTGATCAGGACATTTTCCACTGTGCCTATGTGTTCTAAGCTTTTCCCCACTTTATTTTTTATTAGTTTCCGTATATTCTATTATGTGGAGGTCTTCTATCTATGTAAAAAGGACTTGAGCTTTTTACAGGGAGACAGTAAAGGATCAGTTTGCATTCTTCTGCATGCTGACTGCCAGTTGAACCAGGACCATTGGTTGAAGAAGCTGTTTTTTTTTTTTTATTGAATGTTTTTTATCTCCTTTGTCAAAGATAAAGTGACCATAGGTGTGTAGGTACATTTCTGGGTCTTCAGTTTTATTTCATTGATCTACCTGCCTGTCTCTTTACAAATATCTTGCAATTTTTATCACTATTGATCTTTAATATAGCTTGAGATCAGGGATGGTGATTACCCCAGAAGGTTTTTATTGTTGACAATAGATTTTGCTATCCTGTGATTTTTGTTATTCTAAATGAATTTGCAATTCTAGACTCCCAATAAAGTTTTTCTTGGAAAGAAAATGATTGAAAGCCCACAATATCAAAATGAGCTTGGCAGTAAATGTATAAGTACAGCAAGCCTAATGGAATGAAATGGAAAATTAAAACTAAAGCTTACACTCCACTGTCTCTACACACATGTTCATATACATGTAAATATACTACTGAGTACCTAATGGTGCTAAATTACTTTGAACGTAAGAAAATATCTTTCTAATATAAGTTATATGTATTTACATTAAATTTGTATTATACATGTTATATGTTATATATTTATTATATATTATATAACAAGTATCATAATATGTATTATATTACGTATTATATATAATTACTACATATTACTATATTTATGGTACATATTATAAAATATATGTTACATTGCACATATATATGTGTTATATTGTATATTACATATGACATATTGTATATAATACATATATTTTAAAAATATGATAAATATTTTTAATAGAAGATAATTGTTGGCACAAAAGTATGACAGAAGAAAACTCCAAAGATGCCATTGAGGTCATTTTTTTTGCTGTTTGCCTCTACTGATCCCCATGCAGCATATCTTTAAGAGTAGTTTGAAGGGAAACAATTTGTCAATAATTATGCTTTTAATAATTATGAAAAATAAATATGAAAAATGTTGCAGAATATGCTTCAGTAGTATTTTCTGTTAACCTTTTAAGCAATTATGTTTAGTTATATGATTTGTAAGATTAACAAATAGGTGGTGTTGTATGTCTCTAGAATACACCATATGAGAAGTTGTATCTAAACATTTTACTTCTTTGCTAGTGATGTTCATTTTGAAAAATTGTATAAAAGCAGTTAAGGAGATGTATATTGCCTCTTTTAATTAATAAATAACTGTCAAGATACAGTGAGAGAGGCCATTAACACATTTATTTTTCAGCCAAGACACATAAATATTCATTTAAATTAAGTATTTGATTTATCAAAAGTACATTAATAAGATAAATTATTCTATTAATTGATTATTCTAATTAATGCTATGAAGAAAAGTACTTCTACCCCATATTATAGTAAAATTAGCAGAGAAACTGAATCTAAACCAAAATAACTATGGTCTAATACGCTGCTGCAAATATTTGCTACAGTATTATGGAAATTATAAGAATATACACAATCTAGAATAGCTGATTATGTGACAGTATTTTCATAACAGGAACAAATGTACAAATATTTTAGGAGATATTTATCAGCTACAATAATGCTAAATGAGCATCCTTTCCACAGAGTAAACATCAGTTTGGAATCAGCATCATTCCAATCGAAATAGCCAATATTCAGAGATTATTGCACATTTGTTTTCATTGTTCTGAAGCATAGATTCTTCACAGCTTTCTTCACTTCTGCATTTCTCAGGGAGTAGATGAGAGGATTGAGGAGGGGAGTTATCACTGTGTAAAACACAGCTACCATCTTGTCTACAGGCAGAGTAGCTGAAGGCCGTGAATAGATGAAGACACATGGAACAAAGAACAATAAAACAACAGTGACATGGGATCCACAGGTGGACAGAGCTTTTCGCCGTCCTTCAGCACTGTGAGTTCTCAGGTGGAACAAGATGACCACATAGGATGCTAAGAGGAGCAGAAAGCTGATCACAGACAGTGTTCCCCCATTTGCAACAATTAGAAGACCAATGAGGAAGGTATCTGAGCAGGAAAGTTTAAGCACAGGAAGCAAGTCACAGAAATAATGGTCAATGATATTAGGGCCACAGAATGGTAAAGGGAGAATGAGAAGGAACTGGAAAAAGGAATGCACAAAACCTCCTATCCAAGATGTTCCTACAAGGACAACACACATTTGTTGGTTCATAATTCTGGTGTACTTTAGGGGCTTGCAGATGGCCACATATCGGTCATAGGCCATCACTGTGAGCAGGAAAATCTCAGCGCCACCAAAGAAATGCATAAAAAAAAGCTGTGCCTTGCAGCCCCATACAGATATAGATTTCTTTTTAGCTAGAAGATCCAAGATGAGCTTGGGAGATGTTGTGGAGGAGTAGCAGATCTCCACAAAGGAGAGGGAGCTGAGGAAGAAGTACATTGGGGATCCAAGATTTCTGCTGACTGCCACAATGACCACCATGAGAAGATTTCCAAGCACAATGGCCATGTACAAGAGCAGAAATATCACAAAGTAGACTCTCTGTACCTCTTGATTACAAGAGAGTCCCAGAAAAATGAACTCAGTCACATTGTGTATGTCAGCCATGAGAGAGCAAGTTTGGATCTATGATCTGAAATAATACAAAAGGCTTCATGAAATAAGTAATTAAAATAAAATATTTTGAAGGAAAACTTGAAGTAAGTATTAACAGATACAGAATTAATAATTAATATAAGGGCATACCAAAGGATGCAGAGAACATGTGAGTGCATGAGTATGGCTGGATTTGTGGAGAAAATAAATAAATGTAAAGAAAAAAAAAAGAATACCCCTGATATGTAAAAGACTGTTAGGGATTTTGAACTTTACCTCCAGTCAAGAAGGAACCCTTCAGTCTATGAACAAATGACCTTGTTGCAGAGAGTGGAGTCAAAGAGTGGTGACCACTCATAAACTCAAAAGAATCCACGAGTATTCAACACGTTCCAGAGAGAATATTGGCATACCAAGCTTAATGATTTTCTTGCACTTTGAACATCTTTACTGTGCTCTCCTCATTGCCTTTCTCCTGGATCAATTATTTTTCTTGGATACAGTGTGGGTGGTATTCTTCAACCTCTCATATAGTCATTAGAGACTTCAGAAGATATTTCCATGATACACCTCCCTTGACGTTCAAGACCACTTAAGAGAACACAAGTTTATACAGTCATAGTCTGTGACCTTTCTGTTTCTCCTCCAAATCCTTACTGTCTGTGGTCATCTAATTGATGACACCATCATAATAAAGCCAGTGCTCAATTTTTTTTTCTGCCATGCTCGTTTCCTCCAAAATTATGCCCTCAGTGTCAGTACTCTGTCATTTAAAGTGCACACTCATGCTTGGGATCATCCTTACCTAGAGACATTTATCTACCTCCTCAGGAAATTATCCCGACTGCCACTGAGCATCTCAGAAATCCTCTTAGCACACACTATACAGGTCCAAAGTAGTTGAGGACTGTATGCATCCTCAGAGCCTCTACTACAAGATGCCAGGTCACCTAAAAATGGGAGCCAGATAGTTTCCATTCAACCCACAAAGTTCCTCCTCCTTCAAGGCTTAGACTGGTGAGATGATTTACTTTCCTACAGGACAAAAGGGCCACACTAGTACAAACACAGAAACAAAAAGAAGGCAAAAACCAAAAAATCTAATTATGATGGAAGGTACTGCTCAAATGTACTCACACATTCAGATTATTACAGTGGCAATTCTGTGATTTCTAGAATGTTCCTTAACTTCTTAGAGGTTAATATTAAAAAATACAATGCAGAGAATATCTACTTCAAGAATTGTGACCCAATCTCCTGGTATAAGTTGCCTTCAATATTTCTTTCTGTTTCTCTCAGAGATAGGAACTCCACATCCTCCTACATTCGTAGGTCCTCATAGCCAGTGGTCCCACTTACCTCATGACATTTTGGAATTACCTCCCTTACCCCAATGAATAACAATTATTTATGCCGCCATCCCTCTAGCTATAGAGTGTGCTTTCTTAAGGCAGAGGCTGTTCATTTTTTACCTCTTCACAGCTAGTACTTTATGTATCACATGGCACCACTTCCTTTTCTTTTAAAATATATTCAGTCATCAAATCTGGAAGAAGACCCTGGATACAAAACTAAGGCCACAGTAGAGTTCATTCAGTTTTACCACTCTGAACATACAGATGCACAAAACAGTCTCTGTACATGTACAGTTTCTCTGTGAGACAATAGAGAAGCACTAAGCCAACTATGACCAACCCTTGCCTTTCTGGAGTATCAGGATACATCTTCTTCCTCTTGAACTTTTAAACTTAAGACCTCAAATCTACCTAATTTTTTTAAAAAATGAAAAAGTGGACTTGCCTTCAGATGTGTCATAGAAATCTGAGCACTCAGACAGCTTAGCATTGAATTCATATCCCTAAATGGCATCAAGGGATAGGACATGATCAAATGAAAGGAAGAAGGTCCCCACTGATCTTTAGTCTCTCCCTTTCCTAATAATGCCTCATGGGATGCAGAACTTTAAAAGCCTCTATTGGGAACATTAAAAATCAGAGATAAACACAGATCAGATGAACTCTCCCAGTGTTATCAGAACACTGACCTGCAAAGATCTGTTTTTAGATGAAAATTTACCTACCCATCATAATTTTAATCTGCTGGCTTTACATAGAATGACACTACTGACCAGAGTAGCCCAAAGATTAGGAAACACACCTGTCATGAAGTTTAATTTGATGAAAAGAAATATCAAACAAACAAAATAGTATCAAAAAAAGACTAGAAGCCAGGGGTGGCTTTGCCTTAGAGATCTGGTTCTGTCTAAAAGCATTTTCTCATTTTTCAACCTAGTAGAGAGGAAATTTTTTCAGTAACATTAAGCAAGTATTGGCCACTGAGACAGCTGTCAGAGTTGAGTTGCTGACAATCTTTAGAGCACCAAGTGTCTAGCTCTGGCCTTACTCCCCAGTTGGAAGTAATTTTGCAGGACCACAAGAGCATCCTGCCTTCCCATGGAAACAGTTCTGTGCCTCAAAATTAACCAGCTTAAAGCACTGTCTAACCACCCATTCTAATTGGATCTTCTTGTCATCCCAGATGGGTCTGACTGAAACACATCCTACAGAGTAGGACCTACCCACAACATAGACTGCAAAGTAGGGTCTGCCTGAGGCACAGGCAACAAAGAAGGGTACCTTCATACCCATTTTCAAGCATATGGCTTACACCACCTACCTAGAGTCTTGCTGGCATCAGGATTATCCAGTCAACACCAAGGAAAAACAGATGACTAATGTACAGTGTAAGAATAAAATCACAAGTCCTGGGGCAATATAACACCACCTGAGCACAGCTATACAGCAACAACAAACCCTTGATATTCTAATGAAACTAAAATACAAGAAAATGATTTTAAATTAAGTTTTATAAAGGTGATAGGGGACTTTAAATGCAACAGGAATAAATTTCTTAAAGAAATACAGAAACATACATTTATACTGGTAAAGATATTAAAAAAGAAATCAAATAAATAAATACAGGTGTATACAATCAACCAGGTGAAAGATAGAAATAAAACTGTCCAAGACATGAAAAATAATAGAGGAAAACTCATAGCTCTGAGTGCCTCCAAAAAGAAACTGGAGAAAGCATACACTATCAGCTTGACAGCACATCTGACAGCCCTAGAACAAAAAGAAGCAGACATACCCAAGAGGAGTACATGGCAGGAAATAATCAAACTCAGTGCAGAAATCAACCAAATACAGACAAAAAAATTATTCAAAGAATCAACAAAACCAAGAGCTGGTTTTTTGAGAAAATCAGCAAGATTGTTAAGCCCTTAACCAGACTTACTAGAGGGCAAAGAGAGTGTCCAAATTAACAAAATCAGAAATGAAAGGAGAGACATAACAACAGAAACTGAGGAAATTTAGAAAATCATCAGATCCTACTACAAAAGCCTATACTCAACAAAACTAAAAAATCTGTAGGAAATGGAAAAATTACTAGACAGATAACAGATACCAAAGTTAAATGATGATCAGATAAACCATCTAAACAGTCCCATAACAACTAAAGAAATAGAAGTAGTCATCAAAAGCCTCTCAACCAGAAAAGGCCCAGAGCAGATGGGTTTAATGGAGAATTCTATCAGACTTTTATAGAAGACCTAATACCTATACTCTCCAAACTAGTCCACAATATAGAAACAGAAGGAAAACTACCCAACTCATTCTTCAAAGCCAAAATTGAGCTCATACCTTAACAACACAAAGACACTACTAAGAAAGAGGACTTCAGACTAATTTCTCTCATGAACATTGATGCAAAAATACTCAATAAAACTCTTGCAACATGAATGCAAGAACACATCGAAACAATCATCCACAATGACCAAATAGGCATTATCCCAGGGATGCAGGAATGGGTAAACATATAGAAATTCATCAACATAATTCACCATATAAAGAAACTCAAAGGAATAAACACATGATCCTCTCATTATATGCTAAGAAAGCATTTAAAAAATTCATCACCCCTTCATGATAAAAGTATTTGAAAGATCAGAAATTTAAGGCCTATACATTAACATAGTAAAAGCAACATACACCACATCAGTAGCCAACATCAAACTAAATGGGAAAAAATTTGAAGCAATCTCACTAAAATTAAGGACTAGACAAGGCTGCCCACCCTCCCCTACCTATTCAATATAGTACTGGAATTCCTGGCCAGTACAATTAGAGAACAAAAAGAAATCAAAGAGATTCATATTGGAAATGAGGAAATCAAAAACATCACAATTTGCAGATGATATGATAGTTTACTTAAGTGATCTCAAAAATTCCACCAGAGAACTTTTACAACTAATAAAAAACTTCAGTAATGTGACTGACTATAAAATTAACTGAAACACATCAACTGCCTTCCTCTCTGCAATGGATAAACAGGCTGAGAAAGAAATTAGGGAATCGACACCCTTCACAATAGTCACAAAGACTATAAAATAACTTGGAGTGACCCTAACCTAGCAAGTGAAGAATCTGTATGACAAAAACTTCAAGACTATGAAGAAGGAAACTGAAGAAGATCTCAGAAGATGGAAAGATCTTTAATTCTCATTGATTGGCAGGATCAGCATTGTAAAAATGTTCATCTTTCCAAAATCAATGTACAGAGTCAATGCACTCCCTATAAAAATTGAAACTCGATTCTTCATAGAGTTAGAAAGAACAGTTTTCAAATTCATCTAGAATAACAAAAAACCTAGAATAGCATAATCTAGTCTCAAGAGTAAAAACACTTGTGGTTAAAAAAAACCCCATGGTATTGATACAGAGATAGTCAGATAGATCAAGGGAACAGAATTGAGGATCCAGAAATGAACCCACTCACCTATCGTCACTTGAACTTTGTCAACAGGGTTAAAAACATTCAATAAAAAAAGGACAGCCTCTTTGATAAATGGTGTTGTTTCGACTGGCAGCCAGCATGCAGAAGAATGCAAATCAATTTTCTCCTATCTCCTTGCATAAAGCTCAACTCCAAGTGGATCAAAGATCTCCACATAAAACCAGGTAAGCTGAAACTATGAGAAGAGAAAATGGTCAAGAGCCCAAAAACATAGTCACAGGAGGGCGGGGGGATTCCTGAACAGAACACCAATGGCTTATGCTCTAAGATCAAGAATCAGCAAGTAGAACCTTATGAAATTGCAAAGCTAAGGACACTGTTAAGAAGAAAATATGTCTGCCAATAGACTTAAAAGGGATCTTTACTAGTTCTACATTGGATAGAGGGTTATTATCCAATATATACAAAGAACTAAAAAAATGCTAGACTATAGAGAATTAAATAATCCTATTTTTTAAAATGAGGTGCAGAGCTAAATAAAGAATTCTCAACTGAGGAACATGTAATGGCTGAGAAGCGCCTAAAGAAATGCACAACATCCTTAATCATCAGGGAAATGCAAATCACAACAACCCTGAGATTCCACCTCACACCAGTTAGAATTGCCAAGCTCAAAAGCTCAGATGACAGCAGATGCTGGCAAAAATGTGGAGAAAGATCTAAACTCCTGAAATATTGATGAGGTTGTAAGCTGCTACAACCTCTCTTGAAATCAGCCTGATGGCTCCTCAGAAAATTGGATGTAATACTACCTGAAAACCCAGCCATTGCACTCCTTGACATATACCCCAAAGATGCTCCAACATATAACTAGGGCACATGCTCCACCATGCTTACGGCAGCCTTATTTATTATAGCAAGTAGCTGTAAAAAACCCAAATGTCCTTCAACAGAGGAATGGATACAAAAAGTGTGGTACATTTTCACAATGGAGTACTACTCAGCTATCAGAAACAATGACTTCATGAAATTTCTAGGCAAATGCATTGAACTAAAGACTATCGTCCCAAGTGAAGTAATCCATTGAAAAATGAACACTCATGGTATACATTCACTGATAAGCAAATACTAGCCCCAGAAAGCTCTGAACCCAAGAAATGATGCACAGGCATTATAAAGCTCAAAACTAAAAAATGCCAAATTGAGGATGCCTCAGTGCTTCTTAGAAGGTAGAACAAAACACTCATGTGTGGAAATATAAGGTCAAATACTGGAACAGGGATTGAAGAAAAGGTCATTCAGAGGCTGCCTGACCTGGGGTTCCACCCCATATACATCTACCAAACCCAAGCACTATTGCTGATGCCAAGAAGTGCTTACTGGCAGGAGCCAGATAGAGGTGCCTCCTTAGGGGCTCTGCCAGAATCATACAGATACAGCTGAGCATATTTGCAGCAAATATCATACTTAACAAGGGGACCCCAATGAAGGTGCTAAAGAAGGGTTTAAGAAGCTGAAAGGATTTGCAACATCATGGGAAGAAAGACATTATCAACCAACCAAACCCTCAAAACTTTCATGGACTAAAACACCAACAACCATTGAACACACATCGAGAGACCTATAGCCCCAGTTACATATGTAGCAGAGGATAGCATTGTCTGACATCAGTGGGAGAAGAGACCTTTGGTCCAATGATGGTTCTTCTTACCAGTTGTGAGGATTTTCATATGCTTGGCCCAGGGAGTGACACTATTAGGATGTGTGACCTCATTGGAGGAAGTGTGTCACTCTGGGAGTGGGCTTGGAGACACTCCTCCTAGCTGCCTGAAGATGCTTAGTCTTCTCCAGGCTTCCTTTGGATGAAGATGTAGAACTCTCAGATCCTCCTGCACCATGCCTGCCTGGATGCTGCCATACACTTGTCTTGCTGATAAAGGACTGAACCTCTGAACCTGTATGCCAGCCCCAATTAAATGTTGTTATTTATAAGACTTGACTTGGTCATGGTGTCTGTTCACAACAATAAAACCTTAACTAAGACAGAAGTTGGTACCAGGGACATGCAGTATTGCTGTGATAGGCCTGATCATGCTTGTGTTCATAAGACTGTGGATTTGGGAACTTTGGATTTGAAAAACTGTGGAAGGCTTTAAATGGAGCTTAATGGGCTATCCTAGTAAGAATATGGGACACTTTGTTACTGAGAGAGATTTTAAATGTGCTGACTTGTGTCAAGCAGTTTCAGTGAAGAATTTTATTATGAGGCCAAGAGACTGTTTTTTGTAGTATTTTTGATAAAGAACATGGCTGCTTTTTGCCCTTGTCCAAAGAATCTGCCTGAGTTTAAGAGAAAGAATTTTAGATTAATTGATTTGAAAAAGGAAGTCTCAAAATAGCCAGGAGTAAATTCTGTTGTGTACCCTTATGAAGAGCATTTTAATGAAAGGAAGCAAGGTGAAAAAGGAAAGATACAAAATATATGATTTGAGTATTAAAGGAAGTGAAATGGAACTAAATCTGTGTTAAACAATTTTAAATTGAATTAAGGAAGTAAGGACATTGGGGCAAGATCCCACCCAGATAAACTAGCTCCAGGCAACTTAGTGCAAACCTTTAATCCCAGGAGTCAAAGACAAGCAGATCTCTGAGTTCAAGGCCAGCCTAGGACAGAACAAGTTCTAGGTAAAGAAAAGCTTAAATCCAGGTGTGGTGGTACACACCTTTGATCCCAGGAGACTGGCATACAGATCTCTAAATTCAAGGTCAATCTACAGGGAAACATCCAGGACAGCCAAGCTTAGGTAGTAAAGGAGTTAGAAAAGAGGAATCTAGTAATAATGTAATAGAATAAGGGGGCATGTTCCAGCTTCTGGAAGCAGCAGAACTTGACAGCTTCGGCCATGGGGCTCTGGCCTTATATTTAAGAGGAGAAGGAGACCACTGGGACAATTGGTGCTGGTTAGCTGAAGCTAAGAAATTAGTGGTAATTAAGAAGAGACCAGCATCACTGAGGTGAAAACTTCTGGAAACATTTTTCTGAGAAGACAAAACACTGTGTTCCGGAGATAGCCAAGGTTGTACCACATGTTGCAGCTGTGCTTGGTAATGTGTAAGAATCACTCAGGTGATGCTGGTTTTGAAGCTGAGAAGGCATCATGAAGAACAGCTGAGGCTTGGCACTGTGAGAGGCCATGGAAAGACAATGGTAAAAGTGCAGCCTCAGTTGTAGTTAGCAATCCAGGATTGAAGGGGTCATGCAAAGGAATTTAGGCTTGGCACCATAAAGGGAGCTTATGAGAGGCTATTGGTGAAGCCTAGTTGCAATGGAAGACCCCAGTATATGAGAGATGCAAGTACCATGGGATGATCACCAAGTACAACAGCAAAAGTGTAGTAGATCAACCTGAGCTTGAAGTGCTACAGTGGGCAGAGCTGGAGAAGTGAAGTCAGAACTTGGAGGAGCCCAGAAAATCATGTGTGGATCCCAGACATTGACACAAGAACATTGAAACAAGAATATGTGACATTGGAATTACCTAGGAGACCCAAAGATGATAAAGATGGCAGAGGGGCAAGATACCTGCCAAGGAAAGATGATAACAGTGAGTAGAACCAGCCAAGGAGGAAGAAGTATTTTTAGTCAACAAAGATGAAAAGGGAGTTGAATATCTGAAGACCGCTTTGACATCAGGCATGGAGATGGCAGAATTTGGAGTTTGCCCACCTGGTTGACTGACTTAACTCATAATACAAAAGATGGAGGAGAGAATCTCATGAACAGAAGATACTATAGAAATCACTGACAATACATTCATAGAAAATGCAAAAATCAAAAAGATTCTAAAACAAAACATCCTGGAAATCTAGAATACAATCAGTAGACAAAACCTAAAGATAATAGGTGTATTATTATCGGTAAAGAATATCAACTGAAATGCACAGAAATATTTTCGACAAAATTATTTTTAACAACTTTATTTTTTAAAACAAAGATAAACATACAAATTTTAAGCATTTTTGTATAAAAGTATATGAATACATTTTTGTCAGTGCTTGATTTTTTTAAAGGTTTGATAGTGTGCATTAAGATCTTACTAGATACAATGAGCATAAAGTACATGTAAAACAGGATGTAACGTGGAAATAGTGAAAGTTTTCTTGGTGTATAAGGATTAAGCATAATGGTTATTTCTTTTCTTTTTTTTTTTCTTTTCTTGAATTTCATATAGTCTGTGAGTTGTTTCTGGGGTGTTCAGAGCTTTCTGGGATTGGTATCCAATTATCAGTGATTGCATATTATGTCTGTTCTTTTGTGACAGGATTATCTAACTCAGGATGATATTCTCTAGATGCAACCACTTTCTTAAGAATTTTGTAAAGTCGTTGTTTCTAATAGATGAGTAGTACTCCATTGTGAAAACGTACCACAATTTTTATGTCCAATCATCTCCTGAAGGACATCTGGGTTCTTTCCAGCTTCTGGCTATTATAAATAGAGATACTGTGAGCATTGTGGTGTGTGTGCCTTTGTTGTATGTTGGAGTTTCTCTGAGGTATAAGCCCAGTGGAATAACAGGGTCTTCAGGTAGTACTATGTCCAATTTTCTTAGGAATCACCAGACTGATTTCCAGAATGGTTGTACCAGTTTACAACTCCACCATCAGTAGAGAAGTGTTTCTCTTTCTCCACATCCTCACCAGCATCTGCTGTCATCTGAATTTATGATCTTGGTCAAACTGTCTGGTGTGAGGTGGAATCTCAGGGTTGTTTTAATTTGCATTTCCCTGATGGCTAATGGTGTCAAGCACTTCCTTAGATGCTTCCCAGCCATTCGATATTCCTCAACTAAGAATTTTTTGTTTAGCTCTCTACACCATTTTTAATAGGGTTGTTTGGTTCTCTGGTGTCTAGCTACTTGAGTTCTTCGTATACCTTAGATATTAGACCTCCAACTGATGTGGGGTTGGTAAAGATCTTTTCCCACTCTGTTGGCTGCTGTTTTGTTTTCTTGACAGTGTCTTTAGTCTTACAGACTGCATTCTCATTAAGTCCCATTTATCAATCTTTGAATTGAGAGCACAAGCCATTGGTGTTCTGTTCAGGAAATTATCTTCTGTCCCTATGTGTTCTAAAGTTTTTCCTACTATCTCATCGAATAGTCTTAGTGTACCTGGTTTAATGTGGAGATCGTTGATCCACATGCACTTGAGCTGTGTACAAGGAGATAAGGAAGGGTCTATTTTCAATCTTCTGCCTGCTGAGTGCCAGTTGTACCAACACCATTTGTTGAAAAGGCTGTCCTTTTTCCATTGAATGTTTACAGCTCCTTTGTCAAAAATTAAGTGACCATGTATGTAAAGGCTCATTTCTGGATCTTATATTCTATTACATTGATCCACATGCCTATCTCTGTACCAGTACCATGCAGGTTTTAGCGAAATTGCCTTATAATAAAGGTTGAGATTGGGGATAGTGATTCCTGAAGATGTTTTCTTGTTGTTGAGAATAGATTTTACTATTCTAGGTCTTTTGTTGTTCCAAATGAAATTGCACATTGGTCTTTCCAACTTTATGAAGAACTAGGATGGAATTTTGAAGGGGATTGCATTGAATCTGTAGATTGCTTTTGATGGCCATTTTTACAAGGTTGATCCTTCCAATCAATGACCATGGGAGATCTTTCCATTTTCTGAGATCTTCCTCCATTTCCTTGTTTACAGGTTTAAAGTTCTTCTCATACAGGTCCTTCATTTGCTTAGTTAGAGTCACAACAAGGTATTTCATATTTTTGTGACTATTATGAAAGGTATCTTTTCCCTAATTTCTTTCTCCACATGTTTGTCCTTTGAGTAGAAGAAAGCTACTGATTTGTTTGAGTTAATTTTATATCCAGCCACTTTGCTGAACTTGTTTATTAATGGTAGGAGTTCTCTGGTGGAAATTTGGGGGTCACTTAAGTACACTATCATGTCATCTGCAAATAGTGATGTTTTTACTTCTTCCTTTCCAATTTGTATCCCTTTGATGTCCTTTTGCTGTTTAATTTCTCCAGCCAGGAATCCAGTACTAGTTTGAATACGTAGGGTGAGAGTGAGCAGCCTTGTTGAGTCCCTGATTATAGTGTGATTGCTTCAAGTTTCCCAATGTTAAGTTTGATGTAGGCTGTTGGTTTGCTGTATATTGCTTTTATTATGTTCAGGTATGGTCCTTGGATTCCTGTATTTTCCAAGACTTTTAACATGAAGGTGTGTTGAATTTTATCAAAGCTTTCTCAGCATCTACTGAGATGACCATATGGTTTTTTTCTTTGAGTTGGTTTATATGGTGTATTATACTGATGGATTTCCATGGAGTTGGTTTATATGGTGTATTATACTGATGGATTTCCATGTGCTAAACCATCCCTAAATCCCTGGGATGAAGCCTACTTGATCATGATGAATGATCATTTTGATTTGTTCTTGGATTCAATTTGCAAGGATTTTGTTATTTTCCATCAATGTTCATAAGTGATATTGGTCTGAAGTTCTCTTTCTTTGTAGAGTCTTTGTGTGGTTTAGGAAGGAGAATTATTGTAGCCTCAAAAAATGAGTTAGATAGTGTTCCACCTAATTCTATTTTGTGCAATAGTTTGGAGAGTATTGGTATTATGTTGTTAATAAATGTCTGATAAAATTCTACACTGAACCCATTTGGACCTGGAATTTTTATGGTTGGGAGGTTTTTGATGACTGCTTCTATTTCTTTAGGTGTTATGGCATTATCTATATGGTTTACCTCATCCTAGTTTAAATTTAGTGTCTTGTACCTGTCTAGGAATTCATCCATTTCCTCCAGATTTTCCAGCTTTGTTTAGTATAGGTTTTTGTAGTATGATCTGATGATTTCTTGAATTTCCTCAGTTTCAGTTGTTATTTCTCCACTTTCTGTTCTGATTTTGTTAATTTGTATATTCTCTCTTTGCCCTCTAGTTAGTCTGGCTAAGCATTTATCAATCTTGTTAATTTTCTGAAAGAAACAGCTCTTTGTTTTGCTTATTTTTGAATGGTTCTTTTTGTTTCTATTTGGTCTATTTCTGCCCTAAATTTGATTATTTCTTGCTGTCTACTTCTCTTGGGTGTATCTGCTTCATTTGTTCTAGAGCTTTCAGCTATACTGTCTTGTTGCTGGTGTGTACTCTCTCCAGTTTCTTTTTGAAAGCACTCAGCACTAAGAGTATTTTTCTCAGTACTGCTTTCATTGCATCTTATAGGTTTAAGTACATTGTGCTTTTGTTTTAATTGAATTCTAGAAAATTCTTAATTTTTTTCTTTATTTCTTCTTTGACCCTGCTACCGTTTAATAGAGCATTGTTTAGTTTCCATGTATATATGGGCTTTTTGTTTTCTTTGTTGTTATTAAAGACCAGCCTTAGTCCATGGTGATCTGAGAGGATGCATGGGAGTATTTTAATCTTCTTATATCCATTGAGGCTTGTCTTGTGACCAATTATGTGGTTAATTTTCGAGAAGGTGCCATGAGGTGTTGAGAAGAAGGTGTAGTCTTTTGTTTTAGAATGATATGTCCTATAGATATCAATTACCTATTGTTGGTTCGTAACCTCTGCTAGTTTTACTGTATTCTTGTTCTGTTTCTATTTCCGGAATCTATCCATTGGTGAGTGTGGGGTATTGAGGTCTCGCACTATTATTGTGTGGTGTGAAATGTATTTTTTGAGCTTTTAATAGGGTTTATTTTATTAACATGGGTGCTTTTGTATTTGGAGCTTACATGTTAAGGATTGAGAGTTCCTCCTGACAAATATCTGCTGTAATGAGTAAAAAGTATCCTTCCTTATCTTTTTTGATAACTTTTGGTTGAAAATCTACTTTATTTGATATTAGAATGGCCACTCCAGCTTCCTTCTTGGGGACATTTTCTTGGAAAGTTTTTACCCAAATTTTTACTCTGAGATAGTGTCTGTCTTTGTCTCTGAGATGAGCTTCGTGTATGCAGCAAAATGATGGGTTTTGTTTATGTATCCAGTCTGATAGACTACATCTTTTTATTGGGTAATTGATTTCATTTATGTTAACAGATATCAAGAAATAGTGGTTGCTGTTTCCTTCTACTTTTGCTTTTGGAAGTTTAATTATGCCTGTGTGTCTTTCTTCTTTTGATTTTCTTGCTTAATAATTTTCTAGTTTTTACTATGATGTAATTCCCCTTGTTGTATTGGGTTTTCTATCTATAATTCGATGTAGTGCTGGGTTTGTGGTCAGATATAGTGTAAATGTAATTTTGTTTTGGAATATTTTAGTCTTTCCATCTATGGTGATTGAAAATTTTGCTGGTTATAGCATCTTGGGCTGACACTTGTGCTCTCTTAGGGTCTGCATGATGTCTGTCCATGATCTCCTAGCTTTCATAGTCTCTGTTGAGAAGTCAGGTGTGATTCTGATTGGTCTGCCTTTATATATTACATGACCTTTTTCCCTTACTGCTTTTAGTATTCTTTCTTTGCGTTAGGTACTTGGTGTTTTGACTATTATGTGTCGGGAGGTATTTCTTTTCTGGTCCAACCTATTTGGAGTTCTGTATGCTTCTCTTATGCTCATGGTCATCTCATTCTTAAAGGTAGAGAAGTTTTCTTCTACAATTTTGTTGAAGATATTTACTGTGCCTCTTTGTTGATATTCTTCACCCTCTTCTATTCCTATTATCCTTAAGTTTGGTCTTCTCATTGTGTCCTGAATCTTCTGGACAATTTGGGTGAGGAGCTTTCTAGTTTTTGCATCTTCTCTGACTGTTTTTTCTATGTTTTCTATGTTGTTTTCGGCCCCAGAGATTCTCTCTTCCATCTCTTGTAGACTGTTGGAAATGTTTGCATCTGTGACTCCTGATTTCTCTTTTAGGTTTCTACCTCTAGATTTGTCTCTTTTAATGTTTTCTTTATTGTGTTCATATCCATTTTAAATTCCATCTTCCATTACTTTATCTCTTGTTGCTGTTTTCCTCTAGTTCTTTGGGTTCTTAGATAGTTTTTTTAACTTTTTTTAGAAAAAAAAACAAAGATAAAAAAACAAATTTTAAGCATTTTTGCATAAATGTATACAAATATATTTTTGTCAGTGCTTGGCTTTTTTTTTAAGGTTTGATATTCTGCATTAAGGTCATACTAGTTACAATGAGCAAAAAGTACAAGTAAAACAGGATGTTACCCAGAATTGGTCAAAGTATTCTTGGTGTGTAAGGACTGAGTATAATGTTTTTTTTTCCTTGAACTTCACACACTCTGTGAGTTGTTTCTGGGGTAGGCCGAGCTTTCTTGGGTTAGTATCCCATTATCAGTGACTGCATTATTATGTCTGTTCTTTTGTGACTGGGTTATCTCATTCAGGATGATATTCTCTAGATGCATCCATTATTTTGAGAATTTCATTAGGCCATTGTTTCTGATAGCTGAGTAGTACTCCATTGTGTAAATGTACCACAATTTTTGTATCCATTCATCTACTGAAGGACATCTGGGTTCTTTCCAGCTTCTGGCTATTATAAATAGAGCTGCTATGAACATTGTGGTGCATGCATCTTTGTTGTATATTGGAGTGTGTCTGGGGTATATGCCCAGAAGTGGAATACCTGGATCTTCAGGTAGTACTATGTCCAATTTTCTGAGGAATAGCCAGACTGATTTCCAGAGTGGTTGTATCAGTTTACAACCCCACCAACAGTGGAGAAGTGTTCCTCTTTCTCTGCAGCCTCACCAGCATCTGCTGTCATCTGAGTTTTGTATCTTGGCCAATTTGACATGTGTGAGGAGGAATCTCAGGGTTGTTTTGATTTGCATTTCCCTGATGGCTAAGAATCTCGAGCACTTCCTTCGATGTTTCTCAGACATTCAATATTCCTCAATTGAGAATGTTTTGTTTACCTCTGTTCCTCACTTTTTAATAGAGTTATTTGGTTCTCTGGTGTCTAGCTTATTGAGTTCTTTGTATACCTTAGATATTAGGCCTCTATCTGATGTGGAGATTATAAAGATCTTTCCCCATTCTGTTGGATGCTGTTTTGTTTTCTTGATGATGTCCTTAGCCTTACAGAAACTTTGCAATCTCATTAAGTTCCATTTGTTAATCTTTGACCTTAGGGCATTAGCCATTTTTTGTTGAAAAAATTTTCTCTTCTGCCTATGTGTTCTAAGGTCTATCCTACTTTCTCATCTAATAGTTTCAGTGTATCTGGTTTAATGTGGAGATCTTTGATCCACTTACACTTGAGCTTTGTACAAGGAGATAAGAAAGGGTCTATTTTCATTTTTCTGCATGCTGAGTGCCAGTTGTACCAACACCATTTGTTGAATAGGCTGTTCTTTTTCCATTGAATGTTTACAGCTCCTTTGTCAACTATGATTGTCTCTTTTAATATTTTCTTTATTCTGTTCATTTCTGTTTTAAATTTCTTCTTCCATTCCTTCATCTCTTTGGTTCTCTTTTCTTCTTGTTCTTTGAGTGTTTTTCTTGTTTCTTCTTTAACAGCTTCTAATTCTTTATTCTTTTCCTTTAGTTCTTGTTTAAGGATTTCTATCATCTTGAGGTATGAATTTAGGTCTGCATCTTCTTTTTCTGGAGTGTTTGGCATTCTGCTGTTTGCTGTGATGGGAGAGCTGTGTACTGGTGTTGCCAGGTTGTCTTGGATTCCCTGGGGTATGCTCTTTCGCTTTCCTCTTGCTTCTTGTTGTTAGTGATTGGTTCTCGTCTTTCCTTTGTACCTGGCCTGTGTCCCTGGATCTCTGCTGGTCCAGGTGGCAGATGGTCTGAGCCCTGTTCTGTGCTTCAAAGCCGCCGTGTGGGAACAGAGGTACCAATGCTGGGTTCCCAGTCCTTGAATCAGGCAGGGCAGGGGCGTGCTTTCCGGTTGCGCTTGGCAGAGATCTCTCTGCCCCCTGGTTAGTCTGTTCCCTGTCTCAGATTGTTTTTTCTTGTTTCTTCTTTAAAAGCTTCTAATTCTTTTTGCTTTTCCTTGTGTTCTTATTTAAGGTTCTCTATCATCATCTGAAGGTACAATTTTAGATCTGAGTCTTTTTTTTTTCTAGAGTGTTTGGCATACTGCTGTTTGCTGTGATTGGGGATCTGGGGTCTGGTGTTGCCAGTTTCTCTTTGTTTCTCTGGGGTACATTCTTTTGCTTTTCTCTTGCCATCTTGTTGTCTGTGTTTATACTTGGTCTTGTTGTCAGTGATTACTTCTTGCATCTCCCTTACCTGGCCTGTTTTCCTGGATCTCCATGTGTTCCTGGTGGCAGATGGCCTGAGTGTCTATTCTGTATGCACGGGGCGCCAGCTGATAACAGACAGCCCAAAGCAGGGTTCTTGCTTCCCTGAACCAAGCAAGGGTTGGAGGGGGCGCACTTTCCAGGTGCTCAGAACTGACCTCTTTGTTCCCAGGCTACTTGACTACTAGGAGCATCATCTCACTAGGCCTGTGCCCCTGGATCTCTGCTATTCCTGGTGGCAGATGGCCTGAGCACCTGTTCTGCACACACGGGCCACCGGCTGGAAACACACAACTCTGAAGCAGGGTTCCTGCTCCTCTGAATCAATTGGGGGGGTGCAATTTCTGCACACTTAGCAGAGATCTCTCTGGGAATGCCTTCTCACCAAGCCTGTGTCCCTGATTCTCCACTGTTGAAGATGGCACCTGTTCTGCACCCAAGGGGCGCCTGCTGGAAATAGGCAGCCCAATGCAGGGTTCCTGGTTCCCTGACCCAAACGGGGGGGGGTCACACTTTCCATGGGCTTGGCAGAGATCTCTCTGCTCCCCGGCTACTTGGAACACCTTCTCACCAGGGCTGTGTTTCAACAAAATTATAAAAGAAAACTTTGCTAACCTAGTAAAGAGATGACCATTAACATACAAGAAGCCTACAGGACCCCAAATAGACTGAAACAGAAAATAAATTTTTCCTGACACATAATATTCAAAACGGCAAGTGCTCAAAACAAAGAAAAAAATACTAAAAGCAGTAAGAGAAAAAGGGTAGGTAACACATAAGGCAGACTGATCAGAACTACACCAGACTTTTCAACAGAGACTGTGAAAGCTAGAAGATCCTGGACTGACATCATATAGACTCTAAGGGAATGCAAGTTCTAGCCCAGGTTATTATATCAAGAAAAACTCTCAATCACCAAAGATAGTGAAACCAAGATATTCCAGGACAAAACAAATTTATACAATATCTATACACAAATCCAGCCCTACAAAAGATAATAGATGGAAACCTCAGTCACAACAAGGGAAAATTTACCCTAGGAAAAATCAAGAAAGTCATTTATTGCAACAAACACCAAAGAAGAAAAGAACACAAACATAACTCTACCTGTAACAACAAAAATAAGAGGAAACAACAATCACTATTCCTTAATATCCCTCAACATCTATGGACGCAATTCCCCAATAAAAAGGCATATACTCAACAAAACTAGAAAATCTACAGGAAATGGTCAATTTTCTAGACAGATACCAAGTATCAAAGTTAAATCAGGATCAGATAAATGATCTAAATAGACCCATAACCCCTAAAGAAATAGAAGAGGTCATCAAAAACCTCCCAAGCCAAAAACAGCCCAGGACCTGATAGGCCTAGAGCAGAATTCTATCATAACTTTATAGAAGACCTAATACCAACACTCTCCAAACTATTTTACAACATAGAAACAGAGGGAATACTTCCCAACTCAATCTTTGAAGCTAAAGTTACTGTCATGCATAAACCACACAAATACTCTACAAAAAAAAGAGAACATTAGACCAACTACCTCATGAACATTGCTGCAAAAATACTCAATAGAATTCTTGCAAACTGAATCCAAGAACACACTAAAATGATCATTCACCATGACCGAGTAGGCTTCATCCCAGGAATGCAAGGATGGTTCAATATATAGAAATCCTTCAATGTCATCCACTATATAAAGAAACTCAAAGAAAAAAATCACATGATTATCTCTCTAGATCCCGAAAAAGCATTTAACAAAATTCAACACCCCTTCATGTTAAAAGTTTTGAAAAGTTCAGGTATTTTAGGCACATACTTAAACATAGTAAAAGCAGTAAACAGCACATCAGTAGCCAACATCAAACTAAATGGTAAGAGTCTTTAAGCAGTCTCACTAAAATCAGTGACTGGACAAGGCTGTCCACTCTCTCCCTATCTATTCAATATAGTACTGGAAGTACTAGCCAGAGCAATAGACAACAAAGAGAGGCCAAAGGGATACAAATTGGAAAGTAAAAAGCTAAAATATCACTATTTGCAGATGATATTATAGCATACTTAAGTGACCTTATAAATTCCACCAGGGAACTTTTACAGCTGAAAAACACCTTCACTAAGTGGCTGGATATAAAATTAACTCAAGAAAATCAGTAGAATTCCTCTACTCAAAGGACAAAAAGGCTGAGAAATAAATTAGAGAATTGACACCCTTCACAATAGTCACAAAGAATATAAAATATCTTGGTTTGACACTAACAAAGCAAGTGAAAGATCTGTACAAAAAAAATCAAGTCTCTGAAGAATGAAATTGAAGAAGACCTTAGAAAATGAAAATATTTCCCATGCTCATAGATTGAAAGGATCGACACTGTAAAAATGGCCATCTTTCCTAAGGCAATCTACAAATTCAATTGGTTCAATATATGAAAATCCATCAACATAAGTCACAATATAAACAAACAAAAAGGAAAAAATCAGATAATCATCCTATTATATACTGAAAAAGCATTTGACAAAATCCAACATTCCTTCATGAGAAAAGTCATGAAGAAAGCAGGGATACAATAGGCACACCTGAGCACAATAAAGACAATATACTGTAAGCCAGTAGTCAACATCAAGTGTAGAGAAACTTTAAGCATTTTTCTAAAATCAGGGACAAGACAAAGCTGTCCACTATCCCCATATCTCTTCAATATTGTACCTGAAATTCTGGCTAAAGAATCAAAGGAGATACAAGTTGGAAAGAAAGAAGACAAATGATCAGTGTTCACCCATGGGATAATAGTATACATGTGTGACCTAAAAAGTTCTTCCAGATAAAACCTTCACCAAAGTGGCTAATTACAAAATTAACTCAAAGAAATAAGTAACCCTCCTTTATGGGATCAATAAAGTGAGAAAGAGTTAGGAAAACATTACCCTTCAGAATAGCCACAAATAACCTAAAATACCTTGGTACAATTCTGATCAAGGAAGTGAAATACCTGTATGAAAAGAACAAGTCCCTGAAAAAAGAAATTCAGAAAGATATCAGAAGATGAAAAGATTTACCTTAATCAATGATCTACAGGATTAACATAGTGAAAATGGCCATCTTACCAAAAGCAAGCTACAGATTAAAAGCAATGCCTATCAAAATTACAACACAATTCTTCACAGATCTTGAAAGAACAATTCTAAACTTCACATGAAACAAAAACCCAGGATAGTCAAAATGATCCTGAAGAGTAAAAGGACTTCTGGAGGTATCACCACCCCTGACATAAAGCTTTACTACAGAGCACTAGTAACAAAACCACATAGTATTGATACAGAAACAGACAGATAGAATAGGGAATAGAATTTAGCAACATCCATGGACACTTGATTTTGACAAAGAAGCCAAAACCATACAATGAAACAGGGAAAACATCTTCAACAAATAATTCTGGTCTAATTGGATGTCTACATGTAGAAGAATCAAAGTAGATTCACGTTTATCACTCTGCACAAAACTCAAGTCTAAATAAATCAAGAACCTCGGCATAAAACTGGATACACTAAATCTAATAGAAAAAAAAAACAGAAAACAGCCTGAACGCATTGGCACAGGAAAAAATTCCATTTACCAAATGCTCAGGCATTAAGGTAAATAATAAATGATGCCTAAGGAAACTGAAAAGTTCCTGTAAGACAAAGTGCATTGTCAGTAGGACAAAATTCCACAGCGACAGATTGGGATTTTTATCTTCATTGATTTGAAAGATTCTAATATCTAAAATATATATAACTCAAGAGGTTAGGTTTCAAAAAAACAAATAACCCAATAAAAAATGGGGTACAAAGCCAAACAGAGAATTCTCAACAGAAGAATATTGAATGGCTGAGAAGCACTTAAAGAAATTTCATTTCTTATGATTTTCAATAAGTCAAGGCTTAAATATTCTGGGGCCAGTGACTGAATCTCTGGTGGTCTGGACCCGTGTATGATCTGGAGTATACATTCTCCTGACTGGTTCTTGTCCATCCATTAGGTTTGATCCTGCTGCTGTCTTACACACATGTGGTCTTGGATAGATACATCACTTCATGTCTCTGAGCATGTTTCCACATAGAATAGGAAGATCTGACACCAGGATCAATGACACTCTTGTCAGTTGCTGCAGTACCAACTTCAAATGTGGACAGAAGGAAGTTTACTGCTCCATAGTTTGAGGTTTTGGCTTAGCATGAGAAAGAAGCCACAGTGACATCCCCTGATGCTGGGGAGAGGGGTGGTTGGATAAAAATTATCAATCTGTATTGTATTTATAAGTGTGTATATATACTAAATTTTGTTTATTTGCTCTCTGAAAAAAAGAAATGTTCAATATCCTTGGTCCTTGGGGAAATGGAAATCAAAACAACCCTGAGATTCCACCTTACACCAATCAGAATGCCTAAGAGACAACACATGCTGGTGAGAATGTGGAAAAAGAGGAACACTCCTCCATTGCTGGTGAAATTGCAAACTGGTATAACAACTCTGAAAATCAATCTGGTGATTCCTCAAAAAAAATGAAAATAGTTCTACCTGAAGACCCAGCTATACCACTCCTGGACATATATCCAAATGATAATCCACCACACCCCCAAGAATAAGTGTTCCATTATGTTCATAGCAGCTCTGTTTATAGTAGCCAGAAACTGGAAGCAACCCAGATGTCCCTCAACTGAAGATTGGATACAAAATTTGTGGTAAATTTACACAATGCAATACTATTCAGCTGTTTAAAACAAGAACATTGTGAATTTTGCTGGGAAATGGATAAAACTAGAAAATATCATCCTGCTTGAGATAACCCAGACCCAAAAAGACATGCATGGTATTTACTCAGTGATAAGTGGATATTAGTCAAAAGTTAAGAATACCACAGACCCAAACAATTTAAACAAATAGGAAGCCCCAAGAAAAGATGATTCAATTACACTTAGAAGAGGGAACAAAATAATTATGGGAAGCAGAAAGAAAAAAGTACCTGGGTGGGAGAGGGGAGAGCTAGAGGAAAGAGTGTCAGGATCAGGCATGGGAAGAGACAGGAAAGAGGACCAGAAGGTCAGGAGACTAAGTGGAACGATGCAGCTGATAGGAGTTGAGAGGGGGCAGGGGGATCTCTATGAAGTCCCAGAGACCTGAGATGAGGGAGGCTCCCAGGAGTCAATGCAGTTAACATTAGCCAAAATGGAATATGTGAACCTGAAGAGACCACATCAGGTAGCCAGACAGGATCCCCAGTGTAGACATAGGGACATCAACTCACTTACAAAACTTTTGACTCAAAATTGGTCCTGTCTAAAAGAAATACAGGGACAAATATGGAGCCAAAACTGAAGGAATATCTAAGCAGTGGCCAGCCCATTTTGAGATTCATCCTTTTGACAGGCACCAATCCGTCACACTATTAATGATGCTATATTGTGCTTGCAGAAAGGATAAATAATCGGGGTAAGAAAATGGGGAATCATAGTCACAATATATTAATTTAAAGTATATTCTCAATTAAAAGAAATTTTCATTAAAACCATATAGGTATAAGTGGCTCGACTCATATGTGTTCATGCTGGGTCAGTTTTGGGTTTTTTGTTGTTGATTGGTTGGTTGGTTTTATTCCTTTTTGCTTTGCTTTTTCACTTTTTTTCATTTACAGTCCAGATTTTATCCCCCTCGGTCCACCCTCCAACTGTTCCACATCTCACACTTCCTCCCACAATCTCAAATAGGATGTTCCAACAACCACATTAAGCCCCACCCCACCAGGCCTCCAAAATCTCTGTGGCCCCAGGTCACTCAAGAGTTAGATGCATCTTCTTTGACTGATTCCATATCCAGAAGTTCTCTGCTGTATATGTGTTGGGGAACTCATATCAGCTGGTGTATGTGTAGAACCCCCTTTCGGGGACCCCCACTTGAGTCTCAGGACACGGGGTTACCCAATGAAACATGAGAGGCCTTCTTGTTGCAAAAGCATGAGGTAGTTTAATGACGGGGCTCCAGGCCAGTAGTATCTCACGCAGGAGACAGAGGTATCAGCCAAGAGGTTTGAAAGCTGGGGGATTTTATAGAGAGAGGGTAAAAGGGGGGGCTGGGAAGAGAAGCTCCCCCAATGCTCACTGCAGTCAGGGAGTCAGGAGCCCGGGACCCACACAATGACCTCTTTGCTCCATTCCCCCTATGTGGGAGCATGGGCTCTTCTCAAGGACCTGGCATTTACACAAGAATTAATTGCACTCCGGGGTTCTGCAGTTGGTGTTTATACAAGATAAGTTACAGCTTCGCTAATGACTATGAATCCCAGAGCTCCACAATCGATGGCGTCCAGGTGTCTGGAGGAGGCAGTTAAGCAGTTAAACCCTAAATTTCCTAGCTAAGAACTGACAATATACTTCTCTGTATGTTTACTCCCATTTCCCATCTCCTTGTATAAGAGATAGCCTAGACAAATTCAGATAATAGGAAACATTATTTCTCCTAAAGGAGCAAATTCAGCACTGCAGAGACTGCCAGATAGTGGAAGGTCTTAATTATTAAGGACTGAAATATACTATGAAGAGAATGCCAAAAACCAGCAATAAGATTATCAGGCCTTGAGATTATCAGACCTTGAATTTAATTTCCTTTCATATGCTGCCTGGTTGGTGGCTCAGTGTCTGAGAGACCCCTGGGATCCTGGTTAATTGAGGCTGCTCCCCTTCCTATAGGGTTGCCCTCCTCTTTAGCTTCTTCTAGCTTTTCCCTAATTCAGCAACAGCAGACACCAGCTTCTGTCAATTGGTTGGGTGTGTAATATCTGCATCTGACTCTTTCAGCTGCTTGTTGAGACTTTCAGAAGGCAGTCATGATAGGCCTCTGTGTATAAGCATATCATAGCATCAGTAATAGTGTCAGGACTTGGGATCTCCCCCTGAGCTGGATCCAAATCTGTGCCTGTAACGGAACCTCCTTTTCCTCAGGCTCTTCTTCATTTTTATTCCTGCAATTTTTTTCAGACAGGAACAATTTTGGGTCAGAGTTTTGACTGTGTGTTGGCCACTCCATCCCTTACTTGATGCCCTGGAGGTGGATTCTACAAGTTTCTTCTCCCACTGTAGAGCTCTCCATCTAAGGCCCCTCCTTTTGAGTCCTGAGATTCTTTGACCTTCCAGGTCTCTGGTACATTCTGGAGGGTTCTCCCTACCTTCTACCTCTTGAGGCTGCCTGTTTTAGATTCTTTCTGCTGGCCCTTTGGGCTTCAGTCCCATTGCCCCCTCCAATACATGATCATGCTCCTCTCTTCACCTCCCTGTCTCATTTTGCTCCCTCCCCCTCTCCTGTGGTTGCTTTCTTCTCCCTCCCAAGTGGGACTGAGGCATCCTCTCTTGTGTTCTTCAACTTGTTGACCTTCTTGAGTTTTGTGAATTATATTCTGGGAATTCCGTACTTTTTGTCTACTATCCTCATACTAGTAAGTACATACCGTGCTTATCCTTTTGGGTCTAAGTTACCTCACTCAGAATAATATTTTCTAGTTCTATTTTTCTGCAAAACTCATGATGCCCTCATTTTTAATAGCTGAGTAGTATTCCATTTTCTATATCAAATTCTTCTGTTGTGGGACATCTTTGTTGTTTTCAGCCATCACAAAAAAAGGTCACTATGAACATAGTGGAACAAATGCCTATGTGAAATGGGAGAGCATCTTTTGGGTATATATACCATGAGTAGTATAGCTGGTAGATATATTTCCAATATTCTGAGAGACCTCAAGATTGATTTCCAGAGTGGTTATACGAGTTTGCAATCCCACCAGTAATAGAGGAGTGTTCCTTTTTCTCCACAACCTTGCCAACATGTGCTGTTACCTGAAGTTTTGATCTTAGCCATTCTGATTAGTGTAAGGTGGAAAGTTGGGATTGTTTTGATTTGCATTTCTCTGGTCACTAAGGAGTTTGAGCACTTCTTTACATACTTCTCAACCATTCCAGATTCCTCTGTTGTTAATTCTCCTTTTAGTTCTATACCCTGCTTTTTCTATTGGGTTGTTTGTTTGCTTGGTTGTTAGCTTCTTGAGTTCTTTAAATATTTTAGATATTAGCTCTCTATCAAATGTGGGGTCAGTGATGACTTTTTCCCATTCTGTATGTTGTTGATTTGTTCTATTGGCTATGTCCTTTGCCTTACAAAAGCTTTCCAGTTTCATGAGGTCTCAATAATTAATTTTTGATCCTAGAGCCTGAGTCATTAGAGTTCTATTTAGGAAATTTCCTCCTGTGCCAATGAGTTTGGGGCTCTTTCCAACTTTCTCTTTTATTAGATTCAGTGTATGTAGTTTTATGTTGAGGTCCTTGATTCACTTTGACTTGATCTTCGTGCTAGGTGACAAGTATGATTTTATTTTTACTTTTCTACATACAGATTGCCAGTTAGACCAGCACCATTTATTGGAGATGCTTTTCCTTCTCTGTTGTATATTTCTGGCTTCTTTGTCAAAGGTCAAGTGTCACACAGATGTGTGGGTTTATTTCTGGGTGTTAAATTCTATTTTACTGATCAACATGTCTGTTTCTGTATCAATACCGTACAGTTTTTATCACTATTTCTCTGTAGTAGAGCTTGTGATCAGGGATGGTGATTCCCCCAGAAGTTTTTTTATTGTTAAGGCTAAACCTAGGTGAATGATACGGGGAGTCTGGAGTCTAGATGTTAAGTGAGGTGGTGGAGGCAGCAGAGAAGATGCATCTGGGTGGTGCTAAATAGAGAAAGGCATGATGGAAGCCTAGAGATTGGCTACTGCACAGGCCTAGGTACCATACTAGGCTGGGGCACTTGGTATGGCACCAAGCCTGGATATGGAAAGTTGTGGAAGTACATGGATGATATATATGAAAGGTAATCACCAGACTAGACTCTGGAAGAGGACTGAAAAGTCTGGGTATTTATAGAGTAATGAAAATGGTGAAGAAGTATATGTTTTTTTTTTCATACAAAATAGGTACTTAAAATACTTTTTATTGTTTTGTAGAAATAACCTGTATTTATTTAAGGGAGGGGTACATGCATGCCACAATGCATGAGTGGAGGTGAGAGAGCAAGTTTCCAGTGTTGTTTCTCCCCTTCCACCATATGAGATCTGGGTATCAGATTTGGGTCATCAGATTTGGTGGCAATCACTTGTATGTCTCACCACTTTTATTTTCAGCATCTAATAACTGAAATAAGTTATTATTTATGTCCATAATAAGTTATGTCTATTAATAAAAATTTATTTACTGTGATGTATTCCTGCAATGACACACCACTTAATAAAGAAAATAACAAATTATTATAATCCACAACACAAATGAGTTTCAAAAACATTAAAATCATAGAAAAGAGAAAAATTCAAACGACTTCCACCACAGGGTTAGTATTTATATGAACACAGCAAGATTCAACTAATACAGGATGATAGAAATTAGAGCAGCAGCTGCTGTTGGGTGGGGAGGAAATTGTGTGTGAAAGAACACAAGAGAAGCTTCCATGTATTCTCACAGATGACAAGGAAACTGTAAATTTGTCAAAACTCATTTAACCATTATGAATCATTCATTGTAAATGAAGCTCCAGCACCCATCTTAGGACAAGAGGTAAACATGAAAATGAAAGTGCTTGGTGATAGACAAATGCAATAGAAAATTTGCATCTGGGCTTCTCTCTTATTTTTGATACTATTCTTTGCAATCAAAACCTAATCTAAATGACATCTAAATCACTAATTCTATGCATTCAGGATGTGTACTTACTATTTTATTAACATAGAATTGCTTTAAAGATTCTATGAAATAATGAATATGAAAACGCTTTGAAATATGCAGACGCTATTTTCTCAAATAGAATGTGCAGCAATCACTCTAACAACAAATTCAAATAAGGATGAGGGGCACCCCCATGCAATTTGTAAAGATTTGTAAATCTCTTTTTCTTAAAATATTCTCTTAATACCACTCTAATAGCTGTATCTCAACTAAGGTAATTTCTAAAAAAAAAAAATTCTCCTTGGTTTCTGGTATTCCCATACTGACACTTCCAAATGATGAATAATATTGTCATCACCTTGATGTCTCTATTCATTGTGTATCTCAGTTCCACACTGTGTGTGACTTATCATGTAAGATTACTTGAAAAGAACACATATAGAGAGTGAAGGACAGGCTGCTGATTCAGTATTGTCAGCCTAGAAAATACATGTGTAGAATCAAGGAAGGAGTCCTGGGATTTCCTCCAAAATTGCAAGGAGACAAGGCAAAACATGTACTTTTGCGATTGGATGCCAAGATCACTTCACATATAATAGCATGGTAACATCAGAAGAAAAATGAATAAAACTAAGGCCATGGAGCTGATAAGTACCAGAATATGGTTCTTGTGAACTGGAGTTCCCCATAAAAAGCCACACTGTGTTTAAGACTCTTAAAAACTGACTGATTAGAATTTTACAATTATAGAGAGTTGGGCTATGGTAAATCCAAGTCAAAATATCATGGATTAACTTTAGAGTCATTAACAGCTATCCATTGACCATTTCTTTACCTAATTTAATGCCCTTATGACTATTGCCTGAGTCTTTGTGGTATATATTAACTTAACAGACCACCATATTCACCAATTCAAAAACTAAGAATGTTAGCATATATCATCTGAAGACAAGAACAGAGATTTCCCCAACACTGCCCCATAAACTAGCAACCTAATTTTCTTACCAATGTGTTTTTGAAGTGCCTTGATTAATTACTTTTTTCTATGAATCTGCTACCAAAGTGAAGCATGGTGTTTGGTGAAACCTGAATCTACATTGTTACACTTTACTCATATTGGCTCAAGAATAAGCTATTTCATTCTTTCAATATGAGAACTTTTATACTCACATACTACAGGAGTTCTATTCCTAAATTTTACATGCTATATATCACTGGAAAGAGATGTAAAATAGTAAAATTTAAATGTTTCCCCAAAATACTGAGACCTATGACATGGTGAAATTCAAATAAAATAAAATCCATGAGCATATAGATATTAATCTGTCCCTTCACTGATGATCACAGTCACATTCAAGTTCTAGTTAGTGTAGTCATGATGTTGATTATTTCATGTCTTAAATTTTATTCCAGACTTGAGCTCACTTTTTTGCCCCACAACTTCCTCACAGCATTCTTCACCTCTGCATTTCTGAGTGTGTAGATGATGGGGTTCAGCATGGGAGTGATGACTGTGTAGAACACAGCCACAAGTTTGTCTTCAGTATAGGTGGAGGCAGGTCTCAAGTAGAGGAAGATGGCAGGTCCAAAGAACAAGACAACTACCATGATGTGAGATGCACAGGTAGATAGAGCCTTGCGCCTCCCTTCAGCAGAATGGTTCCTCAAGTTATATAGTATAACAGCATAAGAGGACACCAAGAAAAGGAAAGAAAATACAGAAAATAATCCACTATTAACAAACATAATAACCCCTACCACAAAGGTGTCAGTGCAGGCCAACTTGAATAAGGGATGGAGGTCACAGAAGTAGTGGTCAATTACATTGGGACCACAGAAAGGCAAAGGGATAGTGATGAAAATCTGAATTATAGAATGAAAAAATCCCCCCACCCAGGAACCAGCCACCATGCGGTGACATATGGGCCTATTCATGATAGTTGTGTAGTAAAGAGGTTTGCAGATAGCCACATAGCGGTCATAAGCCATCACTGTAAGCAAGAGAATCTCAGTGACCCCAAAAAAGTGGAAGAAAAAAATCTGAGCCAGGCAGCCCTTCAGAGTGATGGTTTTAATCTTACTAAGTAAATCAGTGATAAACTTAGGGACAACAGTAGAGGAGTAGAGGATCTCCACCAAGGATAAGTAGCCGAGGAAGAAATACATGGGGGAATACAGACTCTTACTGATGTTGACTGTCACAACAATGAGTCCATTGCCCAACACTGTGGCCAGATACACAGGAAGAAACAACACAAAGCACACCTTCTGCACCTCTAGATCCTGGAAAAGGCCAGTGATGATCAACTCAGTCACATTTACACTGGCCATGACTTCACTTCAAGTTTACTAGATACCAGCAGTCAAGGGACCTGAAATAAAATGAGCAATAGCTATGACACCATTCACTATGTTTATTTTAGGAAGAATATCACTGTGTGGCAGAAACAAGAGAAATGGCCTTAAAAGAAAAAGAAAATTCAAACATTCATGGAAGCTAAAAGAAACTGACTCAAAAGGCTAACACTTTTAAAGAAACCTAATTCCACAAAAAATTATATTAAAACTCAAGGGTACAACATGCAATATGCTTAAATTCAGTATGGCATGTGTTATGGGATAAGAACAGTATTTTTGCACAAGGCTTTAGAATCACCAGGAATAACCAGTCACATAAGATCAAGTTGCTGAATAGGGAGGCAATGCAGAATCACCTTTTCCATATTCACACTCACAAGCACAGGGAAAAGATGTGGTAAGATTTAGGAATGCAGATGGTGGGACTGTGATGTGATTTCACAGAAGACCTAGGGGCTAGTAGTACCTAGAAAGTGTTCTGATGATCGTATTACCTTCCAGGCTGCCTGATGTTGCAGCTTTGATGTCAGTGCTTCATTGGCATGACTATCCAGTCAGCCCCATTGCAAAATTTGACCAATGCCAGATCCCTTGTGTGCCCTCTCCTCCCCGTTCCTGCTGTCATCTCCTCACGATCAGAAAGCTTATGCATAAACTAGCAAAGTCTTTAAGTCTCCAGCTGCCCAGCCCTACCCTACCTGTAACAGAAATCAGAAAACTGATTTACCACACACCCTTACTTCCTCAGATCTGCTACCTTGGAATAACTAAAGCAAGCTCGAGTTCTTCTCACTATCTTGTAATGACCTGCTACCTATGAATAACCTGGGAAAGTGAATTCTAGTTTGTAATGGCTTTAAAATCTGAGCCACCTCAAGAATTCTTTTTCTTGCCCTGCAAGCATCAACTCAAATATTTTGAAGTCAGAGTCCTATCCACTTCCACAAACCTACCCTGTTCATTGGCACTCCTGTTTCTTCTAGCCCTGTGCATCTTCTAGGACCAAAAGCAGTCCTTTTCATTCAGTTAGCTTGCATAAATTAAAGAATCCCACATATATCTTCTCTTCTCTAAGCACTGGGGAAACGCTTCAACAATTTTGCTTATGTATAAATCTAACCACACTTCTCTACTAAAACCTACCAACTGTTCTCACTGCCCTCAGCATGAGTTTTGGTATCTTCAAAGGAAATGCAAGAGCCATCTTAAAGTAACTGTAAACACTTTACACCTTTATTGCCATCCCCTAATTGAAACTAAAACTTTTGTTATACCATGAAGTGCCTTTACCTCTTTCTTTGGTGTATCTATCTTCCTAAGTACAATGAATCACATTGCTATAAGAATGAAACTTCATGGCTTTCTGTTCCAATAGTACCCCATCATCTTTCTTTCAGCAAAATTAATAGAATCTTTTATTATTTCAGCTTCTTCTTTGTATCTCTTATTAAAAAATACATTGTCTACTATTGAAATCATAATAAATTATTTTGTAATTGTCTGCATCTTGAATTAATAAAAAAATTATCATTTAAAAGCTACCTAACATATCAAACATTTATTACTACTCTATATGCATTAATATATTTGGCATGTACAAAAACCTATGAATTTGGTGTGATTATTCACAGAGAAGTGAATAAATTGTCTAGGTTTTCACAGCACTAAAGCCAGGATTTGAAAGCTGGCAATCAGAGTACAACACCTGTTCTGTAACTACCACATTATACCTAAGAAGATGAGCAGCACAGAAGTAAATAGAAATACAAATGACCAACTAATAGAAGCAAGGGATACATTTATTTGACAATCTAAACACATAACTGTCATCCTATTGACTGTTGATCTATTCCTGATATATTACAAAAATGAAGGTAAATTTACTGGAACCATTATGAGACAATCTGAGGTAAGAGAAATCATGTAAGAACCCATGTTTCCATGCTTCATCAACAAGAGGAGAATACCCAGTAGCTCTCCTCTTTGAAATATAATTCTTATCTATTTATCACCTTAGCCTTTTCTGTATTTCTTCTCGCTCTAATCCCCATTTTTTTGTCCCTACTCTTTGCATAATACATTCTCTCCACCCACAATGGTGCCTCACGTAGCAATATAGAAGACAGAGTGACCAAGATATGAAAGCATAAATAAGAAAATGAGCATGTAGAAGATTTAACAAGTAGTCACTTTGAATTTGCATTGCAAAAAGTGGTACCATGCCTGAGAAAAATATAAAGCAGAGCCTTGTGTGGCAATTATGTCTAACCACTACACACACACACACACACACACACACAATTTAACAAATTTAACAAATAAACTCTGAATCTAGGAACAAAATACATGTCTTGCATCATGTGGATACCAAGAAACATTGGTCTTTGATTAAAGGCATATCACCCACCTTTAAATCACAAGAGATGCTGTGCACTTGCTCTGTCTTGGAGCAAAGAGATGAATAAGATGGAACTGAAAGCCACTCGGAATGTACCTAACATGAATTTCACAATACAGCTCAGATGGAGATGATCACTGTGTTCTCCCTTTTAAATCCTCATTCTTAGCAAATAAAGTCACCTCACAGCATATGTCTCATCAAATCCAGATCAATAAGAGCTTATAATGACACAGAAAGAAATCAAAGACATATTTTACTTCCTGTTCATAGATAATGTGACAGAAGCAAAAAGAGGTCAGTTAGCTTTCCAAGACTACACTCTAGTTACTTCCAGTTACCAACTTAAAAACTGATGCTCCTATGTAACATCTGCCTCTTTCCTGGAGGAACTGGTGGTGCTACCACTGTGACTCAGGGATCTCAAGGATAAATCATCAGTTGTCTTAGGAGCATTATAAAACAAGATAGATAACACCTAAGACAAATCACAAAGAAAACTCAGGGGAAGAGGGTAAATCTATGACAATATATTAATTTAATAAATAAGAGCAACAAATTTAAAATCCCTGAAATTTTAAGATCCTATTTTGTTGTAGGAATCCTGCTGCCTCATTCAAACTTCAAGAATTGTGAATAAGTGCCCAGAATCTTGAACTCTTTAAAACAAATTATGCTACACACTGTAGTTAAGAGACCAACTTCCCCATAGAATTCCTGCTCTCTAGAGTAAAATTTTTTCAAATGAAGTATGATGTAAGGACAGGATAAAACTGTTTCAATTAATTCCATGCATAGGCAGAAGATTTTAGTAGTAGAGTAATGAAAGAAACAACTTTAAAGGATGTTTCCCCACACATTTCCCCTGAAAATAAATACCAAGTTATAAATGCTGCAGCCCTAGGGCATTACTCTGGGTAAGCAGTTAAGGAACTATGTACTCCGGTCATGCCGTGTCTCCTTGTCTCTTCTTACTCTCCACTGGTTCTACTTTTATATAAAATTGAACTTTTGGCTTTTCAGATGCTGCTATCTCCTGTCACTTCTTGATGCAGCCACAGTCAGCCTCACCATAATCTGTGATACTGTGGCTGACAGCAAGCATTTGGACCACATCTCCTTCAAGCTGTTTGTAAATGAAGTTTCAAAGACAACACTACAGTGATAACCAGAGAAAAAGGATTTGAGTATAAAGGCTGCTCCTTTCACAGAATTATTCCAGTTAGTGTAGCAACTTTGTATGCTGTAAAGACATGAGTAGTATGTCCATCTATAGAGAGAAATCTAAGGATAAGAACTTCAAGTAAAAGCAAACAGGTCCTGGTGCCTTGTCCATAAAAATGCTGGATCAAGCACCAACTCTTTCTAGTTTTCACCTGAATTCCAAGACGGATTGGATGAATGGCAAACAGATAATCTTAAGGAAAGTGAAAGAGAGGATAAGATTATGAAAGCCAAGACAGTTTGAGGTACAGGAATGAACAACAAGAACATCTTCATTGCCAATTGTGGCTAAGGGCTTTAAAAAAACAGCTCTTTGTTTTGTTGAATCTTTGTATAGTTCTTTTTGTCTCTATTTTGTTGATTTCTGCTCTGAGTTTGATTATTTCCTGCCATCTACTCCTCTTGGGTGTATCTCCTTCTTTCTGTTCTAGAGTATTCAGCTGTGCTGTCAAACTCTTAGTATATGTTCTCCCAGTTTCTTTTTGGAGGCATTCAGAGCTATGAGGTTTCCTCTCATTTTCATTAAATTCTAAAAAAAAAAAAAAAAAAAAATCCTTGATTTCTTTATTTCTTTCTTGACCAAGCTATCATTGCACAGAGCTTCCATGTGTATAAGGGCATTTTTTTTGTTTTTGTTGTTATTAAAGACCAGCCTTAGTCCATGGTGATCTGATAAGATGTATGGGAGTATTTCAATCTTGTATTTATTGAGGCCTGTTTTGTGGACGACTATACGGTCAATTTTGGAGGAGGTACCATGAGGTGCTGAGAAGAAAGTATATTCTTTCGTTTTGGGATAAAATGTCCTGTAGATATCTGTTTATTTCAGTTGGTTCATAAACTCTGCTACTTTTGCTGTGTCTCTGTTCAGTTTCTGTCTCCATGATCTGTCAGTTGATGAGTGTGGGGTATTGTGCTTTCATATTCACTCAGTTCTAATATGTACTCCTTAATGATTCATTCCAGTCCTTAAGCAAATAACAGTATACTTTAAGGCCTCAGAAAATCATAATGAGTCAACCCCAGGTTAAGTAGACAGAAATAAATAGTTAAGACCAAAATTAATAAATGGGAAATGAAAAATATCAGCAAAACACATTTGATCTTTGAAAGAATAAACAAGTTCAGTGAATCCTTAGACAAAGTAAACAAAAGAAAAAGAAAAGGACCAATTTTGTGTGTGTGTGTGTGTGTGTGTGTGTGTGTGTAAGGTATCTTTATTCAGTACACAAATGGCTGCCACAAGCTTACATATTTGTCACTTTATACTATATTAAGTGTGTAAACTATTACACTTTAATCACAACTAAGGTGAGTCATTGCATTTTATATGTTGGGAGAAGGGGGAAGAGAAAATGAAAATGGAGAGGGAGAGGGAACAGGTGTGGAGGGAGGAAAGCATAGACACAATTTTTCTTATATTACTGTTATAATTTATTATAAGCTATTGCTCTTCATCAAAAAATACCTTATTGTGTTTAATTTTAATTTAAAACTTGACTTGCGGAAACTGGAGAGAGCGCTCAGTGGCTAAGAGAGCTTCTTACATTTTGATTCTCAATACTCACACAGCAACTCACAAACATCTGGAACTCCAGTTCCACTGAATCTGATACTTTCTGCTGGTGTCCATGGGCACCAGAAATGTATATTGGGCACAAACATACATATAAGCAAAACATTCGCACATAAAAAAGCAAACAAACATTTTAAAATTTAAGATTTTAGGTTATGTTTGCTTGCACACATGTGGGATTCTTTAAGGTATGGCCTGTATATGTTTGGGTTTTTTAAGGATACAAAGTGTGTGTGTGTGCGTGTGTGTGTTTCTATACAGTATTCCTGCATATGAGTGAGTTTCTGTAAAATATGCACTATATGCCTGCATGTGTGGGGTTTGATAGACTTCCTGCTGTACTCCCTGCTGTATCCAGCACCCAATGTGGGACTTAAACTCCGTTAAAGGAGTGAGACTCCAATGTCAGCTATTTAACCATATCCTTGTTTCTTAACAATTTGAATGGAAACTGTAGGTTTTTGTTAAGTCAGTACATGATTGGACAGGAGAGAGATAGATGGGGAAAGGTGTAGGAAGGCAGAAGAGGAAGAGAAGAGGAGAAATTCCAAGAGGAGCAGAGATGGAAGCAGATGTGTATGTTTCTCTCGGTGCATCTCTATATTGATGAGGTTGTTATTAAAATTTCTAAGGGTTTCTATGGGTCTTTTTATCTCATATAGAAGGGCACTTTGTATCTTTGTCCATTGCTTGTAAGCTTGTGTAGAGAGGGTTTGTGGATTGAGATTTTAATATATAAACCTGCTTGATAAGCTGCTGGGCTTTGGAGTCATGTTTGTGCCGGGCAGTCACATCCACCCAGGACAGAAGCAGCAAAGGAGCGTTAGAGTGAATGCACCAAAGTTCATAGAGGCCGAGTAGGGCCACCAAGTTAGAGATCCCCGCAGCGCCACACGGCTCCCTGCAGGAACCTGCAAAGCATGGGATAAAGGGTTAAGCTATCCTTTTAGTATTTACCACAACAGGAAACAATCCAGTAGATAATATCAAAGAGTCTCTAAAGTATTGTACTTTAAAACCTTAAAAGTTGTGAAAATACCTAAGATATAAGAAGAGGTATGTAAGCCTCAAAACCACTTTTGTAGAGTTTTAATTTGGTAAATTAAATTATACCTTTTTACAATAAGAGTTCAAAGTTATAATTTTTTGTTTTATTTTCTATCATTTTCCAGAACTCAGCATAACATACAACAAAGACACATGCACCACAATGTTCATAGCAGCCCTATTTATAATAGCCAAAAGCTGGAAAGAAGCCAGATGTCCTTCAGTAGATGAATGGATACAGAAAATGTGGTATATTTAAACAATGGAGTACTAATCAGCTATCAGAAACAATGACTTTATGAAATTCCAAGGAAAATCGATGCATCTAGAGAATATCATCCTGAGTGAGGTATCCCAGTCAAAAAAGAACATACATATTATGTAGTCACTGATAATTGAATACTAGCTCCAGAAAGCTCTGAATACCCCAGAAACAACTCACAGATCATATGAAGCTCAAGAATAACAAAGGCCAAATACTGACAGCCTCAGTCCTTCTTAGGAAAAAAATAAATGTATAGCACCCTCTCAGAGTGTGGTACACCTAGACCTTAAATCATTAATAATCTAAGAGCTAGGAATATAGCCTTGTGACAATTTTTGGTATCCAAAGATCATTATGTTTAATCTATACACACCAAGAAAACTTTGACTGTTTCCATGTTACATTCTGTTCTACATGTACTTTATGCTTATGGTAACTAGTAGGATTTCAATGTAGGCTATCAAAGCTGTAAAAGAATTGCCAAAATGCTTTTAAAAATCTGTACATGTATCTCTCTTCTTTAAATAAAGTTGTAAATAAAAAGAAGGGAATTCTGAAAATTAGGAGAAAGCAACATCACAACTTTTACTTTTAGATACAAAAGACCAAACAAGTTACTATATCAACTGAGAGACATCCAAGCCCAGAGAGATTCACACTAGTATTTCCCAACCTATTCTGTAAAAGATAAGGGGAAGAAATGCTACCAAGCTCCCTCTAAGAAACCAGTGTTGTCCTTAAATCAAGGTCATATAATATACAACAAAAAATAGAGTTCAATCACTCTGATGAACATAGATGAAAAATTTTCTCAACATTATCAAAGAACAAATTCAATAAAAATTACATATACACATGATATATACATACATGTATGTACATAATTTTTTTAAAACAACTTTATTTTACAAAACAAAGATAAATGTACAGATTTTAAACATTTTTTGCTTAAAATTATACATTTTTGTCAGTACTTTTTTTTTCAGATTTTAACATAATTTTTACATAAAACTATATGAATATATTTTTTACTCAGTACTTGATTTTTTTTAAAGGTTTGATAGTATGCCTGAAAACTTAATAGTTACAATGAGCTAAAGTACATGTAAAACAAAATGTAACATGGAAATAGTTAAAGTTTTCTTGTTTTGTAAATATTTTTTTGTTTTGTTTAGTTTTCTTAATTTCTTGGACTTCATACAGTCTGTGAGTTGTTTCTGGGGGAGTGCAAGCCTCTGGGGTTAGCATCCCACTATCAGTGACTGCATATTATGACTGTTCTTTTGTGACTGGGTTATCTCACTCAGGATGATATTCTCTAGATGCAGCCATTTTCTTAAGAATTTGGTTAAGTCATTGTTTCTGGTGGCTGAGTAGTATTCCATTGTGTATATGTACCACAATTTTTATCCATTCATCTTCTGAAGGACATCTGGGTTCTTTCCAGCTTCTGGCTATTATAAATAGAGCTGCTGTGAACATTGTGGTGCATATATCTTTGTTGTGTATTAAAGTGTCTCTGGGGTATATGCCCAGAAGTGGAATAGCTGGGTCTTCAGGTAGTACTATATCCAATTTTCTGAGGTATCGCCAGACAGATTTCCAGAGTGGTTGTATTAGCTTGCAACCCCACCAACAGTGGAGAAGTGTTCCTCTTTCTCCACAGCCTCGTCAGCATCTGCTGTCATCTGAGTTTTGGATCTTGGCCAATCTGACTGGTGTGAGGTGGAATTTCAGGGTTGTTTTGATTTGCATTTCCCTGATGGCTAAGGATGTCGAGCACTTCCTCAGGTGTTTCTCGGCCATTCGGCGTTCCTCAACTGAAAACGTTTTGTTTAGCTCTGTACCCCATTTTTAATAGGGTTATTTGATTCTCTGGTGTCTAGCTTTTTGAGTTCCTTGTACACCTTGGATATTAGGCCTCTATCTAATGTGGTGTTGGTAAAGATCTTTTCCCATTCTGTTGGTTGCCGTTTTGTTTTCTTGACGATGTCCTTAGCCTTACAGAAACTTTGCAATCTCATTAAGTCCCATTTGTTAATCTTTGACCTTAGAGCTTGAGCCATTGGTGTTTTGTTCAGGAAATTTTCTCCTGTGCCTATGTGTTCTAAGGTTTTCCCTACTTTCTCATCTAATAGTTTCAGTGTATCTGGTTTAATGTTGAGATCTTTGATCCACTTACACTTGAGCTTTGTACAAGGAGATAAGAGAAAGGGTCTATTTTCATTCTTTTGCATGCTGAGTGCCAGTTGGACCAGCCATGTATGTACATAAATTTTATATAAATTTATCACACAGATAGATAGATGATAGATAGATAGATAGATAGATAGATAGATAGATAGATAGATAGATAGATAGATAGATAGATAGATTTTCTGGGCTTGGACATTTCTTAGTTGATAGATTACAAACATTGATTCAACTTCATTCAAAGCCTTATTTGTATACTATATGAAAGATGTAGAGACATGAGAAATGCAAAAGGTCATTTTTACAGATCTTACATAGTTAGAAGCCTAAATGTCAGTGTAAAAACAATTAGTAATAGCCAGAGCAATATGTTCTCACTATAGTCCAGCAGGAGAGATCAGGTGGACTAAATTGGGAGTGAGAAGAAAATCAGAGAAAAGAACAGAATATGAGGAGAGACAATTAATACAAAGGGCCTTACTACCATACCTACTATAATACAAGCTTCTTAAAATGTGTACATATATAAAAAAGTTTAAATGGAATTAAACAAGGGAAACAAAGCCCTACCTGGTTAGTTTTCACCATCAAATCAAACTTTCATTGATGAGAATGAGCTACATCTAATTGTTGGCCAAAGAGACTCCATGAATACCTCAAAATAATTCAGGTTATTGCCACAGCTATTGGTTTCTCTCTGCAATGGTGGTAAGATCTTATTGTTAAAGGCAACCTTTGCATATGTCACTGAACAAGAAAATTAGTTGAGCTGATGCCTAATTATAGCCTTCATCCCTACTGACTACTATTGATGATACTAAAAGTACTCTTTAAACTACCAGAGAAGAAAGATAAACAAAATCTCACCCACAAACCATTTGTTCTACAGTGGTGATGAACTGTCTGTACATTATTCTGGTACAATAGTGGCACAAATGTTCTGGGAGTAACCAACCACCATTTTATTGGATTTAAGATCCCCTCCATGAGATGTGACCCATGTCTGACACTGCTCTGTTGGCCAAGAACCTAAGACTACCTAGACTATGGGCCAAGGAGAAAATCAAATACTATTTTTTTCTATATGAAGGTAGCAGTAAGATTACTGCCAATGAAATTCTATTATACCCATAAATAAGCCTTGCTCAGCCATCATCAGAGATGCTTTCTCCTGAAGTAGATGGGAACAAATACTGAGATCCACAGCAGAATAATGTGCAGTGACCCTGGAACAGTCGGTCCTAAAGGAGATGTCTTCATCAAAACTCTCCCCTCAGAGCTCAGGAAGCTATGCAGAAAAGCAGCTGGAAAGATTGTGAGAGACAGAAGGGTTGCATGACACAAAGGATGCATTTGTAGCAGCATGCTCAAGGATGCTCAAGGGTGTTCAGCATGCTCAAGGGCTAAGCCAGATGGGGTTCTATGATTAAGAAACAAAAGTGGACACAAGCCCCCATTATAAAAAGCCATTTCCCATAAATAATAGCTTACAAGAAACTAATTTTTTTATTTTATTTATACACTCAAGATTTAATTCCCTCCCAGTCCACCCTCCTACTGTTGCCCATCCTATACCTCCTCCCTGCCTCCCAATGTCCACAAGGATGTTCCTACCCCACCCACCTCACCAGACCTCTAAACTCCCTTGGGGCCTCCAGTCTCTTGAGGGTTAAGTGCTTCTTCTCTTACTGAACCCAGATGCAAGAGCCCTCGGCTGCATATGTGTTGGGGAACTCTTATCTCCTAGTGTTTGCTGCCTGGTTGAAAATCCAGTGTCTGAGAGATCTCAAGGCTCCAGATTAATTGAGATTTCTGATTCTCTTACATGGTTGCCCTCCTCCTCAGCTTCCTCTAGCTTTTCCCTAATTCGATCACAGGGGTCAGCAGTTTCTGTGGGTTGGTTGGGTACAAATATCTGCATCTGACTCTAACCTTTTCCCCATTTTTATTGAATATATTTTATTTACATTTTGAATGTTATACCCTTTCCCAGATTCCCCTCCATATTCCCTATTCCATCACCCCTCTACCTGCCTCTATGAGGCTGTTCGTCCACACACACCTTTCCACATCCCCACCCTGACATTCCTCTACACTGAAGCATCAAACCTTGACAGGACCAAGGACTTCTCCCATTGTTGCCCAACAAGGCGATCCTCTGCTATATGTGCAACTGGAGGCAGAGGTCTGTACATGTGTAATCTTTGGATAGTGGTTTAATGTCTAGAAGCTCTGGTTGTTGGTATTGTTGTTCTTATGGGGTTATAAGCCCCTTCAGTTCCTTCAATTCTTTCTTTAACTCCTCCATTAAAGACCCTGTTCTCAATTCTATGGTTGGCTGTGAGCATCTGCCTCTGTATTTGTTATGCTCTGGCAGAGCATCTCAAGAGATAACTATATCGGGCTCCTGTCAGCATGCATGTGACATCAGCAATAGTGTTTGGGTTTAGTGGCTATATATGGGATAGATCCCCAGTTGGGGTAGTTTCTAGATAGCCTTTCCTTCGGTTTCTGCTCCAAGCTTTATCTCCATACTTCTTCATAAGAATATTTTTGTTCCCCCTTCTAAGGACTGAAGCATCCACACTTTGATCATCTTTCTTGAGTTTCATATGATCTGCGACTTGTATCTTGGCTATTCCAAGATTAAAGGCTAATATCCACTTATCAGTGAGTGCATGCCATGGGTGTATTTTTGTAATTGAGTTACCTCACTAATGATGATAGATCCATCCATTTGCCTAAGAATTTCATGAATTCATTATTTCTAACAACTAAGTAGCACTCCATTGTGTAAATGTACCACATATTCTGTATCCATTCCTCTGTGGAAGGACATCTAGGTTCCTTCCATATCCTGGCTATTATTTTTTTTAAAGGCTGCTCTAAACATAGTGGAGAATGTGTCTTTGTTATAGGTTAAAGCATCTTTTGGGTATATGCCCAGGAGTGGTATAGCTGGGTCTTCAGGTAGTACTATGTCAAATTTTCAGAAGAACCGTCAGACTGATTTCCAGAGTGGTTGTACCATCTTGTAATCCCACCAACAATGAAGGATTTCTCTTTGCCCACATCCTCACCAGCATCTGCTGTCACCTGAATTTTTGATCTTAGCCATTCTGACTGGTGTGAGGTGGAATCTCAGGGTTGTTTCTATTTGCATTTCCCTGATGACTATGGATGATGAACATTTCTTTAAGTGCTTCTCAACCATTCCTCAGTTGAGAATTCTTTGTTTAGCCATTTTTAATAGGGTCATTTGATTCTCTAGAGTCTAACTTCTTGAGTTCTTTGTATATTTTAGCTATTAGCCCCCTATCATATGTAGGATTGGTAAGTATCTTTTCCTAATCTGTTTTTATTCAGAATTTTTTGCATTTATATTTCAGATATTATCCCCTTCCCCCAGTACCATCCCCCTCCCAATGCCTCCCTTTGAGGTGGGAGAAGATGCTCCCTCTCCCAACCACCGTCTCCCACCTCAGCACACTGGCACCCCCCTACACTGAGAAAATGAGCATTCACTATATCACAATGATACTCATACATCAGTCTTTATGCTGCACTGTCCACAATAGCTAAAGTTAAGCTTATGAATTAAAATTCAAGCAATAGGTCTGCATAGAGTTAACAGTATGAGTCATTAATGCGTGACTTATTGAAGACTACATCACTTACACAAATTCATGTGTAATAGTCATGTAGAATAAGAGATAGGGCATTGATCCCACTGCTATTTCTGTCATAGGGTGGGATGGTACCACCATAGTATAGTAAGACACTAAATAGGTAAACATAAATTAGAAGAACTGATAAATGAAGAGCCTGAGATTAAAAGTTATCCACTGAACCACTAGGGTCCTGAAAAAGGATCTGTCCCATTCCTGACCCTAAGACTTAGTCACATGTTTGAAGCAGAAGTAAAGAAAAAGAACTTTAGATTCCTGCCACACATTTTGGTAGCAATTAGTTTGAGTCACATATAAAGTTAAGTATAATTTAACAAAGTTAACAAAATGCTGTGCATATTTTGAGTATGCCACTGAGAAGTAGCACAAATTCAGATTTCACCATCAGATAAGATCCTATGACAATGTTGACAAGGTATTCTACGTCATATTAGAAAAAGAGATGACCCTAGAGTCAGAACGCCAAAAAAAGAAATCAGGAGTCACAGAAGCAAGCATTTCCAATAGATTACAAGAGATCGAAGAGAGAATCTCGGGGGCAGAAGACAACATTGCAAACATAGACAAAACAGCCAGAGAAAATGCAAAAAACAAAAAGCTCCTAACCCAAAATGTCCAGGAAATCGAAGACACAATGAGAAGACCGAACCAAAGGATAATAGAAATAGAAGAGGGAGAAGAGTATCAACTAAAAGGCACAGTAAATATCTTCAACAAAATCATAGAAGAAAACTTCCCTACCCTCAAGAATGAGATGACCACGAGCATAAAAGAAGCCTTCAGAACTCCAAATAGGTTGGACCAGAAAAGAAATACCTCCCGACACATAATAGTAAAAACATCAAGTACCCAAAGTAAAGAAAGAGGGAAAAAGGTCAGGTAACATATAAAGGCAGACCAATCAGACTCACACCCGATTTCTCAACAGAGACTATGAAAGCTAGAAGAGTCTGGACAGACATCATGCACTCCTTAAGAGAGCACAAGTGCCAGCCCAAGCTGCTATACCCAGCAAAACTATCAATCACCATTGATGGAGAGACGAAGATATTTCAAGACAAATCAAAATTCACACAATATCTGACCACAAACCCAGCACTACAACGAATTATAGGTGGAAAACCCAATACAAGGAGGGAAAATACAGCCTAGTAAAAACAAGAAAACTCCTAAACAAGAAACTAAAAGAAGAAAAAAATACAGACACAACTCAACCCAAAAAAGCAATAATGGCAGGAAACAGAAACAACTATTCCTTGATATCTATTAACATAAATGGTCTCAACTCCCCAATAAAGAGACATAGACTATCAGACTGGATACATAAACAAAATCCAGCCTTTTGCTGCATACAGGAAACTCATCTCAGACATGAAGACAGACACTATCTCAGAGTAAAAGGGTGGGAAAAAAACTTCCAAACAAACAGCTCCAAGAAGCAAGCTGGAGTGGCTATTCTAATATCGAATAAAGTAAATTTCCAACCAAAAGTTATCAAAAAAGATAAGGAAGGACACTTTTTACTCATTACCGGGGAAATCTGTCAGGAGGAACTCTCAATCCTTAACATATATGCTCCAAATAAAAAATCACCCACATTCATAAAAGAAACCCTACTAAAGCTCAAAAAATACATTTCACCCCACACAATAATAGTGGCAGACGTTAATACCCCACTCTCACCAATGGACAGATCAGGGAAACAGAAACTGAACAAGGACACTGCAAAACTAGCAGAGACTTTGAACCAACTAGAATTAATAGATATATACAGAACATACTATCCCAAAGTAAAAGAATACACCTTCTTCTCACCACCGCATGGCACCTTATTGAAAATTGACCACATAATTGGACACAGAACAAGCCTCCATCGATATAAGAAGATTGAAATACTCCCATGCATCCTCTCAGATCACCATGGTCTACGACTGGTCTTTAACAACAACAAAGGCAACAAAAAGCCCACATACACATGGAAACTAAACAATGCTCTGTTAAAGGATAGCAGGGTCAAAGAAGAAATAAAGAAAGAAATTAAGGATTTTCTAGAATTTAACGAAAACGAAAACACAACATACCCAAACCTATGGGATGCAATGAAAGCAGTATTGAGAGGAAAACTCATAGCCCTAAGTGCTTCCAAAAAGAAACTGGAGAGAGCTCACATCAACAACCTGATAGCACAGTTAAAAGCCCTAGAACAAAAGGAAGCAGATATACCCAAAAAGAGTAGACAGCAAGAAATAATCAAAATTAGGGCAGAAATAGACCAAATAGAAACAAAAAGAACCATTGAAAAAATCAACAAAACCAAGAGTTGGTTCTTTGAGAAAATCAACAAGATTGATAAACCCCTAGCCAGACTAACTAGAGGGCAAAGAGAGAGTATCCAAATTAACAAAATCGGAAAGGAAAGTGGTGACATAACAACTGAAACTAAGGAAATTCAGGAAATCATCAGATCCTACTACAAAAACTTATACTCCACAAAATTGGAAAATCTGGAGGAAATGGACAAATTCCTAGACAGATACAAGATCCCAAAGTTAAACCAGGACCAAGTAAACCATCTAAATAACCCTATAACACCTAAAGAAATAGAAGAAGTCATCAAAAGCCTCCCAACCAAAAAAAGCCAGGTCCAGACGGGTTCAGTGCAGAATTTTATCAGACATTTATTGGGGATATAACACCAATACTCGCCAAACTATTCAGAAAGATAGAATCAGATGGAATATTACTTAACTCATTTTTTGAGGCTACAATAACCCTCGTAACTAAACCACACAAAGACCCTACAAGAAAAGAGAACTTCAGACCAATCTCACTTATGAACATTGATGCAAAAATACTCAACAAAATCCTTGCAAACCGAATCCAAGAACACATCAAAACGATCATTCATCATGACCAAGTAGGCTTTATCCCTGGGATGCAGGGATGGTTTAACATAAGGAAATCCATCAACGTAATCCACCATATAAACAAACTCAAAGACCAAAATCACATGGTCATCTCACTAGATGCTGAGAAAGCATTCGACAAAATCCAACACCCCTTCATGTTAAAAGTCCTGGAAAGAACAGGAATCCAAGGCCCATACTTAAACACAATAAAAGCAATATACAGCAAACCAACAGCCAACATCAAACTTAATGTTGAGAAACTTGAAGCAATCCCACTAAAATCAGGGACTCGACAAGGCTGACCACTCTCCCCCTACCTATTCAACATAGTACTGGAAGTCCTGGCTGGAGCAATTAGACAGCAAAAGGAGATCAAGGGAATACAAATCGGAAAGGAAGAGATAAAAACATCACTCTTTGCCGATGACATGACAGTGTACTTGAGTGACCCCAAAAATTCCACCAGAGAACTCCTACAGCTGATAAACAAGTTCAGCAAAGTGGCTGGATATAAAATTAACTCAAACAAATCAGTAGCCTTCCTGTACTCAAAGGACAAACATGTGGAGAAAGAAATTAGGGAAAACGTACCCTTCACAATCGTTACAAAAACTATGAAATACCTTGGTGTGACTCTAACTAAGCAAGTGAAGGACCTGTATGACAAGAACTTCAAACCACTAAAGAAAGAAATTGAGGAGGATCTCAGAAAATGGAAAGATCTCCCATGCATGAGCATGGGAAAAATCAACATTTTAAAAATGGCCATCCTACCAAAAGCAATCTACAGATTCAATGCAATCCCCATCAAAATTCCAACCCAGTTCTTCATGGAATTGGAAAGATCAATGTGCAACTTCATATGGAATAACAAAAGACCTAGAATAGCGAAATCCATCCTCAAAAACAAAAAAAAACATCTGCGGGTATCACTATTCCCTGACCTCAAGCTATATTACAAGGCAATTGTGTTGAAAACTGCACGGTACTAGTACAGAAATAGGCATGTGGATCAATGGAATAGAATAGAAGATTCAGAAATGAGCCCTCATTTGTATGGTCACCTGATTTTTGACAAAGGAGCAGTAAACATTCAATGAAAAAACGACAGCCTATTCAACAAATGGTGCTGGTCCAACTGGCACTCAGCATGCAAAAGAATGAAAATAGACCCGTTCTTATCTCCTTGTACAAAGTTCAAGTGTAAGTGGATCAAAGATCTCAACATTAAACCAGATACACTGAATCTATTAGATGAGAAAGTAGGGAAAACCTTAGAACACATAGGTACAGGAGAAAATTTCCTGAACAAAACACCAATGGCTCAAGCTCTAAGGTCAAAGATTAACAAATGGGACTTAATGAGATTGCAAAGTTTTTGTAAGGCTAAAGACATCGTCAAGAAAACAAAACAGCAACCAACAGAATGGGAAAAGATCTTCACCAACACCACATCAGATAGAGGCCTAATATCCAAGGTGTACAAGGAACTCATAAAGCTAGACACCAGAGAATCAAATAACCCTATTAAAAAATGGGGTACAGAGCTAAACAAAACATTTTCAGTTGAGGAACACCAAATGGCCGAGAAACACCTGAGGAAGTGCTCGACATCCTTAGCCATCAGGGAAATGCAAATCAAAACAACCCTGTGATACCACCTCACATTAGTCAGATTGGCCAAGATTCAAAACTCAGATGACAGCAGATGCTGGCGAGGCTGCGGAGAAAGAGGAACACTTCTCCACTCTTGGTGGGGTTGCAAGCTAATACAACCACTCTGGAAATCTGTCTGGCGATACCTCAGAAAATTGGATATAGTACTACCTGAAGACCCAGCTATTCCACTTCTGGGCATATACCCCAGAGACACTTTAATACACAACGAAGATATATGCACCACAATGTTCATAGCGGCTCTAACTATAATAGCCAGAAGCTGGAAGGAACCCAGATGTCCTTCAGAAGATGAATGGATACAAAAATTGTGGTACATATACACAATGGAATACTACTCAGCCACCAGAAACAATGACTTAACCAAATTCTTAAGAAAATGGCTGCATCTAGAGAAGATCATCCTGAGTTAGATAACCCAGTCACAAAAGAACAGTCATAATATGCAGTCACTGATAGTGGGATGCTAACCCCAGAGGCTTGCACTCCCCCAGAAACAACTCACAGACTGTATGAAGTCCAAGAAATAAAGAAAACAAAAAAATAGACATATATTTACAAAACAAGAACACTTTGACTATTTCCATGTTGCGTTTTGTTTTGCATGTACTTTACACTTATTGTAACTATTAGGTTTTCAATGCATACTGTCAAGCCCTTGAAAAAAATCAAGTACTGGCTAAAAAATATATATTCACATGGTTTTATGTAAAAATTATTTCAATGTCTGAAAAAACAGTACTGACAAAAATGTATAATTTTAAGCAAAAAAATGTTTAAAATCTCTACATTTATCTTTGTTTTGTAAAATAAAGTCATTTAAAAAAATAAATAAATTCAAAATGATTTTATCTACCACCCTCATATGATTACTAAAATTTAAATGCTTTAAAATCAAATTTAGGTATCAGTTCATCAGTCTTTTATTGCAATGGACCTATGATCACTACCATATTAGATTACCTCCAGTCAGTGCTGGACTTTCTATCTCTGTCCCTCAAAATTCTAGAGCAGTAATTGTCTCTTTGTTCTGTTTCATATTCAGCTAAAACTTAAAGATCCAAACATGCAATAGGAAAAGAACATAAAACTATATACACTTGGTGGGTTTCTGCAGTTTGCAATTTTTTTTCGAAAAAAGATTGCATGATATTTATATTCTAATATGACAGATCAGTGAGAGATTACAATGCTGAAGTGATATAATCAAACTGTCACTATTTCTTAAATTGAGATTTTTTTTTAATTGTCATAAGGTTTTTATTCTTTAACAAATGGTCAGCTCTGTAAACATACATGGAAGTAATATTATATAGATTGAGTAGATTGTGTTTAAGAATATGTATGTGTATATGCATATACGTCTATAACAACAATTAATGAAAAATAGGTCATGAATTTGAAAGGTATCAGGAGGGATATATAGGAGTGCTTAGAGGGAGGGGATGAAAGTGGAAAAATTGAAGTAATTACATTGTCATATCAAAACTAAAAGAGTTAATTTTAAAACAATGGAAGTTTTTTCCTTTAATCTCTGTGATTTTTTTCCAGTGAGCATAGAACAAAAAAAAAAAAATAATAATGAGCTCTCAGTAGACCCCAACCCTCAATAGGTGAGATAATTTCTGAAGATGTTGATAGTTCTGCTAGAACAGACTTTATGAAGCTGTGTAGTCCCCAGACACTCAGAAGTCACTGATGAATTCCTATGTGTAACTTTAACTAAAGAAATCTAACCTGCAGGGGAGTAAAGAACTCTATCACAGTCAAGTTCCTACAGGATAACATGAATAATGCAAGCAGTGGAGCAAGAGAACAGGGTGTGCCTTCTCTGTGTTTAGTTCTGAGCCAAAAACTTTAAATATGCATTAAGGAATGTGAAAAGCATTTAGCATAATATATAACAGAGAGGCAATTACCACAAAAAAAAAAAAAAGAGCAGTAGTCTTGGATACAGTCATCACACAAAATTAATGCATAGCACTAATGATGATGGTGGTGACAGTGGTGTTAAACATTATAGAGTTACCTTTTCTATGATTTACATTTTTCTCTAAATGTTTTACATGTGGACTGAGGAGGATCTGAGTTCCACACACAGTAGATAGATGAGTGCTTATATGCTCTGAGTTGGACAGGGCCAGGGAGATCTCTATGGCTAACTAGCCAACCAGATTAACATAATCATCATGCATCAGACAAAAAAAGAGGCTCTTTTTCAAAAATCCAACATGATCAATATCTGTGAAAAAGTATCTGATCTTGACCTCTGACCTCCAGATACTAGTAAACACAGTCATGCATACCCATATGCACATATTCAAAAAAACCTTCTATATGTATATGTAAACATATTGAATGTTTACAATAATCACATGAATACCTTCCTACTGTTTTTCTTGCTAAATGTAGGCAAAAAACTATTATTCACAGAAGTTAGGGATCTTGAATCTCTGACATTAGCTGGCAGTTAAAACATCATATGTAATTAAGAGCCAGAGCCTCTTAAAACTTTTTACAGAAAAGATGTGCTGCTCCTCACTGTCACAGCTGAGGTTACAGCATTGCTTATCAGCTTCAAAGTTGCTCATTTACCAAGTAGTTATAAGGCATCAGTTATGATATTCACAGGAAGAGACAATGAATTGTCCTCTACTTTGAGAGCTTATATTTTGAAAGGAAAAACAAACTTACAATTATTATAATCAAACCAATAGAACAGTGATATCATAAATAGTTTGGAAACTTAATTCTACTTCAGAATAAAAGTGGTCAGGAAATACTTCACAGAGCAGGTGGTTTTAAAGTAGAACTCTAAGGTTTGCTGTATAGGAAAGGGACATAAGTTATTCCAGGCAGAGCAAGCAGCAACTTCTTAGGGAACCAAGGACCACTTGTGAACATTTATCCATGAACAGGGAATAGTGGAGGCACCAGAAGAAGAAAGAAGATTCTGTGATGCCAGTGAAGCCACTATTGATATACAGCTTCAACCAGCACATACAAAAAAGAAAAAAAGGAAAAAAAACATGCTTTAGTTACATCACTGATGTTTCATCTCTCTATTAAGAAAGGATAATTTTTTCTAGTTCCATTCATTTGATTACAAATTTCATGATGTGATTTTTAACAGTTGAGTAATATTCCATTGTATAGATGTACCATGTCTTCATTATCTATTTTTCTGTTGAGGGACATCTAGGTTGTTATGATTTTCTGGCTATAATTAATAGAACAGCAATAAATAGTTGAGCAACTGTTTTTGTGGTAGGATGTAGCATTGTTTGGCTAGATTCCTAAGAGTAGTATAGCTGGATTCTGAAGTAGATTGATTCCCATCTTTCTGAGGAACTGACATATTGGTTTCCATAGTTGCTGTACAAGTTTGAATTTCCATCAACACTAGATAAGTGTTCCCCTTGCTCCACATCCTTGCTGGCATGAGCTTATGTTATTGATCTAACAAGTGTAAGATAAAATTAAAAAATAGTTTTGCATTTCCCTGATGACTAGGGATGTTGAACATTCCTTTAAGTGTTTCTCAGTCATTTGAATTTCCTCTGTTGAGAATTCTCTGTTTGGATCTGTAACCTATTTTTAATTAAATAATTTGGGTTTTGGATATTGTAGTTTCTTGGGTTCTTCATATATTTTGGTTATTAGTCCTCTATCAGATGGGCAGTTGGTAAAAGTCTTTTCCCATTCTGTAGGCTGCCACTTTATCTTTGCTTTACAAAAGCTTTTCAGTTTCATGAGGTCCCATTTATTAACCATTGACCGAAGTGTCTGCACTAACAGTGTTCTGTTCAGAAAGTTGTCTTCTGTGCCAATGTCCACTTTCTCTTCTGTCAGGTTCAGTGAATCTGGCTTTATATTTAGGTCCTTGATGCACTTTCTGGTAAGTTTTGTGTGGGATAATCAGTATAAATTTATTTGCACTGTTCTTTATACAGACATAAATCCACACACTTTATTTTTTATAAAAAGACAAAAACAAAAAATGCACGCTGAAAAGACATCTTCAACAAATGGTGTTGCTCAAACTAGAATATCTATGTCATTTTGAACATTGTTAAGGGGGCCTAAATGTCTTATATACCAAAATGTCACAAGAACTGAAATTATTCATGGGAATAATTTGGTCTACTGGTTATAATTGGTATAGGTTTCAAGACTCTAAGAACATCCAAATAGTAGAAAAAAACCTTGGATGTAATTTTAAATTATACATTTTTTGATAAGAAGCGATAACCAGATCAATAACCTATTTCACAATGTCCCATGATAAATTGCTTTGGCAGGTTTCCTTTCTAAGTTAAGTGTTAATAACTTATTTTAAAGTTATTATCCTGGGTATTTTAAATAAATAAGGCAAAAGGAAGCAGCAGAAGAAACTTTACCCAAATTGTATTTCTGAAAATATTCTTGTACTGGGTGCAGCTGGGTTAAGAAATATTTCTTAATATTTTATATTAGTTATTGATAACTAATGGTGTCAACAATTAATCATATGTTTCAAAATAGGTAGTAGAGAGGATGAAGAAATTTTTCAACATGATAAATGTTATGATCAAGGTAATAGACATGCCTGATAAAAAGATTACTACACATTTCCATACATGTATTGATATAATATATTATAGCCCATAATTATATGTTACCAAGTGTCATTTAAAATACAGCTTTTAGGGGAAAAAGAGGATAACATATGAAATTTAAATACAGAGAATATCCAATAAAAATTGTAATAAAAATAAATAAAATACAGGTTTTTTTAATTTGGGAAGAAATACATTTTTTTTTTATTTTAGTAACAAAATTTCACCCTTCCCCTTCCTCCCACCAAACTCTCCCATATAACTTTCCACACTCTCCTTCAAATTCATGGCTCCTTTCTTCACTAAATTGTTATATATATCCTGTTCAGTCCATACACTGTTACTTGCATGTATACTTTCAGGGATGACCTAAGACTACAAACTTAAATGGGCTTTACATTTTTACTTAGCTTAAATATTCAAATTTCTCAAGCCATGATAGAAGCAGGTATCAGGAAGATAATAAGTTCCACAAGATTCCAGAGAGGCAGCTCAGTGCTGTGCTTGCATGCAATGCTAGGACACCATGCAGTTTTGGCCTACTAAGGAAAGACACAAAGGTAGTAATATGATGTCTTTATTTTTATGACCATTTTTTTGATATCTCACAGAAATCAGATCCACTCAACAATATGTTTTTTAATCATATTTCATCCATTATTTTTCTCCTTCATTTCATCCCTATGTTATTTTTGCCCCCACAACTTCTTCACAGCATTTTTTACCTCTGCATTTCTGAGTGTGTAGATGATAGGGTTCAGCATAGGAGTGATTACTGTGTAAAACACAGCTACAAGTTTGTCTTCAGTGAAAGTAGAGGAAGGTCTCATGTAGAGGAAGATGGCAGGTCCAAAGAATAAGACAACCACTGTAATGTGAGAGGCACAGGTGGAGAGAGCCTTGTGTCTCCCCTTTGCAGAATGATTCCTCAAGTTGACCAGAATGATTACATAGGAGGACAACAAGACAAGGAAGGAACACAAAGCAATTAAGCCACTATTCGCCATTACAATGACACTTTCCATGAACGTGTCAGTGCAAGCCAGCTTGAATAATGGCTGGAGGTCACAGAAGTAGTGGTCAATCACATTAGGACCACAGAAGGGCAACTGAATAGTGATAAGAACCTGAATTATAGAATGCAGGAAGCCCCCTAGCCAAGAAACAGCCACAAGCATGTGACACACTTGACGATTCATGATGTTCATGTAATGAAGAGGTTTGCAGATGGCCACGTAGCGGTCATAGGCCATAACCACAAGCAAAAATATCTCAGCCACACCCAAGAAATGGAAGAAGAATATCTGAGCCAGACAGCCCTTCAGAGAGATGGTTTTAACTTTAGCAAGTAAATCAGTGATGAACTTAGGGACAACAGTTGAGGAGTAGCAGATCTCCACTAGGGACAGTGAGCTGAGGAAAATATACATGGGAGAACACAAACTCTTACTGACATTGACCATTACAACAATGAGGCCATTGCCCAACACTGTGGCCAGGTACACAGGAAGAAACAATGCAAAGCACACCTTCTGCACCTCTGAATCCTGGAAAAGACCAGTGATGATCAGTTCAGTCACATTATTTGCCCTGGCCATGGGTTCAGTTGAGGAGTAGTGGACATCAGGCAGTGAGCATCCTGAAATACAACATTGTAGCACAAGTTTACACCATTGACCACTTACTAATCATTCCATTAGACAACAGGAAATAATTCAGAATTCAACAAAGCATTCTAATATGATATTTTAGTTTTACTTAGTTTTATCATTGGAAAATAGAAATCCATAGAAATTATTACTCTCCCATAACCACACAGACAGAGGTCAATTCTGGGTCCAGAACCAGTCTAGCTTTCAGCCTGTTGATGTTGATGACAACATATTTTGAGTTTGGGTAGCTATTCAAGTTCTGAACATGTATTTATTTATACATCCTCACTGTATCTTGATACTTCTTCTTGAAGAATTACCTTGGCATACTTCTTCATCTCTAAATTTATTTCTTTCTTCTATATCTCAAAGAGTATCTAGTTTTTATTGTATCAAAATGAAAATATGTCTTGCCAGTAATTTATATTACCATGATAATCATAAAACATAAAAAGAAACACTTAAAAAGCCAATCAAGGCTTTTTACTTGTGAAGGTGATTAGCAGAAGAGAGCCAACAAAAGTAATGGTTTGGTCTCATATTCCATTGTAAACATGAAAAGCAGCACAACCACTCTAAAGAACAAACTGCCATCAAATGTATGTACAGGTAATTAAATTACTATGTTGAACAGAAAGTCTAACTCTATACACAAGTGTTGGGCACAGTGTATGGGGTAATTGGAACCTCTTTTAATGCAATTTCATTGGAACCTCTTTTAAAGCAATTTTCTCAAACTTCACATTTAGGAATACCATCTTGTTATCTTAAAATCAGTCAAGGTCACAGTATTTAAATATTGTAAATCATGAAACACAGCAAATCAGATATTTGTATATTAAGAAGCACCATTTACAAGTACACAACTTGATAGAGATGATCAAGAGAAATTTTTCTTCCCTGCTACAGGAATAAAAAGCACTCCTAGCCACACCCATCCAGAGGAGACAGAATGAACTTGGAAGAAAATAGTCCCTTACCCTCACCTCTCCTCCTGTTAAATGAATATTTCAGATAATGTACTTCATGAGTTTCTTTCAATGTGGAGTATAAGCATGACACTGTGTTTGGTCAAGTACATCTAGTGCTGACATGCCTGTGTGTATGTTTCCCAAACTCTTGAGTAGACTATACAAAAGCTACTTGGGGCAAATTTAAGCCACCGTCTTCCTTATCATCTTTATCACATACAAGGAAATGCTTTCTGCTCACTCAAGTGCCTCTGTTCTGTTACAGGAAGCAAAGATACTAAATTTCCTACAAACACAGAATGTATAAACTTATACTATTTTACAAGAGAAAATGTAATAATATATATACATAAATATATCAAAGCTAAAATATATACACTTACAATTATGAGAAAAATATGAGATATCACTTGTAGATAGGAGAATTGAGTAAATCTACAGTGTTTTTGAACTTTATTCTATATTCCTTTAGAAATTACCCTTGTCTCTGAAAATATCTTTGTGTGTGTCTTTCTCTTTGATTCTCTATCTCTGTCTCTGTCTCTGTCCCCCTCCTCTCTCTCTCTCTATCTCCTTCTGCTCCATGTCTCCCTCTCCCCTTTTCTGCTCCCACTCACCCATTCTAACTCTGTCTGCTACTTAAATGGTAAATATCTCCTAATTTGCTTTATACTAGGACATATGATATGCAGACCATGGCTAGCAGAAACTATAAGACATTTGTCTAATGTAACTGACCTGAAGTAAAGTAATACAACCCCTACCAATCATGAGCTCCAATTTGGTAATTCCCAAATAGTACTTTTAAAAATGTATAATTGTAACAGAATTTTGGCATCATTAAACTTTATACTATTAATTTTACATCATAAGAAAAGTTATAATCTTAGTTCTTTACTCTTCCCTAAACTTACCTTATTTCAAAAACAAATTCTTATAGCTCTAAGAAATATTTGACTAGCCCAACACCTTACATCATCTGATAAATTCCATATTTTTCATCTAGTCACACCACCTACCTTTATATTGGAACAGCCGTTGTACTCTTCTGTTTCCTTGGAATAAGAAATTAGACAGCATGAATTTTAAATGCACTTAATGTGCCTCCAAGTTAGAATAATGTCAGGTACTTTGCTAGAATACAACACTAATCAAGTTTGTTCAGACTTAGGAAAACCGAGATAGAATAACTGGATTGTTATCTGAAAATTGATCCTAGAGTAAGCAAGATCTATGGGATAATGTTACCAACTATCTGAATTATCACAAAAGACCCTCAGATCATACCCAACTAAGCCACTCTGGGGGGGGGGGTGCTAAAAAAATTAAAGAAAGATTACTCTAACTCCTTCTATCCATACATAAAGTGGCACAGAATAAAAGAGGACAATTAACTTCCCAAGCCCACACTCTAATAAATTTCCAGGTACTATCTCAGGAATCATTATTCTCTCAAAAAAATGCTGTTGATAGGGGGTGATTATTGTTACTATAGTTAAGGAGTTAGCCTTGTCTCCTAGAACATATCAAATAGTATCCTGGCAGCTTTTAAAAACAAAGCACAGTATATAAATAACAAAAGGAGAAAGAATATTTAGGAAATCCGTATTTGAATTTTTTTTCTAATTCTTATTTTATTTACATTTTAAATGTTATCCCATTTCCCAATTTATAATTTTTAAGAAATAAAATTCTTAAGAATAGTAAATTCAGAGATTCTGTTTCATAAAGAACTACCCACCATACAAAATCTAAGCACTGGAACTGAAGTCTCATATGTATAAAGTGTTCATAGTAAATCAACCCTCACATTATAACCAAGGAACCAACTTCCCCATGGAATTTCTTCTCCCTACAGTAAAATTTGCCAATAAAGGTGTGTCTTGAAGAAAATATCAAAATCTGTCCCAATTATTTTGTTGACACTTTCATATTGTCTTGCACACAATAGAGAGAAGGAACATGAAGCGTTGAAAGCAGGGAGTGTTTGACTAAACCTGCCAACTAAGAATTGATCCCATGTGAATAAGGAAAAAAAGACAACTCACATGGCTATCATTGCTGTACTCTTCAAAACCCAGCTTCGTGCATGTATGTGTACTGTTTGTGTATAAAACACATAGACTCTTTGTGGCTCTGTCAATAACAGTGGCCCAATCATAGATTACAGCAGGAATTCCTTCTGAAAGAGATTCCAATTGCTGATCCATTCATTCATCCATCCACAATTTAACAAATATAATATTGATTTCTGTGATTTCTGAGCACTGTTTGGTACTTGATATTACACTGAGAAAAAAAAGTCACTTGGACAAATTAGGGATTTAACTTTTTTAATTTCCCTATTAAGGTATAACAGAAGTAGAGAAAAAATGAAAAACTGATTGCAAACATGGAATTCAGTTCTTCAATAGGCAGAAAGAGGAAAAATGACAAGAAATACTAGTGAACATAACCATATAAGACCTGATTGCTGAAGATCTCACATGTTTTGGCTCCCACACATAGAAAAAACAATCTGAAGCCAACTGGGAGACTTCCTGCTGTTCAGTTTTATGGTGCCAAAAGACAGTATGCAGGCTGCTGAAGAGAAAAGTGTCAGTGATCTTTGCCAGTGCTAGGCACACCTGCTATGGTACTGACACAAGAACCACACCCCCTGGAGCAGTAGCAATATAATGGCTGTAGAGTAACCACCTGGTCTCTGAATGGATTTGAGGCCTGTTCACAGGAAGGCATTCATGACTACTCAAAAGCCTATAACTGGGAAGGTCATAGTCCTAGGGTAGAAATTATTATAATTGTTATTGTTGTTACTGTTATTGCTACTGCTAAATGGCCATGTTATAAACTGCTTTCTAAATGTTTGTTTATGTTTATGATGTTTGTGTTTAGGTTTATACTGACAGACATAAGCTATTTTCAACCCTGCTCAAAATCTTTCTGCAGTGGGCAGTAGTCAATGCCTCCAGTTCCTGGTCATCCAGGGAGTGTTGGGCATGGGCTCCCTCTTGGTTGGTTGTTCCCACAATTTATGTTTCTCTATTACCCCCTTCACATCTTTCCAGGTAGGACAGATTGTAGGTCAAAGGTTTTGTGACTGGATTGGGAGTTGCTAGTGTTACCTTCGGAGATTCTGAGGAATTTTTACTGAGAAACACTTCCACATGTCCCTCAAATACCCTTCAGTTCCAATCTTCTCTTTCTATACTCTACCTCTTCATCCCTCCCCCACCACCTGATCCCTCCTGCTCCCATCGCCACTAGCCCCCAGTTCCCCTGCAAAATCTATTCTATTTTACCCTACTGGGGATATCCATGCATATCCCTTAGAGTCTTCCTTGTTACTTCCTCTCTCTGGGTCTGTGGATCATAGTATGATTATCATTTACTTAACAACTAATATCCATTTATAAGTGAGTAGGTCTGGGTTTCAATACTTTGACAAAATCAACAACTAAGAGCTCTATTTACTGGTAGAGTGCTCATATTTTCATTAATTAAAGATACATACACATGCATGCACACACGCACACACAATTTATATACATATTTGGGTTAGGTTTTTATTGATAATGAATTTTGTATACAATATCCTCATATTATGGTTCTTTTTATCTCTTCCCAGATCCTCCTCTTCCTTTCTCTGTCTCTCTCTGTCTCTCTCTGTCTTTTCTCTCTCTCTCTCTCTCTCTCTCTCTCTCTCTCTCTCTCTCTCTCTCTATATATATATATATATATATATATATATATATATATATATATATCCATCCAAATATGCATGTATGTATTTAAAAACAGGCAAATTAAAAATGAATAAATTCTCTGTTTTCTAAAATTTGGTGTTTGAGTCGTTCGACGCTCACCGGACAGGAAGCGCCTGGAAGAGAGTCTGCGACCGGACGCCTCTAGGTGAGACAGAAGCCAAACAGGAGAAGGAAGTGGAGGGACTGAACTTTTGAAATACTTCAACCATGACTAAGAGAGAAGCAGAAGAACTGATAGAAATTGAGATCGATGGAACTGAGAAATCAGAGTGCACAGAAGAAAGCATTGTGGAACAAACCTATACTCCAGCTGAATGTGTGAGCCAGGCCATAGACATCAGTGAACCAATAGGCAATTTACTTTTTTTATTGAAAAACTTTGGCCCCCGCCCTTTCGGGCGGTCGAGAATGACCGAAGGCCGAGATCTGGTATGGTGAGGGCGGTGGGCTCTGCCATGCCCGGGTATTATGAGGAAAAGCCGGAGGGCAGCGCGTGCGCGGGCGTGAAGGAGGATCTGGGTGCATGTCTGGTGCAGTCGGCCCGTGTGCTCCAGGAAGGAAAATCCCCGTGGCAGTGTTTGAAGGAAGGATACTGCAGGGCTTTGCAGTACTCGTTTTTTTGAGTGTAAAAGATCAATTCTGGACGCCATATCAAGATTCAGAGGAAGAAAAGGATATTGATAATGTAAGATGAAAAACACCCAGAATTTTTCCAGGTCCCTCACAGGAAAGAACCAAAATAGGAAGCATGGTGCTGCTGTATCTGCTCAACCTCCGGGCCAGGTGTTCCTCCTCAGGACACCAGAGAAAACACATCAGTGCTGTTTCTGAATGATTCTGTTGGTTGACGTCATTTATAGAAGACCCATGGTACTGAACAACTCTGGGTTAAGATCTTACTGTTTTGGGAATTGCCTAATGGGGAAGATTATGTTCAAGGATGACTCTCCGATCAGATTACACAGTATGTGCATCCAGGAGGCCACATGAGATCGGCACAGTTAGTAACATAGACCCTGTGGCTCAGCCTCCTCCAACTCTTGTTTCTGTTTCTTGGCTTCAGTTTTGGGCCAGCCCTCTCCTCTTAAAGGGGTGTTAGCAGCCACAGCCCAACATCCTCAAGATATGGGTTCCAAGACGAGAGTATGAGCTGGCCCACAAATCCCACCTTACTGAAGACCTCTAGTCCTCTCTGGGTCATATGCTCCTGTACATCCTTGCTGATCTTGTCTAGATCCTGGTCCTGTACTATACCAACACAGGATGAGTGATGGGCCTCATCCCTAAACACTGGGATTTGCAGCAAATGGATAAAACAGATATTCACTCTAGATAACAAAGGTTTGAGACATAAAGGGTCTGGGAATGTATAGAATCCTGATCATTTTATTTGGACCACTTAACACAGTAGAGAGCCACCAGGACACTAAATCTTCAGTATCGTTCTTGCCATTGAACAGGGAGTCATTGTAGCTTCTATATTGTTCTGTAGTTCACTGGGGCTAAGGCAATCAAGGATTGGGAAGTTCACTTGCTGATTTACAGTTTTGAAAGCTGTGAGGGTTTCCCTAGGGTATCACTGCCCCCACTGGGAGTGGAGGCTGCACCCCTCAGTCCTGCCGCCCATGTCCCAAACTTGGTGTTTGTGTGCAGTGTGGAGGAGTGTGCGTTCTATGCTAGGAAGCTCGACCACTGGGCCGCACCTCCCATTAGTGCTTCAATTTCAATGGAGAGTGAGATGTGTTGTATGAAATGCCTCCACTTGACTAGATATAGCTGTATTAGGAGAAAGTCACATGTCTCATAATTGAACCTTGAATTATACAATCCCGTGGATTTTATTTAGAGTGTTCCTGGAGCATGTAGCGGTCACCACTATCTACTTCCAGAACAGTCTCATCCTTTTCAGAAACTGCACTCGTTAGCACTCTGTCCTCCTTCCCTCTGTTCCAGATCTGTTAGATGAGTGAATTATATAGCCCGGCCTTTAGCACTCTGTCCTCCTTCCCTCTGTTCCAGATCTGTTAGATGAGTGAATTATATAACCCGGCCTTTTCTGAGTTGAAGGTTTATGCACCTGCAGCGCCAGTCTGTAATGGAGTAGTGCTGAGTAGCATTCCATAGTAGACAGACACCATGTGACTTTCTCCTTAGAACAGAGGATCTCTGAGATGTTTCTACTGTGGGGCTTTGACTAATGCTATGACCATCTGTGGAAAAGTTCAAAGTTTTTCATTTAATCTGAGCATTTTTTCATGTGTTCACTGGTTTTCTATGCTGCCTTTGCAGAATGCTTATTTCAGTCTACAGTCCAGCTTTCAGCTGGACCTTTTTATTTTCCTGTAAGTTTTTTTTTTAACTGTTGACTCATCTCTTAAAGAATAATTGGCATTTTTTTTCTCAACTTGGGGTTTGTCCTTTTCAGTCTCTTAATACTCTCTGAAGCAGTTTTATTTTTATACTTTGCTTTTGTGTGTTTTACCTCAGGTTGGCCAGAAATCCCCAAAGCATCGAACACAGAGTATTTTCATCCCTTCCTTCCCAGGAGGCACACACTGCTGCTCTTGGCTAGAGCGGTTTTCATATTGGAAAATGACAATGTGTTTTTTCTTTCAGTATACCCTAAGAAACCATTCCTAACCCAAACTTACAGAAGATTATATCTTCATTGAAGAAGTTTTTAATTTTACCTCTTACCTGTAAGCCTGTGCTCTCAAAGTAATTTTATATACCTTTATCCATGACCATATTTTAAATTAACTAGAAATAATGAACCTTAGCATGGCTAAGTATGTAGTTCTGTATATGTCATGATGAGCACATTCACAGTGCAGTGCAGTCGGCCTGCATCCCCGTTCTGCATCCACCTCAGAAAATGCAGTGAGAGCCCATCTAATGACCCCCAGCCACTGCCAGGCCGTCCCTTCTGCTCTGTCCTTGAATATTCTCTCTCCACAGTAATCACTATTCTCTGTCCGGTCTCTGAATTTGAGTACTCTAAGTGCCTGATATTCGTGGAGTGTGTGTGTGTGTGTGTGTGTGTGTGTGTGTGTGTGTGTGTGTGTGTGTTTCAGGAATGAGGTGAGGATTGGCTTATTTCATGTAGCAGAATACTATGAATGTTCGTATCATGTATTAGAAATTTTTTCCTTTGTAAAGACAAATAGTGTTTTAGTGTGTGTTGTGTGTATATTGTATGTATCTTGTTACTTACTCATCCAGCTGTGGGTACCTCAGTTGTTCCCACCCTGGAGCTCCTGACTATGCTGTGAACATGTAAATACAAATATCCCTAGAACCCTGCTTTCAGTCTTAGCACATAGGCAGCAGACTGTATGTCATAGGGTAGTCATAGGGTAATTCTGTTTTTATTAGTAGGCACTGCCATAGTTTCCATAGCAGCCACACTATTTTATGTTCCTGTCAGCAGTGCACAAAGATAGAAATGTCCTTGTGAATCTTTCACTTTTGTAGTGGCCATTCTAGTGGGCGTTAAGATCGACCAGTGCTTCTGCTTCCTAGTTCCCTGACTACTGATGTCACGTGCTCTATATGCTTGGTGGCCTTCTTTATATATCGTTGGAAGAAATCTTTTTAGGTCCTCTGCCCATTAATAGTTGGGTTGTTGGCTCTGGTTAAATTTTTGGTAGTCGTGTACATAAAAGCATTGACCCACCCAAGGGAGCTGACTCTAGCTTGCCCTGGGAATCTTAGTTTTAACTTGTAGCTTTGCTCTTTGATGCATTTTGAATTCATCTTTGTGTGTGATGTAAGGTCTGACTCTCTACTCTTCACGTGTGGATATCTAGCTTCACATGTAGCCCTTTGGTGAGAAACCATCCCACCATGCATGCTGGGACTATTTCTGAGCACAGTCTCTCCTGTGCTTCTGTCTGCCTTCATGCAACGCCACTGATTTTATTGATAATTTGAGAATTATAATAAAAATTTGAAATCAGAAAGTATTTGTTCTATAATAAAAATCTGAAGTTAGAAAATAAAAAAAAAGAAAAAAAAAGAAAAACTTTATTTTAAAAAACAAAGATAAATGTACAAATTTTCAGCATTTTTGCATAAAAGTATACAAATACATTTTAAGGTTGTAATTAAGTATTTGTGGGTACATATACATACACATATGTATATATGTAACAATAATATAGGAAAAGAGGCTATTAGTTTGAGGGGATAGGAGAGAAACTAGGAGGAGCTGTAGGGAGGAAAGGGGGATGTGATACAGTTCTATTTTAATTAAAATATATTTTTTGTTTCTTGAACTTCACACAGTCTGTGAGTTGTTTCTGGGGTGTTCAGAGCTTTCTGGGGTTAGTATCCCATTATCAGTGACTGCATATTAGGCAATTTAAAGAAACTACTAGAACCGAGATTGCAATGTTCTTTGGATGCTCATGAAATTTGCCTGCAAGATATTCAGCTGGATTCAGACCGAAGCTTGTTTGATCAGGGAGTGAAAACAGATGGGACTGTACAGCTTAGTGTACAGGTAATTTCTTACCAAGGAATTGAGCCGAAGTTAAACATCCTTGGAATTGTTAAGGCTGCGGAAACAGCTGAAGTTGTCATTGATCCAGACGCCCACCACGCAGAAGCAGAAGCACATCTCGTTGAAGAAGCCCAAGTGATAACTCTTGATGGCACCAAGCATATTACAACCATTTCAGATGAGACCTCAGAGCAAGTGATGAGATGGGCCGCTGCACTGGAAGGCTACAGAAAGGAGCAGGAGCGCCTGGGGATCCCCCGTTATCCTATACAATGGTCCACAGACCAAGTCCTGCATTGGGTGGTTTGGGTAATGAAGGAGTTCAGCATGACTGATATAGACCTCACCACACTCAACATTTCTGGAAGAGAATTATGTAGTCTGAACCAAGAAGATTTTTTTCAGCGGGTCCCTTGGGGAGAGATTCTCTGGAGTCATCTGGAGCTTCTTCGAAAATGTGTTTTGGCAAGCCAGAGCAGCAGTTGAATGAGATAGCTACAATTGACCAGCCTGTGCAGATTATTCCAGCGTCAGTGCCTTCTGCTACACCAACTACGATTAAAGTTATAAACAGTAGCACAAAGGCAGCAAAAGTACAAAGATCCCCACGGATCTCAGGAGAAGATAGGAGCTCACCGGGGAACAGAACAGGAAACAATGGTCAGATCCAGCTACGGCAGCTTTTGCTGGGACTTCTTACTGACAAGGATGCTCGAGACTGTATTTCTTGGGTTGGTGATGAAGGTGAATTTAAGCTAAATCAGCCTGAATTGGTTGCACGAAAATGGGGACAACGTACAAACAAGCCTACGAGAAACTTAGCCATGCATTACGGTCTTATTGTGATGGGGACATAATTTGTAAAGTTCAAGGCAAGAGATTTGTGTACAAGTTTGTTTGTGACTTGAAGACTCTGATTGGATACAGTGCAGCGGAACTGAACCGCCTGGTCACGGAGTGTGAGCAGAAGAAACTTGCGAAGACGCAGCTCCACGGGATCGCCCAGCCGGTCACAGCCGTAGCACTGGCAGCTGCCTCTCTACAAACAGAGGACAATTGAGGTCTAGCACCTCCTGAGGACTCTTAAGGTTTTTCTTAAATATTTACGGCAAGCTTTGCTCTAACCTTTGTCACTGAATTTGAATCTTATTTCTAGAGTGTACAATCTGATGCATAATTTTTTTATAAATATTTCATACTCTTGTGAATTTGGATCTTTTTACGTTGGACATATATTTTAGAATCTGTTAAAGGATCACCACGATGCCTGCAATGCGAGAGCAGGTTCATCGGGGATTAGTTTGCTAACAGTCAGGAAAGCTAAACTGGTCAGTATTAATGTCTAGCTCTACCAAGTAAGGAAGAAGCATTTCCAGGAACCAGCCTGGTGTAGCCACTGCGGGAGTGTAGCTGTTTCCCCTCTGCTTTCCACAGAGCCTGAAAACGGAAATTCTCAGCTAAAGCATGTGTGCCTGTTTCATCTAATCAAGCAGAGCTAAATGGTCATATCAAATAAAATTATATTGGTAATTACTAAACTATCAGGTTATTAATTTATATGTTTGCATGTAAAAAATAAGTTAACTGACAGAAGAAAGTGTTGAATGAGACCCAGGTTTAAAGCTGGCTTAATTCAAACCATTATTAGTGGTTTTCTGTATAAATTATTCATTATGTCAAGTCAAGGACTTAAATTATTTTGAGAGAGGCATTTAATTCTAATAAACCAGCTAGTGCAAAAATTCCAAAATGATATCATTCTTTCTCTCAGATTTTAAAAAGTATACCTCAGTTAGAAAAAGAAATGGTTTAGTTCTGACTTCCTCTTTTTAAAAAATTAATCTGTAGTACCAGATTATTATTCAACACCATTTATATATTCCCTTCTGTGTTTCTGATAAGATGACAACTTTAGATCAGGCGAAAGTGTTTAGTGTTGAAGTAAGTTCCTTGTGAATAGTTATGAAAGGGTATTTGCCTGAGCTCTGTAGGCAATCTTCAAATAAAGTTTCCCACTTGTTCCATTTTTTTTTTGGAATATTGCATATATGACTCTAAAAATACTATACACATTGCTAACCACTTTCTAGAGATATAAAAACAGAAAAATATTTAAGGGGAGACTAATATTTCTAAAATCTTTAAATAAATCTTAAATGAAATGCCTTACTGCTTGCTAACACCAAGAAGAAAGAAATGGCTAGAAAATTCTTTCTATGATTATTTTAAAGTATTATCCATACATCATGATATGAGAGATTAGCATATAGTTTTCATAACAGAAAGGAATTTCTCAGAACGGTATAAGGCTACTTTATATACACCTCTCTCATTTGTTTTTCTTTCAATTCATTCCCCAAATTGGCTTTAGAAGAGTTGCTAAGGAGAGAAAGCACATGCAGTAGCTTGACTGTGCATCCAGGACTAAGTACTGGCATGGAGAATTGAGGACAAGAAAGAGGTCGCTTACCTCTTACGTCATAACTTCCAGTGCTGGTTGTCAAACTTCAGTTTCTACTTTCTTGATATTAAATCCTTTATGATTATACAGTAAGTAGAAAAAGTTAAACTGGATCTTTTATTTTTGTTTGGTTTATACACACGTGCGTGCGCACACACACACACACAACAGTAGGCAGGCAAATTATTTAGTATGATTTGATCACCATGGTTTGAAGAATGCAGAGTATAAGAAAGATCTCGAGGCCCCGACTTGAGATAACAAATAGGCTTTGCCCATCTTCTGAAAGCCTGGAGAGCCGTCAATCACTGCTTCAGAACAGGACATTCCACAGTACATCCAGAGTTTGAGAATCTTAAGAGTTACGGTGGCAGAACGGCGGCTCATAGAGGCTGAGCAAATGGTGAGTGGGAGACCAAGACTGCAGGGGAGCAGAGAGATCTCTGCTGAGTGCACACGGAAAGTGCACACCGTACCTTGCTTTGCCCCGCCCTGCACGATCCAGCGATTGGGAACAGAAAATTAGAACTTCTGTTCCCACCCGGAGGCGACTTCCAGACGCAGAGCAGAGCCTGGCCTACCTGCCAGGCGGAACAGCGGCTCATAGAGGCTGAGCAACTGAGATTGGGAACAGAAAATTAAAACTTCTGTTTCCACCCGGAGGTGACTTCCGAAAGCAGAGCAGAGCCTGGCCTACCTGCCACCCAGATCGGCGGCTCATAGAGGCCGGGTGACTGCGATTGGAAACAGAAAATTAGAATTTCTGTTTCCACCCGGAGGCGACTTCCAGACGCAGAGCGGAGCCTGGCCTACCTGCCAGGCAGAACGGCAGCTCATAGAGGCTGAGCAACTGGTGAGTGGGAGACCTAGACCGCAGGGGAGCAGAAAGATCTCTGTGGAGTACACAAGGAAAGTGCACCCCCTGCCTTGCCCTGCCCTGCCATGCCTGATCCAGCAAACAGAAACAGAACATTGGAACTTCTGCTCACATCCGACTACTCTGAGGCATAAAACAGGGCTCGACCCATCTGACACCTCAACCAGTGGAGAACCAGGGTCACAGACCAGATACAAGGGAAAGGTAAGAACATATCACTGACAACAAAATGGCAAGAGGAAAGAGAAAGAGTATATCCCAAGGGAACCAAGACAATCTAGCAACACCAGAGCCCAGCTCTCCCATAACAGCAAACATTGGAACTCCAAACACTCCAGAAAAAGAAGACACAGACCTGAAATCATACCTAAAGATGCTGATAGAGATAATTAAACAAGAAAGGGAAAAAAAGCAAAAAGATTCAGAAGCTTTTAAAGAAGAAACAAGAAAAACACTCAAAGAACTCAAAGAACTAGAGGAAAACAGAACCAAAGAAATAAAGGAATGGAAGAGGGAAATTAAAACAGAAATTGACACAATAAAGAAAACGCTAAAAGAGATAACACTAGAGTCAGAACACCAAAAAAAGAAATCAGGAGTAACAGAAGCAAGCATTTCCAACAGATTACAAGAGATCGAAGAGAGAATCTTGGGGGCAGAAGACAACATTGCAAACATAGACAAAACAGCCAGAGAAGATGCAAAAAACAAAAAGCTCCTAACACAAAAGGTCCAGGAAATCCAAGACACAATGAGAAGACCGAACCTAAGGATAATAGGAATAGAAGAGGGAGAAGAGTATCAACTAAGGGGCACCGTAAATATCTTCAACAAAATCATAGAAGAAAACTTCCCTACCCTCAAGAATGAGATGACCACGAGCATAAAAGAAGCCTTCAGAACTCCAAATAGGTTGGACCAGAAAAGAAATACCCCCCGATACATAATAGTAAAAACATCAAGTGCCCAAAGTAAAGAAAGAATACTAAAAGCAGTAAGGGAAAAAGGTCAAGTAACATATAAAGGCAGACCAATCAGACTCACACCCAATTTCTCAACAAAGACTATGAAAGCTAGAAGAGCCTGAACAGATATCATGCACTCCTTAAGAGAGCACAAGTGCCAGCCCAAGCTGCTATACCCAGCAAAACTATCAATCAACATCGATGGAGCGACGAAGATATTTCAAGACAAATCAAAATTCACACAATATCTGACCACAAACCCAGCACTACAACGAATTATAAGTGGAAAACCCAATACAATGAGGGAAAATACAGCCTAGTAAGAACAAGAAAACTCCTAAACAAGAAAACTAAAAGAAGAAAAAAACACAGACACAACTCAACCCAAAAAAGCAATAATGGCAGGAAACAGAAACAAATATTCCTTGATATCTATTAATATAAATGGTCTCAACTCCCCAATAAAGAGACATAGACTATCAGATTGGATACATAAACAAAATCCAGCCTTTTGCTGCATACAGGAAACTCATCTCAGAGACAAAGACAGATACTATCTCAGAGTAAAAGGGTGGGAAAAAAACTTCCAAGCAAACAGCTACAAGAAGCAAGCTGGAGTGGCTATTCTAATATCGAATAAAGTAAATTTCCAACCAAAAGTTATCAAAAAAGATAAGGAAGGACACTTTTTACTCATTACCGGGGAAATCTGTCAGGAGTTACTCTCAATTCTTAATATATATGCTCCAAATAAAAAATCACCCACATTCATAAAAGAAACCCTACTAAAGCTCAAAAAATACATTTCACCCCACACAATAATAGTGGGAGAATTTAATACCCCACTCTCACCAATGGACATATCAGGGAAGCAGAAACTGAACAAGGACACTGCAAAACTAGCAGAGACTTTGAACCAACTAGAATTAATAGATATATACAGAACATACTATCTCAAAGTAAAAGAATACACCTTCTTCTCACCACCCCATGGCACCTTCTCGAAAATTGACCACATAATTGGACACAGAACGAGCCCCCATCGATATAAGAAGATTGAAATACTCCCATGCATCCTCTCAGATCACCATGGGCTACGGCTGGTCTTTAACAACAACAAAGACAACAAAAAGTCCACTTAATCATGGAAACTAAACAATGCTCTGTTAAACGATAGCAGGGTCAAAGAAGAAATATAGAAAGAAATTAAAGACTTTCTAGAATTCAACGAAAACGAAAACACAGCATACCCAAACCTATGGGATGCAATGAAAGCAGTATTGAGAGGAAAACTCATAGCCCTAAGTGCTTCCAAAAAGAAACTGGAGAGAGCTCACATCAGCAACCTCACAGCACAGCTAAAAGCCCTAGAACAAAAGGAAGCAGATATACCCAAAAAGAGTAGACGGCAAGAAATAATCAAAATTAGGGCAGAAATAGACCAAATAGAAACAAAAAGAACCATTGAAAAAATCAACAAAACCAAGAGTTGGTTCTTTGAGAAAATCAACAAGACTGATAAACCCCTAGCCAGACTAACTAGAGGGCAAAGAGAGAGTATCCAAATTAACAAAATCAGATAGGAAAGTGGGGACATAACAACTGAAAATGAGGAAATTCAAGAAATCATCAGATCCTACTACAAAAACATACTCCACAAAATTGGAAAATCTGGAGGAAATGGATGAATTCCTAGACAGATACAAGGTCCCAAAGTTAAACCAAGACCAAGTAAACTATTTAAATAACCCTATAACACCTAAAGAAATAGAAGAAGTCATCAAAAACCCCCCAACCCAAAAAAGCCCAGGTCCAGACGGGTTCAATGCAGAATTTAATCAGACTTTTATTGAGGATATAACACCAATATTCGCCAAACTATTCCAAAAGATAGAATCAGATGGAATATTACCCAACTCATTTTTTGAGGCTACAATAACCCTCGTACCTAAACCACACAAAGACCCTACAAGAAAAGAAACCTTCAGACCAATCTCACTTATGAACATTGATGCAAAAATACTCAACAAAATCCTTGCAAACTGAATCCAAAAACACATCAAAATGATCATTCATCATGACCAAGTATGCTTCATCCCTGGATGCAGGGATGGTTTAACATAAGGAAATCCATCAACATAATCCACCATATAAACAAACTCAAAGCCCAAAATCACATGGTCATCTCACTAGACGCTGAGAAAGCATTTGTCAAAATCCAACACCCCTTCATGTTAAAAGTCCTGGATAGAACAGGAATCCATGGCCCATACTTAAACATAATAAAAGCTATATACAGCAAACCAACAGCTAACATCAAACTTAATGGCGAGAAACTTGAAGCAATCCCACTAAAATCAGCGACTCGACAAGGCTGTCCACTCTCCTCCTACCTATTCAACATAGTACTGGAAGTCCTGGCTGGAGCAACTAGACAGCAAAAGGAGATCAAGGGGATACAAATCGGAAAGGAAGAGATAAAAACATCACTCTTTGCCGATGACATGATAGTGTACTTGAGTGACCCCAAAAATTTCACCAGAGAACTCCTACAGCTGATAAACAAGTTCAGCAAAGTGGCTGGATACAAAATTAACTCAAACAAATCAGTAGCCTTCCTGTACTCAAAGGACAAACATGTGGAGAAAGAAATTAGGGAAAACGTACCCTTCACAATCGTCACAAAAACTATGAAATACCTTGGTGTGACTCTAACTAAGCAAGTGAAGGACCTGTATGACAAGAACTTCAAACCTCTAAAGAAAGAAATTGAGGAGGATCTCAGAAAATGGAAAGATCTCCCATGCTCATGGATCGGGAAAAATCAACATCTTAAAAATGGCAATTCTAACAAAAGCAATCTACAGATTCAATGCAATCCCCATCAAAATTCCAACCCAGTTCTTCATGGAATTGGAAAGATCAATGTACAATTTCATATGGAATAACAAAAGACCTAGAAGAGCGAAATCCATCCTCAACAACAAAAAAACATCTGCGGGAATCAATATCCCTGACCTCAAGCTATATTACAAGGCAATTGTGCTGAAAACTGCATGGTACTGGTACAGAAATAGGCATGTAGATCAATGGAATAGAATAGAAGATCCAGAAATGAGCCCTCATGTATATGGTCACCTGATTTTTGACAAAGGAGCAGTAAACATTCAATGGAAAAAGGACAGCCTATTCAACAAATGGTGCTGGTCCAACTGGCACTCAGCATGCAAAAGAATGAAAATAGACCCGTTCTTATCTCCTTGTACAAAGCTCAAGTGTAAGTGGATCAAAGATCTCCACATTAAACCAGATACACTGAAACTATTAGAAGAGAAAGTAGGGAAAACCTTAGAACACATAGGTACAGGAGAAAATTTCCTGAACAAAACACCAATGACTCAAGCTCTAAGGTCAAAGATTAACAAATGGGACTTAATGAGATTGCAAAGTTTCTGTAAGGCTAAAGACATCGTCAAGAAAACAAAATGGCAACCAACAGAATGGGAAAAGATCTTTACCAACACCACATCAGATAGAGGCCTAATATCCAAGGTGTACAAGGAACTCAAAAAGCTAGACACCAGAGAATCAAATAACCCTATTAAAAAATGGGGTACAGAGCTAAACAAAACGTTTTCAGTTGAGGAACACCGAATGGCCGAGAAACACCTGAGGAAGTGCTTGACATCCTTAGCCATCAGGGAAATGCAAATCAAAACAACCCTGTGATACCACCTCACACCAGTCAGATTGGCCAAGATCCAAAACTCAGATGACAGCAGATGCTGGCGAGTCTGCGGAGAAAGAGGAACACTTCTCTACTGTTGGTGGGGTTGCAAGCTAATACAACCACTCTGGAAGTCTGTCTGGCGATACCTCAGAAGACCCAGCTATTCCACTTCTGGGCATATACCCCAGAGACACTTCAATACACAACAAAGATATATGCACCACAATGTTCATAGCGGCTCTATTTATAATAGCCAGAAGCTGGAAGGAACCCAGATGTCCTTCAGAAGATGAATGGATACAAAAATTGTGGTACATATACACAATGGAATACTACTCAGCCACCTGAAACAATGACTTAAACAAATTCTTAATTAATGGCTGCATCTAGAGAATATCATCCTGAGTGAGATAACCCAGTCACAAAAGAACAGACATAATATGCAGTCACTGATAGTGGGATGCTAACCCCAGAGGCTTGCACTCCCCCAGAAACAACTCACAGACTGTATGAAGTCCAAGAAATAAACAAAACAAAAAAATATACATATATTTACAAAACAAGAAGACTTTGACTATTTCCATGTTTTGTTTTGTTTTGCATGTACTTTACGCTTATTGTAACTATTAGGTTTTCAATGCATACTGTCAAGCCCTTGAAAAAAATCAAGATCTGATGAAAAAAATATATTCACATGGTTTTATGTAAAAATTATTTCAATGTCTGAAAAAACATTACTGACAAAAATGTATAATTTTAAGCAAAAAATGTTTAAAATCTGTACATTTATCTTTGTTTTGTAAAATAAAGTCGTTTAAAAAAAAATGACAGCTCTTCCAGACTCTACTCAACACGCCTTAGATGAAAACTTACGACATCTCAGGGAAATACCAATAAAAATCCAAAAATCACATACAGTCTAAGCAAGAAATAATTTAAACAAATTGTATCTGCAATCCTGGGAGATCAATAGTCAGTAAAGGTTTTTATAACTTGAAAAAAAAAGAGTTACGGTGTTTTGGAGACAATATGTTAAAGTTCTAGCCATGAAGACAGACTTTGTGTATCAATCAGAGAAACATGTTTTTAAGAAAAGGAACATTTATATTTGTTTATGTCTATAAAATCAAACATTTCCAAATGTTTCGAAAAACAAATCACAAACCACATTCTGTAGATTGCCTTTCCTTGGAAGCTGCTGTGTTGCTTGTGATTTGAGCACAGTTCCCAGACATGAGGTGTTTCTTCTCTTCACCCCTGTATCTGTTCAGGCGACTTCACACAGGAAATGAGAAGGGCTTATCCTTCACACAAGCTTTACCACTCTGTCTCCACGGAGACTTTAAATATTGGTTGTTCTTATTGAGACCACAGTTTGCTATCTTCAATGAAAACAATTCATGCTACAAAAGAATTCATGGTATTCCTAGCTCGGTTTTGTCATGCATTTTTCATAGAACCTAAGATACAGTTAAACAAAAAAAAAAGAAAAGAAAACTGTTATTTTTACCTTGTAAATTTGAGAATAATGAAGTGTTCATTTTGTTAGAAAACCATTTTCCCATGTGATGTTTACATTGAGCTCATTTTACATGTGCTAGCCTGAGTTCTGAACATTTGTGCTGGCATTGGAAAGTCCAGCTGGTTAGGCAGAAGCTCTGCGTGCAGCCAAGCTCCACATGATGAGTTAACCAACTGCGTTCAGTTTGCTGTCGATCCATGTAAGTAAAGTAGGAAAGATCACTCAGTTTTTCTGCCCAGATCCTGCACTGATGCTCCAGTGCGGTTACGTCCTTTAAAGAGCGGGCCTCCAGATAGTTTGGGCAAGTTGTGTCATTTTCTGCATTTGCCACTTAGCCACTGCCTTTTATACAGAACTAGTGTGTCCTTGAAATAGCACAAAAAGGTTTTATAATTTATAATTGCAAAACAAATTTGTGACTGACTTAATGTCTTCAGATAAAGGCTATAAAATGTTGATATTTCAATATTTCACTTATTTTCAAGAAAAAAACACTCTCGGTCTTTTTTAGAAGAGAGAACTTTTGCATACATTTATACTCTTTAAATAAAGACACTTATACTATCATAATAACAATTATGTATTTCTTTGTTTTTTGTAATTTTACATAAAACAGTTATTTTATATTTTTACTCAGATAAATATTTGTGCATAAAATGTAAAATAGTAAATGAGAAAAATAAAACTATTATACAATAAATTCTCATGTTGAAAGTTTACAAAATAAATAAATAAATAAATAAATAAATAAAATTTGGTGTTTTGTTCCTACCAACATCAAAACAAAGTGAATACTTGATTTTTTTCCACAAAATGCTTTATTCCTCTAATTGCTAGTTCTTATAAATAACTTTGGCAACATTAAAATAATAACTTTTATTTGGTAAAAGAAGCAACCAACTTCACAGAGTAGAGTAACAAAATAGTAATCTTGACAAATATTTAATACGTGTGTAAACAAAGTGACATTGCTTTAAAAATGGATAGAGCCGTAGATATAAAACACAAAGCTTCCAGAGACTCAGCTCACTCTACTTTCTGTTTAGAGGCACAACAATGGACCTCAGCAGCTCGCTTCTAAGACAGAACCAAAACTCTTGCTAATGATTTCTTCCAGTTCACTGACTAGAAAACTTAGATTGTAGAGGGGAGAATGCTGCAGGGAGAGGTAAGTTGCCTTCCAAGAGAGGGTAAACGGGGCTTCAGAAAGAGGGGACATTTCTAGTCACTCTAAAAATCTTGATAAGCTTAATAACCACAAGTGAGGTAGCAGCCATGCAGGCTTAGAGAACACACTGTGACAAGGGAACAGCCGGAGCAGCCTCTGCATCAGGAGGAAACAGGAATCTGCTGAGGAATGGCAAGGTCAGTCACAACAGTGCAGTAGCATGGATCAGGAGAAGCAGGTAGGCAGAAGCCAGAGCCCTGGGGCCTCCCTTAGCAGTGAACAACAGTCTGTACTCCTTAGGAGCATACGTCGGTGAAATCAGACCACAGCTAAGAGGCTGGAGACACTCCACAGGTCTAAGAGGGTTTTACCATAGACAGTACATAAATCTACAGACTCATTTCATAAACAACGGGATTTTTCACCAGAATATGTGGAACAAAGACACTTTCCACACCTAAAGGAAAGGGACTGGGTAAAAAGAGTGTGATGTGACCAAAAAAAAAAAAAAAAAAATATATATATATATATATATATATATATATATATATATATATATACACATATATATATATATTGAAAAGGCCCATCAAAATAATAAAGAGACAGACAGATCACAGTCAACCAATGGTCAAGCACAGAGCAAACAAAAGATACTCACAACCTCTGGTCTCCCTCAGTTTTAAGAAAGAGGCTAAGACATGGGGATAACCTCTTCTCATTTTTTCATGCAACCTAGAGAAACTTGACTAAACCGAAGAAAGATAAATGGGACAGGGACATCTAAAGAACCTGTCCCCGCTGCCTCTTTTGTTGTTAAGGGACAGGTCTTGCTGGGTAATTTGGACTCACTGAAGAACCCAGGCCGACTTTGAACTCTAGATCTTCCTGTCCCAACCTCCCAAGAGCTCTTATTACCAGTGTGTGCTACCATACCCAGCAAGATAAGGTACCCTTAAAGAAAGGATCAGGAAATTCAAGAGTTTTTGAGACCAGTGTCTATAACCAGCATGCACCCAGACTCCTTCAGGGATGAGCAGCAGCAGCTGGTCACCTGGACTGGAGGTGGAGGGACAAAAGGTGGCACTGGGTAATAAATCTACCAGCTCTTGTCTCCCAGAAAATGAAGAACACCATGAGAATTTTGACCATTCAAATAGAGTGAGCTCTGTGAGCATGTAGAATTCTTCAAATCTCAAGGATCACTGAAGTTTCCATAGTTTCCACTGCAGAAAACCCTCACAGAAGTGAAGGATGTTATTACAGAATCCTAACTACCCAGCACACTAAGCACAAGGCATCAAAAGAAATGAAAGGTCTCTCCACTCCACTTAACTCAGGATCTAGTATTTTGAAATTTCACATTAACAAACCATAAAATTATTCAGCACAAAATATAATGTAGGGGCTATGTTATAGTCAATAATCATTTAATAAATAACCAGCTATTCCCTAAGATGTACCAGGTTCCTATCTACACACCTGAAATTAATTGGATAATAAAACATGTTTACCATCACCTCCCCAAAAAACAAATATAAATGAAATTGCAAATAGTGTTGGTCTGAGGTGGAATTAAGACCTATTCTGAGAGGATCTACATATTAGAAAAATCAGTTAGGAAGATGCAGTTATCACACAGAATAAAATTAATGACCAGAATAATGATGATATAGTCAATATTTATTGAATACCAGGTTGCTTCCTAAAATGTTAACATGCATATTATCAGATTCAATACCCAGAATAATCTTATAAGCTTCATTATGGTATTGATATCATTTTAATTTAATAATAAAAAGTTGATTACAGAAGTTAAAGTATATGTACCTCAAATTATACTTGACAGACAACTGAATTAGCTAATGAGTTTCAGAGACTGAGGAAAAGATGGTGTACCAATACATAGTGTTCAAAATATTTTAAGTGAATTGATATTGCAAGATTTCATTCTCAACAAGAGCTTATTGGGCAGCAGTTTATGGGCAGAGTAGTTGGAACTACAAAGAAGAAACAATACACAGTTGTGCATATGACAGCCTACAGTCTAAGAACAACCACAGTGAAAGTGGCAATGGTTCTATCACATAAGTCTAAAATGGCTATAAACAGAAGACGCAAGTCCACTTCAGGAGGAGGGTGTTTGCAAGAGGCTGTCTAAGAAAGATTATTCTATTTAACCTAGGTTTGAAAAGAGATATAAGACTTTGTCATATGTGAAAGGAAGGTAAAGTTTCATGTGGAATGATCAGAATTTCCTGCCATTTCCTGTTGCTGTGATAACACACCCTGCCAAAAGCAACTTGGGGGGAAAGAGATTTGTTTATCCCACAATTTCAGGCTATATTCCATCATTGCAGAGAAGTTAATGTGGCTAAAACTTGAAGTGGCTAATCACATTACATCCACAGTCAGTGGGAGAAAGCACTGAATTAAGTCAAACATGTTGATTTTCAGTTTGTGTACTTCTACAAAATTTAGTCTCTCCTGCCCAAGGCATACACTGTGTATGAGTTGACTATTAATCAATATAATTCTCCTACAAAATACCCATAGGCCAAGCTAAACTAGACAATTCCTCATTGAAACTTCCTTCCCAGGTGATTCTAGATTTTGCCAATGTGACTATTAAAAATGTCACAATATCCCTGATTAATGATTAATGGAGACAACAAAGAGAATAAGAATTGTGTGATAATTTTATAGCTACTATTTATCTACATATTGAGCCAGTATCTCTAGGAAAAAAATGGAACACAAACAGTCCAAATATACATATAGCACGTTTGATGCATTTTCAGGGTAACATGCTGGCATTAATTTACCTGATCTGGAGAAATATAAACAAATAGACACATAAAATAAAGTGCAGGCCTTAATCTTCTCAAAACTGAAAGGGACCAAGTTTATGATAGTCTACCAAATGTTCATAATTCTAAGAGGTTGTGGGTGGTATGGAAATTCTGAAAGGTTTTAGATACACTTCTCTGGTATTTTTCACCAAGAAATGCTATCAGACTTAGAAGGTAATAAATATGTTATATCAACTTTAAAAAAAGAGAGACTAAGGTGTAATATTCTATATCAAATTTTTAAAAAGAGATATAAAGTATTGTGGTCAACACTAGTAGTTTACTCCTGCCTGATTCCACTGAATTAAGAAAATATACAACTTTTTAGTATTCTGTAATTTATATCAGGATAAGCCAAAAACTATTTCATGTTCATATCAACTATTTTACATCATCCTTCTTGTTGGTAGACAGAATATGTATCATTTTAATGTTTTCTAGTATGAATGTTAGATATGGTGATAGAACACAAAGACTATCTCTGAAGCCATTATGTCACAAGAAGTAAAAATAATTCACAAACTTTTTTGATGATCAAAATTAAATGACCTAAGGTAGAAGATGACAATCACCATCATCAATCATGAAAAAAATGTAGTTGTCTACATTAGAAGAGAAAAGCAGATTAATGTTCTCATGACCAAATATCCCATGATAATTGCATTGCTTTGTTTATTCTCTGAACACAAGGTGTTATCTTAAGGAATGGAGAAGAAAGGGAAGAAAGGAGAAAGAAGAAACAAAAGTAATTATTCACTTACAAAATACTTGTCAAAATATTCTCTATTAAGTAAATATGATCAGGTGAATAACAGGAAAAACTTCCAGTGCTATAGAACTGTAAGAGTGTGTAAGAGTGATTGATGAATATTTTCCAATCAGTATTAGAGAACAAGTTGCATCTAGAAAGCACATGAAATCATGAATAGAAGAGTTTTCAGAAAATAAAATATGAAGAATGCAAAATTCTGTTCTGTGTGAAATCACTGCAGGGAAAATTACATCAAGTCAAATAACTCACAATGATCCATATTAACAACATTCTACTCACTGGGATAGATTAAAATGGTGGAAACATGCACTCTCACAAGTAGACATAAACATAACATGTAGATTAAATAATGAAAACAAATGTCTGAAATTTGATGACCTGGCTCCATGTTAGTAGATGAGTTTCAGAACTAAGCAGTTAAGAAATAATAGACCAACGTGCAGGTTTTTTGTGAAATTGTACCATACAGATAATTTTAATACAACTTTTAGTAGATTTTTAAAAAGAAAACTATACAAAAAAACAGAACCATTTCAATAAGCACAAAACCAAGACACTTTTAATTGTGTTGTGGCCCTTCATTTCTTTTGTTTACAGAACATTCTTATAGCATTCTTCATTTCTGTATTCCTTAGTGTATAGACAATAGGGTTGAGCATGGGGGTGATAACCGTGTAGAACACAGACACAAGCTTATCTTCAGTGAAGGTGGAAGAAGGTCTCATATAAATGAATGCACCAGGACCAAAAAACAGGATGACCACCGTGATGTGAGAGGCACAGGTAGAGAGGGCCTTGCGCCTCCCCTCTGCAGAATAGTTCCTCAAGCTGATTAAGATGATAGCATAAGAGGACACCAAGATGAAGAGAGATATTACAGAGATTAGACCACTGTTGGCCATCACAATAACCCCCTCCACAAAGGTGTCAGTGCAGGCAAGCTTAAATAATGGCTGCAGGTCACAGAAGTAGTGGTCAATCACATTGGGACCACAGAAGGGCAATGGAATGGTGATGAGGATCTGGATTATAGAATGAATGAGGCCTCCCAGCCAGGAACCAGCCACCAGCATGTGACACACTTGATGACTCATGATGTTCATGTAATGCAGAGGTTTACAGATGGCCACGTAACGGTCATGAGCCATCACCACTAGCAAAATGACTTCAACAACGCCAAAGAAATGGGAGAAAAATATCTGAGTCAAGCAGCCTTTCAGAGAGATTGTTTTAATCTTAGCAAGCAAGTCAATGATGAACTTGGGGACAATTGTAGAGGAGTAGCAGATTTCCACCAGAGACAAGGAGCTCAGGAAGAAGTACATGGGAGAATGTAAAGTCTTACTGGCACTGACTGCCACAACAATAATACCATTGCCCAACACTGTGACCAGGTACACGGGAAGGAACAGCACAAAGCACACCTTCTGCACCTCTGGATCCTGGAAAAGGCCAGTGAAAATTAACTCAGTTACATTATTTTCATTGGCCATGGAGTCAGCTCAAGTGTGTTGAATATCAGATAGTAGGAAGGCTGGAAGAAAATGAAAAGATTATTGTACAAGTTAATTTCACTAAAAGCATTCTCAAAAGCTCAGGTTGTTTTGCTAAATACTTACTGCTCAGCCAGTATATTCTCATTCATCATTAAATGTTAGTACTTTAGTGGTTTAATTTACTATATTTTAATTTCATCTAGCTATTAACAGAAAGTAGAAATCCAGAGAGATGTTTATTTACCATTAGTCACACAGAAAATGTAACTCAGAATAAGTTTCTAACTTTCAGCCCAGGTATCTTGCTTATAATCACAAGGCATTATGAATTTAAGAGTTTAAGGTACATTGTAGGCAAATCTAGATGGATATATAGGTCATATATTTGTATTGACTTTATTAAATTTAATAAGTCTTCCTCTTGAATATTTATTTTGATGCCATTCTTGTTCAATTATTTGAGTCCTTCTGTTCCTCGGAGAATTATTGCACTGGCCATTTATAAAGAATACACATTATTAGTTCATCGTTCTGCAAGCTGAGATGACCAAAGCAAGCTCAGAATCAAGCAGATTGCCTTCCTTCTATGTTGTGGCATGGCAGAAACATCATATGAAGACAAAGAGCAAGCATAGGCGAAAAGCTCCCTTTGCAGCAATGCCACTCGATCTCTAGTCTACTTATGCATAAACAGAAAAAGCTATCATGGTTCAGTCACCAAGAAAAGATCAAGCTTCTGAAATCATGAGCTCACCAGGAAATAAAACAATACTTTAAAAAGAAATATTTTTCTATTCCTTCTGACCTTCCCCAATGTCTTCCATGCTGTTTCCTGTTCTCAGCTGTGTTGTCCTCACTTTACTCAAGGCAAAATCTTTCATGTCTTCTAATAAATGTTCACATCACTGAGAGTATTGTACTAACTAAATTTTACACACTATTCTATAATCATTTCACACCATCTACTAGTGAGAGATGTCTAGTGAGAGACATTCATTACAAAGACACAGAGAAATTCCTTAATAGCTCAGTAGGAGCAGATGAGTAGGAGCAACAGAGAAAGGATCACATATATAAAACACAGAGCTGATGAAAGGGGAAAAGTTAGGTTTCTAGACAAAAGAGGGTTGATGTCCCTAAAAAAATCACTGAAAGTGACAGCATACACAACACCTGCACAGGGTCAAGCTAGACAAAATTCCAGCATGGAGAAAGGGAAGTGGATAAAAGTCCCACCCCCTAACCAAAGTCTATTTGTAGTTGATACCTGCTAGAAGAAAGTCAGTTTTTACCCATGCAGTGACAATGACTATATCAACTACATTCCAGGACAGGATTCAAGCCCAGAAGTAATTAGCCAACAAAAAAAAAGAAAAAAAAAAAAGACTCAGGATTTTTGTGGATTTTTTTTGAATGGTGGGGGTTTCTATGGTAGTTTGGAAGGGGGTGCTGTTGTTTGTTATTTGATTTTTTTGAAAAAAAAAAGAACATAAAGTTAGGTGGCTAGCGGAGATCTATAAGTAGTAGGGGATTGGAAAAGAATAAAATTTAAATATAGTTTATAAAAAATTTAATGAGATCTGCTGCCCGGAACGGCAGCTCGTAAAGGCTAAACAACTGGTGAGTGGGAGACCTAGGCTGCAGGGGAGCAGAGGGATCTCTGCGGAGTGCACACTGAAAGTGCACCCACTGCCTTGCCCTGCCCTGCCGTGCCTGATCCAGCGACCGGGAACACAAAATTAGAACTTCTGTTTCAACCCAGCGGCAACTTCAGGACGCAGAGCAGAGCCTGGCCCATCTGCCAACCGGAACAGCGGCTCTTAGAGGCTGAGCAACTGGTGGGTGGGAGACCTGGGTTGCCTGGGAGCAGAGAGATCTCTGCAGAGTGCACATGGAAAATGCACCCCCTGCCTTGCCCTGCCCTGCCCTGCCTGAGCCAGCGACCAGAAACAGAACGTTGGAACTTCTGTTCGCACCCGACGACTCTGAGGCATAAAACAGGGAACGGCACACCTGACAACCTGGACCAGCAGAGACCAAGGGACACAGACCAGAACCAAGGGAAAGGCAAGAACATATCACTGACAACAAAATGGCAAGAGGAGAGCGAAAGAGTATATCCCAAGGAAACCAAGACAATCTAGCAACACCAGAACACAGCTCTCCCATAACAGCAAACATCGGATTTTCAAACACTCCAGAAAAAGAAGACACAGACCTGAAAACATACATCAAGATGCTGATAGAGATACTTAAACAAGAACAAGAGGAAAAGCAAAAAGATTCAAAAGCTTTTAAAGAAGAAACAAGAAAAACACTCAAAGAACTCAAAGAACTAGAAGAAAACAGAACCAAAGAAATAAAAAAAAAATGAAAGAGGGAAATTAAAATAGAAATTGACATAATAAAGAAAACGTTAAAAGAGATAACCCTAGAGGCAGAACACCAAAAAAAAAAAAAAAAAAAAAAAAATCAGGAGTCACAGAAGCAAGCATTTCCAATAGATTACAAGAGATCAAAGAGAGAATCTCGGGGGCAGAAGACAACATTGCAAACATAGACAAAACAGCCAGAGAAGATGCAAAAAAACAAAAAGCTCCTAACCCAAAATGTCCAGGAAATCCAAGACACAATGAGAAGACCGAACCTAAGGATAATAGGAATAGAAGAGGGAGAAGAGTATCAACTAAGAGGCACAGTAAATATCTTCAACAAAATTGTAGAAGAAAACTTCCCTACCCACAAGAATGAGATGACCACGAGCATAAAAAAAGCCTTCAGAACTCCAAATAGGTTGGACCAGAAAAGAAATACCTCCCGACACATAATAAGAAAAACATCAAGTGCCCAAAGTAAAGAAAGAATACTAAAAGCAGTAAGGGAAAAAGGTCAGGTAACATATAAAAACAGGCCAATCAGACTCACACCCGATTTCTCAACAGAGACTATGAAAGCTAGAAGAGCCTGGACTGACATCATGCACTCCTTAAGAGAGCACAAGTGCCAGTCCAAGCTGCTATACCAAGAAAAACTATCAATCACCATAGATGGCGAGATGAAGATATTTCAAGACAAATCAAAATTCACACAATATCTGACCACAAACCCAGCACTACAACGAATTATAGGTGGAAAACCCAATACAATGAGGGAAAATACAGCCTAGTATAAACAAGAAAACTAAAAGAAAAAAAAATCACAGACACAACTCAACCCACAAAAGCAATAATGGAAGGAAACAGAAACAACTATTCCTTGATATCTATTAACATAAATGGACTCAACTCCCCAATAAAGAGACATAGACTATCAGACTGGATACATAAACAAAATCCAGCCTTTTGCTGCATACAGGAAACTCATCTCAGAGACAAAGACAGACACTATCTCAGAGTAAAAGGGTGGGAAAAAAACTTCCAAGCAAACAGCTCCAAGAAGCAAGCTGGAGTGGCTATTCTAATATCGAATAAAGTAAATATCTAACCAAAAGTTATCAAAAAAGATAAGGAAGGACACTTTTTACTCATTACCGGGGAAATCTCTCAGGAGGAATTCTCAATCCTTAACATATATGCTCCAAATAAAAAAGCACCCACATTCATAAAAAAAACGCTACTATAGCCCAAAAAATACATCTCACCCCACACAATGATAGTGGGAGACTTTAATACCCCACTCTCACCAATGGACAGATCAGGGAAACAGAAACTGAACAAGGACACTGCAAAACTAACAGAGACTTTGAACCAACCAGAATTAATAGATATATACAGAACATATTATCCTAAAGTAAAAGAATACACTTTCTTCTCACCACCCCATGGCACCTTCTCAAAAATTGACCACATAATTGGACACAGAACAAGCCTCCATCAATATAAGAAGATTGAAATACTCCCAGGCATCCTCTCAGATCACCATAGTCTACGGCTGGTTTTAACAACAACAAAGACAACAAAAAGCCCACTTAATGATGGAAACTAAACAATATTCTGTTAAACGATAGCAGGGACAAAAAAGAAATAAAGAAAGAAATTAAGGGTTTTCTAGAATTCAACGAAAACAAAAACACAACATACCCAAACCTATGGGTTTCAATGAAAGCAGTATTGAGAGTAAAACTCATAGCCCTAAGTGCTTCCAAAAAGAAACTGGAGAGAGCCTACATCAGCAACCTGACAGCACAGCTAAAAGCCCTAGAACAAAAGGAAGCAGATACACCCAAAAAGAGTAGACAGGAAGAAATAATCAAAATTAGGGCAGAAATAGACCAAATAGAAACAAAAAGAACCATTGAAAAAATCAACAAAACCAAGAGTTGGTTCTTTGAGAAAGTCAACAAGATTGATAAACCCCTAGCCAGACTAACTAGAGGGTAAAGAGAGAGTATACAAATTAAGAAAATCATAAAGGAAAGTGGCCACATAACAACTGAAACTGAGAAAATTCAAGAAATCATCAGATCCTACTACAAAAACGTATACTCCGCAAAATTGGAAAATCTGGAGGAAATGGACGAATTCCTAGACAGATACAAGATCCCAAAGTTAAACCTGGACCAAGTAAACCATCTAAATGACCCTATAACACCTAAAGAAATAGAAGAAGCCATCAAAAGCCTCCCAACCAAAAAAAGCCCAGGTCCAGACGGGTTCAGTGCAGAATTCTATCAGACATTTATTGGGGATATAACACCAATACTGTCCAAACTATTCCAAAAGATAGAATCAGATGGAATATTACTTAACTCATTTTTTGAGGCTACAATAACCCTCGTACCTAAACCACACAAAGACCCTACAAGGAAAGATTACTTCAGACCAATCTCACTTATGAACACTGATACAAAATTACTCAACAAAATCCTAGCAAACTGATTCCAAGAACACACCAAAACGATCATTCATCATGACCAAGTAGGCTTCATCCCTGGGATGCAGGGATGGTTTAACATAAGGAAATCCATCAAAGTATTCCACCATATAAACAAACTCAAAGATCAAAATCAGATGATCATCTCACTGGACACTGAGAAAGCATTTGACAAAATCCAACACCCCTTCATGTTAAAAGTCCTGTAAAGAACAGGAATCCAAGGTCCATACTTAAACATAATAAAAGCAATATACAGCAAACCAACAGCAAACATAAAACTTAATGGCGAGAAACTTGAGGCAATCCCACTAAAATCAGGGACTCGACAAGGCTGCCCACTCTCCCCCTACCTATTCAACATAGTACTGGAAGTCCTGGCTGGAGCAATTAGACAGCAAAAGATCAAGGGGATACAAATCGGAAAAAAAGAGATAAAAACATCACTCTTTGCCGATGATATGATAGTGTACTTGAGTGACCCCAAAAAATCCACTAGAGAACTCCTACAGCTGATAAAAAAGTTCAGCAAAGTGGCTGGATACAAAATTAACTCAAACAAATCAGAAGCCTTCCTATACTCAAAGGACAAACATGTGGAGAAAGAAATTAGAAATAAGGTACCCTTCACAATCGTCACAAAAACTATGAAATACCTTGGTGTGACTCTAACTAAGCAAGTGAAGGACCTGTATGACAGAACTTCAAACCTCTAAAGAAAGAAATTGAGGAGGATCTCAGAAAATGGAAAGATCTCCCATGCTCATGGATTGGAAAAATAAACATCTTAAAAATGGCCATCCTACCAAAAGCAATCTACAGATTCAATGCAATCCCCATCAAAATTGCAACCCAGTTCTTCATGGAATTGGAAAGATCAATGTACAATTTCATATGGAATAACAAAAGACCTAGAATAGCGAAATCCATCCTCAACAAAAAAAAACATCTGTGGGAATCACTATCCCTGACCTCAAACTATATTACAAGGCAATTGTGCTAAAAACTGCATGGTACTGGTACAGAAATAGGCATGTGGATCAATGGAATAGAATAGAAGATCCAGAAATGAGCCCTCATGTGTAAGGTCACCTGATTTTTGACAAAGGAGCAGTAAACACTCAATGGAAAAAGGACAGCCTATTCAACAAATGGTGCTGGTCCAACTGGCACTCAGCATGCAAAAGAATGAAAATAGACCCGTTCTTATCTCCTTGTACAAAGCTCAAGTATAAGTGGATCAAAGATCTCCACATTAAACCAGATACACTGGAACTATTAGATGAGAAAGTGGGAAAAACCTTAGAACACATAGGCACAGGAGAAAATTTCCTGAACAAAACACCAATGGCTCAAGCTCTAAGGTCAAAGATTAACAAATGGGACTTAATGAGATTGCAAAGTTTCTCTAAGGCTAAGGACATAGTCAAGAAAACAAAATGGCTACCAACAGAATGGGAAAAGATCTTTACCAACACCACATCAGGTAGAGGCCTAATATCCAAGGTATACAAGGAACTCAAAAAGCTAGACACCAGAGAATCAAATAACCCTATTAAAAAATGGGGTACAGAGCTAAACAAATCATTTTCAGTTGAGAAACACCGAATGGCTGAGAAACATCTGAGGAAGTGCTTGACATCCTTAGCCATCAGGGAAATGCAAATCAAAACAACCCTGAGATTCCACCTCACACCAGTCAGATTGGCCAAGATCCAAAACTCAGATGACAGCAGATGCTGGCAAGGCTGTGGAGAAAGAGGAACACTTCTCCACTGTTGTTGGGGTTGCAAGATAATACAACCACTCTGGAAATCAGTCTGGGGATACCTCAGAAAATTGGATATAGTACTACCTGAAGACCCAGCTATTCCACTTCTGGGCATATATCCCAGAGATACTTTAATACACAACAAAGATATATGCACCACAATGTTCATATAGGCTCTATTTATAATAGCCAGAAGCTGGAAAGAATCCAGATGTCCTTCAGAAGATGAATGGATACAAAAATTGTGGTACATATACACAATGGAATACTACTCAGCCACCTGAAACAATGACTTCACCAAATTCTTAAGAAAATGGCTGCATCTAGAGAATATCATCCTGAGTGAGATAACCCAGTCACAAAAGAACAGACATAATATGCAGTCACTGATAGTGGGATGCTAACCCCAGAGGTTTACACTCCCCCAGAAACAACTCACAGACTGTATGAAGTCCAAGAAACAAAGAAAACAAAATAAAACAAAAAAAAATATTTACAAACAAGAAAACTTTAACTATTACCATGTTACATTTTGTTTTACATGTAATTTATGCTGATTGTAACTATTAAGTTTTCAAGGCATACTATCAAACCTTGAAAAAAATTAAGTACTGACTAAAAAATATATTCATATAGTTTTATGTAAAAATTATGTTAAAATCTGAAAAAAGTACTGACAAAAATATATAATTTTAAGCAACAAATGTTTAAAATCTGTACATTTATCTTTGTTTTGTAAAATAAAGTTGTTTAAAAAAAAGAAAACAAAAAACTTTAATGAAAATATTTAATAAATTTTAAACCAACAAAAACATATTATAGAACCAAAAAATATTTATGCTTGAAGAGAAAGTTCGTCATATTCCTTGTACTTGAGTTGAAGCCTAGAAACATTCCACCCTACACAACTCTCCTGTCCCTGACTGATGTCTCATGTTTGAAGCATTTATTCTAAACTCATGTGTTAGAAAAATTATTCTTAAAACAACTTTAAATATACTAAAAACTGTTAGTAGGTGGAATTCTATGTTTCCCTAATTCAGGGACTAAATTTTGCTAAAGTCATTTGTAACAGACATAAATTTCCATCTTCCTCATTATCTTTGTCAGCAACAAGTATGTTTTATGCTCCCTCTTAAGTTTTGGTTCTTATTAGTTTAACATCCATAAAGAAAAAATTATAAAATCCTCTAAATTAAAATCAGTTATTTTCATAATCTGAGGTCCCTCAACAATTTGCACCCTTGTCTACCCAGGCTTCTCTTTAACATTGCTCAACCTCTCCCTGACCCCCCCCCCCCGACACACACACACACACACACACACACACACACACACACTGCTAATTCTCATCATAGAGCCTCACTTACCCAAAGTAACCTCACCTGTCCCCTCCAATGCTACCCATTTTGCAGGCCCGATTCAAGTCCTGTTCAGAGAGTGAGACATTTACAAGTGATGCCACCACAGATTCTTCATTCTATGATCACTGACTAAATTTTTTTAAAGTATACAATAATGTCCCCGTAAGCTACAGAACAAATTTGCATGCTCTTAGGAGTTCAAGGTCTTGTTTAGATTGTTCTTTCTAAATTTGCTCCATTATAATCAGTTTCCAAATAGACATAATGTAGTAATCGCCGAACATAAGCTCACCTCTCTCTGCTCTTTCACTCTAAAATGTAATCAGAATTTCACTGCTACAAAATAAAGTTCTCATGCCTCTCTGTCATTGTGATGTATTATCATCCATAACGATAAGTACTTTATTTGGTCATTGCAGTGTGCATGTTAGGTTTTCCAACCAAAAGTATACTATTATATTACTCAAAACTATGTTTACTATTTTTCTTAAATATTTCTTTGCATTTTAGTGAATATTAAAGGTTCTCTCCTTGCTATTTTGTGTTTATATATGTGTTTCGGATGATATGAACATGCACTAGGAGAATTCTGGGGGGAGGAGCTGTAAGGCCAGAAGGAAACACCACAGCCCCAAAAACACGGATTATAAGAAGCTATAAGCACCCATGTCAGTAATAAGCATAGAACAGTGGTCCATTCCAAGAGTAGTAAATGTTCTTAACCACTGAGCTATTGCTCCAACCCCAACAGTAAACATTCAAAGTACCTAATATGTCATCATTTAAACGCTGTACCACAGCTTCAGGCATTTTTTAATGTAAATCAAATATTTTTAATAAATCAAAACATATCTTGATTTATTGGTGTAGGTGTGCCACGATGTGTGTGTGGTGCTCATAGAACAACTTACAGAAGTCAGTTCTCTTTCTCCACCTTGTGGAATATGTGTAAGGGAAGAAAATCAGGTCATCAACTTGGAAGCAACTGTCTTTTCCCATTAAGGTGTCTTGTGCTCTTACGGATCAGGCTTTAAAATTGTGTTTGCTAATTCATCCCAGTTTTGATAAAAAACTTGAAACCTGTCTCTCATTGTTATCAGCTTTTTCATAAGAAAACATACAAACTCTAAATAAATTAGCTTATATTTATAGCTTCTGAATAATTACACAGTGGCAAAATCAGGACTTAAAACCTACCAGTTTATCATCTATGCCTGTCTATTTTACCAAGAATCAAGCATCATTAACAGGATAAACATGGTAGAAAACAAAGGAGTTGTAAGAAGTTATGGGTGTACGTACTTACCTTCAAAAGCAATGTATCTTCTCTAAACTTAAACATTATTAATGATACACTAAAGAAATAAAATTATCTGTACATATCATTTTAATTTAATACAGGAATTGAGACATCACTCAGAGATAAGAAAAACTTTGCAGTGTCCTGTGTTTCCAGGCTGAATTTTCCCATCAGTAAGACACACTTGAAATCTTGTCTATTTTAACTTGACCTATTCCTATACAACAACTCTGTCCTTTGTGTATATACTCCTCTCACTTGTACACTCATATTTGTAGCAATTGATAAATTCCTTCTCTTTTCCTTCAATGAATAACTCATCAGGAAGCATGGAAACCAAAAAGGTGATTTTCAGATAAACATGTGAAGTCTATAAAGATAGAGATAATGAAAAATGAGTTAACTGATATCAATAGAAACCCATGAACTCTGTGCCTTAATTTTGGTAATATCCAGTAATTTCACCTACCTTTGGATAAGAAAAGCAGGTAAGCTCCTGCTCTACCTTGGAGATCACATGGATTTCAAATAAATTGTCTCAAATTTATCATGAAATTCTCAGCTTTCATGAAACAGCTCAAAGAAAAGTTGTGATCTAATGGGGAAAGAAACTAACATAGAAGAAGTAACAGATTACTCTTTACAGAGTCTGTCTTCTTCAATAAAAAAGTCTCTTGAATAATATTACCACCAAGATTTCTCACTGAATGTCCTAGCCCAGGTAACACTCAGCTAAATTACCCTAAGAGCATAGCGCTAAATAATTTGAGACAAAAGTTAGAATAATCTTATAACAATTCTTGAACATAAAAGAAGAGGAAAGAGTCTGAGAGAGGTGAATTGATTTCACAAAGCCACAGTCTAGTAAGTACAGTATTCTATCCAAAATGTTAGGCTTTGAGGGTATGAGGTGGAAATGGCCCTGCAATTCAAGGCTTACATCTGTCTTCTAGGTCAAACACCTGTGAAGTATTTAGAAAACAAAGTGGGGAAAATCACAAGGAAAGAAAATCTTAGGGCATCTGTATCAAAAAAAATATTAAGATTTACAATATTTAGCTTAATAAAAAAAAATTCATGAGAACAGGTAATTCAAGAATTTTTTTAAATCTATTTCAGTGTAGCAGTGTGATTCATCCACACTGTATCCAAAGGCTGTGCTTAAATGCTCACCTACTTGGACGATTCACATGATGAATGAATCCACACATATAATCAAGAGACTATCTTCCCCATGGAGTTTTTCCCTATAGGAAAACTTAGCCAAATTAATGGTGACTCTGACAATAATTATCAATATTTTGCAATTATTTTAGTGATATTTCAATACTACTTTACATAGTTCTGACTGAAGTAAATATCATAATTTTTAATGAAAAAAAGACTTAAGCAATAGGTTTTGATTAGCTACTGAATAAGTTTCCAAATGAGAACACCATTTCTTTCTATTTTTCTAAAAATTCAACAACTTTATTTTTAAAAAAAACAAAGATAAATGTACAGATTTAAAGCATTTTAGCATAAAAGTATATGAATACATTTTTATCAGTACTTGAGTTTTTAAAGGTTTAATACTATGCATTAAAATCTTACGAGCTACAATGAGGATGAAGTACATGTAAAACAAACTGTATCCTGGAAATAGTCAAAGTTTTCTGGGTGTGTAAAGATTAAGCATAACTGTTTTTCTATTTTTGTTTTTTTCTGGCATTTTTTTCTTGAAATTCATATAGTCTATTAGTTGTTTCTGGGGTATTCAGAGATTTCTGGGGTTAGTATCCAATTATTAGTTATTGTATATTATGTCTCTTCTTTTGTGACTGGGTTATCTCACTCAGGATGATATTCTCTAGATGCAACCATTTTCTTAAAAATTTCATAAAGTCATTGTTTCTGATAGCTGAGTAGTACTCCATTGTGTAAATATACCATAATTTTTGTATCCATTCATCTACTGAAGGACATCTGGGTTCTTTCCAACTTCTGGCTATTATAAATAGGGCTGCTATGAACATTGTGGTGCATGTGTCTTTGTTGTATGTTGGAGCTTCGCTGGGGTATATGTCCAGAAGTGGAATAACTGGATCTTCAGGTAGTACTATGTCCAATTTTCTGAGGAATCGACAGACTAATATCCAGAGTGGTTGTACCAGTTTACTACCCCACCAACAATAGAGAAGTGTTCCTCTTTCTCTGTATCCTTGCCAGCATCTGCTGTCATCTGAATATTTTATCTTAGCCATTCTTGTTGGTATGAGGTGGAATCTCAGGGTTGTTTTGATTTGCATTTCCCTGATGTCTAATGATGTCAAGCACTTCCTTAGATGCTTCTCAGCCATTCGATATTCCTCAATTGAGAACTTTTTTGTGTAGAAGGGAATCAGACTAGCCAGGGAACAGAGAGATCTCTGCCAAGTGTGCACGGACAGCATGCCCCCTACCCTGCGTAACTAGGAAACCAGGAACCCAGCATTGGGACCTCTGTTCCCACCCTGAGGCTTTGAGGCACAGAACAGGGCTCAGACCAACCTCCACCTGGACCAGCAGAGATCCAGGGACACAGGCCAGGTGCAAGGAAAATCCAAGAACATATCAAGGACAACAAGACGGCAAGAGGAAAGCAAAAGAGCATACCCCAGGGAAACCAAGACAACCTGGCAACACTAGAACCCAGTTCTCCCATCACAGAAAACTGCAGAATGCCAAACACTCCAGAAAAAGAAGACTCAGACATGAAATCCTACCTCAAGATAATGAGAGAGATCCTTAAACAAGAATGGAAGGAAAAGAAAAAGAATTAGAAGCTTTTAAGAAGAAATAAGAAAAGCACTCAAAGAACAAAAAGAAAAGAAAACCAAAGAGATGAAGGAATAGAAGAAGGAATTTAAAACAGAAATAAACACAATAAAGAAAACATTAAAAGAGACAATCCTAGAAGTAGAACTCTTAAAAAAGAAATCAGGAGTTACAGATACAATCATTTCCAACAGACTACAAGAGAGAGAAGAGAGAATTGTGGGAGCTGAAGACAACAATGAAAACATAGACAAAACAGTCAGAGAAGATGCAAAAACCAAAAAGCTCCTAACCCTAAAGGTCCAGGAGATCCAGGACACAATGAAAAGAACAAACATAAGGATGATAGGAATAGAAGAGGGAGAAGAATATCAACTAAGAGGCACAGCAAATATCTTCAACAAAATTGTAGAAGAAAACTTTCCTACCCTTGAGAATGAGATGACCAAGAGCATAAAGGAAGCCTTCAGAACTCCAAATAGGTTGGACCAGAAAAGAAATTCCTCCCAACATATAATAGTCAAAACACAAAGTTCCCAAAGCAAAGAAAGAATACTAAAAGCAGTAAGGGGAAAAGGTCAGATAACATATAAAGGCAGACCAATCAGAATCACCCCGGATTTCTCAACAGAGACTATGAAAGCTAGAAGACCCTGGAAAGACATCATGCAGACCCTAAGAGAGCACAAGTGCCAGCCCAAACTGCTATACACAGCAAAACTATTAATCACCATAGATGGAGAGATGAAGATATTCCAAGACAAATCTAAATTTACACAATATCTGACCACAAACCCAGCACTACAAAAAATTATAGGTGGAAAACCCAATAAAATGAGGGGTATTAAGTCCTAGTAACAACAAGAAAACTCCTAAGCAATAAAACCAAAAGAAGAAAGAAACACAGACACAATTCAACCTACAAAAGCAATAATAGCAAAAAACAGCAACCACTATTCCTTGATATTTATTAACATAAATGGACTCAACTCCCCAATAAAGAGAAATAGGCTATCAGACTGGATACATAAACAAAATCCAGCATTTTGCTGCATACAGAAAACTCATCTCAGAGACGAAGACAGAGAGAATCTCAGAGTAAAAAGTTGGGAAAAAAACTTCCAAGCAAAAACCCCAAGAAGCAAGCTGGAGTGGCTATTCTAATATAGAATAAAGTAAATTTCCAACCAAAAGTTATCAAAAAAAGATAAGGAAGGACACTTTTTACTTATTACAGGAGAAATCTGTCAGGAGGAACTCTCAATCCTTAACATATATGCTCCAAATAAAAAAGCACCCACATTCATAAAAAGAAACCCTACTAAAGCTCAAAAAATACAATTCACCACACACAGTAATAGTGGGAGAATTTAATACCCCACTCTCACCAATGGACAGATCATGAAAACAGAAACTGAACACTGTAAAACTAACAGAGACTATGCACCAACTAAAATTAATAGATATCTACAGAACATATCACCCTAAAACAAAAGAATACACCTTTTTCTCAGCACTTCACGGCACCTTCTCAATAATTGACCACATAATTGGACACAGAACAAGCCTCAATCAATAAAAAAAGATTGAAATCCTCCCATGCATCCTTTCAGATCACCATGGGCTAAGACTGATGTTTAATAACAACAAAGACAACAAAAAGCCCATATACAAATGGAAACTAAACAATGCCCTATTAAGTGATATTAGGGTCAAAGAAGAAATAAAGAAAGAAATTAAGGATTTTCTAGAATTTAATGAAAACAAAAACACGACATACCCAAACTTATGGGATGCAATGAAAGCAGTACTGAGGGGGAAACTCATAGCTCTGAGTGCTTCCATTAAGAAACTGGAGAGAGCATACACTAGTAACCTGACAGCACAATTGAAAGCTCTAGAACAAAAGTAGCAGATACACCCAAGAAGAGTAGACAGCAAGAAATAATCAAATTTAGGGCAGAAATAGACCAAATAAAAACAAAAAGAACCATTGAAAGAATCAACAAAACCGAGAGCTGGTTCCTTGAGGAAATTAACAGGATTGAAAAACCCTTAGCCAGACTAACTGGAGGGCAAAGAAAGAGTATCCAAATTAACAAAATCAAAAAGGACAGTGGAGAAATAATGACTAAAACTGAGGAAATTCACGAAATCATCAGATCCTACTGCAAAAGCCTATACTCCACAAATTTGGAAAATTTGGAGGAAATGGATGAATTCCTAGACCGATGCAAGATCTTAAAGTTAAACCAGGACCAGGTAAACCATCTAAATGACCTTATAACACCTAAAGAAATAGAAGAAGTCATCAAAAGCCTCCCAACCAAAAAAAGGCCCAGGTCCAGATAGGTTCAGTGCAGAATTTTATCAGACATTTATTGCCGAAATAATTTCAATACTCTCCAAACTATTCCACAAGATAGTATCAGATGGAGTACTAACTAACTCATTTTTTGAGGCTACAATAACCCTCATTCCTAAACCACACAAAGACCCTACAAGGAAAGAGAACTTCAGACCAATCTCACTTATGAACATTGATGCAAAAATACTCAACAAAATCCTTGCAAACTGAATGCAAGAACACATCAAAACAATCATTCACCATGATCAAGTAGGCTTGATCCCTGGCATGCAGGGATGGTTTTATATACGAAAATGCATCAATGTAATCCACCATATAAACAAACTCAAAGAAAAAAAAACAAATGGTCATCTCACTAGATGCTGAGAAAGCATTTGACAAATTTCAAAACCCGTCATGTAAAAAGTCCTGGAAAGAACAGGAATCCAAGGTCCATACCTAAAAATAATAAAAGCAATATACAGCAAACAAATGGCCAACATCAAAATTAACGGTGGGAAACTTGATGCAATCCCACTAAAATCAGAGCGTCGACAAGGTTGCCCACTCTCTCCCTACCTATTCAACATAGTACTGAAAGTCCTGGCTGGAGTAATTAGACAGCAAAAGGAAATCAAAGGGATACAAATTGGAAAGGAAGAAGTAAAAACAGCACTGTTTGCAGATGACAGGATAGTGTAATTATGTGACCCCACAAATTCCACCAAAAAACTCCTACAGCTGATAAACAAGTCCAGCAAAGTGGCTTGATATAAAATTAACTCAAACAAATCAGTAGCTTTTCTATATTCAAATGACAATCATGTAGAGAAAGAAATTAGGGAAAAGATACCCTTCAAAATTGTCAAAAAAAACTATGAAATACCTTGGTGTGATTCTAACTACAGAAGTGAAGGACCTGTATGCCAAGAACTTCAAACCTCTAAAGAAGGAAATTGAGGAAAATCTCAGAAAATAAAAAGATCTCCCATGCTCATGGATTGGAAGGATCAACATTTTAAAAATGGCCATCCTACCAAAAGCAATCTACAAATTCAATGCAATCCTTATCAAAATTCCAACCCAGTTCTTCATTGAGTTGTAAAGAGCAATGTGCAATTTCTTATGGAATAACAAAAGACCTAGAATAGCGAAATCCATCCTCAACAACAAAAAAACATCTGCGGGAATCACTATCCCTGACCTCAAGCTATATTACAAGGCAATTGTGCTGAAAACTGCATGGTACTGGTACCGAAATAGGCATGTGGATCAATGGAATAAAATAGAAGATCCAGAAATGAGCCCTCACCTATATGGTCACCTGATTTTTGACAAAGGATCTGTAAACACTCATTGGAAAAAGGACAGCCTCTTCAACAAATGGTGTTGGTCCAACTGGCACTCAGCATGCAGAAGAATGAAAATAGACCCTTTCTTATCTCCTTGTACAAAGCTTACGTGTAAGTGGATCAAAGATTTCCACATTAAACCAGATTCATGAATCTATTAGATGAGAAAGTAGGGAAAACTTTAGAACACATAGGCACAGGAGAAAATTTCTGTAAGGCTAAGGACACCATGAAGAAAACAAAAGAGCAGCCAACAGAGTGGGAAATGATCTTTACCAACCCCACATCAGATAGAGGCCTAATATCCAAGGTATACAAAGAATTCAAAAAGCTAGACACCAGAGAATCAAACAACCCTATTAAAAATGGGGTACAGAATTAAACAAAAAGTTCTCAATTGAGGAATGTCGAATGGCTGAGAAACATCTAAGGAAGTGCTTGACATCCTTATCCATCAGAAAAATGCAAATTAAAACAACCCTGAGATTCCACTTCACACCAGTCAAATTGGCCAAGATCCAACACTCAGATGACAGCAGATGCTGGTGAGGCTGTGGAGAAAGAGGAACACTTCTCCACTGTTGGTGGGGTTGTAAACTGATACAACCACTCTGGAAATCAGTCTGACGATTCCTCAGAAATCCTTGGACATAGTACTACCTGAAAATCCAGCTATTCTACTTCTGGGCATATACCCCAGAGACACTCCAATATACAACAAAGACGCATGCACCACAATTTTCATAGCAGCTCTTTTTATAATAGGCAGAAGCTGGAATGAACCCAGATGTCCTTCAGTAGATAAATGGATACAAAAATTGTGGTATATTTACACAATGGAGTATTACTCAGCTATCAGAAACAATGACTTAACCAAATTCTTAAGAAAATGGTTGCATCTAGAGAATAACATCCTGAGTGAGATAACTCAGTTATAACCAGATAACAAAAGAACAGACATAATATGCAGTCACTGATAATGGGATACTAACCCCAGAAAGCTCTGAACACCCCAGAAACAACTCACAGACTTTGTGAAGTTCAAAAAAAGAAAGGAAGAAAGAAAGAAAGAAAAGGAAAAACCATTATGCTCAATCCTTACACCCCAAGAAAACTTTGACCTATTCCGGGTTACATTCTGTTTTACATGTACTTTATGCTCATTGTAACAACTATGACCTTAATGCACACTATCAAACCTTTGGAGGAAAAAAGGCAAGCACTGACAAAAATGTATTTGTATACTTTAATGCAAAAATGCTTAAAATTTGTTCATTTATCTTTGTTTTTTTTAAAGAAAGTTGTTCAAAAAAAAGAAAATAATTCCAGATGTTTCATAACACAATAAGGCAACAATGGCTGGTAAATATTTCAAAATAGCTACTAGAACTAATGTTGGCTTTTCTCAATTATAAGATATGCTAAATCCATCAAAGAACAATAAGACTATCACTGTAAAAGGATTATTATATATTGACTACAAATATTAAAATACTTTACCCTATATTAGAAGTTATTACCATGTTCATTGTAAAATACAGGCATGATTCTAAATAATCTCGGCATTTGCACCTGTTTAGAACATTCAGATTACCCAGACTTTAAGTAATTTTTCATAACCCCAGAAACTATGCAGCCAATTAAATCCATTATGTCACAGAGACTATCGTACTTCTGCCATTAGAGAATTTTTGTTACTACAGAGGTGCAGCAGTAGAAGAACTATGCTCACCTAGTTATTCTGATATTTGAACATGAACCAAAACTGCAGAATAACAACAGACTAATTTAAATTCCTTTCCATAGCTTCTTGCTCTTTTCACTCTGTCTCTGGGTCCCTTTTGCCCCATAACTTCCTCACAGCATTTTTCACCTCTGCATTTCTCAGTGTGTAGATGATGGGATTCAGCATGGGGGTGATGACCGTGTAGAACACAGACACAAGTTTGTCTTCCGTGAAGGTAGAGGAGGGTCGTAGATAAAGGAAGATAGCAGGTCCAAAGAACAGGATGACCACCATGATGTGAGAGGCACAAGTAGAGAGGGCCTTGCGCCTCCCCTCTGCAGAATAGTTCCTCAAGCTGATTAAAATGATAGCATAAGAGGACACCAAGATAAAGAGAGAGATTATAGAGATTAGACCACTGTTGGCCATCACAATAACCCCCTCCACAAAGGTGTCAGTGCAGGCAAGCTTAAATAATGGCTGCAGGTCACAGAAGTAGTGGTCAATCACATTGGGACCACAGAAGGGCAATGGAATGGTGATGAGGATCTGGATTATAGAATGAATGAGGCCTCCCAGCCAGGAACCAGCCACCAGCATGTGACACACTTGATGACTCATGATGTTCATGTAATGCAGAGGTTTACAGATGGCCACGTAACGGTCATAGGCCATTACCACAAGCAGGAGAATCTCAGCCACCCCCAAGAAATGGAAGAAGAATATCTGAGCCAGACAGCCTTTCAGAGAGATGGTTTTAATCTTAGCAAGCAAGTCAGTGATGAACTTGGGGACAATTGTAGAGGAGTAGCAGATTTCCACCAGAGACAAGGAGCTCAGGAAGAAGTACATGGGAGAATGTAAAGTCTTACTGGCACTGACTGCCACAACAATAATACCATTTCCCAACACTGTGACCAGGTACACGGGAAGGAACAGCACAAAGCACACCTTCTGCACCTCTGGATCCTGGAAAAGGCCAGTGAAAATTAACTCAGTTACATTATTTTCATTGGCCATGGAGTCAGCTCAAGTGTGTTGAATATCAGATAGTAGGAAGGCTGGAAGAAAATGAAAAGATTATTGTACAAGTTAATTTCACTAAAAGCATTCTCAAAAGCTCAGGTTGTTTTGCTAAATACTTACTGCTCAGCCAGTATATTCTCATTCATCATTAAATGTTAGTACTTTAGTGGTTTAATTTATTATATTTTAATTTTATCTAGCTATTAACAGAAAGTAGAAATCCAGAGAAATGTTTATTCACTCACAGTCACTGTGTAACTCAGAATAATTTTTTCTAACTTTCAGCCCAGGTTATGAATGGAAGAGTTCAATATATATTATAGGTAGATTGATGATAGGTGGCTAGATAGAGAAACAGATCGTGTATGTATTATTTCAGTCATCTAATAGGACTTTCTCTTGAATATTCTTTTTAATACCATTCTAGTCCAATTCTTCTTCACTTTACTCAAAACAGAGTTCTTGCATCAAAAAATGTTTCTACAGCTCTGCCTGCCTCTCAGAAGGCCTGCTCTAACTGGAGACAAATGGATAAGACCTCCTCCCACCCCAGTTCCTCCACCTCCTGGGACCCTAGCAAACTAAGCAGCCATGGTCAGTGCCCCATCTTGTCAGAAATTCATCTTCCTCTGGTATGTACCTATACCTGCAGTCTGGAATCAGCAAACTATGTCCCACCACACAGCTCAGCCTGCCTCCCAGGAGACCTTCTCTAACCCCAAACACATAGGTGAGACAACATCCCCATTTCTCCCCAACTGCTAGAGCCCAGCAAGTTCCATAGTCTTGGGCTTCGCCCTGCCCTTCTGAAGCTCCATCTCCCTTCCAGTCACCACCTTCACATCTTCCTACCAGTCACTGTTCAGCACATTGTTTCCTACCCCCCAAGGAGGCCTTCTCAAAGCTGAGACACTCAGTTCCACCACCCTCCTAGGAGACCTGCTCTAACCCAGGTCACAAAGGTTAGCCAACACCAGAGACAAACATATAGCAAAAGGCAAATGCAAGAAAATAATCCACAAATACAATTATAATATGGCACCATCAGAATCCAGCTCTCTTACTACAGTAAGTCCATGATACCCTTACATGCCTGAGGAGCATTACTGTGACCTTAAACCCATTTCATGAAGATGATAAAGACCTTTAAAGAGGATATAAATAGTTCTCTTCAAGAAATACAAGAAAACACAGTCAAACATGTAGAAGCCCTTAAAAATGAAATAAATCATTTAAAGAAATAAAGGAAAAAATAAACAGGCAAAGGAAATTAATAGCATAGTCCAAACAAAAATAAAAATAGAAGCATTTTTAAAAGCACAAATGAAGGTAACCCAGGAGATGAAAAACCTAGGAAAGATAACAAGAAGTATAGATGCAAGCATCAACAACAGAGTACAAGAAATGGAAGAATTTCATACATAGGAGATACCATAGAAGAAATTAATACATTGGTCAAAAAATGCTATGTGAATAAAGTTTCTAACTTAAAACATCCAGGAAATGTTGTCACAATGAAAAGACAAAATCTAAAAATAATAGAAATAGAAGAGAATGAAGATTCCCAGTTCAAAGGGCCAGAAAACACCTTCAACATCATATAAGAAAACACACTCTCACTCTCTATGAAAAAGTCATAGAATCAGAAACTAAACAACAACAACAAAAAAAACCAGGATGGAACTAACAGATGTTATGAACCATATAAATTTAACAGATATCTCCAGACTCTTTCATTAAAAACAAAAGAATATTTCTTCTTCTCAGCACTTCTTGGAAGCTTCTCCAACCTGAACATATAATAGGACACCTAGCAAACCTAAAAGATACAAGACTGAAATAACCCCTTGCATTCTATCTGATTACCACAGATTAAAGGTGAACTTAATAAAAACAGAAATACAGAAAACCCACATTCTCAATGAAACTGAACAACTCTATACTCAATGATTACTGAGAGAAGAAAAAAATTGAAAATTAAAGACTTTCAAGAATTCAATGAAAATAAAGGCACAGCATACCTAAATATATGGAAAATAATGAAAGTGATGCTAAGAGGAAAATTCGTAGCACTATGTTCCTTAATTTAAAAATTGAATAAATTTCATACTAGCGACTTAACAGCACACCTGAAAACTCTAAAACAAATGGATAAAAACACACCCAAAACTAGTAGATAGCAGGCAATAGTCAAACTCAGGGCTGAAATCAGTTAATTAGAAACAAAGAGAACAATACAAGGAATCAACAAAATCAAAAGATAGTTCTTTGAGAAAATGGACAAGCTAGACAAATCCTTAACCAGACTAACTAAAAGATACAAAGACAGTATCCAAATTAATAAAATCAGAAATTAAAAGGGAGGCATAAGAACAGAAACTGAGAAAATATTTTAAAAATATTTTCAGGTCTTACTTCAAAACCCTGTACTCCACTAAACTTGAAAATCTAAATGAAATGAATGATTTTCTAGACAAATACCACTAGCCAAAGTTAAATCAAGATCAGATAGACTATCTAAACAGTTCTATAATCCCTAGAGAAATAAAAGCAGTCATCAATCATTAAACATATCCCAACACCCCCCCCAAAATAAAAAAACCAGGGCCAGATGATTTTAGTGCAGAATTCTACTATATTTTCAAAGAAAAGTTAATACTAATACTCCACAAACTAGAATTATGAGGAACACTACCTAATTCATCCTACAAAGCCACAGTTACCTTGGTGCATAAAGCATACAAAGATTCAACAAAGAAAGAAAACTTCACACCAATTTCACTTATGAACATTGACATAAAAATACTCAATAAAATTCTCACAAACGACACTCTTCTTCCCTTCCTGCCTTGCGGGACTGAGCAACTGCTAGATCCTTGGACTTCCATTCACAACTGCTGGCAATTGTGCAGCTGGACTACAGACTTCTTTTTTAGTAAAGAAGAAAATCATATAAACTGTCAACATGGGACAAAGATCAACATCCTCCACCAAGAGTGGGAAGTTTATGAATCCCACAGACCAAGCCTGAAAGAAAGTCCCGAAAAAAAGAGAATTGAAAAAGAACAAAACACAGGGCATGATGGTCCGAGCTGCAGTTTTGAAGATGAAGGATCCCAAACAGATTGTCCGGGACCTAGAGAAACTTGACAAAGTAGAATTTAAAGTGCAACCGCCACCGTTAAATGAGATAGTACTGAAAGACAAGCATTAAAAGCTGCGTGAAACCTTTGAACGAATCCTACGGCTTTATGAAAAAGAAAACCCAGATATTTACAAAGAATTGAGAAAGCTAGAAGTAGAGTATAAACAGGAGAGGGGTCAACTGAGCCAGTACTTTGATGCCATCAAGAACGCTCAGCATGGAGAAGTAGAGATTACCAGACATGCCGGCATGCCCCTTTCAGCATCTTGATCCAGGAAATTCTTCTTCCTGTTGCCCAGCCTTGCTCCATCCTGCAAACCGCAGCATATGGGCCTCCAAGTCGAGCAGTTTCTATCCTCCCTGTCCTGGGACATGGTGTTCCACGTTTGCCCCCTGGCAGAAAACCTCCCGGACCTCCACCTACCCCACCTCCTCCTCAAGCTCTGCAGATGTACGGCCATAAGTGGCCTTTGCTCTCGATCTTCCTCCTCCGAGGAGAGATGAAGACACGCTGTCCAGTCCAGAATGTGCTCAGCGGGGTCATGGTGATGTCCATCACCAGTGACGACGACGGCTATCCTGAGGACATGGATCAAGATAAGCTGAGGACAGTGACACTGACAGAGCTGATGCAGAGAGTGATGGGGATGAGTTCGGGCACCACGACGACCGTGAGTGTGACAAGGCTGAGAAGTCAGGTCTGAGTGTTTGATGTGCTGATATGCCTGGGAAATCAAATAAGAAGAGGAACATGGAGGAGCTGACTCCACTTCGAACCATGATGCTTCTTCGAATGGCAGGTCAGGAAATCCCCGAGGAAGGACGTGAAGTGGAGGAATTTTCAGAGGAGGGGGAAATGATGGTTCTGATGATTCTGAAGCAGAAAAGCAATCTCAAAAGCAGCATAAGGAAGATGCCCACTCTGATGGCACATCTTCACAGCAGCAGGCTCCTCCAGCCCGTTCCTACTTCTCTCTCAGATACAGTACATTCCAGGACCACCACCTATTAGACCAACACCTGCCCCACCCTTATGGCCTCCTGGCCCTCCCCCAGGACCACTTCCAGGTCTGCCCCTTGGGCCCCCTCTGCGAGGACCCCACCAAGGCTACCTCCCCTTATACCTCCTGGTATCCCTCCTCCTCATCCTGGGATGATGCACCCACCTTTGGTGCCTCATCTTGGACCAGCCCTCCTGGCCTTTTCCCACCAGCTCCCTTGCCTAACCCAGGGGTGTTGAGGGCCCCACCCAAACTCATTCAGTGACCGAAGGCAGATGATGCAAGTGCAGCCACCATTGAGAAGAAAGCCACAGCGACCACCAGAGCTAAGCCCCAGATCACTAATACCAAGTGTGATGGTTTGCATATGCTTGGTCCAGGGAGTGGCACTATTAGAAGGTGTGGCCTTGTTGGAGGAAGTGTGTCACTCTGAGGGTGGGCTTGGAGACACTCCTCCTAGCTGCCTGAGGATGCTTAGTCTGTTTCTGACTTCCTTTGGATGAAGATGTAGAACTCTCAGCTCCTCCTGCACCATGCCTGCCTGGATGCTGCCATGCTCTTGTCTTGATGACAATGGACTGCACCTCTGAACCTGTAAGCCAGCCTCAATTAAATGTTATTTATAAGACTTTTCTTGGTCATGGTGTCTGCTCACAGCAATAAAACCCTAACTAAGACACCAAGGCTGAGGTCACATGGTTTGTGCCTACTACACTGAGGGTGCACTGGGAAAATAAAGGGGCTACTGCCGTTCCCCAGAGAAGGACAGGGATGACTCTGCTGTGCCCATTGCCAAAGCCACCCCCAGATCTGATCCTTCAGTCCCTGTCTCAGTACAAACTAAGGACAAGATTTATGAAGCGTTTATGAAAGAGATGGAAGGGATTCTGTGACGGTTTCTTCTGCCAGGACTGGCTTCTGTTCAGCGGACTGGTTTGGGGAATAAGAGGCTCCTGTTAACCTTAGAGTACAGAGCAATGTCCACTGTCGGGTGTTTTTCAAGTCCAGTTCCAGGAGCCTCTTAATGCTTGCCTGCTGGGATCCCACACACAAGGTGTTTCTTTACAACAGACCAGGATGGGAAGCACTGCAGCTGACCGTGTTCCCTTGACACCACCACACCCTCCCTCTATTTCCTCTCCATGACACTTACATCTCCTCCCTCTCTTCCCCTCTTCATTTCTGTAATTCTGTCAGCAAAGTCTTAGTTACTTGTTTTGACTCATGTTCCATGGGCACTAGAGTAGAGAATTCTGGAAAGGAAAAAAAAGTTTATTTCATTTTGACTTTTGTGTTTTGAGTTATTTTTAATATTTTCCTATAAATGTTTTGTATTTTTTTGTAATGGAAATGGATTACAATATCATTTCCTAATTCAAAGCAGGATAAATGGGAAAAAATATACAATTCAGGGATTAAAGTTATTTCTCTCAATCAGAAAAAATTTCTCACAAGCCAAATTCAAGAACACATCAAAAACATTCACCATGATCAAGTAGATTTCATCCAGGTAAGCAGAGATGGTTCAATTTATGAAAATCCGTCAATACAATCCACTATCTAAACAAATTCACAGGGAAAAAAGGCACATGTTCATCACATTAGATGCTGAAAAAGCCTTTGACAAAATAAGCACCATTTTATGTTAAAAGTCTCAGAGAGGTAAGGGATTCAAACATACTTAAGCATAATAAAAGAAATATACAGCAAGCCAGTAGACAATATCAAGCTGGATGTAAAGAGACATGAAGCAATCCCACTAAAATCAGGAACAAGACAAGTCAGGCCAATTTCTCCCTATCTATTCAATATACTACTTGAAGTTTTAGCTAAAGCAATAACACAATAAAACCAAGAGAATCAAATCAAGATCAAGGAGTTATAAATTGGAAAGAAAGAAGTCAAGGTATCACTATTCATTGGTGATATGATAGTATGTGCAAGCATCCACAAAATTCTACCAGAGAACTCCTACAGCAGCTTCAGCAAAGTGGCTGAATATAGAATTAACTCAAAGAAATTAGGAGCCCTTCTTTATACAACAAACTGAGGAAGAAATTGAGGCAACAACACCATTCACAATAGTCCCAAATAATATAAAATACCATGCTCTGTTCCAGCCCAGAGAGAGAGAGCCAGATACCGCCATCAGGACTCAGGGCCCACCCACAGACTGATGAGCACCCAGAAGAGCCTCACAAATGCTATCCACCTGAGCCCTCAGGTGAATCCTCCCCCACTACCCCCACACACTGACTATCTGGAAAGAGACCAGTAAGAACTCTCCAGGTCCAAGTAGTGTGGTGCTCTCTGGGAATTGGTCTGTTCCGGTCCAGAAAGAGAGCTGGGTCACTGCCATCAAGACTCAGGGCCTGCTCACAGATTGCTGAGCAACCAGAAGAACTTCAGAAATATCCTCCCACCAGAACCCAGAGAGACAGAGTCAGGTCACTACCATAAGAACTCACTGGCTGCTGGCAAAGAGCACCCAGGAGAAATTTCCCTCCAAAGCCCATAGGCACTCAGACCAAAAGGAGAGACAAGCTCCAGTCAGAGACAAGAAGATCACCTAACAACACAGATAACGAGATGGCAAGAGGCAAGCCCAAGAATCTAAGCAATGGAAACCAAGACAGCCTGGCAACATCAGAACCCAGTTATCCCACCTCAGCAAGTAGTGGATATCCCAACACACCAGAACAACTAGATATAGACATAAAATCATACTTTATGATGATGATGGAGGTCATCAAGAAGCACATGAATAACTTACATAAAGAATTACAGAAGAACCAGGAGAACACATAAACAAGTAGAAGCATTTAAAGAGGAAGCACAAAAATCACTCAAAGAGGTACAGGAAAACACAACAAAGAGATGAAGAATATGAAAATGGAAATAAAAACAATAAAGAAATCCCAAAAGGAGACAACCCTGGAGATAGAAAACCTAGGAAATAAATTAAAAGTCACAGATGCAAGCATCACCAACAGAAAAAGATAGAAGAGAGGATCTCGGGGAGCAGAAGACAACATAGATGACATTGACACATCAATCAGCCATAATTCAAATATCAAAAAGCACCTAACCCAAAACATCTAGCATATCCAGGACCAAATCATAAAAAAAAGTGTAGAAGAGGGCAAAGACTCCCAACTAAATGGCCCACTAAATATCTTCAACAAAATCATAAAAAAAAAAAACTTTCCTAACCTAAAGAAAGAGTTGACCATGAACATACAAGAAGTCTGCAAAACTCTAAACACATTGGACCAGAAAAGATTCCTTCCAAAACATAATAGTCAAAACACCCAATGTTCAAAACAAAGAAAAAGTACTAAAACCAGTAAGGGGAAAAGGACAAGTAACATATAAAGGCAAACTGATCAGAATTGCACCAGACTTCTCAACAGAGACTATAAAAGCTAGATCATGGACAGATGTCATACAGACCCTAAGAGAACATAAATGCCAGCCCATGTTACAATATCAAAACAAAGCTCTAAATTACCATAGATGAAGAGAACAAATATTTCAGGACAAAACCAAATTTGCACAATATCCATCCATAAATCCTGCCCTACAAAGGATAAAAGATGAAAAACTCTAACACAAAGAGGGAAACTACACCCTAGGAAAAGCAAGAAAATCTTCTTGCAAAAACCCAAAAGAAAATCACACCAACATAATACTACCTCTAACAACAAAAATATCAGAAAACAATAATCACTATTCCTTAATATCTCTTAATATCAGTGGACTTGATTTCCCAATAAAAAGACATAGACTAAAAGACTGGAAACATAGGCAGGATCCAGCATTTTGCTGCATACAGGAAACTAAACTCAGTGACAAAGATATACTACCTCACAGTAAAATGTTGGGAAAAACTTCCAAGCAAATGATCTGAAGAAACAAGCTGGAATAGCCATTCTAATATCAAATAAAATAGCTTTTCAAGCAAAAGTTATTTAAAAATAAAAGGAAGAACATATAATACTGATCACAGGAAAAACCTATCGAGATGAACTCTCAAACTGGAACATCTATGCTGAAAATACCAATGGCACCCACATTCATAAAAGAAACATTACTAAAACACAAAGCATATATTGCACCACACACAATAATAGTGGGAAACTTCAACACCCCACTCTCATCAATGGACAGATCATGGAAGCAGAAACTGAACAGAGACACAGTGAAACTAGCAGAGGTTATGAACCAATTGGATTTAGCAGACATCTATAGAACATTTCATCCTAAAACAAAAAAAAATACCTTCTTCTCATCACATCACAGTACCTTCTCCAAAATTGACTATATAGTCAGTCACAAGACAGGCCTCAACAGATACAAGAAGATCAAAATACTCCCATGCATCCAATCAGATCACCATGGAATAAGGCTGGTCCTTTTTTATATACATATGTTCTCATTTGTTGCAGTTTTCATAGTAATAGACTATAGTGTATAGTGCTTGTCCAACCCATATATAAAAACAACAGAAACTGTGTGCAGGAAAGCATTGCAGTTCTCAAGTTAAAATAATCTTGAGTCTGAGCCACAGTGTTCCAGACAGCGTGAATTAGCATTATAGAAATTACAAGATGCACAGTACAAATTCATATGTCTGTTCAAAACCATGGCTGCAGAGAATTCATGTGATGCAATGCAGGCCATCGATGTCAGAACCACTCCAGGATCATTACAGGTTTGATTTTTTTTGAACAACTTTATTTAAAAAAACAAAGATAAAAGAACAAATTTTAAGCATTTTTGCAAAAATGTATACGAATACATTTTTGTCAGTGCTTGGATTTCTTTTCAAAGGTTTGATACTGTGCATTAAGGTCTTACTAATTACAAGGAGCAAAAAGTACATGTAAAACAGGATGTAACCTGGAATTAGTCAAAGTTTTCTTGGTGTGTAAGGATGCAATCCCCATCAAAATTCCAACCCAAATCTTCATTGAGTTGGAAAGAGCAATATGCAATTTCATCTAGAATAAAAAAAGACCTAAAATAGCAAAATCCATTCTCAACAATAAGGAAACATCTGTGGGAATCACTATCCCTGACCTCAAGCTATATTACAAGGCAATTTTACTACAAATTACCTGGTACTGGTACAGAAATAGGCACATGGATCAATGGAATAGAATAGAAGATCCAGAAATGAGTCCTCACAAATATGTTCACCTGATTTTTGACAAAGGAGCTGTAAACATTCATGGAAAAAGGACAGCCTATTCAACAAATGGTGTTGGTCCAACTGGCACTCAGCATGCAAAAGGATGAAACTAGACCCTATCTTATCTCCTTGTACAAAGAAACTGGAAATGATATAAACTGATACAACCACTCTGGAAATCAGTCTGGCAATTCCTCAGAAAATTAGTCATACTACTAACTGAAGATCCAGCTATTCCACTTCTGGTCATATACCCAAGAGACACTCCAATATACAACAAAGACACGTGCACCACAATGTTCATAGCAGCTCTATTTATAATAGACAGAAGCTGAAAATAACCCAGATGTCCTTCAGTAGATGACTGGATACAAAAATTGTGGTACATTTACACAATGGAGTTCTACTCAGCTATCAGAAACAATGACTTAATGAAATTCGTAAGAAAATGGCTGCATCTAGGGATGGTTTAATATAAGGAAATCCATCAACTTAATCCACCATATAAATAAACTCAAAGCTCAAAATCACATGGTCATCTCACTAGATGCTGAGAAAGCATTTGACAAAATCCAACACCCCTTCGTGTTAAAAGTCCTGGAAAGAACAGGAATCCAAGGTCCATACTTAAACATAATAAAAGCAATATACAGCAAACCAACAGCCAACATCAAACTTAATGGCAAGAAACTTGAAGCAATCCCACTAAAATCAGGGACTCGAAAAGGCTGCCCATTCTCCCCCTACCTATTCAACGTAGTAATGGAAGTCCTGGCTGGAGCAATTAGACAGCAAAAGGATATCAAGGGGATACAAATCGGAAAGGAAGACATAAAAACATCACTCTTTGCCGATGACATGATAGTATACTTGAGTGACCCCAAAAATTCCACCAGAGAACTCCTACAGCTGATAAACAAGTTCAGCAAAGTGGCTGGATACAAAATTAACTCAAACAAATCAGTAGCCTTCCTATACTCAAAGGACAAACATGTGGAGAAAGAAATTAGGGAAAAGGTACCCTTCACAATCGTCACAAAAACTATGAAATACCTTGGTGTGACTCTAACTAAGCAAGTGAAGGACCTGTATGACAAGAACTTCAAACCTCTAAAGAAAGAAATTGAGGAGGATCTCAGAAAATGGAAATATCTCCCATGCTCATGGATTGGAAAGATCAACATCTTAAAAATGGCCATCCTACCAAAAGAAATCTACAGGTTCAATGCAATCCCCATCAAAATTCCAACCCAGTTCTTCATGGAATTGGAAAGATCAATGTACAATTTCATATGGAATAACAAAAGACCGAGAATAGCGAAATCCATCCTCAACAACAAAAAAACATCTGCGGGAATCACTATCCCTGACCTCAAGCTATATTACAAGGCAATTGTGCTGAAAACTGCATGGTACTGGTACAGAAATAGGCATGTGGATCAATGGAATAGAATAGAAGATCCAGAAATGAGTCCTCATGTATATGGCCACCTGATTTTTAACAAAGGAGCCGTAAACATTCAATGGAAAAAAAAAAACAGCCTATTCAACAAATGGTGCTGGTCCAACTGGCACTCAGCATGTAAAAGAATGAAAATAGACCCTTTCTTATCTCCTTGTACAAAGCTCAAGTATAAGTTGATCAAAGATCTCCACATTAAACCAGATACACTGAAACTATTAGATGAGAAAGTAGGGAAAACCTTAGAACACATAGGCACAGGAGAAAATTTCCTGAACAAAACACCAATGGCTCAAGCTCTAAGGTCAAAGATTAACAAATGGGACTTAATGAGATTGCAAAGTTTCTGTAAGACTAAGGACATTGTCAAGAAAACAAAACGGCAACCAACAGAATGGGAAAAGATCTTTACCAACACCACATCAGATAGAGGCCTAATATCCAAGGTGTACAAGGAACTCAAAAAGCTAGACACCAGAGAATCAAATAACCCTATTAAAAAATGGGGTACAGAGCTAAACAAAACGTTCTCAGTTGAGGAACACCGAATGGTCGAGAAACATCTGAGGAAGTGCTCGACATCCTTAGCCATCAGGGAAATGCTACTCAAAACAACCCTGAGATTCTACCTCACACCAGTCAGATTGGCCAAGATCCAAAACTCAGATGACAGCAGATGCTGGTGAGGCTATGAAGAAAGAGGAACACTTCTCCACTGTTGGTGGGGTTGCAAACTAATACAACCATTCTGGAAATCAGTCTGGCGATACCTCAGAAAATTGGATATAGTACTACCTGAAGACCCAGCTAATCCACTTCTGGGCATATACCCGAGAGACACTTTAATACACAACAAAGATATATGCACCACAATGTTCATAGCAGCTCTATTTATAATAGCCAGAAGCTGGAAAGAACCCAGATGTCCTTCAGAAGATGAATGGATACAAAAATTGTGGTACATTTACACAATGGAATACTACTCAACCACCAGAAACAATGACTTAACCAAATTCTTAAGAAAATGGCTGCATCTAGAGAATATTATTCTGAGTGAGATAACCCAGTCACAAAAGAACAGACATAATATGCAGTCACTGATAGTGGGATGCTAACCCCAGAGGCTTCCACTCCCCCAAAAACAACTCACAGACTGTATGAAGTCCAAGAAATAAAGAAAACAAAACAAAAAAAAATTTACAAAACAAGAAGACTTTGACTATTTCCATGTTGTGTTTTGTTTTGCATATACTTTATGCTCATTGTAACTATTAAGTTTTCAAGGCATACTATCAAACCTTGAAAAAAATTAAGTACTGACTAAAAAATATATTCATATAGTTTTATGTAAAAATTATTTTAAAATCTGAAAAAAGTACTGAGAAAAATGTATAATTTTAAGCAAAAAAAATGTTTAAAATCTGTACATTTATCTTTGTTTTGTAAAATAAAGTTGTTTAAAAAAAAAAAAAGAAAATGGCTGCATCTAGAGAATATCTTCCTGAGTGAGATAACACAGTCACAAAAGAACAGACATAATATGCAGTCACTGATTGGGATACTAACCCCAGAAATCTCTGAACACCCCAGAAACAACTCACAGACTACATGAAATTCAAGAAAAAAAAAACCATTATGCTCTATCCTTACACACCAAGGCTGGTCCTTAATAACAATAAAAACAAAAAAGCCCGCATATACATAGAAGCTGAATAATTCTCTACTTGATGATAATATAGTCAAGACTGAAATAAAGAAAATAAGCAAGGACTTATTAGAAGTTAATTAAAATGAAGGCACAATATACCCAAAATTATAGAATGAAATGAAAGCAGTACTAAGAGGAAAACTCATAGCTCTGAATGCCTCCAAAAAAGAACTGCAGAAAGTATACACTAGCAGCTTGACAGCACACCTGAAAGCTCTAAAACAAAAAGAAGCAGATAAAACCCAGAGATGTAGGTAGTTGTAAATAATCAAACTCAGAGCAAAAGTCAACCAGGTAAAAACAAAAGAACTAAACAAAGAATCAACAAAACCCAGGAGCTGGTTCTTTGAGAACATCAACAATATTGGTAAAGCCTTAGGCAGACTAACTAGAAGGCACAGAGAGACTATCCAAATAAACAAAATCAGAAAGGAAAAGGAAAATATAACAACAGAAACTGAGGAAATTTTTTAAAACATCATCAGATCCCACTACAAAAGCCTATACTCAACAAAACTAGAAAAGCTAGAGGAAATGGATACATTTCTAGACAGATAACAGGTTCCAAAATTAAATCAGGATTTGATAAACCATCTAAACAATCTCATAACACCCAGACTAATAGAAGTAGTCACCAAAAACCTCCCGACGAAAAAAATCCCAGGACCAGATGGGTTCAGTGCAGAATTCTATCAAACCTCATAAAAGACATAATACTAATACTTTGCAAACTATTCCACAAAATAAAAATAAAAGGAATACTACCCAAATCAGTTTTCGAAGCCACAACTAAGCTCATACCTAAACCACACAAAGATCCTACAAAGAAATAAACCTTCAGACTAATTTTCATCATTAATATCACTGCAAAAATACTCAATAAAATTCTTCAAACCAAATCTGAGAATACAACAAAATAATCATTCATCATTATTAAGTAGGCATCACCCAAACGATGGAGAGATGGTTCAGTATATAGAAATCCATCAAAGTAATCCACAATATAAACAAACTCAAAAACAACAAAAAAACCACATGATCCTCTCACTAGATGCTAAAAAAGCATTTGACAAATTTTTTGACACCCCTTCCTGTTAAACGTCTTGGAAAGATCAGGAATTCAAGACCATAAGTAAACATATTAAAAGCAATATACAGCAAACTGTAGACAACATTAAACTAAATGGTGAGAAAATTGAAGCAATCCCACTAAAATCAGGGACTAGACAAGGCTGCCCACTTTCCCCCTACCTATTCAACTTAGTACTGAAAGTCCTGGGCAGAACAAGTAGAGAGCAAATGGAAGTCAAAGGGATACAAATTGGAAAGGAAGAAGTCAAAATATCACTATTTGCAGATGATATGATAGTGTACTTAAGTGACTCCAAAAATTTCACCAGATACCTCCTACAGATAAACAACTTCAGTAAAGTGGCTGGATATAAAATTAATTCAAATAAATTAGTAGCCTTCCTCTACTCAAAGGATAAACAGGCTGAGAAAGTGATTAGGGGAAAGACACCTTTCACAATAGTCACAAACAATATGAAATACCTTGGTGTGACCCAAACTAGACAAGTGAAAAGTCTGTAAGACAAAAACTTCAAATTTCTGCAGAAGAATATTGAAGAAGATCTCAGAAGATGAAAAGATCTCCAATGTTCATGGATTGGAAAGATCAACATTGTAAAAAATGGCCATCTTGCCAAAAGCAATCTACAGGTTCAATGCAATCTCCATCAAAATTCCAATTCAATTCCTCATAGAGTTAGAAAGAGCAATTTGCAAATTCATTTGGAATAACAAAAAACCTAGGATAGCAAAAACTATTCTCAACAATAAAAGAATGTCTGGGAAATCACTATAAATGACCACGAGCTATATTACAGATCATTGATAAAACATCATGGTAATTGTGCAGAGATAGACATGTAGATCAATGGAATAGAATTTTAAGGCCCAGAAATGAACCCACACACCTACGGCCACCTGATCTTTGACAAATGAGCTAAGGACATTCTATGGAAAAAGTACGGTCTCTTCAACAAATGGTTTTGGTTTAACTGGCAGTCAGCATGCAGAAGAATGCAAATTGATCCATTCTTATCTCTTTGTACAAAGCTCAAGTGCAAGTGGATCAAAGACCTTCACATAAAACCAGATACACTAAAACTATTAGAAGAGAAAGTGGGGAAGAGCTTAGAACACATAGGAACAGGGGAAATTTTCCTGAATAGAACACCAATGGCTTATGCTCTAAAATCAAGCATCAACAAATGAGACCTCATGAAATTTCAAGGTTTCTATAAGGCTGAGGACACTATCAAGAAGACAAAACAGCAGCCAACAGATTGGGAAAGGATCTTTACCAACCCTATATCTGATAGAAGGCTAATATCCAATATACACAAAGAACTCAAGAAGTTAGACTCCAGAGACTCAAATAATTTTATTAAAAAATGGGGTACAGAGCTAAACAAAGAATTCTCAACTCAGAAATAGCAAATGGTATAAAAGCACCTAAAGAAATGCTCAACATCCCTAGTCATCAGGTAAATGTAAATCAAAATCCTGAGATTTCACCTCACACCAGTCAGAATAGCTAAGATCAAAAACTCCAGTGAAAGCAGATACTGGCCAGGCTGTGAAGAAAGTGGAACACTCTTGTTGGTGGTGGAATTGCCAGCTGGTACAACCACTCTGGAAATCAGTCTGGTGGTTCCTCAGAAAATTGGACATAGCACTACCTGAAGATCCAGCTATACCACTCCTGAGCATAAACCCAAATGTTGCTCCATCATATAACAGTGACTCATGCTTCACTATGTTCATAGCAGCCTTATTTATAATAGACAGAAGCTAGAAAGAACCCAGATGTCCTTCAACAGAGGAATAGATACAGAAATTGTGGTACATATACACAATGGAGTACTACTCAGCTATTAAAAACAATGACTTATGAAATTCCTAGGCAAATGAATGGAACTAGAAAATATCATCCTGAGTGAGATGACTAAGTCACAAAACAGCACACATGGTATGCACTCATTGATAAGCAGATACTAGCCCCAAAAAGCTCTGCATACCCAAGAAACAATTCACAGACCTTATGAAGCTCAAAAAAAGGAAGCCAAGAATGTGGATTCCTCAGTCCTTCTTAGAAGGTAGAACAAAATATTCACAGAAGGAAATACAAGATCAAATAGAGGAGTGGGGATTAAAAATATCATTCATAGACTGTCTCACCTGGGGATCCTCCCCATATGCAGCCACCAAACCCAAGAACTGTTGTTAATGCCAAGAAATGCTTCCTGGCAGGAACCAGATATGAATGCCTCATCAGAGGCTCTGCCAGAGTCATTCAGATACAGCTGAGGATGCTTGAACCCAACCATCGGACTGAACAGGGGGACCCCAGTGAAGGTGCTAAGAAAGAACTGAAGGAACTTAAAGGTTTTGCAACCTCATGGGAAGAACAACATTATCATCCAACCAAACCCTCCACTACCCTTATGCTCTAAAATTGGACTCATGGCTCCAACTGCATATGTAGCAAATGATAGCTTTTTCTGGCATCAGTGGGAGAAGGGGCCTTTGGTCCAATGAAGGCTCATTTTCCCAGTATTGGGGAATGCCAATGCACTGAGGTGGAGAGGGTGATTGTGAGGGGGTGCACCTTCATGGAAACAAGTAGGGGGGAGCAGGGTGGAGGGATAACATTTGAAATGTAAATACAGAGAATATTCAATTAAATAATTTTAAAAAGAAAAAGAGAAAAGTGGTTTTACATCTGGTGAGCTGGCTCAGTGGATAAGGGCTTGCTCTTGCCACCAATATGAGGACCTGAGTTCAAACTGTGGAACCAATGTGGTGAGAGGAGAAAACTTACTCTCACATTTTGTCTTCTCATCTTCACACTTGTGTGCTCTGTTGTGCACAGATACATGTTTCCCTTCGACTAAATACATGTAATAAAAACAAAAAAGTAATCATATATATATATATATATATATATATATATATATATATATATATATATATATCATGATGTCACTCTAACCAAGTGAAAAATGTGTATGTCCCTGAAGAAAGAAACTGAAGAAGATATCAGAAGATGGAAAGCTATCCCATGCTCATGGGTTTTTAAGATTAATATAGGGAAAAATAGCCATCTTATCAAAAGAAATCTATAGGTTCAATGCAATCCTCACCAAATTTGAAAGAGCAATTTTCAAATTCATATGGGAAAACAAAAATCTCAGGATATCCAAAAATCCTAAACAATAAAAGAACTTCTGGAGAAATCATCATCCCTGACCTCAAAGTGTGCTACAAAGCAATAGCAATACAGATTGCTCAATGGCATTGGATCAAAGACCCAAAAATAAGCCTGTACTCCTGTAGACACTTGATTTTTTACAAAGAAGCCAAAACCATACAGTGAACAAAAGAAAGTATCTCCAACAAAATGTGCTAGTCTAACTGGCAGACTGCATGTAGAAGAATGCAAATAGATCCATATTCATCATTCTGGACAAATCTCAAGTCCAAGTAGATCAAGTACCTCAACATAAAACCAGGTACACTAAATCTCACAGAAGGGAAATTGGGAAATAGCCTTGAGTGTATTGATACAAAAGACAATTTCATAAACATAACACTAATGACTCAGGCTCTAAGATCAACAAATAACAACTGAGACCTCATGAAACGGAAAAACTTTTGTAAGGCAAAGAACACTGTTGGTAGGGCAAAAGGGAAACTTACAGCCACAAATTAGGAAATGATCTCAACTAACCTCACATCTGAGAAAGGTCTAATATCCAAAATATATGAAGAACTCAAAAATTTAGACTCCATAAAATCAAATAACCCAATTTTAAATAGGGTGCGAAGGTAAATAAAACTCTCAGCAGAGGAATCTAGAATGGTTAAGAAACATATAAAGGTATTCTCAACATCCTTAGTCATCATGGAAATGCAAGTCAAAACAACCCTGAAAAATGATATCAAATGATACAAAAAAATGTGATATATCTAATTAATGCAATGCTATCCAGCTATTAAAAACAAATACATCATAAAATTTGCAGGCAACTGGATGGAACTTGGAAATATTATCCTGATTAAGGTAGCCCAGTCCCAAAAGGACATGCAGAGTATGTACTCACTTATAAGTGAATATTAGCATAAAATGCAGGATAGCCATGCTATATACTCCACAGACCCAAAGAAGCTAAACAAAAAGGAAGACACAAATGAGAATGCTTGAATTTCACTTAGAAAGAGAAGTAAAATAGTTATGAGGCAGATGGAGAGGGAACTAGATGGGAGAGGGAATAGTGGAGTGAATAGAGAGGGTTCTGCATCAGGTATAGGAAGGGACAGGAGAGATGCCATATGGCCAAGAGAATGAATGTAAATCTGCAACTGATGGGGGTGGAAAGGTAGTGGGCATCTTCAGGCCTGAGACATCAACCTGGGATAAGGGAGGCACCCAAGAAACATTGGGAGTAGCCTTAGCTGTGAGTCACAAATTTGGGGATATGGAACCTGAAGACACTACCTCCTGTAGCCAGGCAGAAATCTCAGAGAAGTTATGGGGACACAAACTCACCCACAAAATTTATCCTGTCTACAAGAAGTGCAAGGACACTGGATGGAGCAGAGACTGAGGAAATGGCCAAGTAATAGCTATCCCAAACTAGAGACCCAATCCGTGGGCAAGCACCAGTCCCTGACACTATTAGTGATACTCTGTTATGCTTCATCATAGGAGTTTAACATGGCTCTCCTCCGAGAGGCTCTACCCAGCAGCTTACTGAGTTAAATGCAGACACCCACAGTCAAACAATAGATGAAGCTTGGGGACACTTATGGAAGAATAGGCCCAATGCAGAATAGAAATTCCATGGAAAGACCAACTAACCTGGACCCTTGGGGCTCTCAGAGACTGAACCACCAACTAAAGAGTATTCATAAGCTGGACCTGAGCCTCCCTGAACATATGTAGCAGATGTGAAGCTTGGTTTTCATGTGAGGCCCAGACAACTAAAGCTGGGTCAATTCCTCAGAAAATTGGAAATAGTTCTTCCTAAAGACACAGCTACATTGCTCCTGGCCATATACTCAAAGCATGCCCCACCATACCACAAGGACACATGCTCCACTATATTCATAGCAGCCTTATTTGTAATAGCCAGAAACTGGAAACAACCCAGATGTCCCTCAACCAAAGAATGGATACAGAAAATGTGGTTTATTTACACAATAGAATACTATTCAGCTATTAAAAGTTAGGAAATTATGAATTTTACAGAAAAATGGATGAAACTAGAAAATACCATCGTGAGTGAGGTAACCCAGACCCAAAAGGGTATGCATGGTATTACTCACTGATGAGTGGATATAAGCCAGAAAGTACAAAACACCCATGGTACCTCTCACAGACCCATGAGAAGAACGTGAAGTTGGGTGAGTAGAGAAAGGAGAATCTGGGAGCATTAGGGGATTGAGAAAGAATATGATTAAAATATATTGTATGAAAAAATTTTAACTAAAATATTAAATGAATAAAATTCAAAAGCAATAAGAATAAATTATAGGACCAAAAACGTTATGTTTGAAGAGATAGGCCATTACTTATTCCTTCCACTTGGGTGAAAACAATGCACCCTACACAATTCTGTTCCTGTCCCTGACGGACAGTTTATATTTGAAACACTTATTTATGTGTAAGAAAAAGTATTCTTAAAACAACTTTAAACATACTAAAAATGGTTAGTAGGTGGAATTGTATGTTTCCCTAATTTAGGGACTAAATTTTGGTAAGGTCATTTGTAACAGACATAAATTTCCATCTTCCTTATCATCTTTGTCAGCAACAAGTATGTTTTCTACTCACTCTTACGTTTTAGTTCTTATTAGCTTAACATCCATAAAGAAAACAATTTTAAAATCCTCTAAATTAAAATTAGTTCTTCTCATAATCTGAGGTCCATCGACAATTTATACCTTTGCCTGCCTGGGCTTCTACTTAACATTGCTCAAGTCACAGTCCTCTCCCCCACCATAAACATGTGTGTGTGCACACACACACACATACACACATACACTGCTAATTCCCACCATAGAGCCTCACTTACCCAAAGTATCCTCACCTGTCCCCTCCAACCCATTTTGCAGGCCCAACTCAAGTGCAACTTAGATGGTGAGTCTTTTCCAAATGATTCAAATACATCTCTTCTCTGATCTTTGAATATATATTTTAAATATACATTTAATAATAAAAATATTAATAGCAATAATTAATAATAATATTTTAAATATTCTGTTTGGGTCTCCCAGCACAAACTTGAATGCTCTCAGGAAGTCAAGGTCATTCTCATATTGCTCTTACTGAGTTTGTTCCATTAGAGTCAGTTCCCAAATAAACAATGCAGCAATGGCCTAACACAAGGTGGATCCTCTCTACTCTTTCACTGTACAGTGTACTCAGAATTTCACTACTACAGAATAAAGTTCTCATGCCTCTGTCACTATGATGCATTAACATTCATAGCAATTAGGATATTTGGTCACTGTAGTATCCACATTCTGTCTTCTAATAAAAAGTATTCTGTTACTCAAAACTATGTTTGCAATTTTTCCTGTCTTTATTTATATGTATCTTAGATAATGTGAAATGCTAGCATTTCCTTTTTAAATTCCATGCTACATGTGTGTTTCTGAGCATATATGTGTGTACTAGAAGCATTCAGGGTCCTACAAAGATCAAAACAGAGAATCATATACTCTGAAACTGGCAATACAAATGATTGTGTGTCAGTAAAAAACTGAGTAGTAAGTGCTCAGAACACTGAGCCATTTCTCCACCATAACGGCCAACATTTCTAAAGTATCTATTATGTTGCCAGACATTTAATGCCCTACCACAGCTCCAGATATTTTTTAATGTTTTAAGCTAATTTCTTGCCTTAATGATCTATGTGTGCACACATACCATAATGTAGGTGGGATGCTCAGAAGACAACTACAAAAGTCAGTCTAATAGGTTGTGGGATCCATATGAGGAATTAAACCAGGTCATCAAACTTGGAAGCAAATTTCCTTACCCACTGAAACATCCTGTGGCTCATATATATCTTAAATCATGTGTATTAATTGATTCCATTTTTATAAAAAACATGGGAACTGCCTCTGATTGTTATCAGCCTTTACATAAGAAGAAAAAAGACCACAAATAAATTAATTAACTGGTATTTATAGTTTCTGAGTGATTACACAGCAACAAAGGCAGAATTTAAAACCAGCAAGTTTAACCACTGCATCTTTGCATTTTACCCAGAATCATACATCATTAGTAGTGTAAACATGATGCAAAACAAAGGATTTCAAATTTACTGTAATGATTGTAAGTAGTCATAATTACATTTATTCATCTAGAAAAGCAATACCTCTTCTCTGAGGCTGAGCATCTTTTCTGATTCACTAAAGAAATAAGAGTATCTATAAAACAACTTTAATTTCATATACCAATATCAGATACAAAAAATACATCTGATAACATATCTTTTCAAGATGACCTGTTCCTTCTATTCATCAACTCTCTCTCTCTCTCTCTCTCTCTCTCTCTCTCTCTCTCTCTCTCTCTCTCTCTCTCTCTCTCTCTCTCTCTCTCTCTACTACTTAACCAATTAAGAAAATGATAAAACCCTCTTTTCCATGAACAGGTGAAGTCTATAAACAGGAGAGATAAATAAAAGTGAGTTAACTGATATCTATAGCAACCCATAAACTCTGCCTTAATTCCAGTAATTTCACCTACCTTTGGATTAGAAGAGCTGCTGTGCTCCTGCTCTGCCTTGGAGAAATAAATAGGTCACATGGATTTCAAATAAATTTATCATGAAATTCTCTGTTTTCATGAAACAGACAACAGCTCAAGGAAAAGTTGTGATCTAATTGGGAAAGAAACTAATAGGGAAGGAGTAACAGATTACTCTTTACAGAGTATTTCTTCTTCAATAAAGGAAGTCTCTTGAATAATATTACTATCAAGATTTCTCACTGAATATCCTAGCCCAGGGAACACTCAGCTAAACTACCTTAAGAGAATAGTGATAAACAATTTGAAGAAAAATTTAGAATAACCTTATAACAATGCTTGAACATAAAAGAAGAGGGACGAGTCTGAGAAAGGGGAATTGATTTCACAAAACCACAGTCTAGTCAGTATTCTCTCCAAAACGTTAGGCTTTGAGGGTATGAAGTGGAAATGGCCCTGCAATTCAAGGCTTAGATCTGTCCTCTAGATCAAACACCTATGGAGTGTTTAAAAAACAAGGATGATGAGTGGAGCAAATCACAAGGAAAGAAAATTCTAGGGCATCTGTATCAGGAAAAAATGTTTAGATTTACAACATTTAGCTTATTTAAAAATGTCATGAAAACAATATATTTAGAAGTTAAAAACAATCCTGTTTCAATGTAGCAGTGTGATTCATCCACACTGTATCCAAAGGCTGTGATTAAATGCTCACCTACTTGGACTATTCACATGATGAATGAACCCACACATATAATCAAGAGACTATCTTCCCCATGGAATTTCTTTTCCCTATAGAAAAACTTAGCCAAATTAATAGTTACTCTGACAATAATTATAAATATTTTGCAATTATTTTAGTGATATTTCAATACTACTTTACATAGTTCTGACTGAAGTAAATATCACAATTTTTAATGAAAAGAAAGACTTAGGCAATAGGTTTTGATTAGTTACTGAATAAGTTTCCAACTGAGAACACCATTTCTTCTACTCAGCTATCAGAAGCAATGACTTAACCAAATTCTTAAGAAAATGGTTGCATCTAGAGAATATCATCCTGAGTGAGATAACCCAGTCACAAAAGAACAGACATAATATGCAGTCACTGATAGTGGGATGCTAACCCCAGAGGCTCGGACTGCCCCAGAAACAACTCACAGACTGTGTGAAGTTCAAGAAAAAAAGAAAACAAAACAAAACAAAAAAACATTATGCTCAGTCCTTACACACCAAGAAAACATTGACTAATTCCTGGTTACATCCTGTTTTACATGTACTTTTTGCTCATTGTAACTAGTAAGACCTTAATGCAGAGTATCAAACCTTAAAAAAAAGAAAAAAAAGCCAAGCACTGACAAAAATGTATTTGTATACATTTATGCAAAAATGTTTAAAATTTTTTTCTTTTATCTTTGTTTTTTTAAATAAAGTTTTTTAAAAAGTTAGAATAGATTCACCTTCTCTGGTGCCAGTATTCTGATTCTCCAGTGATTTCTATTTTTCAAAATTTCCTAATTCCCCTGTAACTACTAGAAATGCTACCTCCAATATGGCCAAAAATACAGTCCAGGTGGCACCTCTCTCTGAAGAGAACAATTAGATTAATCTACTATAGTTCAATGAGACTCAGTTTTGGGACTTTTGAACCTTTTAGTGAAAGTCAGAGAAGCTGTTGAGAATATGTACATTTTTTAAGTCTCTGATCCCCCTTATAAAGTAAGTAGCAAAAATATGACAATAAATTAAATCAAGATGAGAGGATTTTTAATACTGAAAGATAATTAAGAACGTTTTTGAGGTTTTGGGTGCAATCAAATTTTAAAAGTTTTCTAATAAAACAAGATATATTTTAGAAAAAGAAGAGACTATTCTCCCCATAGAATTTCTTTTCCCTATAGAAAAACTTGGCTAAATTAATAGTGACTCTGAGAATAATTATAAATATTTTGCAATTATTTTAGTAATATTTCAATACTGCTTTACAAAGTTCTGGCTGAAGAAATTATCATGATTTTTAAGGAAATGAAAGTCTTAGATACTATGTTTTGATCAACTACTGAGTACATTTCCAACTGAGAACACCCTTTCTCATACCACCTTCTGGTTCTCCGGTTGCCACCTTCACAGAAAAATCACAGTGTTAATCTACACTATCTTCACTGCACATTCCCATTCTCACATTTGCATATTTATGTGTAATGTGCACTTATAAAATCACTTGTTCTCTTTGTAGTTCTGCCTCTCTGTGATGATCGTGATCATAACCACTGAATATGCAAGAACTGCTTCTGAACGATAGCTTCTACCCACTCATTCATTCAACTAATCATCAAGCAAAATCCCTGTCTCTGGTTAGTCCCTCTACTAAAAAGGTGATCAGGAGGCAGGAAGTTACATAAGCTTGAAGTGCATTCTTTGATGGACAGTAAGAAATCAAACTATCCTTCATTATTCAAGTTAAGGCAATAAGCATTTCTAAAATTGTTTATTGTTAACATCTCATTGGTTAACATAACTTTTACTTTGTGGAAGCATTTGGCTTGTTTCCTAATTCATAAGTAGAATTTTTCTGACATTTTTGTATTTCTTTAAATTGTTGTTTGGGCTTGGGCTGTAATTGCTTTCAATGCACTTTCTCTCCAGCCATAAAAACATTAGTGAGGGAATTTGGACTGTTTAAAATGGGTGTGTGAGGATGAGATAAAGAACTGGTTAGTGAAGGGCTGTGATTAGAGGCAGTTGTCTGTAGATATATCAAGAAACTGAGATAAAAGTTTCACATTTAACACTAAAATACTGATACCTTTGATTTAAAAAAAAAACATGCACATACACACTTATGCTAACAAGTTTCAGAGTCACTAACAATGTGTGCCTTCATAGCTTTAAATAACTTATTTTTTTTATTTCTGCCTGCACCAGGAGCTGACCCTATACTATAGCTCTCTATACACAGACCCTGCTGAGAGAGAGCTGGTCTCCCAGAAGTGCTGAAACACCTGAAAGCACAGGTAAAACCACCATTTCTGTTCTGTGAGTACTACCCAGAGCTTTCAGGACACAGGAACCAAGAAGCAGTATGGAACAGAATCCATTAGGTTTCTCTCTGTGCCCTCTGCTGACCCTATGCCACAGCTATCTCTACCTAGACCATACTGGAAGAGAACTGGTACCTCAGTAGTGCTGACACACAGGCTTACAAGAAGGCCAAGCCACTGGCAGAACCAGCAAGACCAGCTAATACCAGAAATAAGCAGATAGCGAAAGACAAGTCCAAGAACCTTAAAAACAGAAATAAAGGTTACATAGCATCACCAGAACATAGTTGCCCCTACACAGCAAGTCCTTAAATACTCCAAGAAGATTCTGATTTAAAATCACAACTCATGATGATGTCAGAAGATATTAAGAAGGTAATAAATAACTCCCTTAAAAAAATACAGGACAGCACAGGTAAACAATTAGAAGCCCTTAAAAAATTACAGGAAAACACAAGCAAACAGGTGAAGGAATTGAACAAAACTTCCCTGGATCTAAAAACAAAACTATAGAAACAATAAAGGAATCACAAAGGGAGACAACCCTAAAGATAGAAAACCTAGAAAAGAGTTCAGGAGACATAGACACAAGCATCACCAACAAAATACAAGAGATGATAAAGATAATCTCAGAAGATACCATAGAAAACATTGTCATAACAGTCAAAGAAAGTGGAAAAAAAAGGTTTCTAAACCAAAACATCCAGGAAATCCAGGCCACAATAAGAAGATCAAACCTGAGGATAATAGGTACAGAAGAGAAGGAAGATTCCCAACCTAAAGGGCTAAAAAAAAGTCTTCAACAAAATTATATAACACTTCCCTAACCTAAAGAGATATACCCATAAACATACAAGATGCCTACAGAACTCCTACTACATGAGACCAGAAAAAAAATTCCTCACATCACAAAATTGTCAAAACAGAAAATGAACAAAAAAGAAAGAATATTAAAAGCAATAAGGGAAAAAGGTCAAATGACATACAAAGTCAGACCTATCAGAATCACACAAGATTTCTCAACAAAGACAGTGAAAGCTTGAAGATGCTTGGCAGGTGTCATACAGATTCTAAGAGAACACAAATGCCAGCCCAGGCTACTATATCCAGCAAAACGTTCAATTAACATACTTAGAGAAACTAAGATATTCCATGACAAAACCAAATTTACACAATATCTTTACACAAATCTAGCCCTACAAAAGATAGTAGATGGAGACCTCCAAGGCAAGGTAGGGAAATTACACCCTAGACAAAGCAAAAATGTATTCGTCTGTCAACTAACCCAAAAGAAGACAGCCACACAAACATAAATCTACCTCAAACAACAAAAATAAGAGGAACAACAATCACTGGTCCCTAATATCTCTCAACATCAACGAACTCAATTCCCCAGTCAAAAGACATAGACTAACAGACTGAATATGTACACAGGACCCAACATTTTGCTGCATACAGGAAAAACACCTCAGTAACCAAGACAAACACTACCTCAGAGTAAAAGGCTGGAAAATAATTTTCCAAGCAAATGGTGCAAAGAAACAAGTTGGAGTAGACATTCTATCAAATAAAATCAACTTTCAACCAAAAGTTATCAAAAACAGATAAGAAAGTATATTGAATACACATCAAAAAAAAATCTACCAAGATGAAATCTCAATTCTGAATATCTATGCTCCAAATGCAAGGGCACCTACATTCATAAAAGGTACCTTATTAAAGCTCAAAGCACACATTGAATTTCACACAGTAATAGTGGGGGACTTCAAACCCCCACTCTCATCAATGGACAGATCATAGAAAGAGAAAATAAACACAGACATAGTAAAACTAACAGAAGTTATGAACCACATGCCTTTAACAGATATCCATAGAACATATCATCCTCAAACAAAAGAATATAACTTCTTCTCAAGACCTCATGACACCTTCTCCAAAATTTACCATATAACCAGTCACAAAACAGGCCTCAACAGATACAAGAAGATTGAAATAATTCCATGCATCCAATCAGATCACCATTGACTAATACTGGTCTTCAGTAACAACAAAAACAACAAAAAGGTGACATACACATGGAAGCTGAACAATGTTCTACTCAATGATAACTTGGTCAAAAAAGAAAAAAAATGAAAAAAATTAAAGACTTCAGAATTTAATAAAAATAAATGTACAACATACCCAAATTTATGGAACATAACAAAAGCAGTGTTATAAAAAATTCATAACTCTGAATGCCTCCAAAAAGAAATTGTGGAGAGCATACATTAGCAGCTTGGCAACTCATCTAAAAATCTCTAAAACAAAAAAGAAGCAAATGCACCCAAGAGGAGTATATGGCAGAAACTACTCAAACTCAGGGCTGAAATCAACCAAGTAGAAATAAAGGAACTATACAAAGAATCAACAAAACTGGGAGCTGGTTCTTTGAGAACATCAACAAGATAGATAAACCCTTAGGCAGACTAAGCAGAGAGAAAATAGACAGTATTCAATTTAACAAATCAGAAACTGAGGAAGTTCAAAAAATCAACAAATCCTACAAAAGCCTTTACTCAACAAAACTGGAAAATCTGAATGAAATGGACAAGTTTATTGACAGATACCAGGTACCAAAGTTAAATCATGATCAAGTAAAACATCTAAACAGTCCCATAATCCCTAAAGAAATAGAGGCAATCATCAAAATCCTCCCAACCAAAAAAAGCCCAGGACAGGATAGGTTTAGTGCAGAAATCTATCAGACCTACATAGAAAGTCTAATGCCAATACTCTCCAAAGTATTCCACAAAATGAAAACAGGCAGAACTATCCAATTTCTTCTATGAATCCACAATTTTGCTTATACCTAAACCAAAGACCCAACAAAGAGAGAAAATGTCATACCAGTTTTCCTTATAAATATCAATGCAAAAACACTCAATAAAATTCTTGAAAATCGAATCCAAGAACACATCAAAATGACCATCCATCACAATCAAGTAGGCTTCATCTCAGGGATGCAGAGATGGTTCAATATTCAGAAATCTATCAACGTAATCCCCTATAAAAACAAGCTCAAGAAAAAAGACCACATGATCATCTCATTAGATCCTGAGAAAGCACATGACAAAATACAATACCACTTTATGTTAAAAGTTTTGGAAAGATCAGGAATTCGAGGCCCATACCTAAACATAGTAAAAGCAATATACAGCAAACCTGTAGCCAACATCATACTAAATGGAGAGAAACTTGAAGCAAACCCACTAAAATCAGAGACTACACAAGGATATCCACCCTCTCCCTACTTATTCAATATAAAATTCAAAATCCAAGCCAGAGCAATCAGACAACAAAAAGAGGTCAAGGAGATACAAATTGGAAAGGAGAAAGTCAAAATATTGCTATTTACAGATGATATGATAGTATACTTTAGTGACCCCAAAAATTCCATCAGAGAACTCCTACAGCTGATAAACAACTTCAGCAAAGTTTCTGGATATAAATTAAATCAAACAAATCAGTAGCCTTCCTCTACTCAAGGGATAAACATGCTGAGAAAGAAATTAAGGAAATGACACCCTTCACAATAGTCACAAATAAGATAAACTACCTTGGCATGACTCTAAACAAGCAAGTGAAAGATCTGTATGACATGAACTTCAGGTCTCTGAAGAAGGAAACTGAAGAAGATCTCATAAGATGGAAAGATCTCTCATGCTCATGTACTGGCAGGCTTAAAATAGTAAAACTGGCCATCTTGTCAAAAGCAATAGACAGATTCAATTCAATCCCCATCAAAATTCCAACCCAATTCTTCATACAGTTAGAAAGACCAATTTGCAGATTCATTTGGAATAACAAAAATATAACAGGATAGCAAAAACTATTCTCAACAATAAACAAACTTCTGTGGGAATCACCATAACTGACCTCGACTGTATTACATAACAATAGTCATAAAAACCGTATGGCATTGGTACAGAGACAGGAAGGTAGAGCAGTGAGAAAGAATTGAAGGTCCAGAAATGAACCCACACACCTATGGTCACTTGATCTCTGACTAAGAAGATAAAACTATCCAGTGGGAAAAAATAGCATTTTCAACAAATGGTGCTAATCTAACTGGTGGTCACCATGCAGAAGAATGCAAATTGATCCATTCTTATATCCCTATACAAAGCTCAAGTCCAAATGGAATAAGGATCTCCACATAAAACCAGATACACTCAAACAAATAAAAGAAAAGGTGGGGAAGAACCTTGAATACATCAGCACTAGGGAAATTTTCCTGAACAGAATACCAATGGCTTATATTCTAAGATCAAAAATCAACAAATGGGACCTCATAAGATTTAAAAGCTTCTGTAAGGCAAAGGACACTGTCAAGAACACAAAACAGCAACCAATAAATTGGGAATAGATCTTTACCGATCCTACATTTGATAGGGGGCTAATAGCCAACATAAACAAAGAACTCAAGAAGTTAGACTCCAGAGAATCAAACAATCCTACTAAAATATGAGGTACAGAGATAAACAAAGAATTCTCAACTGAGGAATACCAAATGACTGAGAATCACCTAAAGAAATGCTGAACATCCCTAGTCATCAGGGAAATGCAAATCAAAACAACCCTGAGATTCCACCTCACACCAGTCAGAATGGCTAAGATCAAAAACAAAGGTGACAGCAGATGCTGGCAAGAATGTGAAGGAAGAAGAACACTTCTCCATTTTTAGTGGGATTGCAAGCTGGTACAACCACTCTGGAAGTCAGTCTGGCAGTTCCACATAAAATTGAACATAGTACTGCCTGAAGACCCAGCTATACCACTCCTGGGCATATACCCAAAAGATGTTCTAACCAATAACAAGGACACATACTCCACTATGTTCAGAGCAGCATATTTTTATAATAGCCAGAAGCTGGAAAGAACCCAGTTGTCCTTCAACATTGGAATTGATACAGAAGCTGTGGTACACATACACAATAAAGTACTACTCAGCTATTAAAAATAATGAGTTCATGAAATTCTTAGGTAAATGGATGAATCTAGAAAACATCATCCTGAGTGAGGTAGCCAAATCACAAAAATACACTCATGGTATGCACTCACTGATAAGTGGATATTAGCCCAAAATCTCGGAATACCCAAAATACAATTCACAGACTATATGAAGCTCCAGAAGAATAACAGCCAAAGTGCGGATGCTTCTATCCTTCTTAGAGGGGGAACAAAAATATTTTCAGGAGGAAATAGAGAGACAGAGCTTAGAGCAGCAACGGAAGCAAAGGCCATCCAGAGACTGTCCTACCTGGGGATTCAGCCCATATTCAACCACCAAACCCAAACAATATTGCTGATGCCAAGTGTATGTTGACAGGAGCCTGATATAGCTGTCTTCTCGGAGGCTCTGCCAGAGCATAACAAATACAGAGGATGATGCTCACAGCCAATCATAGAACTGATAACGGGGCAGAGCGGAGCCTGGCCCAACTGCCAGCCGGAAAGGCGGCTCGTACAGGCTGAGCAACTGCGACCTGGAACAGATCTTAGGAACTTCTGTTCCCACCCGGAGACGACTTCAGGACGCAGAGCAGAGCCTGGCCCAACTGCCAGCCGGAAAGGCGGCTCGTACAGGCTGAGCAACTGGTGAGTGGGAGACCTAGGCTGCGGGGGAGCAGAGGGATCTCTGCGGAGTGCACACGGAAAGGGCACGCCCTGCCCTGACCTGCCCTGTCCTCCCCGATCCAGTGACCGGGAACAGATCTTAGGAACTTCTGTTCCCACCCTGAGACGACTTCAGGACACAGAGCAGAGCCTGGCCCACCTGCCAACCGAAAAGGTGGCTCGGAGAGGCTGAACATCTGTGACCAGGAACAGATCTTAGGAACGTCTGTTCCCACCCGGAGGCGACTTCAGTATGCAGAGCGGAGCCTGGCCAGCTGCCACCCAGAACCTGGGCTGCCGGGGAGTAGAGAGATCTCTGCGGAGTGCACACGGAAAGTGTACCAGGGACACAGACCAGATACAAGGGAAAGGCAAGAACATATCACTGACAACAAAATGGCAAGAGGAAAGAGAAAGAGTATATCCCAAGGAAACCAAGACAATCTAGCAACACCAGAAGCCAGCTCTCCGATAGTAGCAAACATCGGAATTCCAAACACTCCAGAGAAAGAAGACACAGACCTGAAATCAAGCCTCAAGACGCTGATAGAGTTACTTAAACAAGAAAGGGAGGAAAAGCAAAAAGATTCAGAAGCTTTTAAAGAAGAAACAAGAAAAACGCTCAAAGAACTCAAAAAACGAGACGAAAACAGAACCAAAGAAATAAAGGAATGGAAGAGGGAAATTAAAACAGAAATTGACACAATAAAGAAAGCGCTAAAAGAGATAACCCTAGAGTCAGAACACCAAAAAAAGAAATCAGGAGTCACAGAAGCAAGCATTTCCAACAGATTACAAGAGATCGAGGAGAGAATCTCGGGGGCAGAAGACAACATTGCAAACATAGACAAAACAGCCAGAGAAGATGCAAAAAACAAAAAGCTCCTAACCCAAAATGTCCAGGAAATACAAGACACAATGAGAAGACCGAACCTAAGGATAATAGGAATAGAAGAGGGAGAAGAGTATCAACTAAGAGGCACAGTAAATATCTTCAACAAAATCATAGAAGAAAACTTCCCTACCCTCAAGAATGAGATGACCACGAGCATAAAAGAAGCCTTCAGAACTCCAAATAGGTTGGACCAGAAAAGAAATACCTCCCGACACATAATAGTAAAAACATCAAGTGCCCAAAGTAAAGAAAGAATACTAAAAGCAGTAAGGGAAAAAGGTCAGGTAACATATAAAGGCAGACCAATCAGACTCACACCCGATTTCTCAACAGAGACTATGAAAGCTAGAAGAGCCTGGACAGACATCATGCACTCCTTAAGAGAGCACAAGTGCCAGCCCAAGCTGCTATACCCAGCAAAACTATCAATCACCATCGATGGAGAGACAAAGATATTTCAAGACAAATCAAAATTCACACAATATCTGACCACAAACCCAGCACTACAACGAATTATAGGTGGAAAACCCAATACAAGGAGGGAAAATACAGCCTAGTAAAAACAAGAAAACTCCTAAACAAGAAAACTAAAAGAAGAAAAAAACACAGACACAACCCAACCCAAAAAAGCAAAAATGGCAGGAAACAGAAACAATTATTCATTGATATCTATTAACATAAATGGTCTCAACTCCCCAATAAAGAGACATAGACTATCAGACTGGATACATAAACAAAATCCAGCCTTTTGCTGCATACTGGAAAATCATCTCAGAGACAGAGACAGACACTATCTCAGAGTAAAAGGGTGGGAGAAAAACTTCCAAGCAAACAGCTCCAAGAAGCAAGCTGGAGTGGCTATTCTAATATCGAATAAAGTAAACTTCCAACCAAAAGTTATCAAAAAAGATAAAGAAGGACACTTTTTACTCATTACCGGGGAAATCTGTCAGGAGGAACTCTCAATCCTTAACATATATGCTCCAAATAAAAAATCACCCACATTCATAAAAGAAACCCTACTAAAGCTCAAAAAATACATTTCACCCCACACAATAATAGTGGGAGACTTTAACACCCCACTCTCACCAATGGACAGATCAGGGAAACAGAAACTGAACAAGGACACTGCAAAACTAGCAGAGACTTTGAACCAACTAGAATTAATAGATATATACAGAACATACTATCCTAAAGTAAAAGAATACACCTTCTTCTCACCACCCCATGGCACCTTCTCGAAAATTGACCACATAATTGGACACAGAACGAGCCTTCATCGATATAAGAAGATTGAAATACTCCCATGCATCCTCTCAGACCACCATGGTCTACGGCTGGTCTTTAACAACAACAAAGACAACAAAATGCCCACATACACATGGAAACTAAACAACGCTCTGTTAAAGGATAGCAGGGTCAAAGAAGAAATACAGAAAGAAATTAAGGACTTTCTAGAATTCAACGAAAATGATAACACAACATACCCAAACCTATGAGATGCAATGAAAGCAGTATTGAGAGGAAAACTCATTGCCCTAAGTGCTTCCAAGAAGAAACTGGAGAGAGCTCACATCAGCAACCTGACAGCACAGCTAAAAGCCCTAGAACAAAAGGAAGCAGATATACCCAAAAAGAGTAGACGGCAAGAAATAATCAAAATTAGGGCAGAAATAGACCAAATAGAAACAAAAAAAAACCATTGAAAAAAATCAACAAAACAAAGAGTTGGTTCTTTGAGAAAATCAACAAGATTGATAAACCCCTAGCCAGACTAACTAAAGGGCAAAGAGAGAGTATCCAAATTAACAAAATCAGAAAGGAAAGTGGTGACATAACAACTGAAACTAAGGAAATTCAAGAAATCATTAGATCCTACTACAAAAACTTTTACTCCACATAATTGGAAAATCTAGAGGAAATGGACGAATTCCTAAACAGATACAAGGTCCCAAAGTTTAACCAGGACCAAATAAACCATCTAAATAACCCTATAACACGTAAAGAAATAGAAGAAGTCATCAAAAGCCCCCCAACCAAAAAAAGCCCAGGTCCAGATGGGTTCAGTGCAGAATTTTATCAGACATTTATTGGGGATATAACACCAATATTCACCAAACTATTCCAAAAGATAGAATCAGATGGAATATTACCCAACTCATTTTTTGAGGCTACAATAACCCTCGTACCTAAGCCACACAAAGACCCTACAAGAAAAGAAAACTTCAGACCAATCTCACTAATGAACATTGATGCAAAAATACTCAACAAAATCCTTGCAAACCGAATCCAAGAACACATCAAAACCATCATTCATCATGACCAAGTAGGCTTCATCCCTGGGATGCAGGGTTGGTTTAACATAAGGAAATCCATCAATGTAATCCACCATATAAACAAACTTAAAGACCAAAATCACATGGTCATCTCACTAGACGCTGAGAAAGCATTCGACAAAATCCAACACCCCTTCATGTTAAAAGTCCTGGAAAGAACAGGAATCCAAGGCCCATATTTAAACATAATAAAAGCAATATACAGCAAACCAACAGCCAACATCAAACTTAATGGCGAGAAACTTGAAGCAATCCCACTAAAATCAGGGACTCGACAAGGCTGCCCACTCTCTCCCTACCTATTCAACATAGTACTGGAAGTCCTGGCTGGAGCAATTAGACAGCAAAAGGAGATCAAGGGGATACAAATCGGAAAGGAAGAGATAAAAACATCACTCTTTGCCGATGACATGATAGTGTACTTGAGTGACCCCAAAAATTCCACCAGAGAACTCCTACAGCTGATAAACAAGTTCAGCAAAGTGGCCGGATACAAAATTAACTCAAACAAATCAGTAGCCTTCCTATACTCAAAGGACAAACATGTGGAGAAAGAAATTAGGGAAAAGGTACCCTTCACAATAGTTACAAAAACTATGAAATACCTTGGTGTTACTCTAACTAAGCAAGTGAAGGACCTGTATGACAAGAACTTCAAACCTCTAAAGAAAGAAATTGAGGAGGATCTCAGAAAATGGAAATATCTCCCATGCTCATGGATTGGAAAGATCAACATCTTAAAAATGGCCATCCTACCAAAAGCAATCTACAGATTCAATGCAATCCCCATCAAAATTCCAACCCAGTTCTTCATGGAATTGGAAAGATCAATGTGCAATTTCATATGGAATAACAAAAGACCGAGAATAGCGAAATCCATCCTCAACAACAAAAAAACATCTGCGGGAATCACTATCCCTGACCTCAAGCTATATTACAAGGCAATTGTGCTGAAAACTGCATGGTACTGGTAAAGAAATAGGCAAGTGGATCAATGGAATAGAATAGAAGATCCAGAAATGAGCCCTCATGTATATGGTCACCTGATTTTTAACAGAGGAGCAGTAAACATTCAATGGAAAAAGGACAGCCTATTCAACAAATGGTGCTGGTCCAACTGGCACTCAACATGCAAAAGAATGAAAATAGACCCGTTCTTATCTCCTTGTACAAAGCTCAAGTGTAAGTGGATTAAAGATCTCCACATTAAACCAGATACACTGGAACTATTAGAAGAGAAAGTAGGGAAAACCTTAGAACACATAGGCACAGGAGAAAATTTCCTGAACAAAACACCAATGGCTCAAGCTCTAAGGTCAAAGATTAACAAATGGGACTTAATGAGATTGCAAAGTTTCTGTAAGGCTAAGGACATCGTCAAGAAAACAAAACGGCAACCAACAGAATGGGAAAAGATCTTTACCAACACCACATCAGATAGAGGCCTAATATCCAAGGTGTACAAGGAACTCAAAAAGCTAGACACCAGAGAATCAAATAACCCTATTAAAAAATGGGGTACAGAGCTAAACAAATCATTTTCAGTTGAGGAACACTGAATGGCCGAAAAACATCTGAGGAAGTGCTCGACATCCTTAGCCATCAGGGAAATGGAAATCAAAACAACCCTAAGATTCCACCTCACACCAGTCAGATTGGCCAAGATCCAAAACTCAGATGACAGCAGATGCTGGCGAGGCTGCGGAGAAATAGGAACACTTCTCCACTGTTGGTGGGGTTGCAAGCTAATACAACCACTCTGGAAATCTGTCTGGCGATACCTCAGAAAATTGGATATAGTACTACCTGAAGACCCAGCTATTCCACTTCTGGGCATATACCCCAGAGACACTTTAATACACAACAAAGATATATGCACCACAATGTTCATAGCGGCTCTATTTATAATAGCCAGAAGCTGGAAGGACCCAGATGTCTTTCAGAAGACGAATGGATACAAAAATTGTGGTTCATATACACAATGGAATACTACTCAGCCACCAGAAACAATGACTTAACCAAATTCTTAAGAAAATGGCTGCATCTAGAGAAGATCATCCTGAGTGAGATAACCCAGTCACAAAAGAACAGACATAATATGCAGTCACTGATAGTGGGATGCTAACCCCAGAGGCTTGCACTCCCCCAGAAACAACTCACAGACTGTATGAAGTCCAAGAAATAAAGAAAACAAAAATATACATATATTCACAAAACAAGAAGACTTTGACTATTTCATGTTGCGTTTTGTTTTGCATGTACTTTACGCTTATTGCAACTAGTACGTTTTCAATGCATACTGTCAAGCCCTTGAAAAAAATCAAGTACTGACTAAAAAACATATTCACATGGTTTTATGTAAAATTTATTTTAATGTCTGAAAAACAGTACTGACAAAAATGTATAATTTTAAGCAAAAAATGTTTAAAATCTTTACATTTATCTTTGTTTTGCAAAATAAAGTCGTTTAAAAAAATTTAAAAAAATAAAAAAAGAACTGATAACGGGGTCCTTAATGGAGGAGATAAATAATTAAAGGAGTTGAAGGAATTTGCAACTCCATAAGAACAACAATACCAACAACCAGAGCTTCCAGAGATTAAGCCACCATTGAAAGAGTACACATGGACGGACCCATGGATCCAGCTGTACATGTGGCCCTGATGGGCATCAGTGGAAGGAGAAGCTTTTGGTCCTGCCAAGGCTTGATGCTGCAGTGTAGGAAAATGTCAGAGTGGCTTGAGAAAGTGAAGGGTGAACACCCTCATAGAAGCAGGTGGAGTGTTGTTAGGATAGGGGATATTGAGGAGAATCCAGGAAAGGGGATAACATTTGAACTGGAGATAAAATATGCCCAATTAAAATAATCTGGATTTTGGGACTGAGACTGGTTTTAGTGGAGGGAAAAGTGGCAAAGGGGGATTATTCAAAGTACAGAAAACCTCTTCTCAGGATCAAGTGCAGCAGTATCCCAAGCCATTGGCACCTCTGGTTGGACAGAAGGTGATTGATTTTGACAGATATGAAGGTCATTCTCTAGGTTTTGTTTAAAAGACCCTAGCTATTTCACATGACCATTTTGGAATTATGATTTAGTTTTTGTTTTGGGTAATTTTGCCCCAGAAGTTTATTAAAATTGATAAGAATCATCTCTGAAGTGAATTGATAGTAATGAACAATGAGCTAAAAGATGCAGCCATCTCTTCAGTATTGGTTCAAACGGATAATATACACAGTTAAAGTGTTTCCTCTGCTGTTATTTTTGTCTTTCCCTCCTTCTTGTTGGTGTTCTTCAGCCAGAACTGTAAGGTATGTTTGATTTGTGTACTGAGTAGTTTCAGCAGTTTCAGATTACTGTGTAATATTGCTGAAGTTTTGTGGCAGTTCTTTTTATCTTTATGAAAAGTAGTAATTTTTGACTTCAGCTTGTTTCATAATTCAATGGGACAGCTTTTCTAAATGAAGACATTGAACAAATATAAAGTTTTTTCTTTTTCTCTTTCATTTACTTTGGAATGTAAGATGTGCCATTTGCACAGCAGCATGGTAGTGTTGAGATAGGTATCTGTGTATCTATGTGCACTGATGGTTAGAAGTGATCTTCAGATGTGAAATTCTTGTTTCTGCTTTTTGAAACATAAGTTCGACATTTCATCTGGAGTGGAAAAGTACAACAGTGGCAGATACATGGGTAGTGAAGAAGACCTTGCTCATGAATCCAAGGAACTTGAATAATTCTGGATCTAGCCATACGAAACTTCAAAATAAATATGGGTAGCTGACTTCAAGTAACTCTATGTCAAATAGTCATAGGTTCAGTATCTTCAAAGAACTTGGATATTTTACATCAGTCAGAATGTCTAAGATCAAAAACTCCAGTGAGAGCAGATACTGGCCAGGATGTGGAGAAAGAGGAACATTCCTCCATTGGTGGTGGGATTGCAAGCTGGTTCAACCACTCTGGAAATCAGTCTTGTTTTTTCTCGGAAAACTGGACATAGCTATACCTGAGGACCTAGCTATACCATTCCTGGACATATACCTAAAAGATGCTCCAACATATAACAAGAGCACATGCCCCACTGTGTTCATAGCAGCCTTGTTTATAATAGCCAGAAGCTGAAAAGAACCCAGATGTCCTTCAACAAAGGAATTGATACAGAAAATGTGGTACATTACACAATGGAGTACTACTACTCAACTGTTAAAAACAATGACTTTATGAAATTATTAGGCAACTAGAATGGATGGAACTAAAATATCATCCTGAGTGAGGTAATCCAGTCACAAAGGAACACACATGATATGCACTCACCGATAAGTAGATATTAGCCCAAAGGCTTTGAATACCCAAGATACAATCCACCGACCACATGAAGGTCAATAAGTTGGAAGACTGGAAGACCAAAGAGTGGTTGTTTCAGTCCTTCTTAAAAGGGGGAACAAGATATTCGCAGGAGGAAATACAGAGACAATGCATGACTGAAGAAAAGCCCATCCAGAGACTGCCTCACCCAGGGATCCACCCCACATGCAGTCACCAAACCCAGACAATACTGTGAATTCCAAGAAGTGCATGCTGACAGGTGCTTGATATGGCTGTCTCCTGAGAGGCTCTGCCAGAGTCTGACAAATACAGAGGCAGATGCTCTCATCCAACCTTAGAACTGAGAACAGGGTCTCAAATGGAGGAATTAGAAGAAAGACTAAAGGAAAACTCTGTGAGTATGGTGCCCCACAGCACCAGTGGCTTTCCAATAAGTTCAAGGTTTTTCATAGTGAACGAGTGATGGGTGGAATCTGAGCACTTCCCAAAAGAACCTCAGCAGGGTTTTTCTAGTGCCAAGTTTTCCTTCCTACTCATGGTGCTAATCTTTTAAAACACTGACTTTTTTATAAATTGAACAACTTTATTTTAAAAAATCAAAGATAAATGTACAGATTTTAAGCATTTTTGCATAAAAGTATATGAATACATTTTTGTCAGTACTTGATTTTTTAAAGGTTTGATAGTATGCATTAAAATCTTACTAGTTACAATGAGCATAAAGTACATGTAACACTGACCTCCTTAACCATGTCTTTACACTGTTTTTTTTCTGATCAAACTTTTCCCAATTCTCTCATGAACTTGCTAAAAGCAACTAGCAGTAATAGCTGTGCCAGGCTGCATGCTAGACCACCTCAAAATCCTCACCAAATGTAATATGAATGGTCTCCACTCCAATGCCCAGTAGAATACTAGTTCCCATCCATTTCTAATGCATTTGGGTCTTCTGCAGCCCCACCAGAGTCCTAAAGTTTTGTTTACAACATGCTATGTTACTTTTACTCACACCATCAAACTCTGAAGTTCTTCCTGCAGGCCGGAGCCCGCATGGCCGGAGCCCCCATGGCCAGGGTTAGTTACTGTGACCCTGTTTTCTTGCATTTTACGTTAGTTGCTTCTCACTGCACCATGACTGAATACAAAGCAGCCTAAGAGAGGAGATGATTCACTGGGTCCACAGACTGAGAGAGGCTCACTCGTGGCTCTTGACCCTTTGGCAGAACATCGAGGCCACAGAAACACATGGCGGAGACTGTTCTGCACTTCTTGGTACACACAAAGCTGAAATCATGGAATTTCATTGCTTGGCTGGCTTTTCTCTATGCACTTTTACTCTGATCATACCACCAGCCTATGAAGTGGTTCTACCCACAGTCAAGGTGGGCTTCCCCACTCACTTAACCCTCTCTGGAAACGCCCTTAAAGGTGCACTTGGAAGTACCTCAGAAGTCTTAGTTGAATCTATATTCAGTCAAGATTATAAGGAATTCTAACCATAACTCCACATAACCCTCTTCATGATAAATGGAAAATGATAAACATGCAGTTTATGTTAAATAAACAAAGGACATCAAAGTGATGGTAACATCATTTATCTTTTTTTAACAACTTTATTTTACAAAACAAAGATAAATGTACAGATTTTAAGCATTTTTTGCGTAAAATTATACAATACATTTTTGTCAGTACTCAATTGTTTGGGCCAGGCATGGATCACTGGGTAAAAGAAACAATTTTCTTGGGGTTTATCTTTGAGATATAGAAATAATATTAACATATTATCTTGCAATGAAAAGTTAGCAGCTCTCCATGTATACTCATTGGTTGGTGTTTTAGTCCCTGGGAGCTCTGAGGAAGAGAAACATGGATTGGTTGGTTGATATTGTTGTTCTTCCCATGGGGTTGCAAACCCTTCCAGCTCCTTCAATTCTTTCTCTAGCTCCTCAATTGGGGTCCCCATGCTCAGTCCAATTGGTAGCTGCAAGCATCCTCATCTGTATCAGTATGGAGGATAAGGGGAGATAGAAGAGGGAAGAAAGAGGATAACATTTGAGATATAAATATGAATAATATCCAATAAAGTGATAATAAAAGATAAAATAAAATTTTAAAATTTAAATTAAAAAAAAGAAATGTAAATACATAAAATATTTTTTAAAGTTAGCAACTTCATAAAATATCTGGAAATACCCAACCATAAAAAATCACTTGGATTAATTTTTAGCTGAAATAAACAAAATATGAAAGAATATAGAACTCAAGAACAATGGGCTGAAAAGATATCTCAGTGGTTAAGAGCACTGACTGCACTTCCTGAGGTTCTGAGTTCAAATCCCAGCAACCACATGGTGGATAACAACCATCGTAATGTGATCTGATGCCCTTTTCTGGGGTGTCTGAAGAGAGTAACAGTGTACTCATATAAGAAATAAAGGAAGAAGAAAATACATGTTTCTCCATCCCTAATAACATAGCTTCCATTACCATATTCACACATGGCCCAAGATGAATATTAAACCTTGGGTCACATTGGCAGCATTCCTGTTATAGAGAAAAAGAAAAAGGCAAAGGAAGTGCATATCCCCTCTCTTGAAGGGAAGCTGAATGATCTAATTTTTATTGCAGTGACCATGTACTCTGATAAAATTTTTGGTTGAAATATTATGGGAGAAAAGAGAAAATGGGTATCAAAGAACACCAGACATCACTCCAACATAAACTGGGCACAATGGCTAGGTACAAATTCAGGTATTCTGAATCTCAGGACTATTGTTTCTTTCCATGTAATCAGAGTCATGTTCAATGACTTAACCTTCACCAGCTTAGAAATAATAAACTGTCATAAAAAACACAATGTATATATTTTGGAGAAAAAAAATCAGTATTTAATAAATATTTAGCAAATATATAGTTTCCAACAAGAAACCATAGACACACATTTTGACATCTACCTTCCCTGTGCTAGAGAGATGGCTCAGAGGTTAAAAGTACTTGTTGCCCTTGCAGAGGACCTGGGTTCAATTCTTAGCATTTACATGTAATTACATTACATTTCAATTCTTAGCTTACAACCGTCTCTAACTCAAGTTGCACAGGATCTGATGACTTCTGACCTTCACAGGTACCTGGCAGGCATGTGGTACACAGACATACACGCAGGCAAAACATCCACACATATAAATTCCAAAATTAAAATTAATAAATTAATAAATAAAATAAAATATACTTTCATTAGACTCATTAAACATATTCTACAATACAGAAAATATTGGGTCTGAAATTTTTTCACAGAAACTCAATTCTGTGTAATTTTGATGTAATTATTCACTAGTCTTTCCTACATTCCTCTTTTTATTTTTTTTAATTGAACAACTTTATTTTAAAGACCAATGATAAATGTACAGATTTTAAGCATTTTTGCATAAAAGTAAATGACTACATTTTTGTCAGTACTTGTTTTTTTTAAAGGTTTGATACCGTGCATTAAGATATTATTAGTTACAATGATCATAAAGTGCATGTAAAAAAATATGTAACCTAGAATTAGTCAAAGTTTTCTTTGTGTGTAAAGATTAAGCATAATGCGTTTTCATTTTCTTTTTTTTTTTTTCCTTGAACTTCATATAGTCTGTGAGTTGTTTCTGGAGTGTTCAGAGCTTTCTGGGGCTAGTATCCCATTATCAGTGACTGCATATTATGTCTGTTCTTCTGTGACGAGGTAATCTCACTCAGGAAAATATTCTCTACATGCATCTATTTTCTTAAGAATTTCATAAAGTCATTGTTTCTGATAACTGGGTAGTACTCCATTGTGTAAATATACCACAATTTTTGTATCCATTCATCTACTGAAGGACATCTGGGTTCTTTCCAGCTTCTGGCTATTATAAATAGGGCTGCTATGAACATTGTGGTGCATGTGTCTTTGTTGTATGTTGGAGCTTCGCTGGGGTATATGTCCAGAAGTGGAATAACTGGGTCTTCAGGTAGTACTATGTCCAATTTTCTGAGGAATCGCCAGACTGATTTCCAGAGTGGTTGTACCAGTTTAAAACCCCACAACAGTGGAGAAGTGTTCCTCTTTCTCCTCATCTTCACCAGCATCTGCTGTCATCTGAATTTTTGATCTTAGCCATTTTGACTGATGTGAGATGGAATCTCAGGGTTGTTTTGACTTGCATTTCCCTGATGGCTAAGGATGTCGAGCACTTCCTTAGATGCTTCTCAGCCATTCGATATTCCTCAATTGAGAACTTTTTGTTTAGCTCTGTACCCCATTTTTAATAGGGTTGTTTGAGTCTCTGGTTTCTAGCTTCTTGAGTTCTTTGTATACCTTGGATATTAGACCTCTATCTGATGTGGGGTTGGTAAAGATTGTTTCCCACTCTGTTGGCTGCCGTTTTGTTTTCTTGACAGTGTCTTTAGCCTTGCAGAAACTTTGCAATCTCATTAAGTCCCATTTGTTAATCTTTGACCTTAGAGCTTGAGCTATTGGTGTTCTGTTCAGGAAATTTTCTCCTTTGCCTATGTGTTCTAAGGTTTTCCCTACTTTCTCTTCTAATGGTTTCAGTGTAGCTGGTTTATTGTGGAGATCTTTGATCCACTTACACTTGAGCTTTGTACAAGGAAATAAGAAAGGGTCTATTTTCATTCTTCTGCATGCTGAGTGCCAGTTGGACCAACACCATTTTTTGAAGAGGCTGTCCATTTTCCATTGAATGTTTACAGCTCCTTTGTCAAAAATCAAGTGACCATATATGTGAGGGCTCATTTCTGGATCTTCTATTCTATTCCATTGATCCACATGCCTATCTCTCTACCAGTACCATGCAGTTTTTAGTACAATTGCCTTGTAATATAGTTTGAGGTCAAGGATAGTGATTCCCACAGATGTTTTCTTGTTGTTGAGGATGGATTTCACTATTCTAGGTCTTTTGTTATTCCAGATGAAATTGCACATTGCTCTTTCCAACTCAATGAAGAATTGGGTTAGTATTTTGATGGGGATTGCATTGAATCTGTAGATTGCATTTGGTAAGATGGCCATTTTTACAATGTTGATCCTTTCAATCCATGAGCGTGGGAGATTTTTCCATTTTCTGAGGTCTTCCTCAATTTCCTTCTTTAGAGGTTTGAAGTTCTTGTCATATAGGTCCTTCACTTGCTTAGTTAGAGTCACACCAAGGTATTTCATATTGTTTGTGACTATTGTGAAGGGTATCTTTTTCTCTTTTTATATATTGCTTGATTGACTATTTGCATGCACAAAGGCAATTGTTTCAAAACATCTCTTAAAACTTTATATCTCATAGCCTTCTTATTAATTATTAGTAAAATGTAAAATATGTAGTTTACTCTCACTGTATTTGTTGAGATGTTTACACATTTTATTATATCAGCTTTAGGTTCACAGAATTTAGGAAAATACAGACATTTTCTATGTGCTTCCTGTCCTGGTGCCTGTGTGCTCAACCCCACCCTACTATCAAAATCTCACTAGACATGGCACTGTCACCCTAAGTTTATAACTTATTTTTGTTCTATTCTAGGTGTTAAACAGAGGCGTGTCCATTTCAAATGGATAACAACATATAGCCATCATGAAAGCACATGTTCACTGCCCTAAATCTCTTCTGGTTCAACCTTAATCCTCACACTTAGGGGGCAGGGACAGGCGAATTTCTGACTTTGAGACCAGCCTGATCTACATAAAGTTTCAGGCCAGTCAGGGTTCCAAAGCAAGACCATTTTGCGGTTTTTTAACCTTATCATAAGAAACTTAAAACATACTTAACTCACCCAATTTAAATGATTGTCCTTTCAGGGAAGTTTGTGTTTGTCAATAGTAGGGCATCACAACAGCAAGTCTGTAAACTCCTTGGGTTCAAATATTCTCTTATACAGGAGCATCCAGTGCATTGTAGGACACTTGACTGACTCCTCTGCCTCCTTAATGTCAGTGGCACTGCCACACACTCTCCATCCAGGTTAGTCAGAGGAAAGAAATGTTCCTAAACATTATAAATGCTGTACAGGCATAATCATTCCCCATTGAGAAATACCAACAGATCTAATTCACAAGCAGTGTCTTCACCTCTGTGGTTCCAAAATCCCTACACCATCTTAAAGAATGTAATTTTTCATAAATTCCATGACTAAGTTTCTGGCGTGTAGGTGAGATCTCCCCATACAATAAGTGCTCTCTGAAAAATGGGTGAATTCTACTTTCATACATTTCTTGATGATTTCTGAGGTTGTTTCCCACAAGGGCTTCAAGGTCCTGCTTCCAGTAAGATGTTCTTCCTAATTAAGAAGGGGTGAGGATCCCTGAGGACTCCCCACCTTTTGTCATGAATTTCCGCTGTCTTGTCTTGGCAAGAACCTAAAGCTGAGCCTCCTGAGTTCTTGATTCTCTGAGGAACTTCTGAGAGACAAATATGCTTTGCTTTTATTTCTAATTCACAAGAAGGTGAAGCTGTAGATCTCGAATTTTCAAGTCCAAGGCTTCGTGGGAACATATTCCTGTACTGTAATTCCACTGAGGCAGGAATCGGGACCATAACTGGTCTATGCATCTCCATCAGGTAACTGGAAAGACATCATGAGCCAGGGCTACTCCCACAAAGTTGTCTGTTTCTCTGTGTTTAGAACATAAAACATCACTGTGCTCAGAACATCAAAGGGATTGCACCACTGGTGTGAGCTTTGTGGTCACAGGCTTTATTTAGCTATGATAGGATACTTTGTTCCACATAGAAAAATAAAGGGAAGGGTGCTGTGAGACATGTGGTATTTCCCAGAGTAGGCCTACATGAATATTTGAGAAAAACTCTGGACTAGACTTTGAGTGGGACTCCAAAATCAATAAGGTGTGACATCATTCCTCAGGGACTTTGGTTTTTTAGGCTTTTACTGAACACTCACGATGAACAAAACTCCAGACTAAGGAGACTAAGTTAGATGTCAGCGATTCACTTATTCTCCTGACCTGTACTGAATGCTGTTTCATAACTTTCACTTCTGTGAGTATTGGAGACAAAGGAAAGAGCAAGGCATACTCCATCCTCAGGGAGCTCACACTGCAACAGGCAGCAGCATTCACAGAGATAAGAGCTATGGTTGCAGAGTGTCCCAAGAGAAGGCCAGAACGGTGCATAGACCTATGAACTAGGGGGTAGATTTCTTATCTCTGACGTGTGCAAGACAGCAAGGGCCAAAACTTAGCTTATGGCAGAAGAGGACCCCTAGGCTTTGTGCTCTCCTCCTCTGAGGTATGTGCTGTCTGCATGTTACAATTTGGATCTTGCATATCTGAAAACTTATAGAACTGTGTAGACATTGCAGAAGTTACTTCATGAGAATAGCTGAATATGAACCCAGGACTTTGGCTGTTTTCAGTGTTTTCTTCTACAAGTAACTTCCTGAGAGAATTTTCTAAGAATCTAGAAATTTAAGTCTGCTCTCCACCTCTATTTCTATCACTGTAAGGTGTCATTCCCGAATTTCCTCTTTCCTAGGCAGGTCTATATCACTTGTCTGAATCACTAAGGGATAAATATTTTATGATGTAGCAGATTCATCTGGCTCCAAACCTCAGCTCTTGCCAGAGGAAACACTGAGTTAATGCAGTCTCAGCTACCTTTGGGGGAAAAGGCATAGTTTTGTGAAGTTAGTTAGTTAGTAAGGAGTCTGGGTAATGCCCTGAGAGGTTATGTAGCTGGGCACTGAGGAAAGATGTTGGATCATTGTTCTGAGTGTTAAGAGTGGAAGAAATCAACATGCCAGGAAAAAAAAGTAAATGGATTAAAGTGAATGAAATGGAAAAGGTCAATATTCAGACATAGAATAAAGATAAGAATTAAGAGAAGAAATATAGTCGCAGGCTGGCTACCTCTGTAGCGAGCTGTGGTCCCCTTAAGGGATACTGAGCATCAAGAAACCTACACTAGTAGTATCTATTCTGAAACCACTGTATCTAAAGAGCTGAGAAACTTTGTTCTGCAAACCAAAAAAAAAAAAAAAAGACATAAGAAAAGAAAATTGCAGGGGGAATATATTAAAATCACTCGAAGGCAATAGAAAATCATGCAACACAGAAGAAAACAGTGTTCTGGCAGTCTCTTCCTCATGAAGAAATACAGCTTTTTAATAAGCCTTTTCTTCTTTGATCTGTTTTCAAAATTCTACATCCTACATACAAAGTGACTTATTCACCAAATATTAGACATTCTTACTGATATCCTATAGGCTGCAGGCTATAAACCCAAAGTCCCTAACAGTCCTTTATACACTGATGGTGGTCTCTCCTATAGCTTTATACTTTGCTATTTCCCCCCCCCCACTATTCCAGCCATTTGTACTCTCTGTCTGTCTCCATGGCAACTTCTTTCTTCTGCATGTTACTAACTCCTCATCTCTTGTATCATTTCAGATAATACCACTCAGATTGCTCCCCCATGGCTGACATATACAATGTGACTGAGTTCTTTTTTCTGGGACTCTCTTCTAATCAAGAGGTGCAGAGAATTTGCTTTGTGCTATTTCTGCTCTTGTACATGGCCATTGTGCTTGGAAATCTTCTCATGGTGGTCATTGTGGCAGTCAGCAGAAATCTTGGTTCCCCAATGTACTTCTTCCTCAGCTCCCTCTCCTTTGTGGAGATCTGCTACTCCTCCACAACAGCTCCCAAACTCATCTTGGATCTCCTTGCTGAAAAGAAATCCATACCTGTATGGGGCTGCATGACACAGCTTTTCTTCATGCATTTCTTTGGTGGCATTGAGATGTTTCTGCTCACAGTGATGGCCTATGACCGATATGTGGCCATCTGCAAGCCCCTGCACTATACCAGTATTATGAACCGACAGGTGTGTACAGTCCTTGTGGGAACAGCATGGATGGGAGGCTTTATGCATTCCCTTGCCCAGGTACTTCTCATCTTCCGCTTGCCCTTCTGTGGCCCCAATGTCATTGACCATTATTTCTGTGATGTGCTTCCTGTGCTTAAACTTGCCTGCTCAGATACCTTCCACATTGGTCTGATGATTGTTGTCAATGGGGGAACACTGTCTGTGATCAGCTTTGTGGTCCTCTTAGCATCCTATGGGGTCATCTTGTTCCATCTAAGAAATCAGAGTGCTGAGGGACGGCGCAAAGCTCTGTCTACCTGTGGGTCCCATGTCACTGTGGTTGTCATATTCTTTGCACCCTGTGTCTTCATCTATCTGAGACCAACAGCCACTCTTCCTATAGACAAGATGGTAGCTGTGTTCTACACAGTGATAACTCCCCTCCTCAACCCTATCATCTATTCCCTGAGAAATGCAGAAGTGAAGAAAGCCATGAAGATTCTATGGATCAGGACAACAAAAGCAGATAATAAATAGGGGCTAAAAAAATTAGGGGCTGAATTTTTTTATAGTCATGAATCTGGGATAACGTTAAATACAACAATGTTGATGGGAAAAATGAGTAAAAAAAATTTCACAGGACTTATTAGTTCTAGAGTTGTTCTGTATGGTCTACCCAAAATGTTTCATTTTAAACACCTGTAAAGTATTTCTGACTATGGAAATATTATAATACACCTAGCCATTTCAGAATGTTTCAAATTTGTATCCCTATAAATAATAATGTGAAAAACATGCAAAGGAAAATATTCAACTATAGACTCACTCACTACAGTGAATTTACCTTGTTGAAGAACATGAAGAACTTTGCTGCTCTGTGAAATTGAATTGCAAAGTGCTTCTCATAGAATCAAGACATTGTAATTAAATACAGTAGCAGACTGAGGATGTGGATCAACTACTAAAATGCTAATATTCACAAAGCCCTAGGTTTGATTGCCAGCACCCATAAACTTGTCATGGTGGTGCACACCTATGATTTCAGCATCCAGAAGCTGGAAACAGAAGAATCAGGACCTCAAGGCCATTCTTGGTTATGAAGACAGTTTTAAGCCAATCTGAAATATAAGACCCTGAATTATTCTATATACATTTTAATTAATAAAATGTTTTATTTGAGATTATAACACTTGTTTTTCCTTTTCCATGATCTAAACCCTCCTATATATCTATCCCAATCCCCCTTCAAATTCACCCCATTTTTCACTAATTGTTATCGCATGCATGCATATATACATATATATTCCCAAATAGAACCTGTCCAGTCCATATAATCTAACTTTTATGTATATTTCAAAGCTGATAGTTGGTCATTGAACAATCTATTAGTATGATTTTTCCCTGGAGAAGATCATCTCTCTCACTCCCAGCTTTTATCAATTACCTATACTTCTTTGTACAAGCTCAAGAATATATGTGTGTGTGTGTTTGTATGTGTGTGTGTGTTTTTTTTAAACTGTTTCAAGGAATCTCCTAACAATACATTTATTAATTTCAAAGGGAAATATATTATTTCCCACCCCCTTTCCAATTGTTTAATGTTCACATACCAAAATGAGATAAATTGATACCATGTGCCTCCTAACAGCCAACTAGACAGTCATAACACTTCCTTGGTGGGAAACTTGGCCTGAATAATAAATAACTCTGTAAAGTATGACAACTAAGAAAAACTGAATAATTCTTCCACAAGATTCACAATAATTGAGTGTAATATGGGTACTTGGATTTGGATCTTGTATTAGATAAAGGCACCTCTGGGAATGGTAGAGGAATCCAGGACATAAGAAAGCTGTACAAATGCTGATTTTTCTTAGTTTGACGATTAATTGTTTCTTTAAAGAGGACTCAAGCATCCATGAATGTGAAAGGGAGAAACCCAGTAACTGAACTAAAGAGCTCACAGTAAAGACTTGTAAGTAGAAAAAAATCAAGCAGAAGAAAGAATACCAGGACTTAAATAGAGGACCTCAAACAAATAAGCAAGGAAAATAAAAATTTTAAAGTACTCAGAGAATGAACATAAAGGAATGAAAAACCAAACCACCAAATTATAGGTGTAAAGGAGGGAGAAGGATTGCAAGTCAATGTCATAGACTTGATCTTCAGTGCAATCATAGAAGAAAACTTCCCAAAACTAAGGAAAGATGCACTCATTCAGATATAAGAAATGTACAGAACACTAAATAAACAAGACAAGAAAGGAAAATTACCAAGGCATATCATAGTTAAAACACCAGGTATATGCAATAAAGTATATTGAAAACTGCAAGAAAGAAAAGAACTCAAGTCACATATAAATAAAAACCCCTCAGAGTGAAAGCTGAATTCCTAATATAAACATTGAATGCCTGAAGAGCCCAGAGCAGTCCATTCCAACTCCTAAAAAACTGACAGCAAGGGGGAAAAGATATCTCAGTGGTTATGGGTTCTGGCTGTTCCCCCAGAACACTTCATAGCACCCACATGGCAGTTCACAACACTCATAACTGTAATCCCATGGAATCTGATGCCCTCTTCTGCTACTTAGACTTAATTTTAATATATTTGCAAGAAAATAAAAGATATCACAAGAAGCATTATTTAAGGCTAAAAAGATAAATGAGAACAGCAGAAAGACTGTGAAAAGAAATATAAAGCCATAATTATTAAAAACAAAAATACCGCTGAAAAAGAACAACTCCAAAAATTACTGTGGTTCAACAGTCACCCACAAACCATAAAAATGCTAATCTCAGTCAGACAGAGATGATTTATTGAATGCACACCCTAATACTAATCAATCGGGACCATAGCTCAGAATTCAGGGGCTGAGCCACAGCACTGAGCATCTCCCTCTATAATTATAAAGATTATGAAGGCTAAAGCTGCCAAACACACACACACACACACACACACACAAACAAACACAATAAGCTCATATACAGGTGCAGGAAGGGCTGCCTGGTGGTAAACTCTGACTCACACCATTTTAGACACAACAGTTTATATTATTGACCTTTAATTTGATGGGTCATACTTAAAGGTTTGTGAAATTTCTTAAAATTAACAAACCTCATATAGAACACACACAATATAACAAGATATGTGATCACTATAATCTTGCTCTGAGCCAAGTTATTTTTCTCTGGCAATGACTGGCAGGCATAGGACAGCAACAATATGAAACAGCTGACAGGCATGAAACAAAATGGCCACAGCTATGCTGTCGGTGGGGGCAGACCTCAACAAAAATCAACAACATAACAACCACAATTACATCTTTTAAAAATAGCATTAAGTATCAATGGCCTCAGTTCTCCAGCTTATGAAAGACAGAGCTGACTTAATGGACCAAAAACAAAATCTGTCTGCTTAGATTCGTTAAAAAGCACTCATACTGAAGGGTGACAAAAGTAACCCAATAAGCACTGATATTTTGATATCTGACAAAATAGAGCCCAAAGTAAAACTAATCATAACAGATAAAGAGGGACACATCATCTTAATCAAGGAGACAGTTAACCAAAAGGCATCACCATCCTGAGCAAATATGCATCAAACTCTGGGGCACAATTATATAAGACACGGATTACTATCTATATAATCTATAATAGCAGGTGGTTTCAATGCACCACTTTCTCTAATAAGTCAGCGGGACAAAACAAACAGCAAAACAAATGGAGATATGTTAGAATTGACAGATATCATACAGCAAATGAACTTAACAGATATCTACTGAATTTTCTATCCAAGCAACACAGAATGCAGATTCTATTCAGCAGCACATGGGAGGTTTTCTAAAATACACCACATTCTGGGACAGAAAACAAATCTTTGAAGATTCAAAAAGATCTAATTCACTTGTATTCTATCTCACCACAATGCAATTAAACTTAAAATTAACAACGGAAACAAAACCAAGAAAAAAACTTCCAGTAAATATATAAATTCATGGAGATTAAACAACTCATTTATGAATGATGAATGCAGCAAAGAAATCAAGAGTTTTTAAAACAAAAAGCAAAAGACTTTACCAGCTCAGGGCCTTCCACATTCATCCACTGTGTTAGAGAGGATTAGATGTCCAAGTTCAAGCTTAAATAATGACCATTTGCTTTTGCATACAAAAAAAACAAAAACAAACAAACAAACAAAAAGGCATACTAAAGAACCCACAGAAAAGAAGAAATGTAAGAGTCAGGTGAGATGTAAGACTCAGAGGGATGGAGGACAACAGGAGAATGAAGCCCTCTGAATCAACTAAGCAAGGCTTAAATGAGCTCACAGAGACTGAAACAAGAACAGAGCCTACACAGGTCTACACAGGTCTTCTGCATGTATACTATAGCTTTCAGCTTAGTTGTATTATGGGGCACATGAGTGTGTGAATGAGTGGGTCTCTTGGTTTTTGGATTTTGGGTTTTTTTTTTTTTTTTTTTTTTTTTTGGTTTGGTTTGTTTTTTGAGACAGGGTTTCTTGATGTATGCCTGCCTTCCTGGGCATCCTCCAACTCAAAGAGATTTGCCTACCTCTGCCTCCTGAGTGTTGTAATTAAAGGTGTTTTTTGTTCCTACTCTTTGGGCTCTTTTTCTTCTGTTGGATTGCCTTGTCCAGTAGGATGTATATGGATTTTGTTTTAACTCATTACATCTTATTTTGTCATGTTTTCTTGTTATCTCCTAAAAGCTTGCTCTTTTTTAATGAGTGACAAAAAAGGAGTGAATCTGGATGGGAGGGGAGAAAGTTGGGGGAGGACTAGGAGAAGAGGAAAAAGAAACTATAATGAAAATATATGGTGTGAGAAAAGAACCTATTTTAATAAAAGAGATAATAAAATAAAATAAAAACTTCCTGGAACTAAATAAAAATTAAAAGACAATACCACAAATTTGGGGGAACACATTGAAAGCAGTTCTATGCAGGAAATGTATAGTTCTACATGTCTAAATTAAAACATAAAAAAAAAACTCAGAAAGTATGGCAGTACACATACATCCTAGCACTCAGGAGAAAAAAAAGGTGAATCTCTATGAGTTTAACTAGTCTTGTCTACACATTGAATTACAGGACAGCTGAAAGACTGTGTTGAAAGAAAGAAAGAAAGAAAGAAAGAAAGAAAGAAAGAAAGAAAGAAAGAAAGAAAGAAAAAAGAAAGAAAGAAAGAAAGAAAGAAAGAAAGAAAGAAAGAAAGAAAGAAAGAGAAAAGGAAAAAGGAAAGAAAGAAAGAAAGAGGGAGCGAGGGAGGAATGAAGGAAGGAAGGCAGGATGGAAGGAAAGAAAGAAAGAAACAAAGAAACAAAGAAAAGAAAGAAAGAGGGAAGGAAGAAAGGAAAGAAGGAAAGGAAAGGAGAGAAAGAAAAGAAATAAATGAAAAAAAAGAAAATCAGAAAAGCATAAATAAATGACTTAATAATTAAGCTCATATTTGAAAAACCAAGAACAAATCAAATCTAAATCTAGTCAATGTCAAAAATAATTAAAATCGAAGCAGAGATCTGTTAAATATAGAGAGAACAATACCAAAAGTAAACAAATCTAGAAACTGAATCTTTGAGAAGATAAAAATTATTAAGAGACTTTTACCCCAACTAACCATAAGAGAGAACCCAAATTAACAAAATCAGAAATGAACAGGGAAACATTATACCATACACCAAAGAAAGTCAGAATATTTTAAGAAAATATTTTTAAAACCTTTACTCCATAAAGCTGGAAATCCTAAAAGAAATAGATGAATTTCTAGATTCATCCAAATCATTAAAATTAAACCAAAAGTTAAAGTTAACTATATTGTGTAGTTTCTACTACTCCACTTTAAGCTCTGGGGAGACCATGCTATCAGCCACCACCCTGATTCCCTTGGATCCAAGGATGAAAGACACATGCATACATTAACTTATTTTTAATATGCTTTTTAGCTAAATGGTTGGGCACCTCTAAGCCTCCCATGGCTAATGTGCCCTTACCTTCACTCCCAGCTCAATACCTCTAACTCTGCTACTTAGCTGCATTTCTAATCTTCCACCTGCTACCCCATGTCTAGTCAGGGAAGGGACCAATGGCCACTCCTTCCAAGATCTCACATGGCTGGTGTCTCTCCCTCCCTCTGAATAATGGTGAAAATCTTTTCTCCTCCTTCATCCTGTAGCCTGCCGGGAAGTCCTGCCTCTTCCACCCAGCCATTAGCCATTAGCATCTTTACTGATTGATCAAGAACCAACTGGGAAGCAGGACCTTCCCCATTCCCATGCAGATTCCTGATCAAAGTATCAGAACCACCTGTTACAATTAACCTAAATAGACACATTACAAGTGAAGAAACTGAAACAGTAATAAAAAGCCTTCCAGGGGAAAAAGGCCAGGACAAGGTGGCTTACAACAGAACTCAACTAGTCTTTCAAAGATCTACAGCAAATCCTTTTTAAACTATTTGAGAAAGGAAGGGGGGGGAGAGAGATAGAGAGAGAGGAAAGACTGACTACAGGCAAATATCTCTAATGAACAAACTCTAAAATACTCAATAAAATACTAGCAAACAGACTATATTAAAAAGATTATTTATCATGATCAAGTTGGCTTTACCCCTAAAATTAAAAAAATTTTTCAACATACACAAGTCAATAAATGTAATAAATATATAAATGGACTGCCTATATCACCATTTTCTAAATAGATACAGACAAAAGTTTTGACAAACTCCAACATGCAATCATGATAAAATGTACTAGAGAATTTAGACTAGAGAGCACCTACCTCAACACAATAAAAGCTATACATGAGAATCCCACAGCCAATAACAACTTAAATGGAGGAAAGCTTGAAGCATTCCACTGAAGCCAGTAAAGAGACAGGAATGTTCACTACTCCACTCCTTTGTGGTATTGTATTTGAAGTACTAGCTGGAGCAATAAGACAAGAGAAGGCAATTAAAGGGATGTAAATAGAAGAAAAATAAGTCAAACCATCCCTATTTGAAGGTGACATGATTCTAAATATCCATAAGATTCCAAAACTTCTCCAGCATACTTATAGAAACAAAGTCAAATTCAGCAATGTGACAGGATAAAAAGCCAACTTGCATAAATCAATATCTTTTCTATACCTCACCAGCAAACATACAGAGAAGGAGATAACAGATACATTCCCATACACAATACCCTAAAGAAAACAAAATATATAGGAATAAACCTAACTAAGGAAGTAAAAGACCTTACAATGAAAATCTGAAAAAAGAACTAGGAAGAGAGAGACACACACTGGAAAATGCAAAGACATACTCATGGATTTGTATAATTAACACTGTGAAATAATCATTCTTCCAAAAGTCATTTACGGATTCAATATAATCCTAATCAAAATCTACCACAGAGAATGCATCCACGGACATCACGGGGATTTTGAGTGAGGATAATGACAGACAGAGGTACAGGACTCTGGTTTCAGTTCAAGAATGAACAATTTTAATATTCCCAATTCTGGCTATATATCGTTTAACTGACAACTAGAGACCTCACTGCAAGAGGAGTCTGATCAAACTGAATCTTTGACCCTTTTATCTGAGTTCTTCCCTTTGTCTTTTCCACCTTGTTTAGTGTCCCAGAGGGTATTCTTCCTAGGCTTTTTCTCCTTTCTGCAGTTTTCCTGAAGCCATGAGATCTCAGGATTTGTGCTTAAGAAAGGAACTGTAGACTATCTGAACTCAAAAGAAAAAAGAAAAACTCATTTTTCACAGAAATTTTAAAAAACTATTCTAAAATTTCAATGGAACCAGAAAAGACCAAGGATTGCCATGACAACCATGACCTAAAAGAAGACACTAAAGGGTCTATAAAACTAGATCTGAACATACATCACAGAGCCATAGAAACAAAAACATGGAACTGATGAAAAACAGATAAGTAGACCAATAAAACAAAATCAAAGGCCCAGACAAGAGTACACACACTTCAGTAACTTAATATCTGGCAAATATGCCAAAAGCGTAAACTGCAAAAAAGACGGCATCTTACACAAATAGTATTGGGAAAATTGAACATCTACATGCAAAAGAATTAAATTAGATCTGCATCCAACACGTTACACAAAAAAAAAAAAAAAAAAAAAAAAAAAAAAAAAAAATTCTAAATGGATCAAAAACCTAAGCATGAAAACTGAAACAGTTTCTGCTAGGAAAAAATATGAGAATATGACATATATGTAAAAAAGGACTTTCTGAATAGACTCCACTTATACAAGAGTTAAGATCACTTACATTTATTTAAGTGCAGTGGTTTGCCTGAGAATGCCCCCCATTGGCTCTTAGATTTGAATACTTAGTCACCGGAAATGGCACTATTTGAAAGGATTAGAGTGTGACCTTTTTAGAGGAAGTGTGTCATCAGCAGTGGGTTTTGAGGTTTCAAAAAGTCCATTCCAAGCCCAGAGTCTCTCTATTCCTACTGCTGTGGATCAGGGTACAGGGCCCACAGCTACTTCTCTAGCACCTGCGTGTCTGCTTGTGTGACACCATGCTCCTGGCCACCATGCTAATGAACTCAGCCTCTGTAACTGTAAGCCAGCCCCAGTTAAATGCTTTCTTTTATAAGAAAAAGGGATGTCTCTTTACAGCAATAGAATACTAATATAACAGTCAACAACAATTTTTTTAAAGGACCAAATTTAAAAGACAGCAAGGAGATCTTTATGAGTGTGGGGCTTGGAGGGAAAAAAGGGAAGGGAGAAATAATGTAATTCTATTACGATCTCAAAATTTTTTAAATGTTTTAAATTTTTAAAAATCTATATTCCATATATGAAAGAAAACACAGCATTTATTTCTTTCTTATTAGCTATTTGCTTTACTTACATTTCAAATGTTAACGCCTTTCCCAGTTTTCCCTCCGGAAACCCCCATTCTATCCCCCCCTGCTTTTATGAGGGTGCTCCCCCACCCATCCAACCACCCACTCCCTCCCACCTCCCCAACCTGGCATTTCCTACACTGGGCCATTGAGCCTTCACAGGACCAAGGGCCTCTCCTCCTACTGATGTCTACAATGATATACTCTGCTACACATGTGGCTGGAGCCATGGGTCCCTCCATGTGTGTTCTTTGGTAGTTGGCTTAGTACCTGGGAGCTCTGGGGGGTCTGGTTGGTTGATATTGTTGTTCTTTCTATGGGGTTAAAAACCCCTTCAGCTCCTTCAGTCATTTTTCTAACTCCTCCATTCTAAATACTTGTTTTTCTTAACATGGTGATCTCTGGTTCCATTCATTTTTCTGCAAATGATCCAAGTGTGTTCTTCCTTGTGGTTGAATAAAACTCCATTGGGGGGGCTAGAAAGCTGGTTCTGCAGTTAAGACCACTTACCGTTCTTTCAGAGGACTAGTGTTTGATTCCCAACATCCACATAGTGGCTCACAACTGTCTGTAACTCCAGTTCCAGGAGATCTAGTGCTCTCTTCTGGCCTCAATGTGTACTGCATGCAGACAGACTGATACACAGAAAATAAAAATAAGCAAAAATAAAAGGACTATATAGTCTGTATATATCACAAAGAGAGAGAGGAACTGATGTGTGTATACAGTGTGATGTGGGTATATATATATATATATATATATATATATATATATATATATATATATATATATATATATATATATATCACATTTGCTGCACATGTCTATCTGTGATGAACACCTAAGCTGGTTCTATACCATGGCTATTATGAGTCACACAAAAATGATGCAGATGTCCCTTTGGCATATGACTTATATTTCTTCAGGCACATACCCAGATGTTGTACAGCTGGATAAACTGGTATTTCTGTTTTTAGTTTTTGAAGGAAACTCCACTAGCATTTAGACTGGCCAAACCAATTCACACCCCCATCACAAAAGTATATAACTGTATATATACAAATTAATGACAGGCACAAATTAAAATATTTGCAATTGTTAAAAATAATCAATATGTATCATCTTAGCAGCCCTACACAAAGAACTACAGGCAACTAAGGAATGCTGAGAATGAGAGAAATGGTCTTCTCCTAGGAGAGCCAACCAACTGACTATCCAATACCAAATGATCAGCTCTGAAAACATAGTTATAAGTAACATTATGTAGACTAAGAAGGCTCTATTTAGTATATATGTATATACATAAGTGTTTGTAGCAACAATTCACAAAAAAAAGAGAACAGGATTTTGAGGGAAATCAAGACAGGTATTTGGAGGCTTAGAAGGGAAGAAAGAGAAATGGGAAATGACGTGATTATATTATACTTTCAAAAATAAAAGTAATTAATAGGACTATTATTAAAGAAAGCAAAGGTCGCATGAAAATACATTCATAAAAATAATGAATGTGTCTTTGCATATTTACATTGGGAAAAGTCCCAAAATGCATTGTTATAAAGACAAAAGGAAGTTTCAGAATTATGCATGTGATGAAACTGCAGATGGGAAAAGTACTTGCTGTTTCTACCAACCCTCCACAACCCAAACATCAGCCTCTCAACTCCATAGAAAATGTGCCCTGCCAATGCAGTGGTTTCCAGGGAGATGAGGGACCAATTAGTCCTTTGTTCTCTGAGGTTAGCAATCTATCTTCTGCTTCTGGTCCTGTGCCCAGGTTTTGTGAGAAACTAATTATACACAAAGGAGCTAAGGTAAAGAGTCAAGAAAAGTTTGCAAAGAAGCAAATTAATGCCTTGGAGGTTCTTCAGAGTTGAAAACTTCTACTTCCTCGAGATTCCCAGGAGCTTCAGATCTGTAGCTAAGGACATAATTAGAGAAAGAAAGCACAGGCTCACAAAATGTGTCAGTCACTTTCATATCAGAGTCAGACTTATCTCAAAAAATAAAGGAAAAGAAAACAAATTGTAAGTTCAAATCACTAATGAGACAGAATGTGTGGTTCCAACCTGATAGTCTATCAATGCCCCCATTAGGTCCATAACAATATACTTAGAAGATATGGGCCACCAAACCAACACAGGAAAACAAGCTAGTTGCCTCCTCTCTACTTATCTAAGCAGGTCAAAATGGAAGGGACACTACAGTCATTTATGGAGTCATATCCTGTATAAAAGCACTGAACCAACTCTTTGGCCAATGTGGCAGATAATGCCAACACCCACAGTTCTCTTCTCCCTGGGCATGCAGCTCAATATTGCAAGGACTGTAGATAAAAGTGATGGGGTTTCTAAAAGAAAACTAATTTTCTAGCTCATCATCATTGTAGCTCATTGTAAATGCCACTGACCTGGTGACCATGGCTCTACAGATGCAGTAATCCTGCTGCAGGTTGGACCACCATTACTTCAAAGTTGTTCTTCACATTTGAGCTCCAAGGTCATAGTCCCCTGTTCACCTTAACATGCTCAGCTACAGATTCCCACAAAATACAATGATCCAGAGTGGCTGGGTCCATATTCTACACATAGCCTCCCACTCGGGCCCCAATGTATTTATTGGATGTGTTCTTTATTTTTTGAATAAAAATATAGTCAGAGAAGATACACCTAACCTTCAAGAGACTGGAGGCCCCAGGGAGTTTAGAGGTCTGGTGGGGTAGGATGGGTGGATGGAGGGACATCTGGGTGGAGATGGGGAAGAGGGGAGAGGCAGAGAGGAGGTATGTAATGTGGAACAGTCGGAGGGTAGACTGAGGAGGGGAATAAAATCTGGAGTGTAAAAATTTTTAAAGTAATTTTTATCTGAATAAAGATTAAAATAATAGAATGAAAAAATCAGGGGTTTCTACCCTGCCTTTGAACATTCAGTTCCCAGATAAAAGACAAAAAAAACCTTGATATATATATAGCCTTTAAAGCACTAGAGCCGGGCAGATGTCTACCCTCTAAACCATTAGTATCTACTTCCCACACAAAAACCCCAAGCTATAACTTGCTGTATTCCATCTGGCCACTCTTAATTCCAATTGGTCAGTCCTCGTGGCCATGCTTACATGATCCACCTACCCACTGTGCTTTTGAGTTCCATCCCACCGCTGGGGTGTGGGAACAGTACTGGGTAGATGAAACCTGGAGACTCTAGACTGCATTTACCCTACACCAGCTGTTGGGTCATGGGCTCTTGGGAAGCACTGATGCCCTGCTCAGGAGACAGGAGAATGCAGCCTTGGTTGAGGAAGGCAGAAGATGGCATTCCATGACTCCACCGTATCCAGTCACTGCTGGAAACCTAGCAGAGGAGTAGAAATGAAGGGTCAAGGGTCAACAGGCCTGCAAGGAGAATGCCCGGAGTTGGGGATCCCCAAACTCCTGGACATCCAGATGTTGCTGGAAGTTGTGGAGGAGCCAAGAATAGAAGACGCCAGCTTGGTCTGAGGGAGACTTAGACTGCACAGCTCTGCAGACGAAGTCTTCCTCCATGCTCCCTACAGCAGTTTTTTATAAAAGAGACAGTCCTTGGTTCCAAACTGCTTATTGGTTGTCCATTGTGAAAATAGGTGCATACCACCTCCTCAGGGTGAACCAGAGATTTAAAACTTTTACAGGAAGGAATGTCAAGAAGGAAAGCTTATTGGCTAACTCTCAGTGCCTCTAGCTAGTACCTCATTAGCATAGAGAACTCAGTACTGGTCTATGTGACCAAAGGTCTCACTCCTATGTAGGGAGTGTGGTCATGTGACAGGGGACTGCTCTGAAGTAGATGAAGCTCTACCATCCTTTCAGAGGTTCTGGGGTTTCCAACTCACTCAGTCTTACCAAGTTTCCTGGCAAAGCCCACTGTCCCAGACCCCATGGCATCTCCTCTTCCCACCTTCTCCCCACCTGCATGGTCTCCTATCTGAGACCCCAAGCTCAGGAACCAAAACTCCACCTCTCTCTTCTTCCCAGCTATAAACTGTAGGCATCTTTATTCACCAATCAGGAATAACTTGGGGGCAAGTTCAACATCACCTGGGTCCATGTGAGAATCTCCTCATCCATGGGGACAATCAGGACCAGTATTTAGCATTACAATACATAGCAACAGACCAAACCCCTCCAGCTTCTTCACAGACTAGTTTTTCTGTCTAATTGTCATTGGCTCAAAAATTTTAAAAGAACTTTTTATTCATTGTATGGAAGGTTCATCTATGAAAAATAATCAGTGATACGCTACCTTCCTTGCAAATTTTCCTAAGAATAAAAGTTATAAGGAATTACACTGTTTGTGTTATAGCTACAACTGTTTCAATGACAAGCCACAAACAGCTTTGTTGTAGGTCCTGAATGGCTTCTCCAGTAACACATCAAATTGAGTCGAATTCATAGTAAAAGGCAGGTTTATTGGAACAGTTCACTGACATCACAGGAGGGGATCAGTGAAGTTGTAAGGCTGGGCTGGGGTAGGGGCTTCTTAAAGGGGACTCGGGGGAAGTTGTAATGGTAAGATACCAGTGATAGCCTTATTTGGTGGGTCTTAGGTCCAGTGGTCACTTCAAAACCCAGAACTAGGATCTGGCTTTGTCCAGTGCTTCGTGTGGGCTTTTGCAAGCACAGGCTCCTGGTCAGAAGAGAAGGGCAGAACCTCTTGGCCAAGGCCATCTTGACTTTGTCTCTAAACCCCTAGCATAACAGGTCCAAATTAGAAAATGGAAGCTGAGGTTTCATTCAGAATCTCATTATTTGGCAGCTAATCTGGTTAACTCAAGACTGTGACAGATTTTAACTTTTATGCCTCTATACATAGTAAGGCTAAGAAGCTAATGGTAATAACTCCAATAATTTCAACGATTCCTCTGGGCATCACCTCACACACCTCTGTATGACTGTAAGCAGTGCCAGCCGGAGTGAGCCACTCATGTCTGGGTTCTTAATTAAGAAGCTGCAGCCTACAGTGCAGGCTGTGTCATGGCCATCGAAGCACAACCGACCCCACATGGGAACACTGCAGTTTGGTCAGCTCAGACACAGTTACTCATTCTGCCCAAGACATGGCTAATCTGAATCATGTATTGCCACCTACATGAAACATTTTTGAGTTTTCAGGTAAAAACACAACATTTTGTTGCTAAAACTAACTCATAATTTGTCAAATCTAAAAACTGCTGTTTGTACTTCATAAAAGACAGAAAGTATAAACATGAAGTTCCTGTTTCCTCAAAAATTCTTCAAACCCACTGTTTGTAATATTGTATGGATTCTTCAAACAAAGCAATTTATATTTATAGGCTACTTTCTGGTTTTGTCTTTTATTGCATGTGTGTGCATGTATGTGTGTAAATGCATGTGTGCAGTCATCTGCATACCACAGGATACATATCATGTCTGTCCCTTGATTTAGATTCTGGTTACATGAGTGAGCACATGTTTTTAAAATCTCTTTAAAGTTCCAATCTATAAAGGTGCATTTTTCTATCTTTATCTGGCTTCAAAAGAAATTTTATTCAAAATGTTTGATAATATTCAAAAGAGGTGTGACTATTCAACTTTTTAAGGAAAAATTGAGTAAGTGACAAGGAAAAAAGGTGGAGAAGACAGAGAAAGAACAGAGGCATTAAAAGCTTTTGAATTTATTTAAATCAAATTATTAACCATAGTTCAGTTCCCCACCCTGACTGGTAGTGTTTATTAGCTTACATTAGATATCTCTTGCTGTATGCAGTACTTAGTGTTGTCAGTTTAATACTGGGAGATGAGCTCTGGGCATGTTCATAGGAGATTGTGTTAATTGAAGCAGGAAGACCCACCCAGTGTAGGTGGCACCATTCCCTGGGCAAGGAATCTTGTGTATGATGAAGGAATCCAGGCTGAGCACTAGCATGCATACAGTAATTCACTGCTTTCTGATTTTGACTAAGGATATAATGAGTCCAGCTTTCTCAAGCTCCTACCTCTTATTTCCCTGATAAGATGGACTGTACCCTAGAATTGTGAGCAAAGAAAGAAACCTTTCTCCCTTGGGTTGTTTTTGTCCAGGTATTCTATCAGATCAACTGTGTAACAAATGATTCCAAACACAGCTGTTTGAAACAGCAGCAGCCTTTCAGACACATGAGCAGAGCATGGGTCAATGATCCTCTGGGAAGGTCATAGATGAGGCCAGGGTCAAGTTGGAGTCCCCTGCTTCTGACATCCAAACACAACAAGGAGTTGGAAAACCACTTGTGAAAGGCAGTTGCTATGTAGCTGAGGGAGAAGACTCAGGTCCACCACCACATGGGCCTTTCCTAGGGTTGCTCAGGACGTAAAAAGCAAATTGAGGCTAGAGGTTTTTCTGTAACTGGTTGGTTTTGGCTTGGTTTTGTTTAACATAACATTTTTCATTGATGCTCTGAGAATTTCACTTCATGCACCCCATCAAACTCACTCTGCAGTCGTTGCATGTCCACCCTCCCATCCTTGTGACCACTCCCAAAAAATACAAATAAAAATAAAAAATTTTAATGAAATAGAAAAATAACAAAAGTCCAATATGTGTTATCCATATACTCACTAGAGTATGGTCAAGCTCTCTGTGGCCTGTCCCTTAAACAGAACTGAGTCCTCCCCCTCAAGCACCCTGCTGCAGCCATCAATTACGGAGAGCTACACTTCAGCATCTCCATCACACGTGTTAGGATTTCTGTTTGATGGCTTCCTGTCTAGGCTGTTACCTGAAGGATGGGGGACTGTAGGAGGTAGGGGCTGTCACAGAAGCCTTCCATGTCCCTCCCTCTCAACTGTACATTGGCAGTGATCAATAGCACAGCAGATGTAACCTCCTTGCTCTTCACAGTCAGCGGGAACACAGATCAAGGCCTCCACACAGTTTCTGGTGACAGCCCCCAGCTGCAGTAGAATCACAGAGGCATCCTAGACCATGGACATCCACATGGCCTTTGATGGAAACACAGGTCACAGACATCAACACAGCCCCCAGCTGCCATAGGACCACAGAAGGAGACCATCTAGCCTGCAGATCCCAGACTTGAGACACCATTACCAGGTCACAAATAATTTTGTCAAGCTGTGGGAAGGGACTCTTGGGACATGAATGAATATTAAAGTAGTAAAGTCAGTATAAGATATTTTATTTATTCTCCCTTTTGATTTGTTGCCGTTGTTGCCATGAACATATTATGTAATAAGTGGGGTTGCAAAGCCTACCAAGTGCCAGCAAAAGCACATCCTTGGTTTGTTGACTTTCGGGGCTTTCTCGGGTGTGAACAAGTATCTTTTTCTGGGTCCTTTTTCACCTTACTCAGCCCTATTGCTTCTTCATTCCAGTGCTCTGGCTCCATCTAGTGGCCACATCTAAAATTTCAGCCTTCAGCTGGACAATTTTTCTGGTTAATAACTACCATCAAAGTCTAGATCTGTTTTCCAACAGGCCTCAGAGATATAAATTTAGACCTGTGTGTCCAAGGGGAATATAAGAGCTGTCATAACTTCTTCTAGAAAGATCTAAACATCTGTTCTCCCTACTTACATCTCCCCTGATGTTAACAAGGCCCTAGAAACCAGCAGACCAGTAACGGCCAGGACCAAAAACTGTTTCCTCCAGTTCTCCAGCTTAGAACCCAGCATCCAAACCTGTTCAGATGTCGATGAGGCAACATTCTCACACTCCAGGAAGTTTTTAAAGCAAGGCCAACACATTTTAAAATATGCTGCAGTTTTTTTCTATAAATGCCATTAACTGAATTTCTTTGTAAAAGATGGTCTCAGGCAACCCAAACTTGCTATGTAACTCCACCCTCCTGACAGAATCACCTCTCAAAGTCCCCACCCCTAATACTTTCAATCTGTGAGCATCAGGACATGCACATACAGGTCATAAACTGCCAGGTCCCCAATATTTATTTCCTAACCCATTGTTAAATCAGACTGTCTCCCTCTGTAATTGTCGATGACTGACACAAACATGCCAGCATCCACTGTGAAACTCTGAAGGCTTCCACTGATCACAGACCAACACCCCCTCTCCTCGCCATGGCAAAGCCTTGCTTCCTCACCAGCTAGTCCCCAGGGAGCTTGGTCTCTCAACTACTCTTCAAATTGCCAAACTCAGCAAACACCATTTCTTCTCTTCTCTTGGACCCTTTCTGATCTGATACACTGATACAAGGCTGCCTTTTTCTGGCCACAGTATATCAGTATATACATGCTAATCCCCTCTGATTCTGTCTCTCCCTAAGGTCCTTGAATTCCATGCAGGCAAGACAGATGTTTGTCCACATATGTACAACTCACTGCCAGCATAACAGACATAAAACTGAGGTTGAATACCCATCACTACGTTCTAAGTAATACATGAAGTGTCTCGGCATATTAACACATTAGATTTTAATGATACTCATATGTGTCAAAGGTTTGTCATCTTTTTTTTTAACTGAATATTGTGATGAAATGTCTCCATAGCTTGTGTGTTTGAACACGTGTTTCCTGGGTGATGGCTCCATGCAGTAAGGCTGTAACCTTTGGGAGAAAGTGCAAAGGAGGGCCTATAAACTGGCCCGACTTCCTGCACAAGCTTTGCTACCTGACAGCAGATGAAATATAACCAGCAACCTCTTCCACTGCTGCTGAACTATAACGCCCTGAACTGTTCCTCTGTTCCAGTTGCTTCTGGTCAGATACTTTTGCTGTGACACTGAAAAAAGTAACTAATACTCCAAAGTTACCCTCAGGTGAGTACCAGGGTGCTCAGCTGAGGCAGGAGAGTAGCTATAATGACTTGACGCAGTAATCATTAAGGTAAAATGATATGTTATGCATAAGGCCATAGCCAGTATCACTAGGATCCTCAAACCTGTATAAAGAAAAGGTTATGTGTGGATGGGAGAAGTCCCTACCACCTCTTGAGCTCATATCTTCAGCTTCCAGATTATAGAAATACACTTCTTTTAGCTTAAACAACCCAGGCTGTGGTATCTGAAACAGTAACCATTTTTTTAAAAAGATATAGAAAATTCCAGTGGAAACATGATCTTGTTAGGGATTCCTTGGTCGAATATAACAAACCAGTGAGGTGCATAGGAAATGGTATAGATGTAAGGTAAGGGTGAAGGGGAGGGAGGGAGAGAGGGAGAGGGAGAGAGAGGGAAGGAAGGAAGGAAGGAAGGAAGGAAGGAAGGAAGGAAGGAAGAAGGGAAGGAAGGAGGGAGGGAGAAATGAAGAAAAAAATCAAAGACATAATGTGTTGACATATTTTATATTTGGTATTTGTAAGTCTTTTAAAAAAGTTTTTCAGGCCATTTTTTCCCTTAAAAAAAAGCGACCACAGCAATACTCTGTACAAGTATAACATTCATTAGAAATGTGCATCATTCCAAAACAGTTACAAGAAAAGTACAGTTTAGAGTCCACATCCAACACTTCCAGTCTGTGCCCCAGGGAGAAAAAGCTACAGTTGATAAATCCACAGTTGCTACACAGCAATCTGAAAGATGCAGAATTCCAACTTTGTTTTGAGGTGAATCAACTTCAGTCACCAGGCTTGTTTAACTCAACAAGCACAGTCAAGCACTGCAAAAAAGAACAAGAGAAGAGGAGGAAGAGGAGGGAGGGGAGGGGAGGGAGGAGGGAAGGGGGGAGGAAAGGGGAGGAAGGAGGGAAGGGGAGGGGATGGGAGGGAGGAGGAAAGGGGAGGAGAGGGGAAGGAGGAGGGAAGGGGGACCGGAGGGGAGAGAGGAGGAAAGAAGGGAGGAGGAGGAGAAGAGAAGGAACAAGAGGAAGAGGAAGAAGGAGAAGGAGAGGAGAGGAAGAGGAAGAGGAGGAGGAAGAGGAAGAAGAGGAAGAGGAAGAGGAAAGAAGAAAAGAAAATGGGGCTTCTCTATCCCAGAAAACAAGTATGAGTGACCCAGCTGCATAGTTGGCCCTTCCCCACGCCTCCCCACCCCCACCCCTGCTCCCACCCCCAGAGCCTCCAACTTCACAAATCACAAAGCCAGCAGGTCCATTGTGCCAAAGTCTGGAGATCACAAAATGGCCTCAGAGCGGACACCCACTGGTGCCAGTAGTTGCTAGATTCAGTTATAGCGGAAAAGCCTTTCTCCTTAGAAGACATCAGTCAGTGGCCCAGTCCTCCAAAGTGGTTGGCCACCTGAGCCTTTCGCTGTGCCCCACACTGGCTGCTTTTCTAGGTGCTGCAGTCGTATCTGAGCGGGAGCTCCGTTGTTCCAGTTTCACCAGACTCTTAGAACTTTTGTTCACAGTTCCACTGAGGGCTTGGGGCAAACAGTGAGAAGAACCTTTCCCCATGCTCTGCCCAGCCTTAGCCTCTGCTGTCAATCTTCCCTATCCAATTGTTGTGCTATGCAAACTCCACCACACAGTCCTCCTCCGGATGTAACATGGCATGGTGAGCTTCTTGTGACGTGCCCATTTGGAACTCCAGACCTCTCTGCCACTAGCCTTCCTCCTGGGACTGAGAATGCCTTGCTGGGGCTGATGCCTAAAGACTTTCCAGACCCATACAGGAGAAGTGGAGATGGTTTCTGTGTTTTGCAGTTTTATACAGTGTGTTCATGTTGCTTTGATTTTTTTAAGGGACTCTAATCTTCAACATGACTATTTCAGCGGCGAGTCCTTTCCTCATGCTTTCTATGGCAGCAGAACCAGGGCATAGGTGTTGCATGGAATTGAACCCCTCGCCACCCACTACAATAGTTCCTAACACACTGAGAAAATGGATAAGTGGTACACAGAATGGTCTCTGAATAGCGCCCCCAAGTGGGCACATTGGACAGGGATTTGGAAATGAGCCCATCCATGTTCAACTTCACTCCACACCCGGAGACAGCATGGCTTCCCTGATTCACAACTGCATCGGCAAGTTCCCCACAGACGTGAGGCAAGGGGCCCAGCCTTCCCTGGCCAGCCCATTCTCTGAAGGGCTGGACACTAAATGAACATCAAAATGCAAAGGATTTAGCAAAAAGTGCAGTTTCCATTTGAGAAGTAAAATTCTCCCCGAGAGCATGGCAGCAGCACCCTGACCTCTTCTTTCGATCCTTTCAGTACCACAAAGGAAAGGTTACAAAGCAGGGCTTCCAGTTCATCATGGTTCGCCCTCTCTAACCCTACAATACTCATGGTCAGGTCCAGTCAGCCATCCAAGTGCTGGTATCGTAAGGAACAGAGTGCAGAACATCAGAAGACAGGTTACCACGGGGCCCATGGTGGCCAGGTCCTCAGAAAAGATCCCGCCCTCGTCTTCAACATAATACCATGGTCCCAACATACAGCAGGATGTATCACTGTGGAAAACAGCCACAGGACTCCAGGGACTTGGCGAATCCTTCATAAGACCTTATATACACTTCATTGCCTACTAGAAAATAAACTTGAAACTTCTTCAAATATAACCTGAGCCATAAGATAAAACACACTAATCTTGTCATGTTAATGCCTTGAGAAATTTGCAGATTATGTACCAATAAAATAAAACCACATAAATTCTGAAACTCTTGGTGAATACACACCTGAAGCCAAAAAAAAAAAAAAAATCTACATTTTCTTTAAAAATTCAAAGTAATTACAGCAGCAGTATAGTGAAAGAGGTTTTAAAAAATAATAATTACATCTTTGATACAAATCAAACTGTGTACACCTCAATTCATAGGAATGACTGGTTTAAGAGTTTAGTATCCCCTCCCCTGGCGGCCCATGGGGAGGCTGAAACACCTGGGCTCTGGGTTCCGGGTTCCAGCCTGGCCACCCGGTGCTGGTGCGGGTTGGGGTCGAGCTTCGAGCCCCAGATACAGATGCTTCACAAGCGGGACCTGCCGAGGGTGCAGGGCGCCGTGGCTCCCTCAAGGCTGGCTCTCCGCCTCTGCGGGCAAGTGCGGAGTGGATCCCATTCTGTAGCCCATCTGGGCCCCGGTGGGGACCTCAGGAGGAGCTAGGACACAGCGACTGAAACTCACTCAAGGACAAGAAGTCATTTCAACTTGAAAGGGTCTAATACTGCAATCGTGGAAAGCAATAGAAAGGGGAGAAGCTGGACCATCTTTCATTTACTCTCATTTAAAAGGATTTGAAGAAAAGATAAAATGGCAGAGCTGTAAGATTAATATTCAGGATGAATAATGATAAGATAGAACAGAAGATGAATCACATTATGTGCTTATCGGTGATAAAAACACGAACCCATCTAAATACTTCAAAGCAGCACCATCTACCCAGCGTCTTACAGTTACTCACGGGGATTGGGACTCTGCCAACCCAGATGACATGGTGGTTGAGTATGAAATGGATCCTGCTGTGGACAGTAGTGAAAGTGTCTCTTTAAGCCACCAGCATGTTGAAGCGCCTGATTACCCAGAGCCTTCAGGTGATTTCATGGGGAAGCATACTTTTGTAATGAATAGTGAGCTTACCTGCCAGTCTTCTGCACTTGTGAACACAGGAAAACCCCAGACCCACACAGTAACTTTGATTCCCTAGAGGCGATCCAGGATGAGAGGTTTGATCGATCTAAGTCCTGTGTGTGTGTGAGTCTGATGATAATTATGTTTGTTGAGACTCCCCTTAAACTTTGGAGCTAAAACAAACATATGACATGAAAGTAGAAAGTATAGCCATACCTTTATAATGCACCAAGCTATTGAAAAGGGTCAGCTTTTACATGCTCCTGGAGGTTGGCAGCCAACAGTGAGACAGAAATGCATTGTCCTGCTCCAATGGGACCCCGCCCCATTCCTCTCAGATGTGTGAGAGAGGGATTAATTATAACAGAGAGAACTTGGAAAACTTTCAAACCACACCATCTAAGACCCTAAACCCAACTTACACAATGATTTCTGATGTGCTGATGCAAACTGACAGTCCAGACATTGGAATGCAGTGTCGGTATTCTTTAGGAAATGTCACCAAAGACTACACAGATGGGACAGGGCAAGGGCTCATTGGAGAAAACGAGATACAAGCTGTGTCACTGCTGATGGCATTGTGGTCCCCAATGGGTCTGTATTACAGAAGTCCTATTGTGTATCCAAGGATGCCCCAAACAGTGAGACACATTCATACGGCTCGTATGCTCAGCAGGAAATGGGCCAAAACCTCAGAGGAACATTGCCCGACTGTCATGTTCATGGTAAACGTTCCATCCTGGTGCCAGCTTTTGATAAGAGTAAAACCGGAGTCTTGGACTGACTGTAAAGTCACAGTGACTGAAGATCCACACATCAATTCCTGGGACAAAGACTCAGACACCCAACATAGTACTGAGGAGCTGCCCCTGAGAAGTGTTCCAGGGCAGAGGATTTCATCGTATGAAATGGGGTGGGATGAGAACGGTGGAGCCATTTGCACAGAGAATCCAGCTTGCATGCCAACCCCACTTAAGCAGCCCCCCAGTGTGAGCGTCACACTTTCACCTGTGGACGTGATGCAGAAGTGCACTAATGTGGAGAACGGACTAAGAGATGCTAAAAGTGCACCAAACTTGAAAGGAGAGCAATCAGCTACCAAAACAAACACCACCATAGGCAGTAAAGTTAAGACAGAAATTGTAAGTTAACCCAGACCAAACCTCAAAAACATTAAAGCCAAAGTTATATCCAGATCAGCGTTGCAACCCAAACACGATTCCCTAATAAAGAACACACCCAACCCTAAGGTTACAAGGGGCCCCTCGCCCTCACCAGTGCCTTCTAAATTGTTGACAATTACTAACAAAACACCAAAAGCAGAATTCCTAATTAGCAAGACACACAAGCAACAGTTTAATAAACTCATTACCAGCCAGGCTGCGCAAGTTACAACTCGTTCTAAAAAAAACGCTTCACTCAGGGTTCTAAGAACAAGATCTGCCAGGAAATCAAATCAGGAGGATGTTGACAAGACAGGTTCTCCTCACGCAGGGACTGAGACCCGCTCTGTAGCTGCCTTGTTCCAGAAGATCAAAGGTCCTGGTTAAGATGAAAAGCTCAGAGTTTTTGGAAGTAACATATGTTTCCCACATCGATCAGATTGGCCCTGAAGAGGATGAGCAGGACTATGAGGCTCCAGTGGAAGAGCTGGGAAAGCAAAACAGGAATGAGAGTTTTGAATCCAAGTCTCTGTGGGCTCTGCACACAAAACTTCCACCAACCCAGGCAGGAGCAGTTCCAAGCCAGACTCCTGCAGCCTGAGGAGAACACCAGGTCTAAAAGCCAAAGTGGGGCCTGCTGCTCCCTGCCTGAGAAGGAAAAATGACAGTGGACCCCTAGGTTCTGACAGGGCCTTATCACATCAGAGGGTCAGGCGTGTGTCCAGCTCTGGTGGCAATGCTCCCATCAACAAACACAAAGAGAAACCTCCCAAACAGGCATTTCAGAATGGGTCAGGACCCTATCTGAAGCCTTTGGTACCCAGAGCTCATGTACACTTGCTCAAAACTTCTCCAAAAGGTTCTTCAAAAAGAATCTACTTACAGCTTTTAATTCAGTTAAGAACGGCAGGCAGAAGAATCTCAGAAGCCTGTACATCCAGACCCAGACAAATCCAGATGTGCTATCCTCTGAAAGAACACTTGAGTTGGCTCAATACAAGACAAAATGTGAAAAGCAACGTGGATTTACTCTACACCTCAAACAGCTTCTTTCCTGTGGTAATGCCAAGTTTGCAGCACTAACAGTTGTGATCCAGCACCTCCTGTCTGAGCAGGAAGAAGCACTGAAGCAACACAAAACCCTCTCTCAAGAACTTGTCAGCCACTTCAAGCACCTGTGCGAAGCTAGAAAAGGCTAGGAATGACTTACAAATAGTGTATAAAGGATCTGTTCAGAAACTAAACCAGCAGCATCAGACAGACTGCACAGAACTGGAGAAGCGGCTGAAAGAATTATACACTGCAGAGTGTGAGAAGCTTCAGAGCATTTACATTGAGGAGGCGGAAAAAGAGAAAACTCAACTTAAATGCCGCCCACAAAACCACTAAGCTAGAGATCGAAGCTGACCACTCAGAGAAAGTGGAATTGCTGAGGAAGACCTATGAAGCCTCCCTTTCAGAAATCAAGAAAAGCCATGAAATGGAAAAGAAGTCACTAAAGAATCTGCTTAATGAGAAGCAGGAATCACTAGAGAAATAAATCAATGATCTGAAGAGTAAGAACTTTAAATGAAAGGTCAAAATCAGAGGAACATAAGCAATTGTCAAGAGAGAAGGCGACTTTAACTCCTCCACCCCAGGTCATGGATCTGGAGCAAGAACTAGAAAGCCTGGAAACTATGTCAGAGATCAAGAATGAGAAGTAGCGCACGCAGGACGTGAAGCTAATGAAGATGGAAAAGCTGGTGGACAACAACACAGCACTGGCTGACAAGCTGAAGCGGTTCCAGTAGGAGAACGAAGAGTTAAAAGCTCAAATGGACAAAGGCATGGCCATTTCAAGGCAACTTTCCACAGAGCAGGCAGCGTTGCAGGAGTCCCGGGAGAAGGAGTCGAAGGTCATGGAGAATGAGGAGCTGTTGTGGAAGAGATCCCTGACATCCTCAGCCATCCCTTTCCAGTCCCCCAGGAATTCTGGTTCCTTCTCCAGCCCCAGCATCTCATCCAGATGACGGTTTCTGAACATGGGAGACTCTCTGAAGGCACTGAGGCGCGGTTCTGCAGGACTGACCCTCTCGTGGGAACTAGCGCTGTGTGAGCTTGCTGGAATGCCCGCAGGACAACCGGAGAGCAGAAACCAACTGTAGCAGCTACTTACACATGGAGGGCTCCAGAGGAAGACTTTTAACTTGGTCCAAAAGCCTCCTCTAAGAACAGATTTTGGAACTGAAGTGGACAAAGTTGCACAAAGCACTTACAGAACAAGGGAACCTTGTTCTCTGCCTCCTTCACCTAAGCATAAAAGAAAAACTCTCAGGGACCTATTGAGATAAAGATTTTTAACCTTTATCATGTTCTTCACCAGAGACGCCTCCTTGTGGTTTTTATTTCAGTCTGACTGTGGGCAGGGGGTGTGTGAGTGAGTGAAATGGTGTACCACATGGTATGTCACATGACTGTCATATTCCCTGCCCTTGCCGTGTATTAAAAATCAACAGCTGAATACAAAAAAAACGAGTCTAGTATTTATATATACAGTAGATACTGATGTGTGTCACTGCAGGTAGACTAAAGCCAGTGGACTTCGGAGGGGAAGGGGTTAATCTGAGTTCACACTGAAATGTTCACAGATCACCACGATACAAAACACACACATACACACACACACAAATACATATAAAATGACAACCTGAGTAAAACATTACTAAGAACCCAGAGCATCGTGAACCACTACATCACATATTGCACCTTTAAATAATCCTTCTTACCAAAGACAGAAATGAGAGAGAGTAGAAGACAGACGGGATGAGAAGGGGTGCACACACCACGGTATGTTGATTCCTATGTTCTTCCCCACCCCCACCCACAGAGAGTCTCATGGTGATATTTTAAATTTCTATTCTCACCCAACCAATGGGATAAAAATCTCACCAATAGAAGTCTTTGGCGAAAACTGGGAGGGGAAAAAAAAAAGAAAGAAAAAGGAACATGGAGCACAAATGACAAATGTGTGTCAAGGGCGGGCCACAGGGAAAGCCTCCTCCAATCAATGGGACAGGAATGTTACTGAGGAGGCAAACCTCTGATACTAAGCTACTGCTTAAATATTCTGTATATTCCAATTCTGAGATCCAATATAAAAATAGAAATATCTACTGAGTTTTGCCTGTGGAAGCATAATTCAGAAAAGGCACATGTTCAAATAGAAACCTACAGAGAAGAGGCACTATGTGCCCCTTCCTGCATGAGAAACACCCACAGCCATGCATTTCCAGCGACTAGATTCCAAGATACAGTAGGTAAAAATAGACCTCTTATACTTAAAATATATTCAACCCAACATAATCCTGGCTTTATCATGTGAATCATATAAAAGTCTTTAAAAAAAAAAAAGAGAGGAGGGGGCTAGGAAAGGAAGAGAGAGAGGAGAGAGGAGGAGAAAAAGAGGAGAACAAATCTGTTTGGAAAACAAAAACATAGCTCACTTTTCCTGGTTTTCCACAATTCCCAAGGAAAAAACAAAAAGTGAACCCATCCCATTGGTAATCAGGAATGCAGCTGATTTACACACCACCTTCCACAGCGCCTGACAGCCCCTGACAGCCCCAACTGCTGATCTGCCATGTTTTACATGCATAGCCCAATGCCCTCCAAGTAGTTCTAACATAACAGAACAAAGAACTGAGAACTGAGACACATAAAACGTGTTCCTGTCAGGGCGTTCTCCTTCACTGTGGGTGTGATGGTCCGGTTAGCTTCAGAAAGGGTTTGCTTTGGAACTAGGCGATGTAACCATTAGTCTTTCCAAACATGCTCACTGGCTCGAGGTTTTCATAGATTGTCATTGCAGTTGTGTTCTGATAGATGAGATCAACTTTTGAGTCTTTCTGGGCTCTGATAATATCCAAAACACACTGATTGAGGAAGACATACTGGTCCTGGTGGGAAGGAAATGAGAGAGAAGTATGAGCACCAGGTCCCAGGGATGAGAACACAGATGATGTTTAAACAAATCATCCTGTGTCATCCCAACACCACCTGTCCTACACAGCTTTCTTCATCAGCAATGCTTAACTAGAGGAGGTTCTCACACCTTTCCTGATCAGAACCTTGGAGAGGGTCAGATGAAGAAGCAGAGGAAATACTGTGCGGAGGGAGAGTAAGTTGGAAAGATTCTCTAAAGAGGAAAAGGGTTAAAGGGTGTGAGGTGAACCTGAGTGGGGGCTACTCTTTAGGGAAGCGTAATAACCAATCTTAACTGTCCACTGGATGAAACTGAGAATCACTAGGAGACACTCCTCTGGGTGAGTAGGAGGGTCACCAGACGAGAGATGGCACATCCTGAATGGGGGCTAAGGATTGCAGCAAGTAAGAAAGGAAGAGGGTTAAGCCCCAACAGTCGTCTCTCTCCTGCCTTACTGCAGGCAGGATGTGACCAGTGTCATCCTGCTGCTGCCACAGTAAGAGACACTGACACACTGTGACAGACCAAACCATGGTGAGGCAAAATAAACTTCCATACACCAATTGTTTTTTGTTTTGCTTTTTTTTTCAAAAAGTAACTAATACAAGTGTATCAGAATCTGCACATTACCGTTTAAATAGAGGAAGCATGTGCTGTTTAAAAAAAAAAAAAAAAGGAAGTGCCATAAAAGAAAACTTCATAAACAAGTGCATCCAATCTTTTCAAACTACTCCACAGATGGACACATAAATGTGTTCAAGGGGTTCTATAGTGCCACCTGCTGGGCAAGTTCCCTCTCTTCTTGCTGTGACCAAACCTGACAAGAAGGGAACTTAAGGGAAGAAGGGCTTCTTTTTGCTCACAGCAAAATGAGGGAAGAATCCACAGCTAGATCATGAGATTTCTGTTCTTCTCACTCTATAAAACTGTAGTAAAAAAAATGAAAATCTAACACAGAAGCAAATTTTCATTCTTTCTCCCCCAGTCATGCATCTCACCCAAAAGCACACAATGTACCCAGACCTCTAGCATACCTGCCAGACTCAGACTCTGCACATAGTCATAAGTTTCTAAGCCGGTACAGAGCAACATCCTGAGACGAGATGAATCTTGGTCTGGGAATGTCCACCCCTGGAAGCCACTTCCTGACACACTCTGATAAGAATATGCCCCAGGTTCAAAGATTACAAGGGACACTTCAGGAAGGGCAAGGTGGCTCCAGCAGCTCTACACACACACAGTACATACCAACCACACACACTCTGCTCAGTCATCCTTGTGTAGCTCTGATAACAATGTTCATTAACATCTGCAAGGCTAGGAACACATAAGATGCTACATTTCTGCTTCAGTGGCAATGTGTTATTTTCTACCATTAAAGTTTGATAATCTGTTCTGCTAGCTTAAAGATGGTCAGATCTCAAAGATGAAGACTAAACCACCCGTAAATTTTTAATAAACAATAACTTGTTACATTTAAAGCCTAATTTTATAAATTTAAAATCTAGAAACCAAACCAAGAGTCTTAAAAAGAGGGCTGGAAGAGATGGCTCGGCGGTTAAGATCGCTGCAGAGGTCTCACAGAGAACGTAGGTGTGGTTCCTACTACCTAAGGTGGCTCACAACTACCTGTGACTCCATTTCCAGGGGATTCAATGTCTTCTTCTGGCTTCTGTGGGCACTGAATACATGCAATACAAAGACATACATGCAGGCAAAATACCCATATGCACAAAAAAAAAATAATCTCTTTATTTCAAAGAAGACTTCTTAAAAACTCAGACACAGTAAAAACAAAGACTCCCGACACTATCTGCATGTGTGATTCTACTACTTCCTCAAGTACAACTGAAATTCACAGCCAAGAGCAAGAAAGATCTAGAAGAGTCCAGCATGTGATACTACGTGACCTTTCACTGACCTATGGGAAGGGCAAAGTGTCAAACAGAAATCTGGACTCACCTCTGTCTGTACCATCAGAGGCCTGTGCATCCGAAGATCATACACAACACCGTACACATCCACGGTGTTCTCGTTCTCTATCTGATAGATCAGGCGATCAATAGCAATGAAAGTACCTGTCCTTCCAACCCCAGCACTAGAAGACAGAGAAATGAGCACAGCACCATCAGTTGCCTCTCCACAGATCTCCCCGTCCCCCATTGGTACCCACATCTTCATTATCCCTCTCTGAGGCAAACACATTGCTCCTCAACTCAGCTCCAAGCAAGTTGGGCCAATGTCACAGACATCTTGCTAACCTCACACTCCATGTCACTCAAAGGGTCCTGTGACTTAGGACATGAAGGTGCATCTTTTTATGAAGCCTCTGCTCTAATTAATTCTTTTATCTTTAATGCTAAATTCTGCTGGTTCTATTGTAGGCATGGGCACACCGTTTCCGTAAATGAGCAGATGGCAAATACCCTCAGCTGAGGGCATCAGTGCAGTATAAAAGCAATGCAAGTGAGTAAGACAGTGGGCTCAGCTCCATAATAAAATGGCATCCACAGAGTGAGACCACAGAGGTCGATAAAAGGTTAAGCCCACCCTTTTAATATTTACTACAACACTACATAGCTTCTACAGTCTCATGGCTCAGGAACTAAGGTCACAGTCCCTGCTCGAATTTCCAACTGCCTACTGCATTTCCTCTTCAGCACTGCTTTGGACGGGGAGGGGGACATGTTCATAAATATCATTACATCTCAAGTTGTCACACCTGTATACAATGCTAACCATGCATACCTGCAATGTACCAGGATTGGTGACTCAGGGGGAATCTGCTTCATGTAATCCCGGACCAGGTACCGAAAGTTGATGAGCAGGTCAGTGGTGTCAGGAACACCATGGTCAGGCCAGGAGGTGAAATGGAACTGCCGCAGAGGATGACTCTCACTATTCTGCATCTAGAGGCCAACAAAATAAGTTAGAGATCCAGAGAGTCAGGATACCTGACACTGCAACAGTAAGTGAAATCAAGCAGGCCTGAGAACCAACCTTACTGCACAGAAAGAAAAACAGGCAGCCAGGCAGGAGTTACTCCCCAGAAATTCCAATCACAGCATATTTAATCCCCATCACCAAATCCTCATGGTATTCCTAAGAAGGGAGGGCTTCATCTCCCCTACTAATGATGGGCAGCAGAGGCGCAGAGAAAATGGCAATGACCACCCGATATCCACCCTATGTGGAGACAACACACCCTGTTCCATTTTGAGTTTAGATCACTTCTGTTCTCAGCTACCAGCCAGTAACTGCCCCACACGCACACACCTGCTCCTCCTGGGAACTTCATGAGCTGAATTCTACAACCCACCTGGAAATGGTACTTCCCTGAAACCCTTCAAAATCATTTCCCTAAGTATGGTCAGGAGGTCTACACCTGTTGGGCAAGAACCACCTGGTAAGTCCTGGGCTCTCTAGATAGTATATGGTACTACCACACAACTACCAACACCAAGCAACTATCTAGAATTATACTGATCTCAAAAGGGAACACACATTCACGTAGAGAAATAGAAAAATGCACACACTACAAGACAACACACACACCACAATGCACATATATACACATACAAACTCAGTCTGCTACTTTAACATCTGGCAAGCAGGAAACTGTGGGTACTGTCATAATAAAACTAGTCAGTTACAGTCTGTATTCTACCTTAGACCAAGCATGTGCCTATAATTACTAAAATTCTGTCCCCTGAGGCTACTCCTGCCCCTTTCTGTTCTTGATTCAACTAGATTCATTGATCTGTACCTGACCTTAACATGTCCCCTCAGCAGGGCAATGGACATCTCCATCACTGAAGCTAATTTTTTAATCTTTATTCATTATAAAAGCAATAATTTTTTGAGAAATAGAAGCAGATACTGACAAGCTTCAGTGCAGATACCTTGTCCCGCGCAAGTCGTCTCGCCCGCAAGAACGACGCGGCACACACAGGATCCTTCTGTAGCAAGCTTTAGTAACTCTTGAGAGGGAGAGCCAAAGCTATACAAAGCGGAGACCCTGAGTGCACCAAACCCTCCCCTTATATAGGGGTTTTGTCTCGCCTCGGACGTGGCGCCTCCTGATGGGCTAGGGCCAAATCATGCGATGTGATGTCAGAAGCGAGCACCTGGGTCTAGGGGCGTGGCTAGGCTTTAGGCGGGCATGCTCTGGTTATTTACCGTTGTTCCTTAACGGAAACCAGCGCCATCTTGCAATGGCATGTAGGGCGGCGCCCCACAATACCTAACATCACAAATATTATTAGAGGGGTTTACTTAGAGAATAAATTAGCTGTGGGGAGGAGGAGACACAAAGAAACCCAGGAAAGAGGTCAAAGAGCAGAGGACAGGAAGCAGAAGGGCAGGGGACAGGAAACAGGGGCAGAGGGCAAGGGAGCAGGAGGCAGGAAGAAGGGAGGCAGAGAGGAAGAAAGGGGGAGGGGCTAAGAGTAAGGGTGCTAATCAAAAGAAATGGAGCTCCATCTGTGATGTTCTCGTTCTATAAAAGGGAAATGTATGCATGCATTCACATAATTACGAAACACTATTTTAGAAAATGCCATGTAGAAGACTATATATATGCCTGAAAAAAGGCTTTAGTAGGAATTGTGAAATCTCTAGAATCTGTATCATTTCATTAATGCAAACACAATGAGAACAACAGCATTTTCGCCAACTCTATACAAAAAGGTTAACTCCAAGCAGAAGCAGCTGGAGATAAAAGGCATGCCAGTCAATTTAAATGGCAGAGCCTGCAGATATAAGCCTGACATGCTTCAAATGTTCCTCACTGACTGTGACCTCACTTATGTAAGTGGTCATGTCAGTGTGTGCTAAACATCACCAAAGGAAGACCTGAATTATTCCTGAGACCCGGTAAGAATTAATATTTCATATACTAAACTTCACCTATATCTTCATCTTACAAACTAGAACCCAATCTATAAGAATTAATATTTCATATACTAAACTTCACCTATATCTTCATCTTACAAACTAGAACCCAATCTATCAGTCACTGTTAAAATGTAATGCAGAGAGAGAGAGATGTTTTTCTATCATGCACAGTAACATAAATGATAAGCAAGGCATGGCAACACAAACCTGTCATTTCAGCACCAAGGCTGAGACAGAGGTTCAAGAGTTTACGGCCAGCCTGGGCTACCTAGTAAAACACTCTGCCAAAACTTCATCTACTAATATGTATGTTGACACTACCTTTTCAAATCTCCTCAGGATCACTCAGGATCCCAAAGTAGTACAAGCATGTGTGCATCCAACCTGCCCACACATCCCTGTGCAGTCATATAAATATATGACAGTAGACTCTACACAGCCCAGGTGTATAGCAGGCTATACTATCCAGGTTTCAGTAAGTACAGTCCAAATGTTCACACAGACACATTCCTCATACCCCTGTCAGTCAACAACATGTGATTATACTTTAGATCGTTTCTAAACTATTTATATTACCTAGTGTGTTTTAAATAGTTGTTGTAAGTATGGCTTAGGGAATGATGAACCTAAATGTACATGTTAAATACAAGCACAATTTTTATTCTGAATATGTTCAATCCAAGTTGGGTATGTTTCACAGCTGAACAACACAGCAGGAGTGAAAGGGGCTGGCTGTATGTTGGCTCCACGTATGGTACCTAAAACCTCCTTCGTGACGCAGTATGCACATAGTCAAAGTTTAGTTATCCATTCTCCAAAATCTAGCTATGCATGTGGCTTCCAAATTGTTTAACCACCACAAATAATCCTGACAGTATGATCGAAATGTAGGTACTGGGGGAATATATGAAAATATCTAGAACATGTAGTGATAATAAAGTAGAAGACACTGGACATATATCCAACAGAAATGAAACAAACACAGAGCTTACTCATCTCTTAAAGGAGTTTCTAAATAAACAATATTGTGAGAATAAACAATGCTGAGATTTGTAGATTGTCCTGAAGCTGTTGGTATTTTAATGTTAATTCCACTTCCCAAAGAAGGGCTGCCTAGTTACGTACTCATGAAGTGACTTCATCTGAACCTTCCCATTTTAATTAGTAAAATAAAAGAAAGGCAGTGACTGGGTGGAGTAAGAGTGGTAGAAAGAAAGAGTCAGAGGTCAGAGGAAGAAGGAGGACCAGGAGGAGAAACTCCAAAATGGAGATCCAGAAGGATGAACTAGATCCAGGTGGACTTAATTGGTATTAAATAGCTATGAACACTGAAGGATTTTATAGGTCTAATATCTCATATAGAAGGGAAGTTTGTATCTTTGTCTATTTGATAAAATCTTGTTGTGTAGAGAGTTTGTGGATTGAGAATTGAATATATAAACTTGTATGAAAAGCTATCAAGCTGTAGAATCGTATTTGTGTTGAGATCTTGGTAACGAAACACCCGGGACGAAGGCAGTAACAGGCAGAGTAAAACCGCCAAGGGAAGGGAGTCGCACGGATGAAGAGACCATGGGGGCAGCTCCGACTGGGTGACAGAGGCGCTCGGGGCTCCGTACTAAAGGCAGGCCTGTGGAGTGAGACCACGAGGCCGATAAAGGGATAAGCCTTTTTTATGTTTTTAATATTTACTGCAATAAAGATTGAGCTCTGTGACTCATGAACCCATTCCTGAACTCCAAATCATATCTTCATGTCAGAGACTCAAACTTGAGCTCACTAGATCAAAAGAGATAACCATTTGAGGCCCTCAACAGAAGCTGAAAAACATTAACATTTGCATGCTCAGCTGATATTAATGTTGACTCAGGACACTTTCTCTACTTTCAAACACTCTTTAGAAAAGATAAATAATTCAGCTTTCTAGAATGTCTGTGTGATTCGACTGGATTCAGTTTCATAACTTTGGGAACAGTGCATATGCCCTAGAATCCAAATCCTGGAATCAATACAAACGGTTCCTAGCAGTCAGCACCCACCCCATGCATATCCCCACCCAGATGACCCAAAGGCCTCCTGGAAAGGAAAGTGTCACTGACATAGCCATGCTCCTAAGACTCATTTATTCAGAAAGGACACAAAAGTCCCCTCAAGAACGTAAAGCTAGGGGTTCCTTAGATAGCATGTAGAGATGGGCACTTTAATTGTGAAAAAATGTAAAAGAGGCAAAAATGCTTTTTTCATGCATCAAATACTAGCTATTCTCAATATTAATACCCATTGATTTTCTCAGATCAATCTGGACTTACGTTTTTCACCACGAAATCTCTGATGGTCCATTCTGGAAGAACAACTTCTGATGTCATTATCACAGTTATATCCCCATATTCCTGAGCTTGCTTGGAAGGCCAGTACTCCTCACATTTGGTCTAGAACACAAGGTAATTCAGCAGGTAAATCACTTGCTATGCACACCTACAGACCTGAGCCCAGTTCCCTTCTCAATCAACAGGGAACACTGACACAGAAACATCCTGCAGATGACTCTGAGGGACAAGGAGGTGTGGCAATCACTGACTTAGGGACTAACTCTTCAAGTATGAAATCTACACTTGAAGATAGGGAAGGTAAGGGCAGGGGGAGGAAGAGAAGGGGGAAGAGAGAAAATGAATACCTTATTCTAGGCATGGGAGCCCATGCCAATAATATCAGCATTTAGGAAGATGAATCGGAATTGCTGCAAGTTTAAGTCTAACCTAGGCTAAGAATGAAGCCCTGTCTCAAAAATCAATCAAACAAAACAAACAATAACAAAACATAAACTACTAATAGCTGGGGTATTACTCAGCAGCAAAGCATGTGGCAAGGACTCAGCCAGGCCCCACGCCCAATCCCCAGCACTGAATAATAATAAATAACGTTCCATAAAGTAATGTTACTTCCCTTTCTTCAGGTACACAGTTTTTAAATTAATCATGTGTTTTTCAACTCATCTCTGTTTAAGGAAATATGAGATTTTTAATCCAGGACAGACCCTCCTATCTATGACAGAAATGGCAGGAGGGTTCCAGGCCACACAGAAAGAGAGGGGACTGCTGAGACCCATATGGAGATAAGTCTGAAAATGGTTTTAATTTTAAAAACCTAAGTTTGAAAGTCAGAGCTTTAGGAGTCAGTTGCTTAGAGACCACACAGATAGGCTCTGCAGGCACAGTGTGCTCTCTGACACCTCACCCTAGGTTTGCAGTGTCCACTGCACCAAACCAGTTCCATCCACTCACTAACTCCAGCAGCACAGATTTAATCACAAACATTAATATGAGCCCACAAAAAAATAATACATTTTTTTCAAGTTTTTTTTACATCTTCTTTCTAAAAGCTAAAATTACAAAACATTTTCTAAGGAGGAAAGTATTAATGTTTGGGAAGAATGCTTTTTAAAAGACAGATGGATTTCATGGTGTCCATTAATAAAAAATGAATGTATGATTTTTCATAAAACACCTACCCTTCCCTGCTCCACACATTTGGTCAACATAACAATGGCATATACGTTTTTCTCCCAAACCATACGCCAAAAATCCTTCAAAGTGTTGGGTAAAGGTCCTTGTGTGGCAATGAAATCTTTCTTGGAATGGTAGCCCTAGAAATAGAAAACTCAGTCATCATCAAAGGCCCAGACAGACACACTCCTATTCAGAGAACCCCCAGACCATGAGAGCAGCCACCCACTTACAGGCATATAGTTGGCATTGATGTAGTCGTCCATCGAATGGGTCTGGACTGAAAGTTTGACTCGAGAAATATCATCTGAGCAATTAAAAGAAAAAAGATCCTCATTCTATGTCATGCTTCAGGAAAGTAGCAAGCAGGAAAGTTCTAGAAGTACAAACTGGCAGCCTGTGACTGATTTGGTGCTTCACACCTCACATTCATGATCTCATTTGAACCCCATGGACAGGCTGTGGCACGGCACAGAGAAGATGAAGGCAGCCTTTGAAAAACTAGAAATGAAACTCAGGCACTGAAAGCCAGGCCTACATACATTCTTATCCCCTCAGACTAAAGAAGTCTTCATTCCTGCAGCCTTGGGTGTCTTCTCTGAGCAGAACAGGTGCTAAGCAACCATATTCACACCTCAAAACCACCCCACAAGCTTTCAAGATAAGGAAATCAGGAGTTTCAGATACAAAGTGACATTTCCAAGGCCTTCTATCTTGGGAAACAACAGACAAAATTTGCCTATTCTACTATGGCAAAAAGGACATCCAAGGTAACCTTTCCTCCACGGCCCTAAAAGGTTGTTATAGGGATGGTGAGATGGCTAAGCCATTTAAGGAGCTTGCTGCCAAACCTGGTGGCCTAAGTTTGACCCCAATAATGGAGGAAAAATTTGTTCTCTGACCTCCTCATGTATGCCATGGCACAGCCATACCCATACATATAAATAATCAATGAATTAAAGGTGGATGGATCGATGGATGGATGGATGGATGGTAGACAAACAGTCAGATAAAGTTCTAAATTTGGAGTTGTAGAAATAGCTCCGTCAGTAAAGTGCTTGCCACACAAGCCATGAGGACCCAAGTTCAAACCACAGTACACCCCAATGATCCCTGCACTGGAGAGAAATAGGAGGTTCCTTGTGGCTCAGTGGTGCTAATCTACTTGACTCAGGAAGGTCTGGGTCTCAAAAATGAATGGGTGAGGAGGTGGGGAAGATCTGCAGGGAGATGAGGAAGAGAAAAGTGGGATCAAAATATATTGTATGAAGAACTATTTTCAATTTTAAAAAAAAGGCAAAGCAATTGAGGAAGACAACCCAGTGTGGGCATAAAAGTACTATGAATGGAGAGATCTAAAATACAGACTCCTCATGTGTTCTAAACATCATTCTCATGTAGACAGCACACATGCAAGCATGCTCAACTCCAGAGTGAAACTAACTGAAGAAATTTCAAATGTCAAGAGATGTCATGGGTAGTAGCACCGAGGACAGCTCCTGGTCCCCATCTGAATCCACTTCCTAACGTCCCTGGGACAGAGCGGTACAGCAATACTAACAATGAACACAGTCGTGACATGGGTCTCAAGTGAAAGTCTTGTTAATAGAAACAACACCAAAACATCAAATTCCCAGCCCTCGTTCAAAATCATAAGCTTTTCATGAGCAGGCCAAAGGTCTGAGTTAGTCTCAGAAGGTCAGAGGCTTGACAGCTATCCCAACAGTATCAAAAATCACTTCTCTCTGATCAAGGACAAGAGCCATTGACAAGTAAAAGAAAAGAAACCAAAAAAGAACTCATGACGTAAATAATACTGAATTCAAATACAAATTAATAGAAAAGCATGCCTTCAAGTTTAAAAAAAGACAGTTATTAAACAATTTGGTGTAAAAGTTACCCATAAAACCACCATCCTCATGACAAGCAAAGAAAGGCTAAGATTCCCTGCCACTGCTCTCTGCCCACAGACAGCCACAGCAGGAAGTTCATGTTACTGGCCATCCTTTACACTTCAGTTTTCTATCCCCCTGTTGGGTAAGTGCTACTCTGGTTTCTTTTCTTTTGCAATGACAGAAAAAAAGCAACAGAGAGAGGGATATTGTGTGGCTTACAATTCCAAATCATGCCATCATGAGGAAGGCAGGGGCTTAAAGCAGCCCGTCCACACTCACACCGACCGGCAAACACTTGGACCTCTGCTTGCTACTCTCTCAGCAGGCACCCCTCTCAGACCGTCAGAACTCTCTGCCTATAGAATGCCTACAGAATGCTCATTAGGTCTTCTCCTAGTAATTAAAATCAAAATAATACCCTAAAGATACCTCATGAGCCAACCTGGTCTAGATAATTCCTAAGACTCCCTACCCAAGTGATTCTTGACTGAACAAGCTGACAGTCAAAACCAATCAGCCACATACAAACTAGCAATTCCCCAAAGCAGGACGTCCGTGAGACTGCTATTCAGCTGTCACACCAAGCAAGGAGAGAGTGTGACGAGGGACCAGCTCCTCCTGCCCCTTTCATCTAGAACAATGTAAAAGGAAGAATGTAACCCTGAACAGGTCATCTAACACGGTGCCTCGTTCTCTTCACACACAGGATGAATATTCTACCACCTACTCTACAAGCTGAGGATGTAAGGGTTAAATTAAATGAACCATCCCTTGGCTCACATACAGTTAATGGCTGTGAGAGTATCTGGTGCTGAATGGTGGTGGAGATACCGAGTGGGTATCACTGATTCCCATATTTCTGCCATTCACAGTGTGATGGCCAGGGACAAGGGAAGATGAAAGGGATAAAACCACTCACAGGGCAGGACATTGTTGTAGCGGTTCTTCCCTCTATTTTCGGCTATTTCTGCTGTATATTTGGGTAAACTTATTCCAATCAGCTTCAGATCCTGAAAGAAAATAAAAAAGTAAAAAACCAGTGAGTTGTATATTTAACTGGAACATGGAGTGCAGGGGCAGAACATGTTAACTACTGCAAACAAGAGAGAGGTGCTAGCGTCTAACCTCCAGTACCTTCCAGTAGGCTCTTACAGAATATGGCCGTGGAAGATGCAATCAAGTTGAAGTCACTGGGGAATAAGGTGGGTCCTTAAACCTAATATGGGTAATGTTATTATAATATGGGTACAAAGACAGACACATAAGAGGAAACACCTCGTGTTGGTGACAGCGCATACAGAAATCATACTTCTCCCAAACCAAAGGACAACTGGCCTTTCCAGAAGCTGGGGACACATGGAAGGATCTCCCCTAGAGGCTACAGGAGCAGGTCCTGCTGACACTGCTTTGGAGCCTCTTGTCTCTAGAACAGTGAGACAATGGTCTTCAGTTATCTACTTTATGGCACTTAGCTAGCATAGCACTTGAGACAAACAGAGGGGACTATGAAAGGGAAAGGATGACTCTTGCCTCCTCAGAGCTGGAGACCTAGAGGTGTGGTCAGGAGTCCTTTGCCTGGTAAGGCAGGTGAGGCGCACAGGCCTCAGATGGAACCAGGCAGCATAAGGACAAACACAATACAGCTGGAGACAGAGTGTCCCCATGGGGCCTGAGGAACCCGGGAGGATGTGGTATTGGAATGAGGATGGATGATGGGGTTGTGGGCAGGACTATGGAGTGCGAAAGCAGACAACAATGGGGGAACATCATCATGTGAGGACAAGCATGCAGGAACCTTCCATGATACGACAGTTCCCTCGGCTAGTTTGAACGGAAGATAGAGTCTAGAAGACAAGAGAATGACAAAGAAACTACTAACCCAGGGTTCCAATAATCCCAAGTCAGCTCTGAACCCACAGCTGTCCAGCCCCAGACCACCAAACAGCCCCTCTGGCTTCTTTGCTGCTCAGGGCCAGTTAATAATCCCCTAGCTTCAACCAACCGCTTCTGTCTCTCTCTGGATAATCTTCAGGTATCCACAAGATTAAACATAGACACCACCAGAAGTAAAGAGCCATGTGAGCTTCCTGGCCAGCAACGGTGTGTCCCAGAGGGTCAGACACACTCTTCTCTCCCCTCTAGGCTGCCCCTCACCCAAAGCTTTGTCAGAAAACAGACTGGCAGAAAACACCATTTACAAACACATACCTCATATTCCTCTGCAAACCCACAGTTGGAGTCAGCTTGCTGTTTCTTAAAGTAGGCCTCAAAATTCTCCACTCGGATTAACTTGGATCTAGGAAAACAAAGCAATTATTGGGTTTTGTTTGTTTGTTTGCTTGCTTGCTTATTTTCATTCAATCAAGTTCATACTCAAAACAGAAAATAAGGGAGCTTTAAAAATGAAGCTACTCACTTTTTAGGTCTTCATCATAGAAAATAAAAAGAAAAAAAAAAGAACAATTAGAAAGACGTGCTCATTTTAGAAGTAAACATCAACTCAAAAGAACAAAGCCAGCCATGGTGAGGAATGTGGGCTAGAGATTAACATAATGTTATTTTAAAAACTCTTAAATGTGAATCAGGAAAGCAGACTTATTTTATTATTGACCATATTTGTGACTTGATATACTGCTCACTTTTGAAAATTGACAATTTTCTATTGGGAAGCAGGGTGCTGTGGAGACAGCTCAGTAGGTCAGACTGATTACTGTTCAAGCTCAAGGACTTGAGTTCCAACCCTCAGCACGCCATAGAAAAGCTGGTGTGGCCTTGTGCACCTGTATCTCCAGGGCTAAGGCAGGGCAGGGACAGGAGAATGACTGAGGCTGGCTGGCTGCCAGCACTGCTCTGAATTTAGCAGGAGCCCTGTCTCAAGTAAACAGAGCAGGCACCAAAAGGTAAGACACCAAACATCCTCTGTGCCTCTGAGCACTCATGAGGGTGCGTATGTGTGTGCATAGGTACACCCCCATCACACACACACATACCTATTTATTAGTAAAACTGAAGAACATGGGGTGGGGGACAAAAATAAAGGGAGCTTCAGGTGAACTTAGTAAAACAAAGACTCCTTGCAGAAAAAAGCAAGAACTTCCATATGACTGTAGACAATCTGTCAATCAGGGAAAATGACAGCTATTTCTGTCAAAACAATCTATAGTCACTGAACAGACTGAGGACTGAGAATCTTAAAATAAGTTTGTAACTCAGAGACTTACTTAATTTGAGAAAAGGACACTTCATTATTCTTGGCATCTTTCCTATTTTGAAAAGAAAAAAGGCCCATCAGACAAAGAACTTCACCCTGCTCTGCTGCCTTTCTCATGCCACAGACACTTTCCTTCAGGTAGAACACTACAGCCTGCTTCCCAGTACCCTAATACATAGCTGGCTACCAGTACCCAGCCCAGCATGTCACCAGCTCACTAGTACCCAGCCAAACATAAAGCCTGCTCACTATTACTTAGTCTAACAGGCCAAGCAGGAAATACAAGCAAACAAAAAAATCTGTAAACTTACTCTTTTATTATTGAGAAGAATCAAAATCTATTCAAGAACCTAACATTTTGGAACGTGTGTATGTGTGTGTGTGTGTGTATGTGTGTGTGTGTGTGTGTGTGTGTGTGTGTGTGTGTGTGTGTGTACATTCCCTTACTATAAAAACGAGACTCCTTATTCCACCTTCTGCTTTTGAGGAAGCCATTCTGTGAATGAATGCAAAGAAGTGTGGCCAAGTCCTGAAAGGCCATCAGATATGCCTGCTCTGTCCTGAGGGCTCAGCTCTGCCTACAGCTGAGACACACCACAGCTTGGGCAGCGTGTCCCAAAATGGAAAGAAAGCATGACCACTGGCCTGGTCACTCTCCAGCTTGGGATCTAGCCTAGGAAAGTGACCATGAACATGCCCATGTAACTGTAGTCAATGAAAATTAAAATACCCAGTACAATGGTTGGGTGAATGACGGTAAATACCAGGCAGCCACTTAAAATGGCGCTGCAGTGAAGACCTCCAGAAGGTCTTCCATAAACAAAGCAGAGGAGCCATTAATGTCTAGCAGGATCGGACTGGGGGTGAGCTTCGTAATCACATGGAAATGGTAAGAGCAGATCTGCCATAGTTATGGGCTCCCTATCTTTTTGCTCTTCTTGTGGGTATGATTTTTATTCCACCATGGGTTTGAGTTTGGGTATTGGTGCTTTGTTTGTTGTTGGTGTGAGACAGGTGCAGCTATGTAGCTCTGACCAACTCTGCTTCTTGCCAGGGCCTGGCTCCCTGTGCTGCTGTCCTGACATATGGACTTGACCGCTCACATTCCAGCTTTTTGCTCTAGGTTCTGAATCATTTTCTAGCAAAGTATAAAAGATTTAATTGATATGAAGAAAAAGTATCAGATTAACTTGGGGAAAAGGTAAAACAATTACTGTTTTCTTGTTAAAACAGCTTTTATGTAGCACATGCCTACAATTCCAGCACTTGGTAGATAAAGGCAGATGAATCAGGAATTCAGGGGCATACTCAGCTACATTTGAGACAGCCTGGAATACACAAGACTTTGTTTTCAAGACAAAAAACCAAAAGCAAAATAAAATAGGAGGAGGATGTCAGGAAAGCTCAATCCTGGGTATAAACTTCCAGCCAGGAGCACCTGTCAGTAGGTGAATTCCAACTGACACATGGCTTCCCAGAGTTGGGCAAGAGAAATGTAGTAAGTGCAAAGACCAAGTTCAAGATCCTCTTTTGGTTTCTGCATCCCTAAAAGAACTTTTAGGACCTACCTGTTAGAACCTCCTGGAGATGAGGAACCCAGGACATAGAACACTTTTCTCACTAGCTAACTACACCCCAGGGTGGTTATCCAAAGAGAACAATGAGTAATAACTTAGAGTGAGACAGTTGCCAGTGTCCTCAGCTCCATGAGTCAGGTATACATTCCCAAACCACAGAAAAGAGTCTTAGGGCTTCCAACTGCTAGCAAGAATGGAACCTGAGTTCCAACTGCCCAAGTCTAAAATCATATGAAACTCTTAACACATTCATAGAACGCTGGCTTGAAAGTAGTGCCCTGCATATCACTACAAATCTGATGCAGTTGGGAGAAGGTTTACAATCAAATCATCCAACTGGCGTCAGAGAGTAAATAAGATTGCCAGGTAAAGAACACAGGAGATCTTTCACATATTCCCTCTGATTTTACAAATGGTTATGCCTTATAATAAAAAGTTCCCTTACACAATAGCACCCGATGATTAATAAGCAACATCACCTTTTCTTTCTCCAAAAGATGAAGCCTCCCACAGCCACTATAGCCAGGGCACCAAAGATACATCCAAACACTGCTCCGCAGATAACACCTGGGGAATATTCGAACAGAAGCATTTCAAAGGGTGTTCAAGAAGGGCCGTGTGCTACACCCACAGTCAGCCTGCCCATGCAGGATTCTGGGAGAGAGGAAGAGTGGTACGCACAGGGGAAAATGAGTATCTGTGGATGTAACTTTAGAACAGCTTTCAGAGGCTGGTTTCTTCTCCCTTAGCCTACCATTAGCGGAATGGTCCTGAGACTAGCATAGCCCTGTTCTAGGTCTCTGTCCAACTGCAAATTGGGGAAACTGAGCCAGCTACATTAGTGGTGTTTCCTGTCACCTATGAGCAGAAGTACCAACAACACCACATCCACACAGCATGGAACCCCCCTTTTATGGGCTATTTAAGGTAAGAGCTCGAATGCCCCCAAATTTCGTGTTCAGGTAACTAGTCAAGCTACCTGTTTCTGTCCTGAAGGAGGAGGGGAATCCTTACCTTGGATGGCTGAGATGCTCATATATCTAGCTCTGTGATAATGGGTAGAAGGAATACTTCACAAGGAGTCTATGACTAGAATTTCAGGTCTGCATTTAGGCCACTATAACACTGGATACACCCCATCTCTAGGCCTTAGAAGCCTTATATCTAAGCAGAGCTTGGACAAGACAATTTCTGTGGCTCCTTCTAATGTAAACATTCGAGGACTCTTAACTAAGTTACTCAAGCCTACAAATGACTCCAAAGGATTAAGTAATCTGTAGAAGTATGATCAGGTTTTAGAGAAGTGGGGAACTGTCCCTTCAAGCACCCCAGAGTGGGGAGCTAGGCTGACCCCAAAGACCAAAAGACATGCCAATTTCACAGAGTCAAAAGCATCCACCCTCCTAGCCACCTGAGAGAAGGGCATAGCTATCAGGCTTCTACAGACACAAAGCACAAAACCCACATCACGGCTTTTGTTTCTCTCTACCTGGATCTTGAGGCAAGAACACAGCCTCTGAATACCGACTGAAAGATACATAGCTCTCATCCCCATTAATAAGGCCATCATTTTGAAGGTTGTAGGTAATATTGGTAAAGCCAGCAACACAAGCCCTGTGTGGAGACAAAGGAGAAAATAAGGTGACTGGGGTGTGTCTACCATGATAGTACAAAACCTTAAATTCACGAGGCTCAGCAACCATCTGCAAGGACCCAGATATTACCGGTAGGAGCCCAGAGGCTCTAGCCTCCCATTGTAGTAGCCGAGGGTAGTGGATTGATTCCCCACATCAATTTCATAGTTCAAGACTTCAGACAAGCCCTGAGACTGCCCCTTCTCTTCTATTCTTATGAGGTATGTCACATAAGTATCCGAGGTTCCCTTTTTGAAATCTTCATATGTGTACTTCAAAACATCTGGGGAAGGATGGCCAGCTAAGAAAGAAACACAGAAGGCAAATGAGTGACAGCTGGAAGATGTGTCATAAAATAGCTCCGTAACGACACCGGTGCTGAGTGATGCTCTGGGAGCAGATGAGTCCTTAGTACTTGGCTTGTGCTACCTCACGGCTCCATCGGGAGTCACTCACAAAAGCTTATGGCCCCTATTCTCAAGCAAGAAAAAAAATGGTGCAGAAAGCTAGCAGAAACCTGCCCAAAGCCAATGCTCACACTGTGAGGCTGGAGTCCCTGACCCTCTGGCCCAAGACCTGTGTCTTTCTTGTGACTAGCTACTGCTGAATAGTCTGGACAGACAGGCAAACTTACAATATTTGCTTTTCTGATACTTGAGAGCATCAGACAAACAGCTGCCCTCCCTGGTGGTTCCACAGCAGAGGCTGCACTGGAGAGAGGCATGTACCTCTGTCACTGACATGCCTCATACACAGTGGTGGCTTGAATGGGAATGGCCCCACAGGGTCTTGTGTTTGAATACTTGGTCCCCAGTTGGTAGAGCTGCTCAGGAATGACTAGATGTGGCTTTGTTGGATGAGGTGCGTCACTAAGGGGTGGGCTTTGATGTTTCAAGTGTGAGTGCCAGTGTGTGCCTCAACCCTTCTGATTCCTGGTTGTGGACCAAGATGTGAGCTCTCAAATGTTCCTGTCTCTGAGCCTTTGTTCCACCACCATGGATGCGAACCCTTTGAAACTATAAACCTGTTAAACATTTTCTTTTATGAGTTGCTTTGGTCATGATGCTTTATCACAGCAGTAAGACAGATGGTTACATCACACAGGTTAGCCCATGCTGGACCCTTCTTACCTTCCCCCGTGGTGAGAATGACAGCATAGGCTTTGATAGGTCCGTGGCTGGCTTCAAACCCGCTGAACCTAACCTTTACTGAATTGTGACTGACCGGTGTAATATTAGGGGATCCATCTGGAGGAGGTGGGTCTGAAACAATATAAAACAAAACAATCACCCAACATTTAAAACCAAAGATGAAGAAAAACTACCAGGCAAAGAATGTGCTCCAGTGTACAGGATGTGCGCCTGCCTGAGAAGATCTACCCATGCCCAGGAAGACCTGCCCCTGTACAGGAAGCTGTACGCAGAGCTCATCCAAAACATATCCCAAAGTAAGGGGCAGGAAGGGAATGAGTACTATGCTGACCTGGACCCTGATACCCCACATTACCATCAGCTCTCCAATTTTAGCTATTCGGAAAGGATCTCACACTTCCCACTCTGAGACTGGCAGCTGCAAACTATGGGAGTTTACACACTGGAATCCCTGAAACCCAGCCCTTCCCATTCCTCCTCTTGAATGCCAAACTTGGCCCCTTCACATCCATTACCTTCAGCACATATGAAAGAAGCAATAAACGCTGGCAAAGATTTTCACCCCAGCTTTCCTTTCCTCCAATATTTCCCAACCCAGAGAAAATGCAACTTTGAATTTAACGTGTGTTAAACTTATAAACATCCTCCTCAAAAGGAAGCTCCTGATTAAAAAGTGAGAATTGCTGAGTGAAATATTTGTGCACGATCACAATTGTTCAGCTTAACCCCTGACACCACCACCAGATAGCCCTGGCTACCTTTAACACCATATCATAGCCAAGGTGACCTTGAACTTTTGATCTTCCTACCTCTACCTTCCATGCTGCAATGACAGGTATGTGCTACCACATGTAGTTTATATAATGCTGGAGAATGAACTCAAACTTTCATGCATGCTGGGCAGCAAGTGCTAACCAACTGAGTTACAGCCCCAACCCAGACACACCTAGTTCTGATGGGCTCTACGCCAAGTGCCATGCTCAGGCCAGGAAGCACAGGCGCAACCACAGGGTCTGCCCTGTAGCAGTATACACAGAGATGCTACCATAGAAACAGGAGCTACAAAGGAGCAAAGGAAATCTTCACTGTTCCCATTATGTTCTACAAAACCAAAGTGGCATGCCACAGAGCAGGGTACCATTGCACACTATACAATTTAAAGAGCCTATACATGCCTTACCTAAGATTTTATAGTGCATGGCCTAGGCAGCCATACCTGTGGTCTTCAATCAGAATATGCAGCACAACAGTCCTGGAAGCAATGATCCTCCTTTTCACAGTCAAGGCTTGTCTAAGACCACATGACTGGGAAACGGGAGAAACTGAACTCACTGTGAGCATCTGTCTGTCTATAAGATAGCTCAGCCACTTTCCAAGCCAAGTCCTTGCATTAAGAAACGGTCTTAGGATAATCACTGATGCTTTAAAGATTGTCAGCAACATTCTTATGCTCTGAAGAATATCTAAAAGTCAAAAATCACAAACTCAAAATAACACCACCACCCCACTAGCTGATCTAGAACACAAATTAGCAAAGACAGGGAAGCCAACTCTTCCCAAGCAGAGAAGAGAGGGAGAGGGAGAGAGGGGGAGAGGGAGAGAAGGGGAGAGGGGGAGAGGGAGAGAGGGAGAGAGGGAGAGAGGGAGAGAGGGGGAGAAGGGGAGAGAGGAAAGGGGGGAGAGGGAAAGAGGGAGGGGGAAGAAGGGGAGAGGGGGAGAGAGAAAAGGGGGGAGAGGAAAAGAGGGAGGGGGGAGAGGGGGAGAGGGGGAGAGAGAAAAGGGGGGAGAGGGAAAGAGGGAGGGGGGAGAGGGGGAGAGAGGGAGAAGGGGAGAGGGGAAGAGGGAAAGAGGGAAGGGGAGAGGGGGAGAGGGGAAGAGGGGAAGAGGGGGAGAGGGGGAGAAGGGAGAGAGGGAGAGGGGGAGGGGGGAGATAAGGAGATGGGAAGAGGGGAAGAGGAGGAGAGGGGGAGAAGGGGAGAGAAAATGAACAAATATGAAGGGTTGACAGGAAATCGAAGAGGTCTCTGCAGGGTGGTAATCTTTTCTTCTACTAAAGCAACTCGGGCTCTTGTCAATAGATTCCAGGGAGGTGAGTCCTGACTAAATACACAGTAATGTTGCTTTGAAGTCTTCTTCCATAAGTATGGTGGTCATATTGATACAGCTATATTTGAAAGAGAAAAGAGAGTCCTTATCTTGAAGTAATTTATATGGAATACTGACAAATACAAATAGTTAGATCATGTTCCAGAGTCTTCCTTCCGGTAACGGGAAGAACGGAGAGGGCATGAATGTGCTGAGAGTGGACTGACTGAGTGCTGATAAATGTCCAAGAGGACATGAGCTCAATCTACTGTCCAGACTTCCGATACATCTGACCATTTCTACAAAACGCCTTTCTAGATGCAACAATGAAGAGAATAGGGAAAGAAAGGAGAGAAAAAGAGGGGGAGGGGAGGAGAGGGGAGGGGAGGGGAGGAAAGGGAAGGGGAGGGGAAGGAAGGGGAGGGGAGGGGAGGGGAGGGGAGGGGAGGGGAGGGGAGGGGAGGGGAGGGGAGGGGAGGGGAGGGGAGGGGAGGGGATAAAAAGAAGAAAGCAAATTATTCTCTCAGAACTGCTCAGGAACTGAATCTCTCTTACTCTGCTCTTTAAGCTGGGTTGCTGAAGAATAAAGTAAGCAGTCGGCTGATAAAAATACTTTAAGGGAAAGTAAACACCCTGAACTGACTCTTGGACTGCACTTGCAAGCTTCTGGGCCAGCTACTCCAGGGGTAGCCAGCTCCCTGCCATGTGATGCCCACCTGTGATGCCAGTGGTGCAGGTGCTCTGGGTGGGCAGTGCCATCTTTCCACATGACAAGGTGGCAATGCTGATATTGTACGAGGTAGAAAAGTTCAAATAGGTGACTTCTGTGCTGCACTCTGTGACATCATCCAAAGTGCAGTTCTCCAGGTGAGTCATATTGTCCCAAGCATCACTCCTGACCCCCAGATCAAAGCCTGTGTTCATGCCAGGGGGGCAGGCCCACTTCAGAACCAGTGCTGGCTCCTTAGGGACCACTTCACAGTGGAAGAAGGCCACTGGTGCAGGCTCTAAAAAGCAAAGAACAGGACAAGGTGAGGCTCATGGGAAACAGAGGACCCAGCCCAGCACATGAGGAGACAGTACAGATTTGGAGGAAGATGCTCAGCTTCTCTGAAGTAAGCGATATCAGACCACATGACCTTGGGTCAGTCACATTATTGCCCTAGGGCTCAGTGCAGGATTGTCTGAGGATTAAATGAAACATGGGTGGCAGTCACCAAGCAAGATTCTGGGAAGAGGAGTTAGAGACTTAGCAGTTAGAGCACTTGCTCTTCTAGAGAATTCAAGTTCAGGTCCCCACTCCTGCCCCAGCTAGCCAGCCAGCCATACATGTAGGTTTTTCTCTTGTTTAAGGTTGCAATGACAACAGAGGTCCCAGCAACACCACTGAAACAGCAGAGTAAGTGAATAAACCAGCAGGATGCAGTCTAACTGTGCAAAAAAAGCCACAGACGGTTAACCACATGAGCTCTGATGCCTCCTGCCTCTCACTGTCAAGTTCCTGCAGATCCACTCCCATCATCCTGGCCTCCTATAAATTCTCCAATGCAGTGTTATCTCCAGCCTCAGGGCCTCTGCCCATAATGCAGGGTCAAACCCTGTGTTGCTCCTTCACGCCCTCAGATCTATGCTCAGATCCTTGGCATTTATGCTTTCCATGGACCATCCCCCCTTTCCTGGTTCTGTTTTCTTTTCCATCCCTTAGCCATAATCACCACCTATCTACTTGCTTGTTTGTATTTCTTATCTGTATTGTTCAGCAGGCTAATAGCCCCAGAAATGCAGGGGCCTCTCTACCAGAGCATGTGCTCAATAAACACATGTCCTGTGAAGCCAGGGTAATGGTATCAACAAATCCTTAATGATCTGCCAGGCTGTGTTGGAGTTCTCCATGTCCACAGTTACCCACTGCAGGTACAAGAACCTGCAGGCTGGGGAAGTTTCCCGCATGTGCTATGAAAGGAAGAACACAGGACTACTCACCCATACAGAACAGCTTCCAACCAGGTACCAGTGATAGTGTATCATCTCCAACTTGTGTAAAGATCTTCACTATATAAGAGACGCCGGGGACCAACATAGGGACCGTCACAGAAGGGATGCCTGTGATCATGCTGGTTACACTGCTGCCATCTCCAGCCCGCAGGATAAGAACGGAGTAGGCATAGGAGGCGGAGGCTGAGTCTGCATTCTTCCACCAGATGGCTGCCACGGTGGTGGTGGTGTTTACTTCAATGTGGGACACACTGCTGGGCCCTTGGTTTAGAATTAAGCAAACGAACAAAAATGAACCACTTTGAATTACAGGCCTATTTTATTTCTACGTCCAAAAGCTGACTAATGTTTTTTCAAGAAAGAATTAATACAATTAATATGCACCATTTCAAAAGATGGTTTCCTGAAAAGACTTTCAGAAAATTAAGTCTGAAAAGAATTTAAAACGCCCAGACTTCTTTTAACATTTAAATTTATCATATATATTCTAATATATCATCTCATACAGTGAGAGAGCTTTTTATATTTTATCATCTATATGCCAATATATTATCTCATTATAGTGACAGCAGCTCTCTAGTTTATGTTTCTGAGAGTGAACATCAGATTCCACCCTCCATCCTCACGCAGTTACGTTCTGCTTACACAGAATACCTGTGTTCACATAGCTACAGCAATGGTGTCTACACGTACAGAAGAACCTTTGCTGAGGCTGTTTTCTAGTTAAGCAGCTCCCACATCAACCTGAAACCCAGAGGCATAATCCACCCTCTCCCCATCAGCTACTGTATTTCCTCCACAGAAGAAATAGGAAGCACCCCTCTGCCTGCCTCGTCCCCACAAGACTCACGTGTGTACTGGGTAATGGAGCTGGAGCTGCCCTGGATCTGGTCCACTTCGGGAAAGATGGTGACATTATATAAGGTGCCTGGGGTAAGGTTCTCTACTGTGATCCATTTCTGAGAACTGTTGGTCCTGATGGAACCATTTTTAGACTCTAGAACTAAATAGTAAGTGTATCCAGGAGCACTGTCTGTGTTCTGCCACTCCAGCTGCATCTCAGTGGTGCTGACATTGACCACGTGGAGGTCAGTCACAGCACTGGGGTCTAGTCAGAGAGAAGAAAGAAAAGAATATAGTCACAATTCCAGCTCTACTTAAAAGTGTTTGTCAAAGGAACCAACTCTTTGTTATCCAACTTTCCAATGAGGCCAGACATCATCAAGCACTAGAGGTCAAGGCCAGCCTGGGCTACAGATGAAAAAGAGAGAGAGGAGAGGAGAGGAAAGGGGAGGGGAGGGGAGGGGAGGGGAGGAGAGGGGAGGGGAGGGGAAAGGAGAGAAGAGAGGAAAGAAGAGAGAAGAGAGGAGAAGAGAAGAGAAGAGAGGAGAGGAGAGGGAAAAGAAAAAGGGAAAGAAAAGCTCTGCAGTGAGTTCACAAAGGCCAAACAGTGTCCTGGTGCCTATGAAGATGAGACGAAACCCCTGAAATGAAGACACAGATGATTGTGAACATGCAAGACAGAGAAAATCAAATCCAGGTCTTCTGTGAGGTCATTCAATGCTCTTAACTGCTCTTAACTCTTAAAAGCTGGCTCTTTGCCAGCCCTACACTCACTCCATTTCTTACACCTGGGGTTCTGATGCGTTCAGTGGCAATTCATGAAGCTTTGTATGGAGAAAGGGCACATATATTCTATCTCAATAAATAGTATGTTTGAAGTTGAGTTTGATGCACACCTATCATTCCAATTTATGAAGCTGAGGCAGGAGGATTTCAAGTTCAAGGCCACCTTGAGCTCCTCAGCATGACCCTGTCTAAATAAATACTGGTTTGTTTTTCATCATTCGGTCTAAAGAGCATGAGTTCCATGTGGACCACCTGACACACGGAAGAGAGAAATAAGAAAGAAGATGAAGGGAGAACTGTATTTTATATACGTGATAGTTACATGATGCCTTTCTCTAACAGCAAAAAAGTCATGCTACTGTGGGGAAGGTCATTACTTACGCAGAGCAAATATAAAATAGAATGAGTTGTGTAGTTGTGACAATGGTGTGAAGAAAAGGTGTAGCTGTGGACACAGACAGGAAAGGAATTCAATCAGGAGAGGACAGCTAAGAAGTAAATATGTTCCCTTCCCCTTTAGCGTGGTAAATACATACAACATACTATTTATCATTAACTATCTGTCAATGTTCATTTTGCCAATTAAATATATCCATAGTATTGTATAAACATTACCATTATCACATTCAAAATGTTCTCATTTTTCAACATAAAATCTATACCTATTTAACACTATCTTCCCATCCCCACCCCAGCCCCAAGGTCCTCTCTGTCTCTGTGAAGTTGCCCATTCCAGGCACTTTGTATAAATGGACGCGACGCATAAGTACTTGTCTTTGGGGGTGTGGTAACACACACCTTCAACTCCAGCATGTGGGAGGCAGAGGCAGAAGGATCACTGTAAATCTGAGACAAGATGTTCATATAATGCCTTCCAGGCCAGCTAGGGTTACATAGTGAGACCTAGTTGTTAAAAATAATAATAGAATAAATTAAATGTTCTTTCTGTATGAGTGACTTATTCCACTTTGTATATTTATAAGATACATTCGTGTTATAACATACATAAAGATTTCACTCCATATGGCAGAATAATACTCTGTTGGGTAGACTATAGATAAATAAGGCCATATTCTGTCTGTGTGTGGCATGGGTACTGGATGGTTCTACCTTCGGGCTGCTGTGAATAAACACTGGTGTACAGACAGCTGTTTGAGACCCTGCTTTCAATTCTCTCTGACAGATAACAAAGTGGAAACTAGATCAGAAGGTATTTGTTTCCCTTTATTAAGACTGCGTCCCAACCAGTATGGCAGTTCTTTGTTAATGGACAGTAACTATAACTATCTAGGGCCTTATTCCAACCCTTGCCACCCATGACAAGGAAACTACTCATAGGAAAATACACACAAATACAAGGCTGATTTTAAATTATCCCATAAGATAAACATTGCCAGACATGTGAGTACACACCTTTAATCTAACACTTTGAGAAGCAAAAGCAGGCTAACTTCTGTGAAAAGCCAACCAGTTCTACAAAGGCCAGCCAGGGCTATACAGTGAAGCCTTGTTTCAAAAGCACATAAGAAAATAAATAGATAGAAACAAAAGTATTCATGCTAACAGAGTAAAATATCCATAATAAACAGTTAAGGAGAGAGCATATTATAAAACCACACATGAACAAAACCAGCAAGGTTTGTAAAGGGTAAACATATATGTTTATATACATCTTAAAACAGTATCAGGAAGCTGCCTATGGTAACATGTGACTCTAATCTCAGCATCTGTGACCTCAGTCACATAGTAAGTTAGAGAGTGACATGTAACCCTATCTCAAAAAGAGGTGGGGATCTGTCAAGGTGGCTCAGTGAGTGAAAGCACTTGCCACACAAGCCTGAGGACCTAAGTTCAATTCCCAGAGCCCGAGCCCAGGATGAAGGAAAGAACCAATTCCTAAAGTTATCCTCTGAGCTCCATACACAGTGCTGCACTAATTAATGACTTTACATGTGGTTTGTTTTTGTTTGTTTGTTTGTTTGACTTTTTGTATTGTTGATATGCACCACAGGCATGAAATATTTTTAAGATTTGTTTCATGAAAAGAAAAATAGTATTTGTAAAACAGGGTATGTATAGCATACACTGGCTTCCTGGGAGAAACTGCAGTGCCCGGATGCTTACCAGTTCGGCCCTCAATTGTCCTGGGTGGCCCTGAAGCCCCATCCAGTCCTCGTGGAAATATTTCAAAACGGTAAGTGGTCCCGGGCTTTAAGTCTTCGATGACATAGCTCTGGTTTCCTGTCGAAGCATTTCGACGTTCCTCACCTCCATTCGGCATGATGAAAATCTCAAATGACTCTGAGTCATTGCTTCTCCAAGCCAAACCAATTTCCCTTGTGCTGACGTTTGTCACTCGGAAGTCAGAAACAGGACCAGGGGCTGTGGAAGACAGTAAGGTTAGGGGAGAATTGCCCTCCCCAGGCAGGATGCAGCAGCGGCACTGTCCACAACACGAGTACCTGAGCAGCTCAAACAGGGGCATCTTGAGTTTGAGACCAGCCTGAGACTCACAGTGGAAGCTCAAAAACAAAAGCATGTAAAGTGTGTCTCTAGAGGACAGGATGGCCAACCTCATAAATACTGACCAGCATTCTCCAGAGCATCAACTGCAGTATGCGCCCCTTCAAAAGCTGGTGCTTCTGGCTAAGAAAGATCACTTGGCCACAGAAGTGCAGACACCATGCAAGTTATGCACAGGCAGTGATAGGTAGGGATTCCTGGGCTCTGGGATAGAGTGCTGGCCACGGCGGCTGCTCTATCTTGAACATATTACTCAGCCTTCCAAAGGTTTAATCTCATCCCTGTCATTTGCCTGCTGAGAAGCCTGCCCATATGGTCTCACACATGGTCTCCATGTCCACGTCAGGCTAACACTAACCATATCACAAGGATATCCTAGTACTCAATGACACGGTGCCAAAGGGCACATCTCAAGCCACTGAGCATGGCTCTCGTTACATCTCACACCCTGAGGGTCAAATGGAACCCTGTGGAACCATGTGCAGTGCTAGGCACTCCTTCAGGACAGAACAGGGCTCCTGGCATAGAGCAGACCACAGAAAGATGAGCCACGGTATACTGGTTAGCTTTCATGATTGCCTTGATAACAACCTAAAGTCACCTGGGGAAAGAAAACCTCAGCTCTGTGACTGCTAGATTGGGCTGGCCTACGGTCATATCTGTGAGAAAAGGTCTGGAATGATGATTGAAATGGGCATGCCCAGACCACTGTAAACAAGTGGGCCTAGGCTATTTAAGAAGACTAGCTGAGCAGGAGCCAGAGAGCTAGCCAATAAGCTCTGTTCCTCCCCTGCTTCTGCTCCAGCTCCTACCCTGACTGCCCTAAGTGTTCAGACTGCTTGCCACCTGGAAGTATAAGCTGACATAAACTGTTTCATCCACCAATTTTCTTTGGTCACAGAGTTTACCACAACAGCAGAAAAGCAAAGCAGACCACACAGTAAGGAGAGAACTTACTTGTGTATACTTGGAGGAAGCCTGGCGTGCCCTCCGTCTGATCCAGGAAAGGGTGAACTGTGATGTTGTACAAGGTTCTCGAGCTGAGTCCAAGGATGATGGCCTCAGTCTGACCAACAGTTTGGTTGATGGAGTCAGTACCCCCAGCCACATGTATTTTGTAGATATAAGAAGTATGGGACTCATTAGAGTTGCTTTTCCACGTCAGGGTCATACTCGAGGCGCTGATGTTTATAGCTCTAATGTCAGAAACCTGGATGGAATCTTTGAAGACACAAGAGGAGTGAAAAATAATCAGTGGTCAAGTCTGACCAGAGTGAGAATAGTGGAGAATGTCACCAGCTGGTCACCCTCGCCATCAGCTCACATGACCAGAAATGTTGAGTCTCACCTAAGTCAGACATCAGCCTGGCCACTGCACCTCACAGATGCTCTGTGTTCAGTGTGTGAGCAAACCTTGGATTCAGGGCAGACAATAGCATGGCCGTTCACCTGTGCTGCCCTGGTAGCTTGGAGGTAAGCCAGAAAAGCCTCCAGTACAGAGCTCCCCAAGAACAGACACATGCATCATGAAAAGGTCTCACACCTGAACAGACAGCACACTAGATTCTAAGCTGGACTTTACCAGCCAGGAAGACCTTAGGAAAGCCACTAAGATACTTCCTTACTACACAGGGATATCCACCCTAACCTTACAGAAAAACATGTGAAAACACTAGAGGTCCTTCAGTTATCTACTCTACCAGCCCGTCCTGTCTTTCTTCTGCTTGCCCTGTGTCCCAGGAGTTTGCGCTCTGCATGTGATATCACTGGGGACCTTTCACATGCCTGTGAGCACTCTGCACTAAGGAGTGGCAAGGGGAGGAGGCTGAGGGCTGCCTAATGGGAATAATCAGTCTTACATCTCACATCTTCTGCTTTGACTAGGCTCCAGAAAAACTATCTCCTCCCTTACTCCAGTTCTGGAGATGGCTTTCCACCAGCCATTTATTTGGGTTTGAAATATACTCTGATAGGAACTCAACCCTGGCTCACCTAATCAGTCACTTAAAAAATATCAGATGGAGTGTTGTGTATGTGTGAGTGAGTGAGTGTGTGTGTGTGTGTGTGTGTCTGTGTGTCTGTGTGTCTGTGTGTGTGTGTCTCTGTGTCTGTGTATTTTAAATATATATATTTGAATGTATGTGGGGGTGGAATATTAGATAGATAAATAGATAGACAGACAGGTAATTTGTCACATCAGCCAAAACTAACTAACACATGGGTACAAAACCCAAACACCATATAACGAGCACACAGCTTCTACATTTACCAAATCCTGGGAGTCTACACTGGGAGTCTAAAATACAACCACAATAACTTTAGTTTAAAGAACGTTTAAAAGCAGGTGTCTAGAACCCAACCACATGAATCCTCTTAGCAAATCAGGCAAATGTCCCCTCTTCTGGGTGGATACAGCTCTGAAGATGTGTCAAGGGACACAAGGACTAGATACGGGCCCCACCTACCTTCTTATGCAAGCTTCATGTGTGTAGAACAACCTACCACTAATTACAGCACCCACAGCAACCCAGTCTTTCCAGCCAGCCTTCCTATCCCTGAGTCCTAGCCATTGCCACTAGATCACTGAGGACTCTGAGGTCCAGCAGCTGCTCCAGGGCAACCTCTCTCCTTCCCATCGACTTGTTACCATTTCTAGAAGAGAAAGAAGAGAGACACAAGTCACTCCTCCTTCAGTATGAATTTGGAGGAGCTGCCATTCATTCCTTACAGGCATGGCTTGTAACCAATGGCTTTCCCACATTTATTCATTCCTTACAGGCACAGCTTATAACCAATGGCTTTTTCACATTTTTTTCCTAACCCTGTACAAATCACACAGCCTCACTAGCCATTGCTGGCAAATATTCCAAAGCATGCCCCTTCTTCCCCCAATCCCCAATTGCTAAAAGAGAAAATTATCAAGAGATACATGTAGTATCTCTCTAAAGGTAACTTTAAATCTTCCAGAACTACTAGGATCTCTGAGCTGTTCCCTAAATCCCCTCCTTTCCCTGCATCCACTCATCTGAGGCTCTGCTCCCCATTTTCCAACACCTGAGCTTATGCAGCCCTCCTGGCTGGCTCCTGGCTGGCTCCTGGCTGGCTCCTGGCTGGCTCCTGGCTGGCTCCTGGCTGCTCTAAGCCATCTGCTGCTGCTCACACCATTCTTCTGAACACATCCTTGCCCAGTCACCCCTCAGGATAGGGGTTGTGGTCCTCTGCTATCTTTTATAAATATTTAGATAAAAGAGCTTGTTATAGGGTCATAGATCTGTCCAAACCTCTCCCATTGTCCTCTTGCTTTCTGTCTTCACACCCTAAGTCTGTCATCTGTATTTCTAATCAGGACATTTCCTCAACTGAAGTGTCGTCCCTGACTCCCTTTCTGTACCGTCTCCATTCATTCAAGACACATCACCCTCCAGAGTGACTTTAGAGCCTCCCCTGGGACTGAATGTTGAAATCACACTTCCCCTTACAATGTCCACAGCAGGCAGAATGGACAGTAACCACGCACGTCAGCCCCGCCCCCTTTCCTAACAGTACCCAACATTCTTGACAGTAGGAACTGTTGTCATCACATGAGAGCCAAGGGGCATCAGCTCCCTTACCCAGCTCAGCCATTCATCAAGCAGATACACAGCATCTACCTGAGGGCTTTGTCTTCCAGGACATTAATTGATCTAGGCTGGCTTAGCACTTCCTGGATGCCAGCTTGTTTTCTGTCCTTGATCCTCACTCCCTCAAGTCCGCTGGCCTAGGATGGTACTTCAAAGTATTTTCTGCTAAAACACACTGAGCTAATGCACACCAAGTCCCTGAGAACTGAGGAAGCTACCGTACCTGAGTTCAAAGGGCCCACGTGCAGATGTTTTTATACATGTGTATCTCAATCCCCCATTCTAGAGCAGGAACCATCCATCTCCTTCTTGCATCATCAGCACCAATCACAACAGCTTCCAAATACTGAACTCACAGAGTGAGGGTGCCCATAATCACAGCTAATGACAGCAATGTGAATGTCAGCAAGGGTCTTGACAGAAAGGTCAGTGTGGACCTCAAGAGCAGGTCAAGAGCAGAAACACGCTGGCTAATAGCAAAGACCGATGTGATGTGGCACCAGCATCTACACCCTCGCTCAGTGTTTCACAGAGCTTCAGAAAAGATGAACTATGGCCACAGAGGTATACAGAAACCCAGTGCAACGGCTCGACCCAAAATCTCTCTCAGGAAGATCCTTTTCAAAACAGAACTAGCTGCTAAGCAAGAAATAATAGAAAACTTAATGAAACTCAGGCTGAATCCATTTCACAAAACCCAACCTACTTGTTTTAAACACTGTGTTCCCAGGCTGTCCTTCTGTGCCGTCTGCTGCTTGAGAATAAACGGTGACGTTGTACTGAGTATCAGGCTCCAGCATAGTGAGCAAGACCTCTGTGAGGAGGGGGTCCTGGGTAAAGGGTAGGTCTGCAGAGGCAAGAGAACTCTTGTGTAGTTGGGATAAGTTGGCCATGAGTCTTCTCTTGGTGCCATTGGCATCTGCTTCAAACACAGGAGGCAAAGACATTAACCATAAGAACACATCCCCCACCTTTCACCACCCTATCCCATAGGATGACACAGCCAACAGGGCCCACAGTTGGTACTCCATAAATATCTGTTCTCTACAGCCTCCCTGAAAAGATACCTCGCTTGGTGCTATTGCTCCATAAACACCACAGATACTTTGTAGTTTTCTTTGAACTCTGATACTTCTCTTTTCCTTGGGAAGTTACCTCCTGCCATTCGCTCAGACTGCTCCTTAACTCCACCTGTGCTAGCGCAAGTGCCACTCCCAACAGTAGCAGGAAGAGCAGAGGAAGAGATAGGAAGAGATCGTGACTGTTTCTCCTTGAACTGTGTGGAGCACTTCCTGAGAAGCAGCCTGACACACAGACCAAAGCAGGAGAAAGTTGAGAGTGCTCTGTCTCTTGAAGGCCTCACTACCTGTCACGGGCCATAAATTGTCTTTCGGCCTTAGCACTCAACATCTGGTTTCTGATTCTAATACCCAATTTGTCTCTTTGTTTCCTTGGTATAAAATGGGGATTTATCTCTCCTCTTCTTCATTTCAGTTACCAGAGGAATCCACTACAAAAGCTACAAAGAATACAAATGACTCCTCTAAAGAAAGCACAGAAGACAGCTTCTGAGTTTGCCTACTGAGGATCCCTCTCCTCAATGGGGGTGACTGAGTTGGCCACCCATTAGTTAACAACTGTTGCCATTCAGCTGATGTGAAAGTGAAAAGGCCTATCTACCTTCCCAACTCCAAGTCCAAAAGTTTGAAGCCCAACTACCACACTGAGCCCTGTGTTTGCTTGTAAAATAGGAGCCCTCCTTCTCATTAACACTGTGCAGGGAATCCTTCCAGGGTTCTAAAACCCTACACAAACACATACATAGTACTTTTAAAACCAGTAAATGCTAAAAATAAAATCCTGATACACAATTTTGTAACTCACCCAAGACACCTTCCATAACCAGGAAGTCATTCTGGGTCTCATTTGATGCTCGGAAAGGCAATGTATTACGGGTCCCCGGCTTCAGACCTGAAATATTGACTAGTGTGGTCACGTTTTCAATCACTATCCGGTAGGAAGCAGTGCCATTTTCATTGCTCCAGGTGAGAAGCGCCTGCGTCACACTCACGAAGGCAACACGGAGATCAGACACTGCCCAGGGCTCTGTTTCAAAACACACAGTGGGTGTTAGTGGGTAGCCTTAACTCACTGCCTAAGTGACCCACTGAATAAATGCCTTTCATATCAGAGTCTAAACATCCCATGACATCACAGAGGCAGGGGACAAACACCATCTGAAAACACGAGAAGAAAAAAACTCAAAACCCAAACTGATTATACTCTGCATTATTTTTCAGGATTAACCCCAATAGGAACTTGAAGTTCTTTAAAATACCCTTCTACACGATGGCATTTAATTATATTTATCTTAGACACTGAAAATAAAGAATCAAACAAATGACTGTTTCTAAATCTGGGAGTCTCAGTTCAAACTAATACAAACAATATCATTTTATAATGCCTAGACGTTCTTACCCAGGAGATATCTGTGCACTCCAATGCCAAGGAGATTTTCTAAAAGACATGCCCAGGCCCTTCCATCACCTTATTTGCCTGATTGTAACATAATTTAAACCATTCCAGCTAAAAGGACATACACTCCCTTCTGTTTCTGCAGCTTTTTTATTGCTTGTTTAGTTAGTTTCACTATGTAGCCCAGGCTGGTCTCAGACTTGCAACAATCTTTCCACCACTGCTTCTTAAGTACAAGAATTAGAAACACGTGCACAGCACCCAGCATCCCTCCTTTGCTTTGCGCTATAAGAACAGGGAGACCATGGGGGACAGGATGACAAGCTCCAGAACATAAACTGCTGCTGTGTGCAGTGAGGAAACCAGAATACAGATAAGCACATCAAGGCACAGGAGGTGGTGCTGCAAACAGAGCACCTGCCTGTGGCCTGCAGAGGGCTGGCTGCAAAGATGCTGGTTAAATGACTATAAGGCAGCCTCCAGCTAGACTTCTCACATCAGATATTTCACATAGATTCCTAAATCAGGGTTGGGTAGTTTTATAGTTAACCTGGGATTACAGGGAGGCCTCCATGCCCCTCCATGCCCACCTAGTATTTACTATGTTGTTGCTGAGCATCCAAAGTGTGGTTCTCACACTTGCACAGCAAACACTTTATATACTAAGCCATCTCCCCAGCTACGGTTGTAAGTGTGTGTGTGTGTGGTATTGCTGATGACACTGAGAGTTGAAGTACAGTCAAATAATACACCGCTGAGCTTTGTCTTTATTACTAATATCCCCCCACTGTCTTTGTCTTTATTACTAAAGAATTTAACACCAATAAACTACACAATTTAAGGGATCCTGGTGGCTGTGTGGACATCATGGTACTCTAGCAGCTAAACTCAGGCTCTCCAAGTTCTACTTCGGTCACTTGGTGTCCAGGACTATTGGATCTCAGAAGAAACTTAACTTTCCCACACCAGTTTTTGCCTTCAGCCATCAGGCTTTATGGGTACAAGAAATGTTCAAACAGTGTCTGATAGGATCTTTTCCAGAGTCCCACCCTGTGGGCTCCAAACGTCCCTCCTCGCCTCCGCATGCCACTGCTGCTGTAGCCACCAGCCCTGTTTACTTTGTCCCTCACCTGTTGTGATATTTTTGTCCATGGGCATCCCCAGGGTCTCATTGGCTGTTCCCGGTGTGATCGAGAATGTATAGGAAGTAGCTGGGCTTAAGTCTGTGATGTTGTACGATGTCTCGTTTTTAACAATGAACATCAGCCCCTTTTCCATCTTATTCTCTACTCTATATTCTGAAATGGCTGAATCATTGTGTTTCCATGTTAATACCACACTGGTTGGGCTGACAACAGCTTCAGTGTCAAATACAGGGGTCGATGCTATTTAAATGAAGAGAGAGGAAAAAGAAAAAGGGGTTAATTATATGTAACAAATTAATAAATGAAAGAATAAAGCCCACCTTGTTGGAACTCAATTTTATTTCTCTTCATTTGCCATGTTGGCCTTGAGTTTAAACCTTGACATAAGCAGATACAAAGAGAAATAAAATGCAGGAAGTTTTGGAAAACTGCCCATGAAAATATATTCTACACACTGGGTGAGTGACTTGGTTTGAGCACCTTCAAAGTCAATCTTAACTCTAATGTACCATACCAACTGTGAAGGGTTACCATTAAACCATCATGACAATATAAACAAGATCAATACATTAAGACACCTCACTACTCACCCATGGTCATAAAATTTTATTCAAAATTATTTCAACTCTCTGAATATCCCTGTACAAGGCCAAGTACGTAAGACTCCAAACCAATGGAAGCCATCTGGTTATTCACAGTAATACTAGCAAGTGAGTGGAACCTGGTTAAGTCCAATATTGAGGAGCAATGCCCAGGAACAGTAAAATACAAGGTAAGCCCTTATTCTCAAGGTGCTAGAGAAACCACAGGTGACAGTCTTCTCAGCATGAGCAGGATAATGCACCTCACCTGGAGGAGGTACAAATTCATCCAGTTCATAGAAAGGGAAAGAAGAGAAGGAGAAACTGAACACTAGGAATATCGTGTGAGCCCCTTCAGGCATGAGTTTCTTCTATAAATCGACGGGTTCACATATCACTGGGTGCTGCCACTTACAATCAATAACAAGTCATGAGAAGAAAGTGTTAACAGCTACATCAGAGGAATGAACAGCACCCTGGAGGGTAGTTAGCATTGTCCCCACCTCAGTACCAGCTGCTAAACGTGCATTTGTCACTCACTTTTCTCACCTGCTGGAGGATGGCTATGGCACCATTCTCAATAGCAAAAAGATATGCTAAGGGCTGGCTTGGTTTTTCATTCATACAGAGAATCTGAGCAACGTGGGGAAACAGACTACTTCATTTCAATAGTCATGGAAGGGGTACATTTTTACTAAATGTTTCCTCTCCGTTTACTGAAATAATACTATGGATTTTGCCCATCTTTTTATTAATGCCACATATCACGTATGCTCATGTGCATATGCTAAACAATCCTTAAATCACTAAGATGAATCTCACTTGATCACGCTGAAAAGTATTCAGTGTGCTGTTGAATTGAGTTTCTCATCTTTCAAAGACTTATTAATACAAACTTCCCTCTTAGAACTGCTTCTTGCCATATCCTGCATGTTTTGAAATACAGTATTTCCATTCTTTTCTCGAATGTTTTAATTCCTTTTCTTTTTTTCTTGCATTATTAGTTATGAGAGCATGTTACTGGTTTTCAAATGTGTGTCTTTTCTAGGCTTTGTAATAACTGATTTCTAGGTTTTACTTTAATGTGAGAGACACTTACAGTGCTCCCTGACTTCTTAAGTTACATCTTGTGAGATGTATTGTGTAGCCTAAAATAGGTCTATCCCAGACAGTACTCTATCTCCCGTGGAGAAAATACTTGGATGTGTCTCATAGGTTTCTTTAGTACAGACTATAATTGGAATTCAGTCCTTCTTTCCTATGTCAGCACTGTGGGTAGTTGAAACCGAGGTTCGCAACTCAGTACATACCCTTCTGAATGTAACATGAACACCTTTTCAATTTCTCACCCTGCCACCTGTCACAAGAGGGTGACTCTAAGCCTTAATCCAGAAATAAATTCTGGGGGCTACATCTAAATTCCACTCCCTAGATGTTATAGGCTAAATTGTGCCATCCCCCAAATTCATACATTAAAGTACTAAACACTGAGAGAGAGGGCTGTGTGACCACCAGGAGGACTCAGGACACAGACAGCTGAGCTTCCAGAACAGCCTGGCAATTGCTTCAGATGGAAAAACCAAGATATTCCAGGACAAAACCAAATTTACACAATATCTGTCCACAAATCCAGTCCTACAAAGGATGATCAATGGAAAAATCCAACACAAGGAAAGAAACTACACCCAAGGAAAAGCAAAAAATAATCATGAAAAAAAAACAAAAGAAGAAAAGCACACAAACATAAGTATACCTCTAACAACAAAAATAACAGGAAACAAGAATCACTATTCCATAATTTCTCTTAACACCAATGGACTCAATTCCCCAATAAAGACACATAGACTATCAGACTGGATACGTAACCAGGATCCAGCATTTTGCTGCATACAGGAAACTCATCTCAGAGACAAAGACAGACACTACCTCAGAGTAAAAGGCTGGGAAAAAGAAAAAAAAAAAAAAAAAAGAAAAAAAAAAAAACCTTCCAAGCAAATAAGCCCAGGAAACAAGCTGGAGTAGCTATTCTAATATCAAATAAAATAGATTTTCAACCAAAAGTCATCAAAAAAGATAAGGAAGGATACTTTATATTCATCACAGGAAAAATCTATCAAGATGAACTCTCAATCTTGAACATCTATGCTCCAAATACAAGGGCACCCACATTTATAAAAGAAATCCTACTAAAGTTCAAAGCATATATTACACCACACACAATAATAGTGGGAGACTTCAACACCCCACTCTCATCAATGGACAGATCATGCAGACAGAAACTGAACAGAGACACAGCAAAACTAACAAAGGTTATGGACCAAATGGAATTAACAGACATCTACAGAACATTTCATCCAAAAACAAAAGAATATACTTTCTTCTCAGCACTTCATGATACGTTCTCCAAAACTGACCATATAGTCGGTCACAAAACAGGCCTCAACAGATACAAGAACATCAGAATACTCCCATGCATCTTATCAGATCAATATGAACTAAGGCTTGTCTTTAATAACAACAAAAAGCCCACATTCACATGAAAGCTGAACAATGCTCTGCTCAATGATAACTTGGTCAAGGAAAAAATAAAGAAATCAAGGATTTTTTAGAATTTAACAAAAATGACAAGACTACACACCCAAACTTATGGGATGCAATGAAAGTAGTACTGGCAGGAAAACTCATAGCTCTGAGCACTTCCATAAAGAAACTGGAGAGAGCACACACTAGCAGCTTGACAGCACAGCTGAAAGCCCTAGAACAAAAAGAAGCAGATACATCCAAGAGGAGTAAATGGCAGGAAAAAAATAAACTCAGAACAGAAATCAATCAAATAGAGACAAAAAGAACTATACATCTTTGTAAATCAACAAAACAAAGAACTGGGGGAGTGGTTGTTTTTTTGTTTGTTTTTCTGATTTTTTTTTTTTTTTTGAGAAAATCAACAAGATCGATAAACCCTTAGTCAGACTAACTAGAGGGCACAGAGACAAAATCCAAATTAACAAAATCAGAAATGAAAGGGAGACAAAACAACAGAAACTGAGGAAGTTCAAGAAATCATCAGATCCTACTACAAAAGCCTATACTCAACAAAACTGGAAAATCTGGAGGAAATGAATAAATTTCTAGACAGATACCAGAGACCAAAGTTAAATGAGGATCAGATAAACCATCTAAACAGTCCTATAACACCTAAAAAAATAGAAGCAGTCATCAAAAGCCTCCCAACCAAAAAAAAAAAAAAAAAAAAAGCCCAGGAACACATAGGTTTAGTGGAGAATTTTATCAGACTTTTATAGAAGACCTAATACCTATACGCTCCAAACTATTCCACAAAATAAAAACAGAAGGAACACTACCCAACTTGTTCTTCAAAGCCACAATTATGCTCATACATAAACCACACAAAGACCCTACAAAGAAAGAGAACTTTAGACCAATTTCTCTCATGAACATCGATGAAAAAAATACTCAATAAAATTCTTGCAAACCGAATCCAACAACACATCAAAGCAGTCATTCATCATGACCAAGTGGGCTTTATCACAGGGATGCAGGGATGGTTCAACATACGGAAATCCATCAATGTAATCCACCATATAAACAAACTCAAAAAAAAAAACACATGATCCTCTCAGTAGATGCTGAGAAAGCATTTGACAAAATTCAACACCCCTTCATGATAAAAGTCTTGGAAAGATCAGGAATCCAAGGCCTATACCTGAACATAGTAAAAGCAATATACAACAAACCAGTAGCCAACATTAAACTAAATGGTGAGAAACTTGAAGCAATCTCACTAAAATGAGGGACTAGACAAGGCTGCCCACTCTCCCCCTAACTATTCAATAAAGTACTGGAAGTCCTGGCCAGAGAAATTAGACAACAAAAGGAAGTCAAAGGGATAAAAAAAATCAAAAAGGAAGAAGTCAAAATATCACTATTTGCTGATGATATAATATATACTTAAGTGACCCCAAAAATTCCACCAGAGAACTCTGACAGCTGAAAAACAACTTCAGCAAAAAAAAAAAAAAAAAAAAAATTAAATCAAACAAATCAATAGCCTTCCTATACTCAAAGGATACTCATGCTGAGAAAAAATTAGGGAAAAGATATCCTTCACAATAGTCACAAACAATATGAAATACCTTGGTGTGACCCTAACTAAGCAAGTGAAAGACTTGTATGACAAGAACTTCAAATCACTGAAAAAGAAAACTGAAGAAGATCTCAGAAAATGAAAAGATTTCCCATGCTCATTGACTGGAAGGATTAACATGGTAAAAATGACCATCTTACCAAAAGCAATACAATGTAATCCCCATCAAAATTCTAACACAATTGTTCACAGAGTTGGAAAAAGCAATTTTCAAATTCATCTGGAATAACAAAAAACCTAGGATAGCGAAATCTATTCTCAAAAAAAAAAAAAAATGTGCAGGAATCCTGACCTCAAGCTATATAACAAAGCAATTATGATTTAAAAAAAAAAAAAAAAAAAACAAGGCATTGGTACAGAGATGAGCAGGTAGATCAATGGAACAGAACTAAAGACCCAGAAATGAACTCTCACACCTACTGTCACTTGATCTTTGACAAAGAAGCTGAAAACATTCAATGGAAAAAGGACAGCCTCTTCAACAAATGGTGTTGGTTCAACTGGCAGTCAGCATGCAGAAGAATGCAAATTGACCCTTTCTTATCTCCTTGTACTAAGCTCAAGTGCAAATAGATCAGAGGCCTCCACATAAAACCAGATACACTGAAACTATTAGAAGAGAAATTTGGGAAGAACTTGAAACACATAGGCACAGGGGAAATTTTCCTAAACAGAACACCAACGGCCTATGCTCTAAGATCGAGAATTGACAAATGGGACCTCCTGAGATTGCAAAGTTTCTGTAAGGCTAAGGACACTGTCAAGAAAACAAAACAGCAGCCAGTAGATTGGGAAAGGAAGGATCTTTACCAATCCCACAGCTGAAAGAGGGCTAATATACAATATATATAAAGAACTCAAGAAATTAGACTCCAGAGAATCAAACAATCCTATTTAAAAATGGGGTACAGAGCTAAACAAAGAATTCTCAACTGATGAATACCTAATGGCCGATAATCACCTAAAGAAATGTACAACATCCCTAGTCATCAGGGAAATGCAAATCAAAACAACCCTGAGATTCTACTTCACACCAGTCTGAATAGCTAAGATCAAAAACTCAGATGACAGCAGATGCTGGTGAGGATGTGGAGAAAGAGGAACACTCCTCCACTGCTGGTGGTGTTGTAAACTGGTACAGCCACTCTGGAAATCAGTCTGGCAGTTTTTCAGAAATTTGGACATAGTTCTACCCGAAGACCCAACTATACCACCCCTGGGCATATACTCCAAAGATGCTCCAACATATAATAAGAACACATGCTCCACCATGTTTATAACAGCCTTATTTTATAATAATCAGAAGCTGGAAAAAACCCAGATGTTCTTCAACAGAGGAATGGACACAGAAAGTGTGGTACATTTATGCAATGGAGTACAACTCAGCTATTAGAAACAATGACTTTACAAAATTCCTAGGCAAATGGATGGAACTAGAGACTATCTTCCTGAGCAAGGTAACCCAGTCACAAAAGAACACACGTGGTATGCAGTCACCGATAATTGGATACTAGGCACATAAAGGTCTGAATACCTAAGAAACAATTTACAGACCTTAGGAAGCTTGAAAAGAAGGAAGGCCAAAATGTTGAAGCCTAAGTCCTTCTTAGAAGGGAGAACAAAACACCCACGGGAGGAGGTACCAGATCAAGTGGAAGAGCTGGGATTGAAGAGGGGATCTTTCAGGGGCTGCCTCACCTGGGAATCCACCCCATGTGCAGCCACTGGACCCAAACACTATTGCTGATGCTGGGAGGTGCTTGCTGGCAGGAACCAGATAGGGGTGCCTCCTCAGGGGTTCTGCCAGAGTCATGCAGCTGAGCAGGCTTGCAGCTAACCATCAGACTGAGCACTGGGACCCTGGTAAGGGTGCTGGGGTGGTTAGGGGGGAGAGTGAAGGAGCTAAATGGGGTTGTGGCCTCATGGGAAGAACAACATTGTCGACCAACCAAACCTTCCACAGCTTCCATTGACTATAACACCAACCATTGAGAGGCCCATGGCTCCAGTTACATATGCAGTGTCTGGTATCAATGTGAAAAGAGACCTTTGGTCCAGTGAGGGCTCGTGTTTTTTCAATGTAGGGAAATGCCAAGTCACTGAGGTGGGGAGGGTGATTGGGAGCTAGTGCACCTTCGTGAAGACAAGGAGGGGGAAGGGAGCAGGGTGGGTGAAGAGGATAACATTTCAAATGTAAATATAGAGTATCTAATAAAAAAAAAGTACCAAACACCAACACCTCCAAATGTGCGCATTCTTGCAAAACAGTGTGTCAAAGGCTTAAGTTCAAATGAAGTCATGAGAGTGGGGGGGTCTCTCCCCATAAAACCGCCATCCTTGTAAGAAGAGCAGATTAGTACATAGGCACCAGGGCTGAAGGCAGCCCCATGATGACACAGAAGACAGCCACCTGTGTGCTGAGAGAAGCTGACCCTGGGGAGAGAGAATGTAAACGGTGGGCATGAGGAGACCCGCAGACTAAGGCACAGCCCTTCCGTGGCTCCAGAAGTTCTCAGTTCCCAGGGGAAGCCTTCTGGAATGGCTCTGGAGTTTTGCTCACTGCCACTGAGAATTCAGTACCACTCCACCCTCTGAACTGGACTGCTCTAGAGAAGTGAAATTCTGCAGAGCTCCTGCCTACCAGTTTATCTACTGGGCTGATTCACAGGAGACAGTGCCTGTGTGGGCTCTACATTGTTTGTGAAAGTTCTGCGTATATGCTGCTTTTAACAAAGAATTGCCTTGTTAAAAGGGTTCAGTAAGTTCTGCCCTCTTTGTAAAACACCGTGAGATCAAGCCGGTCATTTTGTCTGGATGATACCTAGGCTTTGGGTTATTTTGTATTTTTGGTTGGTTGGTTGGTTGGTTGGTTTGGTTTGGTTTGGTGTAGTGTGGTTTGGTTTGGCTTGGTTTGGCTTTGCTTGGCTGGGGGAAAAAAAGACATTCCTAAATTTTAGGGACAAACACTACCATTTTTCCAAAAATATACTTTTTTTTAAAATACTAACTACTGTTATCCTTCTATAGACACAGTAAGGTCTTGATCCCAAAGCAGTGCTTTCAGCTGGACAGATTTAGCTATATAAGCCGTTACCTTGTCTCCCCATAGACCAGGGAAAGCACCCAGCTACAACTGGAACCCAGGCCTCCACACACCACTGGGGGCCAAAAGGAAAGCAATTTGATATAGATTTGCTGTTCTAAGGATGCCAGAACTTCGTGAGTATTGGGCAAGTGCCCAACCATGAGCTATAGACTCATTCCCAAAACCAGAAGACACAGGGGGCTATCTCTGCCTATAAGGGTTTCTGTAAGTCCACAGCACCATATTATACATGTAGTAAAACAGCAGCACAGGAAATGCTTGCAGAATAATGCCACATGAAATGGAAATAAGCAGCATTACAGTTCCAACACATTCATCTCACCCATGGGTGTGGGCTGGCAAAAGAAAACCACAGACAATCCAATGTTTTATGAACTGGTAGTTTTACTATGTCCCTCAAGCTGCCCCCCAAACTCCCTCGCTCAAAAGAATTTCCTGGTGTAGCCTCCCAAGGAGCTGGGAACAGTGCTGCATCTCTGCCATCAAGTTGAGAAAAAAGAGAATTTTTATAGTTGAGGTTAAATGACTAACAATATTCTTTTCACTTACAGGTTCTATCTTCATTCTATTTCTGGGGGGAAAATAAAAAGTATGTGGGGTTTGTTTTTTTTGGTTCATTGTGTTTCTATATGCATTGATGTTCTGCCTGCATGTCTGAGCAAGGAAGCTAGATCCTCTAGAGTTAGAGCTACAGACAGTTATGTGCCATCACTGGGAATCAAACTCATGTCCTCTGGAAGAGCAGCCAGTGCTCTTAACCACCCAGCCATCCCTCCAGCCCCATAAGTGGGTTTTTGATACATTTTCCCCCCTGTGGTTTTCCTTTCTTTATTCTCCCCCTTCCCGTTAATGTAGCTGTGTCCACTAGGGGGCAGTTGCGAACAACACAGGAATAGAAAGAAGCTAAGTACTCACCCGCACCTGCGCACAGGACCTGCAACGGAAAAGAAAAGGGAAGTCAGCAGATTTGTTCAGCCGTGAAAATGCAAATCAGAAACAGAGCAGTTGAGGACTTCACACTCGGTGGGTGCTGAGTGCATGAAAGGCCGTGGATAGGGCGTCTTGGGGCTTTAGACACAGGGAAAAGCACAAGTCAACTACAAAAGATTAACTGGGTTTTACTGCAGCCACTGGGCTACTGACCACAAAAACCAAACAAACCGTACTTTGTGTTTTTCACAGCTCCACTTGTGCCCCTGAAGTGAGCTGGTGCAGAAGGATGCAAAACAAGAAATGCAGACCACAAGCTCTTCCCCAGAGCCCCGTCCAGGGCCAGCCACTGCCGGAGCACTCGCCTGCTTCCGCCACTTTTTAATTGTCTGGTATGCAGCTCTGGGAAGGAGCAGAATTTGAGGCCTTACAGCCTTAGCTAACCATGCTGGTCCCTCAGCGGTGATGGCCGCCCTCCATACCACACATTATTCCCCACAGCCTAATGCAATTCAAGGCTGCAATGTCCCCCTGTTCCTTAAATACATGCTTTCGGTAACTGGAGTTTCCTGACTATGATGATTGAGAAAAAGAAAATAATCAAAAAAAGGAAAAATACCCCACAATTCCCCAGCACAATTAGAATAAAGACCCAACCTTAACTGCCCCAGCGGGTTCCTCTAGTCTCAGCCACACTCATGTTCTTGAAGCTGAGACCTTTACACATGAATTTCCTCTTGCAAATCATGCTGCCCCAAAACTTACTAATTGCCTAGGACCTGCCCAAATTGCCACAGACTCAGAAGTCTCTTCAGTAACCACCCAAGAAAGTTAAGCCACCCTAACTCTATCACCACTGTCTCCTCCACATGAGCAGAAGCACAGTACATACAGTAGGTGCTTAATAAGTGTCACAGAAAAGAACCAATTAGAGGAGGAGGAACAGAGTCCCCAAGATCCCCCAAAACTTTCCTCTGCCTCAACTCTCACGCTTAACCTTTCTCAACCCATCTGAGGGGTCCCAGCTGCTACTGCCCCTCAAGCCAGGCAATATGTCAATCAATGCAGTTTATAATGGACCCACGGGGAGGGAGAAAAACAGAAGAGTCTATGGCCAGCACAAGGAAGCAAGCATATTTTGCCCAGTATTTAAAAGCCAAGTTCAAAACCTCCACTCTTTAGGATGGTGGCTTCTGGCACCTGCCCATGATACATCTCTCCTTAGTGTCAATACACTATGGCCTCTCCTGGAATCCACTCATCTAAGGACCACCTGAAACCATCAAAGGCCTGCATCCTACCCGCCAATGGTTTGCCAAAAATGAGGTAATGAGAGGAATCTAAAAGTAACTCCAGTCACAGAGCACTGTCACAAATATTCCAGTAGAAAGCACCCACAAGGGCTAAGCATGCCTCTACAGAGCCAGTGCTGCGGCAGACAGCCTCCCAAGAAAGAGGACAGCAGCAGCCACGCCCTCAGAGGCAGGTAAACAGCAAAAGCAGACAAGAGTGCATGCAAAAGCAGAGTTCAGTGCCTCGAGACTTTCGACATGTGTCCCCTTAAGTCACCTGTACAGGTGAAAGGCAAGAATCATCTGCTGGGGAAAAAAGAGATCACAGCTCTGAGTCACTGCTCAGCATGCTAAAGTCAGTTCAGAGTGCTCTCAGACATGAACTCAGTCTTCCAAACAACTCATTAGTAAGGAGGTGACTAGTGAGGCCTAGATTTGAACCATGGTACTCAGACTACAGAACCCTGTGTATAACCAGCAGCTCTGCCACACTAGGGATTAGTGAAAATTTAAAAATTCATTATAAAAGATACTATATCCTCATGTTCCTAATAATAATAATTTTAAAAGGGGGTAAGAGTTCCCTGTGCTCTGAGGCAAACTGGGCCAGGTTTATCCTCCGAACCCTCCCAGAGGACCCTACACCACAAACAAGGAAGCCCAGATCTCTTTAGAGCTCATGGTGAAGCAACAGCCACTTCAAAGGCATACGGTTATCACCTCTTTACCAAATTCCCTCTCCACCTTTGCCCTCTCATCCTCGCCTCCTTGGACCTGACTTTCAAATAATGTCAGCCCTTTCCTCGGAAGCCAAAGGCACTAAGACTCAGCCTAAGAGAAGGGTGTCAGAGTCTGCAAGGGCCACTACCATGAGGTGCACAGAGGAAGATACTACGCTGCCACGGTGGCTTCCATGGGGTCTGCCTGTGATGCCTGTGGCTTCGGCAAGACTTTGAAGAACATCTATCTGTTGATATGGCTCCAGGAAGAGGATGAGCCAACCTTGAACCTTGAACTAAGTCAACCAGTAATCCAGACTCCTTGCCCAAGACCAGGCAACTACCTGCCTTTGCACCACCTGTTAACTATAGCAAGTTACACTAGTTCACGTAACAAAGTGAGGCTCACTGATGTTGACTTAACCTGCAACTGCACAGCAGAAAACACACATCTGAAAGACCAATGACTCCTCTTCCGATCAGCTCAGGTCAACAGAAGGCACAGTGAGGACCCCAGCTTCTTCCACAAACCAGACAAAAAGATACCTGTAAATGACATGTGCAAGGCACCTGGCCAGGTGGGCACTTCATATATACTTTGAAAAATGCCATCCTTCCACACGGAAGAAGAAGCCTGTGGTAATGACAGAAGATGGGTGTCCACCAACATTACTTTCAGGAAAGGGAGTCTGGGGACAATGTCCAAGTTGACAGCTAGATGGTGAGGACCACAGTTCCTGCTGCTCCTGGAGGAGCTGAGACTTCCCTCCCTCTGTCACCCTCCATCAGTCTCCACACACAGGGAAAGCAGTAAGCATTTCTCAGGCTCCTACAGGGAGTCCTCAGCATGCCCATGCCCAGATAGCTGTGGTGGCAACAAAAATACAAATGTCCACCCACAGAGAAGGACTGTGCTGCTTGGGTCACACAGTTCAAGATCAGATACTGGCTGTGCCCCAGAGGAGAAAGCCCGGGGAGAAACGCTGAAGACTGGAGGCAGGACCAACGCTTCCACTCCCCACTTCCCTCTGGGCAGAAATTAAAGTAGAGGATGAGGTATGCAGGGATGAGCTTGAGGTGGAAGCATGCCAAGCTTCAAGGTCTGACCCTCTCTGAGGCCCCCAGTCTTTCCCTCATAACCTAGTAGAACTGTTATACAGAGGACTAGGGAGTTCAACCTAGGGCTTAGGGCTCAAGGGGCACCAGACATCACAGGCCTTGCACCAGGGAACTGTTGAAGGTGTTGCAGAAGCACTATTTGCACAGCCAATAGGAAAAAATGTATCCACTGGCTATATCACATCGAAACAACCGAAAATCACTAGATCAAAAAGAGGAACAGAGCACTGACTCCTGATATATGGATGAATCTCAAAAAGATGGTATTGCAGGTAGGTGGCCAGACACATGACCCAACATAGTTCATTTATATAAAATATCCAGAGGAGAGACTTCACAGGGGCCACAGGGGCTGGAAAGGGAAGAGGCCTGATTACAAATGAACTCTATTTGTGGGTTTCCTTATGTGTGGTTCTCAGTGAGGACTGAGAAATGCAGTCATACACAGGGTGGGTGCACTAAATGTTGCTGAAATGTTCTTCCACACGGTTCCTCTGACTATTAAATAGATTCTCAGCTTTTGCACAGCCCCTCCCCACCATCAAGGGAGGAGAAATTTGTGAAAGAAAAGAAAAAGAAGGGAAAGGAGAAGAAAAGAAGAAACTCTTCTTCTTGCTCTACAACCAAGCCACAGAGACCTCACTGGGAACATGGACCTAAACCTTTCAAATTCTCCCCCAAATCTACATGGGACCACCACACACCAAAACAGACTCTAGCTCCTCCTCTTCCCCTATCTCTCTGGTGTGAGTTCCTCATTAACCCAGTTTCCCAGGCATAAGCTTTGGAACCCCTAAATGCACACAGGCACACACACACTTCTTCCTGGATCACCCATGGTTCTGATCCCCCAATTCCATGTTGTGTTCTGTCCTTATAATCTGAGGTCTGTAGAGCAGAGGCAGCTGTACCCTAGGCCTAAAGGCTTGTGGCATTTCAAAACCTCCTAAGACATCATCCACACACATTAAACTAACAAGAGCCAGAACAGGTGGTTATCTGCCGTTTGTTACTGTCCTGTCAGATTATGGCGATGACTCTATACAGAACCCTCTATTTGGAATACAAAACAGAATGATGCCTAAAGCAGAGCCTTCTGTGAACACTGAAAGTGAGTGAAGCCAGATCCTGGTCCCTCATTCATTTCCCTGGATGACATCTCTCTCTGACCCTGTGTGTTAGGGCCTTCCTCAGTGTGACAGGTCTACCAGATGACTCTTCTTAAAGTGTGCAGTGTCAGTCACTCAGCCAGAATAAGTGGGGGAGCGAATGGGGCTGTGGGAAGGCAACAGCAATGTGCAAGAATCCTGGAGGGTCACAACTTGAAAGGGGAGACAAGCTGGAGCGGCTGCTCTCCCATCTCCCACTGTCCAAACAGCAAAACAGAAGTCAAGGGCACCCCCAGCATAGAACACAGAGGTAAGCGTCCTCTTGGGGTACACATAGGTGGGCAGGTGTCAGTTGGGGCACAGAGAAACCCCAGGCTCATCTTCAGAGAGCCAGCTGATCTGGTGAGAGCCAAGCAGGGTCAAGAAGTTCAGGTTCAAGCTGTATGTGGTGGCAGCACACCCCTTTAATCCTAGCACTTGGGAGGCTGAGGGAGATGGATCTCTTTGAGTTCAAGACCAGCCTGGTCTACAGAGTGAGTTCCAGGGTGGCCTGAGTTACAAAGTGAGATCCCTGTCTTAAAAATAAAATAATAAAAATTAAATAAAAATAATAAAAGGCAGGTCCCACTTTCCCTGGCCTTCGTACTCTGGAGCTTGAGTCTCCCAAGGCCATTCATTTCATCAATTATGAAATAATGAAGGCATCTACAATATGTGTCCCATATGTGTTCTCTCAAGAATCAAATACAGCAAAGGTCCTTCCTTCCTGTCCCACCGCCCTTCTTCCTCACCAAACTCCAAAGCTACCCTTTCAATACACCTGACAATCTCTTAACTTTCAGTTCATGCCACTCAACTCCCTACCTCAACCCTTGCATGGTGCAGGTTAGCAGAGGCAGGGGGGTACTTAAGGTGGTCCACACCCACCAAGAGCCCAATAAGCCTGGAAAAGCTCTGAAGAAAATGGCAGAGCAAGTGAGCAGGGTAGACGAGCAGATAGACCCTGCCTAAGGACTCTAGAAAACGTAAGTGATATAACATGTAAAACTGTGTTTTACCCACAAAGAGACCCCCTGGGACCGCACTTGTTGTCACAGTAACCAACTCTCCTCCTAGCCTATTGCTGTGCTGTGTGTTAACATTCATCATCTCACTGAACCCTTCTGAGACCACAGGGAGCAGACGCTATGGTTTTCCCCATCTTCCAGATGTTGACAGCACAGCTGGTTCCCCTGTTGCTGTCCTGACACAGGTCAACTTACAGCTGAAGATTTGCACCCCTTCTGTCTGACCCTGGAACCCTTGGCCTTAACTCCAGGAAGCACTATGGAGCCTCAACAGATACCAGGAAAGCCAGGGTTACAAATGCCTGGCCTTGTCAGGCTGTCGTGGCCTGAGGGACACATTCTATCAGCTCATTGGGACTGAAATCGGCAAAAGAAACTAAAATCACAGAGCAGCCTGAATTTTAGCAAGTGGGACGGCTGCAGGTTTTCTGTTGTGCATGTTGGGTGTTCAAGGGTGAGTAAAAGGACTGAAGTACGCAACAGGACTCTTTATCCTTCTAAAGCCAAGCCCACACACCAGATGACAACAGTTAAATTTACTCACTGACGTAATTAACCAAACTGTGAACTGCTTCAAGCAATATTTAAAATCAAATAGTACTTTATCGGGTCTGAAGCAAACTGAGTCCGATTCTGAAAGGCCACTTTCCTTGCTCCCGTGCATCTCTCTGCGAAATACAGGCCACAGGAAGGCAAAGCTTTGACTTCTGAGAACAGCACACTGGCAAAGCCTCCCACCAAAAAGGCGGAAAGGCCCTAGAGTCAAGTATTACCTGGAGAACTGCTCTCAGTACATGGCATTAAATTCCACCATGGAGCCCAAAGGCAGGGCCTGAGCAGGAGAGCAGATAACACGGCAATGATGACCACAGCAAGATGACAACAGGCCCTGCACTCCACATCACATGTAAATAAAGGGCTCGAAATTACATCCCGCCATCCTTAGGGGTCAGCATCACCCACAGCTCTACATCCCAAAGACTCTGCGCAAAGCTTCAGTGGCACCATGGAGTCAGCTGGGGACACAATGACCTCTTCCCCAAGAAGCAGAGCAACACGTAGTCAGAGAGGCCATGGGAACTCTAAGATAGAGCTGAGGAGGCTTCAGAAATCTTGGGCCAGGAGCTTCTGTTGGTATCTTTAGAAGAGCAGTTACTGCCAACCTCCACACACACCCCAAAAAACTTTATGAATAACATATAAGAACACAATTCCACATTTCATAACAGTATGATCATGTATGTGTCTATGCATACCAGATAACAGTAACTAAATTTCAAGTGACCTTTTGATTTTTAAAGTAATCTGAGTGTGGCCAGGTCTGTACTGTATTCGTGGTCCACATGCCAATGCCTGGGAGGAAGACGCAAGAGAATGGCAGGTTCCAGGACAAGCAAGGGGAGTCTCCCACTTGTCTTCGAAGACAGGACAGTTTTAATGTTTTAGTGCAATAGATACTTGAGCAAATGTTCTCATCACCATCCTAAACACTCTCAAATTTGGAGACCGTGGACTAAGGAATCTTTTCAAACAAAACTCAACCATTAATGGAACCTTTAAATGAACTCCAAGGAACACAAGCTGGAAACTGGTAGTTTGCCTAGCCGAGGACTTTATGAAGGCAGACAGTAGGTCCCACACACTTTAGCAACTCCACAGATCACACAGCATTGAGACTGAGCACAGACCCCTATCTTGGAAGGGCTTGGCTTTGCATCTGCCCAGAGGCTGGGGATCTTGGCCTTTTTCCTTCATCACATGATAAATCTGGGGTTGCTTAATTGAGGCATCATTGTTGAATCCAGCAGTATCTTTCATTTGACTGATAGTGTTTTGTTCATTTGTTTTTAAGACAAGTCACACACAGTTTGTAGTCCAGGATGACCCTGAATTTGTCATGCCCCTCCCATAGCCCTGAAGAGCTGGGGTTATATGCACATGCCAGTATGCCCAGCATCCTACAGTGTTTCTTAAAACCTCACATTTCTTAAGGACATGGAGAATTGACTTTTTTTATTTTGACGTTTAATTAAAAAAATCATTTCTAATCTGGGCACATGCAAGCTATTAATTGGACCTAGGTGACCCTCTCTGTGGGGTAAGTGCTAAGCAAAAACAGCACAGGCAGTACCATCACCCCAGTGCTGAGGACAAGCAGCACAGTTGCCAAGCAACATCGTGCCCACACAATTGGTTTTCTCTATTAAATCTGAGCTTATGACGGACTGAGACACAATACGACTTTTCAAGGTTTAGATCACTTATTTATGTTTTCAACTGCCTGAAGACATCTGAGTGTGTGGCCTTCAATAGGCATGTGCTTTGCAACCCAAAGGCAAAGGTTATGATCACCAATGGACTGTTTACTTTCTAAGTTCTTCTCTGAGGAAGAGCTTTCTGGCCAATGTCACTTGTCAACCATGTCCACACTGAGAATCTACACTGCACCATTCTCTCTACCTTAGTCATCTCCTTATCCCCTAACCTGTTCCCCACAAACACCCCACCACCAGCAAAGAACAAAATGTCAACCTGTTGGTATTCAGTTGATGACTCCAGACCCTCAAACTGGAATACTGAATCCACTCCATAAGACTAACCAGTTCCCCCCTGCACTGCCCAGCTGCTCAAAGTTTGGATGAAACAAGCCAAAATAAGCCATTCACTAGGGCCCAAGGTGCTTAGAGGCTGCATGTGCTGCAGTCTAGAGCTTCCAGAGTCCCTCTCCAACATCCCCCACCCCTTTCTTCCAGCTGAGCAAAGAATATCCAGGACCCAGTTCCAACTAACTCTGCCTCTGGCTGTCCACAAAGTCTCTCACAGTCCACTCTCTACCCAAAAGCCTCCAGGGCTGAGCCTCGGTTGGCATGGGTGTAGGTGTCAACAAGCTCATTTTTGTTTTTAAAGAACTTCTGCCACATCACTTCATGCACAAGGACCCCAGACGTTCCCATACGCCCACGCCCTCTCCTTGGATTCCCCTGCACTGCAGAACTGAGAAGGGTGGGAAATGAACGGGACTTTGGCGTCCAGCCCACATGGGCACAACCTCTTTGTCAGCAGAGGCCCTCAGCCTCTTGAGTTTTCTCATCTAACCTGTGGCTTGAGTGTGCTGGGCCTTTTCAGCAGTTTGGTTTGAGCTACATAGTAGGGGGGAGGGCTCATTATTTGTAGAATATTTTAATTAAATGCATCCCCACCTAGCTTCAAATAAATGAGACCCAAACAATGACACTTATTTATTAGGCTCTGCTCAGTTACAGGAGTTACCCCAAATCTAAATCTCTAAAGCTAGTCTGGCCACCACCCAGATTTTCCTTCCCAAATACTTGCTGTTTGAAATTCTCTTGGTTATCACTCTTCTCGAAGTCTGGGGAGCCATTTCCCTCTGACACATGCTGGTGGTCCAATCTTACTCTCTCTGTCTTCTCTTCATTCACCTTCTTCACCTTCTTCTCCCTCTCTCATTTTCCACATACCCACTACCTGCAACCTCCAGCCTGATACCTCCAACTCCACCTCTCCCTCTTTCCCCCATAAATAGCTGCCTCCAAGTTTATTTAATGAATAGTTTTAGAGCAACCAGATCTTGGGGTGCAGAATTTAGCATCTGAATATAAGCAGCACCAGACCAACCCCCTACAGTTTATTCAGCAGGCTTGACAAATATTATGCACCTCCTGGCAACACAGCAGAAGTCTATGAATGAGATCAAACCATGAGCCCTGTAAGAGGGTGTCACCCAAGCACTATATAGGAATTAAGAGGATGTAGTCTCAAGTTAACAATTAGCAATAATGCCATCAGGTTTGGCTGAGAACCTAGAATCCTGGGTCCCTTCATAACCATATGGAAAAATAATTTCAGAAATGCAGGTGATGGTAAAGGTTACATCTTGATTTTCCTGTCTCTACAACCTTCCACTTCAGCGCAAACCTCCATCACCCACACATTTAGACAACACAGGAGATTCCACCAGTCTTCCAGTGAGCATGTAACAACTGCCTAAGAACAACCATCACCCGACACAAGGTCTCCAGAGAAAACCACAGTCATCTGCTCCAAGAGATTGAGCTCTTGAGAAGATGACACCTTAGCAAATCACATCACATGGGCACTGGCATACATGGCACAAAGAGGACACTTAAGACATCAAACAACAAAAAAAGGCCCTGAATCTTCAAGTGGCAGATGACTAGGGAGCTGGTGCAGTTTACAGGAGATGACTGATTACTTTTAACATCTCATTAAGCCTAATAAATGCCCTGAATCAGACGCCTGGTCAACTTCTATGAAAGGGTAGGCATTAAATATCTTGGGTTCTGCAGGACATACAAGTCTGTCAGTATAGAGTAAAGCCTGCCACCAGTCCACTAATACCCATGACTGTGTTCTAATAAAGCTTTATTCATTCATAAGGATATGAGTCTCATATAAGTTTTACATTATGAAATAGTTTTCCTTGCTTTTTCTCTCAACTCGTTAAAAATGTAAAAGCTATTCTTAGCTCATGGGTCATGCAAAAACAAGCAGTGACTATAGTTGGCTTAGTCCTGCCCCAAATCACATGTTTGCCCTGGACAAAACCACAGAACAGACATGCAGCCACACAGAGTATGGGCCCTGTGGGCAGGTTTGAGCTCCACATCCTGGTTTTGACAATTATTACCTCCTCTGAAATAAGTCTCAAACTTCTCATCTGCAAACAGGATTTATATCCAACTTAGCCTTCTTAAACACCTCAAGAAAACTCAATGAAATGTTATCAAGCACAAGGCATGTTCGAGAAAGGATGGCTGTTTAATTCACCTCAATTTTCAAAAGCACTCGGGGTCTCTCAAGGCTGGTCTGGGTTTCCAATTGTCTGATGAAATATTAGAAACAACACCTTTCTTAATGAATGCTGGAGATCTGGGAGATAAAATAACTTGAAATGTGAGACTGGTGTCAGCAGACAGTTTATACGGTAATCAGCATGGGGGCGGTTGGGGTGTCCACAGAGCTGCCAGCTCACAGCAGCCCCACAATTCTGAACACCACACAGCCTGAACCCCTCTTTTAGCACTTAGCATAAGGCAGTATACTCCCAGCTCTCGAACAAACTATTACACACTTCACATCTTCCAGCACCTTACTTACTGTCTCTGCTGAGACACACTCATTCAGCACCAGCTCTAGGGCCTGGGACAAAGCTGATCTGGCCAGCCTTCATGTAAAGATAAACCAGGCGTGTATCAAGTTCAGGAGACCTTTATGATCAGTCATACTGGAATCAAGATCATCTCTCCCAGCCTGCCTCTGTTTAGGATGGAGGAAAGAGATTCACACAAGCCTAACAAACACATTTGTTCGTTGATGATCTGCCAGCCCCTCTTCACAGAAAGAACACATAAAGTTTCCCTAGTCCCAAACTGCTTAAGGGCCAGTGAGAGAGACAAAGGACCATGTGATCAATGTGGTTTCTCTTCCTTTGCCTTAGGCAAATCCAGTGTTTTAAGTTCTACCACTGTATCTGTCTTGCCCTCTGAACCTCTCAGCAGAAATACTTTTTCCCCTAACAGATGCAACCAATGTCTCTTTAAAGCAAAGACATAAAATGAAGAGCTCTCGTGTCACATGCCCCCTTCTGATATCTGCATACCTCAAATTCCTCAATAATCAGTTGCCAGCCCCAACTCTTGACTCCAGCCAGCCTTCCTACCTAGAAAGTGAGAGCTTCCCGACCCTCTTTCTCAGCCCTGGCTCACTATCTGAGAGAAGCTTCACTGACCCTTACGGAATGCATCCCCACTGGAGCCTAGGGTTCCCTCCTGCACAGGCCAGCACCTGGCACTCAACTCTGACTACTAGGTATTCTCACTGCCTATCTGGCTGGACGTTTCTTGGTGAAGATGCAGTAATGCACACCTACACAGAACCTGCACTGGCTGGCAGGTGGGTGGATGGGCAATAAGGAGGAAAGTGGGTTAAAAAGATAAAAGTGGAGAAGGGGCCCAGGCACAAAAATTGGGTGGGATCTGGGCCCCCTCTTCAGCAAAAAACTGAAGAAGGCAATTGATCCAAGAAAAAGAATGAGATAGGTGATAACTATGACAGATAGGTAGATAGATAGATAGATAGATAGATAGATAGATAGATAGATAGATAGATAGATAGATAGGCAGACAGATGATAGATAGATATAGATAAGATAGGTGATAGATTGGATGGATGGATGGATGGATGGATGGATGGATGGATGGATGGATGGATGGATGGATGGAGTAACAAAGAACAGGAACTGGGGAGAGGGTGAAGTGATATTTGCCATTTTGTGAAATGTTTATTTTTTTCCTGCCTATCAAAGGCAGCCACCAAAGACCAAAACTCTATAAATCTCCCCCACACTTGTAAAACTTTTATGTAAATCTTTTAAACTAAGCTACCTGGTAATAAAACTTTTGCTTAAACAAAATATCTCCTCAGTTACACCCACCACCGCTGCCTATTATCTGATGGCCTGAAGCAGCCAACCAACTACCTTTTCCTTCATTTCTTCTCAATTCTTTTAAAGCTAGCCAATCATGAGAGACACTGGGGTTAGGCCCAGCCAACAGAGAAAAAACACAGTCACTACCCACGTTAGATTAAAGAACAAGTGTGTCCCAGTGTGAGCTTTAGACTAGTTTGGGTTGTGGTGTGACCTTTTCACAAAAAAGAAACTACAGTACCAAGCTACTTTTTGTTTGTTTGTTTGTTTGTTTGTTTGTTTTTGCTTGCTTGTGTATCCCTTTGTGTGACACTAGACACTAAAGTTATCTTTTTTTTCTTCTCAAAATCATGAAAGTATGAGAAGGCCTGAATTCAGATCCTCAGAACCCATGAGAGGCTGGTCTCTATAATAGCATCTACAACCTCGACTGCTCCAGTGAGGAGCAGACAGGTAGGCCTGGTCTCACTGGACAGCCAGTTCAGCCCAGTCAGACTCTGATAATTAATAAAACCATCTGTGGCACATGGTATTTAAAGAAAAGGCAAAAACAAAGGGACAGGCTAGCTCCTTCACCCAGCCTGACCCTTGTACTTCATCAGTTCCCTAGGACACTCACCTACCTGTCAAGTGGGGGAGACACTGGCTTGCAGCATCACAGCAGAAAAGGGTGATGTATTGGGAAAGCCCCTGAGACCTGAAAGAGCTACAACCCAGACTCCGACAAGAAGATCCCAACAGCCCAACGGGCTAAGCTGGAAGCTGCTACGATTGAGAAAAACTCAAACTGAAAACACTTGTTCATGGTTTTAAAACAAAGGGAGGACCTGTTTCTCTGGAAAACAGGCTACATTTGCCCAATGGGTTCCAGGTCTCCCACAATCAAGCTGGCCTTGATTTTATTTCAGTTTTGAAGACAATCTGCTTTCATTGTGTGTGTATGTGTGTTTGCCTACATGTACATAACTGTGTCTGACTAGCACGGAAAGACAGTATCATATTCCTAGAACTGGAGTTACAGGCAAAGTTGTGAGCCACCATGTGTCTGCTGGGATTGAGCCCAAGTCCTCCTCAAAAGCAGCAAGTGCACCAACTGCTGAGCCATCTCTCCAGCCCTCACCAGGCCTGTCTTGAGAAGGGCCCAAGGATATGTTCCCCTTAATTATCCAGTATACTGAGCACTTGTCCAGTTCTTCCTTCCAAAGACCCAGAAAACCACCATATGTTAAAGATATAATTCCATAGACCTGCATGAGAATTGAAACCAAGAGTGATTTTTTTCCTCCCAGACTAGGAACTTGAAACATTTTTTATATCAAGGTGAAGGAGACACTTTCTCTGCTACTCAGCACATAGTAAATCCTCTCCTGCCTACAATGGCACCATCTGTCCACGCAGCACATTACTGGTCACATTCGTGGATCTCCTGGCTTGCTTTGTGTGCTCTCAAAAAACAAACAAACAAAACCACTTTTAACAAGGCATGATGAGTGTATACCTAGTTCATAAACTTCACTGAACTGTGCCAAACTGAATGAGTCGGTATTTTACAGTTAAAACAAAACAAACAGTTATGGAAGTCACCACTGGATTGGTGTCTCTGCCCTGTCTCCCCAGTGCTTCTGAAGATTCAGTCTGTGCATATTCATGGAGGAATGCTCTAGCCTGACTGCCCAGCAAGAACCAAAACAGACACTTCTTAAATGATAACAGGCCCTAAGCAAGCAGTATAGGTATACCTTTCTTCAGAAGCAGCAATGGTTAGCCTTGAACCTGGCAGCACAGCAAGGGTTCTCATACATTAATATTCTCCCCCCCATCCCTCCCTCCCTCTCTCCCTCTCTTTCCCTCCCCCATCCCTCCCTCCCTCCCTCTCTCTCTCTCCCTCCCTTTCTCCCTCTCTCTCTGGCATTTTATCTAACCGAGGATAATTATTAACTATTAGCAATAATTACCACATTGTATAAATAAATTGCATTACAGAAAGAGTTGCCCTCTTCCAAAGTTGGCATTAACAAAGAAAAAAGCTAAAATTCCCAAAGTCTCCTTAAGTCCAGTCCATCTTTCTTTGCCATCTAATAAAACACTTTTTATTTCCTTTCATGGGTTTAAACTTCACTAAAAGGCAAATTGTCTGAGGGCATGCTGCTGAGACAACAGGACTCTGTGTGTGCTTAAATAATCCCCTGTTCCAGTTGACTGTTTTCTATCTTTCTGAATAGACACTGCACAGAATCGAGAATCAGAAATGGTCCTGTGATCTCCCTAATTGCTTCCACAGACAAGGCCAAAATGGGTAAAAATGTTTAAAAGACACAACTGATTCCAACCCTAAATGTTCCTCCAGGAGTTCCCAGCCTTCTCTCCTACCTTCCCCTCCCCACCAGCCCTCACACCCTAGGGCTGGGCTGGGATTCAAATGGCAGACAGGCTGCACTCCAGACAAGACCCATCTCTGCCCAGTAAAGGCCAGAACTTGGAAGAGGAAGGCCAGGAAGTTGAAGACAACGTGTTCTGAGGCACCCATCCTCTCACTACCCTGAAGGTGACCCAAAGTCCAATCCAAAACCGAGCGTTCCGGAGCAGCTGGATGGCAAAGGACTTCCATACAGCAAACAGGCTCCTTACAAACCACATGTGGTTTCACAATACACATATGCACTGCAGCAAAGGCAGGGAAGAAAACACCTACCCAGTCCTGGATCCGACATATCTCAATATAGCCAAGGTCTTGCTGGATTATACCAGAATTCCACAATTTTTTTACATTAAATCTGCAAAAAAAAATATCCAGGTCCCATTAATCAAAAGATTGGGCTGACAAGTCCATGTGAAAGCTAATGTCTCATCAGGAACAGAATGAAGTCCAAAGTCCCCATGGGTGTGACATCGGACAGAGAGCCACCAACTCAGGAAGCCAATGCCATAGGCATCTCACTATGAGTAAGCCTGCTATTGATCATGGCCATTCAGTAGAAGAGGAGAAATTCCCTGCTCTTATATGTTTTAACAAACTGCATATTAGAGCATTTAAAACTTGTCTCTGCTGTTCAAAGAAAAATTTCCCTGCTCACAGTGTGGCTTCTGACATCCTGCCAAGTTTCAGACTCTAAAATATGAATGGGATTAAAAAGGATTAAGACAGAGTAAATGTATTAACAGCCCTTCTACTGCATGCATCTATCTTATTCAGGAGCCAATGGCCCACCAGGGAGAAGGAAGGGAGCTGAGCTCATGTAACACCTGCTCAACGGAAATGGCCAGGTCAGCAGTGAATGCTGGGCTTTCTCTAGGCACAGTCTGCCAAAGGCTTGCTCCTTGACACGTAATGAAAAAGTGCTCCACCACAGACTGTCAGGGCTGCAGGAGCCATCAGCAACCAGGGGCTTCCCAGTTCTACTTTATAATGGCAAGATACTCTTGATAAAGTATATGTTGAGGAAAAACCCAAACTAGATCAGAGGCAATTGGTAACAAGATTAGTAAGCTTTAATTTGAGAACTCCATGTTGATTTTGTTATGTTGAATCACCCTTGGGTGGTATTCCTCAGGTAGCATCCACCTTGGGGTTTCGGGATTTTTGGTTAATTTGGTTGGTTGGTTTTGCTTTGGTTTTGGTTTGAGGCAGCATCTCATTATCTAGTTCTGGTTGGCCTAGAAATTACCACAGAGAACAGGTTAGCCTCAAAGTCACAGAGACCCTTCAGCCTCTGCCTCCCAAGTGCTAATATTAAAAAGCATGCACTATCACACCCAGCCTGCCTTTTTTGACGCCGGGCACACCAAATAGGCTAACCTAGCTACTCATTGAAGCCTGCAAATTATCTGAACTCTGCCTCCCTGATGCTGGGATTACAAGTGTATGCCAGCACATTGGCCTTCAGGTGAGTGTTGGGTGTCCTAACTTAGACTTGCAAAGCAGGCTCTTTGCCAACTAAACTATTGTCCCAGTCCCTAAAACTCCAACTCTGTAGTATTTTGTTACAGAATATCCTCTGTCTATAAGACACTAAAAGTGAGATGACAACACATTCCCCCTGCTTCTGCATTTCATTTGGTTGCACTAGGTCAGTAAAATTCTGCTTCACAAGGATGAAACAGCAGAGTTATAATCCTGGAGATGTCATAGAAATACGTGAAATGGCAGAGTAGAGGAACAAACAAATAGAAGGCTGCCAACATTAAAATTTTACATAACAAAAATATACAAAGAATCAAATTAAAGATTTAATAGCATTCCTGAAACATCACAAAATAGTCCCTTGGAAAAGCTCTTATATGTGCACACTGTAATCTTAAACACCTTATGTGCAGAATTTAAGGGTGAATATTTCCTCATTCTTTGGAGTATATAATATAACCCCAATACAAATACAAAAGAAAAAAGGGAAGTTACAGACCCATCAGTTACATTATCACAGATTTGAACCTTTCAGAATAATGTTAGTAAGGAGAAATCTAGAAATGCCCAAAATCAACAGACTCACAACCAGTGTGATTTACCTCAGCAAAACATTGGTTGAAAATATTCATACCACTGATCACAGCATGAGAGAACTGAGAAAAGCCTGACGATCCTCACCTTAAACCAGCCTATAGGGATTTGTTTAGTGTTTATGGTGTTTCCCCTGTATCTTATATGGAGTTACAGACTGTATCTTACTGAGCCCCTGCTTCCTTGAGAGTGCCTGGCACACAGTATGCACCTGTAATGGGTATTACCGACTGCCAACTTGACAGGATCCAGAGCGACCCAGGAGACAAACCTCTGGGCATGTCTGTAGGGACTCTCTTTATAGGGTTGCTTAACTGGGACCCACTCTGAATGGGGGTTTAAGGAGCATCTTCCATCTCCTCTTCCTGCCTAAGGATACAATGTGCCCAGCTGCGTGTGCCACCATGCTTGTGAGGCACAGTAAACCTTTAAACTATCAGACCAAAGCCCCCTGCTTCAGTACATTGCCTTTGAGAGGTGTTTTGTCACAGCAGTAAGTAATACAGCGCCCAATAAATGCCTGTGGGCTAGGGTCAGATGCATAAAGAAAGGGCACAATAGCATGTGCTGTCATTTAATGCAGATTGTTAGCAGCTGGCCCAGGTGCATCCACAGGTAGCCCAGAATCAGTCGCTTTTTCCAGATAGATACTAATCTTAGGTTTTTGAAATATGGTTTCAGCTGACAAGGTAGTAACAGAAAAGTGATTTTACATTAGTCATGAGAACTTCCTCCCATCGTTTGCTACTAATAAACTCAAGTGGTTGGGCTTGTCAAAACCAAGCAAATTCAAGACTCTCTTCAAATGGTCATCACTTGGATTACTGAACACCTTCTTAACTAGGAGGGTAAAGGGAGGGTTTATAAGAGGCCCACAGGCTTGTGTTTAGAACAGGAGCTGGAAAGCGCCCAAAAACCTGGACACTACAGGACTGAAGAGTCTGAGATAGAAAGAGGCAAAGAGTATCAAAGAAATTGGGTAGAGGTGGTTGGCTGGTTGATGGCTAAGTCATGAGGCTGGAGGGCTGGAGTGGCACGGTTCACTAGGTGGCTGGGAACATAGCCTACCTCCCTTCTACAGAGGGTCTAAAGGCCTTCAAAGGAAGGCTATTCGTGTATGCCTGCAAATCCCCGTTCTAGTCCTGGATCTACATGTCCTTGTTTGGGCCACTGTTCTTTTGTCCTTCCTGCCTATGACTTTCACAAAACTGTTTACATACAATATGACAGTGTACTCTGCAGAGCACATAAAGACAGTTGTTTGGAACTGCCCTTCTTCAGTTTAACAAATAGCATGCTTGCTTCAATAGCACATGTACTATAACGTTTGACAATTAACCTGCTAACCCACAATAACAGCAAGAAACACCTGCATTTCTGAACAATATCCTGGGCGACCCGGAAATAACAATTAATGTTCTCAGAGGGTACAACCTGCAGGCTTTATCAGGGAGGCTTAATGCGGCCCACAGAACAACTCTCCAGGCTTCAAGGCATTGTTCAGCAATGGTGCCCATGTTGGGACCCAGAATACAAGCTTTGAGTTCAGGAGACCTCTCTTCCAAAGGTTCACTTAGCCCTTCCTGTCTGACTCCAAACCTGAGAAAGTAAGTGACCTTGGAGAATTTTTTCAATCACCTGAGAAAACAAAAGGTCACAGCTGGGGCAAAAAGAGTTGTGACATAAACAATTCTGTCTTTCTACAAGAGGGGACTGATCCAGACCTGTCTTTAAGAAGAGGGTCATGGTGAGAAGACTTTTCCCAACACCACTACTACCCAAATGCCCTATCCTGCCCTGATGTATATGAAGAGTTTTATTGTATGCATACATTTACACAGTTAATTCCTCAAGGGGACTAGCAAAACATGCAAATGTACTTCTTAATGATAGTGACATTCTAGAATAGAAATATAGAAAGTTCTATGTGGCAGGAAATTTTCACCAACCTCATAAGAAATCACAGTAGTCTTTCTACAAGACAGGGGATGCTTCTGGCTCCATTTCATAAACGGGGCTATACAGTACAAACACAGAAAAACCTGACTGAGGCCATGACCCTGCCTGCAGCTCTGAGTGGCAACATTCCTGATACAGCCTTCCTCCTTGAGGCATGACCCTCCCCTAACACCCCCACCCAAAGTGGGCTTTGCTCACTTAAGAATAAACACCCCGCACCCTCTCACCACAGCCACGGGCAGATAAGCCAGTGCCCTCACTTGAAGTCTTTTGGAACTCAGTGTGACAGAATCACGGGTTGGGGAAGCCCTACTGCCACCAGATGTTTGCCTGCAGGAATGGGACAGACCCTGCAGGGCTCCTGGATTGCTGGAAGTCACAGGAACAGGGTAAGGACTCAAGGATGGAGACATTGGCCACATGCCTAGGCAAGCAGGACTAGGTGACAGCTCCAGGAGGAAACTCCAGGACAAGAGAAGTGGTGTTCTCTACCTCAGCAACACATGCAGCCCACAGGCTCTCATAAAAGGTAAGACCAGTGTGCTCACTTCTGGTCTGGAAGCACAGTGGACATCCAGTCCATCCTGGTACACAGACTCACCTCTGAAGAGGACCACTAGACTCAGCTCTGGCCAAGAGACAAAGCAGAAATAATAAGCAACTAGGCAGAGTCTGCTATGTGCCCAGAACTTTAGGAAAGGCTCAATCAAGAGTCTGGGAAAGAGAAGCCACCCTAACATCTCCCTGAAGAGGCCACCTCTTACTACAGTAAGTGCTGAGAGGAAGAAAGGGGCACACTAGGAAGAGAGGGGAAACATAAGGCTTCTGAGGGTGAAGATGACAAATGCTTTGTTTGAAGGGGGCAGGGCTTGCTCCCAAGCCAATGAAAATCCACAGCGCCAATTGAAACTAAATTTTGCCCTTAATGGGGTAGAGTCAGGATGAGATGGCTGCTTTGTGGAAAAATGTGTTTTCCCACATCTCTCTTACGTGGTAACAGCTAACATGTGTTAACACAGCGCTGTTCTAAAAGAGCTTTAGGTGGGCTGTTCATTAACCTCACAATGTTTCTGGGGGGATGCTACAGCTCTCCTGAGTGTAGCTGGGGAAAGATCCTGGGACAGAGCAGTCTGCCTTTGAGTTCACTCACTCACATTTGCCATAAAAATCCTCCTCAGGCCTTGTAAACAGCAATGGGGGGAGGGGTAACACTCTTTATCACACAGGCCTTACAACAGATGCATCATCTCCATTTAAAAGTTCACTGACTAAATGTTTAACATATTTTAACTGAGTTGGGGCCAGCAAGATTGCCCACTAGTAAAGGAGTCTGCTGCCAACCCAGAAGACCTGAATTCAGTCCCCAAGTACAAGTGTCCTCTGCCCTCAAACACCCATGTTGTAACATGCACATGACCATGTGCCCTCCCTCATACAGGAATATACTCGATAAATAAATATAACCTTTCCTGGGGGTGATTCCTACTCTAGATAATGCAATGATTGCAATCAGAGACCTAAGTATATTCCACCAGAGTCCAACTTGGAGAACCCATCATTTTCCTGGGCTTAGATTAAGCTTAAAACTGTGATACTATAAAAGGTCTCACCCAGAAAAGATTAAGACTTCCTCATGCCTGCATAGTTGGCTCTTCACCCCACTTCAGGTAACTTTCTGCATTCTATATACTCATTCAGTCTAGCCCAGTGGCTTTCAACCTGTGGGTACCAACCCCTTTCACAGGGGTCGAATATCAGATATCCTCCATATCAGATATTTACATCACAATTCATAACAGCAGAAATACTACAGTTATGGAGGAGTAATGAAAATAATTTTATGGTTGAGGCTCACTACAACATGAAGAACTGTATTAAAGGGTCACAGAATTAGGAAAGTTGAGAACCACTGCTCTAGCCCCTCCTAAGACCACATAGCCATGAACAATTAGAATCCCATGCAGTTGACAGGAAGGTGCAGGAGGGAGTATCTGTGATATCAAGCAAGGGGTTGATGGGCCTTCGGCATTCCTGTCTCCTATGAAGGAAGGTCAACAGGCCCAATCTAGAGGAATGCTCACAAGTAGTCAGAGCTTCTTCTGATGATGACAGTAACAGTCAGGGTCAAAGGACAATCTATAACAGCAATAAAACCCGTAATTCCAGAATCTGGAAAGCTGACGCAGATAAAATTATCATGAGCTTGAAGTGAGCCTAGGCTACAAGAGAAACTCCCCAAAAAAATAAAAACTAAAAAATGTTGCTAAATTATTACCAGTGGAATCTGCAGGTGGTTACAGGGGCTGCTGATCCAAGGTATATCCTTTCACAATTAAAAAAATGAGATTTTATTTAACTCCAAGTAACTCACATTTTTGGATATAAATAAATGCCCTAAATAAAATGTCCATATGTTCCTGAAGATAACAGACACAGCAAGCTTAACGGCGCATGCCTTTGGTCACCAAGCTCAGAAGGCAGAGGTGGGTGGATCTCCGTAAGTTTGAGGCTAACTTGGCTTACATAGAGAGTTAGAAGGAAGCCAGGGCTACACAGAGGAGTCCTACCTCAAAAATAAAAGATAGCAGACAGCCCTCACTGCCACACAACCTCCTGACCAAAGATGGGGTAATACTAAAACTAAAAAAAGAGAGTGTGTTACCTGAATAAATGAAAAATGATAAATTCATCATAAATTACTAAAGCGAGGCACAGCAGCTGACGTGGCTGAAGACAACACATCGACTTTCCGCAGGAAGGAGACTGGATTTGCTAACATTCCCAGAAGCCAAGCACAAGAAGCCTCGACAAAGAACCCATATGCTACTTCTCCCCTTCACCCTGAGCAGAGGAAAGAAACATGTTGGCATACACACGGGCCCATACTGAGTACCTAATCCAGCTCTCCTGAAAAACACTAGATATATTTTAATGGCAACAGCATATAGAGAAGGGACCCTGGGACCTGATTACAGCTGGACGTTCCAGTAGTGATGATCCATTAGGTCACAAAGACAAAGGTAGGCATTTTCCCACATCACCATACTGGATTTTAAGATAAATCTATGGCATCAAGCCAGATGATTTGGGGCCATATGCCAAGTCAACATGTATCATCTGTGAACAGATGGAGTCTCCAGGAGAGTTTGGTACTGCACAATGTAGGTCAAGACCACAGCATATCCCACAAAATCAGTTACGTTAGTTACACAAAGCTTCGAGAGGGAGATGGAATGTTTCTTGGTCTGAAAACCTCACAGTATGTCATAGAAATGCCTGCACCACACTGCCTAAACTCTATTAAAAGGTTCAATCCCAAATGAGAAAGAAAATGCTATAACTGGATATTGTTATTGTCAATCATCTTGGATATGGAGAGAAAAACAGGCCATCTCAAGAAAAGGCAGAGTCTGACTCTGGGCAAGGCCTTAGTTGTTAACGTTTATTTTTATTGGGGGCTGGGGTAGCAGGCAGGCAGGCTGACAGACAGGTAGACGTGGGGTGTGCACAGAGGTTAGAAGAGGATGCTGGATCCCCGGTGCTAGATATACAGATGGTTCCGCAGTAACCAACAGAGATGGAATGAACTCAGGTCCTCTATTACAGTGGGAAGTGCTCTTAACCACTGAGCTCTCTCTCCAGTCCCAGGCAAAGTTTTTCTTATCCTACCCTTAGACCTGTGCCTGGAATAGAGATGGGAAAGAAGGAAGAAGGATCTCAGATCTCTGAAACCACTGGACAATGAAAGAGCCAGACCATCAGTTAAGAACTGAGAAAACACACGAGTAACAGCTAAGATCACTTAGAACATTAAGTAGATGCAGAAACTTTGCTAAAAATATACTCTTCTGGGTAAACTCCCTAGCTTATCAAAATGATTATGTATTAACAAAAGGGAGGAGGAGGGAAAGAGTCTCCTTTATTCTTCAACCCAAATTTCTTCTGGTCCAAATCATCTAATTACACCACAAGAGGAACCCCTCGGGTAAGTAGAGCAGCTTCATCTGATGTAACTGAAGAAGAAAATGAACACAGCTATGGTTGCCTCAGACCAGTGCTCACAGACATTCTGTCTGAAATATGAGCCCTCGCTTGTCTTGAATATACAGGGTGATCTTGAACAAGCTGCATACCTTCTGTAAGTCTCAGGTTCTTTACAGAATATATACAATACGCCTAATTCCTAAGGGCCCACAAAGCCCTGACTTTTTATGGTTTTATATTAGGGTTCTGAACTTCCCAGACAAAGGTCGTTTCAGACATTACACATACAAAAACGATAAAGGCTGACACAGGAGTCACAACGAAAAACTACCTATTAGTTGTCTTATAAAAGTAAATACTTGCTCCCTACAAATAAAGGCCACATTTTAACATGCCTTATTAATTCTTTGACAATTTTTATACAGTGTTTTTGATTCCCCACTTTTCATAATTCCTCCCAGATCCACCCCTTCCCAACTTTATGTCCTCTGAGGGTTTTAATAAACCCCCAGAATCCAATATATGTTGCCTCAGTGGTATAGGACCACTCACTGAAAGGTGGTCGTCTACCAGAGAAAGTTCACATTCTGATGTGATGGTCCTTTAAACTGTAATGTTTATCTTCCTAAGGATTACAGTCTGTCTGTCTGTCTATGTCCATGTCCCTCTTCACCATAGGGTCTCACTAGCCCTGGCTGGTCTTGAACACACAGAAAATCTACCTGCCTCTACTTCATGAGTACTGAAACTTTTCACAATCTCAAACCAGTGTTTGAGCAGTCCTGACATGGGCCTTTCTAGGCATGATGTGGCAGTTTGAATAAGAACAGCCCCTCACACTTATATATCTGAGATCCTAGTCATGGGGGGTGGCATTATCTGAAGCAATAAAAAGGACTAGGAGGCATGGCCTTGCTAGTATAGATTTGGCCTTATTGGAGGAAGTGTATCGCTGGGGGTGATACGATTCCATGCCCAATGTCTGTCTCTGTCTCTCTGTCTTTCTGTGTGTCTGTCTGTCTGCCTGTAGACACCAGATGTATCTCTCAACTACTGCCCCAGTGTGATGCACGCTCCCTACCGTGATGATAATGGACTGAGTGTCTGAAACTGTAAGCAAGCTCCTTAAATGCTTTCCTTCATAAGAGTCGCCTTGACCATAATGTCCCTTCATGGCAATAGAACAGTGATTACACTACAACACACTGCAGTGCTCACAAATACAATGTGCTACTGTTCCTGGCATACAGTGCATTCACTTGCAGAATGAACTTACATAATGACTTGTCTGAATCATCTATCAGGATTGTTTTAGAGAAAAAGCATTAATCAGAATAATGTGATGATGATGATGATGATGGTACTCAGTGCACTACAGGAATTGGCTTATTTAATTCTTTCAACTCTTCCCAGTTTTCTATCAAAGATTTTCAAAAATACCAGGAACAGGAACACAGTAATACTGAAATGTCTCCAGGTTAGAAATAAAATAGATTTCAGATCCCACAGCTCAGTGTGGAGACACACATACAGTCTTTTTAAAGCTCCACTGTTCTGAAAAGAGCAGCAGGAAGTTATAAAGGAGCAACTAAAATAAACATACAGTGTCATCTTGCAGACCAACTGGTCAGTCAGGAGAGGCAGGCAGTCCAAAGCCAAGGACCTAACATGCTTCATAACCCCTAGGAAAAGAACCTGCTACCCCCAGGATACAGCAGAAGAAAACAAAGCACCAGTGTACAGGCTGGAAATGACTCGGTACACAATAAATATACAAACTTTAACCAGTCACTGCCTCAGGTCTCAAAGACAGAACCTCAGTTTACCCATCAGACAAACATCTTAGTCCCCAACCTAAGGCTGCCATCTTAGGCCACCCTCACTTCCACAGTCACCTTTCCCTGAAACCTGCTCTGTCTTGGTCCTCCCAGATCTCTCCCAATGTGGCAAGCAGAGCTAATAGGTAGAGAAAGTTCCAAAACTCCAATGGGAAAATGTTAGAGATGGTGGAAACCAAGACACTGTTCCGACACAGTGTGTGACTTTCGGCACACAGGGACAGCACTTGCCCAAACCTGCAAGGCTAAAAGGTAGAAAGATTAGCCCTCTCCCAACATAGGGATGGTAAAACTCCTCAACCACACAGAAAAGAATTTTGCTCTGTCTACTTTACCAGTGCAGCCCTTTCCATAATCCCCTGGCTTGTCCCCACCAGTGCTTCTTAAACACTGTTAGCCTGGAAACCACCTGGTGATTCGATAAATGGTTAAGGCCTTCAAAAAGCTTTTGTTTATAATAAAATTATCACATTATCATAAATAATCATCTTATGAAAATTTATATTTTCCAATACAAAAAAAATAGCATAATGACAATATCAGATTTTTGCAATTCTCTTTCATGGCTTATTTATACTCAAGAAACAGCCAGAGTCTCACATCTGCCTCTTCACTCACTGTTTCTACCACGTTTGCTGGGTAGGTAAAGTATGAGGAAATTCTGGGCTCATACGTGTAGTCTGGTAAAGGGAGGACCTCTACAGGCTTTTTGGTAAATGCAGGTATTTTTCTTGTTGCTGCCCTGTAATTTAACAAGTAGCCCATTAGCTGTGTTGTGGAAACCAAGATTGCATCTATGAGCTTTTTATATGAAAATCCACCCTTCTCTGTCTCTCTTGAATTTTGAGTTTGGTGACTGATAAATTTACAAGTGCTTTTGTTTCTAGTGTGTCTGCTGTACTTTGAAACAGCTCTTTACCCTGCAAGACTCTGTCATCGAGCACTGGTTACCTGGAAAATACCTGCTAATCAAGATCCATGTTGGAGAGAACGAGACGTTGAAAGAACAGATGACCATCCTTCTGAAAGTATTTAGGATCTTGCAGGCTCCCCAAAGGGCCTCAGGAACCTGCAAGTTTCCCAGCACCACAAGTCCACCTGAAGAACTTTATGCCTACTGAATATAAGTGTTCGTTCACTTGTCCCACCAAGATGCCACTGGATGCCAGATGCTAGGAATTCAGCAGTGGCTAAAGCAAAGAGGGTTCTCAAACAGAGGCCAACTGCACACAAACAAATAAGCAGATGTACTCTTCCACATCAGGTGCTGAGTAGAACAAAGCAAACAAACAAACACCATAACCAGACTTGTGCACACAGGGGGTGTGGTTTCCTGAGAACCCAGATCAGCCAATCCGAGCCTTGCTAATTCAAAAGTTTCACAATAAAATATGGATTTTTTTTTATATTACCAAAATACTGTGGATGTGGCGGTAGAGCAGGGCAAACTGCCCCTAAAAGGGCTACAGCTCACTATGGAGGCTGTATTGTATGGAGGCCCTTCCAGTTCTGTAAGAGAGGTAGACCCCAGAATTCTCACTCAGAGGCCGTCCACCCCCAGGGATAAGCACTCTCTCTTCACTGACCAGCCCTCACTTCTGTAACCCAGGCACTACACAGCAGGCTCATACACACTAGCTGGCAGACACCACACAAGGGTGGATACTGTTTACCTACTTAACAGATGAGGAAACTAAACCTCAATGAACATAAGAATCCCAGTCACTGGGAGGCTGAGGCTGGAGGATCATAAGTTCAGGGACAGCCTCAGCTACAGAGTAAGAGTCTAAAAGAACAAAAGAAATGCACAGTTTACTCTAACACACAGACTTTTATCATTGTCTGGACCTTTACTATGTCTGCATGTGGGGGGACCCGAGTAGCCAACAGCCTGTGGAGCAACATACCTAAGTTTTATTGTGACCACTGTGATCCGTATCTTACCCACGACTCTACGTCTGAGAGGAAACCGAGCTGCAGTGGTCGGAAACTCAAAGAGAATGTGAAAGACTTTTACCAGAAATGGATGGAAGAGCAGGCCCAGGGCCTGACTGACCAAACTAGGGCTGTTTTTCTACAGCAATCCCTCCAGCTCCATTCCCTGCTCCTCTGCCTGGAGGGGCCATGATCCCACCTCCCCCCAGGTCTGCCAGGTCCTCCTCGGCCTAGCATGATGCCTGCACCCCACAAGGGAGGCCCTCCCACGATGCCAGTGATGGGTCCTCCTCCTCCTGGGATGATGCCACCCAAGGGAGGCCACATGCCCATGATGCCCAGAGCTCTAATGACGAGGCCTCCCGCCCACCCTATGACAGTGCCCACACAGCCTGACATGACCCGCCCAGACAGACAAGAGCAGAAGGGCTCTTCATCATTCTGTTCTTGTTTCACCAGGAGATCTTGGTGCTGCGCCTGAGTGTTCACTAGATGCAGGACAAGGAACTTCCTTCCTAACAGAGAGAATGCTTCTGGAGAGAGAAGTGATAGAAAAAAAGTGTGGTTTTTTTTTTTACTTACATTGTGAAATGTGAAAATAAAATTGTCAGCTCTTTTAGTTTTTTTAAGAAAAAAAAAACAAATTATTTCTCCATGTAAAGAGAAGGCAAGGAAAACAAAAACCAATAAAAGGGGTTGGGTCTGTCGCTCAATGGCAGGGCGCTTGCTAAGCATGTCTGGCTTGGGTTCAATCCTAGCACTACAGGGAGGGAGAGGGAGAACAGGGAGGGAGAAGGAAGGACATGGAGGGAAGTTGAAAGCCTCCTGCTCCTTATATCCAGCATGTCAAGCCCACAGAAGAGCAAAGAAAGACATGGGGCTGGTAGTTGTCAGTCACTGCTGTTTGGAGCTCTAAGCTCTGTGATTATTTATGGAGACCCTAAGGAGCAGGTCTAAGGAATAAGGGGAAAGTTCTCAGCTTCTAGTGCGACTGTTTTCACCAGCACCTGAGCCACGTGTGCCCAGAAAGAGTTGTCTCTGAGAATTCATCAAGTCACTGGCCAACACACAGCCCGGGACTCAATCAGATCACTGATTTGTTCCGAAAGAACAAAGCTTATCACTCTGCCCCTTTGAATCTCTCTGACAGATAGAAAAGCGAGCCTGGGGCACAGAAAAGCCACACCACCCAGATCTCCTAATGAAGCAGTGACAGGAGACACCAGCAATCTTGTCTTTCCTCTGGAGCCCTGACAGCAACCCAGTCCCAACCTCTCATTCCAAGAGCCTCCTGAACAGCAGCCATGCATCTGTGGTCACCAACCAACACACAAGCCAGTAGGGAAAGTCACTATTTAGAGAGGAAACTGCATATATAGCAACAGACTGAGCAGCCACCCAAAGTACATCCAGTCCCGAAACCTTGGCCAACCCCAAGCCCCACATGGTACTTCCTCTCCTCCCCATTCATTGTGCCAACTTGGTTCCCACCAAGATTTACAAAGAATTGGAAGCTCCCTTTTGCCTGACTGGCCGGTGCATTCCACTGACTCAGAGTGTTCTGGGCACCCGGAGAAGACACTGTTCATTTCCCCTGGGCTGAGAACTGGCCCACATCCGGATCTGACACCAGCAGGAGGGGGCACTTAGCCACCAAGCATGAGCAGATGAATGGAGAGCTATTTTTAATGTTCTGTTCCTGTCTTTATTCCAGAAGGCTTGGCACCTGTGCCAAAGTTGTTGTAAGTATGGTTTACAGACCACCCGCATCCAGCAGCACCTGGGCGTGGACATTCAGATGCAGGGGTCCCAAAGAATCAGAGAACAAATTTTTAGCAAGCTCCTTGGGTAATTTTTTTTCAGAACCATTTGAGAATCAGGAACAATCTGGGTCTATATTCATTCACACATCCAACATTTGCTGCAAGTCTTCCACATAATGAAGCAGACATACAAAAGTAAATGTCACTTGCTCATTACCTTCAGGCCTAGAGAAAACAACACAGTGTGATGTGCTAGAAATCACGAGAACTTGACAATAGGAGAGATAAGTTGCCTACAGGACTAGGACAACTTTACCAAAGAGAGAAGCTTGATGTTGGGACCAAGAACAACCATTCCTTACCTTGGCTGGCTTTAGCACTGCCTTTAGCTTAACCAAAGCCAAGTCCAATCTGTCCTCATCTAACCTAGTGACCTCCTAATTTCTCACAGGTGCTGATAAATGTTTGATAGATACATAGAAAACGAAAATTTTAGCAGAATGCTTGCCTAGCACAGGTAAAGCCCTGAATAAGACTTCCAGAAACATACTATCTATCCATCCATCTATCCATCATCTATCCATCTATCCATCCATTTATTCATCATCTATCCATCTATCCATCCATCTATCCATCCATCTATCCATCTATCCATCCATCTATCCATCCATCCATCCTTCTATCCATCCATCTATCCATCCATCCATCCTTCTATCCATCCATCTGTCCATCCATCTATCCATCCATCTATCTATCCATCTATCTATCCATCCATCTATCTATTCATCTATCTATCTATCTATCTCTCAGTGTAATTTTTAAGAAGATAAATAGTAATAAAAGCCTGAAGCTGATTCCAAATAGGAACTAGCACTGGTAATTGTGTCCATCAACACCTCTAGTTCCTCTCATGCACAAGAGGCTGCCTCTTTAAAATTTCTTATACAATTAGGCTCTGGTTTTCTAAGGGCTGTATGTATATTGAAGAAATATACCCTTGCTTCATCTTAGTATCTTTTCACAATGAACTCAGAGATACTGATCCCCAGAAGCAGGCATGAGACAGGAGGGAAGCTGACCTCCCAGCCTTCTCCTTACTCAGGGCTCACAATCAGCCGTCCTAAAGGCAGCAAAGAAGTATCAACGCCAGCCAGAAAGAGACAGCTCCAACTTCTTAGGTCATAACAAACACACCCTTGAGAAGCCGCAGCTGGTGGGAGACAGCCTCCTCGGAGCCTCTCTAGATATTTCTTTCTTTCAGTTTTTTCTATAGAACACAGTTGCCCACTCCCCTCATCCTTACCCAGCCAGAAATGGAATTCTGAACTTCACCATCAGCCTATTTATACTTTGCTGTGCCAGCAAATGCCAGCATCTTGCCGCAAGATTAGCACTGGACCCTGAACCAGCTGGGTAATAGGTTCCCTCTGAGATTAATCTTATACATCACACTCTAGCAATGCCCCCACTAGAATACCAACATCAAGACAAGAAGTCCCATCAGAAAAGAAAACTCCCATTGTGCATTTCCTATAAAATGTCTTTTGGTTCTGCCCGTCTCTCCCTGTCCATCCACACTCTCATCTACCCTGGATGTCAATCCCTGGAGTCAACAACTATTTCTGTTGAGAGTTGTACAGTCAATAATCTAACCTTTGCAGGCCACAGGCAAATCAAATGAGTAACTACGGCTGTGTTCCGATAAAACTTTATGAACACTGGTGGTTGAATTTCATATAATTTCACATGTCACAATATACATTCTTTGGATTTTGTTGCAATCATTTAAAAATCTGAAAACTACTCCCAGTTCAGGGCTTTACAGAAAAAAGTAGAAAGAACTGCTGACAGGGTTTAGGAGGTGCTTAGGAGATGCTTGCCGCCAAACCTAACCACTTGAATTCAATACTCAGGACCTACATGATAGAAGAACAGAACTACAAACCGTCATCTATTTGATTTCTACAAACTGTCATCAGATTTCCAAATACTTATTATTACATGTGCACAGAGAAACACACATACAGGCATACACCCTCTCTCCCCCTCCCGCTGCCCCTTCCCCTCCCCCCAATGCAATTCTTTCAAGAAAAGAAATAATAAAAGCCTGCAACTTCAGTCCAGTTTTGCTATGTAATCTCACTTAACTATCTTGGAAAATGCTGCATTCAAATTAAGGTTGCAATTCTATCCCAAACGCTGTAACTATGACATAGAAGAGCAAGCAATCTTTTTAAAGAAAAAAAGTTCTTTTCTTCAAATCATAAAATTGCTTTCTTTTAAATATTTCTTAATTTTTTCTGGAATTGCACTGGTTATATTTGACTTTTATAAAGAGGCAGATGTATCTGAAATCCCTCTCTCCTTCCTTTAGAAGAACTTTAAAATAGACCTCCAAAAAACTCCTAAATGCAACCGCCACAAGGTCCTCCATTGATGCCAACTCCTATAGGCTTCAGTAGCCAGGACTTCTGTGCCAAGACGGCTTTGAAGTCAACTCTTTGAAGTGGGCTGCTTTGTCAATGCTAAAAGCAGTTAAAATAGAAGTTAAAAGATGGGGAAAGACAGAAACACAAGCATGAAAAAGGGGGAAAAAAAACCATTTGCCCTTTGCCATGACTGTGCTGGTAAACCTTATTCACTATCAGCAAAACTTTATGTTCAAAGCACTATGCTAGGGCCTGCTGGAGAAATAAAGGACCAACTGTAACAGACCTGTAAGGTAACAGCAAAGGTGAACTCCCATTATGGAGACAGAAGAGATCAGGTGCTGAGCAAGAATCTGCTGCCACCATCAATACCGTCCCTCTCATCTCCTGCAAGTTGGGCATCTACTTTCTCATTTCATGAGGCTCTGGGAACATGACCCACACACCCACATCATTCCTTAGATAAGTGGGTGGCAGAATTTAAACCACATCAAGTCTCCATTCTCTTCCCTCACAGTAGATTCAGTATGAGAAGAATATACCTGGGTTGGGGCAGGGGGAAACCTTGAGAGGTTTCATGGATAAGACAGCCTTCAAAATGCAGACAGGATAACCACTGGGAAAGGAGGCTATCCATGTGAAAGCAAAAACGTCTGGTCGCACAGAAAAAACTCTGAGCCAGCTAGCTCAACTTGGCTGTGTTTAGGGTATAACGGCAGAAAAGCGGGTCAAGGCACAAGACACAGAACGCCAAGGTTGAACATAACACAAAACAGCACCCACCGAGAACAGGTAAAGGCATATGCCATATCAACAAAACAAAACAACTTCTTAATAACTGGGGAGAAACATTAAGAAGCTACAGTATGAACTGGTACAAAGTCGTGTGCCTTTAATCCCAGCACAGAGGAGGCAGAGACAAGTGGATCTCAGTGAGTTTGAGACCAGCCTGATCTACAAAGTGAGCTTCAGGACTACACAGAGAAACTCCCATTTGGGGGTAGGTCAGGGAGGCATATGCTGGAGGGTTAACAGAGTGGAAGGCACCTGTGGCCGGCCAGACTGTGTGGTTCCTGTCTCACAGGATGAGAAGAGACGTCAGGCATGGCCCACACCTTTTATCTCAGTACTCTGGAGGCAGAGGCAGGTGGATCTCAGCGAGTTCAAGGCCTGCCAGGTCTATATAGTTCTAGGAGAATCAGCACTACAAATCCAGACCCTGTCTTATTTAAAAAAGAAAAGAAAGAAGAAAAGAAAAAGAGAAGAGAAGGGAGTTGTTTAAAATATCACTGCTTACTTGTACTGACCAACAAAATGCTAGAAATTTAAGCTCTCAGCTATCCACTGCATCCTTCTGAAGCTAACACCCAGCATGAAAAGCTCGCCTTGGTCCTCTATTTGCAGCAGAAACTTTAACTTGACCATGGTCTGTCGGCCACCACTCCTCCCTCACTGCACCTCCGTGACCTGCACGCAACACCTGACCTGCTTACTGAAATAACTCCAAAAATTACCTAACAAAGACGTGATACATGTTAGAGAACATCAAACATGAAAGTCACAGACATCAATAGGAGAGAATGGCCTCCAGGCAAAGGTTCAGTCTCTATGGCAGTCACAATGACCTTGAACCCCATGACTTCACCCAAACCACATGATGCAGTGACTGAATCTTTTTCAGCTTTCCCAGATCCCCTCTTGGTTACAAGGACAAGGAAGCTGAATTAATTTTAGACTAATATACTCAAAGTTTGCCTACATTGCCAGGATCGCAGAGTGGGTATGGAGAGATTTGGTACCACCAAAACGATGCCAGTTTACATAATGTATTGCTGAGAATCCAAAGTGTATGTTAGTTTAGGTCATATGCTGGGTAATTAGAAACTTGAGCATGAAATTTCTTATCAAGTGAAAGGATCTAAATATACCCATGAACAAATTAGTCCAATGTTCCAAATAGCAAAGACAGCTGAAATCATTATTTCTGGAAGAAAAAAAAAAAAAACTTAGAACACAGAACAATGGAAATATTCAAGTTCATAAAGACCTTAAACACTTTTATGAAGTTTTTTTAATTTTTAGAAATTTTTATCTAAATTTTTAAGACATAATTTAATGTCTGAAGTAGAATTTTGCCACATGAAATATATTAAAACTCCTAGAAGCTAGCTTAAATATTCTACCCAAGGGGGTAACACTCGTCTGCAAGCCCAGAATCAGAGGTGGGAACAGGTAGATCTTAAGCTTGAAACCAGCCTACAAATAAGGCACAGGACACAGAATGTAAGGAAAAACAGTCTTGAAAACTGAAATATAATACTAGAACATTTTCAGCATGAAGCTGATATGGAGGAAACAGTAAGGCCAGCACTTCAGCAGATGAAGGCCAGGAGCTTAACACCAGGCCGAGCTAATCATAAATAAACAAGTCAACAGAAAATACAAGAAAAAACGTTTAGACATGCTGTACTGGCTGGTTTTGTGTCAACTTGACACAAGCTGGAGTTATCACAGAGAAAGGAACTTCCCTTGAGGAAATGCCTCCATGAGATCCAGCTGTAAGGCATTTTCTCAATTGGTGATCAAGATGGGGAGGGCCCACTGTGAGCTGGTATTCTTGGATTGTATAGGAAAGCAATCCAGGAAGCAGCATCCCTCCATGGCCTCTGCATCAGCTCCTGCCCTGTGTGGGTTCCAGTCCTGACTTCCTCTGGTGATGAACAGCAATGTGGAAGTGTGAGCTAAATAAACCCTTTCCTCCTCAACTTGCTTCTTGATCATGATGTTTGTGCAGGAATAAAAACCCTGACTGAGACCCATGTATAATTACATGGGTTTTACACATACACACACACACACACACACACACACACACACACACACACACACGATTTTATACATAAATATGCATGTGTTTATGACAAGTGCACATGCACATGGAAGCCTGAGGGTGGTGTTGGGTTTCTTCTTTTATTGATGTCCACTCTTAATTTGTGTGTGAGGAGGGTTGTATCATATGTATTCCCATGTGTAGGTGTGTGCAACAAGTGTGCATATGGAGACCAGGGGTCAGCATTTGTGTCTTCCTCTATTACTTTCCACACTGGTTTTTAGAACAGTATTTCTCACTGAAACTAGAGCTGAACTGGATGGCCATCCAACCCCATGGACCCTTCTGCCCCCACCTCCAAGTGCTGGGATCTCTCTCTCTCTCTCTCTCTCTCTCTCTCTCTCTCTCTCTCTCTGTCTCTCTCTGTCTCTCTCTCTCTCACACACACACACACACACACACACACACCGCCTGGCTTGGCTCCCTCCCTCTCGAACCTGCATTCATCCTGGGAATCAGAACTCAGGTCCTCATACTTACACTACAAGCACTGTGCTCACTGAGCTATCTCTCCAGTCCCTGGATAAAATAATTTATTTTTTAAATGATTTATCCATCATGCAAGGGAAGAAAAAAAAAAACAAGAGAAAATAAACTAAAAAGTAACAAGAAGTTGAAACTGAACATGTCTTTTTCCAATTTGGAAGGAAATTTTCATAGGAAAGGAGAATTGGGAAAGGATCTTTTCACTGTTAAGGGTAAAAGTCTGTACATTTTCAGGTTATAGTGACTCACTCATAATTAAGAAGACATGGTGATAAACAACTTTAATGTCAGCACCTGGGAGGCGGAGGCAGCTCTCTGTAAGTTCAAGGTCAGCCTGTTCCACATAGTGAAATCCCGGGCCACAAAGACTGCATGACAGTGAGACCCTGCAAAAAGAGGTGGAAAAGGCAACAGCAGCTACCGCCACCTCCATGACCAAAGAGCATGACCCATCACACTAACGCCAACAGTAAACCCTTTACCTTTGCACTTCACATACATGTCCTCTCTCTCAATCTTACGAATAAAACAACCAAGATATGTGGCTCATGAGAAAAATACAAGGCTAGGATAATGGGTGGGGGATGAGTGGGCTGCCCTGTAAGACTTGCTAAAGAAGGTAACTACCACAGAAGCACCATTTCCAAAGATGCCAGGAGTGTGACCAGAGGTGGGATCCCCACACAAATCTGGGGTTGTTTCCTCAGCCTCCAGAGTACTGGGATTAGGGCCCTGACCCAGACACATGGAGAACCGAGTGCATAGCTGAAGAGGTGGCTTGATCTTAATTGTCAGTCTGATGGGATTTAGAATACCTTGAAACAAATCTCTAACCCAAGTATTTATAGATTGAAATAGATAGTTGTCAACTTCATGTCTTAAGTTATCCTGCGTCTCAGCAGTGTGGGTAAAGAGCTTGCCAGGCAATCCCAAGAACCTGACTTCAGATCCCCAGCGCCCACAGCACAATGACAAATTCTGTAATCCTAGTATCAAGGAGACTGAGAGCAAAGGCAGCTGGAGCCGGCTGCCACCAGTCTAGCCAGTTGCTGAGCTCCTGTCTCAAAATAATAATAATGCTGATGGTGGTGATGTAGAGTCAACTGAGGAAGATACTATCAGCCTCTGCCTTCCACATGCACCTAGCACACACACACACACACTCACACACATACACACACACACATCTAATATATGCACATATACTACACATAAAGAACAGTTCCCTGCAATGCAAAGCAGATGAGAAAGGCTGTCTATCCCTTCTTTTATTGTGCATGCAGTGCAGTGTGGTTCTAATGAACTATAATTATACAATCCCGGGTAAATCAAATCCTCTACCTCTCTGAAGATGGGAAACCATACTCTTCTACAGCAATGAGAGCAGTCATGGAGATGCTTAGGAATGGAATTTTCTTGTTTAAAAATCCTATCATCAGTCATAGCAAAATCAAAACCCCCTGGGAGCCCCTCATGTAAAGGTATTGCTGAAGTGAATTAATGTATACCTGCCAAGGGAAGGAAAGAAAGCAAAGCACAGGACCTGGTCCACCTGCACTGTGCCTGAGTTCAATGCCCAAATCCACTGTTCAGTCAGTGAGCTGTGGTCCCTGGTACCATTCCTTACCACACTCTGGGGATCCAATGATGTAAGAAGATGGATTTTCCATCCCATGTCAACTGCAAATATTTATCAGATGTTCAATCAAATATATGGCACTTTTTCCACCCCTGAAGGAATGACTTAGGGAAGAGGAAGTGGCTAAGAGGTGTGTGCTCTCCAGTGTGGTAGACAAATACTACTGTTTGTATATTCTGAGACGATCGGACACATTATTTCTTCACTTGTGATAGCTGACTCTCATTCTAACACTTGACTTTCATGTGAGAATCTATAAAAACTGAGATGCAATCATGTTCATCAGATATAAGTCCACCATCTGTATCTTTGAATGCCAACTTAGCATCATTGATGCTGACCTCACTCCACAGTCAAGGAGAGTGTCCTGCCATCCAGCTGCGCTGTACATCACCAGGCAATAAGCGTCCCTCTCGCCGACACATGGATTACCTATCAGCACACCTGTTGTCACAGCCAAGTAGATGGCAAGAGGTGAAAGCAGATGTATGTCTTAGTCCCAACAGTCACCTCCTTTGCACCAGCTAGACTGATCCCAGAATTAAGTTCAAAGCTCACTCTCTCTCCAGAACTGACCTAAGATTCTCTCTCCATGGGGCAGATCTGGACCATAAAGGAGCCTACAATAAAACAGCAACTGTTGGAAAAACACCAGACTTAGCAAGGCAGAGTCCATGTCTTGTTTAATTTTCAGAAAAGACACAGGAGAGTGGAGCTTTCTTGTTCTTCATTCCATTAAGGAGGCTTAGCCAACATTCCTTCAGAAGAGACATACTAATACTGGATTCAATGCAAGGCTCTGAGATCCTCTGCCTGGGAAAATCTAATGTAGATGCAGGCTAAATGGTTTCTCATCACTTCTGAAGTCCAAGCTCCAACAGAACAAAGTGTGTCTATCCATGTCTTTTTATTTTTAACATTTCTTTAAAAATTATTTGTGTGTGTGTGTGTATGTGTGTGTGTGTGCACACGCACGCCCAAAGAGTACAGAACAGTGTATCAGATCATCCAGAGCTGGAACTACAGGAGGCTATGGACCATCCAACATGCTTGCTAGGAACCAAACTCCATCATTAATCTTAACCAATGAGCCATTCATCCAGCCTCTCATCTGGGCCTCACATGATCTCAGAACTTGAGCAGTATTGCAAACAAATAAACCAACCAACCAAAATTTAAGAGGAATAAAAGGTTCATAATGGCTAAAGAAGCCCATTTGTCCAACTAATAGTGAAGTAACCAGAGTAGCCACAGTTAACATGGGTACCTCAGCCATGCCACCTCTCCACGTGAGGAGTGAGTGCTGAACGGCTGTGTGCGTCACACTGTCTCAGCTTCTTATACTGGGCACTCGGTGTTTAATGATCTTTTGAGGATGCCCAGTCAGCTTACTGGCAGACTGCTCACACTGAGCTGGAATAAGGTTTCCCAGGCCATGCATTCTTAGAAGCTCAGCATGTGCAGAGGCCCCTGGCCACAGAGGCTCCTGAGGGCTTGCATCTTTTCAGTTCTGCTCTATCTGCACCCTAGCTGCATGTCCTCATCGTGCAGGCCTCTCCGACTCCTCCTACTTTCCTGCTTATTTGGATGGAAACTAAAACAACTGTGCCTTTTGGACTAATCTTTTTAAAGTGAATAGAAAGACTCTTCCCTTAGAACAACATCAACACATGGCTTGGGTGGGAGGGATGGTCTGTTCCTGCTGCTTCTTTGGGTTTCTTTTCCTTGTAACTGCCCTGTTCCCTGGCTTGATACCTGCTGATGTGTGGCCAGTCAGATCCAGAACTAAGGGACCTTAGAAGAGGTCCTTCTCTTTCCATCTCCACGGAAATTCACATACTTTAGAGCCACTGGCTATAAGCTGAAACTTTCCTTCCGGGCTGTAGAGAGTGAAAGTGAGTCTGGCAGTCTACAGTAGCACTGAAAGCTGGGCTTTCCAAGCACAAGCTGCAGGCTTGCAGTGAGGAAGTCATTAGTGCCCCCACTGGCAAATGCTCTGCTTTCCTTCCCTTCCCCCCATTGTCTGCAGACCAGGGAAGAAGCTTCCAGGCTGGAGGCTCTGTAATTGCTCTGGGGATGGGGCAGTGTCAACAACGGAAGGTCTCCTCTCTAAGAGGCTTCCTAATCAGGTGAAGTCTCTGAGAGTCCCTCTACTTCCTTCTTTTCTGTATCCCCACCACAGGTTTTAGATGATCCAAAGTGAAACCAAAGATCGTCATTCTTCTGTCTTTGCATAAAGTCAATTCCCCTTTCACCGAGGCCCTGGCAGGTGCCCACAAAAGCCATTTAATTGTGACGTATTTAGCCGTTTCATTGCAGCCCTGCAAGGTGCCCACAACTGCTCAGGATACTGTCAACAACAGGACCAGAGAACTCCTGGGAAACCAGCCCCCCATCTAGCTTGGGAAACAGAAAAGTCTGAGTTCAGATCCAGACTCATCCCTTGCAACTATTTTCCTCCCACAGACTTAATGCCTGAGGCACTGCCCCACTACATCCAAGGCAGTGTAGATTTGTATGTACATAAGATTTAAGAGAAGGAACCTTGTTAGCAGTGGGGCCCATCTCAGAGAGGGGAGCAGGCATTCTCACATCCTGCTTTTCCTGCAAAGTATAGTGTGTGTGTGTGTGTGTGTGTGTGTGTGTGTGTGTGTGTGTGTGTGTGTGTCAGTGTCAGGAATGATCAGTTTAGTAAGGTACAGAATACCAGGATTCTGGAGGTCAACTGCCCAGGCAAATCCCATTTGGCAAAACCATGGTTCTGAAAAGGTGACTTGGTGTCAAAGAAACTAGTGCACAGCACTAAGGAGATAGAGAACATGTATCATAACAGATTGTAACAGGCTCTACAAGCAGGATCACAGCAACTCAGAAACATGTGTAAAAGGTTCTGAAATACAAGTGATACGTAGTTACAAAAAGAAGAGAAGAAGACTGTCAGATGTCTCTGATACAAATCCGCATCAGAGCAGAGATCTGATAAGTAGGACCCCAGATATCAGGCAGAGACAAGAAGACAGGGTAGAACACGAGAGTCCTGGGAAGAATCCATGTTGAGAGCTCAGGACTTATGGAAAACTAAATCATAGTGTAGCTTGGGGAGAGAAGGGAGCAGGTCTAAGGTCTGCTAAGACTGGGGAAAGTTTCTGCCATGTCCGCCTTCCACATTGAGAGCCAGGCACTATTCCCACTTTCTAAGGTAACCCAACGCTAAAAGGGAAAAAAAAAAAAAAAAAAACAGGAAAGGGACAAGGCCCAAGCTGGAAGTCTTGGCTAACACTGTCTCCTTTAACTTCCAAAAAGTTACACACAAGAGAAAAAGGACCCACACACCTCACAGTGGTGTAAGACAATACTGGTATGAAAGGGAAAGCCATGGACTTTGATTCCTGATTTGAACAGAAAACAGGTCCCACAGCTGGAAGTGGTTTGAGGGAAGACGTGAGAAGACAGTTATTGGTTTAGTTTAGTTTGTTAACAGTTTAGACTTATTTATTGTATGAGTGTAAGTTTTTCATATGCATATATATACAAGAGCACCACATGCACACCTAATGCCCTCAGGTCAAAAGAGAGCATCAGATCCCTAAGGCAGGAGTTACAGACAGTTGTAAGTCACCATGTGGGTGCTGAGAATCTGACCTGTGTCCTCTGTAAGAAAGTTAGAACCCATAACATCTGGGCCAACTCTGCAGTCCAAGAAGATGGCTTTTAAGATACCTTCCCAACTGAAACCAAGCATAAAACACCCACTTAGAAGCTAGCCTTTCACAGAGCAAAACCTAGTAGATATACATGTATGTGTGTACGGATGGATGGATGTATCGATGTAGATATAAATATATCAAAACTAGAGCCAGAGTGTGAGCTCTTCTTTAAAGCATGCACAGAAGCTGAGACGGTTTTTCCAACAAGCACCAGATTCTCACTTCATAGGCAAACAGAAGCCTCTGGGTAAAATAAACAGAAGGGAGAAAGTTCCCATCACATAAACCAGGGGAACCTCCTCTCTGCAGACCAAGCTCTGACCTTTATGTGAACTCAAAATAACTGGCTCATGATTTCACAAATCGAGAGGAATGGCAAGCATTTTGAATGATGCTAAAAAATCTTTATTTTTCCTCTGGCTTTCTGTTGGGAAGCCAAATGTATCTGTCATATAAAAAACAGCTAAAAACACACAATGTCCTTCCATCAGAACCAGGAGGGCACCACCCTCCAGGACGCTGTCACTGGATATGTGAAAACATAATATTCAGTGGGAAGTGAGCAAAAGATGCCAAGTTCCCTTAATCCAACAAATAGGTCCTGAACACCTACTATGTGCCAGTCACTGTTTCAGAGTGGTGTATGCGACAGTCGGGATGGTCCCTACATTCCTATGGGACTAACTATTCCTGAGCTGAACTTTTTGAAAAGGACATCAGTTTCTCTTCACTGCAGAACCTCATCTGTTCCCATAAGTATGTTTCTGTCTGGTTCCTATTTCTGCATATCTGGAAGCTGGGAATACAGGCCAATTCCAGTGGCCCTATAACCATCCGGCTGCAGAGAGCAAGCCTGTATCCCAGCTCTAGGTCAGGTGCTCCTATTGGCAGCGGGCAGGGAAGGTGTGAAGTGGGTAAATGTGTAAGAAACAAAGATGCCAGAGAGTCAATCAGTCTATCATTCCTGCTTATACCCTGTATACAGCCCGATAACCTGTGTTCACGTGCCAGAACAGGGTCGCATGCACTCCTAGCATGAATGACAATTAGGAAAGAGGCTTGAGTCAGGTAAGAGACTGGGAGATAGAGTTCAGGGACAGTGGTGTTTCAGTAATGTCCACTGTGGAGACAGAGGCAAGACAAAGACCCCAGTGCCAGCCTGGGCAGCAAGTAGCCAATGCCTCTGAGGCTCCCTAAAGAGGCCATAACCACCCAGGCCTCAAAAACCCATTCACCATTCATTCTCCTGAAAGTGGGGATGAGGAAGAGGCTGAGGGCCTGTTCTCTTTTTGATGGCTTGTGGTGCTCTGCCTCTGGGTCTTTTGTTTTGTTTTCTTTTGTTTTGTTAATGATTTTTTTTTTCTAAAAGAAATGGTTAGAGTGTTAGTCCTTCTAAAACACCCATCCGCCCAAGATCCAGACTTACTAAAATTGACCGGAGCCACTACAAGAAGCTGCCATCACCTCGCTGGCTTCTGACTTCTGCCGTTCTGGATCTTTCCACGTCTGTGGTGGGCAAAGCAAACGTCGGCTCGAGAATGTCCTGGCCTATGTTGTTGTTTGTGTGGCAACATAAGCTTGGATTATTTTAACTTAAAATGAATGGTTTCTGATCCTGTACGGTGTGAAGATATAGTGCCTCTGTCTTTGCAGAATGCTGGTTCACTAGACAAGAAAGAAGGTTCTGCTGCAGTTCCTTTCAGGCTTTGAAAGGGGCTTCTGTACAATGAATCCAAAAATACAGCTGCATTCAAATGATTCATTCGTTGAAGTCTCAGTAACCACAGAGCCCACTTCCACAGGCACCAGACACATTCATGCAGGTAAATACTCATACAAATAAGATAAAAATAAATACATCATTCTTTAAAAATCTACTTCATAGGGACTAGAGAGATGGCTCAGCAGTTAAACACAGTAACTGCTTTCAGTAGGGACCCAGGCTCAGTTCCCCGCACCCACATCAGGTGGCTCACAACTGCACATAACTACAGTTGCTGGGAATCCAATGCCCTCCGCTGGCCTCCGCACATGTATAAATTCAGAGATCATACACATAAATAAAAAATTTTTAATCTACCTTGCAGACCTGGGACTCTTTGTTGGCTTAATTACACTGTAGAGATAATTCAAAAAGCAAGATGGGATGTTGGCCGTCTAGGTTGGTAGAGCACTTCCTTCAGATGCGTGAAGCCCTGGGTCCAGTCCCCAGCATCATATCAACTGAGAGAATGCCTGTATTTCTAACATTTAGGTGGATATAGGAGAGTCAGAAGTTCAAGGTCAGCCTGAGGTCAGCCTGGCTACATGACACCCCTTTAAAAAGGAGAAGAAGAAAAAGAAGAAGAGGAAGAGGAGGAACAACAACACTGTTTAGGAGCCAAAATCTTATCTACCAAGGGAGTCTTAAAACTTCTTCCACAGAGCAGGTTTTCCAGGATCCCCTGTCCCTAAAGAACCCCATTAACTATGCTCAAAGCTTCCTGAAAGCCCCAATCAAATGACATTTTTATTCTTATAAGAACAGGGCTTGAGCCAATGAAACAGAAGGAATAGAGGTTGAGTTCATAGGGACACAAGCTCTAAGAGCAGGCACAGCAGGCATGCAACATTGTAGTAACACAGCCTTACCCTAGTGAACTGTCCTTTCTCTGCCTGATCCCTAAAAGGGAAGTATTAACAGGAGCTACCTATTGATTAGGAAGAGCCATGCCAGTGAACACCTCCTTATCACTCAGAATAATAGGCTAGATTGTTCTTGCTCCAGCCCACACACACAGATCACAACCCCCAAAATCAACCATAGGGTTTTACTCCTGACCTCTGTGTATCAGATGCTGTCGCTGAGGCTGGAGACAGATAACGAAGCAGGCAAGCTTCCTCCCTGTGCAACCTGTCTCCTCACTTAGAAAGGGGCAACACTTGTATAACAGCGATCAATGCTTTGGGTAAAAACAGATCAGGGTTAAGGATCGATCAGGAATTCAAGGGAGCTGCAGTACATGGGTGCTCAGGACGGGTTATGCCCACACAAACCCTTTGCAATCTAAAGCTGAAATGTACCAAAACACCTGCTATCACCAAGTGCTCCAGCTTGCCTCAAACCTGCTGAGGACACCTACCTCCACCTACAGTGGACAACATCTAACACACGGCTTAACTGATGATAAAGTACTGGCCATCTCATCTGGCTGGATGGGAGCTATGGGCCACTGCTCTATCCAGCAATGCAGAAAGTCTTCAACTTCATTTTGCTAAACTGGGAAAAGATCACAATCCAGAGCGCAGTTTCCCCTGAATGTGTATCACCTTTACACCATCATAAAAACACCCTAAGTTGGAAGCTGGTAAGATGGCTCAGTGGGTTAAGGCACTCACAGCCAAGCCTGATGACCTGAGTTCTATGCTCAGGACCCACACGGTGGAAGGACAGAATTGACTGTCCACAGGCCGTAACCTTTACCTCCATACATGGCTCATGAAAATGCACGCGCGTGCGCGTGTATACACACACACACACACACAATAATTTTCTTATTTCTAAACTGAAACCAGATGGGGTAGCACATTCTTGCAATCCCAGCACTTCCGGGATAGAAGCAGAAGAATCAGTAGTTCAAGAACTACTCCAGTGGCAGCAAGTTTGAGGCCAGCCAGGACTACATGAAACCCTGTCTCAAAGCCCCTCCTTCCACCAAAAAAAAAAAAAAAAAAAAAAAACTAAGTTGAGGACTAACTATACTTTGGGAGGAAGTTAGACACTGAGGAGACTGAAAAGATCCAGGGGGTAGTGGGGCCACTGGCACCATTCAGAGCAAGTAAGACAGGAAGTAAGGGCAACACTGACAGACTATATCAGGCTTTGTAAGGAACTTTCTCCCTGAGGGAAAAAAAGGATCATGGAGGGTTAGCTCAGGGAAAGAATAAGTGATTCAATTTCAGTTTCTAAGAAGGGTATTCTGGTTGCCTGTGGAACAGATACAAGAGAGTCTGTGGCAAATGTAGATAGGACAATGAAGTGGCTATCAAGACTAGAAGTGACAATGACTTGGACCCAAGCAGTAGCCAAGAGGTATGAGAAGCAGTCAAGTCCTGCGTTCACTTTGTTGCTCAAGCCCACAGACAGGTAGGTGGGCTGGATACAGGTCTCACAGGACAGGCTTCAAGGAGGACTCCACAGCTTTTCAGATGAACAGCTGGAAGAATGGAATGGTCAGAAACTGATGGGGAAACAAGCCAACAGTATGAACTGTGTTTCTGTTCTCAAGGGAGAGAACCAACCCTCCTTTACACCACTGGCAGCTTCTGGTTTCCAGATACAACGATTTTCCCACAAAAATCCCACCTTCTACGTGTTCCATTTTCCCAGAGAGCAAGAATGTGTTATCTCCTCTGTGAGCATCTACTGGTTACTATCCATACCACTACCAACCCCAACCTCTACCCACAACTGCTGGGTACATATACTTAACCTCAGATTCACATCTAAGCCACACCCTTCATATGAGCAGCTAGCAGTAATAAAGATAGTGTTTAGTCTCTCCTTTTTTTTAAGACTGTGCCACTCGGGTGGTTGAGAAATGGAGGTGCTGTTCAAACTCCAACAATAAGCACCTCAAAAACACTGAAAATAACATCTACCTTGACTTTTATAACTCTTTGGGACCTCATACTCACCTCCCTAGTCAATCAACAAATGAGGCCCAAGCACCTACTAGACAACAAAGTCTGAGGGTGGTGGAGGATCATAAATTTATTTGATGGTTTAATACTTCATGGTTGGTCACACCATGAGGAGATGACATGCAACTGGGACAGCCAGATATCCTGATTCTAAAGGCCCTGCTCTGTTTCTGTTCATTAGCCAGGCAACGGCGGACAAGTTAGTTAGCCTCTCTGTGCCTGCACTGCATTATCGATAAAGAAGGGGTTATGGCGTCATTTCCTTCCTTGGGTTATTACGAGGATTAAATATGCTAATTAATACATAGTACTTGGAAGAACAGCTGACACACTGGAAGCACTCAACAACTGTCATTGCCAGGACTGTCACCGTTGCTACCATACCCAACTGCTGCTCTAATAAGTAGGATAAAAGCTACCATTATCAAATTACTTTGTAGCAAGAACTGTACACTGAGTACCTTACAGGGAATCGTGCACTAAAACCTTGTAACTGGGAGTTTTGTTCTGCCTTTTTGAATCCAGGAATATGAAGCTCAGAGAGCAAGACTTTAGCAAGAGCTCACACAGCTCACCAACAAATGTCAAAGTCAGGATTTGACCTTGCATTTTATCAATTAATTATATACAATAAAATGAACATGTGTGCTTCTACCTGTTATTCACATGTTAAAATTACACACAGAATTGAGGGCACCTCCCAACACACAATGCTCCCTTTGAGGCACTTTAGCCCCGAAGTGCACAGTGGGAGAGTTCCCCACTGATGGTTACCTTATTCTCTGTGCGCAGTACCAATCACTCCAAACCACATCCTATTCCCACCACAACCCAAAAACCCACTTCCTCCACAGAACACATCCCAGGAAGCAAAAGTCAACATTAGGCCCTGGCGTCTCCAAGAACACCTTGAATATTGATCTATGTGTGCCAGCTAGTAACTGAGCTGGAAAAACAGACTTGCAAAGCCTGGCAAGGGATCAGAGTGCCTGGCACATCTTCAATACTTCTGGCTAGTCCCAGCATTAGCAGAGCTAAGCCAAGCAGAGTCCTGGAAAACCCCCAGGCCAATGCCGGGACCAGAGATAAGAGAGTCACAGTAGTGTTTCCTAGACTAGAGCCTGAGGCCTGCATGTGGAAGGGCAGGCAGGCATTTGTGCACCGGCCTGCCTGGCAAGCTAGCTTCCTTGAAGCAGAGCGCCTGTTGGCTCCTCTGAAAACTCTCAGTATGGTATGGTGCTCTTCCTCACATGTCAGTCACAAGACCTGTCCTTAAGCCCTCCCAGACCAGAATTGATCAGGATGATCACATTAGCATGGGTAGAAGGGAAAAGAACAGAGGACAAAAGCAAGCAAAAGGGTAGAATATGCTTGCCTAGAAGACCTGGCAGAAGATCTGGGTCTTTGATACATGAAGAAAAAATACTGTTTCATGCTCAGCAATCTCACCCAAGCAAAAACATAGTCCATATTATTCCAGAAACGCACCTTGGTGTATGTTGAGTCCCTATGCACCAGCTCCATAGTGGGGTATGGACAGAGATAGATCTAATCCAATCTATTCCCTTCCTTTCATCCTCCCAATCACCTTGTGAGACACCAGAGGCGATCTGACTTTACCAGTGAAGAAATTCACATTCAGGGTTGTTAACTTGTTCCGGTGTGAAACCAACTCCATGGTAATACAGAATCAGAAGTCTGAGTCAGAACTCCCACTTCACACTTTTCATGAAAAGGCATCAGCAAGGGTAACATCAGGAGACCCAGCGTACGCAGCAAGACCACAGAGATGCAGACATTCAGGACTGAAAATGATACCAAAGTTAGAAGATGGTGTCTGGGCAGGTCTTCCAACATCTGTAAGTCTGTCTTCGCCTGAGATAAGAGCCCATTTAAATCAGGCAATACAGAGTATGTGGCATGTGATTTCAATACAGGTCAATTCCCAAAGTGCAAGGTGTTAGTGCAACTGAAGCTCACAGAGCAAGACAGAAAGCCTGCTACCCGAATGTTTGCTGAAGCACCACCATCATCATCCTCATCCATTTCACCATCCGGAAGCTCACTTCTGAGAGCTCTCGATGTCCTGCCGCACTCACTGTGGTCTTGGCCATGTGACTATCCTTAAAAGACAAGGAAGTGATGCTCAGATGAGTGTCTGCCTCAAAGCCAGAGGGGTAGAAGGATGCACTCCCGAGGAGTGTAACTCCAGAATGCATGCTCAAGATGCCAGCGAAGAAGCTTCTCCTGACCTCTAACCTCAAAAAGTTTAGCTGTTTGATCCCAGATGATAAAATTAGCAAGAGGTCACACTACCAGGCAAACTTGCTCCCACTTCCTCCTGGCTGCTTCCTAAAATCACAGTTTCTTCAAAGTTACTGCTTCCTATAGTGTGTCTCCATCCCAGAACTTTACGCACTGAGACTGCAGCTGGGGAGACAGTTTTAAGCACTTTCTTAGCCACATCACTGGCCTCAATCCACACAAGGACAATAGAGCCCTCAGAAGGTCTCCTGGCATTAAATGTCCAATGGGGTATAAAAATCATCACTTAAGAACTACACAGGAAAAAAGGTTTAATCCAGCAACATAGCTGATCGGGCAAGAGATCATAGCCAAAGACCTTCTAGATCTGTGTAATTCAGCTGGGATGCAGAAACACCTTGGGCACAGTTCTCGTTTCCTCTCAGCATCCGAGGAAGTAAACGCAACACATACAGAGGGGTTTGTAATTGAGTGACATATTTGAAGGTGGCGGAAGCTGTGGATGAAAGTGTGCCTGGTTGGAGGAAGGAAGCGGACCCTCGAGGTGTGTTCTTAAGGGTATGTCTTGTCCCTGGTCTCTTTTTCTGTTTGTCTTTCTGCTTCTGAGCCCTGGGAGGCAAGCAGCCTCCTCTGACATGCCTCTCAGAGCCATGACATTGTGCCTGACCTTATGCTTAGAGCAATGGGCTGAACTGTGAGACAAAGGAAACCTATGGACTAAGCTGGTTTGCTCAGTTTGTCACAACGATCAAAGTTGACTAGTCCCTATTTGGGATTGAGCTGCAGTGAACATTGGCATACACATATCAGCTGTATTAATTAAAAAAACTACACAGGAACCCAAGACAGAGCAGAACAATGAACAGGAACTGGGCCTTAAATTCCAGTCCTATTATGCGGCCCATGAGCTAACTCCTGCTCATGACCCTCACGGGGCCTCTGTGAAAAGCTGAGACTAGTTACACCAAGCCCTGAGCTCAGGGCTGCCTCACTGAAATACAAGAACCATAAAGATTCAGGTCATCAGCTGAGTCTCACCTCACAATGCCCTGAAAGTCACTGGGGGAAACGGGAGCATGTTTTTCCACTTTTGCAGGTTAACACAGTCATCAGGAAAAAACGTCTTCCATACTTCCTTATGTATGGGATTGGAAATATTAGAATTAAATAACTTCCTCTAGGTCAAAAAAGATCTCAAGTAGCTTGACCTGAAAATCAAATGTAAGACTCCTCCAGCTCTCGATTGGGTCAGAACACTCCCCATAGAGCACTGACACTCAAGCACAGTGCATGCTTATGTGTATACACGCCCACATATGCACACTCATGGCAGCCCTGCATACCTAACCTTTTATGAAAACGGCATGCTCAAAATTATAAAATGCAGTTATAAGTAAATTAAAAATTTTTACTAAAAATATGTTCTAGATTACTAGCTACTAACTAGTGGGTATTTTTTTTAAGTTACTGATAAGAGAAACCATTCATGGTAGGCACCCAAAAAATCATTTATGTCATATGATCATTTCAGGAATACTATACAATCATGTCTATGATGTGCACTGGGGATAAAACCCTAAGAAATACAGCAAGAACATGGACAGTGTTCATCTACAGATTGTAGATTAGGACATTTTCATCTCCCCATGAACATCTTTGTTTTCTAGGTTTGTTATCTTTTTTTTTTTTTTTTTTGGTTTATGCAACTTTACTGAAGAAAAATAAATCAATTACTAGGAGAGCTATTAGTTGATCACTCATTCATCAACAACTCACACCATTGATTCAGTGCTGTATTGAAGTATTGGAAGACAGATTAACTAACAGCTCCAAGCCTCCTAACAATCTAAATGAAAATGACAAAATGTTTTTGAACAGGTCATTCCTTTATTGACACGCATAAAACATCACATTTTCTGTCCTACTGATGTTATAATTCAATACCAATTCTCCAGCCACATCAGTCATGAGCATTACGTATACAGTGCAGCCTCAGATCTCTGGCAGTGGAAGGCTAGACAAGAGTGGATGCTGCTAGGACAATGCTTCCTTCGCTGTGTCAGCTGAGCATCCATCCCGCCTAGGACGGCTTCTTCAGCACGTTAGAGCAGTGAGGACGGGTTTAGCCTCATAACCAAGTTAAGAGTGAAGACATTAGCCACATAATACACATGCCCCAGTTTTAAAAAAAAAAAAAATTCTTGGGCAACTGTTCTCTTGTAATTACTTTACAGTTTCTAAAAGCAGTTCTCATCCAAAGCTGGAAGAACTTACATCTTCTCAGATGAGCATGTGAATGAATGGAGGGAAGTAAACAAAAATTAAAATTAAAAAGATGAGGTCTGATAGGGGAGCAGCCGGATAAGAAAATCAAAAAAGGAACAGTAGTTTAACGTTTATTCCAGCTATAATGCAGGTTACTCTGACTTTAAGGTAGCATCACGTGGCAAACTTCTGAGCCCACTCCCGGGATATTCTGTTGTACTTATCTGTCTGTGTTAGAGATCCGTGCCACCTCTGGCACTAGGGGGTCATCCAGGTTTGGATCACATAGCAGTGAAAAAAATGGATAAAAGAACTTTAGAAACAGTTAAAGCAGGAGACACTGTGGTCTTAGAATATCAAGACAAATGCTGCCATTACTGTTAATGTTTGGATGATAAATTCTTGTTGTAAACGCCTTAGGTGGTTAGAAGGTAGTCTGTAGGAAAATGAACTGTCAAAAGGAATACACCACCTTGCTATGGGCTGTCACTAGATTCCATAATGTGGCTTGTCAGTGAAGCATGTCATCTCCAACTGGACTTGCAGAACATTGTGCTGGAAGGTCACAGGCCAAATCACTAAGTTCCTTATTAATCGGTTTCAGCGCCATAGTCTGTGCTTTCCACCCTGCTCCTCACTATCCCTATGTGTACTCACACCGGCTCTGCCAGACACAGGCACTTGTGATGTGCCTCATGGCCGGCTTACCAGAGCTCCACTGTTTATCTTTAACAACCACTGAGGAGGCAAGGAAAGCCTTGTGGGTAGGTGAAGGTGAATCCCAGTTCAGTTCCACCTAAGGTGACCTTGGGCCAGGTACTTACCTCTTCCCAGTTAACAGCCCAACAGGAGCAAGAGCCCTAGATGGCAGCTATTCCTATTAGGCTCTGGGAAAAGCAAAAACACAGGTACCACAGAATCCAAGACGGCATCAGTTAATTGGCCATTTCCCTGCAGCAGCTGTGGTACACTGAGGAGAAGACAAAAATGTTCACCAGGTACCCCAGCAAGATCCGTTAGACTTACCAAGATTCACGGGAGAGCTGAGAGCAGGGAGGCATCCTCTAAAATGGCTGCTTGCTACAGAAGAGAGCACACCTCACCCTATTCAGACCTAACCAGACTACTCTGCCTCACTAAACTGAGCAAATGCGCTTATCAAAAAGAAATAAGTTCTCTGCTTTTACTGCTGTATATGACGCTTTTATAAATTACATTTTCATGACACCGTCTTGAAGCCTCCAACGTTTAATTAACTTTACAAATAAATGCTCAAAGGTTCAAAAACAGCCCAGTAGGTACATAGCAGGCACTGGGGCATGTGTGGGCCAACGTGGGCCCTAAAGGAACTCGGGTAAAAGGAATCACCATCATATGCCACTGTGTATCCGAAGCCTCAGAAAATACACTGCCGCAAGTGAGCCCTAGAGTAAACGGGGGCATCTCTGAGACAACAGCATGACTGATTCCTGCATCTGCCATCCTGTTGAATGTCGCCAAGTGTGGTGACTGAATGTGTAGGTTTGACAAGGAGATGTGAAATTTCTTCTACTTAATTCTGCCCTAAGCCTAAAAGTGCTCTTAGAAGTAAACTTAGCTCAGCACATTGGCACACAACTGAAATGTCAACACTTGGTAAATGGAGGCAGAAGAGCCAAAATCAGGTCAGTCACAGAGTCAGCTTGAAGCCACTCTGGGCTACATGATATCCTACTTCAATAATAAAAATAAGGTCTGGGAAGACAGTCATCTATAAAGTGCTTGAAGCCTGAGTTCTCACCACACTGTGACTGTAACGTAACACTGAAAAGGCAGAGACAGGAGGACCTGAGGCTTGATGGCCAGCTAATCCAGCAGGTTAGCAAATCCTGAGTTCACTGAGATATAAGGTAGAAAGAGATACAGAGGATACACCGACCTCACTGCTGTACACATACACACATATACCAAAGCACAAGACAGTAAACTTAATCGAGAAAACAACCATAGTTGATAAAACACAGCCATCGACCTCACTGCCGTACACATACACACATATACCAAAGCACAAGACAGTAAACTTAATCGAGAAAGCAACCATAGTTGATAAAACACAGCAGGCTTTATCAGCTCTGTGTACAAAAACCAACATACTTCTGTGACATGCCACAAAACCACATTCACAAGACGGCAGAGGTTATAGAACCAGAAAAGCAGGCTTGCCGGGGTGCTCACTCCAGAAAGCACAGGAATGTTTTCAGCTCACTGTACATTTTCTTAGTGTCAGAGACTCAAAGACCTTCCAGCTTTCAGTTGGCTCTTCAACAAAAAGCACTTTTATTCACAAAGCTTTGGTAAAGCTAAGCTATGATTTTTTTTTCTCTGCAAATTCCCAGAAAGGAAATATTTAAAGGGAGCTTCACAGATGAGGCCTCCAAAGGCAGGCTCTGCTGCAATTTAATTTTTATTCTGAAAGGCCATCCACACATATGGTCCATGTCAAGCTGCCATTTCCCATAGAGCCCTATAGTCAAAATAACAGGTCTTCCAGGTTTCTTAAGCCAGTCTCTGTGTCAAATGCACCCAGCCTGTCTCCATTCACTGTATAACCCAGTGTGGAGTCTGACACGGTTGGCCATAAGTCAGTGCTGAACCACTGGGCATATCTGGCAATGTCTGCAAACACTCTGGTTACTACAATTGGGCAGGGTAGAAAAGGGGTGCTTCTGATGCCATTAGCATCCTGCCGTGCATAAAACATCCCCCAAAACAAAGCACTACCTCCTACCAAACATTACCAGTGCGGGTGTGAGCCCTACCGAAATGCAAGGCTCTGAAATAAAGCTGTTGACTGTGAACATCAGTGAAAGTTTACTCTAAGCAATGGATGTTCTTTGGGAGAAAGTGGAGCCTCTCCAACTACCCAGGCAATGATTGACTTTATTGAGTTTTTTGAATGTTTTGTTTTGGGTTTTTTTTTTTTTTTTTTTTTTTTTTGGTTGTTTGGTTCTGTTTGAGGCGGGTGTCACAGGGAGACAACCAACTGTCATGTGAGGATGCCAATACGTAAGTCACATGTATATGTGCAAAGCACAAGATATCAGCATCCTCTGCCATCCACTGTCTTTCTAGTGACAGGGCCTCTTCACTGAAAGGGGAGCTTGCATTTTAGCTGTGCTGGCTGAGCAGTGAGCTCTCATGATCAACCTGTCTCTGCCACCAGAGCTGGGACTACGGTTCACAGGGCTATCCCAGCTTTTTGTGGGGGTCCTAGAAATCTAGGCTCAGGTCGTGATGCTTGAAGAGCAAGTTCTGTTACCAACTGAGCCATGTCTCCTGCCCAAAGGTACATATTTTTTGTTAGTTTTATTTTATAGTTGAAGAAACACTGAATGGAGAAGGAGGGCCAGGCATTCAAAGTGAGTGTGCATACTTACATGTATTGCCACACATACACTACACAAACACACAACACACATTTCTCCAACCAAAAAAAACAAAAAGTTCCTCCAATGATATGGCTCAGTTGGTAAAGGCACATGCCCAAGGAAAGAGAAGTAGGTGAGACCCTAAACCCCTTCAACACATCTGCTAGGTTACATGGACAATGATGTCCACAGCATCCCCCAAGAAAACCACTAATGACTAGAACCCCATCGAACTGGCAATAGCCAATCCAGAAAGCTCAGAACCCCACAAAAGCCCCATGAGAAGTGCATACATACTACATGAACAGGGGAAAGCCTGGCTGAGTCACCCTCCTGGGTCCCCCTCATGCTCATGTGCAGTGGAGGAATTTCCACATGTCCATTTTCTACAAACTTGATCAGGATTCTAAAGTAATACGTTAAGGATGGAAACACATGTGAGAAGTTTATTTTAAAATCCTCTTGTGTCTTTATATGTGTTTTGTTGGAGGCAGGTGCGGTGCTTAAGATCAAACCCAAAACCAAGCACTCTACCTCTGAGCTGTGTTACCAGCACCTACATCTCACTACCCAGCCCAGGCTGGCCTTTAACTCAAGAGTCTCAGAACCCTGAATGCTAGGATATCTGCAGGCATGTTTAGTTTTATAAACTTTTACCCAAATTGAAATGTATATGAAGATAGTCAAACACATTTCATCAGATGGAATCCTGCCTCAGATCACAAATAACACAGGTTCTCCTCAGTCCAGATTACAAGCTCAGACATGCACTGCCCTTGGCTTGTTAAAAACATCAGTTGTGTTTGTGGTGCTGGGAATTAAACCTAGTGCATCACACACGCTAGGCAAACACTCCACTACTGAGGGCACCACCCACCACAGCCCCTACCTACCGATTTATTTACTTCTTGTGTGTGTGTGTGTGTGTGTGTGTGTGTGTGTGTACCAGAGTTCTGCATTGGGTGTCTTCTTCAGTTACTCCCTAACTTTTTAAACATGTTTTCTTTATGTGTATGTTTTGACTATAGGTATATATGAGCACCATATGCACACAGTGCCAGAAGAAGGTGTCAGAACCTCTAGGACTGAGTGACAGGTGGTTGTCAGCTGCCCAGGTATTCTGGGAACTAATCTGAGCCCTCTGTAAGAGCAGCAAATGCTCTTGATTGCTAAGCCGTTTCTCCAGCCTATCCCCCACTTAATGTCTGAGACAGGGTCTCTCACTGAACCTGGACCTCATCAGTGGCTAGACTGGTTGGCCATCAAGCTCCAGGAGTCTGCTGTGTCCTCTGTCTCAGCACTGGGCTAGAGACATATCATATATGGCTTTTTAGGTAGGTGCTGAGGGTCCTGACTCAGGTCTTTACACTCCAAAGCAAGCACAATTGGTGAACTGAACAACTGTTTCAGAGCCATTGGCCCCTGTTTTGCTTTCTGTTTTGAGATAGAGTCTTGATAAATCACTCACACTAGTCTTGCACTTGCTCTGTCTTCTACACTTTCACACCTCAGCATCCTGAGCAGCTGGGGTTAAAGGCTTCACCACCAGGCCAGGTCCAACTTTTTCCAAAGTGTGCTCTCGAGCTCACAGAGGAAGCCCTCGATTTCTGAGAGCAGAGAGCCTGTCACTCTTGTCCACTAAGGCCAGTGTGAGGCCAGAGCTCAGCACACAGTAGACTCCATAATTCCCTGGGATGAATAAATGAATGAATGTGACCCTTGGAACAAGGAGCTCAGTCGTCCATTTCTTCAAATATAAGACAGAGACATTACTCAGCTCTCAGCATGAGGATTGGATGAGCCAGTAGATGGGCCATGGCAGCCCTAGGCCTCCACACAGTGCCGCCTGAGCAGAGCTCAAGTGAGACCAGGAAGAAAACAAAGAGGTTGTACTAGACATGCATGTTATCTGCATGTTCCTCCTACTCACGCCACGAAGCCATTCCTTCACCTCTGCTGAAGGGAGCTGAGCAGGGCTGTGGTCTGCAGAAAGGAGCTGATGAGAAAACCAGGGCCACAGCAAGTCACCACCTCACTTAGGTGCTCTAAGCAAGTCTCCTCTGTCCCCATCACACTTGAGGATGAAGAGGAGGGAAGCCAAGGAAAAAGGAGCAAATCCAATCCGAATAAGAAAGATCCCTAAGAGCTGCAGTCAATTTGAGGAGGCAGCCCCATGTTTTCACTTGGACCAGGAGATGAGAGTAAAGAGAAGCCTGCCACCAGTTTCCATGCACAAAGAATAAACAGACGTACATCTCAGAAGACGCACTGATCACTGTACAGTCCAGTTCATAGCATGGTTTGTGTGGGCAGAAAAGACACTTCAGTGAAGAAGCAGTTCAAAGCCAACTCTGCCAGGAACACAGCTCCCAAAGTTTCTCTGGGATCTCTTTTCACTGGCTGAAAAAACAGACTCTGAGGACTTCCAGACCAAAACCAGTCAATCTGTAACAGGTATAACACCAAAATACAGGTTAACCCTCTGTCTTAGTCAGGGGTTTAACTGGGTTTAATAGTTTCTATTCCTGCACAAAACATCATGACCAAGAAGCAAGTTGGGGAGGAAAGGGTTTATTCAGCTTACACTTCCACATTGCTGTTCACAACTAAAGGGAATCAGGACTGGAACTCAAGCAGGTCAGGCGCTGATGCAGAGGCCATGGAGGGATGTCACTTACTGGCTTGCTTCCCCTGGTTTGCTCAGCCTGCTTTCTTATAGAACCCAGGTCTACCAGCCCAGGGATGGCACCATCCACAGTGGGCTGGGCCTCTACCCTTGATCACTAGTTGAGAAAATGCCTTACAGCTGGATCTCATGGAGGCATTTCCTCAACTGAGGCTCCTTTCTCTGTGATAACTCCATCTTGTGTCATGTTGACACAAAACCAGCCAGTACAGCCTCCAAGACACAAGAATGTTCCTTAAGACAAAAATTCCAAGTCCCACCTTTTGTGCAGAGAAAGAACGTGATAGACATGCCAAGGGGGCTACAACATAGCAGATGTGACCCTGAGAGGCAGTGATACAGGCAAAGTCCCAGCACAGATGTGAGGTCAACCTCCCCAAAATTCTGATAACCTATTGTGACCAGAAGCTATCAGGGATCACACACAAAACTTCATCAACCGTGAAGACCTTTATTCCACCACTGCCCACTGCTGGACTCCACTACTGCTCTTACTCCCTCATACCTGGGTCTCTAAGATCCTAGCATCCTCACCCTGGTTTTGAGAGAGCTACAGAAAGAGCACTGCTCCTGATTTTATACCATATCCCTTTCCACACATGGGGAATGGGGGGGGAAGCACCTGAGCTGTCAGCCTATCATCCTGACTGACTTCTCATTACCAAATCTAGGTGGTAAACAGGAACATGTGCAAATGAGTTAGTCTGTTCACCATTACTAGCAACCCAATATGCACTGAAGATGGGTCAAAACCCTTAACCACTCAGGCTGAGGCTTAGACCCAAACACTGTGGAGCCCCTTGGGCCTTCAGCACCCAAAAAGACTGATCTGTGAATCTGCCCAATTGTACAGTAGCACTCACTGAAGGACACACCTCCCACCTTCCAGGTGGGACCCACTGAGGCAGTCAACCCTACAACCAGCTGAGAAAATAATTAGTTTGAACCCACGGGGGGGGGGGGAGTGGGGAGAAACCTTGAAACAAACACAAGTGAAAAGGCCAAAATATACCTCCCCTTATCATCTCAGGGAAAACACTACAACCCTGTGTAGGGCTTACCTCAAGCCCAGTCCTCAAGGATGAAGAAACACACCAAGTGCTACAAAAACCCTTGGATCAAACTAACCATCTAGGAATAGAACTTTCCAACTAGAACTTGTGCCTCTCTTCAGATAACAGTGGTCCTTTTCAAGACATCAAGGTTTACCGCCACCATCCAGCCAGTCCGAATGGACCTCAGAGCCACTCATAAAAGGAAAGCTATTGACAGAGTCGATCACCCGCCCCAGGCCCCACACCCTTGTCCTCCACCCATAGGTTGGCACAAGATAAGGTATGATGTCCCTGCTTGATGAGTAGAAGCCATCAGCACACTGCAGCTGAACCCCTCCAGGAGCTCCCATGCTTGTCCACAAGAACCCCATGAGCTATCTCATCAGACCTTGCCGGTCTTGAACTATCCCTGTTGAGGTGCAGCGGGGTTGAATAACTCAAAAAAGGGTAAAATAGAACTTCAACCATTTCCTTCCCTATTCTGCTTGGGACGCCCACTGTCTCATACAGGTGGCACTTCTTCTGCTTAGTTGAACAATGAAATGTGGGGTTTTCCCCCCTAAAGACAAAAACTGAGGTTCTTGACTGCACTAGTTAACTCTCAAATCCCTCCACCCTCAAGCCAAGAAGCCCTGGTCTCCATAGGCCTCTGCCTGCGTCTTTCCGGCCTGAGGGGTGTGGTCCTGTTCTTGGAAAAGAACAAAATCTGACTAAATGTGACCTCATTGCTAAATATGGTGCCAAAAGAGAAAGTCCTGCCTAAAAGAAAGATAATCAAAGGCTATAAAGACCACTGTCTGTGCATGAACCAGGTTCCAGTCCTGGCAGGTCAGTACCCACACTGTAGGGTGTACTCTTTCTCCTAAGAAAGTACATCAACTGCATTTAGATACTCTTGGAAGACTTTCGTAACAGATCAAAGGTGAGTGTGGTTCCATGGCTCAAAACGAGTATTATTCATGATATCTGTATAAGTCTTACATTTAGGGAAGCTCTGCTCTCTGAAACAACACCCAGCCCTTCACCCTTTGCCCTTCCCCCACCTCTCTCTTTCTTCTTACATTCCTCACTTTTTTATTCACACACACACATACACATCAGGGCTACAGATAGAGTTTTACAAATGTCTACAGTCCCCAGGGCTCTCAACTGCTGTCCCTCAGCACGGAACAGAGCATGTCACTAGACAGGCCACTAGCTTCACACACTAACTTCTACTAAACACACTTTAATCTCTTAGTTTCAGGCCAACCTGTTCTACAGAACAAGTTTAAAGCCAGCCCGGGCTTCACTAAAAAATAAAAATTACTCTTGTGAAACAAACTTTCTCAAGCTTGAGATAGGCGGTGGTGCTTTTCATGACACAGAAATCTTCCCCTTGACCACCCCAAAATGAGAAAGCCTCCTGGTTGAATGTTAGAAAAAAAGACACCATGTGCTAGCTCCAGTGAGCAATGATCCAGAACAGAGTGTCCTATTCATAAAAAAAAAAAAAAAAAAAAGAGATGTTTTCTCTGACTACTCAGAGCCTCAGTCATGTCCAAGTGGGCAAATAAAACTCCTGAGCAAGAAGACACTGAAGCGTAATTCCCACCGTCACACTGTTCCTTCAGCCCTGTGTCTCTCACAAAAGGCCAACGCCATCTAATACGGATGTCAATTCCTGAAAGCATCTAATAAATCCTGACAGACCCATTCAAATGATCGGATCTTTACTGAGTTAATAAACATTTCTAGTTGGTCTCCATATAAATCCAAACTGTCCCTCTCCAGAGTGTGAATGTGTGTGTGCAACACTTTTTAACCTAAGAATAGAAGGTCCCCAAGCTTTTCATCTCCGTGACTAACTAGCCACACCCCATGCACCTAGGCATACCATGATGGTTAATGATAATCTGCGTGATACACACAGGAGCCATTCAACAAGAGTAGTCACTACGCAAACCTGAGAAAAACACTCCTCGCTTTCTCTCTAATCCTTCCCTGAGCTCTCGCTGTGAGTAAAGCACTGGGTAGAGACAGAAGTGAAGGAACCAGGATGCTGGGTTCAAGAGGTAAACAGTCTAGCAGACACAAAACACAGCACAATCAGATGCTCAGTGCAGCAGGACAGACGGACCCAGGACAGACTTGATCTGCCTAAACTCCCAGGTGGGCCAAGTGGGGAGAAAAGGGTGTAGAAAGTAAGATCTAGCAAGAAGTAACATCTATCTATAGCCCAAAAGGCCCAGAAAAGAGAAGCGCATGCCTGCCTGGAATAACCTGGAGCCTTCTATGACTGGGGCAAACACAGGAAAAAAGGAATGGCCAATTGGTCCATCATTGTGAGGGCAACAGGGGACCAGGGAGGATGTTCAATGGTGGGAGGAGGCCATCAGATTGATGTTTTCAAAGCATCTCTTTCTCCCTCTAGCACGTTTGTAGAGGCTGCAGACAAGTAAAACCACAAACTAATGGTCACATCTGTGTGTCTAGCAAACTATCCAGATTTTGGTTCCAGGGGGAAAAAATCTTTCTTTTCCCTTTTCTCTTCATAATGATCCAAAAGTTTCCAGGCATATGCATATATGTACATGCACACAGTACCAGGGTCTTGCAGTGGAGTTCCTAGGGCTTTGTTGCTTAGCAAAGCCTCTGTCATGGGAGAGTTCTAATGAGTAAAATGGAACAGTAGCTTGTCTTCCAAAGAAACAAATCTAAGACCTGCTACTTGGTGAATTGAAGGGTACCCTTAACCATCTCTGTCACACTTGAGCTCTTTAGCCTCACACAGCACATTCCTGGGGGTGGATGGGGATGGGGGGACAAACACTAGGGGAACAGCTCCTGGTAGACCACTTGCCTTTCTGGGCCAAAGGGTCATCAAAGCTGAATAACAAAACCTAATTCCCTGGTAGTTGTAAGGATTAAAGAATTTGCAAAAAGCAATCAACACACAGTACATGCTCAAAACTCAAGCTATTATCAGTCACTTAATAAATGTCCTCCCTGGAGAACTGAATAGAGGAAAAGTTGCTTGCACAGAAACTGACATCTCTACTATCAACACTCAAGCTTCTCCATTCCCTACCCCTGCCACTGGAAGTAATCTTCGGCATGAAGAAAAAAATTCACTATCACTACACACTTCCTATGGGCAAGGCAGCGCAGAGGCCTCAGCTGCAGAGATGACATCAAAATGACATGACGTGACCCAAAGAAAAGATTCCACGTGACAGGCACAGCTGCTGCAAAGGCACCAGAGGCTGAGAAGGCAATTGTGTGAAGAGGTTATGCTTAAGAAGCAAAGAAAGATAATCTGAAATGAGCCTTGGGAACAGCAGGGACAGGGCTACCCAAGCCATGTGTAGGGACATCCATTCTTTGCTCTGCCACATGCCACATGTTGGTTATCTGCCTGTGTTCTGGATCACCCACTGGCTTCCACAAACTAGACTCTCCTACAGGCAGCATCTCTCTGTAGTGATTTCCAAAGCTTTTCCAGTTCATGTGACCAAAGTGTACAAAACCCCCTCTGTATTTTCTCCTGGTTCTGAGAGAATACAATTTAGAAAGACTACTGCGGTCATGAAAACTGTGTAGCAGAAGTTTATGAGCTAGGGTTTGGTTAGCATGTTTGAGGCCCTGAGTTCTATCCCTGGAAAAGGCTGGTGGAAAGTCAGAAGAAAAGAAAAGGAAGGTCTATTTTGCAAACTACACACATGTACAACTGTCATTTGATTGACCAGAACTGGTGACTGATGTTCCCCAACAGTATTGCTAGGGCCCCTAAGCCATGCAGGCTATGTTCTAAACATCTGACTTGAGAAGACCTTCCAAATAAATGCTGCTCTTAGATGTGATATTTTCCAAACCATGTGACAGTCCTCTAACACAAGACACACGTGTATACTACATAAGGCAACCTGTCTTCATATGAGGTAAGGAGCACAGTCATCTGGCAAAGCCCTTGATAACAATCAGCCATGGAAATAGAAAAGTCAAAGGCCTTCTGGACCCCACAAGTAGGACGTACTCACTCATGAAGAGCAATATGGACCTGTTTCTACCAGGAAGACTTTGGAACTCCAACAGGTAAGTAAGGAGACAACAGATATACCACTAGAGATGGCACTGATTTGAAAGCAGGCAGATTTAGGGTTAAATCTTAAATTGTAGGCTGGAGAGGGGACTCTGTGAATAGGTTTTAAAAAATTGCTACATAAACGTGAGAAGCTGAGTTCAGATTCTCAGACCCCTCATAAAGGTAACACAGCCCCTGTGACCCCAGCACTCTTCAGCAACAAGGAAAATGGAGAAATCTCCAGAAGCTCCCAGGCCACCTCACTGGTACACTGTGGTGAACAAGAGATACTGTCTCAAATAAGGCAGGAAAGGCTCAGGTTGTCTCCCGACCTCCACAGTTGCCAATATGTTGCCACTTGTAACAAAACAGAGTATTTGACTTAAATACCCACAGTAAGTACAATGGGTAAGTAGCGATACACATTAACTACAAAGCCCCCATTAAAGAAAACAGTTTCCGTGGGGTTGCAAGCTAATACAACCACTCTGGAAATCTGTCTGGCGATACCTCAGAAAATTGGATATAGTACTACCTGAAGACCCAGCTATTCCACTTCTGGGCATATACCCCAGAGACACTTTAATACACAACAAAGATATATGCACCACAATGTTCATAGCGGCTCTATTTATAATAGCCAGAAGCTGGAAGGAACCCAGATGTCCTTCAGAAGACGAATGGATACAAAAATTGTGGTACATATACACAATGGAATACTACTCAGCCACCAGAAACAATGACTTAACCAAATTCTTAAGAAAATGGCTGCATCTAGAGAAGATCATCCTGAGTGAGATAACCCAGTCACAAAAGAACAGACATAATATGCAGTCACTGATAGTGGGATGCTAACCCCAGAGGCTTGCACTCCCCCAGAAACAACTCACAGACTGTATGAAGTCCAAGAAATAAAGAAAACAAAAAATATACATATATTCACAAAACAAGAAGACTTTGACTATTTCCATGTTGCGTTTTGTTTTGCATGTACTTTACGCTTATTGCAACTAGTACGTTTTCAATGCGTACTGTCAAGCCCTTGAAAAAAATCAAGTACTGACTAAAAAACATATTCACATGGTTTTATGTAAAATTTATTTTAATGTCTGAAAAAATAGTACTGACAAAAATGTATAATTTCAAGCAAAAAATGTTTAAAATCTTTACATTTATCTTTGTTTTGCAAAATAAAGTCGTTTAAAAAATAAAAAAAATGTAAAAAAAAAAAATAAAATAAAATAAAATAAATAAAATATAGATTTAACTTTAAAAAAAAAAAGAAAACAGTTTCCTAGAGATTTCATGATGATAATTATATTTAAATTTTTGGTTAATATTAAAAGGGAGTGAGATAAATGACATAGACCTGACACTTCTGAAATGAAATTTATAAACAAATGATGGCAGAGAAAAGGATTTACATTTACCACCAGGACTGCCTCAGAGAGCAAAACTGCAATTAAAACAAAGCAAGGAAGTCAATAGATGAAACTCAAGAGGATCAGTCTGGGCCCTAGACTAGCTCCCTGGAAGGTCGTGCTAGGAATGCTGAACCAGGCAGAGCAGAGATAGCTCTCTATCTATTCCAGCCGCGATGTAGGTCAGTGTGTCACTTCTTCAAAGAGGTGAGTCTGGAGCAGAGGAGCCAATAATTCAGAGGCAGGAAAGACAAGAGCTAAATTAAAGAGGCCCCTCTAGAGAACCAAGTACCCCCTCCCCTAAGACTTCAATCTTCGTGCTATTTTTTATGCTGCTACTGACTAAGAAGAATGCACTATTAAACAGGCCAAGTCTCCAACTGTCCTATAAATTGGTCCTGTGTTTCCCAGCACTAAAAGGGGTAGTAACTCAGGGAGCAAAATGCCAACAGTATGAATTTAGAAGATGGATAAAAATATATTCTGACCAAACTCCTCAGTGACAACCCTCTGAAGAAACAGAGGGACAAGAGAAATAGGCTTCTCTCTAAAACTTAATTCTATGCTCTAATTCAGAGCAGTATAATTAACCCCAAGTTTCACTGCTAACACTAAAGTTTTTCAGCCTGATGAGAATATCATTTAGTATCCTGCAATCGCCAATAATAGTAATATGACACAATGGTGCCTATTGAGGCTCTAATCAGGGCACATATTCATTTACATAGAACATTTTCTGTGACTCTCTGTAATACGACAGCACAAAGACTCAATTGAGACACAAGGCTCCCTTTCCCATATCAAAAAAAAAAAAAAAGGAAGAAGAAAGAGAAAAAGAGAAAAGACCCACAATTTCCTTTACAGGACGGCACAGATGGTCCCCACCCTCGCTGGGGGCTCGCACCACCCTGGCACTTCAGAGGAAACCCGCCTGCCCTGATGCCAGCCAGAAACTGGACACTGGCACTTGGTGTGTCCATCTGCCTGACCCCTGTGCAGAAAAAGAACATCCAAAGTGCTGCAGGGAAAGCTCCGGCAGGGAACAGAATGAGGGGTGTGGAGGGGTATGGAGGTTTTGAGGGCTGCTTGGGTGACTCTTACCAGGCCTGGGAAATGTGACAACCATTCCTCTATGACTCTACTAGGAGCTGTGGGCCATGAGGTGGGTCTGAAAGGGAAAGTATCTAGTGACAGCAAGTTACCAGAGATGGGAAGCCACTCTTTAGGGGTCAGAAGATACACAGGTCAGGGCTTAATCCCTCTCCACCTCCTTAACTGTGGACTGGGAACGAAGTACCTAATGACTCTGAGCCTTTATTACCGTCTGTGTAAATAAGGCCTCTAACACCGTGCAGGGACTCAGCTATTACTCGTCTACTACAGAACACAGGATATAAGCAGCAGCCACTGTAACAGCCATCGTCACTCTTTACACTCAGTTGGTTTCAAGATTTTTATCTTTCCACATGGTGTAACCTTGAACTTCTGGTCCTCCTGCCTCTACCTACCAAGTGCTAGGATTGCATGTGTGCACCACCAAGGCCAGTGGTACCTGTAGGTAGTACTAGGGACTGAACCCCAGGGTTTCATGCATGCCAGGTAAACACTCTACCAAATGCTACATCCCCAAGCTCCTGTCATTTTTTTTTTTTAAATAAAGCAGCTAACAGGTCTTAAAACAAGACCTGGAGAGAGTAAACAAGAACCAGTTTCCCAGCTGAAACTCTCATTCTGCCTCTTGTAACTGAGTGATTTCTATTTAATCTCCTCCCTGTTTGCTTTTCTGTAAACTGAGAATGCAGTTTCTACCACCTAGAACCATTATAAAGATCAAGTAAGTTTATATGCACAAAGTGTGTGTGTGTGTGTGTGTGTGTGTGTGTGTGTGTGTGTGTTTTGCAAAGGAGTATGCATAATCACATGCCAGGCACTGTTCTAATACTTCTTATATAAACAAAAATAAGATGACTTGGCAAGAGATCTGGGGGGAAATTGTGTCTTTTAATGCAACTGTAGCAATAGCCACTAATACTTACATTAATTAGCTCTCAGAATAATTCTGTCATTTCATCTTTTAAGTTAAAATTTAAGAAAAAACAGAACCGAGATGAATTCTGCAGAAGCCTGATCAGCACCCCACATTCTTACATACTTCCCTGAGACCAAAAGGGGAAACAGCTCAGTTAATGGGGAGCACAGAATGAATCATCATTTGTTCTTTTTCTGCTCCAGTCTCTGCTGCCAAGTTCTTCTGCACAGACTGCATCCTCCTCGAAGGCCATCCTAAATTAGTATCCACCCCAGAATGGGACAAGCATGAAAAGGGAGATTTCAATTCAGAAAAGTTCACAGGTTATTTTCCATCTGAGGAGAAGGTCTCTACTCTGTACAATGCCTTGGAGTTCAAAGTTGAAGACTTCACAAGTCTCTGCCTCACATTCCCCAGTGTGCTTTAAAGAGAGGCCATCTTTGCAATGCTAAGCTGCTACCTCAAACTGTCATCTAGCCTACAGAGATGTAGGATGGGTCTCATCCCTGTTCCCTACTGCTGAACCAAATCTTCCCTCCTCTTCCTCCTTCAAAACTACCAAGCCCTTTGAAAGGTCAACAATGTACAGACAGACAGACAGACAGACACACGCAATGGAGCCAGATCCCCAGCACAGACTCATCTTCCATGCTGCTGCTCCCAATTTCATCATTCAAAAGGATTTCCACAGCAAGAATTTCCAACCATAGCCATGCTCAAAGAACTGAATTACTAAGTGCTGGTCACTCTGCCCATATTCACATCAGAGCTGATTCCCCACAGATAATGGCTCATGAGTTTATAATGCCAGCCTCAATGCTCTCCTTGAACTCCAGGCTCCTGCTCCAAGCAGCCACACAAAAATTTCATGTGGGTAACTAACAGGCATCCAGAAGTCGAAAGTCCAAAGCATCTTCCTCCCACTTATTTAACGTCTCACCCACTTCACTATTTCACCACAAACCAATTGTCTGTCACTCACCTGCTGCTGCGGCTGCTACTGCTGTTTGTGATGATGATCATGATACCTCCTCAGATTAAAAACTCCCTTGGTGCCACATAAAACATGCACCTACACCATCCCCTAGTGTTGTGTCCCTGTATCCGATTTCGCTTTTCTTCACAGCCATGAGACCCACCCAACATTCGGCTTTTGTTAATATATCTGCCTATCTTCCCCTCCGGAGGGAAGCACTATGGAGGTGGGAGTTAGCACACTGCAGTGCACAGTACACAATCCGTGTGAAATAAAGGATACATGCAGAATGAGTCGGCTCACTGGTTGATGTTTGAGGCCAGACGACGAGAGGATCAAAGAAACAAATGGGATCATAACAGAAAAGATTAAGTACTTTTTTCTGTTTTATGATTTATTATAAGCTACTGTGATCAAGACAGCTTAGCACTAACAGGTAAATTAACATTTACGTGTTGAGTTTAGTATTAACAGTTAGGACAATGGACGAGAATGGAGAGGCCCACATTTATTGCCATTTGATGAGACCAATGACATGTGCATGTTTGTATGTGTGAACATATATGCCAGTCACGAGCACCTCAGGGCATTCCTTCTCCCTTCCATCTTGTTGAGACAAGGCTCTCTCTTCTGAAATGATTAAGTTTAATCGTTGGTCTCCAGCTTAGGCTCCTGGGTAGTCAGACTTATGTTAGTTAAGTTAGGCTTCTCAGTGTCTCTCAGCTCCTTTCCCTATCTGTCTTATTTCATAGTGTTTTAAAGTCAATGGTAAACCAAATTCCAGAAGGGATGAATGAATATCACAAAAATGAAGCCAGAAGTCAGACTGGGTTAAGCACAGTGGTAGAGTACTTCCCTATCATGTAGAAGCCTTGGGTTCAAGTCCCAGGGCAAAAAAGAAGGAGGGGGAAGGAGGGAGGGAGGGAGGGAGGGAAGGAGGGAGGGAGAGAGGGAGGCATGCAGGCGGGGAGGGAAGCAGGCAGGCAGGCAGGCAAACAAACCAGACTTGGAAGACATTCTGGTACAGTCTGGGAAAGACACTAGGGGCTGAATCCTGCTGGCTCACAGTGAGCCCTAACAACGCACTGAACACAAAGTTAGTAACTGTCTATATCCACCTTAACTCATCCTCATGACAAGCCTATGCCAGGGACCCTGTCCTTTAACATGGTTCTTGTTCTAATACCAGTGGGCTAGCAGAGGGGATTGGGAATAAGCCAAATAATGCTTAAAATGTTGGGGCATGTCTGTAATTCCAGCACTGGAGAGGCTGAGGAAGGAGAATCATGAGTTCAAAGCAGACTAGATTATAGTCAGATATTTTCCCTCAAATGCCAAAATATTTACATACTACTAATTCACCATCACAAAATAATTCCCTCTGGGACAAAACTGTCTGTTAAAGACCCAAGTTCAATTCTGAATACCCACATTAGACAGCTCACAACCACCTGTAACTCCAGCTCCCTGGAACCTATCTCCTCTGACTTTCATGGGTGCTGCACTCAAGTGCACACACCCACACAGACACATACAGACACATAAATAAAAGTAATTTTAAAAGTCCTTTATTTTACAAAAAGAGTTTAGTACAAGGTTCCAGAGTCCATTCCATCAAAGGTCTTCACCTAACCACGCAAGCCCAGCCTCCTGAGGCTCCATGCCACGGGGAGCTTCACAGACTTGTGAGAAGCATCTGACATAGTGACTGTGATCTGGACAACACACCCCACCCAGGTCTCCAACAGCACTGGAGCTTCAGAGCAGCCGTATGAGATGGTCTGATGCCCTGTCCTACTGACAACGCTGAGAGAGGACTTCACCAAGTCCCAATGAAGTCCTGGCTCATCTGCAACTCCATCAAATTCACTCTGTGTTACTGATCTTTGTCTCCCCTTTTCTAGGCACCCTTCATCCCCATTCCATATACAAAATCAGAACAACAAAGACCTAATAACCCCGATCACTGCACAGAACAATGAGGTGCTTCTGTGGCTAGAAAGAAGCAGAAGAATGGGGAGGAGTCTGGCACAGCAGTGCCTGCTACCTAAGCCCTTTGCAAACACAGCACATTGTCCATGTAAGCTCTTTACCTCCCCTTCTCTGAAAAGTAGTTTGATTTTAATGTCAGACATGGCACTGTAGACTAAGGCTATATCCCCACCCTCCCTCAGTGCTAGCCGTGTGCATGTGACCATGGGAAGACCTGTGAGACATGGGACTTCCAGGAAGGTTGCTGAGGGAGAACTGGCTCCATAGGGAAGCTCTCTCTGACTTCCTGCCAACACTGGGCTCAGTCACAACAGCTACAGTGATAGAGCCAGGTGCACCAAAGGAGAAAGTGATGGTCTCAGTCCTCTGAGGATCCTGAACTGTGGTTTACATGAGAAAGAAGAAAATTTTTCTATCCCTTAAGTCTTTAGCATTGCTATCAATCAGGCTTGTTGTTAACAGCAACTAAAGATAATCTCACCCAGGGCCAAAGTAAAACTGAACCGTGAACAAAACCCAGCCCTTCTCTTCCTTCCAAACAACTCAACCCCATAAAGAGCAAAGCATTGGCTAGAAATCGAACACCTTTGAAAACTATTCTGCCTTACATTTGAAAGGTTACAGTCTCTTATACTCCCACTTCTGTCTCTGGTCCCAAACAACATGCGACCAAGACCCTGTGTTTTCCTTGTTAATAGAAAAATGCCCCTCCCAGTCCTGCTACGAATCACTCCACAGGGACCTTCCTGACACTGAGGAAGAGTTGGAGAGGTGGGCACAGGAAACACACAAAAGGGGAAGAGGCAAAGCAGAGCCTCTACTCGAAAGTGAGTATCCATCTTTATGGCTTGGCTTTCACTCCTTCTCCTCTGCAGCTAAAGCTGGATGTTTATGAAACACAAAACAGTGTCACCCAGGTCTCCCAAATCTGACTTCTACGCTTCTCCACCATTCACAAGGGGATCACTAAAGAGATCCTGAATAAAGAAAAGAGAAATAACAAGTTCCCCAGCACCATTTGTGTGTGCACAGGGTTGGAAGATTTGTCAAATCACTGTGTCCACACAAAAGAAAAAATAATGATATGAGTAAAGTTTTTGTTAAAAGAGCTGGGAAGGGAAGATTAAGTAACTCCCCCCTTTCTCTTCTATCTTTCCATATAATCTGATTTTGTACATGTATATGTGCAGATGAGAATCAAACCCAGGTTCTCATGCATGATAACCACATGCTATGCCACTCAGCTATATGCCCAGCCCCTTAAATTTTATAGAATATGTCTGCATTAGTTTTATCAGCTAATGTTTCTATATATTAGTAACTCTCTATAGCTGTGGAAATAACTAGACCAATATTCAATGAAGTCATGATACATAATTAACTCGCATGAGCTCATATCCTATAGCCATGAACAGACTTGCTCAGAGGTTGATAGGCAGGTGGTGTTCACCACACACCATGCACCATGTACAGCTCCCAGCAGAGGGCCTGGCCCACCCCACCATCAGCATTCAAAACCATGGTACAACATGGCACAACCTGTGCCATGTAGTCAGTTTACGCACTCAGAAAGAGGTATGAAATAAAACACTCATAATTAAAAATTGTACCTTAAACTCAATTCCACTCTCTTACAGCTTTAACTTCCCTCTCCATTGTGAAACTACATGTGGGCCATGAATTAATGACCCAGGAGCTAAATCAAGTTCTCAGTGAGTTTGGTTCCCTCACACTGTAGTTTAAAACACACCAGATCTAAGTCTCTTTTAACAAGTAAGATATTTCACATTCAAAGTCTAGATCCCAGGCTGGGAATATAGCTCAACTTGGTAGAGTGTTTGCCTAGCACACACGAATCTCTGGGGTCAACCCCCAGCACAGTCTGTAATCCCAGCACCTGGGAAGTGAAGTATCAGAAGTTCAAGGTCAGCCTCAGCTACATAACAAATTCAGGGCTCACCTGAGCCTGGAATGCACAGGATCTCCTGGTCTCAAAGACAGTCCGGATTTCTAGCTTTTCATGAATTAGACAATGGACACAGTAGGTCCACAGGCTCAGGCTGGCACTGGAAAAGGACCGTGAGTTAAGGAGATGTGAAGGCAGAAACAGAGCCACATGTTAGTTCTGCTCCTCACTGTAAGAGAGACATACCTCAGGGTTCATACCACTATCAACAGCACAAAATGGAAGAATAAACCACAGGACTTTGTGTTTCAATTAAGATGGGGCAACAGAGACCTCTGGAAAGAAAAGGAAGTTTTCTTTGTGTCTGATCTACAAGCCAGGCAGCTATGAAGAACTATTAACACTGGACACTCTCTCTTTCCACCTGCAAAGCCCCTTCACGTCCACTCACGACAGACAGCAAGAGCCTTAAAAATATTCTTTGTGAATTCAAGGACAGCCAAGGAGGCATAGTGAGACCTTGTCTCAAAAAAAAAAAAAAAAAAAAAAAGTTTTGTGAAAGTTACAAACGTACCAGGTACTTTCAATATGTAACCCTATTTCATTCACACAATCTCAAGGCATAGGTTAGAGATGAAGAAACAAAGGTTGGGAGCAAACTTGTCCAAGGCCATTGTCAGTAAGACAGAAGCAGGCCACATGATACTGGCTTTGGAGACTGATAGATATACAGGGTGTTTTGTTTTGTTTTGTTTTGTTTTTCCTTTCCATGGAAGACTGGGGTACCTTCCTCCTCCTTTTGACTCCCTGAGTCCCATCACAGCCATACTGTCTTTAAGTCTACTGGTCAACCAGGAAACACACCTTTGCCTTGGTCTTTTCACTGTTCTTAGGAGCCAGATGACCACCGGCATCTACTGAAGTCTTCACTGATCAACAGAAACAAGACCATAGGGATGCTGAGATACTCAGGAGATAAAGGTGCTTGCTGCCCAGCCTGACAGCCTGAGTATTAGCTCCCAACCCATGTGGTATGAAAACTTGTTCCTGTAAGAGTCCTCTGGCCTCTACACCATAGTTCGAGCAAGCAAGCTTGTTCCATTTTTCAGGGTTCAATTCCACAACATTAACAATACAGACATTCTGGCCAAATCATCAGCAGGACCACACTGTGCATGTTGCTAGGTAGCCTTTCCTTTCATGGGACCAGTCTTACCCTATCTCAACTCTTTCTGACTGTACTTCAAGGGGATTCTGAAGTTCACCCACAACTAACCATTGTCCTGAAATCTTGATTCAAAGGAGCCCTTAAAACACCTGATGCTAACTCTTGTGCTGGGTGAGTACATATTTTGTATGCTAGAAAATGGAGTGACATGAGTTTACAAGCCTACAGTGATGACAGCCTAGCCCTTAGTCATATACTGCCATAGCCCAAAAGGATCCAAGCAACCACTTAGGCCAGTTAAGGGGAAAAAATCCTAAACTGAGAGTCTCACTAAAAGTCACCTAGCTGGAAGAGGTGGACCTAGTGCTGGAACCCAGTGCTCTAGGCTCCTAACACAGTTCTTATTATGACCATTGCTTCTTCTCACTGTCTTTGGGGGTGTACAAGCCTCGGCCATCCCTACATGTTCACAACCTTAAAGAACATACAGACACCATCACAGTGAGTGTACCATAGGAAGAGGCAAACGTGGGAAGCCACCCTAGCTGCGTAAAGGATGGACTGAGGCTTCCTTCGTTCTGTCCCATCATTCAGCTCCTGATCTGAGCTTTCAATCCCTTAGGAGACAATGCCAACTATGAGCCATGCAGTAGGAGAGACAGACAATGCCACGTGTTGCCATAGGCTGAAACAAAGATCTACTCTACCCACCTGCTCACATTTCTGCTCCAGCCACCACCCTTGCTCTCAATTCTGGGTAGACCTTCCATAATTTCCTCTTGAGTCAGTTTTCTATTACCCAACATCAAGCATCTAACTCAAAAAATAATTTTTTTTCATTGACAGTTACCAAACCCTGGGGGGCCATGGCAATGAGTCAGATGTGAACCTTCCACCATGACCTCATCATCTTGAAGACCTCAGGCTTCTGAGAGCCATGATACAAGCACTACACTAGAGACACAGGCAAGTATCGTGGAAGCTGAGAGAAAGTCATGACTGATTACAGATTTACAGGATGGGGAGGACAGCCCAGTTCTGGGAAATTATGCCTTTGTTTGAGCCTTTTGAAGGCAGAATTGGGGAGAGAGGATTTCCATAAACTGGAGAGGGTGTATTCCAGGAAGATGGAACAGCATGAGTGAAGTCAGACAGGAGAGAGACTGTGGACATGACTAGGAACACCCACTGGCCTATGGCAGCTGTAGCTGGCCTGGGGTATCTGGAAGGACAAGGGAGAAAACACCAGAGTTGGAGGTAGACACACACTGAACCCAAAGCATCACTTATTTAGTCCCTCCTACACAGCACAGAAGTCCCAAGAATGTGAGGACGGGAAATTCAAACTTGTAGCAGGAATGAGGAGACAGCATTAGAGACCTGGAAGAGGGACGTGGAACTTAGAAGGCTTTCTTGTAGGCAAAGAACCTGGCCTTTAATGTCCCCCTACTGCCAACTCTGCCTGCTCTGCACATCCTGTCCATCTCTGTGGGGTCACTGGCATCTGACCATCTGAATGACAGAATAACATCCACCTAATCTGAAGGGAGTGTGTGTATGCGTGTGTGTGTGTATGTGTGTGTGTGTGTGTGTGTGTATGTGTGTGTGTGTGTGTGTGTGTGTGTGTGTGTGTGCATGTGTGTGTGTGTGTTTGCTCGTTGGTTCCTTCCCAGGTGACTTCTAGCCTTGACAAACCCTCTGTCCCTACTCAGAGGCCTGAAGATACATAGTTGAACTGACCATCTATTTTTTTAAACAACAGACATCACGGTAGAAACATGAATCTTCTGGGGCTACACTTTTACAAGACAAAGAAGCTAACTGGCAAATGTTCCCTTTAGCCAATCTCCGTTCCCAAAATTCTTCTGAATCTTCAAGACTGAGAACCAATGTCCGCTAGTCACTAGGCATCTTTCAAAGGATTTCTACCACAACCCCCAAGAGATTTACAAACTCTCGCCACATGTAGCTTACTAGAGTCCTGATCCTTCCAGATCTAGGTGTTCGCCCTCACTCGGATCCTATAGCCTATCTATAAGATCAAGCACTCACAGCCCAGCACCTCACTTCTTCCTCTATACCTTCAGGCCCAGCCAGATGGCACCACTAAGGGAAATCAGAAGGTGCATCCAGGGGACTGGGCAGCAAGCCTAGGAGAAACCTAATACATCCTTGTTTCCCTTCTAGTACCACAGGACTCTTTATACTTGGCTCCTCCTGTTACCTACTGTGTGTCAGATCTTCCTAGCAGGGCTCAAAAAAACAACTGAATGAGACAGTTCTGTCAGAACTGGGAAACTGCAGGTAGCCCTGGTTTAGATGCCACACGGATATAGGAAATGACAGCACAGCCCACGCGTGAAACTAGCGATCCACACACACTGTACAACCAAATGTTCAACTGTCTCCAGCTAGCAATCCAGGCAGCAGGCACAGTGTTCCAGAACAACGTAGAAGGACAGCATGCTTACTCCTGTTAGCATCAGCCATTTGTGATGATTTGAGAATTGGCTCCACGGCTCTGATGGTCATTTTAAAAAAAAAAAAAAAAAAAAAAAAAAAGTTGAACAGGATAAAAAGAAATGTAACCATGGCTCTGTCTTCAGTGAACAAGCAGTCTCACGAAATATCAAACCATAGACACAGAGCCAGTCACTGAAGGTGCGAAGGAATGTGGACAAGCGTAGGGTGGGGTGGGGGACCTGCTGGAGGAACTGCTGGACCTGGGTTTGGAAAGAGGGCTTTAGGGTAATCAGAGAGGTGGTTTAAGGTATAAAGAGCTTACCCCAAACCTGACAACCTGAATTCAGATCCAACTTTTAAAAGGGGTACACAGCACACATGTCTGTAATACTTGCACTCCTGTGGGAAAGACAGAGAAGCAGACATATTTCCCCGAGTCAAGCACGGTAAGAGGCAAGGATAAAAACCTGTACAAAGGCACCACAGCAGGCACATCCCTGCACTTACACACATGAGCGTACATGGGGTGGGAGTAGGGGGACCCCCTTTGGGACATATGAAGTGACCCAGGAGAGTACAAATAATTAAAATCTTGCTGCATCAAAAATATATAGTGTCATCACAATTTTTTAAAAACTGGTAAGAAACATCAGATTTTACTTTGTTGCTGTTACTTATGTTGTGGACAGCAAAGGGTGCAGATATCAACCATGTGGCAGTCAGAGGACAACTTTCAGGGATCAGTTCCCCTCTTCTATCATGTAGGTCCTGAAGATCAAACTCAGGCTGTCAAGCTCAGTGGCAAGTACCTTCACCCACTGAGCCATCGCAGCCAAGTTCCACTTTAGTAAGTGCAAAGTCCTAAAACCCAGGGAACAGCCTGACGCAAAGCCACACATTTAGCCTGTGAATAGTTTTTCACTTGGCAAGTCAGTTCCTCATTGCTGTGTGATAATGCCAGTGAGTGAATGGGAAACCAGTTTGGGGAAATTCCTATGATTATCAGAATGGAAAGGAAAGGCAGTAGGAAGCAAAAGGATATTAGCAAGGCCTCCTAAGTTCTGGCTCAGGCGAGCGCTGCTCTGATCAACTGAGGAGAATGCCTGTAGACTGCGTTTCTACCTTCTGTTTTCTGTTTCCCATTAACCTCTCTCCCAAACTCTGGTTCCCTTGTGCAAATGAAAAACCTAACACCTATGATATGGAATGTTTGCATCTCTCTAATAAGAAAATCACTTCCTAACCTTCTGGACAAATTGCTAAAAGCAGCTACCACACTCTTCCATACTATATTTAGCTGTAAGCCATTCTGTGTAATCTTGGGTCTTCAAATTCCTTTCCCAAGAAATGCCTACCCACCCATCTCTACCAGTTTCCCCCGAGTCACTCACACCATCCTATATCTTCTGCACAAAGGATCCTTGGGTCATTTCACACACACACACACACACACACACACACACACACACACAGGGAGGAATGTTTTTTATTAGAGCAGGCACAGAGTCTAGAAGTTTCTATCATGGACTCCGGATACTCCCATCTTCACCTTTACTATGGAGTCTAAGAAAGAACTGTTAAAGTCAAAGTTCCTCATTTTACAGGTGTGAAATCAGAGCCTAAGAGAGGAACGGGCCTGGCCAGACACACAGCTTAGGCAAAGCCAGATTCCAGATTCAACAGACCAATGCTATTCTCACTGACCAACACTGCATCTTAATCATCTTATATAACCATATATAAAGCTTATCATGTACTCCGAACTCCTCTGATATGCTATTCTCCGCATTTTACAGAGAAGGCACTGAGACAGAAAAAGGTTAAGTAACAACCAATATCAACAGGGACAGAAGATCAGGTGTGAACTCAGGCAGCCTGGCTCTGTGACCGGGGTTCTTAAGTCACCTCACTGAAGCACTTGTAGACTAGTGTGCTAGACTGTTGAGAAATGCAACATATGCAAATTTTTCACCTGAAAATCAAGGTCTTGTAAAAATAAAGACAAAGCCAAATGATAACACTAGAAACTGCAACAGAAGACCAAGCATGCCAGGTTGACAGGAAAGCATCTTTGTCATCTTCTACAAGTGGTAGCTGCCTGGAGTGTGCTGTGCATAGTCATTTAAACAGTGGCCTTCATTTTATGATTTATTCTTGATACAGCTGTCCTTCAGACAGACCATTTTTAGCTTCATTCCTACATGTGATGCCCCCATGAAAGCTTCTAGAAAGGGACTAGGCACAAAGCCTAACCATTTATTAACAGTTCTGTGCTGTGGCCAGCATCCCCTCCCATACAGAATAATAGTGTGCTCATTCATTCTTAAAAAAAAAAAAAAAAAAAAAAAAGTCAGACTGCCCTGCTGGAATCATTCTGCATCCAACCCTGGTCAGATCATCTAAAGTAAATTAGCCAAATCCCTTGGCTTGTCCTTGTTCAATTCACATGTTTTCATACTGCTAATCTGCAACATCCCCACACCAGTGAGAGGCAGGAAAGAGTCTGGTGCTAAGATACAACCCAGTGGTGTCTCTAGAAGCACCAGGCTAGAAGCTGGCATTGAGGGAAATGCCTGCAGTATGGTTTTCAGTGGTTTTGGAAACCAGTGTCTGCTCAGCCGCTCCCACCTCCAGCAATGAACCATGACCAGCTGCAATTCGGGCCTTTGCTTTGCAGCCGACAGTGCCAAGTTCAGTTTTTAAAAACATCCAGATGTGAGCTTCATGGAAGTAGGCATATACAGTTCCCTAAGCCCAGGGAGCTCTAAATAACTTACTATGGAAACAGAAGCCATGGCAACAGGTGATAGAAAGTTGAGTGAAGTCCCCATAAGAACAAGGCACAAAAAGCATCAACACCGTCTGTCACTGCCAGCAAATCTATGGTATGTCATACCAAAAACTAAGGAACTGACTCAAATCTGTCTACCCCAACACTTGCATGCTGGGTGCTGACTTTTGGCTGCCACATAATAGTCACCAAGTAAGGCACAGGGTGGAGACCTCCCCACAAAGCAATATTTATTGTCTTTGGAGAGTCACTGGCTGAACCCTCATGAAATATCACTAAACTCAGCTCGATGAAACAAAGGAAAAGAACACTATTACAAATGAAAATTCAACCAAAATCTCAGGACATGCCTGTACTTTTTATTTCTAATTTCTGTATAAATATTGTAACAGTGAAGAAACACAGTGATCTCAGAAATAATGAGCCTTTGATAGCCACAAATCCCAATTATTTATTTCACTTTATTTTACTCCTTATCTCAAATACACAGTTCCTTTTCCTTAAAAAAAAAAAAAAAAAAAAAAAAAATCTGTCTTTTAAACAATATGTAAGGCAAAGCAAATGTAACTGAGAACCAAAACAAACCTTCCCTGCAAAATTTATAGTTCCTCTTCTGTCCCTGGCTGCACACATAACTGCCCCCGGGACTGTTGCTGTGCACACACATGTACAGCCGTGCTAATCTCCCAGGGTGCAGTGTGGAAGAGCATGCTCACACACTTTTTTCAACATAGTGTATCAATATGTTGCCCAGACTGGTTTCAAACTTTCAATCTTCCTGCCTTGATTTTTGTTTGTTTGTTTTTATTGTTGCTTATTTTTGTTTTTTTTTTTTTTTTGAGACAAGGTCTCTCTACGTAACTATGGCTGTCCTAAAACTTAGTATGTAGACCAGGCTTGAACTCACAGAGATCCACCAATTTCTGCCTACCAACGGATTAAAGGCACACAAAACTATGCCCAAGATACTGATTTCTAAAAGCAAATCAACTTTTCATCAAATTGTTAAGAAACAAAAGGGTAAAAGCCAAATGTGGTGGTACACACCTTTACTCCCAGCATTTTAGAGGCAGAGACAGAGGCATGTAAGTCTCTGCGCGTTCACGGCCAGCCTAGTGTACATAGTTTAAGGTCAACCAGGGCTACATATGTGGAATCCTGTCTCAAAAAAAGAGAGAAGGGGGAAAGAGGTTAAATCGATAGCATCCAGTACTACAGGAAGGGGGCAAGTGTCCCTCCAGAGCAGATCACAGAAGCACACCGTGTCCAGCACAGCCTTGTTTTAACCTTTAACCTGGGTCACTTTATTTTCAACTTAGGCAGAAGTTTACTAAGCCAATCTGACAGGGCTTCCCTCTCTATGGTTTGTCACGCTACTCAATTCAGAGGGAGTAATACGGCTACAGGGCAGCAGGTAGATTCCAGACCTATTAAGTGGCAAATCTCAAGCAGCAGGAATGGCCATGAGCATGTGCCCAGGAAGAGGAAGAACAGTCTCCATAATTATAACGAAAGCCAGGGGACCTCCTTGCTAACTCCTGTGTTCCTACACAGGGTGTGTCCCAAAGCAGAGTACAGTAGGACTCACAGCCTTCCTCCTGTGTCCCAGACCCAGAGCCTGTCTCCTCCCCACTCCCCTCCACCACCTCATCTTCTCACTTACATTCACAATGAAGCAAAAAGTACACAGCCTGGGTAACCTGACTCCCCAGGGAAGGAGAGGAATAGAAGGAAAGAAAGCCCCTGCTCCTCCCTCATAGGTATCTAGCTCCTCCAGGGGTACCTGTCACTTGTGTGAACAATTGGTCAGTTCATACCAGGAAATGAACAAAACAGCTAATAAATAGGGCTGACACTTAAATCCCTCCAGGGCTGGCACCTATTCAGGGCCCTACTTTCACTTAAGCTGTTTCTCTTGCACTAGTTTCTAACTTTCAAAGGCATCATGGTTAAATATCATGGAGCTGCTGTTACCCACCTACACAACCATGCATATGTGACCTACAGTTGGAGGACAACTCATGAGAGTCAGTTCTCTCCTCTGGGTCCAGGAGATTGACCTCAGGTTACAAACTAGGCAGCAAGCACCCACAGCCAGTGGGCCACCTCACCAGCCTTAGCCCCAGTATCTCCCAAGACCCTCAGCAGAGCTTCACACCTCTCATGGTCACCCCATGCGTGCACTCAGCAGAGCAGCCACATAGTCAGCTCCACACAGCAGCAACCCAGAAGTGGAACATGTGCCCAGCACTATGTCGGGACCTTGAAAAATAAACTCTCCACAAACTGAAGAAAAAAAAATACAGAATGGTTTCCATAATGTAAGGGGTTATAGACAATTTGCCTAACAACACTGAGCAGAGCCAACATGGACTGTGATCCTAAAACCAACCTGGGAAGCCAAAGCTGGAGACTACACTTTTGAGATCAGCCTGGGTATACAGCAAGCCTTTGGTCTGGTTTGGGTTTGTTGATACTGCTGCTGTTGTTGTTAAATATTTTTTAAGGCTGGAAGGGTTTCCACCAATATATTGATACAGCTACTTAGAATTAGAGATACTTTTATGAATTCCTCTATTTTCCTCATTCTATGCTTCCTCTATTTGGCAAAACCCACATAAAGCCTTATGAAGTATTTTTATAAGAAGTAAGTCACACTCACACTTGTATGCTACAGTTCCCTCTCTCTGCTCCAGTCTGGCAGACCTACCCATTTTTACGCATGTTAAGTTTGCTCCTGTCAGTTCAGGAGGGAAAATGCATCTCTAAAGCACTTTAGCACTTATAAAGTACTTTTAAAATTAAAAAGCTTCAGTAGACGTGGTGGCTGACATCTGTAATCACAGCACTCAGGAAGCTGAGACAGAAGGACTAGCCTAGGCTACAGAATGAGACTCACTCTCCAAACAACATCCCAGAGCTCTAAACAACAGCAATACACTGAGTTATCCCTGTTCATCCCTCCATAAGACAGCTCATTAGCAGGTGACACAGACAGGTGCGGCCAGCTAAGAGCAGCCGGCTGCATTTCTCTCACAAACAAGAACTCTGAGGCCCTTGTGGCTGCTACAAAGAGCTAGAACCTCAGGTGTTGTCCCCAGCAGATGACCTGATACTGCACACTGGAGAGGATCTGGCCATTCCATCCAACTTAACAGCTACCATGAGTGCCTTTAGGATATAAGTCACACATCACAGCTTTCTCATGATGCCTCCATTCCACTTCCCCCAGGAGGCACAGTTTTGTACTGCAGTGTATCCTACAGTGACAAATCATTGGCAACATATTCAGCATCCCAGAGCTCTTACCCAAACAAATCTTAGGGTCTCACACACACACACACACACACACACACACACACACACACGGTACCAAGTTGTTTCCTATGTGATCATACATCACAATAGGGTCAGCTATGTAATGTCTCTGTGACCTTGAACAAACTGCTTCACCTTCAGTGTGTGTAAACAGGATTCTTCCCAGCAGTGCTGGGACACTGAAGGGGAGGAATTCAGTCAGGCACACATTTTATTCCAAAGAGAGACATCATTTACCCACACCATACTTGGGCCCCACATCATCCAACTCCCAAATCCTCTCCCCACCCACCTGGTGCTTCACTGGGCTCCCACTGGGGTTCCCTGGCTTAGCATCTGCTAGGAAGCTGAGGCTGTATCCTGAGATGCATTCTCAGTCCTTACCTAGCAAAGGAAGCTGAGCTTCTTTATCAGCACCCTGTTTCCCCACTACTCTGCCAGCACTGCTGAGGGCTGTGAACTGGACAGAGCGGAGGTGACACTAGAGTGCTGATCCCCACACAGAGGCTGATGTCCTCCCTGCAAGCAATAGTTAGAAGAAGCCACTATGTCTGTCTGTCCCTGTTTTCTTTTTATTGCTGTGACGAAGCGTGCCAGGTTGAGGATTAGCACCTAGGAATGAGAGCCATATGCTCTCTTCCTGCAGAAATTGTCAGGACGAACAACAAACTTAGTTCTGAGGTTCACAAGATGCTGGCTTCCTAGAACATGAAACAACTGGGCAGTTCTGGAAAAGCAAAACTTTTTTCCTGCTTAATTCAGGTCTGGGGCAACTTCTCCATTAGCCCTCATAAAGAGACGTAGCAGTTTAGTATCGTCAAGGTCTGCAGCATCCCTACACCAGACCTTACAGCTCCCCGAAAAAGTACTGCTTGTCTTACCACCAGCTCTCATAATTCAGAGGCATAAGCCAAAGAAAGGAACAGTTCAGCCAAAATAAATACATCCTGAACTCCTTGGGGTCTTGGTTACCCAAGCTTTAAAATGGTGGCTAGAGAGATGTCTTGGCACTTAAGAGTGCAGGATGCTGCAGGGAGTCTAATTTCAGTTCCCAGCTCACAACCACCTGTAATGCCAGCTCCAGGGGATCTGATACCCTCACTGACACCAGACTCATGGGCACATATACCCTGACACATACAATTAGAAAGAATAAAATTTTAAAATGGGACATATTATTTCACCAGGTTATATGAGTCACAAGCAAGATGACTGTGGAACTCACGTGCCTGAATACAGTGTAATCGTTGAATAACTCTTACAAGAAAATAAGTTCCTCCCAGACAAGGACATTGGTCTGGTCACTGACGTAGCCCAAGGTTCTAAAGCAGTCAGTCACCAGCACAGAGTGGATGCTAAATAAATATTTCAGGTTCCTGAAAACATGAAAGACACAGTAAAACAAAAAGCACAGAGAGATTTTTTTATAACTCTTCCTCCAAGTCACTAGCATAATGAGGCTTATCTGACACTAGATGATCCTAAGAAGGAAAAGAGCCTCCACTCAGAGAAACAGCCATGACAGGACATGGCGATGAAGGGAATCCCCTCTACACATCAACCCCTCTTCCTCCACACAAACCCAGTGAACACTTCCCACGTGGCAATGTCCTTCGTCTGGACAATAGGCTACTCTTGAACATTCTAAAACCTGCTGTCTCAGCGCAACTTCAGCAAAATCAATTCCCAGGCCCATGACCCAGCCTACCTAACTGCAAAAAAAACACCACAAATCACAGACGTGGGGCCTGATCAGCTCCTAGAAAGGAGGTGCTTTCTTTGAGGTAGGTAGGGCATGTCCGGGGAGTCCCTGCCCACAGGATGTGTCACATATCCTGTTTAGCTTACTAAGCCCAAAGGTGCCTGGCAACTGGCTCCCTCCCTGTTACAGCTTATTTACCCACATAGCTGCTAACACTCAGTGCTGGAGCCACAACCCAGGCTCCCAGAGAGCAGGAGGTCAGGCCACACAAATGATGAGCGTGAGCACCTGTACATACATACACACAGTAAGTTCCACTCCTGGGCCTTCACCAGGAAAAAAAAAAGATTGACAAGTGCCTACTAAACAGTGGGTGGTGGGGAGGACCACAGCCTCAACTCCCTAGCTGCCCTGGAAGTTCTCAGACCCACTCACCCTTTAAGGTATACCCAGTAACTACCCTTGCTCCTGCAGGTACCCAAGTTCTGATAGTATTCTGCTTTGACCTCTGACCCCCGGATGCTACAGGGCTTAGGCTTGCAGTCATGTCTAAGGGGAACCCTACAAAGCCACCTGATCCATGGTACCATCATTGTGGGCGTCCAGTTTATGTATTTGAAAAAAAATGAAGGCAGCCTGTAGATGGATGTCACGAGCCCACACGGACCATGGCATCAGCTTCCACTGTGGAGATTTGTATTTTCAATGCCAACTTGAAAGGCTCTATGCAGATCCTGGGAGGGTTCGAGGCTCAGCCTGGAACATCCCCTCCCAAGGACCCTTCTATGGGTCTCTCACTCTGGTCTCTCTATCTATGTTGTCTTTACATCCCTGTAACCTTCTTCCTCAAAGTATATCCCTGCTGTGAGGCAGATGAGGTAACCCACACCTGTGCCTTTACATAGAGATAATGGTGCTGACTATGGGGGACACTATCCTACACTGTCACTCCACTGGTACTGAGGAAGCTAGCACAGTAAGTGCTCATGGAAATCCTGTTGAATCAACCAGCAGGATGGCAGCATCTGGGCAGCCTGAAGACAACACAACACCTTTGACCCAGCCTCTGAAGAGAGATTTGAACCATGACCTTGGAGCTGTGGCTTAATTCAATTAGCACCATTTAGTGAGAGGGTGTGGATCCAAACAAGCTGATCTACAAGGCAGCTTCTCAAAAGTATTCACAAAAGAGGAGTAAAGGGACAACAGCTAGCATCTTAGCCACCCCAGAAGTCAACACTTCAAAGATGCCCCCTTATCTAAAGTCATGAGGAACACATATATACACACAGAGCCACCCAAATCATGGATAAATCAGGACAAATGTTCTCTGTCACTTCAGCAGAACTGCCCTAAAACCCTCCTGACTGTATTTTCTTTCTCTAGATTTTGCTTTTGCTTTTCGAAGCACAGCACCTCTCCAGTTCAGGCTGGCCTCAGAATCCCGAAAGTTGGGGTTACAGCCATGTGCCACCAAACCTAGCTTCAGTGCTTTCTTGAAGCAAGTATTTTTTTTTAAAAAACTAAAATCAAGGGTCCCATCAAGATAGCTCGGCAGATAAAGGTGCTTGTTGCCTAGCGACCACAGCCTGATAACCTGAATTCAATCCCCAGAGCCCACATACAGGTGGAAAAAAGAAAGCAACACACACACACACATACACACACACACACACACACACACACACACATACACAAAACTAATAACAAGTGTAATTAATTTAAGAAAAAAGCTAAAATGAGCTAGTTATCACCATCCCAGGTAAGATAAACAGTATCGGGGGCTTGGCACCGTCTCAGACCCAAAGCCCTCCCTCCTAGTATGTTCTCTGAGTCCTGGTTTCCATATCTGTAACAACAGAACATGGCTTCAGGATCGCCATCGTAGTTCCACAAAGGAATGTGAAGAAGTACTTACCATGAGGCCTGTGCCAGCCAGAGAGTAAGAAGCTTCCAGCCCATCCTCTTCCCGGTAATTTCAGAGTTGGGCCCAAAGGCAAAAGTAAGTACAGACTCAGCTGGACAGTGTGGCACACACAGGTAGTCCCAGCACTCAGGAGGCAGAGGCAGGCAGATCTCTGTGAGTTCGAGGTCAGCCTGGTCTACGGAGAGAAGTCCATGACAGCCAGGACTACACAGAGAAGCCCTGTCTCCAAAAACAAATCAAAAATGTGATTCCAGTTGGCCCAGCAAAATTGTTGGGGCCAGGAGCTCTTTTCTCCAAGAACACTGAGCATGGTCTTCAGGTTTTGTTTTTGTTTCTTTTCCATTTTCCCGTGTGTGTCTGCATGCTCACATGTATGTGTTTGCACACACTACGTGGTTATAGGTATAGCCATTTGTGGGGCCACACGTCTTTATGTGCTTGTAGAGGACTGAGGCTGAAACCCGGAGTGCTCCTCAATTGCTCTTACTCCCTGAAACACAGTCTCTCAATCAAATCCAGAGCTCACAGATAAGTTCAGCTTGTTCTGGAGATCCCGTCTCTGCCTCCTGGTGCTTTATATAGGCTCTCCAGTCCTCACACCTGCTGTCTTGGTGAGGGTTTCTATTCCTGCACAAACATCATGGCCAAACAGCAAGTTGGGGAGCAAAGGGTTTATTCAGCTTACACTTCCACATTGCTGTTCATCACCAAAGGGAGTCAGGACTGGAACCCAAGCAGGTCAGGAAGCAGGAGCTGATGCAGAGGCCATGGAGGGATGCTACTTACTGGCTTGCTCAGCTTGATTACTTATAGAACCCAGGTCTACCAGCCCAGGGATGGCACCACCCACATTGGGCCCTCCCACCCTTGATCACTAGTTGAGAAAATTCCTTCAGCTGGATCTCATGGAGGCATTTCCTCAACTGAGGCTCCTTCCTCTGAGATAACTCCAGCTTGTGTCCAGTAGACACAAAACCAGCCAGTACATTTGCATAGCAAGTACTTAACAGCTAAGCCATTTATCCAGCCCCACAATTGCTTTCGCTGGATTGAGTCAATAGTGTTAAAACTGAGTCCCATTCCCACACCAGGTTACTGGCCCATGGTTGATGTTCCTCCTTCCTGAGCTGTCATATCCAGTAGAGGCAGAAGACTGAAAGACACAACCACTCAACACAATGTAAGCTCCTACACGACATCTCAAACCTGGACAAGGCCATTGATAAGACCGAATAATGTGTATAGATGGGTTTATTATATTGCACCAATGCTGTTCGCTTCCTAGTTTTGATTCTTTTGCATATTATGTAATTTGGGGAACTTGAACAAAAAACATTTGGGAACTGCTATTTTTACAACTTCTGTTTGAGAAAGTGTTTCAAATTTTAAAGTACAAATGTTTTTAATTAAGTCTTAATTTTTACTTTTTTGTATATAAGTGCTTTTCCTGTATATATGTGTATTTATATACAGGACACACACGCACAGAGTATGACGATGTAAACATACAAGAAATGTGGTGTAGTGATCCTCATGATAGATATGTAGGAGTTGTGTATGCCAGCCAGAAGGGAGCTCTCCTCGGCTTTGAGCAGCAGACTCTGGTCTCGGAGCCACAGAGCCTTGGCAAACTCACAGAGATCCCAGAGGACAGCTGCAAAGCCTTCCTTGGAAAGGCCAGGCATGTCAAAGGGAGAAGGCACCATGCTCCTTTTATAGATGAGAAGCCTGGGCTTAGGAAGGTCTAGACCAGTGATTCCCAACCTTCCTAATGCTGCAACCCTTTAATACATGTAGAGTTAACCCCCAAGCATAAAACTATTTTCATTCCTGCTTCATAGCTGTAGTTTTGCTATCGTTGTGAACCGTAATGTAAATATCTGTGTTTTTCAATGGTCTTAGGTGACCCCTGTGAAAGAGTCATTCAATCCCAAAGAGGTCTCAACCCTGGAAACATGGTAGAGCTCAGGCCCAGCCAGGCCTGCCTTACTTGCTCCAAGCATCACATTAGAGTGTAGTACCACACATGCACACCACACAGGCACACCACACAGGCACACCACACATGCACACCACACAGGCACACCACACATGCACACCACACATGCACACCACACATGCACACCAGAGCAGTAACCACAGGGGCACACCAGGTACTCTGTTGAGCCCACTGTCCCATCACTTTTCTCTAGGGCTTATAGTTTCTGTCTTAGTGCACATCTTTAAAAGAAAGCATATTCTTATATCTTTCAACAGTCCTTCCAAAGTAGGTGTGAGGACTGCACATTAGTCCTCGGTCTCAGGGACCCCTGCTGCTTTATGGAGACTGTTTCCAACACACGGGTTCCAGGGAGCATTTGTTTGTATGTTTTGGTCTGGTTTGGTTTTGTGCCTGCTAGACAAGCTCTGTACCCCTGAGTTTTACTCCCAGCTCAGCTCCTTTTACCAGCTGGCAAACCCACCCCAGTTCATCCCAATTTATCCCCCGGGGGGAAACTGAACCTCTGATACCACCCATGGAGTGACCTATCTCAGCCAAGCATGAGCAGGGCGATGACTTTCAGTATTATGTCAGCAAATTCTAATAATAGAAGGAACTATTTTTCTTCCCTAACCTACCTCCCAAACTCAACTTCCCCAATTTGCCAGCCTAAGTTCAGCCAGGGATTGGGCTGAGTTTTATACCAAAAGCAGATATGGTTGCTAAGTGTGATTGTGAAATGGGCAGGGTATGGCCAGCTTCCTCTACCTCATGGAAAGGAAATGGTTAGCATCTCTAGAATCCAACAGACTCCTTCAGTCTTCTCCCCGAAGGAATGGCACACATCAAGAATTCAACCCCAGAGCTCAATGCAGCATCTCTCAAAACCATTTCAGAGGCAAGTGTGTTCCCTGAGCATGCCATATGTGTACTATCAGTTTAAGGTCTGAGAGAGCAGGCCAAAGGGCATAGGTGGCTGGAGTTGGAAGTCTTAAGAGCACACTTAGAGAAGCTGTGTGGCCATGGGCAAGTGACTTCCCTCTGTAGGTCCTGACAGCAACATCTCAAAACATACCATCAAGGCCCTTTCCTGCTCAGCATTGGACCCTTGGGTCTGATCCCTTTGATAAATGTACAGGGACTATATTCTTAATCAAACTGTTTTAAGTGCGGCTCCCAACCAAGCAGCAAAGACAGCAAATGTAGACCAGGAAGCATACCCACCTATGTCCAACTGTGGAGACACTGAGCAGAATTAAGGAAAACCAAAAGAGCAACTGCAAGTCTAATTCTGGTGTAGGGAAGAATTCTGGCTTTGTGTTTTAAAAGCACCTAATTTATACCACTTAAGTCTGGCTTTTCATATGTGCTCATCACACTTTCAAAGAAAAAAGTGACTGACACATAACAGCCTGCAAAATAGTGGAGTCGGAGCAAGATCATCATCACAACCTCCTTCTAAGGCTTCTGTCTCTATCTTCTGACAAGCTTTTCATAAAATCCAGGGAAGCTGTGAGTCAGAGATAAAGACCACAGTCAGCCACTTGAACAGAGAGGCCAGCCCAGATAGGCCAGGCCACTAGGAGACTGGCAGAGCCCTGGAAAACCTCACAAGCAGTATAGGTGATATCCAATAGAAATGAGGGCCTCCCAGCATGGGGAAGGCTGCCAGTACAGCAGGCAGCACTCTTCCCAGAGACAACGGCTCACATTCAAATACCAGAAAAAAAAATCAATAGCTGCTGAATTAGAGCCAGCTCATTAGGAGGACCTCTGTCATGTTGCAGAACCCCCAAGTGAGCAGAAGATGGCCACCTAAACCAGCAGGCCACACGCCCATACCTGCTACAGCTCCTCCGGAGCTGCCCTTGTGCCCCTGAACTCAGTATCACTGAGCTCTGCAGGTTCCTATAGGTTCCTACGCCACCTCCCTCACCCAGCCCTTTCTCCCACCTGTCTGCTTCCCTCCCTCTTCCACTCCTTCATTCATACTAGCCTCAGGGGAGGATAAAAGCCTTGGGTTCCAGATTAGGAAGGTGATATTCAAAATCCACAGATTATCAAAGGCTGTAAATGTTAGCCCAAGAACCCAACCTCTATGGTGATTCTAAAGTAAGGCACTTTTCCTGTCACAATTCCCCCTCCCCAGCCCTCAGCATCTCTCTTTACCAATCCTAGCAACACATGTGTGCCACCATGACCCATTTGCTGACTCCACAATAGGCTTTTCCTCCAGATAGCATTCTGGAGCAGGGCAGCTTCAGAAAGCCTAACAGCCAAGTAGGGTCTGTCTCGGCCACTTTCTAACTGTGTAGCCTATTTGCAAAAGGGTAGGAACAGACCCTACCTCAGAGAGTCTCTTAAAAATAGGCAGGGCACATCCACACAGGTTTTCCATAGCCAACACTTCCCAGAGGCTCCAGCTCCATTCACTGACTTGCCAAGCCTAAATCTTCCTATGCTGAAAACCTATGTCTAGGACTCAGTCAGTAAAGTACGTGCTGTGCAAGTATAAATTTCAGTGCAGATCCCCAGAACCCACAAAAAGCCAGGAACAGCGGTATGGCTCTGTAACCCAGTGTTCCTATACACCCAGATGGGAACCAGAGGCCAGAGAAGCTCTCAGACAAGATAGCCTTATCCGGACTCCTCATGTGCTATAGCACACACTCATAAGTGTGCTCTCACACACCCCTCACACATCAAACACACCTATACTGAAAGATTTTTAAAAACAAAGCCTGCAACTATATAAATATGTGCAGAAGTATTCACAGCAGTTTCATTTGTAACAGCCAAGTAGCAAACACCAAGTGTCCACCAACTCGTGAAAGATAATCAAAAACAACGCACACCCAGGGGAGGGCCATAAAAAGGACGAAGGGCATATGTTCATAATTCTGTTTATACAAATACAGATTAGGCACACAGAGAGAGAGAGTGGCTGGGGGAAGTAGGAAATCAGGAGTGACCTCCAAAGAATACAGGATTTCCTTTGGGAGTAATGAGGAAAAGTCTAGAATTTGGCAGTGATGGTGGTTGTGCAGTCCTAAACATAATTTTAAAATGTCATTGTACACTTTAAAGGGCTGGCTTTTATTTATGTGAATTAGATCTGGATGGAACTAGTTTTTTAATTACCATTAAAAATAAATGACTACTGCATATAACATGAGAAAACTCTCCCATGATGCCTCTGTGATACAGTCTAAATCACAGACACCAGATATCCAGGCCCAGCACAAGCTTCATTAGCCATAAAACTCATTTTACCACTCTGTACCCCAAATGAGCCTCCTGCCCTGCACTGAGGGTCTAGGCTCCTAACATTCACCCACAGCAGCAGCAATGACAGCAACAACAGTTACTGGGTTACAACCCTGGCCTCAGTGTCCTCGAAGCACACACCATGAAGCTATGAGGTGAAGCTGTCTCCCGCCAGCTCAGCTCAGGTCAATAGCAACAACAGCATGCCCAGGACTTCCTGTGCTAAGTCCTTGATAACACAATGTCCTCACAGGTGGGAAACGTTAAGGCTGGTACTAGAAGATGCAGAAGGCAGGAGGGACCTGATCGAGGTCAGGCAACAAGGGCAAAGCTGGAATTTGACCTCCGTATTCCCTTCCACTCTGGGAGCGGAGGGTACCCTCTGGAGACTCAGCCAGGGAGGCCAAAACAGCTGCAGATACATCCACCAACCACGTCATTTGAAAGTTAGATGCTGGATAACAAGATCCCTTCCCATAAACTCTAAAAGTGAGATGCACACACCTGACAAACCCTGCAGCCAGATCATGTGACACGTGGCCTAGCTGGTTCCACCAGAAATTTTTCTAGGTACCTCAAGACAAGTACAGCTCAAACTGGGCAATAGCTCAGTGGTAAAGTACTTGCTGGCCAGCAAAAAAACCTAAGTTCAAATCCAAGAACCCATCTGCAACCCCAATGCTTTGAGGTAAGACAGGGGCTTGACTAGAGGCATTTACTGGCCAGCTAATCTAGCCAAAATGACCAAGTTCCAAGTTTAGTAGAAGAACCTGCCTTAAAAAAAAAAAAAGCCTTTAATCAGACACTCAATAGATACTCATGTATTAAAACTGAATCATATATTAGCCCTCCCCCACTCAATAAGAAAGATCACACAAAACAGACAAGCTGGTTCTGTATGAGTTACGCATGGTCAGAAAGTAACGTGAAACGGCCACCACACAGCTGGCATGTCTGAAAATGTGAATAATAAATTTAAAATATTAAAAAAAAACAGTAACACCAAGTGCCAGCATAGGTGTCATAAAACAGGCAAGTCATCCATTCGGATAGTCATGTAAACAAGCATCTCTCGTGGGACTGTGTTTGGCAAGTACAGTCAAATACTAGGACGCTGTCTGAAAGTTAACTCTGAGTAATCTCTACAGAAAAGGCTCAAAGGCCTAAAGCTATTAAAATGGTGAGAATTTGGCTGGTACTTAACTGTCAAGAGGAGAAAAGTTCAATGGACCAGAGCACACCTACCATAGCAGTATACCACAGCTGTTAAAAACTACGCTCCAGCCTGGGGACACAGTGTGGTATGCAAGCAGGAAGACTTGAGCTCAGTTCCCAGAAGCTGTGTTCTTTAGAAAGCCCTGTGGGACCCAATGAGGTGGTTACTGAAGCCATGCCTGACACCTGAGTTTGATCCCCAGAACCCACGGGAGAAAGAAAGAACAATCTCCAACAAATTAACATCTGACTTCCACATGGGTACTATAGCACACAGGCAACACACTTGAATTTCAGCCTTGAAAAAGCCCCCTTTCTTTCACAGTCTTCAGTGTGGAGGAACTCACTGTCTCTAAAGAAAATGTATACATTTATTTATTTATCCATCCATCTATTTATTTATTTGAGGTTCTGGAAATTGAACCCAGAACCTTATGCATGGGATGCAAGCACTATGCCACACTTCCCTGCTCCACGCTGTGTGTGTGGTTTGAGGCGGGGGTGGGGGCACAGCTCCCCAATTAGAATCACACTTTGAGTAGACAAGACTTCAGAGCCCCGTTTTGGTGGGAACGTGTTGGACAATTCCATTTTGATGCACTCTATAAGACCAAATGAATCTGGATATCTGGGTTTCCCAAACTCTTTATGTGGTTTTAATATGTAGCCAGGACTGAGAGTCATGGGGACCAAATCTCTTCTGGAAACAAGGTTTAGACAGGAGCATGACTATCCAGAACTACATTGTATTATGGGCAAAAAATGAAGACCTGGGAAACTGGGAAGTCAAACATCACACACTCTCAGGTCTTGGCCCCTCCCTTCTGCTGCTCCCGCCCCTCTCCATGGGTCACATAGACTGAGTCATGCTATTCCACTTCTTAGGGTTTTCTATAGTTTCACATTGCTCTTAATATGAATCTGAACAGTGCCTGGACCCAGATCCTGATGACCAGCCACACCTCCCCACTAGCTTCAGCTCAACACTGCGCTTGTCACCTGCTCAGCTGTGTCTTGGCCCCTCCATTTCCTTCAGGGCCTGTCTCTTGCTGCAGTGTTCTTCCTTAGATCTCTCAGCTCCTTATCATCCCTCCATCTACTTATTCTGCTTCCTTTCCTTGTCTTTATTACTTGCTCAGACTAGCCTCAAACTCAAAGTTATCCTGCCTCAGCCTCCCCTGTTCTGACATTACAGTCACAAGCCACCATGCCCAGCACTACTGGACATTCTCATGCAATCCTTTAAAGAAGAGTACATCACAGTTTTAGGACTTGGTGGATGACCATCTAGAGGACAAGTCTTAGCCATCAACTACATCCAAATTCGGCAAATAGATATGCCTTCCCTGTAACCATAACAGACATGACTAATCAATCCCAGCATTCTCTTTATACTGAACCAGAAAGCCCAAAGACTCTAAGAATCCCTTCTATTCTGGGGCCAAACTGTCACTATCAACCATTTCAAGATGGACACAAACTAGGAACCATCTGTTTTCCGCAGCTTCATGTTCCCGAGGTTTTCTCCAACTTGGACATTCTTTGACCAGCAATCATTAACTACCCACTTGCCTGGCAATGAGCTCAGCCTGTACGAGGCTGATCAGACCATGAGATCACATGTTCTATCCCAGAGGGCAAGCTTTGCCTGATTTCCTGAATCTAGGGCTCTTTGTCCTCTCCACCCCCACCCCACCCCCTTGGCAGCTTCACCTCCAACATTTACTGACCAAGCCTGAGATAGAATGTAGGATTACGCCAGGGCAAAGCCTTACTGTGTTCCTGAAAACCCTCATCCAAGCAGGTGCCTCTGCTATCACTGGTATTCAAGACAATAACAATGGAGGCCGTTGACATTTATGGAGAGCTTTCTGTGCACTAAGGGCTATCGCATATTTCTCATGGACTCTAGATCACAATCCTCTGAGGTGTTTATTAGCCCCATTCAGCCTGTGAGAAGATTTGGGTTTTGAAAGCTAAGTTGCTGTTTCTGAGTAAGTGATAGAAGTGAATCACACAAGAGCCACACCACTGGCTTGAGGCCAGTTAAGTCCTTTGCTTCTGGGCATCTCATCTCTAAAATGGATGCAATAACAGTAAAAGAGATACACAAGGCCAGCACAGCCTGTGACAGTTGGGTGAATAGGACAGAATAACCTTTCTGGAATCTGGGCAGTGTCCTGATCAGATCTATCCGGTGCTGAGCTAGGAGCTCCCTAGATCCTGATATAGCATGTGAACACTGAGTTTTTAGAAAACCAATTCAGCTTCCCCGGATGGCAGCACGTGTTTAAATGGGTTTCTCCTCCTGACACATTCATGCCATCCTCCCATGTCTGAAAGCTTTCTTTCCTGTCCTATGAGTGCCCTGGAACCTCCAAAGAAAGCTGAGCAAGGAGCTGATGCAGGAGAACTTGGCAGTGAACCTCTTCCCAATGGGATGTCCCTCAGACAGGCCTATCTCCTGTGTAGAACTTGGCACATCTGCCCTCACAGCTCCTTGTAACTACGGGCATCCCTTTCACCCCCACATGCCCATAGCAGAGCTCAAAACTATTCTATCACATTAACTCAGGCTTCCTGTCCCACCCCAAGCAAGGTACCGAGTCTCGGCATCCTCACCTGGCAGAGGAAGAAGCTGAAGCTGGGAACTCAAGGGAAAATAAAAGTCTTCAGAACAGTTATAGAGAACACAATCCTCCACCAGAGTGGTCCTTCCTCCTCAGCAGACACCATCAGTCTAAAAATATCTACTGTTGGTTGTCACAGCTAAGGAAGGGACACTACCGACATTCAGCAGGCAGAAGCTACAAACGCTACATTCCTATAATCTACCTGCATAGGTAAGTCTTCTGAAGCAAGCTGTCCACCCCAAAATGATCATGATGCTGAAGGAAAAGAAACCACTGTCACTCACCCTAACCATGCAGCTAAGTAAGGACAAAGCCTACCTGCCAGGCTCCAAAGAAAAATCAAAAACTAAATGTCCCACATGCCTCTTCCCAAAACAGTCAAAGGCTGAGTCATACCATGTGAGCAGATGGAGCCTGAGGGTCTGATCTCTCATGGCTCCCCACTCACTACTGCCGGCAATCTCCAGCACGTGCTCCCACACAGCAGACTCTGGCAATCGCTCTAGACAGCAAGTCTAGGGCTGGCAGAAGCTGCTGAACACGTCTCCGGTGCAGGACAATCCTTAGCAAGTCTTCTGTGTCACTCAGCAGACTGCTGAGTGCTGTGTTGGTGGAGGAGTAAGGATGAGGTTGGAAGAACCGCCCAAGCACCGTGATCTGAGGACAGGCCATGTGCTCCTCCTCTGTGTCTAAGAGCTCTGTGGCCTGGCACTTCCTATTGTGATGGATGAAGTCACATGCTCTGGGGGTTACAGTGCTTGTGTGAATGGCAAGGTCACATGACTACAAGTCAAAAGCATGCACCTGGATCCATGCTGCCATCAATACTGAAGATCTTCCCATGTGCCTCTGGGACATCCTGATGTCATGTGATCTGTGACGACAAAAAGGCTAGAAGCCATGTACAAGGCTGCTATGTCATTACTTTGATCGGTACCAAGACTCCAAAAAGTCAGACACAGCCTTTACCACCTTAGTGCTCTAAGATCTAAACTCCACAGTAAAGATATTCTTGTCATGTGTGGTCCTTGGGAAGCATGTATCTCCTGTCATGTGTTTACAGCACTGAACGTATAGACATCCACCTGTGAGAAGAACCATTAAGCCCAGCTGTCCTCCCAGAAGACTTAGACATGCCGTGTGTAAATGAGCCTGCCCAGCTCAACCACAGGAAGTTCACAATGGAGGCATGAGCCTCAGTTTCCCACTCTGTGCCCACATAATAGGATTAAATGAGTCAATGTAACAAGTGTTGGCAATCCTTCACATGAAATAATTACTATTATGAGTTCAATTATCTTAGTTATCCTAAGAGGAGCAGAGGTGGTTTATCTGAGTAAAGTTCACCATGGCAAGAAAAATACACAAAACAAACTGAAGACTGTATCACAGTGAGTAACTAGATAACAAAATGAGGTGCGATCACAGGTTACACACAGGAGACTATTCCCTGGCAAGTAGTGTCCACAGCTCACAAGCTGGCTCAAGGCACCCCAGAGAACAGCAGAATGAACTTGTTCCTCAGGGTCAGTAGGGTAAGCATCTCTCTTCTGTCTTTTATAGCTACACCACACACATGCACACACACACACACACACACACACACACACACACACACACACACACACACACACTTAGAATCTACCGTATAACATGTCCATGTTTGTTTTCAAAGACTTTCCAAATACTTTCCACTACACAGTGGTAAGCCTGCAGGAAGAAGCCTTGTGCTTTGCCTTCCTGGGGAGTCCTTAAAGAGACTGTCTGTCCCAACTGCTTTAAAAAAAAAAAAAGTAAGTAAAAACCTAAGTCACAGCCCATGTGTGTAGGAGGTTACATCATCTGGGTAAAGTAGGACTCACACTGGAATCACAAAGCTCACCCTGCAAAACCATGATGGAGTTCGCAGAGTTAACAGAGACTACCAGTGACTTTGTTTTCTTGTATTTATTGGGTTTTTGGTTGGTTGGTTTTGGTTTAGTTTGGTTTGGTTTTGGCCTTTAGAGACAGGGTTTCTCTGTATTAACAGTCCTGAATGTTCTGGAACTTGCTCTATAGAACAGACTGGCCTCAAACTCAAGGGATCTGCCTGCCCTGGGATTAAAGGCCTGTACCACCACTACCTGACCAATAAGTAAATACATACATACATGTAAAAAATGAAACAGATAAGTAGGAAACCACAAAAACAAACTTTGCTTAAATATATCATAATAGACCTATTATATTCTGATTTTTTAAATTAACACATAGGCACTGGAGAGATGGTTCAGCAGCCAGGAGTGCTGCTCTTGCGCAGGACCTCTGTTTGGTTCCCATCACCCAAATGGTGACTTACAATCATCCATAACTCCAGTTCCATGGGACCCAATGCACAGACATACATACAAGCAAAATACCCACATACATATGATAAAAATTATCTTTTTTAAAGCTATTTAAAGGTTTTAAAGTAAAGATAATAAAAGTTTAAACTATAAAAATAAGTAAGCTGGTGTGGGAATGGACTTTGCATGGGAACTGGGTTAGAACTAACAGACACTTAGATGAGGTTGGCCCAACCCTAGGCAAATCAGTTCCGGACTCAAGTTCTCATTTAAAATACCTAAGACTAAGCACTTGCCTAGCATTCATGAAACCCTGGATTTGATCCTTGGTAGTCAAAAAGAGAATGAAATGTAAACCAACGAACCAGGTGGTGACTGTAGCTCTCTATGAAACACACTTGCCAAAATGCCAAGCACTGACCAATGGTTTCTTCCACCAAGGTCCTCTGGCAGCATGAAACACAGGCCTTGTTGGGACTCACTGTCCTGTGTCTGCCTAAGCCTCTCTCTAGAACTTAGTCATTCTTGCACCCACATAATGGCTTCCAGCTACACATGACACATTGACACAGTAAAGAGCCTTACATTGGTTTTTCAGTGTCGGAGGGACACGCTCCCTGCCTTCCCTCCCCTCTGGGGCATGTCCCACAGCTCAGACACACAGAGACATACAGGTGACGTTGGAGGCTTGGAAATTTTTCTGGCTACTGCTGAATCGGTGGTTTTTAAAAAGCCACTTTACATGCAATACACACACACACATACACACACACACACACACACACACACACACACACACACCCTCAACCACTCAGTGTGGCTGCAGCTTCATAGCACAGTGCTCACCAGTAAACTCAAATATTTCCTATCATTTTTAGTGCTGGTTTAGACTCATTACATTTAATTTTATATTCAGTTTCAAATACATTGCCTTTGGTTTTCTTTCTCTCTTTTTAGGGGCCAAAGCATTGGGACTGTGTATGTCTCACTCTGTAGCCCAGGCTGACACTGAACTCATGGCAATGTTCCTGATTCAGTCTCCAGGTAGAGGGATTACAGGTGTGAGCTACTATGCTTGACAAATGATCTACTCTTTTTTCCTCCAGTGCTGGGACTTGAACCTAGGGCCTGGCACATGTTGGGCAAGTTTTAGCACTGAAGTACATCACCTTTCCCTTTAGGGTCTAAGGAAGACACACACGCACAGTGGCAAACTCGGAGATGCTGTTAGGTTTGGTGAGTTCAGGTGTGTGTAAAACCACCTTAAAACTAGAACTTTTTTTTTTATTTCAGACAGTAAGTGATGCTAATATCTCAGCAAAATAAAGTGATTCAACACAGCCAATATCTGAGGATAGAAGAGATGCTGAGCAGCAGAGGAGACAGCCCAATGTCACACAACTCGAAGGAAAATGACAGCTGACTCTAAAGTCCACGAGCCAAGTTCTGGGCATCAGTATCCAAAGAGTCTGCACAGAGAACTGCCAGCAGCCTGCTCAGAAGGCAAAGGCCCCAAGACATGGTGATGGTTCCTCAGCAGGCAACAGGAAATGCACAGTTCTGCCTGCCTACGTGGAAACAGGTGGAATGGTCAGAGCCGACTGTCACAGCCAAGAATTAGGGCTTCGAACTTTTCACTGATAGCTTAAAATAACTCCACTTGACTCTAGAGAAAATGTAGCCAGTGACAGGAGGTGGGCATGGCCAGATGGCCCAGCCACGAGGTGAAGAGAAATGCTCAGCCAAGACAAGTTTTTCTTAATGGACACAATATCCATACCCTTCTTTTGGAGCTAGGGTCACACTGGCCATTCCTTGACCATCTCCCATGGCCACTTATCACATTAGTTTAAATATACACCTTATCAAGAGAAATATAAATTGTACTATCAATTCTCCACTACTCTGAATTTTAATACATTCACAGGGAAGAAAGATGAATATTCACAGCATGTGCACAATCCAGGGTACACTTAATCTCTTAATCTAACTTAAGAGAATCTATGGCATCACTGTGGCCCATCATTATGTTTCCTTCGACCTTAGAATCTACCTTTGGAGTCAGCACCTCCATGTTTTATAAAATGTCCACTTACAAGGCAGAATGTGATCTCATGTTACCAGTGTTGTAGAGACATGGACAGCAAGGTTCAGAAAGGTCAGAGTACCAGACAGGTGGTAGAAGCAGGTCTCCAACTAGGCAGGTTGGCTCCAAGCTCTATTACCTGAGATCCTAAGAAACAGGGGTTGCACCAAAAACAATTAAGAGAAAGCTGGTTTGCAACAGAGATGAAAGCATAAAAACTCATTTCCTTAATTTTCAAAGTACATGAACAAATTAATAGCAAAAACCAAGTTCTGATGTGTGTGGTAAATGTGTATGCACATGCATGCATGTGTGTGAGCGGTGCTTGTGCAAATGAGGTGATGAGCTTCAGGTGATGTCTTCTGCTATATCTTTTAAGGTAGCACTTTCACTGAAGCTAGAAGCAGGCCAGCAAGTTCCATGGGTCCTCCTGCCTTCACCCTGCCCCTTCCCCCAGCACAGATATTCAAGCTCTTTATTCTATTTAGCATGCCAAGTACCTTATCAAGTGAACCATCTCCCCAGCCCAAAAAGCAATGGTTTTACTTTTTCTTTCTTTCTTTTTTTTTTTTTTTTTTTTTTTTTTGTACAGAATAGAGTTTATTCAGGTCATGGGAGAGTTAAGAGGGTGGTAGAGGCAGAGAGAGAGAGAGAGAAGTAGAGGAGTAGAGGACGGCCATGAGCACGTGGGACAGAGGGGGAAAGGGAAAGAGGAGAGCAAGGCTGCAAGAGCACAAGGGCAAGAGAGGCCAAGAGCTCTTTTTTTTTTTTAAGAGTCAACATCAAGTGAACATCCCTGAGACACAGGAAAAGATATTCAACTAACTCAAAATTAAAGATACAAACTATTTTTATAATGAAATTTTTTACCTCTCAGATTTGCACATTCTTAGAAGCTTAACAGTCCTCAACCCAGGTGAGGGTATGGAGCAGGTCTGTGCAAAGCCACATCTGCAGGTACACTGGCAATTAGGAAAGCCATTCAGCTCTTGAGTGTTAAGCGCTGCTGCCTCTTCTGTCTTTGCAATCCTAGGACCAGCACTGGACCAGCACTGGACCAGCACTGGACCAGTGGAGAGCCTCTAAACTACCACCTCTGCAGTTTGCACAGCAACCACCCCCAGACTTCCATAATTCTTAACTCCTTGTGTTTTACTGTGCTGGTTACAAAAAATAAACACCAAAGGCATTCCAGGAAGAAGAATTTGAGGAAAGGGGAGGGGTTACACTGAAAGAGCTGAGGGCCCACTGGGAAGAAAGGCCCATATGGCTAGCTTAGTTATTTAGAAGAATAGGCTTCTACAGGTAAAAATTGGTATAATCTCCAAAATAACTGAATAATTAAAAGGCTAAATACAGAGCATGACATGTATATAATTTGCTCCCGAAGTAGCATTTATGGGCCACCAAGATGGAACAGTAGGTAAAGGCATTTGCCACCAAACCTGTTAACCTGAGTTTGAGCCCCAGGACCAACATAGTAGAGGAAGAAAACCAACTCTTATAAATTGTCCCCGGACTGTCACTCATGCTTCATGATACATACACCACACGCACATACACTCGCACACACGCACGCGCACACACACACACACACACACACACACACATGTGCACGGATGCATGCAAACAACCAAAAATAAAAATACCGTGTTTACAGGGGAATGCTGGGAATCAAACCTTAGTGTAAGGCAAATGCCATGCCACCCAGCTGCATCTCCAGCCCATAGCATCATTTTCTGAAGTGGAACAGTCCTGCTGAGAATGAAGAACCTCTCATCATTTTGCCTCTCCATACCTGCTCGTCACAAGAAAAACCTTTCCTGGAAGTCTGTTTTGCCAAGGCATGTAGTGTTCTCCTTTAATCCCAGCACTCCCAGAGGCTGAGGCAGGGGCATATCTGGGAATTCAAGGCCAGAAAAAGCTACACAGTGATAACCTGATTTTTAAAAAGACATCTTCGATAAGGGCTGATAGCTTTCTGAGCTCTTGGCCGCCTTGCATCTCACATGGAGGAGACAGCACAGGATTCTCAGTAGGGCCTGAAGCCATGGTCAGCACTTACCTCCACATACACTATGTATAATGTTCTATCCGCTATACCTATGATAAAATTGATTTATACATTAGATACAGTAAGATATTAGCAATAACAAACTAATAAAAATAGAAAGTTATAACAATATACTCTTAAAAAATTAGGCTGTGGTTGCTCTTTCAAGATGCTCAACCTACTATTCCTAGTGTCAGTTGGCCAACTGAACCCTAAAAGCAAGAACACAGATATGAAGGGTCTACTGTACACGGGTTTGAACTGGAGGGTTTTGAGCTGGGCTCCCAAGGGAGTCTTACTAGTCCAGGGGCTAAAGATGTAGCTCAGTAGAAAGTGCTCACTCAGTACACATTGGGTTCCAATCTCAGCACCACAAAAACAAAACAAAACAAAACAAAACAAAACCAAAAATCCACTCTGAAGAGTTTATTAAAAGCTGGATATGACAGGGCAAGGTGGTACACCCCTTAATTCCAGCACTAGGGAGGCAGAGGCGGGTAATTTTTATGAGTTCAAGGTCAGACTAGTCTACATAGTGAATTCTAGGCTAACAAACAGCTACACTGTGAGACCCTGTGTAAAGGAGAGAGAAAGAGAGAGGAAGAGGGAGAAAGAAAAGTCTAGGCATAGCGGTACACACCTGTAAACCTCCACTAAGAAGTCAGATACGAGAGGAGCACCAGTTTAGTAGCCTCCTTGGATGAACAGTGATATCCTGTTTCAAAAATAACTTAAAAAGACCTACTAAAGAAGCTATGAAACCCCTCAAAGCTGGCGAAAAATTCTGTATTTTCACTCCTTTCTACTAAAAGTCTCATTACCTGTCACCAAGAAAGACAGCACCACAATAAAGTTCATGCTGCTATGTTTTAATGTCACTCGGTTACTCAGAAGGCATGAAATTGCACTGGGCTGGCTGCTGGCACATCTACCCAGGAAAATAACCCCCACTCCTGCCCTGGAGAAGCTGCTACTTCGTGACATAATAACAGCATTGTCTGCACAAGCTTCAGAAGTGGCAGCAGGGTCCGGCTTCCCTCTAACAGGAAGAAGGAAAAGTGGAACTGAAAATTATTTGCATGTCTAAAATTAGAGGTTCTGTGGGAGCTGCATTTCGGCCATCTCACCGCCTCTACCCCCCAACCCAGGCATTTCCAGGCTATGGAAATTCTGAGACAATAGGACAGCTACAGCTGTCACTAATAAGGAAGTAATAACAAGTTTCCTACAACTCCTGTCCTCTGAGGGGTCACCAGAGAAGCCACTGGAAAACCAGCCCTACCAGATGGTGATAAACCCGCTGTAGACTCCTCAGGCCAGAGATTTCTGACACTTACACAGGTCTCCACCCAGGGACTCTCTGCCCACCACCACCCCATTTCCCTCTCTGGCAAGGCCAGTGCCAGCTCTTTCTCTGAAGGGACAACAGGAATGACACACTGCCACCATCACCACTGTGACTATATTTCTGGTGATCTAAATTATTTCCCACCCTCAAAGCCCTTAAGAAAGCAATCTCTTCTTTCTCAGAATCTCCCTGGCTCAGGGACTGGCCCCCAAATTAAGCATTTATCACCTGTGTAATTTCACAACCCACCTCGTACTTAAAGGTTATTTACTCAGACTGCTTCCTCAGACTCACCATTTTATTCAAACACATTTCCTTATGATGACCCCCACAGGCAGCCTAGTCTGACTATAAAATCATGGACCTGATATCATTTACAAATACTGTAATGCTAACTAAAAAAATTCCTAGCATCAAAAAACAAAGCACCTTGCAGAAACATTTAACAAATATTTGTTCTAGGAACTAATGACCTGAAGCCCTGCTTCCTCCCTTCCTACCCTGCAATACCCCCACACAACAGCAGCAGCCACTTCCAACAATGGGATTAGGCTTCAGGCTTTACTATATCATTTGATCCCTCACCATCACCACTACCCAGCTCAGCAGGAAGTATTAGTGCCAGCTCCCAGATAAGGAAATGAAGAGTCACAGGTTTCGGGCTTGTTCTTGTAGCTACTGAATGGCAGAGCAAACACACACCCAGGTCTTCCGTTTCAGTTTACCCACACCAGGGCAGGTGTGCCTTTTATACATTCTCAGGCTTCAAGGAAACACAAGTAGCCAAGAGGAGCCTGAAGGTGTTAACTCAACATGATTTGGGACACAAAGAATCCAAAATAATTCTCCAGCCTATCAAGGTTCAGGGCCCTCAAGCCTGTCTCTTGCCACAAAAGTCTGGCATTAATGCTCAGTTACCACTGACAACTCTGAAGGCACCATGACTTCTACAGCACAGGACAGGGAACTGGAGCAACAGAGGCCTGGCTTCACTGGAAGAGCATAAACTGAGAACATGCGCAGCAGTTACCACCAGACCTTCAGAAATAATCAAATGAGCCAGTGCATTAAAAGCCCTAACACAGTACCCGCCACACCTATTGCTACCTATTAATTATAATATTATCAGTGGCATGATGCTAAAGGGGAAATACACAGAAAATTGCATCTTATCTGGCACTCAAAATAATTCTCCTGGCCAAGAAGTGAATCAACTAAGAAGTAATTACTTGTGGTGCGCTGGCTAAAGCCAGGCCTACAGCCATCCAGCAACTCGGCCCTAGCCTCAAGCATTACTTTTAGGAGCTAAATAACCTCTTTGCTGACCAAAATTGCTCACTCTGGAGCCAGGATTCTCTCTGCTCAGGAAAGCTTGGGTATCCCTGGTCATCTTTGTCCTGGGGCTGAACTTGAAGTTAGCTCAAAGTCACAGACTAACCATAAACCAATCTGCTCTTGTTTTCTTAAACTATCTGCAAACAACACAGAATGGTTGGGTTTTCCTTTGTTGTTCTGAAGCAAAACAAAAATAAAGTCACTCCTGTGAGAACTTTAAAAAGCAGTTATAAGAGGAGCCAAAACATTTAGTGTGTGTACTCTGGTTGAAGCAGAAAAATAATCAGACTTATAGATTAACCATAATACATAAAAATGCAAAGTTATTATCCACCAAATGACACAAGACAAAGCAAAAGGGAACAGTGTGACCAACCAAGTGGCTGCGGTGGGTTTTGTTGTGTTTCTATCCTCGATGTCATTATCATCATATATTTTAATGCAGACCGCGGTCAAGCTAATTAAGGAACCTGTCCGGGCTATAAGATAAGAAGGAAAGAACACTTTGCCACCCTGCCTAATACATGCATAAACCAAACTGGTGTGTAAATATGCACCCAGTAAGGGACCAGTTAAGATAGCACAGCCATGAAAGTCCTTGCACTAGGGTCACCTCTGACTGCCCTTCCTGTGTTGGAGAAAGGGAGTGAGATGCCAGTTTCAAAAATGGCTTTTCCAGCCTACTAAGTACTGATGTTTCCGGTGGCTCGGTTTCCATCTTCCACACCCTGTCCCCATCAGTGTCCAAACAGAGCTGGGTCTTTTCTGTGAACTTTTTCCCCCTTTCTTTTCCTCCCCTTCCCATTATTGTTGATTAACGATAACAAAAAAGAAAGCCTCACCTTAAAAAAAAAAAAAAAAAAAAATCAACTATTAGGGAAGCAATCAAATATGTTCCTTCTTATTTTCTACACAAACTTCAAAAATATCTCAAATCTGATTGACTTTTAAAAGATTTGTTATTTTTATTTTATTGATGTGTATGTATGTCTAACTATGTGATTGTCTGCCACGTACATGTGGGTGCCTGTGGAGATCAAAAGAGAAGGCCTCTGGAGCTGGAGATAATTGTAAGCCTGCTCTAATTGACTTTTAAGCTCAATTTGTAAGCAGTTTGGGGTATACAGTAATACAGCCCTGAACCCATAGAGAAAACACAGCCAAAAAAACCAGGTGCAGACGGGTAACTCAGTTTCTACTCTTGGCTTTTTTATAACCTATCTTACCTAGTAACTTCAGCCCTTCTCTGAAGTCCAGCATCCTCATCTAAGAGGTTTGAAGGGTTGGAGCTGTCTTCAAAACCCAGAGCTATCACTAAGCACACTGATGGTCAGATTCAATCCCAAAACTTGAGAGGCAGAGGCAAGCAGATCTCTGTGAGTTCGAGGACAACCTGGTTTAAATGATGAGTTCTACCAGCCAGGGCTGACAACATAAGAAAACTCTGTCCCCCAAAAGATGGGGGAGAGCTTATCTTTAAAAGGGGGGTTAAGGATAAGAGTCTAAGTGTTTTCAGTATAATGTGTACACAGATACATATGCCTGTGTTTACACTGGGCAGAGGACACAGAGTCTTACTGCTTTCAGACAGGGTCTCTTCCTGACTCTAGTGATAGACTGTCAGCCAACGAGTCCCAGTGACCCTCTTGTCTCCAGGCACACATGACCACACTCCGAATTTTACATTGGCCCTAGGATTTGAACTCAAGGCCTCATGCCTGTGCAGCAAAAACTCTTTCTCAACGACCCATCCTGTCAGTCCTGAGACTATCTGCATCAGTTCAAAAGCGCAGTGGGTGGGACTCAGTGGTAGAGCACATTCCCCATCCTGGGTCCCCTGCCCAGCACCACACAGGGCGGGGGAGGGTACCAACTACTTGCAATAGTCCATATAAAAACGAAACTGCTGAATATGATTTTTTGAGGTATTTCTTCACAAAACCTTTACATTTCCTATTTTGCAATAAATACAAAACAAGACTATGAAGACAGTACTTTTGAGTTTCTACAGAACAAACTAGAGGAAGGAAATAAGCAAATACAAAGCAAGCAGGGAGTAGCAATGTGCTAAAGAAACACAAGGAAGGCTTGGACAAGAAGTGAATTTATCCAAGATACTTTCTGCTGACTCAAAGCATAGCTTGCAGCTTAGTATAGTTGAAACAAAAGTAATGTATATATATACATATACATATATATATATACCAAAATAAAGAGAAATGGAGCACAAATGTTTCTATAATATAGTCTTTCAAGCTCAGGCCATCCCTGACCACGGACCGCAAAGGCAAACAGATCTCAATGAGCCTGAAGCTACCCTGGTCTGCCAGTGAAGTCTTGGGGAGAGGGGGACTCCAAATATGAAGCAGCTCTTTCCTTTAATATCAGAGATGTCTGTGCATGGGATCCCAACAACAACAGGATGAAGACAGCCCATCCACACCGTTCCTTAACGGTAATCCCATCTGGAAAGGCATTGTGTGAAAAGTGAATTTTTGATATTTACGAAATTCTTTCGCTGTCCAACGGAAGCCCTTCAAACAGTTCTGCAATGAAATAGCCTGGCCTCCTGACCTCCACCGTTCCATTCTGCACATGCTTCTTGCTAAAGATGGCAGTGGGGAAAGGAGGCAAGTGCAACTCTGTGGCTTCTTCAGACTCAGCTCACACCTACTCCAGTTAAGAATTATTTGCTGGGGACAACACCACATTCCAGGCCTCCCTGAGTCCTGTGCAAATCCTGCTCTAGAAACTATAAGTGACCCTTGCTGACAATTAGGGGCAGGCTCCAGACTTAGGCTCCCTTCTTCCCGCCTGCTCTGCTGCCCCGTACCTGTGTTTCGTCTCTGTCTGTCTGTCTCTCTCTCTCTCTCTCTCTCTCTCTCTCTCTCTCTCTCTCTCTCTCTGTGCACACACACCCAAACTTTTCCCTTGAAGCCAGATTCAATACCAATGCTTCACTTGTGTCTCACTGTCTGCTTGGAGCAGGTATCTATAAAACAAGTGTGACTTTCATTAGCAACAAGCAAGACAAGAGCATCCTCCAGGCCACTTTCCGCAGCAGGGTTCAAGACCACAGCCAGTTCCCAGAAGGCTATGAGGCAGAACTCGCGTGCTCAGCTCCCGCAGCACCAGCTGGGTGACTCTTTCACTTCTCTCCCTCAGTTCCCTATCTGCGAAATGGGAATGTCCTCCGGCCGCTTTGCATCACATCCCCTGCCACGAAAATACCACAGAGAGAAAAGATCCAAAATTCGAGTCCCACCATTACCGGGGGTGGGGGGTGAAGCAAAGGGAAAAAAGGTCTGGAGGGGAGGGGTTTAGCTCTCGCCCACAAAGCACGAATACACACACCCAGAAAAGCCAGCACCATCTCAGAAGCAATGATGAGAACAGGGCCAGCAGCCTCAAGGGACGCCTTTGAGCGGCCACCTTGGCAAGGCTGGGAACTTTCCCCCATAAACAGCGCCCTACGTTCTGAGGTCCGGCGCCTCGCCCACCTCCCGACTGTCCAGCGCCAGGGCCTGTCCCCAAGACCCGGCCACCGCCACCGCCACTGCCCTTCCGCCCAAGCTCTCGGGCCCCTCCAGGCAAGGTCGTAGGTCGGCCTCGGCTCAGCCAGGCCGGCCCTGCTCCGCATCCACAGCCCTCCGCAAACACGCCCCCTCCGGCCGCTTCGGGCACGCGAGCAGGGCCCGCGCTGGCCAGGCGTGACTAGCTCCGGGAAAGGCCGGGCCACCGCCGCCTGCAGCCCACGCGGGAGCTTCCATGGAAGAGTCTACGGAGACGGCTGGGGACACCCTGGGAACCCCGGAATTCCGCCCTTTCCCTGGCACCCGGTAGCCAGGGAAGGGGCTCGGTGGCGGGAGCGGGAGGCTGGCCAAGATTCCTGCCAGCCCCCTCCAGGAGGAAGAATCCCAGGACCGTGATCTCTCAAACCCTAGCGGAGTATTCCTGGAGCGGGTGACACACGGGCAGGTGCAGGCGATGCCAAATTCGGCTCGCGTCCTCCCACCACACGCCCAGGCCCACTCGAGGGCTTACCTGGCCCTGGTGTAGCAACAGCAGCAGCGGCAGCAGCGCCCAGCGGAGCCCGGGCGAGCGCGGAGGTGTCCGCGTCTCCCGCGCCGCGGGCTTCATGCCCTGCGCGCCCTGGAACGTGCCCCGGACGCGCCCCGCCGTGTGCCCGAAGCCGGGCGCCCTCGTCTCCGCCTCCAGCCGACGCCTCCGCCTCCTTCTCCGCCAGCCGGTCCGCCTAGTCCCCGCTCCGCCCGCCCCGGGCTTCCCCGGGGACATGGCAGCGGCGGCGGCCACACGGCGGAGCCTCCTAGCGCTCCTACCGCGGAGCGGCCGCGGCCCTAGAAACGCAGGGGCTTCGCGGGGCGGAGCAAGCGGCGCCCACCCCCCGCGCCTGGCGCCCAGCTCCCGGCTCCCGCGGCCCCGGCTGCTCCCTCTGCCTCCTCCGCGCGTCATGCGGCTCCGGCTGCAGGGAGCCGCGCGGAGCGCTCGGCCCCCTCTCCTCCCCTCCCCCTCTGAATATTCATCGCTTCCTCCGGCTCGGGCTGGCCGTCCGCGGCGGTGCTCCGCGGCCCCTCGCCGCCCTCTCGCCGCGGCCCCCGCCCCCAGCGAGCTGGCGGCGGGCGGGGAGTGGGCGGTGGCGAGCCCCGTGCACGCTCTGGCGTCTCTCCTCCCGCGGCCCGAGGAAGCGCCCCCTCCCTGCCCGCCTAGCCCTCCCACATTCCTGGGACTCGGGACCCAGGACGCTGCTCCAGAGCCATGAGCAAGTGTGGATGGGTCAATAGGGACTCTTCAGCCTGGGACTCCCTCCCTACCTCCCACTTGAGTGTGCCTCTTACCCAGGTCACAACCCTGTTTGCTTCTAGAACGCAATCCGGTTAAGCCTGGCCCGTGGGTGGGCTTTGGAGGAGGGAGTGGGTGAACCCCGAAACTACTGGAAGCACACCATGTATTCTGTTCTCTCCCCAGACGCTGGGCCAGGAAGTCAGAGAGCCGGCACAGAAGCTGGTCCAGTGATTAGAGCCCCAGCTGTGGCATATGGCAAGCCCAGCTGTGCTGTATAGTAACTGTGTGATCCTAGTTGTGTGACTTGGAGAGAGATGCTTCACCCTTTGCTCTTGGGTAACAGGAAGATACTACTGGTACCTGTCTACGGAGACTTGCCTGGTGATTAAATGAAAACATGGGTAAAGTCCCAAAGAGGGTGGGACACAGAGTGAGCCCATCTGGCAGCTGTCATCACAAGTCCAGATCTGAAAAGAGTTACAAATTACCACGAATATTGCTACTGTGCCTAGGCTCACAAAAGTAAACCAAAGAACTCTACCTACTGCACCAAGAAGTAATGAGAGACAGTACCAACCCAAGGCATGCTAGGGAGGGAAAGATTGATTCCCACTAAGGGAAGAGGTGACACTTGAGCTGGGCTTTGAAGGGTGGTTGGGTTTCACCATGCAGAGAGGGGGGAGCAGTGTGGTAGGAAGTGGGGAGCACCTTGGCAAAAAACAGAAGGCAGATTCTTCAACCTTGACCTTCTGAGAAACAGGAATAGGAAGCTGAGCATTCTGTTTGGGAAGACTTGAGTAGCCAAGATAATGAAATGGGTCTAGTCTAGACCCTGTGAGAACGGGAATGGAGACCACCAGGCGTCCAGTCTGCCTCGGGCACTCCTTGGGCCTCAGAGTCCCAGCTTCACACAGAGACAGGAGTAAAGGAGAAAAGGACGCTCCTGTCCTCTTGTATTTTGCATTTGATTACACACTATCTAATTATCACAGCACACTCAGAATTAAGTTCCTCCCTGTCTCATCCTTCTTGAAGCAGACACAAATGTCTTTTAAAAGCACTCACACCAGTCAGGCATGGTGGCACACAGCTTTAAGCACAACATTCAGGAGGCAGAAGCAGGTGGATCTAAATTCAAGTCTATCCTGGTCTACATAGTGATTTCCAGAACAACTTGGGTAACATAATAAAAAGACCCCATCTCAAAAAAAATTTTTTTAAAAAACACCTTCGTGGTCCATGGTGCCCAGAGGAAAAGAATTATAATGCTACTGCCCTGCATCTGTCCCTGATGCCCACAGACCATATACACCCATCCCAGTTACCACATATCCACATCTTGAATCTGTCAACTGATGTATGAACTCCTGCATGCACTTTGGTCCTCCTGGATAAAGTGTGTGCCCCCGTTTAAGAGGTAGTGAGCTCTTAAGGACTAACAGCCTTTTCAGAGAATGGGGTTGATATGTGCATAATAAACAAATCAAGATGAAGTGATACTCTGTATGAGAAATGAACCCTGAACACTGCTAGTTGTAAAGTCCTTGTGAGCAGGACCTCAGTCTACTCTGTGGCACCTTGGTCAGCACTCTGTCCACAGTAGGAACTGGAACTCTTGGCAAACCGTGTGGTTACCTGACAGGAACACAGAGTTTTTGCAAAGACAGACTAGGGAAGAATCGTTCCCTAGGCAAGGGGATTTGCCTGACTGGTCTCTTAGGCAGTTAGAATGTCCCAGCTTCTGTGTTATATAGTTGTCGTGGGTGAACCATAGCTGCCAATGCTTAACTCGATTTAACCACAGTTTTGACTTTGTGGCGTTGTTTTGTTTTGTAAAATGGTCTCTGTAGCCCAGACTGACCTCTAACTCCATATATACCTGAAGAAGGACCTCAGACTTCTGGTCCTCCTCTCTCTACCTTTGAGTGCTAGGATTATAGACATGCACCACCACACCACACTTGTGCAGTGCTGAGGGTTGAGCCCATGCATGCTAGGCAAGCACCCCACCAGCTGAGCTGATCCCCTGTCTATTTAATCGCCATCCTCATGGAGTCTAAGTAAGCTGCTCAAAGACAGGGCCTGTGTCTTGTTCGTCAGTGCATTCACAGCAAATAGCAGTCATCCAAATATACTTAATTAAATTAGGTGCATGCCTTTGACTAGGAAAATGAGACACTAATTATATACCAATACAACACACATACATACACTCACACGTTGAACACATACACACACATACACACTCACACCATATTCTGTTTGCAAAACAACTTTTCAGAAATAAATCTACAAAGTTTAATATACACTTGCCTTGAGCATATACGGTATAATGATATCTGACTTTTTCTCTCACCTCCCCTTCACACAAAGGCTAAAGTTTTATTGAATATAGTAACAGGCATATAAAAAGATCAAAACAAGAAGGATACATTCCCAAGTTGCCTAGTAGGAGATATTGGGGAGACTGGGATTGGGGGCACAACTGGGTCTTTCCTAAAAACTCTAAAGGGTGATACTGGACTCTGTGCTTTAAACCAGGTCTTTAAGCATTCCTTGCTGTCAAACATGCTTAGAAAATTCTATTGTTGCCTGTATCATGTCTCTAATAATAATTGTATACAAAGAGATACATGGATGGATAATAGATAAATAGTTGATAGAGAATCCAGTATTTATGCAAGGTCATGCAGCTGCGTATGATAAAACCAGGAACTGAAACCATTTTTCTCTTGGCTCTCTGCCATAATACCTCACCTCTTGATGTTTGTAGATAAAAGGTGACGTCAAATGCTCTTGTGGGCTGTCTGTAACCGTCTTTTTAATTATTATTATTGCATTCTTATGTCTGTTTCCCACCAATTTTAGAAAATTAAGAGACAGAATTTGTGACTTCTATTTCACCCTACAAACAGAAGAGCCAAGAAGAGGAAGACAAGTCCTTAATAGCATCCTACATCCCAGCAGGAGGCAGGCTTGCTGGGCACCAGCCTCATAGGGAGTCCTTTCAGCCTGGCAACCCTCTGTGTACTTTAAAAGCCACCATGAGCAAACCATTCTCCCAGGTCCTCCTAAGCGGAATGGAATGTTTCTTGAGAGTCTGATTAGCTAATGCTACAGGCATGGCTGCCCTGAGACCTTCCTGCCTTGATAACTTGAATGGAAAGGAAGACTTTTAGAAAAATCTGTGTCAGAAGGAAAAAGAAAAAGAAACACTGTATCTTCATAATAGTAACTCAAGTTTCCTGTGGACTAATAACTGAGCTGTTGTTAGAATGCCATGTTTGTCCGGCAGACCTCAGGAAAGCCTGAATCACAGCCTCACAGCCTGGGACTGCCTTGGTGACCTCCTCTCTCTCTCTCTCTCTCTCTCTCTCTCTCTCTCTCTCTCTCTCTCTCTCTCTCTGTGTGTGTGTGTGTGTGTGTGTGTATCTGTGTGTGTGTCTGTGTATGTGTATCTGTGTGTGTATCTGTGTGTGTGTCTCTGTGTGTGTATCTGTGTGTGTGTCTGTGTGTGTGTTATGGAAAACAATGCTTGACTTCCAAAGAAACAGTTGTGTGTACACATTTTTCTGTGCAGTCACCTGAGGATGTAGGAGAGATAGCTGTTGCTTTCAGGGTCCCCAGAAGTCTGTGACATGATAAGCCCACTTGCTTCTGTGTCCCTAGCCCTCCTCCAAAGCTAGAAGGACAAGGGATCTTCATATCCTGGCAAGACAGACCCAAAATTCATGGTCTTAGAATACCTAGGAAAAGGAAGTAACAAGAAAACTGAGAGCCTAAAAGACAAAAAGCTTTTGTCCAAGGCTTGTGTGGTGGTTTGAATGATAGCCACATGGGCTCATAGATTTGAACACTTAGTCACCAGAGAGGAGCACTATTTGAAAAGCCCAGTCTTTTTTTCTTCCTGCTGCCTTCAGATTGGAATGTATGTAGAACTCACAGGTACCAGGTCTGCCTGTGTCCTGCCATAACGAGAATGGACTAAACCTCTGAAACTGTAAGCCAGCCCTCCAAAAATGCTTTTCTTTATAAGAGTTGCTGTGGTCATGGTGTCCCTTCACAGAAAGAACACTAAGACAGTCCCAGAACAACTACACAATGCCCAGAAGTGGCAGGCAGGGGACAGAATACCAAGGAGCCTCCTGTAGGAACAGCCCCTCAAACAAAGGAAGAGCTGAGAAACAAAAAGACTTGAAAAGGTGACTGGGTTCAGGTCCAGGGGTCTTCGACTGCCCTCTTTTCCAAATTGAAAGTAAAATCTAATCACAGTGTGCTAGGTATCTAGGTTTCTGAAGTCAATACAAGAAATAATCTGCAGTAATTGCTGATAGAGAAGAACCCTATAATCTAAATAGTAGATAGAACATAGATACATAAATACATACAATATAGTATAATATAATTATATGTATAATTGTATAATTATGCAGATAGACAAACAAACAGATGCATGAGCTTTGCCTTTAGGAACCAAATGCAGTAGGAACATATGTGGATTCTTGGAAATAGAGTCAGCTCCTTAGTTCAAATGCTGCCATGTCTTAGCTGTGTGATCCTAAGCAAGTTCCATAGGTTCTCTGTGCTCCAATATCTTTATCTATGCTGATGTTGATAATCTATATCTCTGAGTTGCATTAAAATGGCTGGAGCACTTGTAATGTTCCTGGAATAAAGTAAGTGCTAAGAACATGTTTGCAATCATCAATATCTCTCTTTAGAAAATCTGCAGCAAATAGTATGATAAAAAGAATATGTCCTTTGGGCCAGATGGACCAAGTTCAAGTCCTATATATTGGCCAGAGCTAAAACACCTGAAATTCCAGCACTCAGGAGGCAAAGTCAGGTGCATCTCTGGGAATTCTAAGCCAGCCATGTGTATAAAGTGAGTTCCAGGCCAGCCAAGGGCACACAGTGAAAGCCTCTTAGAAAGGGGTGTGAATTGGTCAGGATGGACCAGGTTCTGCTGGTGCCACAGCAAACAGCCTCCCAGATCTCAAACACTGAATGTTCATTACATGTCCATCCACCTCAGGTCAAACTTCAAGTTATCCTCCCTCAGCCCAGGCCCATCTATCTCCTGGAGCAGACAGTATCTAGAATATTGTCAGTTGCTCCCATAGAGGGGCAGAGAGGTTAGAGAGTCTTATGTTTTGGCTTTTATGTGTCCTTCAAAGGCTAAAGGATTGCACACCAACTGTGTTGCCCTTGAGAGATGGTAGAGCCCATTAAAAGACAGAGCCTAATGGATATCAGTAAGGCCACTGAACATGCCATCAAGAGACACTGAGATTTTTGGTGCCGTGAGATGAACAACTTTCTTTCACCCTGTGCTTGGGCATGTTGGATGGCCCAACCACAAGCCCACAGCAAAAAGGTCAAGTGACCGTAGACTGGAACCTCTGAAACTGGAAGACAAAAATGTGCCTGCCCTCCTGAGTGTCTTAGGTATTTACCATGACCCCAGAGAGCAGACTAGCAAGAGTTCTAACTAAACTCAGACGAACTGGGGCAGCAATGGAATGCTGTGTCCTGGAAGTGCCGTCCATTTTTCTCTCAAGAACAAGAGCTGGAGGATCGGTCCTTTCCTGTTCAGACAGCAGAGGCGGAGGTATCCTGAAAACAGAAACAGTCTCTAAAATCTGCCTGCCAAAATATAGGCCCCTGACCAATGGCTTGGACAAGCCCTGGAAATCTGTCAAAAGAGACAGAACTTCTGGCCTGGTCAGAGGCCTACTGAGTCTAAATCTATTTTTCAGCAAGCTACATAATAGGTTTGTATGACCATAGAGGTGTCCACCGGGTGGCATAGCCTCAGCATACGGAGGGATGCTTCTTCTAGCTCTTGTCCCTGCCTTTAGTTAACATGCCCATCCTTTTACAGTCACCTCGAAAACTACGAGCTTGTGGACCGGAGTTCAGAAGTCTGCACTGAGCAGCACGCAGGTGAGGGAGGCAGTTACCTTCCTCACTCACGCTCTCAAACAGTTACTCTTTTTTTTTCTGGAGGTTTTAGGAGATGTGTGTGTGGTCGTTTTGTTTTCTTTGTATCTCAGGCTGACCTGAAACTCGCTGTGTAAATTAACTTGGCCTCAAACTCATGGTAATCCTCCTGCTACAGCCTCTTGAGAGTTGGCATTACAAGTTTGTGTGTATATGGATGTACTTACATGCTCATGCCTGTGCCGACAAAAACACAATCTCAGGTGTCATTCCTTCTACGGAGCCATCTATCTGGACTTTTTGAGACAGAATCAATCTTTCAGTAGCCTGGAGTTCACCAAGTAAACATATTTCTCTCTACCTTAGAGTTGGATTACAAATGCATGCCACCATAACATACTTTGTACACGGGTGCAGAGGAGCAAATTTGAATCCTCATGCTTGCATAGTGAGTACTTTAAAGCCATTCTCACACCCCTGTTTTTTATCTGTTTGTGGAGTTGGGCTTTTCACATTTCTTTATATATTCTATATGTTTGTGGGGAGTAGGAGTACCCATGCCACAGGGCATGTATAGAGGTCAGAGGACAAACTTATGGAGCAGTTCTCTCTGCCTACCATGTAAGTTCCTGGGACTAAACTCAGGCCAGCATGCTGGCCTTCACCATGCTGGCCTTCACCATGCTGGCCTTCACCATGCCGGCCTTCACCATGCCTGCCTTCACCATGCCGGCCTTCACCATGCCGGCCTTCACCATGCCTGCCTTCACCATGCCTGCCTTCACCATGCCTGCCTTCACCATGCCGGCCTTCACCATGCCGGCCTTCACCATGCCGGCCTTCACCATGCCGGCCTTCACCATGCCGGCCTTCACCATGCCGGCCTTCACCATGGTGGCCCTCATTTTGCTTTTTTGAGATGAGTTCTCATGTAGTCCAGACTAACCTTAAACCCTGTAGCTGAGGATGACCTTGAACTGTTGATTATCCACCATCACTTCCCAGTGCTAGGTGTAAACTTGTATACTCCTTGCCAGGCTTAAGTAAAATTGCTCTGAAAGACCTATACTGCTTCGAACAAAAAGAACACCTTAGTGAGTGTCCTTCTGCCTGCATAAAACTATAATCCAAGATAGCGAAAAGGCAACTATTGTATACCAGGCTCTAATTCTCCTGATCTCAGCCACTCCTTACCCCCACACTCATATCCAAAGGTGCCATCATGATCCCCACTTCATGGCTGAGACTCCAAAGAACTTGAAGTCTATGGGACTTACTGAAATACACACAGGAGGCACACATGATCTGCTTGCAGCCACAGCTTGTATTTGCTTGGATCCACTTCCAGGGACAGACATGCCTAGCCTACAGAAGTCCCACAATGGAATCCCTTCCCCACCTCAAGCAGTCCTGTCCACGTCCCTTTAACTTTCAGCCTCCCGGGGGGGGGGGGGGAGCGTGAACATCACTGCATCCCCTGAACACAAGCAGTAAATTAGTGATTTCAAGACACAAGGATTAAGTCTTCATCCCTCTCTGTTCTTATTCACCTTGTGGTTGTTTTTCCGTTGTTGACAGTTCCACCAGGAGCTGGGGTTTTCTTGTTTGTTGTTGTGCTTTTGTTTCTGTTTTTCTCTTTCCTGAGCCTTTCATCTATCTAATCTGCTAAAAGCTGCTGTTGCTATCTGGATTAAGCACACTGAGCTGCAGGGAACTATATAATGCAATTCATAACAAAGAAATTCAGAAGCAATACAATTCAACCTGCTCAAGGTAAAGATGAAAAAACTGACAAGGAAGTAAGGTGATTTGCAAGCGCTAACACAGATGTTGTGGGAATCAGCAGTGCGTCTACTGTGACCCCTATCTGTGCCTCTCCTCTGTGTACCTAGGCAGAAACGGAGATCTCCCTTGCTCCAGCCTCCACCCTTGTCAACTGATCCCCATGCATTTCTGGGATGTAAAGAAACTCCAGGAGGCTTGAGTTAGCCAATCATGAAGCATTTCAAGCCCCTAGGACCTGAAAAAGCAAGCTGGGCTGGGCTGGGCTGGGCTGGGCTGGGCTAGGCTGGGCTGGGCTGGGCCAGGCTGGGCCAGGCTGGACTTATTCTGGGACTATTTCTACCTTGCTCATGGTCCTTAGCAGAGAAATAAATCAGAAAGTAGTCTGCAAAGCAGCTGTGATCTGTACAGACAAGATACAAAAGTTGGCTTCAAGGCTCTTTCTGATAAAGCCCAACTTGCCTTCCTCTCTTTCCTACTGGTGCAGTGACAGGCATTCACATTGAAGTACCATAGCGATAAACAGGATAAAGCAATGGAGGATTCTGCCTTACTGTTTCTCATGGCCTGGTATTTGACATCTAAGAGAATCCCTGGCTCCAGCTTACTGGCCCCTTGGCACCAACTAGAAGCACACAAGCAGGTGTATTTTCTGCACACCTGAGCCACACAAAGGTATTAGCCACCCAACCTCAATCTTATTTGGTTTGTATTTTGTTTTGGAATGGGGTCTCATGTAGTCCATGTGGTCCTCTAATTCAGTGTACAGCCAAGGCTTGCCTCTAACCCCTGATCTTCTTGCCTCCACCTCTGCAATACTGGAATTACTGGTGTGTAATCTATAGGAAAGTCAGAATGGGTATGAAGATAGGGAGAAGGAGAATTACATGCACACATTTAACTGATATATAATCAATATGTTGATATATAGTATATACATGCCTTTCTATCCAATTTTTAAGGTTTATGAAGTTGTTTCAGAGTCTGGAAAGGTGGCTCACTGTGTAAAGCACTTGCCATGCAAGTATGAAGACTTGAGTGTGGATCCCCAGAACCCATCTAGATAACGGGGAGGTGTAGTGGCCCGCCTGAAATCCCAGTGCTCAGGGGGCAAAGCCAAGGGCCCACAGAGAAAGCTATCTAGCTAAAGTATCCAAAACAGTGAACTCTGGGTTCTGTGAGATATGCTGCCTTAATGTGTATGGTGAAGAATAATCAACCTCGGGCTTACACACACATGTGTGCACACACACACACATGTGCACATGTATAATATATACATGCACACATGAAAACCAGGTGTTATGGTTTGGATATAAAGTGTCCTCCAAAAAGACTCATGTGCTGAAGGCTTAATCCCCATATGCTGGTACTATTGAGAAATGATTTGATTACAAGGGTAATGACTTCATCAATGGTTTACTGAATTGATGAGCTAAGTTCATAGATGATTGGGTGTAAGAAAGGAATAGGGTATTATTGGAAAATGTAGATTACTGAGTGCCTTTGAAAAGCATATATATACATATAATTATATAATATGTGTATATAGTGTGTGTTTCTTACTCACCCCATCTTTCCCTTCTTTTCCTCTCCCCCACCCTTCTGTTCCTCTGTCTCTTCTGGCTGCAGGGAGCATCTGTCCTCCTCGGGTGTTCTGTCTTACCAGAGGTCCAGACCATGGAGCCAAGTGACTATGGACTAAAGCTTCAGAAACTCTTGAGCCCAAACACTTTCTTTACATTGTTTTTCTCATAGATATTTTGTCATAAGTAATAAAAATTAACACAAAAGTTCTTTCACATATAATCAGAACTGATATTCAAAACACTTTAGCCAGGTGAACACAGGTTCTGCAGAGTGAAGAAAGGTGTCCATTCTCAACGCTACCAACAATGCATATGGCCCTCTAGACAATCCTGAGAGGAGGGTCCTGTCCTCATAGTAAAGATAAGGAAAGAGGCAGCAGCGCTTCCTTGGGGTCTGCACTGAGTGTCTGGCCCCACTGTGTCTCGACCTCCTCCACGCAGGATGCAGCCCTTCCTTCTCCCCATCTCTCTCTATTCATCCCAGAGGTTTCTACCTGTTTTAGGTTTATCATTTTATTTCGTTGTTGTTTCTGAGACAGGATCTCCCAGTGTAGCCTAGGCTAGCCTCAGCCTCCTGAATGTGTTTCAGGTTCTTACAGCAGCTCTTAATCCATCTCAAATCCCATTTCTAGAGGGAATGTGATTAGCCTGAGCTGTTTCCCACATCTACCTCTGGTTTAAGCAATGGGACTGGAGGGACAGAGTTATATAAAAATGGCCACCAAAGGTGGCTCTATTAGGAACAGAAGCACAGACGGGGTGATACTGAGCTGGACAAATGTCCCAGTTGTATTCTACAGTGGTTGTACAGAACATCACCTGGTCCCCAGACTCTCAGACAAGGTTCTCTGATCCCTCTGTTTTCACCCTTCAAATACATAGCTACTCAACATACACAAATCCTCAGGAACCAAAGAACACCCCCACTTCTGGGAAAGGCTTAGGCCCAGAGCAGGGGTTCACTGCCAGTGGTGGCTGGCTTCCTGGGACGAGATCAAGGGAGAGCCATTAATGAAGAAGAGAGAAGCAAAGAAAGGATAAAACTGCCTTGAGCCTCAGAGCCCCAGAGGCCTGCCAGCTTCTTGCTCTCTGGCCGTCTGTGTCTTCTACTGAGAACACTATGTAGTGACTGAGTCTCTGGGGAGCACTGGAGGGGCCAGAGCTAGTGAGAGAATATCTTCAGGGAATGTCAACGTCAAAGACCTGCTCAGTGTCAAGCAGGAAGCCAGGGTCTGTGAGCTGGAGGCACAGGGCACAAAGGGACCAGACAGGAAGGCCAGAGCTGATCCCAAAAGGCAGGGGTGTGAGCAAAAGGAGAACTCAGAAGGAAGAGAAACAGTGAGCAGGGCATGCATGCCCAATACACTGCACACACATGCCAAGAGGCATGTGGATCTGGCTTCAAGGGCAATGGTGTGCCTGGGAGGCATAAGAGACTCACATTCTGCAGCTGGAAACAGAAATCTATCTAGTCTGTCTGGAGGGAGTCACTAATATATATTAAAAGCCATGGAGGAAATCCAGCCTTGGTGCCATACATCTGCTGGAAGTCTACAGTAGGAGGCTCACCTGAGCCTCAAGTTAAAGAATACCCTTAGCAATACGGCAGGCAAGACACCCATTGCTTTTCTTTTTCTTCATTATTCTTCACACCACATATCCGGTCATAGCCTCCCTTCCCTCCCCTCCTCCCAGTCACATGCGCACCTCCCTTTTCCTCAAATCCACTCCCCTCACCACACCCCAAGCTGTTTCTCATCATAAAAGAGAAGGCTTCCCAGGGACATCCACCAAACATGCATAACAAATGCATTAAGACTAAGGATAGGACTGGAGAGATGGCTCAGTGGTTAAGTGCACTGACTGCTCTCCCAGAGGTCCTGAGTTCAAGTCCCAGCAAGTACATGGTGGCTCACAACCATCTGTAATGAGATCTGATGCCCTCTTCTGGTGTGTCTGAAGACAGCTACAGTGTACTTATATAAATAAAATAAATAAATAAATCTTTTTTTAAAAGAAGACTAAGGATAAACCTTATCAAGGCTGGACATAACAATCCAGGAAAAGGAAAAGGGTCCCATGACCAGGCGAGAGATTGAGGGATAGCCCCCACTCCCAAACACCTCAAGTTAAACAACTCCAGCATGTGTGCAGAGGCCTGGTGCAGGCCCATGCAGGCTCTGTGATGTTGCTTCAGTCCCCGTGAGCCCCTATGAGCCCTACTTAGTTGACAATGAGTTCTTCCAGAAAAACCTGTCTTTGTAATAGAGCCCCGATGTCCTGGAACTTTCTTTGTAGACCAGGCTGATCTCGAACTCAGAGATCTGCCTGCCTCTGCCTCCTGAGTGTTGGTACTAAAGGAATTTGCCACCATGCTCAGCAGCACTCATATTTTAAAAGGGAAAAGTCATGAAAGGGTGAGGATGATGATGGCTTCTCTACACCCAGAATGCACTGCTGCTTCTCCAGCTCCTGGAAAAAGAAGGAACTTGACAAAATAAAACTGCTGAACGAATGGTAAGCAAAAGACAGATATATATGGGGAAGTTTGGCAGAGTAAAGAAGTAGGAAGAACCTAAGGGGCCACCAATACAGGACTTATGGAAGTGTGTATCTGTGAATGGAGAGATATACATCAAATTACATCACCAATTGTAATTTACCTCTTGTTTCTGAGGAAAATCCAGGACTTTGTTGGGTGACAAAAAAAGAGCAAAAGTAATCACTTCATTCCGTTTTTGAGATGAGGTCTTACTCTATAACCCAAGCCTGCCTGAAACTCACAGTGTATTCCAGGCTGACTTCAAGTGTATGGGCAATCCTCCAGCCTCAGTCTCCCACATGCTGGATTACAATACGAGCTATAATGCCTGGCCCAAAAACATTTCACATTTTATATTTTAAAAGTGAACATATGCATAGAAAATGTTAATAATTAATCCAAATAATAACAAAGGGAGATTTTTAGACCATTTTAATGATTTTTTTCATTTGGATATTTTTCATGTTCTAATTTTCTACAATGGTTGTATGTTATCTGTATAATTAAAAACAGTACCAAAAGAAGGCTAGGTAGCATTCCCTAACATGCACAATGCCCTGGGTTGAATCCTTGGCACATAAACAAAAGATACATAAAAGATGAAAGTGTGTGTGTTCAGGTGTGTGTATGTGAGTGAACGTAAGTGTATTCATATGTATGTGAGTACATGTGTTGGAGTATGTGTGAGTCTATGTAAGCATGTGTATGAGTATAATATATATGCACATATGTATGCATAAATGCATGCATGTATGTACAAATGTGTATGTTTGGGGGTATTCTTGTGAATGTGTGTCCTGGCTGGTTTTGTGTCAACTTGACACAAGCTGGAGTAATCACAGAGAAAGGAGCCTCAGTTGAGGAAATGCCTCCATGAGATCCAGCTGTAAGGCATTTTCTCAACTAGTGATCAAAGCAGAAAGGCCCAGTCCATTGTAGGTGGGACCATCCCTGGGCTGGTAGACCTGGGTTCTATAAGAAAGCAGGCTGAGCAAGCCAGGGGAAGCAAACCAGTAAGAAACATCCCTCCATGGCCTCTGCATCAGCTCCTGCTTCCTGACCTGCTTGGGTTCCGGTCCTGACTTCCTTTGGTGATGAACAGCAATATGGAAGTGTAAGCTGAATAAACCCTTTCCTCCCCAGCTTGCTGCTTGGTCATGATGTTTTGTGCAGAAATGGAACCTCTGAATAAGACAATGTGTTTGTGTGTGTGTGTTTGTGTGTGTGTGTGTTCAGAGGGTTATGAGTGTGTATGCATGTGTATGTGTATATGCCATGCATGTGTATATGTGTTCAGGTGTGTGCATGTATGTCTGAGTACGTTTGTATTATGTGTGAGTGTGTGTGTTCAGGTGTGTGTGCATGTGTTTGTAAGTGTATGCATTTAAGAGGTATATTCGTTTGAGTATGTGTGAGAGTATATGTGGGTATGAGTGTGTGTATTAGGGAGTATGTGTGTGAGTACATGTGTTTGGGTGTGGATGCAACACAAGGGCCAGGGAAGCCACATTGCTGATCTCCTCTCCTTGAAATCCAGTCCCCAGCTTCATCCCTCATTCTGCATCAGACCACCTGCTGGGGCCTCTCCACTAACATCTCCAGTGGCTCACACAGATCTCCACCTCCACAGTGGATCACACAGATCTCCCTAGTCACAAGTGGATCACACAGATCTCCACCTCCACAGTGGATCACACAGATCTCCACCTCCACAGTGGATCACACAGATCTCCCCCTCCACAGTGGATCACACAGATCTCCCCCTCCACAGTGGATCACACAGATCTCCCCCCTCCACATTGGATCACACAGATCTCCCTAGTCACAAGTGGGTCACACAGATCTCCCCCCTCCACATTGGATCACACAGATCTCCCTAGTCACAAGTGGGTCACACAGATCTCCCCCCTCCACATTGGATCACACAGATCTCCCCCCTCCACAGTGGATCACACAGATCTTCCCCCTCCACAGTGGATCACACAGATCTTCCCCCTCCACAGTGGATCACACAGATCTCCCTCCAAACTTTCTTTTCCTGATCATAGTTCTAGCAAACACTCCCTGGGAACCCACCACCCAAGCTTGACAGAGAAGCAAGTAGGCCAGTAAAGTAGGTAGGCAAGCTTCAGACTTTTACTCTCCCTCTTGTACTCCACACCTAGTTCCTCAGTTTTATCCCCAGCTCTGTAACAAATTCCCTGCTATGGCCTCTCCTCATTCTCTCTGTCAGGAGAGAAACAGGAGACTAAACAGATCCTGATGGAACATCCTGCTTTCCTACATTCTGTGGACCCCCTCAGCACCACCCCTCCTGGCTCAACCTCATTTTTAATTAATTAATTAATTTACATCCCAACAGGAGTTTTTCCTCCCTCCTCTCCTCCCAGCCCCTCCTCACCTTCCCTTATACCCCGCATCCACCCATCCTCATTCTTAAGTGTCTACTTCCAAGACCTAGACACATATTTTACCTGGAACCCCCAATGATCACACCTAGCAGGATCCCAGAAGAGTTTTACAAAGTTTTACAATGCAACAAACAGCCACCACACTCTCTTATGATCCAGAGATGGAAATAAAGAACAAAACATCCACCTAACAAAGACAAGACCAGAGATCAGCACCTAGAATTACAACCTTTCCAACCCCCGGTGCCTAGATACTACCAGCATCAAAACACAATCACTAATACCCAGGACAGTATATCTCCACTAGAGTTCAGCAACCTTGCACTGCAGGTCCTGAGTATTACAACATAGCTGGAGCACAAGGCACAGACCTTAAACTACCCTTTACAGATAATTATAAAGATCCTTAAAGAGAACATGAATAAATCCCTTAAGGAAATCTATGAAAACACAAACAAACCGTGGAAGGAAATTAATAAAACAGTTCAAGATGTGAAAGTAGAAATAGAAGCAATAAGTAAAACCCAAATGAGGGAATCTGTCAGTGAAAACTTTAGGACTCTAAGAGGAATGCCAGAGGTAGGGCTTAGCAACAGAATACAAGAAATAAAAGACAGGCACTGAAGACACGATAGGAAAAAACTGGACACCTCAGTTTAAAAAAACATTAAACCTAAGAAATTCCTGGCACAAAACTTCTAGGCAATTTGGGACTCTGTGAAAAGAGCAAACCTAAGAATAATAGGAACAGAGGAAGGAGAAGAAACCCAGGTCAAAGGCACAAAAAATATTTTTAACTAAATCATAGAGGACATTTTGCCTAACCTAAAAAAAGAGATACCTACCAAAGTACAATAATCATACAGAAAACCAAACAGACTAGAATTGAAAGGAAATTGAAAATAATCAAAGCAACAAACATAAAAAGCAAGTTCCAAGATGGCGGCCAGCAGGAGGCTAATGAAGGAGCTTGAAGAGACCCGCAAATGTGGGATGAAAAACTTCCGTAACATCCAGGGTGACGAAGCTAATTTACTGACTTGGCAAGGGCAAGTTCCTGACAGCCCTCCATATGATAAGGGAGCCTTCAGAACTGAAATCAACTTTCCAGCAGAGTATCCATTCAAACCACCCAAGACCACATTTAAAACAAAGATCTACCACCCTAACATGGATGAGAAGGGGCAGGTCTGTCTGTCAGTAATTAGTGCTGGAAAGTGGACAACAGACCCCAAGACTGACCAAGTAATTCAGTCCCTCACAGCACTGGAGAACGACCCCCAGCCTGAGCACCCACTCTGCGCTGACCTAGCTGAAGAATACTCTAAGGATCGTAAAAAATTCTGTAAGAATGCTGGAGACTTTACAAAGAAATATGGGGAAAAACAACCTGTGGGCTAAAATCTGCCATGAGTGATTCCAGCAAGTTTGAGTAGAGACCCCGAGCAGTACATTCAGACACCCCACAAAGCAGGACTCTGGAAATTGACACGTGTCACCAACTGGCATCCACTTGTGGAAGTTACTAATTTTCTACAGTTTTCTTAATCAAAAGTGGTCTAGGTAACTTGTAAAGAAGAATTTAAAAATTCATGTTTTTTTTTTAAAAAAACATAAAAAGCAAGAAAGAATGTTAAAAGCTACAAGGGAAAACCCAAGTATTATATAAAGGAATCACTATTAGAATAGCACCTGGATTCTTTTTTGAGATTCTAAAAGCCAGAAGGGCCTGGGTAGATGTTCTCCAGACTTTAAGAGTCCATAGATGCTATCCCAGGCTCCTATACCCAGCAAAACTTTCAATTATAACAGAGGGTCATTGAATCTCTATCTATACATCTTTATCTCTGTCTTCAGATGTAACTCTATTTTCAAAATGGCTGTTAACCAACTGTCATGTACCCAAAAGAAGACTCATCCTAGCCAGAACCAGACAAAGAAATGGTATTTGTGGGTGACAAATGCTGCCGCTTGACCCCATCCATGGTAATTAGTGAAATCACTGGTCTAGGACAAAGAGAAATGAGAGGCAAGACTATGGTGGCTGCATTAGTTAGGGTTTCCACTGCTATGAACAGACACCATGACCAAGGCTAACATCTAATTGGGGCTGACTTACAGAGGCTCATAGGTTTAATCCATTATCATCATGGCAGAAAGCATGTCAGTATCCAGGTACCATGGTGCTGGAGGAGTTGAGAGTTCTACACCTTGTTCTGAAGGCAAATGGGAGAAGACTGGCTTACAGGCAGCTAGGAGGGAGATCTCAAAGACCAACCCCTCAGTGACACACTTCCTTCAACAAGGTCACACCTCCTAATATTGCCTCTCCATGGGCCAAGCATATTCAAACCACCACAGTGGCCTATACCTACAATGCAGACAGTGGTAGAAGGTTCACTCCAAATTGGAAGCTAACCTGGTCTACACAGCAAGCTTCAGTCTGAACTAACCAGAGCTACATTGTAAGAACTTGTTTTAAAGAAGGGGAGAGAGGGAGGAAGGACAGGAAAAGAAAGGACAAGAGACACCTTCATATGAAGCATCTATACATAAGGATTTTTGTATAGATGGCTTTTCTTTCCGTGCCTTTTTGTATAGTTCAGAGAAGCAAATGCAAGTAATGGAGAGTACCTGCAAAGAGACCTCGACTCTGGCTTTATGCCTATGGGATTACAAGACTTTAGCCAAGCCTTTTACTTCTTTGTATATCAATTCTTTATCTTAAAAATGAGAACAATATCCACTATGGTGTTTGAGGGTAAAAGGAATTAACTTAATCCACCATGCCTCTTACAGTGCTTCATTTTCATGTTTGGGGCCAGTGAGACAGCTCAGCCTAAAACAGTGCTTGCTGCCAAACCTAGTGGCTTGAGTTCAATCCCTAGAATCCATATGGTATAAGAATTGAATTTACTTCCATAAACTGTCCTCTCACCTACACACATGTACAATCACATATGCACTGTAAACAAACAAAAACAAATTTCTCTCCTGTACAACCTGATCATTACCAGCTACCAGGCCCATCCTTTTCTACCTGACAACTGTGCAAGACTACATTTCCCAGCCTCCCTTGTGGTTAAATGTAGCCTTGTACTGTCAGTCACAGAGAATGTAAGATGCCAACTTCTGGAGTGGCTTGGTGAGACCAGGTTATGATCTCTGTGTCAAGCTATCTATAAAGATCTCTTATTGGCAACAAGGAACCCTGGCTTGAACTTTCCTCAAAAAACTGAGAAAGATGTGGGATTTATCTGTTACAGACACTAACTATACCTGAACTGACACAAAGCCAAATGCAAGACTTGGAATACCCAGACGAGTTTGCCATGAGTGAGTATCGAAACCCAACTAGTAACTATAGAATGTGCACCCATAAAGTCCTACCACCATGACCACACAGATGTGAGCTGAACAAGGAGCTGAGCACCAGCAAACATACCAAGCTTCACAGAAAAAAAGCCACAAGGCCTTAACCCTACACAAGAACTGAAGGCAACTGAGAAAGGCTGGGAGCAGGGGAGACGGCCCTCCCCAGTGAAGAGCACACCAGTGAACTGTCCACTGTCACGCATCCAGCCCTGAAGGTGTACATACAGGTAACATATGAACTCACTGGGCTATAATTGGAACTATATATGAATATATAAATACACACCTGCATGCAATAACACATATAATATATAATATATGAATACACACAAATACACACCTGCATGCAATAACACATATAATATATAATATATAAATACACACATGCATGCAATAACACATATAACATATAAATACACACATGCATGCAATAACACATATAACATATAACATACAAATACACACATGCATGCAATAACACTTATAATATATAACATACAAATACACACATGCAATTGATGAAAAGAGGCATGAATTTGAAGAAGAGCAGGGAGGAGTGTGTACGAGTTTGGAGAAAGGAAAGGGGAGGGAGAAATGTTGTACTTTAAAATGCTATCTCAAAATAACAAAAAAAAGGTCAAACGGGGAAACATAATCTGTTGGAAGTATGTAATTTCTAATATGTTTTTCACCAAACTTACAACACATTTTTTTCGTATCTTTATATGGATGCGTAAATCAACATACAATCAGTGGCACCTCAAACAGCTGAAAGTCTACTGAGATTTGGGGTTGCTCCATGGTTGTCAGATGATAAAAGAGAAATCACATGGCCCCTTGGGGGTCTTGACTTATAAATCAAAGAATTCAAGAATGGACTCAAATACAGGCCCAAGGACAATTTTATTAGAGTCTAGAAGGACCCCCCCAACCCTCAGGGCAGGCAAGCCACAGCTCTCAGAAGCTGGACAATGCAGGAGGGAAGAGGGGACTAGTCGTATTGTTTAAGCTGGCATGGAGGTCAGGCACGTAGCCAATGCACAGCCACATGGTGGGAAGGTTTCAGAGAAAAAGTAGGGGAGCCCAGACTGTTGGGGAAGCCCACAGTGTTAGGGAAAGGAAGCTTCAGAGAAGCAGAACAAAGAAGTCACACTTTTCTGAATAATTCAGAAAGGCAGACAGACTTACAAAGCTATATGAGTTCAGCCTATAAGCTACTATATTAGGAGGCAGAATTCTGTTATCTCATTGGAGGACTAACTATTCCATTTATGTCTTCAGCATGGCTTCAACGGAGCCTACTTTCTTAGAGGTGGTCCGTTGGCCAAGTGAATGACCTGGTCCAGCTGGAATGTTAGGTCTTTACCTAGGCTGGAGATTCTGTTCTCTTGACCAGAGCCTACAGAGACTACACAGTATGCTTGTGCTAGTCTCTCTGCCTCTCTGTCTCTCTGTCTTCTCTCTCTGTCTCTCTGCCTCTCTGTCTCTCTGTCTCTCTGTCTCTCTGCCTCTCTGCCTCTCTGTCTCTCTGCCTCTCTCTCTGTCTCTCTGTCTCTCTGCCTCTCTCTCTGTCTCTCTGTCTCTCTGTCTCTCTGCCTCTCTGTCTCTCTGCCTCTCTCTCTGTCTCTCTGTCTCTCTGCCTCTCTCTCTGTCTCTCCCCCCCATTCTTTCCCTTTGTTATGTGACAAAACTCCTCCTGAAGAGTTACTATATACATATCTACTCACCCCAGATAGAGAATCCTAGACACCCTGAAGTATGGGTACCACCAAAGTTCAACTTGGTGAACCAACCAATCAGTGTTTGGGGGTTACTTGCAGCAATATATGTGAGATGTTTCTTATAGGAGCAGAATGAGTTGAAAACAGCTGCATCACCAAAGTCCGCCCCAGTATAGGTGGCAGTTCATAAAAGCTGGGAACCCGGAGCGCACGGCACCACCCGCAGGAGGCTCAGGAGGTAGGAGGGAGTGTTTTCCAAGTGACTCAGTTGGTGTAAACCTCTTGCAGGCAGCTTGGCTGATGTCTTCCAGGAAGGTCTCCCTACAGATGTATGTGTCCTTGGCTGATGTTTTTTGTTGTTTCGAGACTGTATTTTAATTGCAGCATTTCTCTTTTCTGATTATAACTCCTATGTAGCTAGTCTGGTCTCAGAGTCTTCTCTGCAGCTTTTCTCTTCTAAGAATCTTCTTTGCAACATGGCTTGTGGAGACTTCTTCACGGCTTGATTGCTTACTAGGACAGGGAGAGGCCTAGTGAGTCTGCTCAGTTTCAGGTACTTCTTGAAGCTATTTTGAACTATTTACCTTCCAACTTAAGGAACTTCCCTGCAGAATACGGAATGTTTTAGTCTTGAGAAACTGTGACACAGCATTGTTTAGGAAACTATTGTTAGTACTGCAAGTATCAGCTTAATCGCCATTTATAATGTCTTCCAAAAACTCCCAGGCTAACACTAAACAGAAAACGTTCAGTGCCTCACTTTCTGCCTTGAGACTGACCTAAGTCGAGCCTTACTGTCTCCTCCCGCCTTTTCTCTCAAGGTAATTTCCCTTCACCTTTTTCCTGTATTTGTGGTTCACGGAATGGCACTCAGGGTTCATACATGACGAGCTGAGCTGCAGCCCTGTCCCCTCTGTCCTGCTTCTGTCCCAGCCTTGAATTCAGCCTGCATTCTCCTCAGTTCTGAATTTCATCCCTGCTACTCTTTCTGCTCTTTCAAATTTATGACAACTGAATTTCTTTGTTCCCTTATCTATCGCTCTGAATGTTCATCCCTTCTAAAGTGATATAAGGCTATAAAAACGAAACCAAAGATGTCAAGACATGTGAAGTGGTTAGAATATTGGCTGGCATAATTGAAATGCACAATAGGTATTAGCTGGGCTTAGTACTCATGAGCCTGTACTTTGAAGACAACAAATCTGGCATGTTTCAGCCTTTCCCTGTTTGCTGTGTTTATAAATGCATGTGGGTGTCAGAAGTCCAGGGTAATATCCATAGCTTCCCTTTGTATTTTCACCCATTTTTGTCCTAGCAGGACAAGCTCAGGACTGTTTTTGAACAGTTCATCCTTGAAGGAATAAGAGTAGGACAGACAAGGGACAGAACATGTCCGTGAAGAACATTAGCAAGACAGCCTCCATGGTGATGCTCTCTTGCTGGCTGTGGGATCGCATTAAGAAGTGAAGCCCAGGGCTGGAGAGATGGATCAGTGGTTAAGAGCACTGCCTGCTCTTCCTAGTCCTGAGTTCAATTCCCAGCAACCACATGGTGGCTCACAACCATCTGTAATGGGATCTGATGCCCTCTTCGAGTGTGTCTAAAGACAGCTACAGTGTATTCACATACATACAATAAATCTTATTTAAAAAAAAAAAAAGGAAGGAAGGAAGGAAACGGAAAGAAAGAAAGAAAGAAAGAGAAAAAAGAAAGAAAGAAAAAGAAAAAAGAAAGAAAGAAAGAAAGAAAGAAAGAAAGAAAGAAAGAAGAAAGGAAAGGGGGGAGAAAAATGGAACCCAACCACAATTTCACAAAAAAAAAAAAAAAAAAAAAAAAAAAAAAAAAAAAAAAAAAACTCTTTGTAAAGTCAAGCAAATTCATTCAATGTTGAAGTGCAGTTATGGCCTGTCAACAGGCGTCTCTTGCAGAGGGAAGAACTTGCCACTAGAAGAAAATGAGGACTGAGCCCCATGGGTCTCTCTCCTCAGCCCAGTAGCTGTGACTCAGCAGGAAGCCAGCCAAGGCCTGACTCACTCTACCACACCCAGGGTTTTCCTTCAGAGCTTGGAAAGTCTGCTTGCAGCTGGACATAAAGGGACAACCTAAGTCCACCAAAGCCAAGGAAACCATTTTTGCAACAATTTAATGCCTTGGTATTTAGAAGCACAAGCTCTCCCTTGGAGTAGAGTCTACCTTGGTTTCTTGTGCAACCTGGAGCAAAGTCCTTGTCCTCCTTAGCCACAATTTGCCATCTGTAAATAAGAGCAGTGGTGGGTCCCTCACAGTGACAGAAGACATAGACTAGAATGTGGTATGAGAGCTCTCTTCAACACGCCGGGCCTGGTCCCCAGTGGTGGGTCCCTCACAGTGACAGATGACACAGACTAGAATGTGGTATGAGAGCTCTCTTCAACACGCCGGGCCTGGTCCCCACTTCAGCACCTCTAGATGACGTCTAGACTGCTTTTGCCCCCGTTTTTGTTAAATATTCATTTTATAAACCTCCTCTAATGTTTTCCCCTGTCAAAGGACAAAAGTTGGGTCTAGCTGATTCTTTGCTTGATCTGATTTTACAGACTTACTTGCTAATATTTGCAAATTATGAATCAGGGAAGCTCCTAGTCTAAAAAAATAGACTGATCGATCCCATGGGAAATGGCAGAAGTAGGTTACAAGGTGGAAACAAAGAAGCAGAACAGAAGTGGGGTGGGGGTAGAGATACACCCACCGGTAGACAGCTTGCATAGTATGTCAGCCAGCATGCCCAATGCCCTGAGTTCAACCTCTAAAACTCCTAAAAATAAACAAATAAATCCAAGAGGTACTTTCCTTATTATACTCAGTCAGACAGACTAGAGGCTCCTGTTTAAGCAAACTTGCTATCTGTCCCTTTAAGGTTTTCATTTCATCTTGTGGCTTTAGTATGAGTGATTCCATTTTGAGTGGCTCCTGTTCCATGAGGTCTAGTGTAGGAAGGAGCTTAACTAAAAGAACAGCTTCCCATAATTTTTGTTAGCATCATTTTATTTACCACTTAACCACTATCCAATGATGGATCACCTCTATTGATTTCTCACAACCCACTGCAGAATTCAAGTTCCATGATTGTCTGTTTTCTTCACAGCTCTATTCCCAATGCTTAGAGCTGCCTGTCTTGAAATAGTTCTCAATAAACACAAGGTCAATGGATGAGTTATCTATTTTTTTAAAATCATCAATTCCCATTACACACACACACACACACACACACACTATATATATATGTACATGTGCATATGTGTACATGTGTACATATGTATACATGAATATAAATATATGTATATATATATATGAACACACACTATATATTTATGTACATGTGCATATGTGTACATGTGTACATATGTATACATGAATATAAATATATGTATATATATATATGAACACACACTATATATTTATGTACATGTGCATATGTGTACATGTGTACATATGTATACATAAATATAAATATATGTGTATATATATGAACACACACACATATATATGTATATATACAAATAACTTTCACCTTTGCTAGTCCCTTCACCACCGAGTCAGAGAACATTCCAAAGTTTCGAACCATACCACATACAAGGCCACTTTCCATCCTCATATGCTTAAATACATGACCCCCTCAAAGAACACAGGCAACTGCTGTTAGCATAGAACACCCAGTTAGTTCTAGGGTTTAGACATATGGCTGATAAATATATGAAGGAGATGGGATGGCTAGGGAGCTGTGAGAACTGAGGAAGTTTGATCACCTCTCACCTACAAGCATTTAAATTCAAATTTTAAAGATTACCTCTAACAGCTAAGAACACCTCTAAGCCATATCCCCTGATTGTGTTCTCTAACTAGTTACTCCTGACTTAAAAATACTCAAGTATTAATAATACCCAAAGCTTCTGGTTCTCCTCCAAATGCTTTTTCTGCATAAAGGCACCACCATGATATCTAAGACCCCAGATTTCTTTGGTCTAATAATTAGTTGAAATCTTTTTAAAATTTTATTTTTAAAAGTGTGTGAGTGTGTGTGTGTGTGTGTGTGTGTGTGTGTGTGTGTGTGTGTGTGCATGCACGCACAAATTTGTACCTCCAAGTACAGGTGCCTGTAGAAGCCAGAAGGAAAGGCCAGGTCCCCTGGACTGCAGTTACGGGTGTTGTGAATCACCTGTTGTTGGTGCTGGGATCTGAACCCTGTGCATGCCCATATTGCTCTTAACCACGGAGCCCAACACCTCTCTGCCCAAAGTTCAGCTTAGAAAATTCATCCCAAAATGAAGGAATAAATGAATGTCAACGGTCCAACAGTCCGGATGGAATCTCCCTTCAAGTACATGTCCCTGACTCTTCAGGATGAAAGACCTCTAGCAAGAGTCTCTGTTCACTTCAGTGTGTGAAGATTGGGGTGACTCCACCCTGGTCCCCAAGGATGATGAGCAGGAATTTGCCTCATGTTTGCAGAATCCTGGTGAAGTTCCCAAAGGGAGGCAGCTGGGAATAGAGAGCCATCTCTTCACTCCTACAGATGGAAATTGCCAGCACCCCTCCCACGCTCCCCCCACCTCTGCCTGTGTAGCATTTTCTCATTGAAATGGAGGGAAAGCATTAAGTCAGTCAACTCTCTCACACACACCTGATACAAACAGATGGGGAAAGGAGCCTAGGATGACTCAAATTCTAATTTCCATTGAGCCTCCGCCTTCTCAACTGTGAGACAGACGAATCATCGAGTGGCCTTGTAGCATTAAATAAAATTGTTTTCCATTCTGAGATAACTCTGCGCCTAGACCAACCAGTGCACCATGCTGCCCAGCTCCCATCCACGTCCTGAGTCCAGTAGGCGAGTGCAATGTCAGTCATTGCAATCGCAATTTAGATTCAAGCAGCAAATGCGGAGCCTAGACAACCAACCCACACAGCAGCTCCCCGGGGCCCCCCACCACCCTGCAACTCAAAACACTTTGAAAAGCATGTCTGTGCAGCTTAAGAGGCCTCATCACCACCCCCTCAATTCTCAGCTGCCTACTAGTCCCACCAATTCTCTATCATTTCGAGAGAAGCTTTAACTCTTCCTGGCTCATTGACAAACACAGGAGCTGATATTTTCTAGCAATTTCTGCTGGAAGCACAGGCTCTAAGAGATGACACTGGAAGTACCTTGCAGCCCCACAGCCTTGGAAGCATCAAATCAACAGTTACACTGCCACAAGGCCTGGAGTGCAGACACCAGGCCTTGTCCCCACACTCATACTTTATACCTGGCGGATGGCATCCTGTCCTACTGAGTGATTACTGCTTGGCTGTAAATGTAAACAGAAGCCAATCAGACAGGTTTTATGTTTTCTTGTCGTCTGCTTCTCCAACTTCGGATGGGAAGAAGTAGGTATAGGTTCCAAGCTTTCTTCTCATCCCAGCCCTTGTCTCCCAGAGTAAATATATCAGGTCTTCTGTGGTCCTAAGAGCTGTTCATCTTTGTCATCGAACTAAATCTTAAGTGAGTGGAGAAGAGACTTGGACTGAAATGACCCAGGAATAGCTTTGCCACTAACCAACAATATCTTCATTTCTTCTTTCTTTTTTCCTCTCATTGAAAACGAATCCTTTTCCCATACAATAGATCCTGCTTACAGTTTCCCTCCATCTGCTCCTCCCAGTTCCTCCCCACCTTCCCTTCCCTCCATTTCCTTTCAGTCTCATTAGAAAAGACTACTAAGAGATAACAACCGAGAGTGACAAAATAAAGCATAATGAGATAAAAACCACCACACTTAAGTTGGACAAGGCAAACCAGCAGCAGAGCCCAAGAGCCAGCACAAGAACCAGAGATGCACTCACACACTCGGGAGTCCCATAAAAACACTAACCTGAAAGCAGAATTCATACACAGAAGACCTGTGCAGACCTGTGCAGGACCTACCTGTGCCTGCTGCTTCAGTCTCTGAGTTCACTTGGGATTTGCACGGTTGATTCTGATGGCCTTATTCTCTTGGTACCCTTTATCCACTCCGGCTCCCATACTTTCTGCCTCTTCTTCCATGGTGTTCCCTGACCCCTGAAGGGAGGTATTTGATGGGGCTATTTCATTTAGAGCTGTGTGTTCCAATGACTCTCTATGTGACATAAGTCATACATGTGACATCTGTGCCTGTCCCTGTCTGCTGCAGGAGGAAGCTTCTCTGACAATGATTGAATAAGGCACTGATTTATAAATATAGCAGAATATCATTAGAAGTCTTTTTATTGATACTTTTTTTAGACCAATAGTGTTTGGTTTTACTTTAAGTCTCTAGGCCATCTAGATTTTGGTCCTTGGTCACACAAGCCATGTCAGGTGTGGATTTCATCTCATAGAGTGGACCTTAAGTCAAATCAGACGTTGGTTGGCTACTACCACAAGTTCTGATGGCCTATCTTTCAGTCAGTACAGTTTGTAGGTTAAAAGTTTTGTGGTTATGCTGATACCTACATTTCTCATTTTGTAGCCTTCAGAGTACCTTCCATCATCAATAACACTAGAACATAGGGATGAAGGTCCTTGTAGGCAACAGCTTGGCGTCTCCGTGTTCAATGACTTGTGTGAGTATTATTCTCAGCAATGTGACCCCATCCCTCATCAGTTTGTGGAGGCAACTCACTGTTTTAACAACAGCCTGGGTTGTTTAGGGATTTCAGTGGACCTCTCAGCCAACAACTCAATTAAATACAACCTAGAACTTGAACTACAAGTTTCACTTGGTGCCAAGAGATGGCCAACTGAGGTTCAGTCTTCCTCATTATTTATAATTTAGATCTTCTTCATATATTTTAGAAAGTTCCCACTACACTAAGTTTCCATATCATCCCTCAAATGCCCCCAATTCCAGCTGTCTCTTCTCTCTCCCTGCATTCCTTCCCTTAACCCTATCTCCCCTACCACCTCTCCTGATCCTCCTGTCTCCATCCTCACCTAACCTCAATCCACCTGTAAACTCTATTTCTCCCTTCCAGAGGGATCCATGTGTTCCCCCCCCCCCCCCGGTACACCAGTCCTATATACCTAACCTCTCTAGGTCTGTGGATTGTAGGTTGGATATCATTTATTTAATGGCTAATATTTACATATAAGAGAATACATATCATATTTATCTTTCCAGGTCTGGGTTACCTCACTGAACTATGACATTTTTTCTAGGTTCATCCATTTCCATGAAATTTTCATGATGTCATCTTTTAACAGATTTGCCATATTTTCTTTCTCCATCCTTTTACTAAGGAACATCTAGGTTGTTTCTACTTTCTATTATGAATAAAGTAGCAATTAATAAGGTTGAGCAAGTGTTTTTGTGCTGGGGTGAAGCATCCTTTGAGTATATGCACAAAGGTGAGATAGCTAGATCGTGAAATCAATCAATTCCCAACTTTCCCAGGAATTGCTATATTGGTTTCCATAGTGACTGAATATGTTTGCACTCCCATCAACAATGGTGAGTGTTCACTTTATTCCACATCCTCAGCAGCATGAGCTGTCACTTATGGACCTTAGCCATTCTGAAAGGTTTAGGTAGATTCTGAGTTGCTAAGGATGTTGACCATGTCTTTAAGTGTTTCTCAACCATCTGCCTTTCCTTAAAATTCTGTTTATATTTGTACCCCATTTTTATTTGGATTATTTGGTTTTTGAATGTCTAGTTTCTTGAGATCATTATATATTTTAGGTATTAGTCCTCTATCAGATAGTAAAAATATTTTCCCATTCTGTAGGCTACCACTTTGTCTGAATGACAGTGTCCTTTTTCCTTTACAGAAGCTTTTTGGTTTCATTGGGTACCATTTATTAATTGTCGATCTTAGTGTATACAATATCAGTGTTCTGTTCAGAAATCTCCTATGCCAAAGGGTCCAAAGTTCTTCCTCATTTTTTCCTCTATCAGGTTCAGTTATCTGGTTTTGTGTTGAGATCTTTGATACACTTGAACTTGAGTTTTGTGCAGGGTGATAAGCATGGGTCTGCTTGCATTTTCTACATGCAGACATGCAGTTTGACCAGAACCATGTGTTGAAGGTGCTTTCTTTGTTCCAGTGCGTATTGCTGACTTCTTTATCAAAAACCACGTGTCCATAGGTGTCTGAGTCTTCCACTGACTAACATGACTACTTCAATGCTACAAACATGCTGCCATTACTATACCCTGCAGTACAGTTTGAGATCAGAGATGGTGAGGCCTCTAGTGGTTCTTTTGTTACTCAGGATTGTCTTAACTATCCTGAGGTTTCTGTGTCCCCCCCCTATGAAGGCTGAAATTATCTGTAAAAAATGATGGAATTTTGATGGGGATTGCAGTCAACCTGTAGATTGCTTTTGGTATGGTGGCTATTTTTACTGTGTTAATCCTATTGATCCATGAGCATGGAAGATCTTTGCATCCTCTGACATCTTTGTCAGTTACTTCCTCAAAGACTTGAGGTTTTCATTATGCAAGTCTTTTACTGGCTTGGTTAGAGATACCCCAAGATATTTTATATTATTTGAGGCTATTGTGCAAAGTATTCTCTCCCTGATGTCTTTCTCAGTCTGTTATTTGTAAACAGAAGTGCTAGTAATTTTTGTGGGTTAGCTTTGCATCCAGCTACTTTGCTAAAAGTGTTTATCAGCCATAGGAGTTCCCTGGTGTATTTTTGTGTCACTTGTATGTATGATCAAGTAATTTCACTTCTAATCTGAAAAAGCGGTGGTTGACATTTGCTGTACCCCAAACTGCCCCTATCATGTGTTTGGACAGCACACCTCCATGCAGATTATCCATTTGGTCAGATCATCTCTCCTTAGACATCAAAGAGGCATTACTCAGTGCCTAAGATGGCAATGGAATATTCTAGGTTGTTCTGATTTCAGAAGCTGAGTAGGGCCAAGGTTGGTTAGTATTTGCCATAGGAGAAAGAGAGTCCAGAACATGGAGACAAACCAGCCTCAGTTTGAATAATTAGTGTGTTCTTTACCAGCTTCAGATGCTTGATACTGGGCAAGACAGATGCCACTTTAAGCCTTTCTTCCTCATCAACAAAATACAAACAATAATACATCCCTTGCATTATTGAGTATAAAATAGAATTGTATATACAGAGCCATAGCCCTGCACCTAACACATAGTAGGGCTCATTCATTGTTGGCCCCTGCCTCATTCTAAAACTACTCAAAGCATATTTGAGTCCACATATGATAATACATGACTATATTACCAGTACTTAGCAGGCAGAGGCAGGAAAAATGCAAGTTCAAGGCCAGCAGAGCATACAAAATGGGTCCTGGCTCAGCTGGGCTACATAGTATCTCAAAACACATACACACACACACACACACACACACACACACACACACACACACACACACAGAATTCTCTCTAGAGTAAGAACAGCAAGGGCCATGTGTTGAGATTCTGTTTCTGTGAACCCCGCCCACAGTGACCTGACACTATGAAAGGGGCTGCTTGGCCCTCCTCTCTCTCTCTCTCTCTCTCTCTCTCTCTCTCTCTCTCTCTCTCTCTCTCTCTCTGCCCCTACTACCCTCTTAACTCCCCTCCCCATGCCCTGAATAAACTCTATTCTATACTATACCTTCATGTGGCTGGTCCCTCAGGGGAAGAGATGCCTCAACATGGATCCACCACAGGAATCCCCCTGCCCCCACACTTCGCCACACCTCCATAGACCATACCCCCCCCACACACACACACTTTATCTCTTTTTTTTTTTTTTTTTTTTACCTTTTTATAAACATCCCCATATGCACTGCAGTGTTTTCAGCGGCAGGAACAAGCCCTGATTTGGTGAGCACTAAATAAAAGCTTGTGGAGAGAAAGAACCCAGGCTTCAGCTAATGCTAAGCTGGCAGTTGTGGCCAAATAGGAATAAAGCATCACATAAGGACCTTGCTTCCAAATCTCTCACTGCACCTACCAGATCCTGTGCAGACTCTGCCTGGCCTTGGGGGAGGGGTCTGCTTAGGCCAGTTCTCTGCTTGAATCTCATTATCCTCTATCTGTAAAATAAAAGGCAAACCACCAGGTCTCTACTGGGGCTGGAGACTTCAGAATCTTTAAATCCTGAGACTGGTTGTTAACCCTTTAAAGTGCAGACTCAAATGATGTCCACAATTGCCAAACCCAGACAAGCTGCAATCTCACCAGTCAGGTTTTCTGTCCATCTCTGTCTGAGGTCTCTTCACCCCACCCAGCTCTGAGAGGCATTCTGCCAGATCACACATGAAAACTCTGGCGGTAAGATCTATGAAAGTGTAAGCAGCAGGGTTTGCTGTTATGTGGTTAAAGCAGGAAACTTAGTTTTAAGAATAGCTCGGGTGTGGTGGCCCCAACATGTAATCCCAGCATTTGGGAAGTGGAGGCAGGAGGATGGAGAGTTGAGGATTTGAGACTAGTCTGGGCCTCAGATCTATGAAACGAGGGTGGGAGGATCTTGGCTCTGGTATCAGTCTTCTGGGAAACCTTTCCCTGAAATATTTTCCTTCAATCAATCAATCAATCAGTCAGTCATCAATCAATCAACCAATCACTTGACTTGTAACTCAGCATCCTGCCTCTAGGCTCTTTTCTAATTCCTCATAAACACTGCTCACTCTTAGTTAAACAAACCTTGAATTTCCAGAAACCAACCACCTTTGGTGCCTCCTTTCTGTTTACAGACTCTGAGCCTTCTTGGTCTTGGCCTAAGACTGTTAAACATTTCTCCCCATCATACCCTTTGCTTTGATTCACCATAATGTTCTGTTTTATTCAAGCAGTCTATTCATTTGTTCATTCATTCATTCATATTTTTTTACATGTCCTATAGCCCTACTATTGCCAGACATAGCTCAGGACCCCAGTATGATGACCAAAGCAAGATCTTGTCTTCCAGGAGCATGCAGGCTTGAGGTAGAAAGATGGACACAAGTAACAAGCAAGGAGATACCACCCAGACACAGAACATCCCGAAGAGGGACAAAGTGATGGATCTGGAAGTTAGGCAGTCCTCTCCAAGATTCACATTTAGGGAAAACTTCCAAGACAGGGAGCCAGCAGCCATCTGCAGAGCAGACCACAGGATGCTCCAGACTGAGGGAGAAGCAAGTACAGAAGCCCTAGGGTGAGAACCATCTCTGGAGTCCTCAAGGCAGCAGGAGAAAAGGGTGTGCCAAAAGGAAGCCAGCTCAGGAGTCTGGCAAGACGTTCTGACTGTGACGGGAAGCTCTGTCCAATCAGAAGCTGTTCTGAGGAGAGTGCTATGATCAAGTACATGAGAGGGTCCCGCCCCCAAGAACATTAGCCCCATCATTTCTAATCGTGATTTAATACCATGAGATGATGCCTTGGCATCTTCATAATCATATGGCTGAAGCATTAATCATTGGATGGAAATATGTCTTCCATGCTTACCTTCCAGAAAGCAGGGTCGAAACCAAATCATCATAGAAGTGTGCCAGAAGTGGCAGAGCCTGGACCAACTTTTACTTTTTCTTACATGGCTGCTGAAATATGTATTTTAGGGATTTGAGTGGCAGAACTCGCTGTTCTTTAGAGGAACCAACTCCAGAGCACCTGTGTTGGGCACCTCACAACTGCCTGCAACTGTAGTTCCAGAAGTGCAGGGGCCAGAGCTGGAGTCCAGTCTAGGCAGACAGAAGTGGAAATGATCCTTGGTGTTTCTGGTGTACGCCCTAACGTAAAGACTAGCTTCTAGATCCAGTAGTGGATCTAGGGTAATTGCATGGAAAGAAATTGATGTTCACATGTGTGGCCCTGTTTCCCTCTTCATCTTCTCTGCGTATCGGCTTTCTCATTGTCTTAAACCTATCTTGAATTTATTTTATTTTATTTTATTTTTTACATTTGGTGTGTGTGTGTGTGTGTGTGTGTGTGTGTGTGTGTGTGTGTGTGTTCGTGTGAGCAGGGTGCCAGTGTGCAAGTGTGGAGGGAAGTATAACATGCAGAGCCGGCTCTCTCAGGGATCTCTAGCTTGGCAGCAAGTAGCTTTTACCTCCTGAGCCACCTCCCCAGCCCAACTTACAAGATTTCATGGGCCTCTTAACTGCTTGGCTGCACCTTGCTCCTCCTTTCTGCATCCCTGAGTCCCAACAGCCTTCCTTCCCTGGGCTTCTGGCTCCTTGCCAGCAAGCATGTAACACCTCGATGGCTGTGTTCTGCTTCCCCATGTATATGGTGAGTTCTTTCAGAGTAAATTTCCAGGCAGAACCGTGGAATGCCAAGTTAGCTGTAGCAACAGCCCAGATTTCTCTTCTTTTCTTTTTCTGTTGGATTGTTTGTTTATTATGACACAAGACAAGATTCTGAGTTCATGGATTTCAACTCAGAATTCAAAATGGGTAGAGGCAAAAAAGGTTTTGCACCACTTAGTATGGGTCAGGGACCTAAGGAAATCTTCGAGGCGCGCCAGCTACGCTCTTAGTGTCAGGAGGAGGATGCTGCTTGTGGCTGTGGCTTTGAGCAACGTGTTTCCTTCTCTGCATCTCAGTGAGCTCATTTGTAAAATAAGTTGTGGATAAAGACAGTTCCTCTGTGAGAATCTCAAAGCCAATGTCCTACTAGTCAATACCTCAGAAGCCACATCTAAGCGCGTGGGCTGCGGCTTAGGCTTTGCAATGTTACAGCGCCCTCTATTGAGCGCTAGACCAGTGAAAATGGTAACAATAGTAACAACCCTGCACTGTGAGCTAGTTTTACAGAGGAAAGGAGGAGAAAACAAAGGAACAACCTATCTTATAAGTTTGTGGGCTTTAATTTATTTTGACACAACTTCAGACTTCGAGAGAAATCGCAATAGAACTAAATGAGAATGACTAATTTTTTCGCCCAGATTCCCAACAGTCACTGGTTGATTTATTTTCCCTCTCTCTTCCTTTGCCCCTCCCTCTTCCCTCCCTCCCTCCTTCTTTTTCTCCTACACACACTCCAAATGCATTTGTTCTAAGCCATTTGAGAGTAGATTGATTATATTATCTACTCTATTGCTAGTGAGGACTAATTATTATTCAATGTGAGACTTTATCCAAATTTCTCAAATTATCTCCATAATCCCATTGCAGCAGAAAAAAAAAAAATCTTATACCTGAGGGCTATGTCTCTTTATTTACCTGTATCCTGTAGTTTTTCTTTGTTTTTTGAGCTATTGGGTTGTTGTTGCTGCTGCTGCTGCTGCCGCCCTTTAGAAATGAGATGAGGGATTTTGCTCTGTCTGGGTTTTGTTGGATGTTTTCCTAATGACTATAATCAGGCTGTGCATTTTTTGGCAGTCATCCCACAAAAGTTTAGTTGTTTTTGAATTAACAAAACAGCATGTGTTTACCCAAAAAGTGCACTAATGATGTATAAGGTATTTACATGTGTGTTGATGTGTTGTCAATAAGCATCTTGAGATGTTTTTAAGACAGGCAACAGTCAGTCTCACTCCCAGGACTTTTTATTAAGGTAAAGTATTGTTTGATTCATGAGGGGAGAGCATATGTTATACATTCATGCATCTGTGTGTATGGGTGTGTTTTCACCTGTGTCTGTCTGCATGTGGAAGCTAGACATCAACACTGGATGTCTTCCTCAATAGTTCCTTTCCTTATTTTCTGAGACAGGGTCTCACTGAAACTAGAGCTAGCCAACTTAGCCAACAGTGGATGGCTAAGGAGCTCAGGGATTTGCCTGGCTTTGTCTCCCTAGGTAAGAAAAACACATTTGTGTCTAACTTTTAGGTGGATGCTAGATATCCAAATGGATTCAAAGGTTGGCATCCACTGAGCTAAGATGTATATGCAGCCCTCAGCCCCGTACCATTGCATAACAGAAGAGAAACAAAGCTGTGTGGTTTTCCCAGTCAACATTCATCTACTAAGACTGTTCCTTGCCCTAGCCAGAAACAGGGAAGCAGGGAAGAAGGCCTTGTATTATTTGATTCTAATCTTCAATGGACTTAAATCACTGCCTTCTACTTTGCCTTCCTTTAAAAAATAAAAGGATGTATGTGCTGTGTCTATCTCTCCCTCTCTTTTTCTCTCTCTTCCTCTCTCTCCCTCTCTCTCCCTCCTCCCCCCGTGTGTGTGTGTGCCAAGTGTGTGTCTGGTACCTCCAAGGTCAGAAGAGGACAGCAGGCCTCCTGGATCCGGAATTAAAGACTATTTGTGAGTGACCATGTGGGTGACTGGGAACCGAACCCAGACCTACTAGAAGAGCAGCCAGTGCTCTTAAACATTGTACCATCTCTCCAGCCCTCATCCTTTAAAAAGAATGTTCAGTAAGATCCGAGATCCTTAAAATTTTAAGATAATTAATCAGAGGAGAAAAGACTTTCAGCAAGAAAAGCACATGCGTGAAAACTCAAGGGCTCTTTGGTCAGCTACAACTTTGTTCTGAGCTCTAAGAAGTGATATGAAAAGAGAAGGATAATGTTAAAGGAAAGGCTTACCAGATAAGCCAGAGGACAAAATCCAGCCAAAAGCCAGCAAACGATTAAATAATACATGGTCGGGAAAGTTCCGCAGCGTCTAGAAAAAGACTCAAACATTAAGAAGTCGTCCTGTGGGCGATCTTTATTTTTTTCCACATTTTAATTTTTAAATTTACCTTTAGAAAACTGAAGGCACTTTATTCATAAGCTTTTCTTTTCCATATAGCCCAAGCTGGACTTGAATCTTAAGCAGTAGAGGCTGTCCTTGAACTTCAAACCCTCTGCCATCCTATGTTATCCTCCTTGCCTGAGATAATCAATCCTCTTATCCTCCTGCCTCAGTCTCCTGAGTAGCTAGGATTTAAAATTTTTAAATGTTTATAGTAAATAATCATTCATCCAACAAAACTCAAAAGATGCCTTAGGGTTTTGTCTCCATGCACCAAAAACCTTGTTTTTTTTTTCTCTCCTAAAACTCAGATCTGCCCAAAAGTCTGGACTGGTTTAGTAGTGTAGCTGTTGTTTTAGTTGCTTTTGCTCTTAGGAAAAGTATTTGGAAGAATACGTACGTGGGTCGTCTACAGAACAAGCAGGGAACCAAAGCTGGAGTCCAGGGCTTTGGCTGAGTTCCTTCCTCTCTCTGGGTTTTATTTCCTCATTTATAAAACGAAAGGACTAGCAGCTGGGCACGGTAGCTCGTGCCTGCTGCTTCAGTCTGGGGAGGCAGAAACAGGTAGAAAGCCTCAGCTACAGCGTGAAATGTTTTTTGGGTAGAAATGGGCTGATTTAGACGAACTCTAAAGAGCAAAGAACTTCTCTGGTCAAAAGTTCATCTTAGGGCTGGCGAGATAGCTCAGTGAATCCGAGCCTCTTGCAGAGAAGCCAGGTTGGTGGTTAATGACTATCTGTAACTCCAGGTCGGGGGCTCTGACACCCTCTCTGACCTCTGCCATCAGCAGGCACGCAGGTGAAGCACACACACACACACACACACACACACACACACACACAGGCAAAAGCCAGAGCAGTGCTGGAGAGCTCGCCTGGGGGTGTGGGTACGGAGGAGCCTGCGTGCTGACCAGCTACCACTCAAATCCAGGGCTCTGAGTTGGTCCATCCCAACATCTGTATCACCTGTGGATGGTTGGGACTGTGAAAGGGTCAGTCCTGCTGATCTGAAGCTACAGATTCTCCATGGCACCGGGCAATAACAGGATAACCAGGAGGAGTCCTGGTGGTGATCTAATATTGATGGTGTCACAGAAGTCAGAGAGACGTTGAACATGTGCAAGTGAAGATGTGTAAACAGAGAGTACACTGTGGGACACACCGTGACACACCACAGCTTCACAGTGAGATGTTTTCCATGTTTTGCTTGTGTGTGCTTTTTATTTTGGGGAAAGGTTGCAAAAATGAAGAGACAGGGAGATGAGTGAGACTGGGGTGCACAATGTGAAACTCACAAAGAATCCGTAAAAGGTTAAAAAAATGAAATATTTAAAAAATCTTTTTAAAGTATGTCTCTACTCTACTTGTTTTAAAACATTTTCATTGAATTATAATTGTATAATTATACAACTTTAATCTGCATAATCTGATTGCTTTGCATATTGATTATGCAAACACTATTTTATATTTATGATTAAAGTAATAAATACTTTAAAAATCACTGAGTTGGGGGGGGGCGCTGAGCCACCTCTCTAGCCCCAGAGCTCAAAACGTTAGACAATATAGTAACAATGCTATGTACAGGAAAGTTGTTGATAACCATGACACTTTCAGGTGTAGGGCCAGTCACTTCCTTTTGTTCCCTGTAACCTCATTTCTTGTAACATCCCACGAGGTGAATATGTGATAATCCCCAGTTTATGAATAGTAAAACTGAAGCTTGAAGAATTTTGCCCAAGGTCACCATCAGAAGTGAATAAACAGGCAACGGAATCCAAGTCCGTGCCTATGCCTTCCTGCCTCTAGTTAAACAGACAGGACAGACAGACCCACAGCTTGATACATTGGGTATTATCTGTGCTGCTGTCCTCTCAGCCCTAATACACAAACACACACACACACACACACACACACACACACGTGAGTTGACCAGAGATAACACATCTGGACAGATAGCTGAAGAAACCAATTGCAAGGTAGATAGTAACCTCCACAGAGAAAACACCCCAAGTCAAGCAGAGCTTAGTGAGCCAACAGACCAGAGGTGGCAGCTGGGAGGCAGAGGGAGCGGGAAGCAGTGAGGGTGTGCTCAGAGCCAGCCAGCTGTCCCTGCCTTAGCCTCAGGAATAGCTCTGCTGCTTGCAGTGTGGGAAAGAAATGAAAACCTAGAAGGCCACCCAGGCAGCTCTGGGCCAATCATCCATCTCTACCCTGACCACCCTGGTAGCAGTTGCTCTTTGATCTTACCCTAATTAACATGTTGTCATCTGAGGTCCCCAACTTCCTCCTACTGGTCCTGTGGCACAGTTGCTCAGGTCACTGTGCTTCAGCCTACCCCTCCCAAGTGCCCCTGACACTCAGAGTGATGCCAAAAGGCACGCTAATGGTCTGCAAGCCCCAGTGTGTTGGCTCACCATTGGTCCCTGGCTTCATCTTTTCTCCTTTGGCCTCCAACAGACACTGGCTTTCTTAATGTCTCAAAGCAAGTCAGATACTTTCTGGCTCAGAGCCTGCTGCTCTGAGAACCCCAGCAAGGATTCATCTTGAGTCCCTCAAAGTTCACTGTCTCATTTCCCTAAGACTTACTTACCTCAATGTCCTGTTCTCAGACCATCATATTCAAAATCCACAGCTGACGTTTCTATTCTCCTTACACAAGTCCCCTGCCATGGTGTCTGCTTTCCAGGGCTTTTTGGTGATATCTTCCCTGTGTCTTGTTTAACTTCTTACTGACAGTTTCTTTCTTCTGTGAGTACAAAACTCTAATTTGCTCCAGGCTAGACCCCCAGCCCCTAGAAAATATATACACTAAAAACATGATTTTTAAAAAAATACATGTAGAAAGAACATTGACCTCCTGTCACCTAGGAGTCTACTAATCTAGAGGTTAATGGGTCCATCTCTTGGCACAGTGAATGTGCCATACCCTCCTTCTTTCTATGAACTCCTCGGTTTTTATGATCGATTAAATAGTAAAGATGCATTTTTAACGGTGAGGGCTAGATAGCTCTTCAATAGAGAGCATATACTGATCTTCCAGAGATCTGAATCTGGTTCCCAATACCCATATTGGGCAGTTCACAGACACCTGTAACTCCATTTCCAGGGGCTCTGAAGCCACTCCTCTAACTTTCTGTGGGGCTCTGAGAGTCAGGAATACCTACTGGATTGGTGAGGATACCACATCCAGATTCCTCGGGGTTCCTCTCCTTGTTAATCCATCCATAAAGTTATCAGCAGAAATCCTGACACGAAGCAAATCACCAAGCCATCCCACAAGCACAGGGAGACAGTGGGCTGCAATCAGAGGCCATCTGGAATGCTGGACCACCCCTCAGGTGGATGCTGCTATGCAATTTGGAGAAGGTACAATATTTCCCAGCTGCAGCACCATTGCTAATACAAGTAATGTTTGTAAAATGCATAGCTAATAGTAGTGTAGGGAAGTTGGGAAATTAAAAAAGAAACAAATAAAATAAGATTAAGGGTATATTTTCTTAGGTTGGGGAGATGGCTCAGTCAGTAAAGAACTTACCTTTCAAAAATAATGACCTGAGTTCAATCCCTAGATTGAACAAAACCAGATCAGTGGCAGGCCAGAAAGAAGATAGACAGAGCCTTAGACCTCACTGGCCAACCAGGCAAGCTAGCCTCATGGGTGAAGCTCCAGGCTAGCAAGGCATGTGGTCTGGGTAATAAAGCAGATGTTACCTGAAGAATGAGACTTAAGGCTTGACATGCTCTTTTGATTCTAGCACTTGGAGGCAGGGCAAAGATATCTATGTGGGTTGGAGGTCAGCCTAAGTTACATTGAGAGATCCTGTCTCAAAACAACAACCAAACAAAACAAAACTTAAGATTGGCTTTGGACCCATAACATAGCATCAGACATTTTTCTTTCTTTCTTTTAAGTCTTTCTCTTTTCTTCCTTTAAACAGGATCTCACTATATAGTCCTAACTGGAACTAAGTTTGTAAACATGACTGACCTACAACCCACAGCGATTTGTTCACCTCTGCCTCTGACCACACTCCAACTGCTGGGATTAAAGATGTGCAAAACCATACCCAGCAAAACATATTTTTTTAAACCTGTATTTCAAAAATACTACCAGACCAGCATGCAATTATCATAAAAGTTACAGAATATATATTTTATATTCTTTGTCCAGACAAAGACTTTAGGGTCCAGGGTGTGTTTTATGCCTGATAGCACATCTCACTTTGAAGTGCCTCCTGCTTCAGATCTACAGGGTGTGGGATATATGGAACCAGCATAGGGTTCGTGGGCCCTGATGGAGGGGATTGGTACCAAAGCTCACAGCAGTGGCAGAGCAGCAGCAGCTCTAGGAGAAGCAGGTTTCCTTGTCTTTCCTCTCATGGACCCTTCCCTCGGCCACTTGTGTTTTTGTGACTCCTTTGGATACTGGGGCTCCTCGTTCCTTACAGATCTTTTCAGCACTGTGGAGGCTTTCCATGCGAAGACCTGCCTCTGAACCCATTAGAGAACCGAACTCAGCACATTCAGCCTCCTCCACCAAGGGGAAGAATTTGGGAGGCTGTCGTCCTCTCTCCCAGCAGCCCCAGGAATAGAATGCACTCACTCATTGGGTTTCTTTTCTCCAGAGAGAGAAATGGCACACTCAGTCTTAAAGAACCCTCAGAGACAGCAGGAACAAGCTGGAATTTCTTCTGTTCAGTATTTTTTCCAAGAAAACAACAAAACACTTTTAGAACAATTTTGTCTTCCTTCTCTTACAAGTTAAGAGTAGCTGACCGGTTCCCAGGGTGAAGCTATTTGGAGTCAGTTCCACTTCTCATGAAGCTGTTCCTCTGAACATTCTGCCATCTGGTCTTGTTTTGCATCTGCTTTTGTCCAGGGTTAGCCTGGGCCACTCTGTCTCTAAGACTTGCCCAGTTCCTTTATCACCCTCCCTGCAGCCCCACAAATTTATTTTTGTCTTTTCCTCTGCCCCATCAGATTCTGTTGTGGTTTCTGACAATTTCCCATTTGTTTAATCATTCTGGTAAAGTGGGACCCAAACCAGAAAATAAGACAGTATCGACCCGGGTGGGACACAGACCTTCTAAGACAACTCGAAGCAACAGCAGTGTGCTAACCACCCTCTACTACACTTTGCCAGCATGCATCTCTATGCGCGGTGTCGGGGCCAGCGGGGGACAGTGACTCTGCATTCAACTGTGTGCACTGTAGAACTATTATGGGCAAGGCTTTATGGTTCACGCTCAGAACAGAAATGTAAGGGGTAAATTAGCCTAGAAGAGGGGAGAGGTCACAGACAAGGCATACCTGAGCTGGGATTTGAAAGGTGAGAGAGAGAGAGAGAGAGAGAGAGAGAGAGAGAGAGTGTGTTTCTGCGTGTGATTGTGTGCAGGCACACTTGCCCATGACATATGTGCCCTCAATCTCGTACCACCTTTTTATTGCCACCTGATTTTTCTGAACCTGAAGTTCACAGGTTTGGCAGCCAGCAAACCCCCTAGATCTGTTCACTCCCACCCCACAAGTGCTGGAGTGACAGCTGAGCACTGTACCCTACTTTTACATGAGGGATATGGGACTGAACTCAGATACCCACACCTGCACACCAAGCACTATCCACTGAGCCATCACTCTGGCCCCAAGAATAATTTTAAAATCAAGGTTGATAAGAACCTATCTACCTAGCAGGCAGAAAGCAGAGAAGCTGCATCAGGAGAGGCTTCTGCCTGAATGGTTGATGTTGCAGCTGAACTGGCAGGTCAAAGCTTTAAACATCATCTCTTAACACACTTAGGTTTCTAGTCATGCATTCCCTATGCAAAGCTTTTGAGTTCTTCATATACCTGAAGCACGTGGTTGAGATCAGTGAAGAAAAAAAATGGTCTTCTTGGACTTCTTAGACTCATTGGCTGAGCTGCCACCATCATAGGCATTTTCAATGGCATAGCTTTTGAAGGCTGCTGGCCAGACTGGGATCGAGGAAAACTCTGGGTTCTGTCAGCTTGAGAAATGTGCACCAAGATTTCCCAGGCCACCTCAAGGCTGCTCTTCTGAAATCTGTCTTCAGACCAATGAGGGTCATCCCTGCTTGAGGTCAGAGTAAAGTGTTTGTTCTTTTGTAAAAGCAGGAGAGTAAGTAGGGAGAGAGGGAGAGGGAATGTCTCCAAACACTCCTCACCCCTATAAAACTAAGCACTGACATTTAGGCAGCCAACTGATAGGAAAGAGCCTGAAATGTCTTAAAATTATACAAATCTATACATAGTAGATACGGTAGTATACGTCTTTTATCCAACACCAAGAAGACAGAGGTAAGTGGGTCTCTATAACTTTGAGGCCAGCCTGATTTACATAGCAAGTTCCAGGACAGCCAAAGCTCACAGTGAGACCCTCAAACAAACAAACTATAAATAAGATAGAACCACACAAATCCAAAGGACTGAGTCTGTTTCTGCCTTCTGGTGTCATCCCTCCACCCCAACAAGGACAGCTCGGTTTCCCCAAGAGATGGCTATTATCCAGGCCTGGACACCAGTGAGACATTTCAGTGCTCTCTCAAACTTTGAGTTCTTCCACTTGGATTCTGTACCCCTGAAAAGAGAGGCCTAAAAGTACTGCTGCCAGGTCTTTAATGTTAGCATAAAGTGGGTATTGAATGCACACTGCCAAAATTTGCAGAGCTGAATGGTAGTGTGTATCAAATGTATACACTCTGGTACCCAGAGGGACTATTTTAAAATATTTTTGTTTTTAATTATGTGTCAGTGTGTGTATGTCTGTATACAAGTGTGTGCACATAGATACATAAATGTGAATGTGAGTGCCCTTCAGAGGCCAGAGGCATCAGTTACCCTGGAGCTGTAGTTGCAGATGGTTGTTAGCTGCAGGACATGGGTGTAGGAACCAAACTCTGGTCCTTTCTGAGGGCCTTTGAATGTGAAGTGCAACCTAGCATATTTGGCTACAAAGATGATGGTATTTTTGTGCACTAAGGATACTCCGCACATCTATTAAAAGAAAAAAGCAGCTCTGTGCGAAGCAATATATGATGGTCCCCAGGATATAGTAACTGGAAAAGCAAGGTACAGAATAGGGTTAGACATACAGCCATGGTCTTAAAAGGAGGTGGAAGAATGCAGAGCAGAGAAGATGCGTGCACATCCATGTGCTTGTATCAACGGTATTTTTGCCAGGAAACAACAACAACAACAACAACAACAAAAAAAAAAAAAAAAAAAAAAAACGAACGAGTTATTCTGACTTCAGGGAGTGGAAGTAGGTTATTTGGGCATAAGGAAAAGTCTTTTGTTTTGGGGTGTTTTGTTTTTTGGGTTGTTTTTTTTCTCCTAACCATAGACTTTTACCTAGCATTTTTTAGTTTTAACCTTAAGACTGTATTACTTTTTCAAAAAATAAATTCAATTAAATACATAATCGCATCGTCAATGCCTTACAAATATATTTAATTGACGGAGTTGGCAGATGTAGTGGCATTTCCACTGGTGGCTTACAGGAAATGTGAACAGTAACCCGCCCATGCGCTGCAGTCACCGCCCTGGGTCACCCGCCCATTCGCTGCAGTCACCACCCTGGGTCAGGGCTCTTCCTCTCGAGGCTCTGGTCCTCCTTTCGAAAATGAAGGTTGGGCCTGGTGGCAGCCTCTTTTGCTAAAGGTGTGTGTAAGGAACAGGTAAACAGTACTCTGTGGTGGCAACAGAGACTCCCTCCATGCCAATGTGTCCTGTAAACAGAATGAAAGAATATCATCATGTTTACCTCGTAAGAAGTTTTATAAAAACAACTTCTCTGCTTCCTTCAGCTAGTAGATAAAATAAATTTGGCTCTGCTCTGAGGCAACTAACTTAGCTGGAAACCACAATAAAGTGTCTGGGAAACTGGCCTCCTCTTCCTCCTCTAAACCTTGTGTATTTTGGCTATCTGCAAGAAGTATCCATCTGATGCTGAGGGGAAGGGTCTCTGGGAAGCTGAGCTGTCCACAAACTTTGCACTGGCAGCTCAAGAATCCAAACAAATCTCCTGGCTGATTTCCAGAGGCAGGGGTAGACCCAGGTACGAAAGGGCTTTTGCACATGACTGGGTGCCTGAGTATCGTCAAACCCTCACTGACTTTTAAAGGGCGGCCCACATATTCATGTTGTGTTGGGCCTTGAAAATTATGCTCTCAGTTCTCTTGGAAATACTCCCCCAAGTTTTTTGTTTCTTCACTTTGTAGTCTCTTCACTATTCACAATGTCAGTGTTTATTTGTGTGTGAGAAATGTGTGTGCGTGGTAGTGGTGAGGTATCACAGAGCATGTGGAGATCAGAGGACAACTTTCTGGAACTGGTTCTCTCCTTCCACCATGGGTTCTGGGGCTCAGACTCAGGTTGTCAAGTCTGCATAGCAAGACCCTTGATACACTGAGACATCTCAGTACCAAACTCAGTATTTCTGAATTTATCAGATCCTTTTCCATAAAATCTGTTTTATAGAAATCTAAAGGTCCAGGCACTTGTACCTGTACCCACACCCAAGCAGAAGGCTGTAACAGAGGTTAAGGGGCCATGAGAGAATGGGACAAAGTCAGGCACATATGTCACTATAGAGGGGCTGCCCCTTCACCCTTGGGCAGGAACTTTTGGGGATGGAAAGGCACTAAGCCGGTAATCATTGCTTGGACTGGGATTGTTCTCTCTACAGAAAGACGGATTCACAGGCCTGACAGAGCCTTCCAAAGAAGAGACAGGGATGATGTCTTTAATTCTGCAAATTCTTGTTCTTTCATTCCAAAGGGTATTTGTGGGGGTTAAAGATGTACCTCAGTAGGAGTAGAGTACTTGCCTAGTATTCATGAAGCCCTGGGTTCAATCACTGGGAGTTGATGTGCACACACCTGTAATCCCAGTACATGAGAGGTGAAAGCAGGAGGATCCCAACTTCAAATTTATCTTCAGCTAAATACCAAGTTCAGAACCAGTCTGGACTGCGTATGGCCTGGTCTCTGTGTTTTTTTTTTTTTTTTTTTCTTTTCTTCCTCTTATTTCTGTGGAGAGCTATATACAGTAAGCGCACCCACACCAGTAGTCTCAACTGTTCAGGAGGCTGGGGTCACATGAAGCTTGAGCCACAGGCTGAGTTATAGCAAGATCCCACTATATAAAAAAAAAAAGAAGCAGAAATACGAGTGAGGCTTGGAAGTACTGAGATACACTAGGAAAATGCTTTTTCTGCCTTCATGAGATGTAGAAAATGGTGAACTAGTGAGCAAGTATATAAATACAATGATAAATATGAATTTTGGCAACTATCATGGTGGGAACACAAAGACCACCAAGAAAAAATAAGTAGAGGGCTAGAGAAATGGCTCAGGGGGAAAGATGTTTGCCAACTCAAATGTCAGCTAATTCTTTGGTGAAAAAATATTATACTGTATTCTTTTTACTATTCATAATTTCAATGTTTCTTTATTTCTTTATTTAGGTGTGTGTGTGTGTGTGTGTGTGTGTGTGTGTGTGTTAGTTAAGGTTTCTATTGCTGTGAAGAGACACTATGACCACAGAAATTCTTATAAAGAAAAACATTTAAGTGGGGCTGGCTTACAGTTCAGAGGTTTAGTTCATAATTGTCATGGTGGGAAGCATGGTGGTGTGTAGGCAGACGTGGTGCTGGAAAAGGAGCTGAGAATTCTGCATCCAGATCAGCAAATATCAGACAGAGAACTAAGCCACTAGGCCTGGCTTGAACTTCTAAGACCTCAAGCCAATCCCCTAGTAATGTACCTCCTCCAACAAAACCACGCCCACTACAACAAAGGTCACACCTCCTGATAGTGCTTCTCTCTATGGGCTCACATAGGCCAATTTTATTCAAACCTACATTGTGTGTGTGTGTGTGTGTGTGTGTGTGTGTGTGTGTGTGTGGTGTGAGGGGTGCAACAAAATATGTGTAGATCAGAGAACAACTTTCAGGACAATCAGTTCTCTTCTTCCACCATGAAAGTCTGGGAACCCTAGTTTAATCCCCAAAACCAACACTTTAGAAAGAGAGACTTTACTGTTGCAGGACGTTTGATCACTCTGTGACCCCCAGGATGGTGTTATTTACTGAAAGAGCCTATACCTAGTTGGGATGTGGCTCAGCCCTTAGTATACACCTTTAATCCCTCTGATTTGAATACAAACATGCCCTTAAATACTCACCTTTAATCTCAAACAAGGAAAGTAAAGTTAGTTTGTAGAAGGAAGCAACTCTGAAAGTGATGTCTAATTGAGTGGTAGAAAAGTGGTAAATCAAAGAAATATTTAACAGAATAGGATATGCCCAATTCTCACAAAGAGAGAGGGAAAAGGGAAGCTACTTAAGGTAGAGACAGGTGGTATAGAATTGGGACTGTGGTACTCTGCAGGAGCACAGGAGAGCTGAGCGAGAGGGTAGGGCAGCACACACCGAGAGAAGATGGCAGTTTTACTGGGAGAGTTTTACAGAGATTGGAGACACAGGCAAAGACAGAATAATCAAGAAAATGAGGAATCAGAAGATTAGAAAAGATTTCTAGAGTTAGTTTGAGGCCAAGCAATGCAATTCAGAGGCTGAGAGAAAAGCCAGATTGAATAAGTCAGGTAGAAGAGGAATCTGAGACAGAACATCAGTTGAACCATCCAACTAGAGTTCAAAAAGGAATAGAAAGGTTGAGATTATTCAGCAGCAAGTCTCAGAGGCTGAAAACATTCTTGGCCTAGATTATATTGTATGGAGGCTAGAAGCTTTCAGGTCTGGGCCTAGGTAAGCAGAAGGAGGCAGTAAGTCTCTGAGACAACAATTACATCAGGCAAGTAAAAGTGACTATTACAATCTACTCCCTCAGGTTGTCGGCTGGCCTCCACACTTTTTCCATGGCATGTGCACACACACACACACACACACACACACATACACACTCACCACAGGGCAGGATGGGAAGAAGAATATAATAAAAAGACTAGACAGAATTGAAGAGGTGATCAAAGTGGACTTCTTTGAAATCATAGTGAACTGAGATTTTCTGATTGTGTCATGCGATGCAGACTCACATAATGTTTAGCTGAGGCAAGACCCATGACAGGACATGTGATATTTGAAGGTAGTATAAGTCAGGCTCAACAGACAGTGCTGGGGAGCGTGCATAGGTCTCCACTGATCTTCGTTGAGAGAGGCACAGCAGGGAACTCCTGGAATTCAGCTGATCCCCATGGCTCCCACTGACACTTGCAGATTCAGCAGATGCCTGGCAGTTTCTGCTGGATTGTGCTGCCACTAACACTGCAGATAACATTTATGGAATTTTTTTAATGCAACAAAACATGGTTTAGAGATAGAGATAGATCAAGAGACTCGTTCTAAAGGTTAACTTGACACAACTGTTTCACAGTGGATATGATTCCCACCACACACACTAGAAAGGGCAGGGCGACACTCTGTCCTAAGGTCTCTGGAAAAGACAGCATGGTCACAATCTCTCCCAGTTGCTGCATCTTTTGTCTTCAGACTGAATAGATTCTCCCTGAGTTACTTAGCGCCATCAATGATCTCTGGTCTTTATCCTGATCCCAAGTGCCTTCATTTATCACCTCAAATGCCACTGCTCTGCAGAACAGCAAGGTTTATTCATTTATTGACAGGATATCAGGTATCCCAGGTTGGCCTCAAACTCCCCACATAGCTAAGGATAGGTAACCTTAAACTCCTGATGCATGTCTGCCATGTCAGACTCTGCACGGCAGCCAAGCACGCAGCTGAGCCACATCGCAGGCCCTCAGGTCTGGGGGCTAACCTTTCTCAGGAGTATCCAAGCCCCCAAACCTCACTGCGTTAGGAGACAGGATGCCCAGCACCAGTGGGCCCTCCACTTGCCCAGAACTTTCATATCCATTGCTTCATGTGAATCTCTCAACAATCATTGAGACCAAAAGCAAAGATGATTGTGAGTTTCATTTCACAAAGTAGATTCAGGTTTCAAGAGGTTAAGTGATTTTCCTCAGTTGCAGAGCAATAAAGGGGATCCAGAACTGAGTCAGAAATCTGATGTCAGGATCAAGGCACTTTCTAGGAGGTGACATTACTCTGTGGAGCTATCTTCCTTGTTCTGAAGAAGCTACTTCCCTTTCTGTGCCTCAAACGAGAGTCATGGCCTATGCCATTGACCAAAAGTACAGTCTCCTATAGAGATTGTATGCAGGGCCCCATAGAAGAACTCTGAAAAGAAGACCTTTGTGGAGGCATTAGGATAGAACCCGAAGCTCTAGCCTGATCTCTACTTCACTCAAGGCCTCCTGAGTTCCACCGTCCTCCATACTGAAAAATTAGCCCTTAGATGAGGTGAGTTTTGTGGAGCAGAGGAGTAACCAAAAAGGAAAGATGAAAGGTTGCTTAGCAACTAGGAAGGTGGTCACATGACTGCTTTGGCCACCTGACATTGGTTTCCCTTTCTTCCTGGTGCCATCGTCTCTCCCTCCTTCTTTCTCTTCTTTCATTTTCTTTGCAGTTCACCATCTGGGTGGAATCATTTTCTGGGGTTCATTTTCCTTTCTGAGTGAAAGAAGCATGTGACTCAGGTTTGACCTGTTGTTGTTGTTGTTGTATATGTGATCTAGGGATCAAACTAAAGTTGCCTATGTGCAAAGGAAGCCCTTTCTTGACTGAGCTGTCTCCCAGCCCTAGGCCACTTCTGAGTGTCTCACACTCTTCACCTGAAAAACCTAGGCTACAGCGTGTCCTCCATGGGTTAGCGAAGAGGTTAAATGAAGTAATGACTATAAAATTGCTAGCACATAATAAGCACGTCATAAACTCTCAATAAATTGCAACCCTTAATCACTATAGGTGTGAATTTAGGGTGACTAAGTACGTGTTTACAACTCTCCTTCCACCTCGTGCTGGCTGAGAACACATTTCCTATTTGTCTGAAGTACATGTCTAAGCCTAAGAACACACAAACCTGAATCAGAAGACCTGTGCCTTAGGCCTGGCACTGCCAGAAATTGACTATGTAACACCAGTGAGTCCTTTACCACCTCTAATCCTCAGTTTGTGATATATTAATCTACATAAAGATTAGGCTACATAGGTTCTAGTTCATCATTGATTCCAACACACTGGGATCCTATTTGGTAAGGTGTGATGACTCACATCTATAATCCCAACACTTGGAGAAATGGGGAGGGAAGGTCATGGGTTCTAGGCCAGCCTGAGCTATATAATAAAACTCTGTCCCAAAACAAAAACTGAGGCTGTAGCTCAGCTGGTAGAGTTATTGCTTAGCATAAACAAGGTCCTGAGTTTTATCCCCAGTTCTGCCTAAACTAGGTAAGACAGTATGTACTTGTAATCCCAGAACTTGGGAGGTAGAGGCAGGAGAAGAAGGAGTTAAAGACCATCCATAGATATATAGGGAGTTCAAGGTCAGTCCGAGCTAGAGTCCTTACCTGAAAGGAAAAAGATGTGTAAAGGAAGGAGGAAGGGAAGGAGCAGGAAATGGAGGGTTATACTCACAGTATAACCCGAGTCCTGTTAAGTAGAAGGACTGGTGATCTTGGAAGGCTCATATCTTTCTCTGCACTCCTGAGCTCATGAACTACAAACTAGAAAGAAAGGTAATAGAGCCACAATTAAATGAGGCCATGACAGCCCAAACTAAGGAAGTGAGTCCTTAGGACCACATAGAAGGTAAGCAACCCTGGGGCTCTACTTTCATGTTATAAAAATGAATGGGCCCAGGGTTAAAAATATTTTGAGCAGACGGACCCTTCTCAGATATGCCGGGGGTGAGGTGACTTTTCAAAACTAAAGAATACCTTTTGGCAACCCTATCTAACCCCTCTATAACCAAACAGAGCTCCGATGTTTTTCTCAGGACTCCGAGGACAAAGGGCCCGCCTGGCCTGCACGCCTTATCTCCTGCTCTCAATCAGACGTGCTCCGTTTTCTATTGGTTTTATCTACAAAAACCTCCTTAGCTGCCCAACAGGAAAACTATGCTGAGGCCCCAGAGTTAGTTTGAAGGTCAGGCTGGGACTAGTTTGAAGGGAGAAAGTGCAATGGACTTGTTGGACCTCCAGCCTGTGGCACACCCACATCCCTGCATGAAGGCAGTGTGATGTAGTAGAAAGAGCAATAGGCAAGCAGGCCTGGGAGCCTAACCTTTGTTTTATAACAAATTATGAAAATATTCTGGGTGGAACATTTAGCCTTTTGAGCCTCAATTTTTCCGAGTACAAATAGAATGGAACAGCACCATTTGCCTCATGGGGTGTTGGATGTGTGTGTAGCATCCTAGGCCTGGGAGAAGGAATTCTGAGTATGTTTGTTTTCCTGATGATGGAGGTATGGAGTCATGCTAGGTAAGAGTTAGATGTTTCTCTCTGGCCTGGAGGTGAACTGTGCGGTGACAGTCATGCCTGTTAGGACTGGGAACAAGGAGGTTCACTGATATGGCTAATCCGATGTCTTACTGAAATGTTAATTCCTCAGCTTCTGCAAGGAAAGTTTAGTGCCTTCCTTGAAGCCCAAGACTGGTTTCGAAAGGTTCTTGGAACTGTAAAATACTGTAATCACTTTATGAGTAGCACTGGTATGCAATCAAATTCTCTTGCAACCTTGAGCAAGTCATTAAGCTTCTCCCAGCACCCTGTCAGGCTCCTTCCCGTCAGCAAGAAGCAGATGCTACATTTAAGCTTCCTAATTTGATTACAGACATTCACCGGGCTTCTTACAAAGGTGCACCCACAAAATAGAGTGCAGTATCTCCAGATTTGGTGCAAAACTCCTTGCTAACCCCAGGCCTCAAGAGAACAAGGGAGAGACAGTGACTTCAACGGAGATGGTTGCTGCATAGGACAGGCCACCATGCAAGAACTGTGGCCTTCAGAGCACACAGTTCATCCAGGGTATCCTAGGAGGGAGGGAGTTGGCAAATAATAGCCTGGCCTCACCCTCCTGCCTCTCATGTCCCCAGGCAGGGACCTTGGCTTAGCCTAGCCGCACACTCGCAGGGCACAGCAGGGTGGAAAGGGTGGAGAGCAGACTGGAGAGGTGATTGGCAGGTGTCCAAGGCCTGGCCTTGTGTGCACTTCACAAGTAAAGGAAGATGTTTGCTGAGCAGATGTTTCTTTCCATCCCCCAGCCTTACAGATTCTTTCTCCAGGTTTTACTGAGAGCCAAAGGGTAAGAGTCTAGAAAGGAATCCCAGCCCTCTCTTGGGGAGAGCGCTAGCCTTCCTGATTAATCAGGAGCAAAGATGTCTGGTACTTGAGAAGTGGGCAGATTTCTTGAGTCCAGAAGTTTGAAATAAGCCTGGGCAACATAGAGAGACCCCATTTCAAAGAGAGGAGGAAGCAGGGTGGGGGTCAGGGACATCCTTTTCTGACAGTCCTAAATTTAAATTAAATTTTACAATGGGACTCAAAGCAGTGGGCAGTGACAAAAGAAGTGATTGTATAGATTATTGTATTTTAGGATTTATTTTCCTCTTCTAACCAAAGTGAACCAGGTGTATGACTCATGCTAAACAGGATCCTTCTACACTGACTCACTGAGAGCAGCAAGGTGGGTCCCTGTAGGCCTTCTCTTCAGAGATAACTTTCATCCAAGTAGACTGTATGGCAATCTAATTTCTTCCTGTACCTTCTAGCGGACAGTCAATGTGGCCACCACGGGAGAAATCAAAGTGCTGAGTAATCCTGGAGAGACAACAGCTGTGTCTAATGTGTATCCAGGTTGGGGACACACGTCAGATGCCTAGGGAAGGAAGAATATTAAGCAGGCTTCCCAGGACTCTCAGCACGGACAGGTGGGGATAATGTTTAAAATCGATGGTTTGAGAGCCAATCAGATTCAAGTTCTTTTTCTGTTGCTTACTAACCACTGCAGGTGCATGACAGCGCCCTCTACCCAGACATACTACCTGACGGTTTTAACACTTGCTTTTGCGTGTTAGCCATCAGTGTGGTCGCCGAGCTCTGGACACATCAGTTACAGGGTTTTATGCACCTAGTTCCCTTACCAAAGAGCACTTCCTTTCTCCCAGTGCTGTGGGTGCAATTTATCTACTACAGGGCCGCGTGCTTGATCCCAGATGCAATGATCTAGGGAGGTAATAGAAGCATTAATCGGATAAGCCTGGTAGGAGGAGCTCATTAGATCACTGAGATCATTGTCCTCAGAAGACTGTAAAGCTGGTCTAAAAGTAAGTCAGTTCTCGTGAAAGAAAAAAAAAAACAGCTAATCATAAAAAGAGCATGCCTGGCCCTGAGCTTCTCTAGCTTCCTGTCTTACCATCTGATCCCTTCCATGAAGGCCCCCACAATACCTCTGAAAGATGATGTAACTAGGGAGACCTCAGAAGAACCAGTGCCATGATGTTGAACTTTCTACCTTCAAAGCAGTGAAGGAAATGGACATTCTTTTTCCACTTGAGCACACAGGCTAGGTTATTTTGTCATAGTAATAGAAAATCGTTATCTGAGAATATCTATCGATAGGAGGTAGAAACTATGGATCTGAAGAAGGATTTAGCTCCCAGAACAAATCAGCATTATGAAAAAAAAAAAACCTTTGTATTTGTAGTAGAGCGTTATAAAATACAAAATAGGAGGGATCTGGACTGCTAATAAATCTAGGACTAGATGAACCTATATACCAAATAGGATCTAGAAGGCTGCCAGGCACAGAATCCACATGACAACAGACTGAATAACCCAAAACAGTCTCTGGAAAGGCCGCCAGCTACAAACAAGGAGCAAATGAGGAAAGAAAGAGAGAGGGCTGTTGAGACATACATCTTATTTCTTGTTTTCAGTCCATTTCTACGTGTCTCACCTTTAATAATTTACCTGTTATTTATTGCTCACTAGGTGGCCTTTCCCCCTGAGAGTCACAAACCTCAGAAAAAGGAAGTGGGACCCTGGATACGGCTCCCAGGTCAAAAGCACTGGCTGCTCTTGCAGAGGCTCCAGGCTCAGTTCCCAACCATCCAAAACCCCAGAGTCTGATGCCATCTTTTGACCTCTTCAGGCACCAAGCACACATATGGTGCACATCCACGGATGCAGGCAAACACTCACTACATTAAAAAACAAATAGATCTAAAAACATTTTAAGACAAGAAAAGTGAATCCAGTGTGGTGGCTCCAGTGTGGTGGCACAAGCCTGTAATCCCAGCTCCTGGGAGTTAGAAGCAGGAAGAGCAGAAGCTCAAAGTTGTCCTTGAATACATCTGGAGCTTAATTAGCCAGCCTGAGCTATGTGAAGCCCCACCCCACTCCCCAAAGTGGAACCTGAGTGGCTTACCCAGAACCACACAGCTTTTAAAAAGAGAGTAGACAATCCCTACAGACTGACATGTATCCCTCCACTCTTTCAAGGCGTGCTGTAGGACCCTAAATAACCCACATGTTTGCTAAGATACCTGCTTAGCACCATTTCCTTCAAAGTGTTTAAAATCTTTACAATGTACCTAAACATGCCTTTTCCCTGGGATACAGGCAAGTAGCAAAACATTTGCCTGGCATGTTTAAAGCAAAAGGACCTTTTACTTTTTGTCTGTGTCCGCTCAGACTTTAGACCTACCCTGTGGGATTATAAACTATTGGCCTGGAGAAGCCATCCAAGAAGTTGAGTTGGCATGTGTCCAGCCTTGCCTTCAGGGTGGGCCTCAGGAACTAACAAGAGCTTCCTGTAAGATTCTGAATTCAGACTGTGACTCAGAAGGTAGAGTACTTGGCTAGACTGGGCCTTCCATGCTCAATACTACATAAAGCAGGCACTGGGGAGCATGTTTCAGTCCAACCATTTGGAGGGCAGAGGCAGGAGGATCAGTCCAGGTCTTACTAGTTTTACATAGAGAAATTTGAGGTCATTCCAGGATACCTAAGATCTTTTTTGGTTGGTTGGTTGGTTGGTTGGTTGGTTGGTTGGTTTGTTAGGCAGGTTCTTTCTAAACAGCCCTGGCTGCACTGGAACCCACTATATAGACCAAACTGGGCTGGAACTCAGAGATCTGCCTGCCTCTAGCCCCCAAGTGCTAAAGGCATTCACCACCATGCTCAGCTAGGACACTGACTTTTTAAAAAAATAAAACAGCCACATGCAGTAGCACTGGTCCTTAGTCCCAGGACTAGGGAAGCAGAGGCAGGCAGATCTCTATGAGTTTGAGGCCAGTCTGGTCTACATAGAGAGCTCCAGGTCATCCAAAGCTATATAGTAAGACAATAAGTAAGTAAGAAATAAAATAGAATCCTTAATCTACCATCTTTTCTACTACTCCCTTCCCCTCTTTCTAGCCCATTGCATCTGCTCAAGGATCCAGTCTTTCAGCTGCATTGGTAGCTACAGTGACCTCCACCGTGTGCTCCAATCTGCTCTTCACACACTGCTGATTAGTTGGTTTAAAGGACACTAAAGAATCTTCACCACCTCCCTATTATATTTATATTTATTTAAAACCATTAGCCCACAACTAAGGCCCTCACTCATACATTTCTAACTTGGCATTAACATCCTTTTTCAATGCTCTGTCTGGACAGGGCCTTCAACTATTGCCACTGCATCTCTGTACCTTCCCCAGAAAATATATCCATGCCGCAGTTTCTCTTCACCCCTTCCTTCTTCTCTTCTTCCATTTTCTCCATCAGTTCCTCCCTTTCCCTCTAAGCTCCACCTCTTCTCTTCAAGAAGGCTACCACTGGCTGTTAAGGTCACACATTTCATGCTCAGATTCACCTGCTTCTTGGCAGATATGCCTAGCTGACCTGATATGTGCTTTATGCCTGTCCTCGAGTCAAAGCCTATGGTATGTGGTGAACAGGTTTGCTGTAGCAACGTTCAACTCCCTCCTCAGCTTGATGTCTCAGTAGGACTGCCTTTGAACTGAGTCCAAGATGTCCTGGTTGTGTTGTTCAGCCACCCTGCAGGTTTATCTGCCACGGAGAGTCCTCCTTGCTTCTCCAGCTAAAAGGCACATTCTTAGCAAACATTTCAACTTGTATATTCAATATATAATATATAATCTTTCCTTTTATTGTATGAATGCTTTGCCTTCATGTTTGTCTGTCTGCCAATAGGTGTGCCTGGTTACAGTGAAAGCTTAAAAAAGACAACAGAGCCTCTGGAACAGGAGTTCCTAAGGGCTGTGAGCCATTGTGTGGGTTCAGGAAATCAAGCCCAGGTCCTCTACAAGACCTGCCAATGCTCTTACCTTCTGAGCCATCTCTGCAGCCCCTCAATTATTAAGAAACACTCCTTTCTTTTTATTTAAGTTATGAACCGTTTTTTATTGGATGTTTTATGTATTTACATTTCAATGATATCCTCTTCCCCCCCCCCATTCCCCTTCACCCCTTCCCCAGCTTCTATGAAGATGCTCTCTCTCCCACCCACCCACTCAATGTCCTGGCATTCCCCTACACTGGGAAAACAAGCCTTCATGGGATCAAGGGCTTCTCCTCCTATTGATGCCAGACAAGGCCATCCTCTGCTACATATGTGGTTGGAGCCATGTGCATTCTTTGGTTGGTTTGTTAGTCCCTGAGAGCTCTGGGGTATTTGGTTGGTTGATATTGTTTTTCTTCCTATAGGTTGCAAACCCCTTCAGCTCGTTCAGTCCTTTCTCTACCCATCCATCTACTGAAGGACATCTGGGTTCTTTCCAGGTTCTGGCTATTATAAATAGAGCTGCTATGAACATTGTGGTGCATGTGTCTTTGTCGTATATTGGAGTGTCACTGGGGTATATGCCCAGAAGTGGAATAGCTGGATCTTCAGGTAGTAATATGTCCAATTTTCTGAGCAATTGCCATACTGATTTCCAGAGTGGTTGTATCAGTTTACAACCCCACCAACAGTGGAGAAGTGTTCCTCTTTCTCTGTATCCTCGCCAGCATCTGCTGTCATCTGAGTTTTGGATCTTGGCCAACTGACTGGTGTGAGGTGGAATCTTAGGGTTGTTTTGATTTGCATTTCCCTGATGGCTAAGGATGTCGAGCACTTCCTTAGATGTTTCTCAGCTATTCGATATTCCTCAATTGAGAATTTTTTGTTTAGCTCTGTACCCCATTTTTTAATAAAGTTGTTTGATTCTCTGGTATCTTGCTTTTTGAGTTCTTTGTATATAGAGGATATTAAGCCTCTATCTGATGTGGGGTTGGTAAAGATCTTTTCCCACTCTGTTGGCTGCTGTTTTGTTTTCTTGACAGTGTCCTCAGCCTTACAGAAACTTTGTAATCTCATTAAGTCCCATTTGTCAATCTTTGATTTTAGAGCACGAGCCATTAGTATTCTGTTCAGGAAATTTTCTCCTGTGCCTATGTGTTCTGAGGTTTTCCCTACTTTCTCATCTAATAGTTTCAGTGTACCTGGTTTAATGTGGAAATCTTTGAACCACTTACACTTGAGCTTTGTACAAGGAGATAAGAAAGGGTCTATTTTCATTCTTCTGCATGCTGAGTGCCAGTTGCACCAACACCATTTGTTGAATAGGCTGTCCTTTTTCCATTGAATGTTTACAGCTCCTTTGTCAAAATCAGGTGACCATATATGTGAGGGCTCATTTCTGGATCTTCTATTCTATTCCATTGATCCATGTGCCTATTTCTGTACCAGTACCATGCAGTTTTTAGCACAATTGCCTTGTAATATAGCTTGAGGTCATGGATAGTGACACTGTAAAACTAGCAGAGACTATGAACCAACTGGAATTAATAGATATCTACAGAACATATCATCCAAAAAAAAAAAAAAAAAAAAAAGAATACTCCTTCTTCTCAGCACCACATGGCACCTTCTCGAAAATTGACCACATAATTGACACAGAACGAGCCTCAATCAATATAAGAAGATTGAAATACTCCCATGCATTCTTTCAGATTGCCATGGTCTAAGGCTGGTCTTTAATAACAACAAAGACAACAAAAAGCCCATATGCACATGGAAACTAAACAATGCTCTATTAAACAATAGCAGGGTCAAAGAAGAAATAAAGAAATTAAGGATTTTCTAGAATCCAATGAAAACAAAAACACAACATACCCAAACCTATGGGATGCAATGAAAGCAGTACTGAGAGGAAAACTCATAGCTCTGAGTGCTTCCAAAAAGAAACTGGAGAGAGCGTACACTAGCAACCTGACAGCACAGTTGAAATCTCTAGAACAAAAGGAAGCAGATACACCCAAGAGGAGTAGATGGCAAGAAATGATCAAACTTAGGGCAGAAATAGACCAAATAGAAACAAAAAGAACCATCCAAAGAATCAACAAAACCAAGAGCTGGTTCTTTGAGAAAATTAACAAGATTGGTAAACACTTAGCCAGACTAACTAGAGGGCAAAGAGAGAGTATCCAAATTAACAAAATCAAAAAGGAAAGTGGAGAAATAATGACTGAAACTGAGGAAATTTAAGAAATCATCAGATCCTACTACAAAAGCCTGTACTCAACAAAGCTGGAAAATCTGGAGGAAATGGATGAATTCCTAGACAGATACAAGATACTAAATTTTAAATAGGACCAGGTAAACCATCTAAATAATCCCGTAACACCTAAAGAAATAGAAGCAGTCATCAAAAGCCTCCCAACCAAAAAAAGCCCAGATCCAGATGGGTTCAGTGCAGAATTTTATCAGACATTTATTGTCGACATAATACCAATACTCTCCAAACTATTCCACAAGATAGAATCAGATGGAATACTGCCTAACTCATTTTTTGAGGCTATAATAACTCTCGTTCCTAAACCACACAAAGACCCTACAAGGAAAGAAAACTTCAGACCAATTTCACTTATGAACATTGATGCAAAAATACTAAACAAAATCCTTGCAAATCGAATCCAAGAACACATCAAAACAATCATTCACCATGATCAAGTAGGCTTCATCCCCGACATGCAGGGATGGTTTAACATATGGAAATCCATCAATGTAATCCATCATATAAACAAACTCAAAGATAAAAACCACATGGTCATCTCACTAGATGCTGAGAAAGCATTCAACAAAATTCAACACCCCTTCATGTTAAAAGTCTTGGAAAGAACAGGAATCCAAGGCCCATACCTAAACATAATAAAAGCAATATACAGCAAACCAACAGCCAACATCAAACTTAACGGTAGGAAACTTGATGCAATCCCACTAAAATCAGGGACTCGACAAGGCTGCCCACTCTCCCCCTACCTATTCAACATAGTACTGGAAGTCCTGGCCAGAGCAATTAGACAGCAAAAGGAAGTCAAAGGGATACAAATTGGAAAGGAAGAAGTAAAAACATCACTATTTGCAGATGACATGATATTGTACTTAAGTGACCCCACAAATTCCACCAGAGAACTCCTACAGCTGATAAACAAGTTCAGCAAATTAGCTGGATATAAAATTAACTCAAACAAATCAGTAGCCTTCCTATATTCAAAGGACAAACATGTGGAGAAAGAAATTAGGGAAAAGATACCCTTCACAATAGTCACAAAAACTATGAAATACCTTGGTGTGACTCTAACTAAGCAAGTGAAGGACCTGTATGACAAGAACTTCAAACCTCTAAAGAAGGAAATCAGGGAAGATCTCAGAAAATGGAAAGATCTCCCATGCTCATGGATTGGAAGGATCAACATTTTAAAAATGGCCATCTTACCAAAAGCAATCTACAGATTCAATGCAATCCTCATCAAAATTCCAACCTAATTCTTCATTGAGTTGGAAAGAGCAATGTGCAATTTCATCTGGAATAACAAAAGACCTAGAATAGCAAAATCCATCCTCAACAACAAGAAAACATCTGCCAAAGAGATTTTTAAAGAACAGTGTTGTACTTCAGTCTGGAGGGAGGGGGTGCCGCTCTGTTCCTCTGGGGTAGGTAGCTCCTCACACTGCAGGTCCCCGGGAAGGCTGCTTCTGGTGCGCACTCTGCCTGGCCCACAGGAGTTCAGGCTGGGAGGCGTCTGAACAAATCCCAGCAGGGTGCCGCCAGGTCTGTGAACTCCAGAGGTTCAAGACTCAGCTCAGATTATAGCCCTGTTGGCCAGGGCCATAAACCCCTACCTGCTTGTTAGAAAAGTGCAGAGCCTGCGATAAGGCTCTTGGATAAAGCATTCATGGAGGACCAAGGAGTCAGGACCACAAAGGAGCCAGGACCGAGGAGAAGGTTTCAACGTGTGTCTTTATTTTCGCGCGCCTCCCTCTCCTTTGTTCTGTTCTTTTTAAACAGCCCGGGATCCAACCACTGGATTCCCATACGTTTGCCTCAAAGATTAGCCATGATTGTTTTTGTAAAGCTACGTGTGTGGGAGGGGGGGGACTTAGGGAGTGGCTGATTTGTCTAGAGTCTATGTCACTCTCTCCTGTGGAGGTGGGTTTGGGGCTTGCCTAGAGTCTTGTACATCTGCCCCATTGTGGTGTGTCCAGGCAAAGTGGATTTGCAATCAGGAGTTCAGGAAGCACCTGCGGGTTGACAGTTACCTGTCCTGGGGCTTCGACCGAACTCGACCTTTCATATTTCCACTCTGGCCTTTCAATCCCACAGAACAGTACTGCACCTAAATTTGAAACAAGCTCTAGCTCCTTTGGAGTCCCACACAAAACCCAAGCAAAGCCGTTTGCACGTTGGAAAGATGAGATTTCCCACCACACTGCACCTACTCTTCTGCCCCCTTGGACTGGATGCCCACTCAGCACTTTGGCTTCTTTAGTGACAGTTCCAATCCCTTCTTGGCTCCTGTTCTGTCAATATACACATTACAGTGGATCCTAAACACTCTGTCTCTCTGTCTGCCATCCCCTCTCTTGTTCATTGGTAAAAGCTCTGGGATACCAAGAGTCACTAATTGAAGTGTCAGCAGATCTGGTGTCTGCTCAGAGCCTTCTGCTTTAAAATAGCCTTTTCTCACAGCACCCTTCTATGGTGAGAGGAGAGCACAACCTTCTACACACTGAAAGGTCACAAATTTCATTCCTGATAGGCAAAGCTCATGACTTAGTTTCTACCCCCAAAGGCTTCATTTACTAATATTATTGCATAATAAATTGGGTTCTATTATATTAACTTGGCAGAATCCCAATATTCAAGACATTATAACATATAACGTCAGATTTCGAGTTTTCTGGTGAAAATAGCCTTCTTTTAAATATAGCTATAGACCACAACTTGTATAATGCTGCTTTTAGAACTTCTTCATAGAAAACAGAGAAAAGAACTGGCAAGCTGGCTCCTCTGACACAGGCTTAGATACCAACACTGGACTCCACAGAATGGATAGAGAACCAAGTTCTGCAAGTTCTCCACTGACCTCCATATCTGCCAAGGCAGACATGTACACTAAATAAGTAAAAACATAATTTAATTTAACAAAACTAGAAGAATCCTAAACTTCCTCTAACTCCCAAAAGGCCTACTGCTCCTCCCTGTCAGGCTCACGTGACCACTCAAGTATGTGCAGCTCTGTGCTGACTACGCCCCCATGTGGACGTACCTACTACGGAGCTCCACACTATCCGTACACTTCAGGGCCTGATGGGGAGTCTCTGCTACCATATGAAGCTCATCCCTCCCATGCATCTATCTCCCCCTGGAAGAAAGTTTCAGACCTGGAGTAACCTGAGAACTCCATGCTGCATTGATAAAACAGAAATGTGGGCTCCTAGACCAACTCAGTGCTAAACACACTTAAGTGCTTTCAAAGGACAAGCAGTGTTGTCTGCCAGTATTTATTTAGCTCGCTGGGTGCTGCCTGCAAAAGCTGATATACACAGTGCTATTGTATAAATATGTATGTATATACCTGTTACATATGTAATATGCTTTATATGTGCATTCACATATAATACACAATTTGCATAGTATATAACTAGTTATATATTATTTATTTTATAATTTTCTATTGCTGCTATTTAAATATTTTTAAATGTATACTTATTTTATATGTATGAACATTTTACCTGCTTAGTACCTTATGTGTGCATGGTGCCCTCAGAGGTCAGAAGAAGAAGCCAGATGCCCTGAAACTAGATTTATGGATGATTATGTGCTGCTATGTGGGTGCTGGAAACCGAGCATAGGCACTGTACAAGAGCAGTGAGTGAGTGCTCTTAACCACTGAGTCATTACTGCAGCCACAGCTAATTATATAACATAATTACACATTTATTATAGGATATACAATATATAATTATATGGCTCATTTGTAACAATAAATACAAGTATAATATATAATATATGGTATTATAGACAGCACTCTGTCACTGAACTATATCCCAGCCTTTATTTGGATACATGTAATTAACTAAATTACCAATTATTTCTGAAGTTGCACCACCTATTTCTGGTGCTAGAAGTAAAAAGTTACTGCACCTTTATATGAGTTGAAGAAGCCCAGAGACAGGTTCTCTGTGTAGTTCAGGCTGGCCTTGAACTTGTGACACTTCTCCTATCTCAGCTTCCCCAGGGCTGGGATGGCATGCTTGTGCAAACATTATACATTCATCTAGTAAAGTCTACTAAACTGCTTGGATAAGAGGTAAGTAAGGTGGCCCTGGGAGATGCTGAGAGAGAAGGAGAGTACCTCCAATTCGTGGTGCTGCAGTCTCCGAAGAGGAAGCAGTGGACTGGGGTTTGAAGGGCTGGGACTTCTAAAACAAAGCTTTAACCAGGCGTGGCTTGCATGTCTTTAATCTCAGCACTCTGCAGACAGACAGGCAGGTCTCTAGGTGTCTGAGGCCAGCCTGATCTACACAGTGAGTTCCAGGTCAAGGTTGTAGAAAGAGAACCTATCTCAAACAAACAAGCAAACAAATAAATAAGCACAAATTAAAAAAGAAAAAACATAAGGCTTTGGTTTGGCAAACATTGTATGAACACCTGCCTTCTTCCAAAATCACCTGCTTTGTTTTTTTTTAGGTGAGGAGGGTATGAGACAAGATTTCTCTGTCTAGCCCTGGTTGTCTTGGGACTACTCTACTCACCTAGTACCCACGTTTCTCTTGATGAAGTAACTCTGCTCAGTATATTCTCCCTAGAATAAAAAAGGAAATGAAAGTCTTGGGGCCACAAGAGATGGCTATGCAGGGACCTTTCAGTTCTGCTCAAGAAAGACAAAAGTCTCCTGAGACCTGCTGTGGCAAACACTGCATGAATGAGTCTACAAAGGGCTGTGGATGCTTCCCTTCCGCTGGTGCAGCTACTGCAAGACACATGGAGCACGTGGGCCGTCTGGCCCCGGTGCTGGACTGAGAGCAGGAGTCAGTGGCAAACCCTCAGAGTAAATCAGTCTGAAATTTGTGTTGCCCACATCGACTAAAGGGCCTTTCCTGACTTCCTTGGCTACGAGTTGTTTGTTTGTTTGTTGATGGTTTTTTATTTGCATGAATTTGGTGCTAGGTTACAGGGCTAAAAGCTAGAATGTGTTCCTAAAGTACTTAGGCATATACACACACATGAATGAATGCATGAACATTCAACAGAAAGGCCCAAGTCTTCCCATCCATAAACTCGAACTATAAATCAACCAGACCAAAAGCTTTCTTTTGAATAGGTCAATAAATTTAACAAGCTTATCAGGGTAAGCCATGACAGAAAGCGGTGGGGGTACTAATTACCATCATGAAAGATAAGGGGCTGGAGAGATGGCTCAGCAGTTAAGAGCACTGACAGTTCTTCCAGAGGTCCTGAGTTCAATTCCCACCAACCACATGGTGACTCACAACCATCTGTAATGGGATCCGATGCCCTCTTCTGCTGTGTCTAAAGACAGCAACAGTATGTATGTATATGTGTGTGTGTGTGTGTGTGTGTGTGTGTGTGTGTGTGTGTATACAATAAATCTTTTTTAAAAAAGAAATGAAAGATAAGACATCACTACAGATCTTCACTGATATTAAAAAGTAATAAAATATCATAGAGCAGATGATATACTAATTATCGTGCCTGCTGCACTCTTATGGTGTACTCAATAAATTATTAAATTAAGAAAAGAAAGGGAAGCAGGAAGGAAGGGAGGGAGGGAGGGCAAGAAAAAGATTAGAAGGTTGAAGTAGAAGGACCTTGAGTTCAAGACTACCCTAGAGAGGTTGAGAGTTAGAGCACTTGTTGCTCTTGTAAAGACCTGGGTTTAGTTCCCAGAATCCTTGTGGTGACTCACAACAAGCCATAACTCCAACTCTAGATCTGCCCTCTGAGTGTACCAGGCATACACATGGTATACACACATATATCCATGCACAAGAAAATAAAATAAGTCTAAACAAAACAAAACAAAACTGCTAGCCCAGGCTACCTTATCTTTAAAAAAAAAAAAAACAAAAAAAAACAAAAAAAAAAAACCAACCATCAGGGGCACTAATGTAATTGGCAATATGGGTTTAACATTTATTTATTTATTTCAGATTTGGTGGCCTATGCCTTTCCCTGCTGAGCCATCCCGCCAGTCAAGCGATGTGTTTTTATTTTCAAATTCTGTTTTTCCGTTGCTATCATATAAGAAAGCAACCAACTCTGAAACATTAGCCTGCATTCTTGCTAGAATCATTTATGGATACTGCTTAGAAATGATATGGCTATTCTAATTTTTTTCTGCTAAGTGTTAACATGCATGTCTCCTTCCCTCTCTTACTAGTTGTCTGTCTGTTTTGTAGTATTTAAGACAGGGTCTCATGTTCCCCAGACTGGTCTTGAATTTATTAGGTGACTGAGGGTGACCTTGAACTCCTGATTCTCTCACCTTTACCTCCCAAGTGCTGGGGTGCTAGGTTGGAGCCCTGGTACCTAGCAGAGTAGAGTTTTTCAACTGGGATCCATAAATTTTCTTGAGCTCTTGATCTTCAATAGAAGTGTAAGCCTCTTAAAACTGTGTTACATTTTGTGGGTGTGATAAGTTTATCTGTTTCATTAAAGCCTCAAAGAGATCCCCAGTGCAAACCGGATTAAAAATAATTAATATATCCTTTAGCCAGGACTGGACTGTTTTTAGATTTCCTACCCCTGACCTAGGGAGAAAACCAGATACAAGAAAAGTATGCAGCAGTTCCTATCGGGAAATAATAATAACGGTAATACTTCGGTAATTACTTTTTTCCTCTGTGTTGATTGGGACCAAGATCTGGCTTTGGTGGGGGAAAAAAAGGGAAAGAAAAGAAACCCAGTCATTAAGCTGAGACTAGAAGGATGCATCTGTTTCCTGAGTCCCCCAGATCAAATGGGGAGGCAGCAGGAACTGCCTGTGCTGAGGTGATCCTCTAGTTCAGAGGAAGATGAGGGAGCAGGCCCAAAGCAGTAGGCGAGTGAGTCCAGACAAGAGCAGAAACAGGAGCTGCATTTGAGGCCATGCCAATAGTCTGTTTTGTTTTCCTCCTTTTCTTCAGTACTGGAAATAGAAGGCAGAGTCACACACAGTGGACTTAGAGGGTGAGGGAGATTATTGAGTCTCACTGTGCAGCCCAGGCTGGTCTAAACTCACCATCCCCCCACCTCGGGTTCCCAAGTGCTGGGATTATGGTCATTTGCCACTCTGTCTGACACCAGGGAACTCTTCTCTTTTTGATGCTGTTTTGTTTGAAACAGGGGATCACTATGAAGCCCATGCTATCCTAAAGTGCACGGAGATCTCACTGCTTCTCCCTCTGCCTCCCAAGTGCTGGGATTAATGGCTTCTTCCCTTTTAATTTTCACTGGGTAAGCATGAGCACATGGCATACCTCTGTCCACTATGACAGCCCAGGGGATCTGACTTAGCAGAAGGCTAGCCATCTCAGAGGCTGCTGAAACATCTCACAGGCGCCCTACCTGAGGTTCTGACTTTTAAGATTTATTTTTATGTCTGTGTGTAATTATGTGCACATGTGTGCAGGAGCTCTTCAAGACCAGAGATGGTATCAGATCCCTTGGAGCTGAAGTGAGAGGTAGTTGTGAGAAGCCTAATGTGAGACTGAGCTGAGGTTTGCTGAGCTGTCGTTCAGACTCCCATCTGGGGGTTCTTTAAGGCATTCTCTCCAAACTAAAGGTATCTCAAAGCAGGTATCATTGTGTCATTGTGGGGGGGGGGCTGCACATTTTAAACTGCTGGTTTTTTCAAGTGTTGAATCACAGCTTCTCACTGAGTCATGATGCTGTTTGACTTTGAACTTGAGAAATGCAGTCACCATATTGGGAGATGGTATAAAGCTTAACTCCTTTCTTCTAAGAAGAAAATTGAAGTTGCCTCTTCCTTTCTCTAGAGGAAAATAAATGAGTGAAAGGGGGTGGGAAATGGACCAGAGACTGAAGGCTGCCCATTATCACATCCAGCTAGGAAAAGTCAGGTCTCATCACTAGCTGAGCTCAAGGCAGATGGAGTGAGTAAACCATGCAGGGGTCGTGGGGTTGCTTTGGGCTGGAGCTGCATCTCAGAGGCAGAGAGCTTGCTGAGCACACTCAAGGCTTTGGGCTGGATCCCAGCACCAAAAAGAAAGAAGGCAGAAATATGGAGGAATATAGGGAGAGAGACAGGGGGAAAATTTTTAAAAAGAAGACACGAGATTCTTTGATTCTAGAAACAGGATTTGAAATAAACTCAATTCTTCATTTCATTTGTTTTTTAATAATTTAACATTTTGTCTTATGACAACCATGTTCATGCCCTGGTACAGAGGTGCCCACCACTCACACTTAATAATAATAGTAAGTTTTTAAAGCTTAGTCTTAAGTGAGTTGTAATATGATAATAATGAGATGTAATGTGCACTTATAATAGTTTGAACGTGTTAAATCAGGCTAATTAGCAAGTCCATCTCTTCACATCTGTCTTGAAGGGAAGGAAAGCCTCTAAGACGTACTGTTGGAATGGCCTGAATGCTGCTGTAATTTTTTCTCACTGTGTTGACTGAGTCCATGGCAGGGCAGCTTGTTCTCGGTCTGCAATGCTCTTTAAAGAACCAGCTTCTGCTGAGCAGGAAGAATCCATCCTGCCCAAGTTTGAGACTGTGTTACCCTGGACAGAGAGGAAGAGGGACAAACGGTTTCAATGGCGAGCTTTCAAAGTACGATCTTTAAACAAAGAGACTTGAGTTTGAGTCTCAGATGTGTTTCTCATTAATTGTAGGACCTTGAATAAATCAATCACAAATCACAGTTTCTCAAAACTTCAATTTCCAAATAGGTAAATAGTTGTGATTATGTGTAACTGGTGATATTAACAGAATTAAACAGCTAAGGAACAGCGCCCAGTATGTTGTCTGGCACACATAACCCGTTGGGTACAGCAGACCCAATGCATTACAATCTGGGAGAAGGCAGGCTCTGGTGGGGCGTGTACTCACCCTGCCTGAGAGTTGGAACCTTTGACTTCCTTACAACCAATGGAGGTTATCAAACATGACTAGAGTTCCGCCCTCACAAGACTAGAGTTCCGCCCTCACAATGTACACTAGAGACACTCCGTCTGGGACTGGACGCAGTAATGGACAGCACACCCTCAGTGGTTAACAGTGGCTCCCAGTGGTCAGGCAGCACCAAAACAGAGACCCTTGACAACCCAACCACCAAGCAAGCTTAGAAATTAACTTTTTCCCAGAAGAAGCATTATAAGACCTTGTTTAGAAGACCCAGCAAAGCCTAAGCCAGAACCTCTCACAAGGGTCTGAGGTGATCTATGTGCTGTTCTTACTTACAAAGCAATAATAATAATAATAATACAGATTAGACGTTTACTTTTAAAAACATTTTTATTGTGTTTAATGTATTCTGTGTGCATGTGAGGAGGTGGATGGAGGGTGGGTGTGCCCTTGCCACAGCATCCAAGTGGAGGAGGAGCCCTCTTCTCTGTTTCCATTACGTGGTGAGTCCAGAGATCTAACTCTGGGTGTCAGACTTAGTATGAAACCAGGAACACAAAATATGTCAATGGCTATATGTAGATATAATGTTGAGGTAATATTGTGGCTATATTTGATTAAATCAAGTATACTTCTAAAATAAATTTCATCTTTTCCTTTTTATTCTTTTTAGTGGCTTTTAGACAATATAAAGTTTCTTTTGTAGTTTATATTATGGTTTTATTGGACAGGGATGCTCTAAATATAACTACCAGCCCCAAGAAAAGCCAGATAATGCCAGGAGTCAGTGAGACAGTTCAGGGGATAAAGGTGCTTGCCAACCTACCTGACTGCCTGAGTTCTGTCCCAGGCCACAGCCTGCAAGTCAAGGAAGGAGAGAACGAATTCCCGCAGGCTGTCCTCTGCCCCACAGCAGAGCTATGATATGTGTTCATGCACTAACTCACCAGTGAAGCATCAGTCCCAGGCTCATTCCTACAGAGGGAGGTGATACTGATTTGAATTTGGCTTTTTTAGAACCTGTGTTTCTACTTGGCATTCACAAGTCACCATTCTCCTCACCTCTCAAGTCTTCTCCTTGAGCTAGCACTCACACATCAAGCCAATATGTCACCTGCCTTAAACAGGAACTAGAGCCAGGTACCAGCCCTTATGCTCCAGAGCACACTTTGATTCTTCAAGCTAAGCTAACTCCCTCTGGGCTTTCACCCTTATGTGTTTTGCCTTTGTTCCTGAAACTTCTAAAAAGGACATCAGCCTGTGCCCTGGTCTCCCTCCTCTTTCCTTCCTTACTAGGCCTGTATCTCTCCATGGGGCCCAGTGGAAACATAGCTGATACATTCTGTGTGTCATCCAGATATCTCTATCAATTAAAATCCTATGTTGAGCAAGGAATGAAGTTAATTCACCATAGGCTTCACCTATTGTGCACAGGGCCCTGGGTTTGATCACAGTGCAATGGTTCATGCCTTTAATCCCAGCTCTAGGGAGGTAGAGGCAGGAGGATCCAAAATATAAAGTCATGAAAGAGTTTTCAGCTATATAGGAGTTGGAGGTTAGCCTAGGATATAAGAGACTCCACCTCAAAAGAAAATAACACACACACACACACACACAATGACTGAGGACTGAACTTCCTAGATGAGGGAAGAATGGATTCCTTTTTAGACTCTATGCTAATCTGAGATTCTATCACTTGTAGGTTACAGAATATAGACTTATAAACAGACCCCTAGGACTTGCTCTGGATAAAGTGATCTTTTCATGCTAACCATGCACAGACCAGGCTAGGGCTTGAAAACACTTCCTGGGGGCAGTTCATAAGTAGATGGGATACAAGTGTGATTATACTTTGGATGCAGAAAAACCACTGCTGATGGTTAACTTGAAAGATGGTCCAAGAAGGCAAGGGATGAATGACAGGCCACTCCCAGGCCCTCTAGAGATTGCCAGTGTGCCCCACCCCAAGCTCTGTGCCATTCCCGGGCATTGGGCGTAGAAGGGAAAGGAAGGGATGTGGGCATGAACTGACGCCTCTGGCCCAAGAGGGTGGAATTTTGGGAAGGGGTGTGTTCTGAAAGTAGGGAGGAAGTTGCCACCCCATTGGAAAGAATCTGCCACCCAGCCTTCCAGCTGAAATATCAGATAGAGACTGTTCTTCTCCAGGACAGGAGGGAATGGCCAAAGAGGTTTACTCTTTTCCTGAGGGACTGAATAAAAGAACACGATGTTTCAAGCTCACAAAGGGGGAAAAGATAAGGGGAAAGTGGCTGAAAAGTCCATTGTGTGTTATCTCTGTTATTTTAAAATTAAATAATAAGTGTGGTGGGCTGGGGTCCCAGTTCATGCCAGCTGAAAGAGGAGCCCTGGCCTAACCCTGTAGTGTTGCATGGAGCAGGGCTCTCCCAGAAGTTCTCAGTTCTCAGCCCGGCTAAGACAGGGAACTGAAGACCCACTGAGTTTAGCAAGGCTGTATTGACAAGGATGGGGCAGGCGCATGTGTTCTGGGCCTGATTGAGCGTTTGCCTAGCATGTGTGATGCTCGTCACTCAACCCAACTGTGTGCATGCTCACACACACACACACACACACACACACACACACACACACACACGGGGGGGGGGAGAATATGAAATTTTGGGGACATTTAAAAATGTTACAGACCATCACAACAAAATGAGAAGAAAAACAAAACCAGCAACGGAAGAAACAATGAGAAGGAACTGCTCTACTTCTCCCATGCAACAGGACAGTCCCACCACGAAGATGAAGTCATAGGCCCTAGCAGAAGCCCATTTCTGTTGCTTTGCCAAATGAACATGTTATCAAACTGTCTTGCAAATATTTGTATCCATAGATCTGTGCTACAGTAGGGAGAAGCCAATACAGAGACTCATGGTGAAGAGCTGAGACTGTCTATTGAGTGCTCAGCTGCAAATGGCACACTTACAGTGACCCAGCACCAACCCCACCCTCGTGGCTGGAGGAAGAAAAAGCAGAAAGAATGTAAAAGCGGGAGAACATGGAGGAGTGCTGTGAAATATCATCTGGACAAGACATGACTGGGGCACTCAGGAACTCAGCACTTGTGGTCAACTGTACAAGATCTACACAGGGTCAAGACAATCAAAATTCTGGCTCAGATAGGAGAGGGTTTCATGAAGCTCTACCCCTAGCTGAGGAGCTCATGGAGGAAGAGAAAATCTGGGGGGAGAGGGTCTTTGGGAGGAAAATAGGGGTTGATATGATCAAGATACAATGTATATATGAAATTATTGAAAAATCAATAAAAATATTTTTAAATGAAAACAAAAAACCACAAAAAAAATTACAAGCAAACGAAAAGCTTAATGACAACAGGCCCTTGTAACCAGATGTGTCCATTTCTACCTTTAGGGTCAGTAACAGCAGAGATCCTTCAGGTGTGTTCAGTGAATGTGCCTGATCCATGCTTGACAGAGCCCAGAACATATGCCATCTCCCTCTCTCTCTCCCGCTCTCTCAGCAACCACACAGCGGCTTAAAACCATTTGTAATGGGATCCACTCCCCTCTTCTGGTGTATCTGAAGACAGCCACAGTGTGCTTACATACAAAAATAAATAAATCTTTTTTAAAAAGTATATAGTCAAAACAACAAATGTTCAAAACAAAGAAAGAATACTAAAAGCAGTAAGGGAAAGGGGACAGGTAACATTTAAAAGCAGACTGATCAGAATTACACCAGACTTTTCAACAGAGACTATGAAAGCTAGAAAATCCTAAACTGATGTCATACAGATCCTAAAAGAACACAAATGCCAGGCCAGGTTACTATATCCAGCAAAACTCTCAATTACCATAGATGAAGAAACCAAGATATTCCAGAACAAAACCAAATTTACACAATATTTGTCCACAAATCAAGTTCTACAAATAATAATAGATGGAAAACTCCATCACAAAGAGGGAAACTTCACCCTAAAAAAGCAAGAAGTTAATCAAATAAAATAGATTTTTCAACCAAAAGTCATGAAAAAAAAGAAAAGGCAGGACATTTTTTACTCATCAAAGAAAAAGATCTATCAAAAATAACTCTCAATACTGCACATCTATGCTTCAAATACAAGGGCACCCACATTCATAAAAGAAACTCTACTAAAGCTCAAAACATACATTGCACTACACACAATAATAATGGGAGACTTCAACACCCCACTCTCATCAATGGACAGATCATGGAAGCAGAAACTGAACAGAGGCACAGTTAAACTAACAGAAGTTATGAACCAAATAGATTTAACATTTATAGGATATTTCATCCTAAAACAAAAGAATTTCCCTTGTAAACATTGATGCAAAAATACTCAATAAAATTCTTGCAAACCAAATCTAAGAACATGTCAAAATGATCATTCACTGTGATCAAATAGGCTTCATCCCAGGAATGCAAGGATGGTTCAATATACGGAAGTCCATCAATGTAATCCATCATATAAACAAACTCAAAGAAAAAAAAAAAACACATGATCATCTCTTTATATTCAGAGAAAGAATTTGACAAAATTCAACACCCCTTGATGTTAAAAGTCTTGGAAAGACCAGAAATTCAAGGCTCATACTTAAACATAGTAAAAGCAATATGCAGCAAACGGGTAGCCAGCATCCAACTAAATGGTGAGAAACTTGAAGAAATCCCACTAAAATCAGCAACTAGACACTCTCTCCCTACCTATTCCACATAGTACTGGAAGTATAGCCAGAGCAATAAGACAACAAAAAGAGGTGAAAGGGATACAAATTGGAAAGGAAGAAGTCAAAATATAACTATTTGCAGATGATATGATAGTATACTTTAAGTGACCCCCAAATTTCCACCAGAGAACTTTTACAACTTCAGCAAAATTGGCTGGATATAAAATTAACTCGAAAAAATCAGTAGCCTTCCTCTACTCAAAGGACAAACAGGCTGAGAAAGAAATTAGAGAATTGACATCCTTCACAATAGTCACAAATAATATAAAATATTTTATCTTTGAACTCAGAGATCTGCCTTCCTCTGCCTCTTGGAGCTACATATCACCACTGCCTGGCTGTTTTAATTTCTTTAGAGATGTGAATTTGGGGGAAGCTGGAAGATAGCTCAGCAGCTGGGAGCACTGGCTACTCTTCAGAGGACCCAAGTTTAATTCTCAGCACCTCCATGGCAGCTCACAACTGTCTGTAACTCCTGTTCTAGGAGATCTGCCACCCCCACACAGATATAAAACACCAAGGTACATAAAATATAAATAAATAAATAAATAAATAAATAAATAAATAAATAAATAAATGTGAATTTTGGGGCCCAAGAGCTGTCTCAGCAGTTGGGATATAAATTCCTGGAAAAGGTTACCTTGTTTCCCAGAACCCATGCTGAGCATCTCACAACTCCTGTAATACCAGCTTCAGGAGAACCTCACACCTCTGGCCTTTGTTTGATCTTTTACACACACTGTCTGTACTGGTTGGTTTTGTGTGTCAACTTAACACAAGCTGGAGTTATCACAGAGAAAAGAGCCTCCCTTGAGGAAACGCCTCCATGAGATCCAGCTGTAAGGCATTTTCTTAACTAGTGATCAAGGGTAGAGGCCCAGCCCATTGTGGGTGGTGCCATCCCTGGGCTGGTGGTCCTGGGTTCTATAAGAAAGCAGGCTGAGCAAGCCATGGGAAGCAAGCCAGTAAGTGACATCCCTCCATGGTCTCTGCATCAGGTCCTGTCTCCAGGTTCCTTCCCTGTGTGAGTTCCAGTACTGACTTCCTTTGCTGATGAACAGCAACGTGGAAGTGTAAAAGGTGAATAAACCCTTTGCTCCCCAACTTGCTTCTTGGTCATGATGTTTTGTGCAAGAATAGAAACCCTAAGACACACACACACACACACACACACTCACACACCACAAAAACACAAAATTTAGGACTTTGACAGACCTAAATTGAAAGGCTTGGTTTGCCATTTACTAGGTATATGCTGTACTAAGCCTTTTCATATCTGTAGCAATTTTTAAAAATTATTTTATGTGCACGAGTGTCTTGCTTGTGTATATGTATGTTCATTATGCCCATGCTTAGTGCCCACAGAGGACAGAGTAATGCATGTTTTCGAGCCACCATGTGGGTGCTAGAAACCAAACTTGAAACTCTGGAAGAACCAGTGTTGCCCACTGAGCCTCTCTTCAGGCCTTTATATCTGTGCTTTCTACAGATGTGAAACAAAGGTAATCACATGAATCACCTCAAAAGGTTGTCTTAAGTATTCAGTGATGATCTATGCTCCAAAAGCCCGCAGAAGTGGGGTTCAGTGAAAGCAGACTTACTGCCTTTTCCTAAAGAATCTTAAAGTGGCCTTGCCAGAGAATCTGAAAGGGTTAATCAGCGCTGGGCTCTGGGAAAGTCTGACAGACAGATTTTTAAATATAGATACATCAAAAATGGTAGGGTCCATAGTAGCTACATATGCAATCCCCTTAAAGGCTTCTTGTGATAATCACATTAAATGAGTCCACAGTGACCAGCACACAAGGATCACTATGTAAGTGTGAGCTGTGGTGATCATTGTGCACATGAGGTTGGATTATCTGTTCTTATAGGCTCTTATAGAACATCTGGTCTGTCAGTGTTCACTTGGTCTAATTTTTGTGTTTGTGATCTTTAAACATTTTTGTGTCTATTGGTTACAAGGTCTAACTATACACTAAGGTTCTACTGTAATGTTCCATCTAAAATTCTTCTTAATTAAAAGAAATCTTGCCTGCATTTATTTTCTGCTACATTAAGTGTAGTATGTCATTTCTGTACGATACATTTAAGATTCCATTTCAGCTTTCACTAAGGTTTGAAACATTTGGGTCATGAGCTGTCACTTTGTGTCACATGGCCAAATGTTGCTTAGGATTTTGTATATGACACTTTATAAGTTTGCTTTTTTTCTTTTTTTAATCAGGTTTGTCTTTCAAACTATATTAAACTTTTAAGATAAAAAAATCTGATGTGCATATGTCCACATATGTGCATTGGGGAACATGTTCATGTTCACATGTGTGAAGGACAGAGGCTGGCACCAAGCTTCTTCCTCAATTGTTTTTCCACCTTCTTTTAGAAGGGGGTCTCTCTGAAACTGAGGCTTACTTACTTGGTTAGACTGGCTGTCCAAGTCCCACAGTCCTCTTGTCTCTGCCTCATCAGCGTTGAAACTGCAAGCACACACCAGCACACTGCCTTTTCACATGGGCGTAGGGATTGACCTCCAAGGTCCATGCAGCAAGTGCTTTACTGCCTGGCCTCAGTAGCTGCAGTTCCAGAGGGGTCCAAACCTCAGGCCCTCACTGGCACTTGCACTTTGCTTTTGTGACCTTGCTTTTGTTCTCATTTTGAGACAGGGTCTCACTATATAGCCTAGGCTAGTCTTGAATTCACAATCCTTCTGCCTCTGCTAGGATTTCAGGCATGGACCATCATTTGTTGATATTTAATGTAAAATATCCTCAGGTGACACTCTCAAGGGACTTCAGTTTGTGGTAACTGGGAGTCTCACTGTTGACAATTACTAAGCCTGTGAAAAGACCAGTCATGCATTTGTACAGATAATGAGAAATTTCAGAGAAGGTTCCTGTCTGTCTAAGTTCCCTGTAGATATTTCTTCAGTACAGAGTTAGGTGTGAACTGTGTGCACTCTGCAAAGGAATGTGCTGGCCTCTGTAGGCCTCTGTAGAGCTAAGCAAGTGCAGTGATTGTTCTGAGTCCAATTCCTGTTCTCTGAGGTTGTTTGGGGCTGTACTGACCTTCTGAACTGGATTTCTTTTCAGATGGGTGTATTTTTCGTTATTGCAAATTTCCTCCAATTCATCAGCAGAAATTATAGCCACTCTTCTGGGCACATATGACCCCGGTTTGGATGGCTTATGAATGTACCTTTCAATAGTGCCTTTCCACATTCTTGGTGGCACCGTTGCCCTCCCCTGCAAGGTCACTTGAGCTCTCTGCCACCATTTTCTGTGCCCTTCTGCTGTGAACCACTTCCTTGGGGTTACTGGGTTCTCTTGTAGGGAAACACAAACAAACAAACAATTTTGTTTGTTTGAGGTATTTGCTCTACCGTTCACTAACAATTCTTGGTCTTTTTGACTTGAGTGAAAGTCACCCTACATTGCTATATTTTTCCACATATTGTAAGTTTTGTTTCTTTGAGACGAGTCTCGCGTAGACCAGGCTTGACCTTGAACTCCTGATCCTCTATTGTCCACCTCCTGAGCATGAGGAGTACAGGTAAGCATTAGTAACACCCAAATTCCATCTTGGGTAATCTGTGTCAGGTTATAAAGGCTGTTTGCTACTTTACACAACTAACCTGTAACCTCTTTCTGGATTTTCCTATCCACCAAGTATAATCATTCATTTACCTGTTTCACCTAAGGCCAATTAGAGAGATGAATTAAACATGAAACGCAGGCAACAAAGTATAAGCAAAATCCAAGCCAGGTGATGGGGTATGCCTTTAGTCCCAATGCTAGAGAGGCAGAAGCAGGAAGATCTACAAGAATTCGAAACCAGCCTGTTCTACAGAGTTAATTCCAGGACACCCAGGGATACACAAAGAAACTGTCTCAAACAAAACGGGGGGGGGGGCGGGGGGATCAAGTCAGGAAGTCTCTGCCTAAAAGCGAGTTCAGTGTATGGGGGTGTAGCTCTGCTGGTAAAGTGCTTGCCTAGCTTGCAAGAAGCCCTGGGTTTAATCCTCCATACCATAAAATAGGCATGGTGACACATGTATAATCCCAGCACTCTGGAGATAGAGGTAGTAGTGCTAGAAATTCAAAGCCACACCAGATGAAATCCCAGCTAAGCAATAGAATCTCCAATTTGAGACTATCATAGTTACATACAGAATTCTAGACCAGCTTGGGGCAATTTATCAAAATCATTTTTTTAAAGCCTCAAGTCAATGAGATGACTTAGCAGGCAAAAGCACCAGCAAGTTCACGACACAAAGTGAGCCAATCCCCAAAAGCTGTCCTCTGAGCTCTACACACTCACACACACTGAAGCATGTGCACACCCTTACTCACACACATATAATACACAGTAAGGATAATATTTTTTAAAAAAAAACAAGGGTCATTTCTGCTGAACATGGTGGTGCACACTTTTTATCCCGATACTCGGGAGGCAAAGGCAGGTGGTCCTCTGTGAATTCAAGGCCAGTCTGGTCTACAGAGTGAGCTCCAGAACAGCCAGGAAAGCCTGTCTCAAAACACACACACACACACACACACACACACAGAGCCAGGGTCGGGGAGGATACTTTCCCATGTGTGTAAGTAGTAGCTTGTCTAATTAGTATATGCAACTCTTGAAGCTCAATGCCCAGTACCATAAAAATAATGTCCATTGCTCTAAAATTCCTGAGTGTTCTAACTTACTCCTTCCTCCCTCCCCTAAGTCTTGGGATTTTTAGCCTAGAATGAAATTCAGTTAGAGTGTGCTAAGCATTCTGACACGGCCTAGCAGGGACGGCAGTGTTGGACATTGGATTTCTTCTATCCACTATCAAATTTCAAATCCCATCTTTCTCACTGAAACCTAATTTAACTACTTCCTATCACGGCCCTTCAGTCCAAATCTCATGATATAATCCAGAGAAAATGGACATACTGTTTCCAACTAGAGTGAAAAAAAAAAAAAAAAACCCTCAGTTTAACAGAGAAAATAAATTTCTATCAGCAAACTCAGGTTGTCATAGGGCAGAGGTCTTTACCTATGAACCATCACACTGGCCTTAGATATTTTTTAATAAAAAGATTTTCTAAAGTATGTTACCAATTTTGGAAATTTCAAAAAACAAAGACGTTCAAAAGTTGTGTTACTAAAAATAGATCTGACCCTTGGTATTTGCGTAATGAATCCTCCAGAGCAGAAAAGACTTCACCCATTGAAGATACAGTGGAGCTAACTCATCGGCAGTCTCTCATTTAATCAGTTAAACGGTTCCAGACGGAAAACATTGGATGCAGAATAACGTTTCCGAGCCCGTGAATTGTGGTCAGTAAGTACAACAACATGTTCCATGTAAAAAGAAGCGTCCTTTGTCTATGCCTTTACGTAGCAAATGAGGAAGTCAGCATTTGGAAATACCATTCTAGTTTGGCCACCAAGAAAGATCAGCTCTCAACTCTACCACACTTTCAACAAGCGCTATCCAGGGCTTGCTCTTCCCTCAATAAGCACTAGAGATTAAAAAAAAAAAATCAGGCAGACCCTGGCCTCATAGAGCAAAATGCCACAGAGGTTGCCTTCCTCAAATAGCGTGTGGCAGAGGCTGGATAATAATCTGTTGGGTCAATGGAGTAAATTAATGAGGAGCTACATTCATAAAGCTCTGAGCAGAAGAGGGAACATGGGCCCTCCCGCTGTCAGCAAGCTTAGCAAAGACGTTTACCAGGCAAGAGTGAGCAAGGATTCCAGATGCAGAAAAACAGTGCTTACAAATGTAGTACCACGGATTTAGACGAGAGCTAGTACTTGGGTGTGGTTACAGAGTGACGGGCACATGGTAGAAAGTGGGGAGGCCACAAAGACAGGTGTGGGCTCCATATGAGGAGACTCTGGAAGTCAGCTACGTTTAGGTTTGACTTTAGCATGTGGCCATGTTAAAGAAGAGATAACGTAAGCGATAGTCTCAGAGCATGCGTGGAGGGGGACGGGGAAGGCGGCACTGAAGGTGAAATGCCTCACTTGTGCCAAGCACTGACTTAGATCCTCTGCAGATGTATGGAAGCCTCGCTCAACCCTGTGCTGCTCCGGCTGTTTTCAGAGGAGGAAACTCACATTACTTGTGCAGTTGTCCTCAGATCATACAGCTCGAAACAGACATTTCTGGGATTTGAAAATAAAGTTACTAAAAATCTCATTAGAGAATAAAAATATCAGCCAACTTGTAAATTACTAGCAGGAAATACCCAGCAGAGGATTGGAGAAAGTTATTGAGTGATCAAGGAAAGCAAAGCAACAGTGCACAAAAGGATATTTACAGCGAGGGAGCTGCAGCAGAGGAAGTGGAAAGATAATCATAGAAAACCACAACACGTGTTTTTTAAATGCAAAGCCCCAGGGAAGAGAGAGCCAGGATACAGTTCTGCTGTTCACACAGGCATCCTTAGCATTTGGTATCACTCTTTTTCTTCTTCTTCTTCTTCTTCTTCTTCTTCTTCTTCTTCTTCTTCTTCTTCTTCTTCTTCTTCTTCTTCTTCTTCTTCTTCTTCTTCTTTTAACTTTAAACAATTTGTTGAGAGTAACAAAGACCCAGCTCATGATCTTGCAAGTTTAAGGCTCTAATCAGAAGCAGATGGTACCCAGTTTCCTAGAAACTGCAGAATTCTGAGGACAACACCCACTCTGCCCCACACCAGTGATTTCAGTTCCTTCATAGACAGTGACACAAAGTTACACGATGTGCTTGCTTAGCACTGCACGGAACACCTGTCCTCCTAGCAAGGAAATCTTAAGGTTACAACTTTCTGTCCAGGACAGCAAGGTGGCTCAGGGAGTGAAGGTCCTTACTGGCAAGTTTGACAACCGGAGTTCCATCCTTGGTAACTACATGCTGGAAGGACAAAACCAACTCCCATAAGCTGTCCCCTGACCTGTACATGTATGTAGGGGTATGCATGTGTACACATGCACAGAAACATTGTTTAAAAGTCCTCCATTTTAGTGCATTTCTAATTTCAAAAATAATTCCTAAGCTGAGCATGGTGGCACACATGTTTAGTCCCAGCACTCAGGAAGCAGATACAGGAGAACTTCTGTGGGTTCAGGCCACCCTGAACTACATAGCAAGTTTCACAACAGCCAGGGCTATGTAATAAGACCCCTGTGTCCAAACAAACAAGAAACATAAATATTTTAAATCCTTTTTAATGTTAAAACATTTAAATACTGAACATCACTGAATATGTAGCTTAGTGAAGAGGCCATCCAAAACAAGGGAGATCTGAGGAACTCTCACTGACGTGAGGAACCCAAGGACATGTATCTGGGCACCACCTGCAACTGGGTATCGTGAGAGAATCCTGAAACAAAGATCATTATGTTCAAAAGTATACAAGGTCCAGTGAGATGGTTCAATGGGTAAAAACACTCCTGCAAACCTGAGCAAATGAATTAAATCCCCAGAAACCAAAGCACAAGGAGGAAACTGACCCCTGGAAGCTGTTCTCCAACATGTACACTCACAGTGAGAGTGCGCATGCACACACATACACACATACACATAAACACAAAAGTATGAAAGTCAGGCATGATGCCAAATGCTTGTAACCCTAGTATACCAGAGGTGACTCAAGGCTAGCCTGGGCTGTTTATGGTGAGACTGTGACTCAGAGTGCGGAGAAAAGAAAGACAATGCATACTTTGAGGAGATAAACTGGATACTTTATGTTAACTTGACACAGGCCCTTCTGAGAGGAGGGAATCTCAATTAACAAAATGTCTCTATTTAAGATCTGACTCTAGGTAGCTGGGCAGAGTAGTGCACACCTTTAATACCAGATATTTGGGAGGCAGAGGCAATCAGATCTCTCTGTGAGTTCGAGACCAGCTTTGTCTACATCATGAGTTCCAAGACAATCAGAGAAAAATAGTAAGACACTGTCTGAAAAACAAAAACAACAAACACAAAGCACTGGCCTATAGGCCAGCTTGTAGGGCATTTAATTCAGTGATTGATGGGAGAGGGCCCAGCCCACTGTGGGTGATGCCATCCCTGGGATGGTGGTCCTGAAGAAAGCAAGTTGAGCAAGTAAATGAGAAACCAGCCAGTAAGCAGCACTCCTCCATGGCCACTGCACCAGCTCCTGCCCCCAGGTTCTTTCCGTTTACATCCTTGTCCTGACTTGCTTTGCTGATGAACGGTGATAATGAGGCATAAGCCAGGTAAAACCTTTCCTCTCCAACGTTGCTTTGGTTATGGTGTTTCATCATTGCAATAGTAACCAGTAACCCCAACTAGGATAGAGCTTGTGTTAGAAACCATAGCTCTGGTTAGACTGGGACTGGAATTCAGAATTTAGACCAGGCTAGCCTCTGCCTCCTAAGTTCTGGGATTAAAGAAATGTGCCACCACACTACACTAAAGTATCCCTTTTAGTTAATAATACGTTATCAGCGGTTCATTCATTTTGACAATTACTAATGTAATCTGTTAATCACAGGAAATTAAAGGTTTATCTACAAAACAAACCTCTGTACTTACAAAACAACAAGCCTGATTGTTTCTCTGAAAGAAAATCCAGAGAATAAAATGTCTTAGTCAAACTATGTAAACTTTTTCTCTACCGAAGAATATTCCTTTTTAAAGTGTTATTATAAGGAACTGTGTGTATCTACATGAGTTTATGTGCACCATACACATGCAGGAGCCAAGGAGACCAGAAGAGAGCATTGGAGCCCCTGGAATCGGTGTTACAACAGCTCTGGGACACCATATAGGTGCTGAAAAGTAAACCCGGATCCTGTACAAGAGCAGTGCGTGGTTTAACATCTGAGCCTTCTCTTTAGCCTTAGTTTTAAAATATGTTTTGAAATTGGGTTCAGACCCAGCTAAAGATAATTTGGAAAATAAATACATAGCAAAGCCTTTTACCATTTCTCAGCTATTTCTTGTCAATCAGGAAAATTCAGAGCTCCTAGCTAGGCACAGTGGCACATGCCTGCATTCCAGTACTCTGGAGGTGGAAGCAGAGGAGCAGGATTCAAAGGTATTTTAAAAGGTCATAATAACTTTTAGCTCTGCCTGGGCTACATGACACCTTGTCTCAAAAAAAAAAAAAAAAAAAAAAAAATCAGAATTTTAGCACCTGCTTTCTCACAAGGATCTTGAAGAATGAATCGAAGGAATATAAAAAGCTTCAGACACGAATGTCATCTGAGAAAAAGTCATTTGAATGAGAACAAAGAATATTTTCTGCTAAGTTGTCTCTCTTATCCCAAGAAAGTTCATTTCCTTGCTTGTATGGTCTCTAGACAAGGAAAACACATGACTTGGCATCAATAAGGGAGACGAGGGCAGTAGAAAGGAAGGGAGAGAATTGTTAGACTTCTTGGCTAGGTTTCAGAAACAAATATTTCCCAAGCCTGGCACTGTCAGGCCAGCATCAGGACAAGCCCAAGAAGACAGACAAGGAACATTACCATTACTGGCTTGGCTCCACACACTGTTACTCAGGAGAAACTGTGCATAAGCAGGGTCCTGGAGGGTGCTGGAGAAGAACAGTCACTGGGTGTGGACCTGCGGACCCAGTAGGCATTTTGCCAGGCTGAAATTTCACTTACATATTTCAACTCATTTAATTTCCATACATTCTATCAAGAGTGACAAAGGCTGGTTAAAACAAGACAAACAAGCCCAGGATTCAGAAGAGCTTTGTCCTCTGACCTCCAGTTCAAGCCTCTTATCAAAGACTCAGAACCTGCTCAGGCCACTGACACCAGGCTCCAATGTATGAGAATGCAACTGGTTTTATTTGTCTGGTGACTCTTTTGGCACCTGCATAGAAATGAAACTTGGTGGATAAAATAAAATAAATGTTTCCAAAAATTCTATTTTTATGATTTGAACCTTTTTACCCTTTTAAAGAATGAGAATGGATGTTTTAGAGGGGGAGGGCTTTGGTTTTCAAGACAGGGTTTCACTGTGTATCCCTGGTTGTCCTAGAACTCACTCTGTAGACCAGGAGGGCCTTGAACTCACCAAGAACCACCTGCCTCTGCTTCCCAAATGCTGGGATTAAATGCATGTGCCACCCCACCCAGAAAGCAGAAGGATTTTTAAAAACTTTCCAGAGCAAATGAGAAAAATTACTAAACAGATCAGGAAATATCTCCACTGACATTTATTGTCATCATTACTTTGCAGTTAGACACAGGGTATGACATGTTGGTACAGCAACGAAGAAATAACAACCCTGAAAGTAAGGACAGAATGGAAGCACTCTAATACCCCCCCACTCAGGAACCAGAGGCACGCAGGTCTGAGAATTCAAGGCCAGCCTGGCCGACACAATAAGACCCAAGTCAGTCAGGGCTACACAGTGAGACCCTGTCTCAAAGAAGAAAGAATAAAATAGAATAAAAAGAGACCATTTAAAAAACATTTGTTTATGAGGCAGGGTCTCTTTGTGTAGCCCAGAGTGGCCTCAAACTAATGGTCCTCTTGCTCTGACTGAGTGATGGGGTTACAGTTGTGCACACAACTACTGTCTGAAGTAAAAAGTATTGTTGGAATCGTCCTGGAGTAATAATAGCAAAATGGGGTGGGGGGGAGAGAGAGAGAGAGAGAGAGAGAGAGAGAGAGAGGAGAGAGACAGAGACAGAGACAGAGGAGAGAGAGACAGAGAGAGGAGAGAGAGACAGAGAGAGACAGAGAGACAGAGAGACAGAGAGACAGAGAGGAGAGAGAGACAGAGAGACAGAGAGACAGAGAGACAGAGAGAGGAGAGAGAGAGAGGAGAGAGAGAGAGACAGAGAGAGACAGAGAGACAGAGAGACAGAGAGGAGAGAGAGACAGAGAGACAGAGAGACAGAGAGGAGAGAGAGACAGAGAGAGGAGAGAGAGACAGAGAGAGAGAGAGGAGAGAGAGACAGAGAGAGGAGAGAGAGACAGACAGAGAGAGAGATGGAGACAAAGATGAGAGAGACAGAAAGAGGGAGATAGTCTGGTTGTAAATAAAACACAGTTATTTAATGAGTTTTAATATTTTTCTCTCCAAGCTGATCTTTTCTTTCTTTAAATTTTTGTGTATGTGTTTTACCTGCATGTGTGCTGTGTGCATGTGTGTCTGTGTGCATGTGTGCATGTGTGTCTGTGTGCATGTGTGCATGTGTGTCTGTGTGCATGTGTCCATGTGTGTATGTGTGCATGTGTGTCTGTGTGCATGTGTGTCTGTGTGCATGTGTCCATGTATGTATGTGTGCATGTGTGTCTGTGTGTGCATGTGTCCATGTGTGTATGTATGCATGTGTGTCTGTGTGTGCATGTGTGCATGTGTGCTGTGTGCATGTGTGCATGTGTGCATGTGCATGCCTGATGCCCTTAAAAGTTAGAAGAGGGTGTCAAACCCCCTAGAACTGGCATTACCAGTGGTGGTGAGCCTCTGTGTGGGTGCTGGGAGTTGAACCTGGGTACCACAACTGACTGCTGAGCTATTGCTCCATGCCTGTATGAATCTTTATCTTGGTTAGTTGGTTGGTTGGTTGGTTGGTTGGTTGTTTTAACACAAGCTTTCTCACCTTATAGCCCTAGATAGTCTGAGTCTTACTATGTGGACCATACTTGTCTCAAACTCACATGGTTTGAGCCTGCCTCTGCCCCCGAAATGCTGGGATTAAAGGGTGAACCACCTTTCTCAAGCTGGATTGGTTTTGTATGTATGTGTGGTGTGTGTGTGTGTGTGTGTGTGTGTGTGTGTGTGTGTGTGCTCGAGCTAGCACATGTATCAAAGTGATGTATGGATATCAAAGAACTTCTTCCAGGATTGGCTGCCTTCTTCCACCATGAATTCCCTCAGTTTATCTAGCCTACACTGCAAGCTTCCCCAAACATTGAGCTGTCTCCCTGATGACTTTTAGTTTGTTCTTTGAGATGAATGTTAGTCTTTGTTCAATAACTGCTTAGTTAACAACATGAAGGCTACCTACACATCTTCCTTTTTATTTTATTTACTTATGATTTTTTTTTCAAAACAGAGTTTCTCTGTGTAGCCCTGACTGTCCTAGAACTTGCTCTGTAGACCAGGCTGACCTCAAACTCTAGAGACCAGCCTTCCTTTCCTGTGCAGTGCTGGGATTAAAGGTGTGTACCACCACTGCCTGGCTCAAACCATGCTTCCTCTTAGTGCTTTCACCATTAAGTGCTACTCTCAAGAATGAATGGTAAATGCCTTATACTCAGATAGATCCTGTCTAACTTGCTAATATAGGACACTCAAAGAGAAAGGACTCCCAAAATACACTAGTAAGACAAACGAGGGTGGGAAGGGCTACAAGGCTCCTGTCCCTCTAAGAAAGGCATTAATGTCAGGTCATTCGATACACCAGAGCTGGCTTTGATAGGCAAAGCCATCTTAGGAAACATGCAACATGTTGAAATTTATGGAAAATATTATATGAAAAGTGAAAAAAAGTCAAGACGAAAACAGAAGTGAGAGCACTGACACACCTCATTTCTTTCACAATTTCTCTTTTTAATAGAAGTTCCCTTTGCAGCGTTATACACTAGGGGTTTCCTGGGGAGAAATGAAAGATTTTAGACTCCATGTCAGAGCAGTTAGTGTGCACCTACAAATGTCAGCCTGACTGCTCCAAGACATGACTCTCTAGTGGTCTCTATTCTCTTTAAACAATGTCCTACCAGGCAGTGGTGGCACATGCCTTTAATCCCAGCACTGGGGAGGCAGAGGCAGGATAATCGCTCTGAGTTTGAGGCCAGCCTGGGCTACAGAGTGAGTTCCAGGACATACACAGCTACATAGAGAGACTATCTAGAAAATAAACAAGCAAACAAACAAAAAAACCAATGTTCTCCTAGTTTACTCCTGTTAAGGCTTTATATAATGAGGTCAAATATACTTTAATAAAAATTTATTTATTTTTATGTGTATGTGCTATAGTCAATATTTGTGTACCATATGTGTTCAGAAAACCTAAGAGGCCAGAAGAGGTACTAGATTCCGTAGGACTAGTTATGGGCAGTTGTAAGCCACTGTGTGGGTTCTGGGAACCAAAGCTGGGTCCTGCCATAACGCTCAGCCTCTCTGATATATTTAATTTTAAAGAACTTTTTACAAAGACTTGATTTTTTAAAAATTAGATAGGGTCTCATACAGCCCAAGTTGGTCTCAAACTCACTATGTAGCCAGGCTGTCTTTGAAATCCTGATCTTCTTGCCTCTTCTCCCCTCATACCCTGCTAAAATAAAACTTAGCCAGTTATGATGGTATAGGCTTTTGATCTGAGGACCTAAGAGTCACAGGCAAGCACATTTCAGTGAGTTCCAGGCCAGCTTGATCTACATCGTAAGTTCTCTGATGGCCTGGGCTATATAGTGAGACATTGTCTCAAAAAATACAAACCAGCCAAACCAAAAGAAAAAAGAAAAAACCCTACAAAACAATAGTAATAATAATAACAACCTGCTTATGCATACAAAGCAGGCACACTACCACTGAGCCACCCCCTTCATCCCTAAAATAATAATTTTTGGACTCAGCAGTTAAAAGCATTGGCTGCCCTTCCAGATGACCCAGATTTGACTCCCAGAACCTACATGGGAACTCACGAATGTCTGTAACTCCAGTTCCAGGAGATCTGATGCCCTCTTGTGGATTCTTTGGCCAGCAGACACATACTTGATACAGCACAAGCAAAACACCCATACACATAAAAATTAAAAAATAGATAAATAAATGTTAATAAAAACTTATTATAACGGGGCTGTAGAGATGGTTCAGCAGTTAGGATTCCTCAATGGTCTTTCAGAGTACTTGGGTTCCAGTCCCAGCACCCATATGGTATCTCACAACTGCCTGTAACTGTAATCACAAGAAATCCCGTTCCCTCTTCTGACCTCCTAAGGTATCAGGCATGCATGTGACCCATATGTACATATGCAGAAATTCACACATGCACATACAATAAAAAGGAATAAGCTTTGGAACTTTAAGTTACATAGTAAAACATATTCATTACACATGTGGAGGTCAGAGGCAATTCTCCTCTTTTAGCCTTCACATGAATTCTTGTATGAACTCGGGTCATCAGGCCTACACAGTGGGCACTTTACCTGCAGGGTCACTTCATATCATATGTCAAACCTACAGCAGGAATTTATAGCAGGGCATGGTGGCTCGTGCCTTTAATCCTGATTCTTAGGAAGCACCAACAGGTAAATCTCTGGTTTGAGGCCGGCCTGAGCTACATAGTGAGTTTCAGGGAGCTAGAGATAAATACTGAGACCTTGGAAAAGAAAGAGGAAAACAAAGAATTTATTTAGTTCTTCCAGCACTGAGCTGTAAGGAAAGACAGAGGAAAGGAAACATCTTCAGACCATGATCCAGGTGTCTTGGACACTGATTCTCGCCTGTGATATTCCAGCTATAACTTTACTATCCTGTAAAATAATTACCATATTTCTACTTCCCCCTTTGCAACCCCCATTAAACTGAGAAAAACTCAAAAGCAGAAAACTTGAAATTTTTGTAGTGTTTAAAAATATTTTAGTTGGGTGTTAGTGGCACAGCTTTAATCCAGCACTTGGGAGGCAGAAGCAGATGGATCTCTGAGTTTGAGGTTAGCCTGGTCTACTGAGGGAGTAGACATGGTATCTGTCTGCCTCATAATCTCTTTGGGAGTGATCATTATAACCCAGTGCCCAACACACAGGGAGGCATGCAGCTGAGACTGAAAAACTAAGTGTGGGATAAACCAATATGCTTCCAGGAACTGGAAATTGAATTGCTATGATTAATAGAACAAGTAGATAAAAGCGAATATTGAAAAACCTAAAGAAATAGAAAAATAATAAGCCATTTGCACTGTGGCTAGATCTCAACTCATCGCTATTATCACTGTCACTGACCAAATGACAGAAAACCACATTCCTGAAACCCGAAATAAAGTAAATTACATAGAAAGTGCTCGCTGGGAAAAAACGCTTATTTCCACTGAAAGATTTGCCACCTTAAAAATTCACTAAGTTTGGGCAATGTAAAATCTTGGTGTTAACTTAGTACAATTCACATCGAATTTACTGTAATATGGACCAAAGGTCAAAGACAGCCTGACGTCTGGAAACCATTGCACTAAAGTTTTATTCAGCCATAAACAAGAAGAAATTTATATCATTTGAAGGGAAATGGTTACAACTGGGGATCGTTATTAATAAAGGCAGACACACAAGACAAGTTCTGCCTATTGGTTCTTACATGCAAAATCTAGATTTAAATATATGTATGCATGACATAAAAGGGGAGAGAGGACCATTATTTGGGAAGAGGAAGGGGAACACTCAGAGGGAAAGGGAGGACAAAATTTGCTAACAAGAAGTGAATATGAACAAAGCAGATTAAAGTACATATATGAAAATGTCATATGATATCCATCATTTGTAAAATGAATAGCAATAAAAAAGGAAACATACACTAATAAAATCTTGTTTATGTCCGTGAGACAGGGTCTAATGCAGCCTAGGCAGGCCTCAGACATACCTTGCAAGTGCCTGGGAGGACAGGCATGCCCCGTTATTCCCAACTTCATCATGTACCCCAGCACCCTTTTTCACACCCTCCCAATGAGCCCCTCCTTCTTCCCAACTAATTTCCTGTCTTTTCTATGTGTGCAACCTACTGACTTTAATAGGGTTGCATGAATGAGCATGGGAGGGGGTTATAGGAGCACTGGCAACTAACCAGTAAATACAACGCTGAAGAAAAGTGCTTCTCCCTCACAACAGCCAGACTTTACCTCAGGGAGAGGAGGGGCCTCATCAGCCCAACCCCCACAATGGAGTGTTAACAGGCCCTGTCTTTGTGTAGGTAACCACAGTTCTGATCTCTTGAAAGCAGCCACCACGCTGTGTCCAGGAGGCAGTGTTTTTACAGTACTCCTCACTGTAAAAAAAAAAAAGTTCATCTCTTTCTTTCTGCCTCCGTAGATATTCTGAATATGTGGTGGAAATGACACTAACATCAATTTCCCCAAAACATATTTCACTCATTCCATAGCTTTAAACTCAGAGATGTCCCTGCATCTGCCTCCTGTGGGCTGAGGTTCAGGATACATGCCATCAAGCCCAACAACAAGTATTTTTTAAAAGATTTTTTAAAATTGTGTTTGCACACTTCCCCTCTGAAAACGTCTCTGAGGTCTGCACACAGGAAGGAGCACATGGGTGCTGACAGAATTGCTAGGGGTGTGAAGAAAACAGGGTTAGGCAGAGAAAATCTAACTGAAATTGACCAGGATGGTCCTAGATGGAAGCAAGGGTCCAGGATTTTAAATTTCATCTTGATCCACCAAAATGCATCCACTGGGTGCAGACACAACTCCCTCACCAAGTGTAGAAGATGGGAGGTAGCAGGGGTCTAAGGGAGACTCCATCTCAGTGAGATTTAGAGAAGTAACTTAGTAAAAATGGAAGAATTAAAGATGCTAAAATGATCAGTTGACTGAGGTTGAAGTAGGAAGGGTGTCTCTAAAAGCTCAGACACAATTCAGTGTATAGAAACAGGAGCATAAGGCTATAATTGCTGGTGGTAGGAAATATGGTCACACGGCAAGTTGTCTTCTCTTGTGGGGAGTGGGGGGTATCAAGACAAAATGTCCGTTCTGTGTAGCTCTGGCTGTCCTGGAACTCACTCTGTAATCCAGGCTGGCCTTTAATTACAGAAACCCTCCTACCCCTGCCTCCTGAGTGCTGGGACTAGTGGGGTGGACCACCACACTTGGCTGCCTTTTATTTGATTTGAGCCAGGGTTTCAAGCAGCCCTGAGCTTGACATAAATTGGAGGATAATCTCGAGCTCTTGATTTACTTGATACCAAAAGCTGCTGTCGTGTACTAGTAAGCCCACTCGGCCTGACTTCAAAGTAAGCCAAGAGTGGGAGTGAGAAAGGTGTGGGCAGTTAGAAGTCACGAAATATTCATCAAGGCAGTAAACGGTCAAGGGAGCTGTAATTGCTAGGTCAGAATTATGGAACTGTGCAGTGCTGATTCTGATGGAGTTGTAAGCCTCAAGTTGAAGTTTTATTTAGTCGGTATTTTACAAAGTCTCACTATGTAGCCCCTGCAGGCTTTGAATGATCAACCCACCTTCTTCAATTTCCACAATACTAACCGATCCCAGAAGAAAAATTAAAAAACGATTCTTTGCACGTTTGCAAATTGTACAGCATTTTGGTAACCTCAGAAGGTTGTGGCATTAATGAATTAATTCAACGCATCCGACCCATGTAGGTCAGGGTGACAAATGCCTGTAAGCCTTGTACTCGGGAGGTTGGGGCGGGAGGATCAGAGTTCAAGACCCCACCCACCCACCCACACACCAGCTAAAATGGGAGCTGCCGTTTCAAAACATACATATGTATGTGGGTGCGTAAAAAAAAAAAAAAAGTCTCGCAAAAATGTCAACACAAAAGATCCCAGATCCCTCTCTCATTCATGTTTCCTCCTTGTTTCGCAGTACGATGAAGAGGCTGGGTGACTTACACACCGACACTAACGGAGGGGAAGGTGACCGCTAGCTGGGAGTGTGCGGGTCAGGCTCTGCCCCCGCCCGCCCGCGCCTGCTTTTCAAAGTGAAAACTCCCGCCCCTGCTCAAGGCCGTCGGGAAAGCGCGCCGCCGCCGGCCGCTGGTCGAGGCGTCTTCCTCCCGCCTCAGCCTCATTCTCGCGGTGAAAAGCCGCGGCTAACCCTCCGACCTGCGGTCCTCAGCCAGCGAGATTCAACCCGCACAGGCCCGCCTGGCGCCACATCCCCGGAAGTGACGATCGGCGTGATCCGCCCTTGTCCCGTCGGGCCTCGCGGCGACGGCGGGAAGATGGCGGCGGCGGGATCCCTGGAACGGAGCTTCGTGGAGCTGAGCGGAGCTGAACGCGAACGGCCCAGGCACTTTCGGGAATTTACAGTCTGCGACATTGGTACGGAAAGGGCTTGGGAGAATGGAGACCACTGCTTTCCCTCGGGCTCCCCAAGTAGGCTTTTAGTCTCCCCTGGTTTATCCAAGTCCACATGCCTACAGCCTGTGCATCAGTTTTCCTGTGCCTGACTTCTTTCTCCCTTTTCCACCTATTATTGTATGCACTGTCAGTCCCTTGCACTCTGCTTCCTCAGCACTCTTCAGTGCCTATCACCCCCCAGAGAACCACGTGTGCAAGCCGACCACATTCATTTTGTAGGGACTGCAAATGCTGCGTTTGGAGCGGTGAAATACAGTGAGAGCGCAGGAGGCTTCTACTATGTGGAAAGTGGCAAGTTATTCTCCATCACTAGAAACAGGTTCATTCATTGGTAAGTGCTGCGTTCCCTCTTCCCCTACAGAGATGTAGGGTTGTCTGTTGTATCAGTATTTGTGCCTGTTACAAGTTATTTCCTCTTGCAGTAATCCACACACAGGGAAAGAGAACCAGTGTCTTCCTGTTCCTGTCAGACTCAGTTCTAGAAGTATTCTTGTAGCTGGATATAACTAAAGGAATGTAGTCAAGATAAAACACTGAAAACCCAGTTTAGCCATGAACTCAATGTCAGTATAGTCTTTGAAGCTTCATTCTGTTGATGAGATTAAGCTTATACATGTCATACATGGTGCTGAGTACTAGGAAATGGTGCACAAGATATTGTAGCTATATAATAGTAGACATATAGTGGATGCCACTTTTGTTGTACCAGTTTCATACACACACGCACACAAAAAAAGAATTAAACTAATGATATAACATAGATAATAACTATAAAAACTAATGGAACAATCAGATGTGATTGGCAGGGAAAGGGAGGGTATAACAAGTCACAGTTAAACTGAGATTGGAAGGATCAAAAAAGTCAGCTAAGCATGGGCAAAGACAGATCAAGTAGATATCCTGGAAGGGAATAGACAGATCTTGAAAGCTGGGTTAGAGGGGAGTCCAGGATACCGAATGTGAATATCAAAGAAAGACTGAAAGGAGGGAGGGTATGTGCAGAAAGAATCCCCCTCTGAGAAGGCCAAGATCAGTGTTTTAACTGAAGGAGAACTGGTTCTGAGGACAAGGATGCAGATAGGGGTTGGTAAGGTGATGGGAAGAGATTCCTGCATCTTGGAGGTGTCTTCTCAAATCTTGTCGAAGGTCTGTTTAATAGTATGTTATGTGTCGTAGGGTTTCTGTTACTGTGAAGAGACACCATGACCACTGAACCTCTTATAAAGGAAAGCATTTAATCAAGGCTTGCTTACAGGTTCAGATGGTTAGTTCATTGCCCTCTTGGTGGGAAGTACGACACACAGACATACATAGTGCTAGAGAGGTAACTGAGAGTTCTACGTCTGAATCAGCAGACAGCAGGGTAAAGGGGTTAGCCACTGGGTCTGGCTCCAGCTTCTGAAACCTCAAAGCCCAGGCCACACCTTCCAACACCACTCCCTAAGCTTTCAGATATATGAATATATGGGAACCCTTCTTAGTCAAACCACCACAGTATGAATTATTATTTCTTAAACTGTATGGCCTGCTTGAGTAATTTTTGTCCATTTTGGTTTTTTAAGAATAGCAATACAAAATGCTCTTGATGTTTTTTTTTTTTTTTTTTTAATGCTGCTTTGAACTATTTCCTGCCAGGTTATCTACCCCTCAGCAAGGGTCAATAGATTTTTAGAGCTTTTACTCTTATGAATAGAAAAGCCTAGATTCATTCATAACTTTTTTTTCTTTCCTCTGCTCTGAGTAAAGTAAGTCACCTGAGTCAAAAACAGTGCCACAATTTACATGAACCAAAGATGACAGTCAGGAGAGAAAGTGCCGAAGTTTAGTAAGATGAGTCAAGATGAGAAGCTTTAGATGGGATGTAACCTTTCATTATCAATGACACCTGATACATACTTGGAAGAAGCCAAATAAATTGGACAAGGAAAATGAAGAGAGTTTGAAATGATAAAGCTCCAAGAAAGTTCACGTGTATGAGTGTTTTACCTGTGTGTGTTTATGTGCACCAGTGCATGCCTGATACTGTTGAACAGAAGAGGTTGCCTAGGTCCCTGGAATTGGAGTTATGGGTGGTTGTGAGCTGTCACGTAGGTACAGGGATTCAAACCTGAATCTTTTGAAGGAACAACTGGTGCTCTTAATAATTGAACCATTCTTTTAGCCCCAAAATTGTTAATTTTCTGTGTGTGTGAGGGAGTGGGGGGAGAGAAGGTCACACTGTATTTTTTGCTGGTGTGAAACTCACCATGTAGCCAAGCAGGCTTCTAATTCACAAAGATCTGTCTGCCTTTGCCTCCAGAGTGCTGGTATTAAAGATATGGGCCATCATATGCAGCCAGCTAGAACGGTATTAATAAAAGAATATACTTCTTCAAAATGAACAGAGGGATAAGTTAGGGAAAATAAGTTGGTTGGGTATTTATTTAAATTTTTAAAAATTAAAAGTTTTTAATTTATTTAAAAATTTTTTTAAATTTTAGTCTTGATTGTGGGTTCAGGAAAAAGTTCATTTTATCAACTTGAAGTCAGTGTGATCACAGCAAGAAATTAGTGTCACCTGGTGCTACAAAGAAAAGGGCCCTAAGGCTGGAGAGATGGCTCAGCAGTTAAGAGCACTGACTGCCCTTCCAAAGGTTCTGAGTTCAATTCCCAGCAACCACATGGTGGCTCACAACCATCTGTAATGGGATCCAATGTCCCCTTCTGGTGTGTCTGAAGACAGCTACAGTGTAGTCGTATAAAATAAATGAAGGTTTTTCAGAAATAAAGAGAACAGCCTTGATAAAGCTGGAGTGTTATCGTCCCCCTGTATCTAGGGAACTGGTTCTAGCACCTCTGTAGATACTACAGTCTAAACGTGTTCTTCATACTTTTAAAAAGCATAGTATTTGCATATAATCTGCATGTCCAACCTACTTTAGTTCATTTCTAGCCCACTTTTGATGCTTTATATGATAAAACTGTATAGGAGGATGGTGAGAAGGAAAAAAGAGTGGAGGTCCAAACAGGTTGTGTGTTTGTATCCTTGGGTGTTTTCAGTTTGTGGCTAGTTGAGTTTGCAGGGGTAGAGCCTGTGGGTTTATAGGGGCAGCTAGGGTCTAAGGAGAAAGGGTCATTTTAGTTCATACTTTTAGAGGTCCTGGTCCAGAATTGATCTCTTCTTCCTTTGGACCTGAGCCTCACCTCTTAAAGATCCTCCCACATCCCAGTAGTGCACTGAGGACTAAACCTTTAACATAAGACTTCAGAAGACACTCAAGAGCCAAACTAACATCATCCATGTTGACATAGACCCAGGGAGTATATGCTAAAGATGTTTTAAAATGGCAAGTTCTTTGAAGGCAAAGGTGAGAAATACTTTGCAGATTAGAGAGGGGCAGTATCTGATGGGCATAAAGGACAGCACAGGCAGTAAAGGGTAATTAGAATCATGAATTTAAATTTAGACTAAGGACTCTCAGCAAACAGTTTGGTTCTTGTGTTGCAGCTTGGATTTGAACAAAGCCCCCCCCCCCCCTCGTGTGCTGCCAGTTGCATTTGTATCTTACCAGACAGCATTTATTGAATGTCAGCTCTGATTCAGACACTTTCCTAGGTTTGCAGATATCGAAGTACACATGGCACGTCCTCTGCACACAGATTACTGCCATTTATTCAGAAGCTCTCTTTGAAGAGTAGGAAGGAAGCTAGGCTAGTTTTATATAGTAAAAAGACTAACCTTGGTATGCTCAACATGCAGTTATTTTTATATTTTTTAAAAAATATTAAGAAATACTGACCCTTACACAGTAATTGCAAAACTCACAAAGTTGCTGTTTTTCAAAATATGTTAAAAAGTAATAGAAAAAGGAAATGTTATTATTTTAGGAACATTTTTGTTTAGTGCTATAGTGTGCATGCATACCTCTTTCCTCTACAAGAGATGGATGGTTTCATTTTTTACGTAGTAGAATTAAAGACTAAGGAAATGGGAAGTATATTTAATTTACTATTACTGTAGTGAGAGTTAGATTTTTATTGTACTATGTTTTATAAATCTATATAATATATTCTTAAGTGAAAAAGTGGTCCAAGTCAGACATGGTGGTACATGCCTTTAATTTCAGCACTCAGGAGGCAGAGGCAGGCGAATCTCTGTGAGTTTGATGTAGTGAGTTTCATGACAGGCTAGGCTGTGTAGAGAGACTCTGAAAAGGATGTGGGTCCAAGTTGAATTGTCTTTGGGAGAGTTCATTTATATACTTTTATACATTTTATTGCAGCAGTCATTGAAGAAAAAAAACTTTAAACAAATCTGTCTTTGTTTTAACAGGAAGACTTCTGGGGATACATTGGAGCTGGTGGAGGAATCACTGGACTTAAATTTGTTGAATAATGCTGTTCGCCTAAAATTCCAAAATTATAGCATCTTACCTGGTGGGGTTCATGTCTCTGAGACCCAGAATCATGTGATAATCTTGATATTAACCAATCAGACTGTGCACAGATTAATTTTACCACACCCATCCCGTATGTACAGAAGTGTAAGTTGATTGTTGTGTGCAGTAACTTGTTTCCCATATTACAACATCACAGATTGAAGACTGGAATGATTTCTTTGAAATGAAAAAAAAATGATGTCTTGTTAGACTTTTTGCATACCTTATTGTTTGAAATGATTAGGTTGGGCGTTGTTTAGTCATAGAATACTTGCTATAGTATAAACAAAGCCCTGGGTTCCAGCCTCAGAAACTGAACGTGTGCCTGTAATCCCAGTACTTAGAAGATGGGGATAGAAAGACAGACGTTTAAGGTCATCCTGGAGTTCACAGCCAGCTTGGACTGTATGAGACCCTGCCTCAATAAAAAAGCAGACATTTGAAGTTGATAAAATAGTTTTCTTTAAAAAAGAGAGTGTTCATTAGGTACAACAGTACACATCTATAATCCTAGTAACAGAGTCTGACGCAGGAGAATTTCCTGTCTCAGAGCAGTCTCAGCTGTACAGAGAAACATGTACCATGGCCAACCTGTGCTACGTAATTGACAGTCTGACTGGAGGGGAAGAGAGGAAGCTTTTGTCCTCAACAGTTTTATTAAAGGTTTATTTTATATGTATGACTGTTTTATCTGCGTGTATCTAAGTGCACCACATGCATGCAGAGGGTATCAGATTCTCTGGAACTGGAGTTACAGGCAATTGTGGGCCACTATGTAGTTACCAGGGAACAAAGTCTGGGTCCTCTTCAAGAGCTACAGGCACTTATAACCACTAGGCTGTCCTTTCACCCCCTCAACATCTTTTTCAATAAATATTTTTGGTAGTTGAAAGGAACTAAAAAAAAAAAAATCAGGCAATTTCAAAATATTCATTTTCATTACAGGAGCTGGTAACTGAAAGTCAGATGCAGTCAATATTTACTGACATTGGCAAAGTTGATTTCAAAGATCCTTGCAACTGTCAGCTAATTCCAATAGTACCTGGACTGTCCCCAAGTTCCACCACTTCTGCAGCCTGGCTTAGCAGTGAAGGGGAGGCTCTGTTTGCTCTACCGTCTGCTTCTGGCGGCATCTTTGTTCTCAAGCTGCCTCCTTATGACATACCAGGTAAGTATGGGAACTGAGCATGAGTCCGTCGTCAGTGTCGGGCTGAGTCTGCACTGCTTTTGCCTTTACCGTTGCTGCTTATGGATGCTGGCTGTGCGAGAACCAAGTATACAAGCAGCTGTTCTGAGTCTAACAGACAGACTGCTAGTTGCCCACCCCATATTGAAGTAGTGTATTTCAAACAAATGCATTTGAGAGCAAGTTTGACAATTGATCACTGTTCTAAGTCACCACTGTCTCTTGCCTGCATTATAATGTCCTTAATGTCTTCAAATCTGTCCTCGCATTTCAGGAACTTTTTGGGCAGACTGATATATTACGTATTAGTAATCAGACAGTGGTAGTGCACACCTTTAATCCCAGCACTTAGGAGGCATAGGCAGGTATATCTCTGTGAGTTTGAGGCCAGCTCGGTCTACAGAGTAAGTTCCAGGACACCCAGCACTACACAGAGAAACCCTGTCTCCAAAAACAAAAACAAACAAAAATTGGTTGGAGGACTAGAAAGATGGCTCAGCAGTTAAAAAGCACTGGCTGCTTTTTCATTTCTAAGGCATTCACATACCAGCCTAGAACTATCTGTAACTCCAATTCCACAGGATCTGGTGTCCTCTGGACTTCAAGGGCATCAGGTATGCAGGTGGTGTGCATATACATGTGCAGGTGAAGCACCCATATATGTAAACTTAAAAAAACAAATTCATTGGACCATGTTATCATAATGCTCATTATAATGTGAATAGCCCCAGGCTCTATACTTGGCTCACAGTGAGTGCCCCACTATACCAACTACATGCCCTTTTGTAGTTTTTTAAGGCATGGGGCATATTTCTATGTTTAATTCCCCCTCAGTGTTCTTAGTTTTTCATTTTGTCTCCTCATTGAGGTCCTTTGACCATCCTTTTGGAAATTCAGCCTTCCGTTCACAGACATGCCAGCAATACTCACTTTTGTCTTTTTCACAGGTTATTAATTTAACCCCCTGCTTCTCTCATCCTCCAACAATAAGATATTAAGTCTCATGAAGGCAAGTGCTTATTGACTAGTGAATCTCCAACACCTAGAACTGCCACATGAAAAGTACCCAGTGAGAAAGTGTGAGGTGGCTGGGCACTGCTAGACATGCCTTTAATCTCAGCACTCCGAGAGGCAGACAGACAGCTGTGTCTGTGAGTTTGAGGACAGCCAGGGCTACACAAAGACCCTGTCTCAACCCCCCACACATAAAAAAGAAAGAAAATATGAAATGATTCTATTGAGGGAAAAGTATGCTGCTGTGTGCCAGTAGCAAGGCATTTCTGCTAAGAACACCAAAAAAGAAAAAAAAATGCCATTTTATTGATCTCCTACTGATTGAGAGCATCTTAGGAATGATATATTTAGAAAAGAACATTTAAGAACCTTGTCGGTACAGAAAATGCAGAAGCCTGTCATAAAGTTATGGCATTTAGTTATGGCATTTGTGGCATTGAGTTTAGGTTAAAACCAGGTTTCTTGGGTGTCATTGCAGGGATAGTATCAGTTGTGGAACTGAAGCAGAGTTCGGTGATGCAGCGGCTACTCACAGGCTGGATGCCCACAGCCATAAGGTAAGTCACTGCTATAAGTACCTTTGGGGAGACACTGCACCCCCTTTTGCATCTCAGTATCTATTGGGAGTTCCTATCCCACTTTTGCCTGTTTTGCTCCCAAGAAAATGACACAGAAACACCAATTTATTAATAAGCTGTTGGTTCGATGCTGAGTAGGTTCTTCCTTCCACACTATTAAAAGCCACATGAATGCCCTGTAACGTGCCAAAGTAGTGTCTCCTGGGTAGCCTCTGCTATGGTCATCTGTCCTAGAGTGAACTTCTGTGCTTCCTGTTCATCCTAACTAATGGCCTCCTCCTCCTCCTCCTCAATATGACATGAACCACTTTTTTTTTTTAAGATTTATTTATTTATATGAGTACTCTTGTCACGACATGAACCACTTTCTTGTCACGACATGAACCACTTTTTCGTGATATAGACTATATTTTATTCTTTACGGTAATAATCAGCATAAGCTACATAGAAATGTATTTGTCTTATACCAGCATATAAATTCATGTTCTTTCTGCTAAGAATATTCATTTCTAATCTTATTTTACCTATTATCATAAATTCTAATGATCTACTGGTTTGCAGTAGTGAAGAAGTCTGAAGCCTGTCCTTTGTTTTTAGGGGTGATCATGGGTCTTCAGATCGTGCCCTGAGTCTTGCTGTTCATTGTGTTGAACATGATGCCTTTATTTTTGCCCTGTGTCAGGATCATAAGCTACGGATGTGGTCTTATAAGGTAAGTACTACATATATGATTGGTGTAAGTTAAAATGTGAGTGTGACATGTGGAAAGATTAAAATCAGTCCTGCTGCTTCATTTAGAGATGATTAGATCATTTGGGTTGAAAATACAATTTACATTAGATCTTAACAGTTTGAATTAACATTTTCTGTACATTTTCCATTTTGAGAATTATGGACCCTGTATGCGTTAAAAGGGCAATATGAGATACAGTCTTCACTTAATGGCAACAACTGTTTCCGTTTTTTTTCCTTAGGTTTATTATATGTGTATGACTATTTTGCCTACATGCAAATATGTAATTCATATATCCTTGGTGCCTATGGATGTCAGAGGCATCAGATCCTCTGGAACCAGAGTTAGCAAGTGGTTTTAATCCCCACAACTGTTATTAAAATCCATGTTGACACTGAAGAGATGGCCCTGGCTAACAGTAGTTAACAGTATTGGTTGTTCTTCCAGAAGCTGAAGTTCAGTTCCCACCACCCATGCTTTAGTCAGGGATTCTATTCCTGCACAAACATGACTGAGATCTTCCATATCGCTGTTCATCACCAAGTCAGGACTGGAACCCAAGCAGGTCAGGAAGCAGGAGCTGATGCAGAGGCCATGGAGGGATGTCACTGGCTTGCTTCCCCTGGCTTGCTCGGCCTGCTTTCCTTTAGAACCCAGGTCTACCAGCCCAGGGATGGCTCCACCCACAATGGGCTGGGCCCTCCCCCTTGATCACTAGTTGAGAAAATGCCTTACAGCTGGATCTCATGGAGGCGTTTCCTCAACTGAGGGCTCCTTTCTCTGTGACAACTCCAGCTTGTGTCAGGTTGACACAAAACCAGCCAGGACACCCATATGGAGGATCATAACTGTCTGTAACTCCATTTCCAGGCAATCTGACACCTTCTGGTTTCCAAAGGCACTAGGCACATAGGTGTAAACTGATATACAAGGAGACATGACATCCAGACATAAAATTAAGAAAAAAATTAATGCATGTTAATAAGATAGTTTTCATTATCTACCAAAAAATAATAATAAAAGCTGGTAATATTTTTTGTTTTGAGACAAGGTCTTGCAGTGTAGCTCTGGCTCACCTGGAACTCACAAAGATCCAACTGCCTCTACCTCCCAAATTGTAGGATTAAAGCTATGTGCCTCTGCTAGGCTGATTTGAAAGGTCACAGATGTATCTGTGCTTCAGTATTCTTAGAGCATCACCTATTAACTGTACTCTTGGGCAGGACCAAATGTGCCTGATGGCGGCTGACATGCTGGAGTATGTCCCTGTAAACAAAGACCTTCGGCTCACAGCAGGAACAGGACATAAATTACGGCTTGCCTACTCCCCTTCCATGGGGCTCTACCTGGGAATATATATGCATGCTCCAAAACGAGGACAGGTATGAAATAAATGTGTGTGTGTGTGCGCGCCGCATGCATGTATGTGTATAAATTTTCTCTGTGGGTGGATTGATTTGGGGAAATATCAGGCTCATTGAGTCTACTTAAGCTTTGTTTAAAATATTAAGTTTTTCGAAGGGTGATTGGGTTTTGTGCCGATACATGAATTAGAAAATTGGGAGAGGGTGGTAAGGATTAAAGGGAAGTTTGAGGGAAGGTTAGAAGAATTTGAAAGTCTAGGTAAAGAAGAACTGCTGAAAAGGAATCCGGTGTTAGTGTGTTAGGAAGTAGTTGTAGTGGAGTCATGTTTTGAAGTAATTGTTCACCACCAGATCCTAGTGTTGTTTACAGGTGAGGCATACAGAATGTATACAGTAGTCAGTCAGATAATAACTTGTCGTTAGTTGTGTTGGGCATGGTACTATGCATTCTGTACTTGAACAGGCTTGCTGCGATCCTGTCCTTACTTACTGACAACCTGCATCAGATCCTCCTGATACAACACAGTAGAAGAGAGCCTCCTTAAAACTGTTCAGTTACATGGCACATGCTATAACATGCGTGAATACTAAGTAAATAAGAAATTTAACTAATAATTAAATAAGCCTGGGGTGTGATGTATATATTTAATCCCAGTATTCAGAAGGCTGAAGCAGGAGGCTTATCATGGTTTTAAGGCTACACTAAGACATCATAAAACTGTCCAGAAATAAAAAGTGAAAGAAACTCATTTTTTGTTACAAGTCATTTGAGAAACTCATGCACTCAACTGGAATTTTCTGGATTCTGTTTTTTTGTTTGGGCTATATTCTACAATTCACGTTTTACTTTGCTACTTAGTGTGTATTTTTGTAATAATAGACATATGACAGAATTATTTTAAATAAAACATTTATTTTTGCTAGAACGTATACCACAATGAATTGGTGAATTCTAACTCTTTGGGAAGTTCTTGTGATTGTAAGTTCTATTGTGGTTTTTGATTGTTGTTTTTTGAGACAGACTGTGTAGTTTCACTGGCTGGACTGGAACTCGAGACCCCCCCTGCCAAGTGCTGAGATTAAAGGTGTGCAACACCTGTTATTCTTGGTCTTCATATAGGCTACACATTCCCACTGTCGCTGAGCTATACCTTCATCCCCTACATAGGTCTTTTTATTTTTTAGGATTTATTTTTGCATGTACATTAGTGTTTGTGTGAGTATAATCACATATTTGTACAGGTGCCATGGAATCTAGGTGTCACGTCCCTTGGAGCTGGAGTTACAGGTGTTAGTGCAAGTGATGGGGCCCAGCTTCCTTAAGTCTTACCTGCTAAACTGTCTCCAGCTCCTACATATTTCATACACCTTTTTCCCTAGAAGACAATTCAGTGCTTATTTTTCCCTTACAGCTTGTGACTCCAGGACTATAGCTTAGTTGTAAGATTACCTACGACGAGTACAGTCCTAGGTTCTTATCCTCACCACTGGGGAAACAAAAATATGAATTTTCTCTTTCTAAAAAGAACATTTATTAAAGCCAGGCATGGTAGCACATACTTTTCATCACAGTACTTGGAAGGCAAAAACAGGCAAATCTGAGTCTAAGGCTAGTCTGGCCTACAGAGTTGCAAGGGAACCAGAAAAAAAGATCTTGACTCAAAAAGCATCTTTTTTTTTAGTTGTTAAAGGAGGGTGATGAGCAGACAGCTAAGTGGGTAACAGTGTTTGCAGCATGTCTGACAGCCTGAGTTCAGTTCCCAGAATCCATACATAGAGACAGAATTAGTTCTTACAGTTTGTCCTTCACACACACACACACACACACACACACACAATAAATGTAAAAAAATTTTAACTTACTGTGAGTAGTTGCCTATCTGTGGTATAAGGCACAGGTATACATTGTCAGTGCACAGTGAATTTAGTAAATATTGTCAAAAATACTCTTTATAAGTATCTGTGCCTTAATTTCTTTGTTTTTGTTTTGTAAGGGATTGAACCTTATACACTTAACACAATGACTCTACTACTAACTAAACCTAGCTTTCAACTATCATTCAAGAAAAACACTTTTATAAATTTATATATAATTTATACATAGTATTTGTCTTGTATGTTATGTATTTTAATTTGTGTGTGTGCATGCTTATGTGCACTACATACATGCTGGAACCTGTGGATGCTAAAAGATTGCCCTGGAACTGGAGTTAATTTCCTAGGAAGTGTGTGGGTATATGTACGATTGGGCACTCATAAACACTGAGGATCAGACATAGGATCCCATATCTTGGTTTCTAAGGTCTAGTCATAGACTCCGTGGTTATTGTGAGGCAGTATGACGAGTATGAAGGACTGAGTGTGGGGGAAGTTGTTTGGTGGGAGTAGAGTTTCAGTTTTGCATGATGGAGAATCCCGCATATGGGCAGCACAGCAATGCCAATATATATAAACTGCATTCTTAAAATGGCTAAGGTGGAAACTTTGTTGTACTTTAGATAGTTCTGGTGGCACACAGAGACAGGAGAATTGTGAGTTCTCTCCTTAGAAGAGTAACCTGTTGATTGTGTGACGTGATAAACTATTAACTTGTTTTTCAACAGTTCTGCATTTTCCAGTTGGTGAGCACTGAGAATAATCGCTATAGTTTAGATCACATTTCTTCACTGTTCACCTCTCAGGTGAGTTCCCCGGGCACAGGAAGGAAGTGTTGTATAGCCTGGTGAGGCTGCTTGCCCTTGTGACCACAGGAGTTCCAAACCAGCTTAGCAACTTTCTGTAGCTGCCAAGTATAGTCTCACAGTTCCTCAACCCCGTATCGACTGTGAGATTATTCTTAAGGTACTGCATGTGTAGACAGGTGAGAGCCCACCATGTGGGTGCTGGGAATTGGGAGCAGCCGGTGCTCTGAAGCATGTCTCCAGCCCCCGTGTGTGCAGAAAGGTTAAGTCGGGTTTTCTCACGTCCGTGTGTCATGTCTGTTATGCTTTATCCGTTTTGTTCACTTGTCAGTAAAGACTCAGGAAATTGAGAATAAAAAAGAATTTCAATGTTTTTGTTAAGTTGTGGGCAGAAGGACTTTAGAGTAAATTAGAGACGTTTTCAGCTCCCTTTTTTTCTTACTTTTCCAATTTCTTCCTAGGAAACACTGGTCGATTTTGCCTTAACCTCAACAGATATCTGGGCCCTGTGGCATGATGCTGAGAACCAGACAAATGTGAAATACATCAACTTCGAACAGTATGGGATTTTAACCTTATCTTCCTGCTTTACTGCAGGCAGAACCACACTGACATGAGACCTTTTCATGGAGAGCCACATAGTTTAGTGCAGAGGATTCTGATGTGTTTGTCTAGATTTTTCTGAAGTACCACCTTTTGTGGCTGTTACCTTTAGCTTTTTGGAACAAATATACTTAGGATTGAGCAAAGATAAAATACCGTATTTCTTAGGAAAGGTACCCCAAAAACAGTAGCAGTAATTTAGAACCTCACTGCTAATACTCTAATGTCCTTCTGCCCACAACTTAACAAAACATTGAAATTCTTTTTTATTCTCAATTTCCTTAAGATCTGACACAGATTAAACTAGTATGCTTCTTTTTAAAACAGGAAACTTTTCCTCATGAGAAGATGAACTTCAAGGCTCAGAATGTGGCTCAGTGAGAAGGGTTCCATCCTTGCATTCTGAGCCCTAGATTTAGTTCCCAGCACCTTGTAAAAGCATGGTTGCAATTTCAGATGGAAGTAGAGGCAAGGGGGTTAGAAATCCAAGGTCATCCTCAACTACATAGTGAGTTCAGGGCTAGCCTGGAGTATGTGATAAGCTTGAGGGAGGGAGAATGGGACGGAGAGGATGAATAAGAAGCTATAGAACAAAACTAGTGTTTTATGATATAAAATTGTATTGTACAATTTAATGTTTTGATAATCTCTACTGTTAGATATATTTTCTCTAATGCACATTGGTTTACTTTTAAATTTTATAGCTGTGGTCTCAGACTCAGACTGCTCTTACAAAGGGTTGAAGTTGAGTCCCAGCACCCCTGTGGGTACTTATAACTAACTGCCTGGGACTCCAGTTACAGAGGGTCGTAGTCCTCTTGCTTCCTGGGACACATACACTTACCTGGACACACACACCATGTACATGATTCAAAAATAATGTTGAAAATATGTTTTTCAAGGGTTTCTCTGAATATCCCTGGCTGTCCTTGAGCTCCTGTAGACCAGGCTGGCCTCAACTCTGCGACCCATCTGCCTCCCTAGTGCTGGAGTTAAAGTTGTGAGCCACACACCCAGCTTATTCTAAGAAAAAGTTTGATACTTTATAGATATATTTATAAACAGATTCAAACATTTTTAATCAAATACATAACCACTCAAACTCTCTTCATTGGCTTTTGACTAAGATCACATGTTGAAGCGTCCTCCTTATAAGATTCCTTTGGAAGCATCCTTCTTATAAGATTCCTTTGGAAGCATCCTCCTTATAAGATTCCTTTGGAAGCATCCTCCTTATAAGATTCCTTTGGAAGCATCCTCCTTATAAGATTCCTTTGGAAGCATCCTCCTTATAAGATTCCTTTGGAAGCATCCTCCTTATAAGATTCCTTTGGAAGCATCCTCCTTATAAGATTCCTTTGGAAGCATCCTTCTTATAAGATTCCTTTGGAAGCCACTTAAGCAAATTGAACCTCAACACTACACTTCATAACAGAATTATAAGAAGGTCTATTTTTATCCTAAGCCCAGACCTTGAAAAATACTAGTTTAGTTCTTACAGATAGCATTCAAAAACCATGAGCTTGGAGTTGAGCACAGTAGCACATTAAGAGATTGAAGCCAGTAAGGCCTGAGAGTAAAACCATGTCTTAATCAAACAAAAAGGCTTAGGTTCTGGATTCAGGGTTTTTGTTTTAAGATTTATTTATTATATATAAGTACAATGTAGCTGTCTTCAGACACACCAGAAGAGGGCATCAGATCTCATTACAGAAGGTTGTGAGCCACGATGTGGGATTTGAACTCAAGACCTCTGGAAGAACAGTCAGTGCTCTTAACTGCTGAGCCATCTCTCCAGCCCCATAGTACATCTTAAGACTCATTTCCTCAAGAATAGAATGTTACATAATATCTAGTAAAATTTAAGTACATAGTATAAATCAGCTGTTTGTAGATTTATATTTTAGGTTTTAAATTGAGGATGCTGCATGTTAAACACAGAACTTTGGAACTGGGAGATGGCTCATTTGGCAGTGTTTGCCATGAATTTATGAAGACTGAGTTTAGATCCCCTACCTATGTAAAAGCAAGTCAGTGAGGGCAGTGCAGGGTTAGAACCTGCACTGGTGAGGCAGACATAAGGATCCCTGGAGCTTTCGGGCCAGCTTAGTTTAGCTAGTTTGGTAAACTCTGGATTCAGTGAGAAACCCTGTTTCAATAAAAAAATAAAATAAAATAAGGTCAGGGGCTAGTGAAGTGGCTCAGTAGGTAAACGTGCTAGCTAACAACCTGAGTTCACTCTGCAGAACTCATGGTGGAAGGAGAGAACAGAGCTCGAAAGATTTTCTTTGGCCTCCATTTATCTACTGTGGCACCTGTGTAACTGCTTTCACCACACAATAATAATGAAAAAATAAGTATAATTTAGAACAAGGTGGAGAACAGTTGAGAGGGACATTGGGCATTGAGCCCTGGCCTCCACAAGGACATGCATGTCTTTGCACCTGAACACACACACAAATATCAAGGACAGATTGTAAAGACAGAAAAAACTGCTTAGTAGTAAAGTCATGGTTTGCTGCAAGGGGCTAACTGATGAGGCAGTTTCTACTCACATAGTGTGTCACCATTTTTTGGTAAATTTTGAACTTTTTTTTTTCTATAGTAATGTTGCAGGTCAGTGGAATCCAGTTTTTATGCAGCCTCTACCAGAAGAAGAAATTGTCATCAGAGATGACCAAGACCCCAGAGTAAGTACTTTAACTGTTATTGTAAGAACTACTTTGTATTAGTTTTTCCCCTCGAGTAATTTGAACTGACTGAAATGAGAAGGCAGATCCATTGGCTTCTGCAGCTGCGGTGTGAGCATCTGCTCTCAGGGCTGGCACAGTGTTCTCACGGCTTCATCTCTTTGTTCTGCTTCCTTCCTCCCTGGTTTTTGGTCTCAGATAGTACCGCTTGCCCTGACAAAGTCCACATTCTGTGTGTTTAGCTGTCTTGGAGGAAACAGCTGTACCTCAGTCCTGTGTCCTTGTGATGAATTGGCCTGGCCTGGGTAATATCTTAATTCCTGGTGTGTTCACTGATGAGAGTGTTCTGGGCCGTGGTGACACACACAGTGGGAGGTCAGAAGACAACTGCAGTTAGTTCTCTTTACAGCTGGGGCCGTCAGGCTTGCTGGCGAGCGCCTTTACAGTGTTACCTGCGGAGCCGTTTTTGTGACTAAGGATTTTATTTTATGTGCATGGGCATTTTTTCCTTGCATGTATGTATGTGTACCCTGTGATTGCCTGATGCCCACAGAGTTCAGAGTGCAGTGTCGGGATTGCTGGGAACTAGAGTTATAGATGGTGGTAAGTTGCCATATGTGGGCTAGGGACCAAAGCTGGTTCCTCTGTAAGAGCAACTCTTAACTACTCAGCCCTCTCTCCAACCCCCAAACCTTCCAGTTGACATAATAATTATATGCATTTGTGAAATATAGCATGATAGTGATTATGTAATATGTAACAATCATATTATAGTGAGTAGTATTTCCATCTGCTTAAATACTCTGTGGAGTTCAGATAAATTCTGAAGAATATAGTTTGATTGTAGAGAATTTGTGTATGACAGACCTGGGTTCAATCTGAGCACCTTATCAGGGGTTTAAAAATCTGATAGAGGGTTGGGTGGTGGGTACAGATCTTTAATCCCAGCACTTGGGAGCAGAGACAAGCAGATGTGAGAGTCCAAGACAGCAAAGGCCACACAGAGAAACTGTCTTCAAAACAAACAAACAAAAGGTTTGGTAAAGATAATATGCAATAAAGCATAATAGGCCAGTATCCATGTTTCCAATATCTTTAGGCTAAATGAAAGAAAAAATTCTAGTTGATGCCTTAGTGAGCTAAGCTGAAATGGCAAGGATTATCCCTTTAAGTATCTGAAATTGAATGTTGCTCAAGTGTTAATTCTTAGAGTTCCTTGCTAATAGTTACTTATTACTACAGTTAAAGCCAAAGTCACATCCTGATCGTTAGCAGCCTTTTATTCCATTGTACTCACGTTACCACCCACCAAGTAGCTCAGTAGAAGAATCTGTGATTAGGTCACTCAGATCTTGTCCCTGAGACTTATTCAGAATAACAGGCAGTGTGACAGTTTTCTATTCTAGTCCATAGTCCTGTGAATTTTGTTCCTGTGAGTTTATTTTGTTAGATTTAGATTACCCATTGTCAGTTTCTTTTATATTTGAGTCCTTGTAAGATGGTTTTGAAATCAACTTGTTCTAACTGCTCTTTTACCATCAACAGTCTGGGTCCAGCCTTTGTTTTTCAGTGGTACTTAGTAGGGTTCTATAAGAATGTGTACCATTCAGGAGTCCAATTCATGTAGTAGAAATCCACGTGTTGGGGTCACAGATTCCTTTGTATTATTCCCAATTTCATCTTTCTCAGAGTCATAATAGCTTTTGTTTTAATTTTCTAATAGGAAATGTATTTGCGGAGCCTTTTTACACCAGGACGATTCATAAATGCAGCTTTGTCTAAAGCTTTACAGGTGAGCAGGAGAATATCTAATGCTTACTTACAATTATTCCTGACTTTATGGCTGTATTGTATAATTGATAATTCTATTATTATTTAGTGTATGTGTGTGTGTGCACTTGCACGTGCTTGTAAATACTGTTGTAATTTGTTTTAACATTTTTTTTACAAAATAAGAATCCTGGCTGAGAGATAGGAGTAGGGAATGCTTGCTTCCCTCATAATTAGGAGAGCATCCAGAGTCCAGATTGTATGCCAACACTATTGTGAAAGAGATTTAAAGGTTAGTTATTAGGTTAGTTATGATTGCTTATATGTTGTTTATACCCTTTTGTTAGTACAGTGAGGGCCAAGTTCAGAGTTCAAAGTACAGGCAACTCAAAATATTTTACCTTCAAGCCAGGTGTAGTAATGCATGACTAAGATTCAGGAGGCTGACGCAGAGGGTAATGAATTAGAGGCAACTGTATTGCATAGTGAACTGTCTCAGAAAATTCTTTTGTTTTCAGTCATGACTTACTATGTTGTCTACTATTTTACAAATTTTGTTTTATTATTTGTTGGTTGTGTTGTTTTTAAGGCAGACCTTGAACTTCTGATCCTCCTACCTCAACCTCCCTGTAGTTGGGATTAATTTTATACACAGCAGGTCCACTTTAAGATCCTTACCATTTTTCTAAATACAAATAAACAGTTTCTCTCACGCTTTCTTCCCATTCCCTTTCTTGTTGTGAGGTTTTGGTTTTGTTTGTTTTTTATTTTGTGTGTGTGAGTGTTTTGACTGCATGTGTATCTGTGTACTACATGTTTCCTGTGCTTGAGGAAGTGTGAGCATCTGTATGGTTACAGGGACTTGAATTACTACTAGTCCTTTGCAAGAACAGCAAGTGCTCTTAACCACCGAACCAGTTCTGCAGGACACATACCCTTTTGTGGGGGTGCATTGGGGGCGTTCGTTGTGGTAGCCTTGGCTGTCCTAGAACTGGCTCTGTAGTCCAGGCTGGCCTTAAACTCCAGAGATTCTCCCACCAGGTATTATGTTTTAAAGACAGTCTGACTAGATAGCTTGGACTAGCTTCATATTCCCCACGTAGACCAGGTTGTTGGCCTTGAACTTTGATTTTCTGCCTTCTTTTCTGAAACACTAGAATTACCAGTGTGACAGTCTGTAGGCCTTTGACGTTTCTTCGGGGTAGGTACATTTGTTTATCTGGTTGCTGTGTGGTTTTTGTTTTCCAAGTAAAGTGTTCTGTTTAGTTTCTTCTCATCACTATTTTGTCCTTGTTCATAATTACTAGTTGGGTTATTTCAGTTTGGGTTTCTTTGTTTTTATTTTTCAAGACAGGACTTCTCTCTGTAGCCCTGACTATCCTAAATCTTGTATCTTGCTCTGTAGACCAGGTGAGCCTTAAACTCAGATCCACCTGTCTATGTTTCTTTAGTACTACGATTAAAGTTGTGCAATAGCATTTTTATAGTGTCTAGTATATAATTAAGATATGAAAACATAATTAATGCATTTATCAAATTACTGTTAGACTCTTTCCTAGGAGAATGCCCACCATTATCCCTAGCTTCCTCTCATGTGTAGTCTTGTGGGTCTTTGACATCCCATTTCTTTCCAAATGAGCAATAGTTATTTTGATCTTAATTGATTTTTTAAAAATAATCTTATGTGCTTTATTATAATTCTTTTGGACTCAGATTTTTGGAAACTATTGTGGTCTAAACTTTGTCATTGCTGTTAGAAATCACCTGGCACTATTAGAGGAGGAGGCACTCCTGGCATTTCTGAGGCTGCTGTGTAGTTGAGTATTGCCCTAGGGCCTTTTAGGCCAGACTTCCTTCAGTTTGTGTATTTTATAATATTGTGAAATATTCCTTTTAATTTTAGATTTTCTGCCGGGGTACTGAGAGGAACTTGGATCTTTCATGGAATGAACTAAAAAAGGAAATTACTTTAGCTGTTGAAAATGAGGTGAGGCGTGGGTAAGAGCAGGAATGATTGTGTCTGTCTGTCTGTCTGGTCGAACTGTCAGACTTGATCCTTTTTATCATGTTAGTAAAAAGTAGAAATGCTCAAGCCTTTTCATTAGGGAATTTGATGGCTATGTACATATCTCATGGGATTTAATGCATAAGAAATACTCTGTAGAGGAAAAACCCCAAAAGGTTTAACTTTTTTTTGTTTATCAGCTCCAAGGAAGTGTAACCGAGTATGAATTCTCCCAGGATGAATTTCGCACTTTACAACAGGAATTCTGGTGCAAGTTCTATGCCTGCTGTCTCCAGTATCAGGAAGCCCTTTCCCACCCTCTTGCTCTACATTTGAATCCTCTCACAAACATGGTGTGCCTTCTGAAGAAAGTAAGAGAACTGGAGCATTCAGAGCTCCTCTGAAAAGTTCAATGAGTCTATATTGGTACACTTTGAAATTACAAAAATAATGTGGTGGCTTAGGCCTGTATATCCTAACTTTTGAGAGACTACATGGGAATGCCATTATGATTCCAGGTCAGCCTGGGCTACAGTAAGACTCTGCTTCAACAGACAAACAAAAACAATAGCAATAACACAAGAATTTCTGTATTTTCTTCACACATACTCATTGATAGCTTTGATTTTGGTGAGAGGCTTGGTTGGTAGCTGAGTAGGTTTCTCCTCCTTCCTTTTTTTTTTTTCTTTTCTTCTTTCTCCTTTGTTTTTTCTTCTTTTCTCTTTTTTTTTCTCCTGAGACACTGATGCCTTGATATCTGTAAATATTTCAGCACATTTCAACAGATCCTGAGACTGGAGACATGGCTTATTAATTCAGAGTGCTTGCTACTTGTACAGAGTAACCTGATTCAATTCCTAGCAGTCACGGCAAGTGGCAACCAGTTGTAACTGTAGGGGATGAAGCACCCTCTTCTGGCCATTTCCTTGCTGGTTTAAGATTAGATCTTTTTTAATATTATCTTTTGATTTGAATTTGGTGTTTCCTCACCATTCATTGTCTTTGGACATTATGTAGATTGTAAGTTCAATCTGTAAAGTCTTCGCCCTACAAGCAGAAAGACCCTAGCACCCCTCTAGAAATGTCAGTCTTAGTTGTGCGTGCTTACGGTTGCAGTGACGGGGAGACAGAGAGTTGGATCCTGGGAACTTGTTAGTCAGTCTACCCTACCTACACATGCACCATCATCCTCACTCAACTGAACACAGGTAAAAAATGGAAGGCTTAGCTCACACTGTTTGTTCTTTCTGTCTCTGCTGAGAATCAAACCTAAGACTGAGCTACATCCCTTATCCCTTCCAAGTATTAAAAAATGACATTTAAAAGTATGTATACATATTATATATCACACAGTTTGTTGTCTATATGATACATTATGGATTATGAGTTACATGTCTTCTTTTTTAATTATTTAAAAGAAAATAACTGAAGGTTTGTACTTGCAGGGGTACCTGTCTTTCCTGGTACCATCTTCCTTAGTAGATCATTTATATCTCCTGCCTGATGAGCACCTTTTGACAGAGGATGAGACGACCATATCAGATGGTAATAATTGTTGTCTATAGTTGACTCCTTTCCTATAATGTGTTAATCAATAGACCTTCATGTCTTCAGACACAGTGTTAACATTCTGTCTCATAGATGCGGATGTGGCACGGGATGTCTTGTGCCTCATCAAATGCCTCCGGATGATTGGAGAGTCGGTTACCATGGACATGGCAGTTTTGATGGAAACCAGTTGTTACAACTTGCAGTCTCCAGAGAAGGCTGCAGAACACATTTTGGAAGATTTGATCACTACTGATGTGTAAGGAGAATTTAGGGTAAAGTACATCTAATAGAATTCAGCAGTGTTGTTATCACAGATTTTTACTATATGGTCAAGTATATAAAAGTCATGTTTTAACGTGAAAGTAATTTTCCTTGATTCTAAGTCGATTTGTGAGTGCGTGTGTGTGAACCTGGACCTTGTGTATTCTAGGCAAGTGTTCTGCTCCTTAACTACATCTACAACCCCTGTTTCAGTTGTTACAGGATGCAAATGTTAACATATGCAGCTCTAAAAACAAATTCAGAAAGTATTATACTTCTAGAATCCCTTAATTGAACTGGATGTTCTTAAAAAATATTTTTTTTCCTCGAATTCATTTTGTGGGTTATTCCTAAAACATTGAGGGTGATTTTATGTGGACACTGGTACCTTGTGCCAGAACGATTATCTCCACTGCTTTTCTGTGAGCAGCACACATAGAGCCTGTCTTAAATGTTGTCAGTGGTAACAGAAATTATCTAATTATCATGTAGAGAAAATGTGATGGAAGACATCTGTAGTAAACTGCAGGAGATCAGAAACCCTGTCCATGCCATTGGGCTTCTTATACGGGAGATGGATTATGAAACAGACGTGGGAATGGAGAAGGGATTCGATCCAGGTAAACAGCAACACAAGTGTGCGTTATAGAAAGCAGTGCTGTGGGATCGGGGGTTGAGAGGATGTTCTGTTCTTCCAGAGGAACTGAGTCTACCTCCCAAATCCACATCCCTGGTCTGTGCCACCTGCATTCATGTGCACTTACCTGCACACGGATAGACATACAAACATAGTTAAAGGTAACAAAGCCAAGTGTGGTGCTCACGAGGTAGAGGCAGGCAGATCTCTGAGTTCCAGGCCAGCCAGGATTACACACCTGTCTCAAAAAAAGAAGAAAAGAAAGCAACTAAATGATACATTTAACTCCATTTTTCCTTTTAAAATTATTACATTTATTTATTTTATGTACATACATGTACACATATGGTGCATAGACAGAGATCACAGGACAATGTGTAGGGATGAGCTTTTCCCTACTACATGGGTCCCTGGGAGTTAATTCAGTTTATTGGGGTTGGCAGCAGCTCTGCCAAGCCATCTTGCCAGCCTTTAACTCCTTTTTTCTTGTTACAGCTCAGCCTTTGAACGTTCGAATGAATCTTTCCCAGCTCTATGGCAGTAGCACTGCAGGATATATTGTGTGCAGAGGTGTGTATAAAATTGCCAGCACTCGCTTCCTGATCTGCCGAGACCTCTTGATCTTACAGCAGCTATTGACAAGGCTAGGAGATGCAGTAAGTACCTGAAAGTCTGGAGACTTGCCTGTATTCCCTGCTTTTTCCCCTGCGCTTAGCCCAAGCAGAGCTCTGCAAACACCAGCTGAGAGTAGTAGCAGTTACTTTTCTCATCCATGTGACAAGACCCCGACAGCGTGTGGAGGGAAGGCTTTCTCCTGACTTGCTGTGTCCAGTCTGTTGTGAGGTCACGTTGCCTCTATGGTCAGGAAGCAGAGGGAATGCTGGCCCTCAGGTCACATTGTGTATACCGCTAGGTTTAAGGGGGAAAAAAAAACATTGTAATGCAGATTGTAAACATGGAAGTAGATAAAGAAAGACTTGAAGGATGTGGGTGTGGGGCTTTCTGAGAGGGCGTTAGTTCTCATCCCATTCTCTTACTCAGCACAGCACAGCACGTCGACCGACCTCTTCAGTTAAATTTTGCTTTTATTATTATTTTTTTTTAATTTAACGTTTTTATAAATTTAGAGATGTATTTTTATGATGATTCTAAATCTCAAGTTGATAAGATTAATCATCATATAAGTAGAAATAAACAGAATAAATGCACTTGGACTGTCTAGGAAGCAGATTACTGTCACTAACCTCTGTTTATTTAATATTGCAGAATTTTTGCAGGTCAGCTCCTACTACCACTCTAGATTCCAGAACAGAACCCCAAGTGTAGCGGATAGGGCTGTCTGAAACAATTTGAGCATGCAGTTTGTTTCTCTGAACTTTCTACTCCTTTTTATGCCTCCTTTTCCATCTTTTCTTCCTCATAACACCAGATTCTGTTGCCGTCAGAATCCTGGTGGCGTTATAGACTGTGAATGACTGTATAAAAGATTATTTTTTCCTCACAATTGAATCTTTTTGTTCCTTGGACACTCCAAGGCTAAGGATCAAACTCAGGGCCTCAGACTCAGACCCATGTGTCTCTAAGTTGATAAATGCATTCAAATCTGACAAGGAAACAGCCAGATTAGACCAATTCATGTTAATATATAAAGAGTCAAAGGCTTATAAAGCTCCCAGTGTTTAATCTTTTTTTTTTTTAAAGACTCATTTTTATTTCAGCTAGGTGGTTGTGGTGGCACACACCTTTAACCCAGCTTTGCAGAGGCAGGGGTGAGTGGATCTCTGAGTTTGAGGCCAGCATGTTCTATGTAGAGAGTTCCATGACATCCAGAACTATATAGAGAGACCTTGCTTTGAGGAAACAAACAAAATATATATCTGTACTTTTTTATATGTATGAGTATTTGGCCTGTATGTATGTATGTATGTATGTGTGCACTGTGTATATGCTTGGTGCCCTCAAAGATTAATAAAGGCATCACATTCCCTCGAACTGGACTTAAGATTGATCATGAGCTAGGAACATGAGTGCTAGGAACTGAACCTGAGTCCTTACCCTCTGAGCTTTTTTTCTAGCTCCAGAAAGTTAATTTTGAAAGCTCCCCCTCCCAAAAAAGAAATAGGAACTATTTTTAAGAACCTTATTTAGGTGAGCCCTCAATAAACTTTGCTTGTTTGCTTACTTATTAAATAGGATTTACTGTTTCAACCAGGGTAGCAAACTACAGAAATCATTCTGCCTCTACTGAGATTAGAGGCCTGTCCCACCATGCCTAGCTCCTTTGCCTTTTTTTTTTTAATAAACAGAAGCAATAAATGTTAGTTGTAGAATCTTTATGAAATGCATGTAAGCTACAAAAGTCATCTATAGTCCTACAATAATAAACACAGTATCCATTTTGTTGTGTGTCCTTTTCTATGTAAATGGTTTTTATTTTGTTCATAAGACTATAATTTTATTTTAGTAGCTACCTAGCACAACTTTAACTTTCTTAGCTATTTTTGGATATCGCCATTTTGTTTTCCTTTTTGGCAAGTATCAGGAGTTAAAAATAGGGTCTCATATAGCCTCAGACTCACTATGTATCTGAGACTTTTCTTTCAGTGCCCATGTCTGAATGCTAGGAAGTCAGCCTTTGGCCATTAACACCCTACTGCCAGGACTTTAGCCATAGCCATAGGCTGTACACATTTTCAAGACATTGGGCATCACTGACAAATTTGTATCAGTCGGTCATACTGTTTTCACATAAACTACAGCAGCAGCAACAGAAGAGACTTAGATTTCTGTGTTCCTTTATTTCTTTTTACCAGTTTCCATGAGTCAGAAAACTGTTTTGAGCCACGTGTGGTGGTGCACACCTTTAATCTCAGCACTCAGGAGGAAAGGCAGCTAGAGATCTCAGGGTTTAAAGCCAGCCTGATCTACATAATGAGTTCTAGATAGCCAAGACTATGAAAAGAAGCCCTGTCTTAAAAAAGCAAAAAGAAACTTTTGGTTTGTTGATGGTGGATATATTTGTTTGTTTTGACTGTTACTGTCCAGCAAAATACTTGCTAGTCGCCACACACTGGCGTGACACGGTCCTTACTGCATTGCTTTGTCCTACTCTCCTAACAGCTACCTGTTACATTCCTAACAGCTTACCGTCTTTGCTGTCACAGGTGATCTTGGGAGCTGGTCAACTCTTTCAAGCTCAGCAAGACCTGCTGCATCGAACAGCTCCCCTGCTCTTGTCTTATTACCTCATTAAGTGGGCGAGTCAGTGCTTGGCCACTGATGTCCCAGTTGACACACTGTGAGTTTGTTTATTTTTATTTTTTTTAAATTATTTAAAAGTAGGTTGTTGCATTTGTTTTTGCCTTTAAGAATCTCAAAGACTGACACTGGAGAGATAACTTGGTGGTTAAAAGCTCCACCAATCCTTCGAGGACAGGGGCTCAATGTCCAGCACCCACATGGTAGCTCACAACTGTCTATAACTCCTGTTCTAGGTATCCAGTGCCCTGTTCCTGCCTCCACTGGCACTGCACAAACGCAGTGTACATGTATAATATGCAGGCAAGACACCTACACACTACACACAAAAAAATAAAATTTTAAAGGAATTATATTTTTTTAAAAAGAATGAACATGTTTAGCTCTTCCATTTTTATAACAATTGAATGTAATTTATTAGAAAGTAATACTTCATTTTATATGAACCATACACAAAATGGTTGTTAGAAGTAGACTGAACTTTATATGCAAAAAAGAAAGAAAAGTTTTGTGACTACAGTGTGCTCCTGCTTCTTTTCCTGTTGCTCTGATAAAATACTCTGAGAAAGACATCTCAAAAGAGAAAGGGCTTGTCTCAGCTCACAGCTCAAGGGTGAATGCTCTCCTGTCAGTAGGATCTTGGAGCAGCTGGTCACATGACTGCGTGCTTAAAGCTCAGCTCCCTTTCTCCACTTTCTATAGTTCAGGACTCCCTGCCTACGGAATGGTCTCAACCACTGTTAAAATGGGTCTTCTCATGTCAATTAATACTCTAGATTCCTCACGGACACTCTAGACAGCCTTAATCCAGCTGATCATGCATGAATGGTTGCCTCCTGGTTGACTCTAGTGTCTAAAGTTGACAGTACTGACTGTCATTAGGCAGTGAGCTCTGGCACACAAGTGACTTTGAACAACCCTTGAGTGGTGTGAGGGACAACAATCTAAATCCTGATTTCTGGCCTTTTTAAGCTTTCAGTGGAATTCATATGTGTACTATATTAGTTAAATCAGCAATATAAAATAAATTAAGAAATAAAATACTTATCAGAGTTTTCTCTCTTTTTCATAGGGAGTCTAACCTACAGCATTTGTCAGTACTGGAACTAACTGATTCTGGTGCCTTAATGGCAAATAAACTGGGTAAGGAGTAGGCCATGGTATATATGTGCTTTACTTTGGCAGTTTATTGTATATTTATTAAAATGTTCTTTTGTCATTTTAAATGTCCATTTTGTAGAAATGTTCCTGTTCTTTGCTTTTGTGCCATGAGCAACCCTGTGGCCTGAGACGTGTGGTTGTGGCAAGTCATCTGGGAAGATGTAGTCCCAGATCAGGCATAAATGAGGGGTGTCATAGGTGTGTGTGTAGGTCAAATAAACACTGTCAGGAAGATTCTAGAAAACCACCAAGAGAAACCTTCCTGAGAATCAGAATCTTAAAGTTAGTGTTTCTTACATTGCTGTTTTGTCCATTGTTTTTTGATACTCCAGTAATTAATTCAACAAAATGATTTTAAAATTTTACTAAGTTCTAACTTTAATAAGTGGCTTTCGAGCTCCTACCTAAAAGGTGGGGTCTTGGTACCGTTGTAAAAAGGGTTTGGATAAATTGCATAGCTACAGTGAGATTCTGAAATGATTTGAGTTGCTTTTCCATTTTGTGTGTACAGCGTGACAGTCTGCAGACTGCTTTCATCGCATGCCACTGCTGATACCCATGATGCATTGTGTTTCTTTTAAGTATCTAGCCCTCAGACAATTATGGAGTTATTCTTCCAAGAAGTTGCAAGAAAACATATTATATCTCATCTCTTCTCTCAACCCAAAGCCCCGCTAAGCCAAACTGGATTGAACTGGCCTGAAATGATTACTGCAGTTACTGGTTATTTGTTGCAGCTTTTGTATCCTTTTGCTTGAAAACCAGGTGACAGTTTTGTTCAGATTATCTTTAAAGCCTTTATTCTTGACTTGCAATGATGTTTTCTTTCTCAGTGCTGAAGACCAAGCTCAGGGCAGCACCAACTAGCGTGTTAACATATAGCTACATCTCCAGACCCATGAGGAACATGTAAACCGTTTTAAAATAAGGTAGAGAGATGGCTGAGTGGTTAAGAGCATGTACCTGAGGACTTGAGTTCAGTTCCCAGCAGCCATGTGTGATGCCTCTAAATTGCCAGCAACTCCATCTTCCGAGGATTCAACTTCCTTTTCTGACCTCCAAGCCAGCAGCCCTTACTTACATGGACATGCCTTACACAGACGGCACTTACCTTCATGCTTGACCCCCACACAAAAGAAGACAGTATTTAAGATACCCTTTTTTGTTATTGTTTGAGACTCACTGTACATCCCTGGCTGGCCTAGAACTCACTCTGTAGACCATGCTGGATGAGAACTCACATAAACCCACCTGCCTCTCAAGTGCTAGGATTGAAAGCGTGGACCACCACACCTGGCTCTGGCTTTTTGGGTGTTTGTTTCTCTGTTTCCCCCCTTCGCTGGGTTCTTAGAACCAAACTCAAATCTTAAGGCTTTCACAGCCAGCAAGTTGTAGACTAAGCCCAGGGCTTTTCTTGTTTGCTTGGTTTATTTTTGGTTAGTTAGTTTGTTTGCTTGTTTAATGTTTTTAGCTCTGTTTTTTTTTACCTTATGTGTATGGGTGTTTTGCCTGTGTGTGTGTTTGCACACAATTAGAAGTGCCTAATGAATGCTAGAGAGGGCATTGGATCCTCCAGAAGGAGTTACAGATGACTGTGGGTAGGTGCTGGGAATTGAACCCAGGTCCTCTGGAAACCTCTGAAACAACTCTCCAGCCCACTCTTACTTGCTTTTAATTAAACCATTTTGGTGACTTTTCTGAGTTTGATACCCATTAATATGGATATTTTAAGACAGGGAAAAAGCAAAATTCCTTAATTTAGTAACTAGATGGCCTAGCAATCCTGGTTGTCTCTTTCTAGAATGTTTGATGGGAAATTGCCAGTATGTGCAATTACAGGTGAGTTGTGTTCAACAGTTCTTACCGTTCTTATAAAGAGGGCCATTAATAGGTTATTTATCTGTTACTGTTAACTGTATTTTAATTGGACTGATAGCAAGAACTATAAAAATTAAACTTGATTATGCCAAGACGTGGACCAATATTTATTCCCTTCTCTTCCCCTCCCCCACCTCAAGTTCTGATTACTGAACCCAGGTCCTTGAATATGCTTTTTTTAAAAAAAAAAAAAAAAAAAAAAAGCCTGCAAGAGGCAGAGGCAGGTGGATCTCTGCGAGTCTGAAACCAGCCTTGTGTATATAGTGCATCGTAGGCCAGACCAGGCTCTGAAGTGAGACAGTGGCTCCACAGTGCAAACAGAAAAGAGAAAACTGCCACTGCTCCTAGACTCTAGCGAGAATGACTGTGGCAAACATGATTCCTCTCTGGGAGTCAGGATTTGTCCCAACACTTAAGATTGCAGAGAAGTCATTTGACTCTTGTGACACACAAATGACATCTCTTACAAGGACTTTGTGGCCTAAAAGTAATGCTTAACATTTCAAGGGAAAGGACTTGGGATAATAAGTAAAACATAAATTCTGGGAGATACAAGGCAAGCCTGGCTCATGAGACAGCAAAGGATCACCAGTTATAAAGCTGTGTCCATTCCCAGCATTCCTGGAAGAACAGCTAAGCCCACATTCACTGAAAAGATAAGCTGTGTTTAGCTCTCTTGGCTTCTTTAGTACTTACCTGTGTGCATATACCTAGTATACCCTCTACATCCCTGTATGTATGTCTCTGTACCACATGCTTTCCTGGTGCCCATGGAAATCAGAAGACAGTAATTGAATCCCTGGAACTGGAGCTGTGAACTGCTGTGTGGATGCTTGGAACTGAACACAGGCTCTCTACAAGAACAAGTGCTCTAAACCACTGTACCATCTCTGGTCATTTTGTTTTTAAGTTGTCCCTCCTTAAGAGCAGTAGCTCACAGAGCCGAAGTCTCACTGCTCTGAGCCACTTCGGCCTGAGCTCCTCGGGAAAGCCTTTTTTACTTGTCTCTTTTCAAGGAATGTCTCTGACCTGTGGGAATGGTCGTCACCACTCTTTCTCCAGCAATTCTCCATGCCAGCTTTACTCAGACAGTGTGGCTTTCTCCTTTGTTTCTCATCTTCCTGCTCTAACTGACTGCCTTGGGATTTTTCTTTTAGACTCTAGTAAATTTGTCTTCAGATCCAAAACAAAAACTTTTAGATTCTCATTAGGTTTTCTTTAAAACCAAACAAACCATTTACATGTAAATCCTTTCTTTATTGGACTGTACTCAGTGAATATGGGAACAGCAAACATTGGAAAATTGCTTAGATGTGAAGTGTGTTTACCCGTTTCTGGACTCCTTTACTTGCTGTATTGACCAGGCTGGCTCCGTACTCCTGATCACAAGTCACCTTCACATCCCAGATTTGAACTAGTGATTATAGGCATGCGCCACTACCCCTGGCTCTGCTTTCTTATGGTCCATAGTTTATATAAAAAGGTACTAACTGGATCATCCCTCTGAAGACCTTAGAAGTAACTGTTCTTTGTAGTGCTTATTCTCTAATCAGAATGTTCTTTTATGCCTTTGAGGATTATATCCAACTGCTGCATCCCTGGTGTCAAGTCAATGTTGGATCATGTCGCTTTATGCTAGGACGGTGTTACCTAGTCACGGGGGAAGTACAGAAGGTAAGCCACATCTAAGAGGTGAGCAAGGTAGACAAGGAAGACCTGGTGTCCATCTATCTCGGATATAGGGAACGGGAAGCACAGAACCTTCTGGAAAGGGTTAGAGAAGACTGACTAGCAAAGGACATTATATGTGTTCAGGATTTGCTAACTGCCTGTACTTTGTTAGTACAGGGAAATAAGAAGGAAACATTAAAATCTCTCTGCCCCAGTCAGATGTTTTTAGGAATTTGTGATGCTTTTGGTTGGTTTGTCAATTAGAATGTTTGTTTTGCTTTGCTTTGCTTTGTTTGAGACAGGGTTTCTCTGTATAGACCAGTCTGGCTTGTAACTCAGATATACTTGCCCCTGCCTCTCAAGTACTGGAATTAAAGGCGTGCACCCCCACGTCTTAGTGATACTTAGTGATGATGTTGTTGGTGTCACATAGATGGAGCTGGTAGATGGTGCTGCCATTAAGATCACAGGCTGTTGTAACACCGTCTCCAGGCTTAATTCCCAGTCCATGTGACATCCCACAACCAAGTGTAACCACAGCTCCAAGGGAATCTGAAGCCTTCTGGCAACTGTTGCCAGACATACGTACATGCAAAACACCATCTGTAATAAAGTTTGAAAAAAAAAGACTGATCTAGTGAGTAGTCGAGTTCTTCATTTGGTAACATGCTGCTGTAATTACTTTATTACAAATGTATCAAACATGAACATCAAGGTGAATTTTTTTTAAGTTTTTAAAAACCCAAATAGACATTAAACTTTACACATGTGTGACATACTAGTGGTTTAATCTAGAGACTTGCCTACTAGACAAGTTCATTTCCACTGATCCATGTCCAACTCCACCTTTGCCAATTAAATAATGAGTTTGTTCCTTCAAATTATAAAATCAATATGTTGATAGAACTAGACTAATTCTAATGATCCCCTTTTTTTATTTATTAAAAATTTAATTTGAGGCTGGCCTTGAACTTGGCTATCCTGGTACTTACTTCAGTCTCCCAAATTGTTAGGATTAGAGCATATCTGTTTTTTGTCTTGAGGCAGGATCTCACTATGTAGCCCTGGCTGGCTAGAACTCACTGTAGACCAGACTGCCCTTGGACTCAACAGCTATCTACCTACCTGCCTGCCAACCTCTGCCTCCTAAGTACTGGAAGTGTATTTGCTTTTTCTGTTTTGTTTGTGGTTTTTGAGACAGGATCACTGAAATTCTAGTTGACCAGCAACTCACTATGTAGACCAGGCCAGCTTTGAACTCAACAAAGATTTACCTATCTCTACCTCCTGAGTGCCGGAACTTGTCATCACATCTGGCAATACATATTTGCTTAGTTATAATAGTATTTAACATGCTAGAGAAATACTTCTGTGGCTAAGAGTACTTGTTGCCATTTTAGAGGACACGGGTTAAATGCCTGCATAGCGGCTTACCACCATTAGTCTAACTCCCGTTCCAGAGAAGCTGACGTCTCCTTCTGATGTACGTACATGCACACATGCGGCAAATATAAATCTTTAAAGATATAATAGCATTTTAAAGGTGAGATAAAAACAAACAAGGTGGCTTTTTAGTAGTAAGAGCACTTGCTGCAAACCTGAGTTCAGTCCCCAAAGCCCACACACCAGAAGGAAGAATCATCTTCCGGAAGTTGTTCTCTGACCTCTGTGTGTGTGCTGTGGTACATGTGCACAAAATAGATATTTAAAAATTAAATTTTTTTTTCTAAATGAGGAAATGTTGAGAAAATTTTAAATAATTCCTCAAAATTTAGATTTAGCAGCCAGGCACGATGTATACCTAAAATCCCAGTAACTTGGGAGGCAGAGGCAGGCAGACCTCTGAGTTTGAGAACAGTCTAGTTCACATAATGAGTTCTAAGACAGCCAGGGCTACATATAGAGACCCTGTCTCAAAGTAAAACAGATAAACAAAATTTAGGTTTGACAGAAAATGTATTGTAGTATAGTTTTCTTCAGTGATTTTGCCCCTATTTTACCTTTTTCTAGTAAATGCATCCTGACTTATAGTAACTAGAATCGAATGAATGTTTTCTTTGTTGAAACAGTCTCATTATATAGCCCAAGTCTCGAAACTGTTGCAGTTAAAGGTGTTTTCGTTGCACTATGTCCAACCTTATTTATTACTTATCTCTTCAGGCTCTGGAATGCTTCTGTCAGGCAGCATCTGAAGTAGGCAAAGAGGAGTTCTTAGATCGCCTGATCCGATCAGAGGATGGGGAGGTTGTGTCCACCCCGAAGTTGCAGTATTATGATAAGGTACAGTGTTGTGCTTGGGCCCTCCTTAAACACTCTGTACTGATGAGCATCTCACATGCACTGTCTTGGTATTTCTCTCATGGAGGAAACCATTATGTCTGTTTAACTGGTATTCTGATTTGGTCCATTTGTGGCTCAGTCCTAGACAGGCATCTTGGAAGAGTCAAAATATTCCAGCTATGGGTGGGGTAAGGTACTTACGCCTTTACCTGTCCCTTCTTCTTCAGTGGGTTATATTTACATGACCAACTAGATTGACCCTTTTTTTTTCCTTCAGCTAAATAAAGCTTTCTTGTGTGTATTTGCGTGTGTGTGTGTATGTGTGTGTGTGTGTGTGTGTGTGTGTGTCACTCAAAATGTTGAGTTAGTAGCATATACCAGTAAGTGCTTTTGAGAGTATCTAAATACTTTTTGATGTGTCTGAAGACAGCTACAATGTACTCACACTTTTTTTTTTCAAGATTTATCAATTTGTTTTATGTGAGTACACTGTAGCTATTTTCAGACACACTAGAAGAGGGCATCTGATCCCATTACAGATGGTTGTGATTCACCATGTGGTTGCTGGGAAACTCAGAACCTTTGGAAGAGCAGTCAGTGCTCTTAACCACTGAGCCAACTCTCCAGCTCAATAGGACTTTTTTTTTTTTTTTTTTAAGATTTATTTATTTATTATATATGAGTACACAGTCTCTATCTTCAGACACACCAGAAGAGGTTCAGATTCCATTACAGATGGTTGTGAGCCACCATGTGGTTGCTGGGATTTGAACTCAGGACCTCTGGAAGAGCAGTCAGTGCTCTTAACCACTGAGCCATCTCTCCAGCCCCCCCCCCCTTTTTTTTTTAGGACTTTTTAAAATGAAGTAAATTGAGCCATAAAGTGCCACTTCAAGTTAAGTATGAAACAATAAAATTTTAAGGCTATATATGCTCACAATAGATTTGTTAAAGCTACTTTAGAAAATTCTTTATATCAATTTCAGTATAAATATACTAAAAGAAATACTTAATGAAAGATTTCCAAGTAGTAATACTCATAAAGTAATGGGTGTGGTATATGTGGTGTGTTTATTCATGGAAGGCAGAGGTCAGCGTCATGTGTCTTCCAATATTACACTCCATCTCTCTGTCCTTATTTTAGATTTTTTTTATTCTTTTATAACTGATATTTTTATTGGTTGAGGAGCAGAGTACACAGACATTCCAATTCTTATCACAGGCACCCAGACTCTGAAGAGCCACATTGTGTTCATGTACACAAATGAAAAGCTACGTATTGTTTTTCTTTGAATTTATTCCAGTGATGTTCCAGCATCAAATGTGGCAAGTTTCCCTAAGACCTCACATAACAACCAAATGCTCATAATCCTCAGTTCCACCGACTCACAATTTTATGCCACACACAGAACACACTCAAAATTCTCATCTTTGACAGCACATTGTCACGAGTGTTGGGAAAGTGGACTTCCGTGACTGGAGGCATCGAGTTCTGACAGGGCAAGGACCAAAGACTGGCTTTCTTACAAAATGGTTCTACTTGTGAGCCACCATATGAGTGCTAAAAGTCAAATTTCAGGTCTTCTGCAGGAGCAACAAAGTGCTGCTGACACACTGAGCCTCCTCCACCACCACCCATGTTTTTGTAATTTAGAGATTTGGTTTTGTTTATGTCTGTGTGAGTTGTAACTGCTGTCCAGACCCTCCTGTCCATCCTGGTACCTCTTTGTGCTGCTAGTTCACTGACCAGCTCTTCACACTCGCTGCCATTGTCTCATCTAATTACCTTTTCGAATGACTTATAACCATTGGAGTGCTACTGCTGAGCCATCTTGCCAGCCCCCAGTCACGTGAATTTTAATGGAAACTTGTTAACTTTTTAGGTTTTACGTCTACTAGACGTTGTTGGATTACCTGAGCTGGTGATTCAGCTCGCTACATCAGCAATCACTGAAGCAGGTGATGACTGGAAAAGTCAGGTAAAAATTGACTACATTCAGTTGTTTTCCCTAAATTAGTTATGAATTTGGCATGTTAATTTCTATTGCTCTTTTTTGATATTTCATTTAGGCTACTTTAAGAACATGCATTTTCAAACATCATTTGGACTTGGGCCACAATAGCCAAGCATATGAGGCCTTAACCCAAATTCCTGACTCCAGCAGGTAATGTCTCAGACTTTTATTAGAGAAGGCAGTTTACCAGCTCCGTTAAACTCACCCTTGTCTGCTTCTTTTCTTCTAGGCAGTTAGACTGTTTGCGACAGCTGGTGGTGGTTCTTTGTGAACGCTCCCAACTGCAGGATCTTGTAGAGTTTCCCTATGTGAATCTACATAATGAGGTAATTAACTTGTCCACTTTAGTCTAGTAACAAGTCTTTTGGCTGCCATGATTGTTACTAACTCAACATTTTATTACTCATCTTTTGTTAGGTTGTAGGAATAATTGAATCACGTGCTAGAGCTGTGGACCTTATGACTCACAATTACTATGAACTTCTCTATGCTTTTCACATTTACCGCCACAATTACCGAAAAGGTGAGCAACTGAACCAGAACCTTGGTGTTAAAAGCAGCTTTATTAGTTTAACCATATTTCCAAACCTTGTGTATAGAACATGTATTTTAATTATATGTACACATTCCAGTAACATTGAAAATTTGTATATATTGGCTCTCATTCTATAACATTTGCAAGTGATTTTTAGTAAACTGATACTGGAATAAGCTCTTCATTTTCTGCCTGACTGTAAAAGGAGTATTGACTTGCTAAACTAGAAGCACTTTGTGCGCTGTTCCTGTGCCCTTGGCTGCCTGCCATTTTCATTTTGTTTCTTAGAGTAAAATCCTGACTGCTTAAATGTACTTAGGTCACCTGACTATAAATCTTCCCTATCAGTGGTTTACCCCTTCAACAATATGTAAATTCTTTTAAAAGATCACAATTTATCCAGACAGTGATGGCTCGCACATCTTTAATCTCAGCACAAAGCAGCACAGCCAGTAGAGCACTCAGCAGGCAGGTGTGAGGACTTGGTATGAAGCTAGAGCCCACCTAAGACTGGACCGTGCCCAGCTGGCTCAGCCTGACTGTGTGCTCCAGACCAACAAGAGATGCTGCCTTCAAAACAAAGTGCGTGGCTCCTGAACACACCGTCCATGCTTCTCATCTGGCCTTCATATGCACACAAACATGCAGAGACATGGCAGTACTTGTTTATACACTGCTTGGGAAGTAAACCAGGATTAAAAACTCGGCTGCAAAGTGAATTCGAGGCCGACCACGACTCTTAGCTTCTGCACTTTTTATGTTCCCCAAAAAGGAGCTTGTCACAAAGGTGTGCTCCATAGTCTCACAGCTTTAGTGTGTGACTTTAAGTACACTCAAGTTTGCCTCAGTGTTGGTGTGTCCTGTATCATAGATTCTGTTTGTGTCTGATTTACTCTTGTCTCATAGCTGGTACAGTGATGTTTGAATACGGAATGCGTCTTGGCAGAGAGGTGCGAACTCTCGGGGGACTTGAGAAGCAAGGCAACTGTTACCTGGCTGCTATTAATTGTTTACGGCTTATTCGTCCAGAGTATGCATGGATCGTACAGCCAGCCTCTGGAGCAGTGGTATGAAAACTTTTCTTTGGAAGATTTTTTTCATTATTATAGGGTTTTTTTGTCCTTTCAACTGTTATCTCGTTCTGCTTGATTTTATCTAAAGTGTCTACTGAGGATGCAGGTGGTGGTGGCAGCACACACCTATAATCCCAGCACTCTGGAACTGAAGACAGGAGGAAGTAGAGCTACCCTGGGGTACATGAGACCCTCTCTCAAAAAAGTGCTTAATGAATGATAGCTGCTTCTAATTTTAGTCGTGGTTAGTTGCGTTAGAGAGGCAGACACAGTGTTTCCTGTCCCGCTGACAGTTTTGTCTTACGTGGTGTCAGAATTTACTAAGCTATTGCCTAAGGTTACCAGTGAGTGAAGGAACTATGGAGCCAGTAAAAATAATAATGATTTATATACAGATCAAATTTTGACCTTACTTTAGGTAACAAGTAGGCAAATGACTCCTCTTGACAAACAGCTCCATTTTGTTGTGTTATGGTTACAGAAACCCTGTGAAAGGAGTTATGCCAACTGAAATAAAAATAACTCCTTGCCAGGTATCGAAACTCCTATCAGTGATTTAAACATGAATGCTTAATCACAGTTAATACTAACAGTTGAGTCATGGGTTTTGTTTTTCAGTCTGATCGCCCTGGAGCGTCTCCTAAGAGGACTCATGATGGCGAGTGCACAGCTGCCCCAAGTGAGCCAGTGGCTACTCATCTGTGGAGAACAGCCGTTGCTGTAGTTCAGTAGACATGGGTTGAGGTCTTAGAGAGAGGGGGAGGGAGGGAGGGAAGGTGGGTGGGTGTAATATGTTACAGTGATTATATGTAATACAGACAGATGATAACATTACTTATATATGCTATTACAAATATCATAAATAGTCATTACCTATAGTAAAATTACTTCATTTTACAATAGTTTAAGCGTTCTAAATCTAAAGGTTGTTTTAAGAGGTCTTTGAAAATACTATACTGTCATATAAGATATTAAAATTACTTTAGAAAGTATTTCTTTGTGTTTAGGAAATAGTTCAGTGGATAAAGTGCCTATTGTGCAATCATGAGGACCTGAGTTCAGATCCCCAGTAGCCATATAAAAAGCCAACCATATGGTGTGCTTCTGTAACCCAGCTCTGAAGAAGAAACAGCATCCTGGGAGCTCACTAGCCAGCTAGTCTTGCCTGATTGGTGATCTTTAATAGAGCCAAGTGTGGTGACACATGCCTTTAATCCCAGCCCTCTAGAGCAGAAATGAGTGTGTCTCTGGTTTTGAGGCCAGCCTGGTTAGCATAACAAGTCCTGGGTTAGTCAGGACTATGAGACCTATGGGGTTTAGGGGGTAGAAAACAGACGTGTGTTGCTTACTGTGTTCTAGTCAACTCAGTACCAAACATCTTCATCGGCATCCTTTATGACCAGGGGATGATGGTCTTTCACAGAGAGCTGGAACTCCAGATTTAATTCTGCCTCTCTCACTTAGACAGTTATAACACATTTAAAAACTTAGTGTTTGAAACACTAAGCACTCCCCAACTGCAGGCTTTGATTCTAGTCCTTTGTTTGAGTCAGCTGTGTGTATAAGAAAGGGGCATTGCTTAGTTTTTACTGATTCCTTTTTTTTTTTTTCATTTCTTCCTCTGTACCTTGGAAAATTAAACTGAGAGACTTTGTCCCACCCTCACTCCCCAAAAGTGGAATGTTATTTAATGTCCCCTTGAAGTTGACAAATTCATCTAATAGATACTCCTTATTCTTTGGATAATAAAATGTACTTGTTTTCCAGCCAATCGGCAAATTGAAATTCTAGAATTGGAAGATCTCGAGAAAGAATGTTCTTTAGCTCGCATTCGCCTCACGTTGGCTCGGCATGATCCATCGGCAATTGCCATCGCAGGTAGGAACTTAAACTGCTGACTGACCTGACTGATGCAGGTCCAGGCAGTAGGGTATTGCGATAGGTGGGTCTAAGGCAGAGATACTTGTCAACAATCAAGGTGCTAGTCTTGTTTATGTGTGCCCTTGGGTGCATTAAGTAGCCATATTCCATTTCCACAGGAAGTTCATCAGCAAAGGAGATGGGCACTCTCTTGGTTCAGGCCGGCCTTTTTGACACTGCTATATCACTCTGTCAGACTTTTAAGCTTCCGTTAACACCAGTCTTTGAAGGGCTTGCTTTCAAGTAAGTAAAAAAAATATGTTTTAATGGCCTTAATTTTCTTTTTCTTCTTTTTTATAAGATTTATTTCTTTATTTTATGTATATGATGAATACATTGTTGATGTCTTCAGACACACCAGAAAAAACCATTGGATCCCATTACAGATGATTGTGAGCTACCATGTAGTTGCTGGGAATTGAACTAAGGACAAGCAGTCAGTACTCTAACCACTGAGCTCTGTATAGCCTTAGTTTTCTAATGCAGAGAGTCTGTTATCTAGTGTGATTTCAGTTGTCAGAAGCTGTTAAACCGTTATAAAGAGAGGCTTTGTTTGGTTTTTGTAAAAATTTTTAAAATTTTTTGTTAGTTTATAGTTTTATTTTACTTAAAAAAAAAAAATCTTTACCAGGAGTGGTGGAGCACATCTCCAGTACCAGCACTTGAGAAATAAGGACAGGAAAATTGGTCTGAGGCCAGTCTTAGCTAAATAAGACGGTGTACTTTAAAAAATCTTGATTTTGACCTTTCTTGAGAAAACCCTGAATTAGATAATGACGATAGCGCTCATGCTGGATGAGTCCTGTGCTCACTTCACTCCTGTGGCTCTTGGAGTCATTTTTGGAAATTATTCCTCGTTTCCTCTTCCTTCTCTGTTCATGTGTGTGTCAGAAGACACTTGTTCCTTGGAAGCTGTCCCCACCTTGTTTTTTGAGATATGATCTCTCACTGGGGCTTACCTGTTAGAATGGGTGATAAGCTAGTGTGCTTAGGAGCTCTCCTTTTCTTTACCTTCTGGGGACCAAACTTGTGCTCTACACTTGCATAGCAAGCACTTTAACTACTGAGCTATTGTATTGTCCCTAAAAATTAGTTCTGAGCTGGAAGTTTAACACAGGTTATACTTACCTAACGTGTGTAGGATCCTTCGTAGATTCTGTTTCTGGCCTTTATTTTCTTTTTTTGCCAAGGTTTTTCTCTATGTCCCATGCTGCTCTGGCCTGTTAAGGGCTGATAATACAGACAACTTTTTATTAAAGTCAAAGCCATTGGTAACATGCTTTAGGGATGGAGAAGTAGCTCAGTAGCTAAGAACATTGGCTACTTGACCTCCACAGGTACCAGGCATGGAAACGGACAGACATATGAGGCAAAGCACTCAAAATAATTAAAATAATTCTTAATGTATCTTTATTTTGATTTATTGATACAAGACTGTCCTGGAACTCACTCTATAGACCAGGCTGGCCTCTAACTCATGGAGATCCTTCTGCCTCTGCTTCCTGAGTGCTGGGATCACTACCACCTGGCTTAACTTGTCTTACCTTCCTAGTCGTAGTATCAAAGTAAAGTGACGGACTGAGCATCTGGTTGCCGGTGCGGCCATTTTCATTGCAGGTGCATTAAGTTGCAGTTTGGAGGAGAAGCCGCACAAGGGGAAGCCTGGGCCTGGCTAGCAGCCAATCAGCTCTCTTCCGTCATCACCACCAAGGAATCCAGGTATGATGGCTCTAGGGATCCTGCAGGCCTAAGTAGATTTGCCTTTGGCAACGCTGTTTCACTCTTTCCCTGAATGAGTAACTTCTTAAAAAAAAGTTTAATGTGTGTGAGTCTCTTGCCTAAATATATGTGAGCCATTGGTGACCAGGGAGATGAAAACTGGAGTTCCGGGTGGCTGTAAGCCACTATGGGAGTACTGGGAGCTAAAACAAGGTCCTCTGCAAGAGCCACCAGGGCTTTTAACTGCTGGGCCATCTCCTACCCTGTGAATAGTGCTTTACACTAACCAGACTTTTTTATTTTTTGAACCATGCTTCTTTTTGAAAAGGGAAAGGGTAATTTGAGGGTTCTTGTTGGAACTGTAATTTTACTATGTAACCCTCACTGTTCTCAAATTCTCAATTCTTCTGCCTCACCCTCCTGAGGGATAAGATTGTTTTCAGGCATACAATGTTACCTAGAATTTGTAACATGTTTTTGGTTTTGTTTTTTAAGGTTTTTTTTTTTTTTTTTTTTTTAATGTGTGTGTGTATGTATTCAAGCAAAAGGAAGTTGTAAGCCACTTGATACTGATGCTAGGAACCAAATTGGGACCCACTTCTCAAAACTATTACATTGGGGGTGGTGTTTACCATCCTGTGGGCTGGAAAGATGGTTCAGGTAGTTCCCAACACTCATGTTGGCCGGCTCACAACCACCTGTAACTGCAACTCTGGGGATCTGACATCTGATTGTGACTGACCTCTTCTACATACACCTATAGACATGTATACATAACACGTGTATATATAACATGCATACATATAAATAAAAACAAGTTTTGTTTTAAAAATGTTTTTAGCCAGTGGTGGATATGTCTTTAATCCCAGCATTTGAAACAAAGAAGTAGCCTATCTCTGTGAGTCCTGGTCTACAAATCAAGGTTCAGGACAGCCAGGGTTGTTACATAGAGAAACCCTATGTTGAAACAAAAAAAAAAAAGCCTCTAACACATTAACTTGGAAGGACCATTTCAAGTTATAGCTTTTTTTTTTCACTGTTTATTATTAGTGGGAAACACACACATGCTACATGTGAGGGTCAGAGAAGTAGTTTGCAGTTAGTTTCCTCCTGCTGCCTTAACCTGGGTTCTATGACCTAACTAGCCTTCCTCCTCAGCAAGTGCCCTTATCCAGTGAGCCATCCCACACTGACTGTGTGGAACTTGGTTTTGTTTTCATTTTTATTGCATTTATTTGGAGAGTGCACATGTCTGCCTCAGGGAGTATGTGTAGGTCAAAGGACAACTGAGAAGTCAGTTCTCTCTCCACCATGTTGATCCCAGGAGTCAAACTCAGACTGTCAGGGTTGTCAGCAAGCACATGGATCTGCTGAACAGTGGTTTGCTTTTGTTGAGTTTGTCTCAGTAGGCAGGCCGGCCTTGACCTCCACCTACTGACTGCTGTCATACAAGCATTGCCACCTTATCTCCCGAAGTAGCGGTTCTTTTACTAGTTCCAGATACTGAAATAAGAACATCAAAAATTTTACATGAGAGACTGGACTTTTTAACAGGCTCAGCAGTTAGAAGTTCTTGTAGAGAACCAGATTTGGTTTGCAATATCTATATGGTGGCTCATAACATAGTTTCAGAGGGGATCCAACACCTCCTTTTGGCCTTCATGGGTACCAGAAACACACATGGTGCATATACATACATGCAGACAAATATTCATATACGAAGGAAAATGTTTTAGTTGATTGCTACATGAATGTGTTGCTTGATCAGTTTTGGGGACCAAGAGTAGTGATATGAGCCAATTCCTTTTTTCTTTAAACTACTAAAACTGAAGAATTAATTAAATAAATAGGAGAAAAGTAAATTTTAACTTATTTGATTTATTTTTTAAATGTTTTTAATTATGGCTGGAGAGATGACTCACCAGTTAAGAGCACTGACTGCTCTTCCTGAGTTCAATTCCCAGCAACCACATGGTGGCTCACAACCATCTATAATGAGATCTGATGCCCTCTTCTGGTGTGTCTGAAGACAGTGACAGTCTACAGTGTACTTACATATAATAAACAAACCTTTTTAAAAATCAATTAGTTGATGAATTAGGTCTTACTGTGTAGACAAGGCTAATCTTAAGACTCTCCTGAGTGCTGTGATCTTAAGCACAAGCAGACGCACCAAAGTGAAGTATATCTTCTGTCTGTCTGCCTGCTTACCTATGTACCCTATCTATCTATCCATCTGTCCATCCGTCTTCTGTGTGTAGGCTCATATGCCATAGCATCCATACAGAAATTACAGAACACTTGGGAGCTGACTCTCTTTTCCACCATGTACCAGGGAATCACATTAGGGTCCTCCATAAAAGGTGCTCATGTCTTAACTGCTAAGCCATCTCTCCAGCCCTAGACTTTTTCATATATAAGTGGATAGCCTCTGAGTACATTAGTTTCTAGTTAACTCATAAAATAGGATCTGAACTCCTTTGACCTTTTTACTTTTTTTCAAGTGCTACAGATGAAGCATGGAGGCTATTATCGACTTACTTGGAAAGATACAAAGTCCAGAATAACTTGTATCATCACTGTGTGATTAACAAGTTGTTGTCTCATGGGGTTCCTCTGCCTAATTGGCTTATAAACAGTTACAAGGTATGTGTACACTGAGGTGGGGTAATAATTTGGGAAATGTACTGATTTATAAGCCAGTTGTTATGGCAGTACTTAGGAGGTAGAGGCAAGAAGGACTTCAAAGACAGCCAGAGTGTGTTCAAAAGAGGCCAGTCAAAAGAAGTGTGAGACAGGGGAGGTTTCTCTGGCTTAAATGCTTTGATTCTCGACCATCAGTACTGAAACAGTTTATCTTACATTCCACATAAAGTACTCAGGACTTCATAGACTAGTAGTTAGATTAATAACAATGAGCTTATAATTAGAATAATGAGTGCATTTCATGGAACAGTATCTACTATCATTGCTTTAAAACTTGACAGCAATGGGTAGAATGTTTCCCAGTTATTACAACATTGTATTTCTGACTGAGAGGTTTATCTGTTAGTCTGTTGTCTGTTCCCATGAAGAGTTACCTGGGCAGGTTAGCTTTTTAGAGAAAAGTTTTATAAGCCCAGCTTACAGTTTTATAAGCTAAGTGTCCAAGAACACATGGCCTCCAGTAAAAGCCATCTGTGCTGTTATGTCATAGCTTATCACAGTGTGGTGGTAATGTACAGAGGACAGTTCCGCCTCCCCAGTCATTCATTATGCTCTGGACATCCCCCACATAACATAACTTAACAGCACAGCACAGCTTCATGAGTGTATGTGTTCTTTATCATCCCAGTTTTAGTCCTCATGCTGCTGAGGCAAGTGCTTCTGATCTGGTTTAGATGTACACTTGTTTAAAAATAATATCTGAAGTGCTTTGAGTGGGATAAAGAAAGAGAATCTGAAAGTTATTACTAGTTAAATTGGTTAGATATTTGTAATTATAGAACTTGGAAGCCTGAACAGAGGATTACTGCAAGTTGAAGGCCAGCCTGGCTGGTCTATAGAGCAAAAACCTGTCTTTTTATCTTTAAAGGAGTGGGGGAAGGCAGCAGTTTGGTTGGTAGAGTGCTTGCCTAGCATGCAGGAAGTACTGAGCTCAAGCACTGTATAAAGTGGATGGGTCCACATGTAGTATCAAAAGATCAAGGTCAGCCTGTGCTATATATTAAGAGAGAGAAAATAGCTGAAGTTGGAAAAGTAAAATTGAGATTACATCAAAACAGAGGAGGCATCCTCACTGTAGTAGAGTGTGGTACCCTGATGTAATAAAGTGCAGAGGACCCAGGCGTGTTACCGAAGGCCTTTAATCCCAGCACTTGGGAGGCAGAACTTGGTCTACAGAGCAAGTTCCAGGACAGCCAGAGCTAAACAGAGAAACCTTTTCAAAAGAATTAACAGCATTCTTGTTTTACTGCTGTGAAGAGACACCGTGACCACCGAGACCAAGGCAACTCTGATAAGGACAACATTTAATTGGGGCTGGCTCACAGGTTCAGAGGTTCAGTACAGTAGCATGGCAGCATCTAGACAGACATGGTGCTGGAGAAGGAGCTGAGAGTTCTCCATCTTGTTCCGAAGGCAAACAGGAGAAGACTGACTTACAGGCACTAGGATGAGGGTCTTAAAGCTCACACCCACAGTGACACACCCACTCCAACAGGGCAGCACCTCCTAATAGTGCCAGGCATATTCAAACCATGACACTCATCTAATAAAGCATCCAAACTGAAGGTGCTTTCTGTCACCTTGAGCTAATATAGGCTTAAAGCTAGTGGCACTTTTGCATTTCATTATTTCTGAAAATTAATGTATGTGTCCTGTCACTGTAGTGCTTAGCATTCCTGAGAAAACACATTGACATCACTAATGTAAGATTGAAACAGGGACAATTAAACATGTCTTAGATCACTAAACAGAACTAAAAAGCCGCCTAACAGAGTTTTACAGTGTGCCTGAAGGTAGCTGGGCTCATGAGAACTTACAGATCTTACTCTTACTGTCTTGTTAAATTGTTTGGTTGGTTTGAGGCAGGGCTATGTAGCTCTGCCTGCCTAGATGTGTATTTTATAAGTTGAAATACAATTGTATTGAAAAGGTTAATAGGAAAACCTTATTTGTTGATGTATAGAAACAATCAACATATATTTTGGTAATACATTTAGGTGTTTGTGTGTTTGGTTTTGTGGATAATTTCTAAAGCATTCTAGAAGGCAACACTGTTAAGCTCTATTTCACATTGAGGTGAACATGACTATAATTGTTGCTTTTTACAGAAAGTTGATGCCGCTGAGTTGCTTCGTCTTTACCTGAACTATGACCTTTTAGAAGAAGCTGTGGATTTGGTCTCTGAATATGTAGATGCTGTGTTAGGAAAAGGACATCAGTACTTTGGAATTGAGGTAGATGCATATGAATGTTTCCTTTTGATTGTGAGTTAGCACACTAAGAAAGTATCATAAATAAATTGTTTATATTAATGTATTTAGTCTTTACTAAGTATATTTATAGTAAGAATATATTTTATTTATTAAGTACATATTTAGTTATATAGTAAAATATTGATACCCTAGGATTCTCTAGGTTTCTTGGTTTGGTGCTTTTTTTGTTTTTAAGATTTATTTTTACTCCTGTGTGTACCACATGCCTATGGGTCCCTGAGGAGGCCAAAGGTATTAGGTCCTTCAGAAATGGAGCCACAGGTAATGGTGAACTGTCTGATACACAGATACCGGAGTTGAACTCAGGTCTGGGGAAGTATTATGCTTTGCTTTTTTCTTTTCTTTTTTTGAGACAGGGTTTCTCTGTGAAAACTCACTCTGCAGACCAGGCTGACGTAGAACTCACAGAGATCCACCTGCATCTGCCTCCCTATTGCTGGGATTAAAGGCATGTGCCACCACCATGTAACCGCCCTTTTCTTTTTTTTCTTATGTATTTTTACTTTTTTTTTCTCTCTCTCTCTCTTTTTAAATATTTTATAATTTTTTATTAAATTATTTTATTTTTTACATTCCAAATGTTGTCCTCCATCCGGCTACCCCCTCCCAGAGTTTTTCTCCCCATCCCCTCTGCCTCTGAGAGGATGCTCCCACCCCTACCCCCAGCACTTCTCTTCCCTGGGGCATCAAGTCTACAGTATTAGGGTTAGTTAATACTTGTGTTTTTTCTGTGGGCTGCCATCCCTGTCAGCTCCTTCAGTCCTTCCTCCAACTCTTAGCCCCCGACCTCAGTCCAGTGCATCTGTCTCAGTCAGAGACCTCAGATGGGAGAGGTTTCCAGTATTCAAAATGGGGATGACCTTAGATGAAATCTACCCAACAGTGGAGAGATGGAGCCTGAAAGATCACCTGCAGTAGATAAACAGGGCCCCCAGTAGAGGGATGGGACCACCAACCTACCTTCAGTTTTTTTGACCCAGAATTGTTCCTGTCTAAAAGAAATTAAGGAACAAAAATGGAACAGAAACTGAAGGAAAAGCTATCAAGTTACTGGCCCAACTTGGGATCCATTCCGTGGACAGGCACCAAACCCTGACTCTGTCTTAGCATTTTTTAAGCTAAGTTCTCTTATGTAGCTATAGTTGTCCTAGAACTCTGGCTATCTATGTAGACCAGATGAGTGGTGGTATAATGGTAATATATTTAAATCAGTTAAAAGAAAAAGGGAAGAATTTGCGTGCGTGCGTTGCTTATGTAGGTCAGAGAACAACCTGGACGTCTTTCACCATGTGGCACAGGAATTAAATTTAGCTACTTAGGTAGCAAATGCTTTTGCTATCTCACCATCCCCCACACAATTTCTTAATGGTGGCAAGGGGTGGTATTTAAAATATTTCATGTATAGAGTCTTGTAAAAGCAGCTACTGAAAGGAAATGGTCTCATTTTAATAATTTTTTTTTTTTTTTATTAAATGAAATTTTCTCTCAGTTTCCGTTGTCAGCAACAGCCCCGATGGTATGGCTCCCCTACTCTTCTATTGACCAGCTTCTCCAGGCCCTGGGAGAGAACAGTGCCAACAGCCACAACATCATAGTAAGTGAGCCTGGTTATCTACAGCAAACCTACCGGCAAGCACACTCTAGAATTTCTTGCCCATAATGTGCTGCACCTCCACCCTTTATAAATCAGGGTCTCAGCAACCATGTCCAAAAGTCTTAGGGAATTATGTGGGCTTCAGTTACACAGACACAGTGACGTAGACTCTTGACAAGGTGTTTAGCAGAGCAGACAGAAACTACAGGGTGATATATCCTCACTGTCCTGTGTGACCTCTGTACACAACACTGTTTCAGAGGCCATACTAGCTACTACTTACCCTAAACAGTAAATAATTAAAGTAAAACAATTGTATTTGCTGGCTAAGTCATTATAAAGATTTTTTTTTTGTTTACTAAAGTGTCTCCTAACTATCAACTAAAACCCGTAAAATATGGTTGTAAACTAATTGCAATAGCACACCTAAACCCTAGCTACGGGGGTATAGGCTCCTTGTTTTGCTTTTTGTGAAAATTGCTTTTTATTTTTAGTTCCACTTTGGATATGGTAGATGTGTGTTCTAGCTGCTCTCAAGTTCATGATTTCCTGCCCTATGCTTCCCCGGTGCTGGGGTATAGGCATGCGGCACCACCCAGACCTAAACTGTAAAGTGTTGGTTAAGCAAGGAAGAAGATAAGATAGTCCTAAGTGAGTTACTATCAGTTGGATCTGTCTATTTAAAATAAGTACAATAAATACTAGTACTGTAATTTACTATGGAGCTAATTAACTAGTTAAATCAGATGCAGTGTCTCATTCTGGGAAAAGAACTAGTTAATTCTTTCATTAAAAATTCTGGTATGGGGATGGAGAGGTGGCTCAGTGGTTAAGTGCACCAGCTGCTCTTCCAGAGGACCAGGGTTCAATTCCCAGCATCCACATGGCAGCTCACAACTGTCTGTAAGTCCAGTTCCAAGGGATCTGATACTCTCACACATTCATATAGGCAAACACTAAAATTAATGTAATAGTAAATTGTTTAAAATAAGTACAAATAAAATAACTTGTTTAAAACACAAATAAGTAAATTGTTTTTTGTTTTTTTTTTAAAATTCTAGTGTTGTGGGGGTGGCACACACCTTTAATCCTAGCACTTGGGAGGCAGAGGCAGTCAGATTTCTGAGGGCAGCATGGTCTACATGAATTCCAGAACAGCTAGTGAGACCATCTCAAAAAAGTGGGGAAGAAAAAACTGGTGTGGCCTGTTGTGGTAGAACACAGTGGTGGGATACGGTGAGGATCCTGAGCTCGAGCTTACATTTTCACAGGGAAGGCATTATGGCAAAATTTAGGGTGACATCTGTGAGGTAAGGCCAGCCCAGCCAGGGTTGTGTACTGAGACTTGTCTCCTAAATAAATGAATGCACACGCACACACACACACACACACACACACACACACACACACACACACGGAAATTACATACAAACATGCACGCTGGTGTAACTGAGTTGGGAATATTGCTTAGTAGTAGTTGCCTGGTGTCCATAAGTGTTTGCAGTTGGGTGTGATGACCACTGGGAGGCAGAGGCAGCCTCTTGAGTTCAAGACCAGCCTGAAGTACAGTTGTATATTTAGGAAATCTATTATAAAAACAATGATGATTGGATGGTAAGAGAAGAAGCAGACAGCTACTTACCTTACCTTAGTCTCTCACTGCAGTCTGTCAGGCGAAGTCGGTGATTCAGTCTTTCTTTTCCTTACAGCTCTCCCAGAGAATTCTTGACAAACTAGAAGACTACCAGCAAAAAGTTGACAAGGCAACACGAGATTTGCTGTACCGTCGGGACGTGGGAACTGGATAGCTGCCTTGTGACCTTGGTGCCTCTTAGGGCTTCAGACTACTCTGCAGAAAGCCTGTCCTCACGGCCAGTGCTGATGTCTGTAAATGATGTGTACAGATCTGATCTACATTCTGCACAACATAAGAGAAGGAAAGTCAGGACCGACCCTGTGCTTGCTTGTGGTGCTAACACGGTTTCTGCTTTTCAAACTTTGTCTCCAACGGCTGCTTTTGTATATGATTCTCAACCTTTTTCAGAGTTTATATTTTTTTAAACTACCGAAGACATTCTTTATCTGCAAACAAAGTCACCTTCACTTTCCATAATCGCTAATAACTGTTGGTTTGTTACAGCTGACCACCAAATTGTCACTACATATCTTTGAATTTTTCCTTATCTTTATTGCATTTCAGTGGGATTGTTTTGGTACAGAACTAACATATATTTTCTGTATTGCAAACAAAGGCTAGTGGTTTTACATACTCCTTTCATTATTTATTGTAGAGATTTTCATATGACCTTCAATAAAGTATTAGGTGAGATGCATAGATGAAGCAAACATTATGACCAGCTTTTTAAGGAAAATATATTTTGAATCTGGCTCTAAGGCTAACGTTGAATAAACAGCAGAAAAAGATTCATGTCCATCATCTATAAAAGAAACATATTTTCATTTTCAAAAATGTATTAATTTATGTGATTTATAATAATCAAGCTGGACTTGATCATACAGTTAGTGTGATAATATATTGGACAAAAGTAGAAGTTTACTGGTCGGAATCAGAAACGTCCATGCGTACAAACTTTGAGAAAGGTGAGACGTAATAAAAATATCCTTTGATTTTATTCTGTACATTAAGATTTATCTTTCAAGGAAACAGTCCATACACTATTTGTTTGAATGCCCTTTGACATTTTGTGGTTTTTATAAACTTTAGAATTTTTACTGTCAACAATCTTTCTGTGTTACATAGTTTATAGCTCTACAGTGCTTAATATGACAAATATGACATACTAGGGACTGGCCCTTACCTTGCCAGCTTCCAAACTTGTAGCTTTCCACTACAATTTAAAAGGCATGGGTCTGTAGTCAACCATGTCATAGTCTGAAGAGAGCAAAGCCTGTTTCAGCCATATCTGAAGAGCAACAAGTAAGAGCAGCTATGCCAGCAGCCAACACAGCACTGACGCTTTCCCTGTGCTAACCCCATGTCAGAGACAGTTTGGTCTTCCATTTACCTCTATCCATCCCATCTGATTCCAGCCAGAGCAAAAGGACCTTGTGATCTCGCTGCAGTTTCCACACCACCGTGGGTCTGTGTTTGTGTTTACTGTACCCCTGAGATTTTATTAGTCCATAGTAATATGGCCACTGCTTGTTGTTTTAAAGGCTCTGTTGGGCCAGGAGTGTGTAGCTCACTGATAAAACATTTGCTTAACAGATCCAAGTGTATAGTAAAGTAGTATATAGTAAAATGGAACTGCAGTGTCTATGACAGATGTCCTTCTGTTATACTGGATTTGGCAGGGCTGGATGTCAGGGCCTCTGTTAGATGCCCAGAACCACAAAGGGAGAATAAAAATGATAGTAACTGAGTTTTCATATTGATGATTTTTACCACTATACTATTGTGGCTGTAATATTTGCTATACAAATTTTATATAGTGTATACAAATACTATTTTAATAGTTCCTTTGCCAGCCCTCCTCACTGGATCCTAGCTGCTTATAACCCTTGGGGTCTGCTAGGATACATGTTGACACACCTTTAATCCATGTGCTAGGGAGGCAGAGGCAGAAGGACCTCTGTGAGTCTGAGACCAGCCTGGTGTACAGAGTCAGTTCCAAGATGGCCAGGGCAGTGGAGAGAGACCCTGTTTCAAAAAAAAAAAAAAAAAAAAGGGAAAAGAACCATTGGGTTAGTTGTCACCAGTTCAGTGCCAGCTTTTGTCCCTATTGTGACTCCCTCTGGTTAGCTGTCCAGTGCTTCTCAAAGTCCTGGCTATTTTGTTTCCTAAAACTTCACTGAACATATAGGGTAAACAAATGTCCAAAAAAAGAGAAAACAAACCAAATGATAGGTTTAGGGAAACCCTGTCTTGAAACAAAACTGAACTTTCTTGTTGAGGTTACCTATTGTCTCATTCTCGGGTTCCTCTAAAGTCAGATAATTTTGTTCCAGGATTAGTGATATGGAGCACTAAAGCTAAGTGACTCTGGTTTTGGTCTTGCATCGTACTTTAGCTAAAGCCAAAGCGAGTGTCTCCTGTAAATCCTACTGGGCAGAACAAAAGCTTAAACCCTGAGTTCAGTCATCTGCAGTACAGCAAAACTAGGGGAGAAGATAGTGGTATCAAGTAGATTAGCAGAATTTCCTCGCTCAGTTCTCAGACTACTGCAAACACTCCTCAAATGAATACGGGTGGACTTTATTTAAATAGCAAAAAAAGTACCCATGAACACAGTATAAATAAGATTATTTATCTATTTGTTTATTTAATATGAGTACACTGTAGCTGTCTTCATTCACACCACTACAGATGGTTGTGAGCCACTGTGTAGTTGCTGGGAACTGAACTCAGGACCTCTGGAAGAGCAGTCAGTGCTCTTAACCACTGAGCCATCTCTCCAGCACCTAAATAAGATACTTTAATCTGATGCATTTTCCATTAGCACATAGTTTTTATTACAAAAACTTCTAAATTTATGAGTGTTTTGCCTGAACGTATATATGTCCATCCTGTGTGTCTCTGGGGGCCAGAAGGGAGCATCAGAATCCTTGAAACAAGTTACAGATGGTGATGAGCCCCCAGTGTGTGCTGGGAACCAAACCTGGGTCCTCTGCAAGAGCACTTCAACCACTGAGCCCCATCATAGAAACTTCCAAAGTGCCCTTTAATCTCCCCTGTTTTTTCCTAATCATAGTACCTAAAATCTTAGATACTCCTGTATTACTGGGTTCTCCATATACCCCTGAAAATTAGATACTTGAAGACATAACTTGCTAACTTCTCATTGTGTCTACTCAGAACTCCAAGTAAAAAGCCAATTTATGGGGCAAATGACCTGTGATCTGAATATAGGTATTTCTTTCAATAAACCAGGCTTTGTGGTTTAAATGGACCTCCATAAAATATGCAAAGTCAAATAATGTGGTGTTATAAATAATCTGCGCTTTGTTTTTGGTTTCTGGCATAGAACTTCAAAACCTTTGAAATTTTCTGAGCTGTGGGAATTTGTTTAATAAGTTGAGTCTTGGTAAGTCCTAACTAGCTTCCAAAATAGAGTTGTTCCCCAGAAGACAACCACAAGATTAGAGGGTTGGGACTTTGAACCTGCCCAGCTTCCTGGGAGAGCTAGGGCCTGAGTCCAGTCTTGTGGCCAACAATTTGACTAATCCTGCCTTTGAAATCAAATTCCTTAAAAAGAATCATCAAGCTGGAGCTTCCTACATGGTAAACTAGGAGAATGACGTGCTGGCTACAGAGGGAGACTAAATGTAAACCATGATCCCCTCTCCCTCACCTTCATCTCACACTGCTCACTCACTACCTTATAACACTGTAGTGATAAGAATAGAACTCTGAGCTCTACTAGCAGTTGTAGTGAGTTACAGAAAGGCATAGGCAGGTGACAGCCACAGTCACGTGCAGGTGTTTCTAAAATCTGAAATCCTAAGCCTGGGGAATCTGCTGCTAAGTCCAAGTGTCCAAAATTGAGCTGTACCAAAGTATAGCCACTTTGAAGTAAAACAAAAAATAATTACATGTAGCCATAAAATTAGTACAACCATAAAACTTAACACTGCCCTACTGAATTGGCTCTTCTGTAGTTTGGCATCTCTGCAGGTAAAGTTTCAAAAGACAAAGCCTTTAAATAGGTTCAGGAAGCTCAGCTTTCAAAATTACCAAGTAGTGAAGACCACCTACCAAATGAGTATGACTAAAATACAGGGATGATAAATGGTTCAGTAGGGGCTGGAGAGATGGCTCAGTGGTTAAGAGCACTGACTGCTCTTCCAGAGGTCCTGAGTTCAATTCCCAGCAACCACATGGTGGCTCACAAACATCTGTAATGAGATCTAAGACAGATACAGTGTAATTATATATAATGAATAAATCTCTTTAAAAATGGTTCAGTAGGACTGTACTGTACACAGCTGGACTTGGTGGCACGCGCCTTTAATCCCAGCACTCAGAAGACAGAGGTAGGCAGAGCTTTGAGAGTTTGCGGCCAGCTGGTCTACAAAGTAAGTCCCAGGACAGCCAGGACAGAAAAACCCTGGCTCAACAAAACATGCATTGCTCTTACAAGGACCTAAATTTGGTTCCTAACGCCCAGGACAGGAATTGCCTGACACTCTAGAATGTGGTGCCTCTGGACTCCAAGGGCACTTCCATACAGGAGTTAGATCCGGGCATACGAGGGCACACACATACACTGAAATACACACACACTGAAAAGTAGGAGACATTCAAATGAAGCTCACTTGTCATGTTTTTAGTTTAATTGCTTACTGAGTAGTGCGATACTTTTCCATAATTTTGCATTTTGTTAATCCTCTTTCCTCCCCATCACCTCTCCCCAACACCATTGTCTCCCTTTCCTCCACTCATTTCCTGCTGGCCTCTTCCTACCCTCACATGAAGACCTCTGTCTCCTTTCATGGTCCCCTTTCTAGCTAGTGTACACACATTTATTGACACACATAAAAACTAAAGTGAGGAATGTATTTTCCTGAGATTGGGTTTTATCACTGGTAATTCCCAGCTGTTATGACTTGGCTATTCTGTATAGCTGAGTAAGATTCCATTGTACGTATTAGTTAATCCATTCACATGGTAATGGATGTATAGACTGACTCCATTTCGTAGCTCTGTGAATGGGTGCATGAGTAAGGACTTTCTGAAAAGTTCTCCAATAATCAATCACAAGAATTGGCAAATATAGTGAAGTAAAAGAGCTGTGCTGCAATTTAAAAAAGAAAAAAAAAAAAAAAAACAGAGCCTTCAGAATGGGGGCCATTCTTTGCCAGCTCTGCTTCAGGGAGGGGTAAGTTTCTAGAATAAACTCCCCTCCAAGATCCTCCAGTCAGTAAGTGGGTAATGAGCTGAGCAAGACAGCCCTCAGATTGCTGGTAAATATTCTAAAAGTGGTCAATATTCTTAGCCATTAGGGGAACATAAGAATACTTTGAGATTCAATTTCACTCCAATTAGAATGGCTAGCGTCCAAAAAACAAATGCCAAAAACTGGGGGTGAGAATGGAAAAAGAAAACCTTTATTCACTGTTAAAGAGAAATGCAGACTTGTGCAGTCAGTCATTACAAAAGTTTCTCAAAGAGTTAAAAATAGAGGTGGGATGGGTAAAAAATCCTCACCCCAGACCTGAATTCAGAAGGAAAGACTCCTGAAAGTTGTTTTCTGATCTCCACACTTGTACCAGACACATGTACCGTGTCTACCCACCCCCAACAATCAATTAATATTTTTCTTTTTATTAAAGTCATAGTTAGGGCTTTACTGCTGTGAACAGACCGTGACCAAGGCAACACTCATAAAGGACATTTCGTTGGGGCTGGCTTACAGGTTCAGTCCAGTATCATCTAGGCACAAACACGGCAGCATCCGGGCAGACAAGATACAGGAGAAGCAGAGAGTTCTACATCTTCCATCTGAAGGCACCTAGTGGAAGACTGACTTCCAGGCAGCTAGGGTGAGGGTCTTAAGCCCACACCCACAGTGACACACCTACTCCAACAAGGCCACACCTTCTAATAGTGCCAGTCCCTGGGCCAAGCACATACAAACCATCACAATTAACAATAGGGATGGTGAGATAATTGAAACAACGGTGCCTGCTCCCGAGCCTCACGACTGAATGTAGTCATGCGCCTCATGTGAAAAGAAGAACCAACTGCTGTAAACTGTTCTCTGGCCTTCACACACATGCTGTGGCATGCATGTCTACATACACACACACTAATTTTTAAAAGAAAAAGTAGGTTCTTACTGTGCATTGCAGGCTGGCCTCCAGGGATCCACCTGCCTCTGTCTCTGGATGTAGTACATTATTATTAAAATAAAGAATTCCACTACACACTTACCATATTTTACTGCCACTCTCCCCAAGAAGTAAATCAGAAAAAATAAATAAATCAGAAAGTTGCTAACAATTTCAAAATGGTTAATTATTCTTCTATTATTTTTTTCTCCAAACCTTAATAGCAAAAATTTCAGAATACCTTAATAATCCAAATTCTTCATCCCTAAGTAAGAAACAATCCTCTAATTTATTTCAAGTTTGTATATGTTCATTCATCTATTCAAGTTTTTGTATTTTAAGACATTTGCTGAATGTTCCTCATGTCCCAGAAAGTATGCTTGATAGACACAGGAAACAAATGAATACAAACATCAATTCACTGTCCTTGTGAACTTTGCACTCAACAACCATTAGCAGGTAAACTTGAGCTGTTTACTCTGTAAGATTATGAGAATCATATAAATCTGCGTTCAAAGTTATTATTAATACATAGTCACACAGCATATACAAAATGTTAGATTTTTAGTGTGCTTGGTTAGTGTGCAATTAGCCTCTGCAGCTATAAAAAATATACCACCAACTATTTCTTAAACTTAATTCAGGAAGGGAGCAGGGTATTCACACTACTGAGAGTACCAAGAAGAACAGAGATGCTAGGAAGGCCTTGTCTGGCGTAGCCTTGGGAATGACTTTGTCATGTGATGCTGTGGTCATTGCAACTAGAGTAGAGGACAGGTTTAAGGTAAGAGCAATGGGTGGGTCAAAGGCGGTCTTCAGAAAGGACTAAGGTCTACGTATTGATAGAGGAGCCTCAATTCTCTGCTCTCATGAGTCCTTTCAATGACCTGAAAACATCTGCTTATACAGGTCAAAATTGACTAGGCTTCCTATTGCACTTGTGGGAATACCATGATTCATGTAGATCTGTGGTGAATGCCACAGACTTCCACAGACTCAGTCTACTGATTGTATTCTATGCTGTTACCACATTTGTATCCATGCCTGTGTCGAGTGTCTCCATTTGGCCCCTGTCATCCCAGGATCCTTCTTTTTTTTATTTTTTTAACTTTCCATGTAAGTTGCTGTATCTCCCCTGTAAAGTCTGGCCTACAAAAACCAGTGATGCTGGAGCTTTTGAAAACCTATTGTATTTCTCAAAATTCTGATGATGGTATGGCTTCTCCACTCTCCCTAGTGTACGTATGTTTATTTTTATTTTGTGTGCACATGTTTCAGATGCATACATGTATGCACACCACAAGCATAGTTGGTGCCAGAGGCCAGAACAGGAGTTACAGTTGTGAGTCACCATGTGGGTACTGGGAATTAAAGGTCCTCAGGAAGGGGAGCTTAACCACTGAGCTATTTTTCTAACCCCAGATTTTGTTGTTTTTCTTTTGAGACAGGGCCTCACTATGTGTAGCCCTAACTCTAGTGGAACTCAGAGATCTACTTGCCTGGCCTATATTGTTCTCTCTTTAATGCCTATTCCCATACATCTTCCCCAGATTTTTGCTTGTATTATTTAAGGTTTATTTATTTATTGTATATAAGTACACTGTAGCTGTCTTCAGACACACCAGAAGAGGGCATCAGATCTCATTACAGATGGCTGTGAGTCACCATGTGGTTGCCAGAATTTGAACTCAGGATCTCTGGAAAAGAAGGCAGTGCTCTTAACCTCTGAGCCACCTCTCCAGCCCTTGTATTATTATTTTACTAATTATTATTATCTTTAAGACAAGATTTCACTTTATAAGCTCTGGTATTATGCATACCTGGCTAGACTCACTTGTAATCCTCCTGCCTCTGTATAGAGGAGTATAGACATGAACGATGACAACTAGTTTCCCTAGTGCTATTAGAACAGTTCTGTAGGTCGCCAGGAGTACAATGCACCACCTTTTAGACATTTCTCTCTCACCTTCTGGCCCACTGTCATTAGTCTAGAAGGGGTTGGATGGAAGGAGTGGGTCCTGAACAAAATCAGAATTATCTTGCTTGGAAACTATCTCTGGAGAGAACATTAATGTTACAGGGTGTCACCTGCCTTTAGGGATGGGGAGGTCTCTTCTACAAGTAAATAAGACTCAAAATTTAAAAAGCTCAATATTGCCAGTCTTTCCTTTAGCTACAAGTGGAGGAGTTGGAAGTAGGGCAGAAAGAAATGTTTACGGAAGTAAAGTAGAATGAAGTAAAGCTTCTGTATCCCTTAAGAACAGTTTGGCCTTTTACAATGTCAAGTCATTTTCCCTACTAATCACGTATATCCGTTTTAAGAGTCTACCCAGCATCATTGTTTAATACTATAGCCAAAAGGAATTACAATAGCCATGGGAACTTGAAGAAGAGCGAAATGTATCTTTATCTTAATAACAAACAGTAACAAGGAGCTGAAAATAGCTACAAGATGGCGGACAAAGCCCCAAAGAAAAAGACTTGGCTCTCAGCGCATGGCCGACTCCCAATCTAAGGAAGTCGTACAAACTGCGGGCTTTTCCGCATTATTGGCGTGACGTCCTGTCTCTTCCCTTTGCTATTGGCTACCGATCCCTTCTCAAGTCAAAACAGCCAATCGCCTTATCTCTGAACAAAGCCCACCCACCGTGGATGGAGCAGAACGTCCGTAAAGACACCCGGGCTCAGGCCGCATGCGCAAGTGCACAGCGCCGGTTAAAAGCGGCTCTCCGCGGGAGGCGGTGCCGCGGTTCATGAATATTGATTACGCACCGGGGCGCCGTGCGCCCTCCCCTCTAATCTGCCGTCCTCCGCTGCTCGCGCTCGGGCTCGTGATGGGGAAAAAGTCCCGGGCGGTACCCGGCCGCAGGCCTATCCTGCAGCTGTCTCCACCGGGTCCTCGGAGCAGCACCCCGGGTCGGGATCCCGACCCCGATCCGGATCCCGAGGCAGATTCGACGGCGGCGGCGTCTAGCCAGTCGGCCCCGGCAGCTGCGACGGTGGCGGCGGCGGCTCCTAGCCAGTCAGCCCCGGCAGCTGCGGCGGCCACGGCGGCGGCGGCCGCGACGTTGCCCGCGGTACCTGCCACCGCCGCCCCAGAGGACTCGCCTTCGGAAGGTAAGGGCGCGCGAGAGGGGCCCTGCCTTTATTTGGGACGTCCGGAACTCGGGCACGGGGCTTGCGGCCTAGGCGCCCAGGTATCTCTTCAGACCCGGCGAAGAAGAGTAGCCCTGGCGAACGAGGTGCACCTCGGCTGCCTGCGATCTGCCCGCGGGATGGCGGCCGTGGACTCTGGGCGGCGGAAGGCCCGGCCCGGGCTCATCTGAGGCGCCATTGTGGTGCAGGGGTTTCTCCCGGGAACCTGTGCAGTCCTCCGAGGCTTGGGACCCCAATGTCTCCTAGATGACCCTTTTGATCTTAATAACGCAGAAGATGGAGGGCAATTTCCACGTGCGAGCCTTGAGGCGGTTGAACCTAGCCTTCTCTACACGTTACACTTGGTTTCGTTTTTGTTGAGATGGAGATACCACTCTTTAGAAGTGAACAAACCCTTGTTTTTTTCTTATGCCAGACAAAGTATCGGTAACCCCTGACTTATGGGCAAGTGACAAAACCTGTGGGGTTTTCTGGAACTGTGTTTGGGTTTAGGGTAACAGTTGCATGAAGTAGAGGCTGGAGAAGCTATGCCATATCAAGTTAATAGGAAGTGCATGATGTTTGGGAACATGTCGATGTATTTATGCATGCTAATTGTTAAGTATTGCAGGTGCCATTTTCATAGTGTTTACACTCTTACTGCCGATGTCTCTATGTGAACGGGAGAGTCTAGATCAGCTTGTTTTTCATCCTCTTAGTTTGTATCGGTGATATACGCTGGTTTTATAATCCAGTGGGATCCAGGCCTGAAAGGTCAAGTTTTGGGTTTTATCTCTCGTTTTTCCCTGGCCCACTGACCGACTGCAGTTTCCTTTTGTTCATTTCAAATACAGATGAACAGGAGGTGTTGGTGGAGGTCCTCAGCGTTGTCCCGAATCCTCCCAAACCAGTCATGCCCACCAGACCCACAGCGGTTAAGGCAACAGGTAGAGATCTTTATTGTTGTTTTACCTTTTCTTAAAATAGCTTTTATTAAGTTAAAAGATAAAAGTGTGTGCCTGGATTGTTGGATGGTTTGATGTTGCTAATTTATTGTTTCTCGTTGAAGTTTTTTTAGGATTGGGATTGCATGTCAGTGGTAAAATGCAGGGCTCTGGGTTCCAGTCTCAGTTTACAAAAATGGATTAGCAAAAATCTTTCTTAAAGGCTTGCTGTGTAAAAACTTTAAGTAACATGAAAGTTTATTTACTTTTGGTTTATATACAGCTATGTACAAAAATCTGTGTGTGCCTGCCTCTGTTCACACACACATCACAGACACACAAGCTTGCATACTTGTAAGTCTACACTATGTAACTTGTTTATCTTTTTTTTTTTCTTGAGTGTCTCAAGTGAAGCTGGACCTTAACTGTTCAGCTAAATGTACAAAGAACTCTTCTCCCCCAGTATGTTTTCTTGACCACCTAACCCCTAGCACTGTGGTTACAGAGGAGTGCGCCCTGTACTCCACCAGAACATGAGTAAAGGGATCCGAATGCAAGTCCTTAAGCATTTTACAGACCGAGTCATCTCCCTGCTGGCCTTTTGGTCCCTTTCTGTTTTTTAAGAGCACTAACTATGCCTTACTTTTCATTTGAGCATTTCAGTATTTACGTATTTCATCTTTTCCCTCTAGTGACTCATGGTCCAGGCTGGCCTAGCACTTTGTTTATAGCTGAGGTTGGCCTTTAACTATTGATAACTTACCTTTATGCCCAAGTCCTGTGATTGCAGGTGTGCTCCACTACACCAGCTCACTTAACTCGCCGCCGGTTGATACCAAATCAAATGTTGATGAAGCTGAAAATTGCTCTTACATAACCATATGGTTTCTGTGATTATCTGGGCAAACCTGAGTTCAAATCATCACTCCAACCTTTACTCTGACACTTCAGGACAGTTATTAGACTAAGACTTACTCCTCTACAAATGGATCTACTAGAATCCTGAGTTGCTTGGCAATTAATTTTACATATATATTTTAAATTATATTTAGAGGGGGGAGAGAGAATTTCCACATTAGAAAAGCAATTTCTACATTTTTTTAAAAATAAGGTTTATTTTTGTATATGTGAGTATGCTGTCGCTGTCTTCAGACACACCAGAAGAGGGCATCAGATCTCATTAACAGATGGTTGTGAACCATCATGTGGTTTCTGGGAATTGAACTCAGGACCTGTGGAAGAGCAGCAGTGCTTTTAACCTCTAAGTCATCTCCAGCCCGAATGTTTTGTTTTCATTCATAGATAAACGTTTGTGTGTGCTGTGTGTGGGAGCCTGGAGAGGCCAAAAGATGTTAGATCCCATGAAGCTGGAGATAGAGATGGCTGCGCTCCTCAGTGTGGGCTCTGAGAACCAAACTTTGATCCTTTGGAAGAATAGCTATCTTTCAAGCACAGATTACAATATTTTAGAATTAAATATTTTATAATAATAATGACTTTATTCTTAATCTAAAATTTGTGTGTTTTGAGAGAGACTTGTCACTTTGGTAACCCTAGCTGACTTCAAGCAGAGCTCTGCTTGTCTTTGCCTCCCAAGTGCTAGCCACGATGTCCAGTCCTGTTCTATTTGCGCTAATGCACTTTAGTTCGGGGAACTTTCCATTTGAGGAATACTGTGTTTCAGCTGCTGTGCTTCCACTGGCTTAGGTATGTGGGATGTTTTAGTTTTTGAGATGAGGCTGCCATTTGTACTTCAGGCTGGCCTAGAAGTCACTAGGAGTCTTTCCGTTACTACACACTAAAATCCCGTTTTAGCTTCTAAGTGCTGGAATTGCAGACATGTACTATTCCTAGCTTGAATATTTAATCACCAAATTCTGTTATTTTTGAGAGAATGGGGTTCGGTGATTCATGGTATATTTGGGGGAAGATATCAGTATGCAGAGATACTCCTATGAAAAATTTGGTAGGAATAGAAACAGTATCTTAGGGTTTTATTGCTATGGAGGTCACCATGACCAAGAATTGTACATCTTGATCCAAAGGAGCCAGGACACTTATCTCTCACAGACAACTAGGAGGAGCTCTGAATCCTGGCCAGATTTGAGCATATGAGACCTCAAAGCCCTGCCTCTACAGTGGCATGCTTCCTCCAACATGTCCTTAATGCCACTTCCCATGGGTCAAGCATGTTGAGACTGCCACAAGCAGGGTCACACTGTGCAATTGTGGCTTGCCTGGGACTTCCTGTGTAGTCCAGTCTGACTTTGAATCAAGTGCTAGGATCAAAGACTGGTGTCACCAGGCCTAACCCCTTGAAAGATGTTTAATGGCATTTTTTGTGTTTGGAGTATTTTTTAATTTTACTTTTTTGAGAATTTCACACATGAATACATTGTATTTATATTATTTACATTCCCCCTTTTTGTGTGTTTTGTTCTTGAAACAGGGTCTGACTATACAGCCTTGGCTATTGAAGAGCTTATATAGACCAGCCTGCTCTTGAGCTCACAGAATTCCTGGGGTTAAAGACATGGGTCATTGTGCCAGGCTTTTGAGATCCTCTTGCCTTAGTTGCTTTACTACTGAGAATATATGCTTGTGCCACACTGCCGAGCATTGTGTGTACGTGCATGCATACATCTGTGCGTGTGTTTGTTATGATTGAACTAAATACATATTTTCAACTATTAATTAATTCTGTTCATCCTAATTCTAGTTTTGATTATTCTAACTTTGGAATTAAGTTCTGATTTGTAAATAAACAAAATGCTAACTCTTTGATTACAGAACCATGTGTTGGGGCTGGGCGGATGGCTGGGTGGCTGAAAATATTTTTGGTTTGATTCCTAGTACCCACATAGTAGCTCACAAATGTCTGAGACTCACAGTTTTTCAGGGGATTTAATGCCCCCTTCTGACTCTGAGGCACCAGGCATGCATATAATGCACAGGTGTACTTGTAGCTAAAAAGTAAGAACCATGCGTTTTGGGTAGACATGTCACTTAGCAGAGGCATGAGTTGGGATCCCCTTGTGTAAATTGGGTAGGGATGGTAACCTGCCTGGGATCCCGGGACAAGCTGGATCGCCAGACTGAAATAGCAAGCTGCGGGTTTAGCAGGAGACACCATCACACCTGCTTCCGGGCCTCCGTGATGCACATTCATATGTGTATCTGAATATACCTCTGTGTCCATACATACAAACACATATATGCATACCACACCTAATAAATAAGGGAAACCATGGCCTTTCTTAAATACTGCAAGTATATTGGTGTTACAAATGTTTCCTTTTGTTTCTAGGAGGTCTGTGCTTACTTGGTGCTTATGCTGACAGTGACGATGATGAGAGTGATGCTTTGGAAAAAACAGCCCAATCCAAAGAGTCCAACGGAAACCAGTCCACTGACATTGATAGCACGCTGGCCAGCTTCCTAGCGGTTAGTGTGCTTTTGTGTGTGTGTGTGTGTTTTGAAATAGTACTTTTGTAGCTCTGGCTGGCCCGAAGGCATTAGTTACTCCAGTACTTGCCGACAGGTGCCGGGATTACATTACCCAGGCGGGCCTCGAACCTAGAGCTGTCTTCTGCTGCTGCCTCCCAGTGTCTGGTGTAAGCATTACCCGGTCATTTGTTGTCTTACTGCATAGGAGATAGACGCCATAACAGCACCTCAGCCCGCGGCGCCCGTGGTAGCTGCTGCTCCACCTCCAACTCCACCTCGACCAGAGCCAAAAGAAGCAGCAACACCTGCCCTTCCTTCCACTGCATCAAATGGAACAGACACTGCCCAGACAGCAGGGTGGCATTATGACACTCAGTGTTCCTTGGCAGGAGGTAAATAAGTGTGACACTTAAGTAACCCTCGCTGGTGTACTAAGAACTGGCCTTCCTGAACATGAAGCCAGATGTTTTATCTCTGAGACTCAGATCTGGCTTCTAGATGTGGTATCTGGAAGCTGGTGGATAGAGTCATGATCTTTTAACCAGAATCTGTGCCAGGTGAATGATAAACCTTTTTTTTTTTTTTTATAAATTTTGGAGGGGTTCAAAATACATTTTTTGAGTATCAGTGCTTTTAACTCTATGCACAAAGGTGATTAAATCTTTATTGGAGTTGTTTTTGGGGTTTTGTGGGATTTTTTTTGGTTTTGCTTTGGTGTGGAAGGATTTTTCACAGGAGATACTTAGTAATATCTGAGGATATTTTGGGGTGTTGCAGTGCAGAGGACTCTTTCTTCATTGGTAAAGGCTGGGGTATCGCTAAACACTGCGACACAAATTTGATGATCCTGTGTGTTAGGTTGTCATGGTTTTATATCTGTCTTGGGGTAGAAGTTAGGGCTGACTGTATGAGTCAAAGTTTGTGCTTAAATATGTTTTGTTTTCTTACAGTTGAAATTGAGATGGGAGATTGGCAAGAGGTCTGGGATGAGAACACAGGTTGTTATTATTATTGGAACACACAAACAAATGAAGTAACTTGGGAGTTACCCCAATACCTTGCCACACAGGTTCAGGGATTACAACATTACCAGCCCAGGTAATTATAGACATGAGGAAGAAATTATGTAGGAAAAAAATGAAGGGAAAATAGGTTTTGTGGGTATTTACTTTTGTTTATCTTGACACCCCACCCCCAGTTCCGTAACAGGTACTGAGGCTGCTCTTGTGGTAAATACAGACGTATATACAAAGGAAAAAACGATTCCGGTTTCTAGTAACAAAAGCGGACCAGTCATCGCCAAACGAGAAGTTAAAAAGGTTAGTGGTCTAACTTACTGCATTTGCATTTCCAGTCTGAGAGGCTGGATTGATAGTAATTCCTAGCACAGGTGGTGTTAGTTTCACCTAATCTGTTGCTGTGTCTTAGCATTTCGACAAGTTACCAACCATTTCAGTTTTAGAGTGCACTGCCATCTACAAGCACATGAGGACAGCTGTTGTGTACGTTATGTTGATAAATAAATTGTGTGCTGTTTGAGCTTTTTGAGAAGCTGGCTCTGGAGTTGTATTCCCACCGAATTTCAGATCAATGTGTTATGTCAAGTGTCATTTAAAATCCTATGTGTTTGGGGGCAGGCTGGTCCCTAATTATAACACCGAGAAAACAGCAAGCAGCTAAGGTTATTAAGGACATATATCCTTAAGAACTGGGGGTAGTAACCCAGGTCAGGCAGAGGTTTACTCCTTCATAAAAATATGCAGTGGGAACAGGAGATTGGAAATTCAGCCATTGGAAGGAAGTCAGTCAACCAAAGAGAAAAGACTCAGTTGGGAACTTCAGTTGATTACCTCAGTAGCCCCATTAGTTTCTGCATGATCAGCAGTCTTTAACCTGTGAGCTTAACCTTCCAACTTCAAATAGTAAATATTCTGTATATCAGATTTATATTATGATTTGTAACAGTAACAAAATTATAGGTACAGAGTAGCAACACAATAACATTGTGGTTGAGATCACTCCAAAGTGAGGAACTGTACTAAAGGATTACAGCATTAGGAAGCTTGAGAACCATTGCTGGATGCTTGTAAGCTCCTGATCTGATGGTGCTACTTGCTCTTAGGCAGGCACTCCAGCTGTCTTTGTTGTATGCTGTAAATGTCTGTTTGATGGTGTTTTGTTATCTATCTGATGCTTCTGTTCTTTATTTGCTATTTTTCATGACTTAATTTTGTTTTTACTTTTATGTGCATTGGTGTTTTCCCCGAATGTCTGTCTCTGTTAAATCCCCTGGAAATGGAGTGACAGACAGTTGTGAGCTGCCAATGTTCTTAACCACTGAGCTGTCTTTCCAGCCCCTGTTTGCTATTCTTTTACTTGTTAAAAACTTAACAAACTTAAGGATGAGAAGCTGAAAGTGTGGCTGCTGCAGACCATTCCACAGAATGTGTGGAACATCAGCTAAGATGACTGTATCAGACTCCCATCCTTGCTTGCGTTAGAAGTAATTATCTCACTTTGGGTTTCTTCTTTAAGAATCACCCCCAAACCCTCAGGTCAAAATCTGTCTAAAATAAAAAGATAACAACCTTAAGTCAGGTGCAGTGGCATACACCGGCTATCCCAGCGTGCAGGTGGTAGGGGCAGGAAGGGAAGCTCTCAAGAATAGACAAGCCTGAGTTATATAGCAAGACATCTGTGTGTGGTGGTGGGGTGTCCTTTCTCTAACAACTAGGATTGGAAAAAGAACTTAGCAAGCGGTTAAGATCCCTCCTCATTCAGCAGCACCCCCATCAGGAGGCTCATAACCACAGGACCAGACTCCTGGCCTCTGTGGCACCTGGGTTCACACACACTTACAGATAAAGTTGAAGAAAGACTGAGGGCTGGAGAGATGGCTCAGCCATTAAGAGTTAAGAGCACTGGCTGCTCTTCCAGAGGTCCTGAGCTCAATTCCCAGCAACCACATGGTGGCTCACAACCACCTGTAATGGGATCTGATGCCCTCTTCTGGTGTGTCTGAGGACAGCTACAGTGTGCTCATTAATAAAATGGATCTTTTAATATCTCTAATAGAAGAGGAAGATGAAGCTTTATCTAGTTGTGTGTTGATAAAGGCTTATATTGCAACTGCCTTTGCTTCCTCCTAGCTTCCCTTTTGATATCCAGAGGACCACTACCTTCCTAAAGTAATGTTTCTTCTGGGTACATCCGGTAATTAAGTTATTAACACATATAATTGAGTAATCCAGGGTTGTTTTGAGAGTTGTGACTCGATGCTTTGATTGCTCATAGGAAGTGAATGAAGGGATCCAAGCTCTTTCCAACAGCGAGGAGGAGAGGAAAGGAGTGGCAGCTGCTTTGCTTGCTCCCTTACTTCCTGAAGGGGTAAAAGAGGAAGAAGAAAGATGGAGAAGAAAAGTTATTTGTAAAGAAGTAGATCCAGCATCAGAGGCTAAGGAAACAAACACAGCAGCAGAGGAAACGGGGCCAAGTATAAAGCTGCCAGAAGTTACGATGGACACCACAGAAGACCCTTCTCAGGAGGATCTCTGCAGTGTCGTTCAATCTGGAGAAAGTGAGGATGAGGACGAGGAGGAAGAGCAAGAGCAAGACACCCTCGAGCTGGAGCTGGCTTTGGAAAGGAAAAAAGTAAGGTTTTTCAGATCTTATTACCTTTACCAGGTCAGAATGACTGACCTTAGGGAAGAGGGATTTGCTTAGGTGTGGCTGTGAGCGGGACTGTACCTGGGCCTGCTGCCCTGAGTGAGGGGTGTGCCCATCGGAGTCAGGAACTGAGGAGGAAAGATGCTGTTCAGCTGGCTGCTTTGCTCCCTAGCTCACGGCAGGGTGCTGCCCACATTCAAAGTGGGCCTTCACTTAGTTAAACTTCTCTTATAAGCCCCTGACTAACTAACATAGCCAGAGATGAGTCTTCTATGTTACTCCAAAGCCAGTCAAGTAGACAGTGGTGATTAACCACTGTAGATCACAAAGACACAGTCCCCTTTAGTACTGTTACACTTACTGGGACTTTGCTTTTGTTCATCTATACTATTCCTTTTTGAGGGTGGGTTGGTTGGTTGGTTGGTTGGTTGGTTGAGGATGAGAAAGGATGGATGGATGGATGGATGGATGGATGGATGGATGGATGGTTTTTTAAGACAGGCTTTCTCTGTATAACAGCCTTGGCTGTCCTGGAACTTGCCTTGTAGCCCAGGCTGAAATCTGCCTGATTCTGCCTCCTGAATAATGGTATTAAAAGTGTATACCACCATGCCCAAATTATTTTTATTTTTTATATGCATGAATGTTTTGTGTAATCTATGCATGCCTACTGCCTGCAAAAATAAGGGTATCAGATCCCAAGAACTGCAGTTACAAATGATTGTGAACCTACCATGGTGGATGCTGGAAACTAAACCTACAATTTTTTCCCTACGATTTTATTTACTATATGTAAGTACACTGTAGCTGTCTTCAGACACACTAGAAGAGGGCATCACATTAGATGTCATTACAGATGGTTATGAGCCACCATGTGGTTGCTAGGATTTGAACTCAGGACCTCTGGAAGAGCAGTCTTAAAAACTGAACCATCTTTCCAGTCCCCCAAATCCACATTCTTTACAAGAGCAACAAGTGTTCATAACTACGGAACCTTCTCTCTAATGATCTGCCTCGGCTGCCTGAATACCGGAATTACAAAGCATATTCTACCAAGCCCAGTTTTTTATTTCTTTATAAAAACTTTTCTGTCATTTCTCCTGCTTTTGGGGTATTCATCTGCTGCTGTCTTAAAAAGTCCAGTATAAAGCAGGATCTTCACACAGGTCTGTAACAATTACCTGTAGCTTTCACTGTTTGAGGATTTGAATCTATAGGGAATGGGTAATAATTTTTTTCTATTATATGTGTATGTCAGGTGTGTGTAAACTAGAAACTGCTCTTCCCATCAAAATTTGCTACTGTAATTATGAACATTTATTGAGCACAGCATAATGTTGAATTGTGAAGGAAATTGGATAAATTGCTGCTGTTTCTCAGGAATTCTAACTTCATTGTTACAGTGCTTACTGCAGATGAATGTGGATGTCTTGCTAACCTTGTTGTATTCCTTGTAGGCAGAGTTACGAGCCTTGGAAGAAGGAGATGGTAGTGTGTCAGGGTCTAGTCCACGTTCTGACATCAGCCAGCCAGCATCTCAGGACGGAATGCGTAGGATCATGTCTAAAAGAGGAAAATGGAAGATGTTTGTTCGAGCTACTAGTCCAGAATCCACCAGCCGAAGTTCTAGTAAAACTGGACGAGAGACTCCAGAAAATGGAGAAACTGGTAATTTGTGCTTTCTATAAAAGTAACTTTCTCCCCTCCCCTCCCTCTTATGCTAGGAATTGAAGCAGGCAAGGAATCCCCATCACCTCAACAGCAGGAAACAAGATTGTCCTGGGTGTTTGTTTCCTTCTTATCTTTTTAAAAACTGTGTGTGTGTGTGATGTGTGTGGATCAGAGGACAACTTGGATGAGTCAGTTTTCATCTACTGTCCCGTGGGTCTAAGGATGAGTCTCTGGTCAGCAAGCTTGGACAGTGAGCTCCTTTACCCACTGAACCATCTCACTACCGTCTGCAAAATTGCTCTGACTTTATGTGTGCTCCTGTGCTTACAGCTTCCAGATGAACATGAAAGGTCTATCTGGCAGGCTCAGTCTACCTCTTCGTTCTGCTCTCTGGAACAATGACCCTCATGGCTTTTAATCCTAGTACTCAGGAGGCAGAAGCAGGCAGATCTCTTGAGTTCAGGGCCAGCCTGGTCTGCATAGCAAATTCCAGGACAGCCAAGGCTACACATAGAAATCCTGTCTAAAACAGACAAAAAGTTAACCTCTTTATGAGTATGTAGACAACTTGATTGTGTCAGGACCCAAGTTGTCTTCAATGTGAGTGTGGTAGAAGAGGCCCTATGTCAACTTCCCAGTTATCAGAGAGCTCTGAATAAATCTATATTTTAGTTTACATTTGACCCTGATTTTGTAGAGGAAAAATTAGTAAGATTTGAACATGAAACCTCTCTTTAATATACTTAGTAGAAGATACTTATTGCCAGTTCTGGTTAAAGCCAAACAATACAAGTAATATACAAATTCGTACATTCTTATTTATTAAGCCAGTCTTCCCTCCTCCTGCCCCAACAGTGTAATTAGTGCACGGTGGCACACCTGTAATTCCAGTGCTCCTGAACTAGAAAGATCACAAATTCCAGACTATCCTAAAGAATAGAGCAAAGCCCTGTCTCAAAAAGTAAATAAGTAGGTTGGGCGGAAGAGATAGCTGGGTGGTTAAGAGCACTTGCTGCTCTTGCAGGAGACCCAGCCTCGAAACACTTGCCAGAGATCTAGACCCTTCTAGCCTCTAGCCACTAGTATGAATTCAGTACATATACATGAAGGCAAATCACTCACATAAAATAATAAAGTAAATAAAAATAGAAAAACTTTTTAAAGTAAATAAATAGGGCACCATGAGATGGCAGCCAGTCAGAGCACTTGCCACCAAGTAGAACAATCTGCATTTGGGTCCCAGGACTCACCCGAGTAGTGGATGGAAGGAAGGGAGTCCTGAAAGTTGTCCTCTGACCTCCACATATGGACCATGGCATGCACACATCTGTACTACTGTACCCCACACCTGCACAGTAAATGAGTGGGGTGGGTGGGTGGGTGGTTTGGTTTTCAATATAGAATTTCTCTGTCTTTCAAATCCCTGAAACTTGCTCTGTAGACCAGGCTGGCCTCGAATTCAGATCTACCCGCCACTGCCTCTCGGGTGCTGGGATTAAAGGTGTGTGCCACCCGCCCCCTCCCCAGCCAGCTTGTGTAGTTTTATTATGGAATTTTATGCAGCGGTACAAAAATGAAAAAAAACTGTAATTATTTATTCTGTCATTAGTTTTTGATACGGTAGTGTTGAACAACGGCAACAAAAAAAGATTTAGAGAAATATACAGGTGCTGATCTTTTTATGTAAGTCAGAAAATAGGCAAACGTTTGTGTTTAACAATCTGTCCCTGATGAAACTAAAGGACAGTATGAAAATAGAGGTCATCTGTGGTGAGTAAGAAGGCTGATGACAGGTACAGAAATGGAGAAGCCGGATTCCAGAATTCTGGCTCCTGTATTTCTGATGCTCACACAGTCTTTGTCAAGGTGGTCAGCAGTGTGCTACACTCTAGTAAACACGTATTCCTGTTACTACAGATAGATTCTTACTCAGATTGGCCGTATATATATTGCATATCAATTTTTCTTGAAAAACACATTTTAAAGATTTATTTATTTAATATGTATGAGTGCACTGTCTTCAGACACATCAGAAGAGGGCATCAGATCTCATTACAGATGGTTGTGAGCCACCATGTGGTTGCTGGGAATTGAACTCAGGACCTCTGGAAGAGCAGCCAGTGCTCTTAACCTCTGAGCCATCTCTTCAGCCCAATAGTTTTTAATTAAAATTTAAAAAGCCAGAGAGTGAGTATTGCTGTCCACATGTATAATTCTGACCCTACAGGAAGATCATTTTCAGTTTCAGGCTAGCCTGGTGTTTGTTTTCTTGGACTTTATAAACTGCCTTGCTGTATATGTCCTGGCCATTCTAGGATTCTCTGTGTAGTTTTTGGTGATGTGGAACTGATTTTTTCTGCATTTACCTCATAGGTGTTGGGGTCTTGGGTGTGTTCCCATGTTGTGATGCCCTGTGAAGAGATTCTAGATCTTAGCCACTTCAAAGGCTGAATGAGTTGGATAGGTTGGGGGTGGGGTTTTTTGTTTTTGTTGGTTGTTTGGGTTTTTTTTTTTTTTTTTTTTTTTTTGCTTGTTTTGTTTTTTAGATGAGGTCTCTGTAGCTGTGGCTGACCTGGTACCAGCCTACTTAGTCCAGGCTGGCCTTGAACTCAAAAAGATTCACCTGTTTGCCCAAATGCTGAAGTGTGCCACCTTGACTAGCACTGTCGCTGAGGTTTTTGAGGCAGGAAATTGCTGTGTACTCCAGCTTGGCCTGAAACTGAGGATCCTCATTTTTTTTCCCTAAGTGCTAGACTAGCAGACAAGACACCCCCAACCCCTCCCCATGCCTGGCAGCTGTCATTGGTGCTTCTCCGGTTCTAAAAGTTATCTTCTGTTTCACCAGTTTAGTGAGGAATCTAATTTATTCCAAGTTTGATATTTAGCTTTTGTAAGAAATTGAAGTGATATTTTGAAAGAAGAGGTAGTAAAAAAAAGAAAAGAGAAACTATAAGGTAAATGTAGTTGTAGAACAATGGTTGCCTGATCACCTTTTCAGAAGGAATACCTTTGGGAGGAGGAATGCTGGTGGACAAGTTACTAAAGCTTTTGACAAAGCGGGCAAGAAAGAGTACTAATACTGTTTTTCAGGTGTCTCTTGCAAAGAGAATAAAATGTTTTGGACCTCTCAGTGTTTTGGCTTTTAATTTCATGGGGATTTTATTTTTTGTTTTGCAGCAATTGGTGCTGAAGATTCTGAAAAAATAGATGAAAATTCAGACAAAGAAACAGAAGTAGAAGAGTCTTCTGAGAAGATAAAAGTCCAGATAGCACCCAAAGTGGAGGAAGAACAGGACCTGAAAGTACGGAGTGTGGGACTGAACTCGGGTGGATGTGGGTCATCCTCAGTATATGACCTGAAACTAGGATTTTCCTGCCTCATTCTTCCAAGTGCTGGGATTATAGGTTCAGTCATTAAACTATTACTAAATGCTATTAGCAGATCATAAGCTTTGCTATGTTCAAACCTAAGATCTTTACTTTGTTAGATTAAAAGATTTCATTTAAGACTGGAATAAGAACTTTGATGCTGAGAAATTATGTGTAAATTGCATTTACTTTCTTTGAGATTAGACTTTTGCTAGAAAGAATGAATCTACTAATGTAGGATTCTCAGATTTATAAGTGCTAAAGAAAGGAAAAGAAAGATTTAGTTCCTATGTGAAATACTTGTCTTTAAAAGAAGACAGACAAGTTTGTAACCTTATGATGAAATTCTCTGGTATCACAATAATTTACAGCCAAGACCCCATCAGATAGAGTCAAATCTGAACTGTTTGAGTCTTCTGTAAAGCCAGCAGCATTTATATATTTGAATGCACATCTTTCGTACACATTCAGTCACTCTAGGCTGCTTATAATACCTAGTATTATGTTATGAAGTGTGGGTATCATATGCATATGTGTCATGTATAGATTGCGTATCATTATGTAGCTCAGGCGGACTTAAAACTCACTCCTCCAGAGCTCAGACCTCTTGAGGATTGTTGGTTTTTACTACCACATGAGGAATATGACCAAATGTGTACATGCATCTTTGAGTATAGACAGTTTCCTAATATTTGTAGTCTGGTTGGTTCAGTGTGGCTCTTTAAATGTTATTGTGAAGAACTGTAGCACAGTGTTTTTAAAGATGCTTATCTGATCACTAGTGTATCACACAGCCATGTAGAAGGCACTAGGGGTGAATTTGAGACTTCTGCATGTGACAAGTGTAAGTAAATGACAGTGGAACATCGTCCATGTTTAATCTCTATATAGATATATAGAGGGAGATAGATATTACTGCAAACCCTGCTAATGAATTGTTGCCTTGTTGATCTTTCTTTGGCAAGAGGGTATTAGAATATTTTGATCTGAACAAATTTCAGCTACACAATTTTTTTTTTTAAGATTTATTTTATTTATGTGAGCACGCTGTAGCTGTCCTCAGACAAACCAGAAGAGAGCACAGATCTCAATACAGATGGTTGTGAGCCACCATGTGGTTCTGGGAGTTGAACTTGGGACCTCTGGAAGAACAGCCAGTGCTCTAACCACTGAGCCATCTCTCCAGCCCCAGATCCCCAGTTTTATGGGTGAAAGTTTCTACTCCTTGTTCCCGCCCTCTCATCAGCACTGCTTCCGTGTAAGATTATGTATTTATGTACGATTAGTATCTTTGTCCAGCTGCTGAAATCCATGTTGTTTAAATGCATTCTCAGTGTGAATAGATAAACACTTTATTCATTATTTATGTAAAGTTTATAAATTAGAAGCCTAAACATAACTAGTTATAGTCAACTATGTAAACAAGAAATCCTACTATCTGTAATAATAAATTAAAGACTGTACACAGCATAGGAAGGAATACTGACGTTCTGGGCTTACCTTTTCTGTTCTCTTACAGTTTCAGATTGGAGAACTGGCAAATACCCTGACAAGTAAATTTGAATTCCTGGGGATTAACAGACAGTCCATCTCCAACTTTCACACGCTGCTCCTGCAGACTGAGGTAATGCAGTCATTGGGTGTACGTGACATTTTGTTGTCTTCCTTTTGATTTACTAGTAGCCATGGCTGGCCTGGAGCTTACTATACAGAGCATCGGAAATCCTCCTGGCTCTGTCTCCAGAGTGCTGAGATTCAAATTTTATTTACAGTTCATAAAAGTTTTGTTGTGTTCATGTGTCTGTGTGCCATATATGTCCAGATGCCTGAAGTGACCAGAAGACAAGGCCAAGTCCCCTGACCTGGAGTAAAGGGCATTTGTGAGCCTCCTGGCATGGATACTGGGAAGCAAACTTAGGGTTACCAACTCTTTTGGCAGCTCTTATTTTGTTTTAATGTATGTGTGGTCTTCCTGTATTGCAGTAAATATTAAATAGCTATTCTGTTGCTATCACTCCCCCTGGGGGAGCCGCTCCAGTGTAGAGCTGAGCACACGGACTCTGTCACACAGTCCTCAAGCCGCTCCTCACTCGGTTTCCTTCTATTCACTCTGCCCGCCCTGTTGCTTCTGTCCTGGGGACATATGACTGCCCTGTTGTGTTCCATTTTTCCACCGCCCGGCACAAACATGACTCCAAAGCCTGGTAGCTTATCAAGTAGGTTTATATGTTAAATTTTCAACCCACAAACCTTCTACACAATAAGCTTACAACCAATGGACAAAGATACAAACTGCCCTTCTATATGAGATAAAAGACCCATGGAAACCCTTAGAAATAATAACAACCTCATAAGCTAGAGATGCACCACAAGAAACATACACATTTGTCTCCACCTCTGTTCCTCCCAGAATCTCCTCCTCTCCTCTACTTCCGCCGTCCTCGACCTTTCCTCCTCTCCTGTCCAATCATGTATGGCCTTAACAAATCTGTTTTCCTGTACATGTTTGTGTATTTGTACATGCATGTACGTGAAGGCTCAGGCTGCATTGTTCAACATCACACTTCACCTTACTCTCTGAGGCCCTGCCAGCTATCTGTCAGTTGCATCCAGAGCTTGCAAGTTTTTATGTGAGGGTCTGGGGATGTTAACTCCTGTCCTGATACTTGTAGCAAGCACTTTAATAACGAAGCTATGTTCATGCCCATAAATGGTATTTGAGTGGCATTCGGTGTTGAGTACGTTGTCTGAGGCTAACCTGATGTACAGAGGGAACAAACGCCAGCACTGAAGCTGCATGACTCTCACCGATTCCCAGAACCCATGTGGGGGAACCAGCTCTGTGGGTTTGTCCTGGGACCTCCACTCAGAACACATCACACACTCACACGAAACACATGCACGCCTAAACAGTAGTAGTGACATATTGTGTGGGGGAGTGGTTGATAGAGTCTGTGTGGTCCTGGCAGCCCTAGAGGTTGTTGTATAGATGAGGCTGGCCTCAAACTCAGAGATCCTCCTGCTTCTGGTAGGATTAAAGGCACGTACCACTCCTGGCTTTAAATAGATTTTTTTTTAATGTGTTTTGCAATTTTAACTTTGGTTTCAGTCCCAAATACTAACACTTTATTAATCAACGCACATACCACCTTAATAGACATATTTTAATTAACATGAGATTTCTTTGCCTCTCTGACCTGTTCTTCCATCAGAGCACAGTCCCTTTTACCTGTTTCCTGGCGTGAGTCCTAATTAATTCTCTGTTGCTTCTAGACTCGAATTGCTGACTGGCGGGAAGGGGCTCTCAATGGAAATTACCTAAAACGAAAACTTCAGGATGCTGCAGAACAGCTAAAACAATATGAAATAAACGCCACTCCTAAAGGCTGGTCCTGCCACTGGGACAGGTACGCACTCTTCTCCCCTTTTCACCTTTCACCTTTGACATCTCAGACATGATTGTGATCACCACCACCTGACGCCATGACAGCCTGTCTGGAGCCTGAGAGCAGCTGCAGTTAGTGGTGCTGGGCAGGCAGAGCACCTCACGCAGACTTTGGCCAGCCACACATTTGGAAAAACAAAAAGCAGTGTTTGAAAGTGTTCCATGTAACAGATTTTTTCCCAAGATTGGACAAAGCCGGTTTTTACTCTCCAGAGTGTTGCACGGAGTAGGGCGGGCTTGGGGGTTAAGCGCATGCGAGAGCTCTGTGCGCTTTACAGGACCTCTGGAAGCAACTACTCCTGATTAACCTCGGTGAAGTTAAGGAAAACTTCGTGACTGAAGAAGTGAATGAAGAACAAGATTACTATCCTCTGCCAGCAGGTCAGATAAAAACATTTCTTTTTATATTTGGCTTTTCTTGATTTTTTTTTCGTTATTTGAAATCTTTGCTCTTTTATTTTTCAGCTCCCAGATCCTCTCCCTCTCTTTAGCTTTCACTGTGTTTGATATCAAGAATTTGAAATGAATTCCACGGTCCAAGAGGGGAAGAGTCACCTTTCACTTCGATGTTCTCTTCTTTGGAAGGGAAATTAGTGTTCTAGACAACCGAGTCCCTTCATTAATGACACTTGAAACTGGGTTTTACATTGGCAAACAAACAAACAAATGATTTCTAAGTCATCCGTTGGAGAGGGCTGAGGGCTGTATTCACAGAGTTGCTGGCAGTGCAAACAGCTTTGAATTATCCTGGGTTCTTCATCCACAATTGTCAAAGCTCTTTGTTGCCTTTGTGAATAGCAGTCCGTAAGAAGAGGTTCGTCCCTGTGAGAGCAGATGCTTGCTGTCCTGGGACAGGACCAAATGGAAGTGTCTCTGTAGGAGAACAGATATTAAAACACGTGTTTTCTTTCTTGTGATTTAGGGATCATAGACGATATTTCTATGTAAACGAGCAGTCGGGAGAGTCTCAGTGGGAATTCCCAGATGGTGAGGACGAGGAGGGCCAAGCACAGGAAGTTAGCGATGAGAATCTTCCGAAACTCACTGAGAAGGACAAAACCTGCGCTGATTCAAACTCTGCAGAATCTTCTGAGAATCCCACAGGTAAGACAGTTTACTCTGTTTTCCTTGAACAGCAGCTTAGAGAAAAGGACATGAGTCTTTATGTGTAGCATAGGAATAGCACATGTTGATTGAAGGCTGACCTCAACTGTGAGAGCGTATGCATTAGCTAGAGGGAGTTTAGTCACTGACTGTTCAGAAAGCCAGTGTGTATCAGAGTCTGCCATCAAAATAGGAAATAAAATACTATCTTTTCATCTTAAATATGTCATATGCTGAATATTAATTAGAACATGTTCTGCATACTCTCTTAATAAGTATAAATTTTATGTATCAAATAAAAATAATTCACAGGGTCTGGAGAGATGGCTCACTGGTTGAGCACTGACTGCTCTTCAGAGGTCCTGAGTTCAATTCCTAACAGCCACATGGTGGCTCACAACCATCTGTGATGGGATCTGATGCCCTCTTTATGTTGTGTGCTCATAAAATTTTTTTAATGGCCATACTTACATCATGTAACAGAGAAAGACGGGAGGGCTGTGCAGAGGACTAGGTGATTGGATTTTCCAGACCTGTGAGTCATTTTATACAACTAACAATGTTTTGGCCTCATTTGCTTTTTTTTTTTTTTTTTTTTGCTGGTATAAATCAAAATGATAGGAAGGCTAGAAAAGTAGAATCTATTGTAGCAGTCAGTGAAGTTGTCAGTGGTATTTTTAGATAATATGATCAGAAATGGGTTAAACTTCCCATTTAAAGATAGTGTTAGAGGAGTTGTAGTGGTTTTGTGATTTCTTCTTTCCTCCTGTGTGTGCAGACACCAGCCAGCTTTATATCATATTCCTCTGAAGCCAGACACATTTTCTGAAAGGATCTCTCACTGAGATCTGGAATTCACTAAGTTTACTGATCTGAATTTGATCACCTGTGCTTCAATACTGCTGAGATTCCAAGCAGGCACCACACGTGCCTCTCTCCTCTTTTAAGACAAGGTCTCACTATGTCAATGGTCTGGTACTTGCTGTGTAGACCAAGCTGTCCTTAAACTCAGAGATTCATCTGCTCTGCCTCCCAGAGTGGGCAGACACATCTAGATTTTTTGTTTGTTTATAAAACATGGTTGGTACGGATTGAACTCAGATTGTCATGCTTGCACTGTGTACGATGTGTGTGCCAGAAGAGCCAGTCAGAGTTCCTCAAAAGCTACCTATGGTTGTGAGGTGTGGAGGGGCACCATGCACTACTTATCTGGTAAAATAACGGGATAGCGTCTCTCCCAGGTGCCTCCCTGTTGATCATAAATGAATGGGCTCCTCAGTCTGTCCTGATCTGACAATTTATAACAGAAAATTTTTGCTAAGTCTTTTCTTTTTTTCTCTCCTTTGCTTTTCTTCTTACCTCCCTCTCTTTTTTCTTGTCTTAGTGGTACTGGGTAGTAGAGCCAGGATTTGCACATATTCTTACCACTACTTAGATTGTTTTTGACAAGATACCGCTCTGGAACCCAGATTTTGGCCTTAAACATGAGATCTTGCTATCTTGACCTCCCATTATGTCTGGTGCTGCTAGGGAACTTGTGGCAAAAAAAAACAAAACAAAACAAAAAAACAGCCTCAAAACAAAAAGACTGTTAGCTGTTTGTTAAAGTGATGTGAAGGTGAGAAGATCATCAGGGGTGTGTGTGTGTGTGTGTGTGTGTGTGTGTGTGCGCGCGCGTGTGCGCGCTCGCGCGCTTCTGTCCCAATGGTATTTTGTGCCTGCTTAGCCACTACTCAGCCTTCCACACCCAACAGCAACATTCACCTTGGAGACACTTTAGGGGCTGTCCATGACCTTGGCCACAGTGCAGACATAACCATTGCAGTATCTGGAAGATGCTGTAAGCCTTGCAAAGAAAGCACATATAACTAGGTTTTATTGTAATCCCTCATTAATATAACCTCCTGGAACACAAATGTAATTATGGCTTTGTCTTTTAAAATGCTGTACCCCAGGCTGGAGAGATGGCTCAGTGGTTAAGAGCACTGACTGCTCTTCCAGAGGTCCTGAGTTCAATTCCCAGCAACCACATGGTGGCCACAACCATCTGTAATGGGATCTGATGCCTTCTTCTGGTGTCTGAAGACAGTGGCGGTGTACTCACAGACATTAAATAAATAAATCTTTTTTTTTTTAAAGTGCTGTACCCCTTCCCTGATCTTTGACACAGGACACTTTCCAGAGGTGCAAACTACTCATCTGTCCACTGATAAAGGACTCAAAACTTGTAATTGACTTAATCCGCATGTTTGTCACATACAGATCATCTTATCAGTATTTAAGAGACTGAGGCAGGAGGATTTCACATTTGAGAATGGCCTGGTGGAACTCTCCCCAGCCCCACCCCTCACCCTATAGATCCCCACACAGAACCACCAGTGCTGTGCTCCACACTCTTGTCAAAGGTTTGCAGTCGTGTCCCAAATGATCTCGTTAAGATCATCAAGTAGCCTAGATGACATCAGGTCAACTAACACTAACATCCACGGATTATAGTGACAATTTTAGAGTTTAACAAAAGGAAGTTTTACTCTGTACCTCATTTCAGAAGTTGACTTTTCACAGCAGTGAGTGACAGTATTTCTAATACAGGTCAGGGCTGATTTGTTTATTTAGTAGATAATGAACTGAGGCCTGATTTTGGTGATTCCATTCCTTATCACTCCAGTGTCTTGTGGTTTTTGTTTGTTTGTTTGTTTTTGTTCTGTTTGTTTGTTTTTTTTTTTGAGACAGACCCAGCCTCTTCTCAAACTCACTACATAGACAAGAAAAGTATGACCTCAAACCCATAATCCCTCTGCCTCTTCCTCTGAGGTGCTGAGATTACAGGTGTACACCACCCACTGGGATTCTCAACTGTGATATTCTGTTCTGCTTTATACATCCTCTAGTTGAACACTGTATAATCAGCAGTGTATGTTTGTTCAGTGCTTTACTGTCAAGCATTAAGCTGTTTATCCTACTGATGACAAAACGTAGTGGGTGCTGTATAGTAAAAGGTAAACCTTAAGCCATTCTTATAACAAAAGTGGAAACTATAAAGATTGACAGAATCGACTTTAACATTCCGGATGAACTTAATCTAAATAAAAGTCAATCTTAAATATCAAGGCCAAAAGGATTTAAAACCAATATTGTTCCTTTCTAAGGTTATAAAGATAACAATATGTTGATATGTACATGGTTTTTGTTGGCAAAGCAATGATTAAACCCCTTTGGGGGTTGGGGTGAGTTGGAGACAGTGTCTTACTATGTGGCTCTGGCTGTTCGGAAACTCAGTATGTAGGCATGAGCCACTGCACCCAGCCCTAAAACCATCTGTATAAAAAAGAAAAATGAGGGAGCCATCAAAACGGCTCAGTGGGTAAACATGCTTGCTGCCAAAAGTGATTGTCTAACCAGCATGCAGGGGACACACACACACACAAAACTTAATATTTTTAAAAAGAAAACTTGAAGTCTAGAGGTGTTAGCACAGTAATAGTATATGCTTAGCATTTGTGAGGCCCCAGAAGAAGTCAGATACCTTTTAAGGTTTACTTCACTTTTAGTCCTCGTTCAGTGTTTCAGTGTATGGTAAAACATCATGTCTGAAGGTAAGGTGGTATTTTTTCATTGTGAGGAAAGTGTGACTACCTATAAGTTAAGATGCCATAGGGGAGCTAGGCAGTGATGGCAGACACCTTCAGTCTAATTCAGAGTAATTTCCAGAACAGCTAGCTATCCACAGAGAAACCCTGACTCCTGGGGGAAAAAAAAAAAAAGATACTTAGGAGAAAAGATTTTGAATTCAGAATTTGTATTCTCACAATATTTTATCTTTAAGCTTAGTTTAGTTCTAATTTTAACGCATAACAAAATCTGTTGATAACTATGTTAACCGTCCTGTTGTATTTCAGAGTTAAATGCTTGTATAAATATGAAAAACAACTGGGTTAGATTTATAAACAAGTACAAGCTTAATTGTAATAGACATCTGTGGGGCTTAAACTAAGTTTTCTGCTTAGGAGTTTCTTTTATTTATATGTCTGTGTACCTGTGGGGGCCAGAAGGTCTTGGATCACTTGAAATCATAGAGTTGCAAGCATCTGAGAGCCACCTGATGTGGGTGCTGGCATCTAAATATACCCTGGTCCTCTGGATAGAACAGCAAACCATCTTAACCACTGTGCCAGCCATTCCTCCAGACCCATTGTTTTGGCTTTTTGAGATAGGATTTCATTGCACTTTAGGCTAGCTCAGACTCAGCTTGCCAGATGTTACTGGCTTGTGCTGCCCTACCAGCTAACACAGCTGTTGTAATTGCTTTCACACAATGTATCCTTGGCCGGTTGTTACCATGCTTGACATAAACATCTTTTCCATGGGCCCATGCATTCTCACTCTGCAGGCCACAGAGCCTGATCCATGCACTCCAGCTGCTCCTTAGCCATGTCCCCTGTTAATTTCTCAGCTACATTACGTCCACACAGTAAATTCACTGCCTCTGGACAAAATTGACCTAGACCACCTGGATCTAAATCGTCCTCCATCATCTCCATCTTAACTATCCCACCTCTCCTCCTCCCCCTTCCTAGAGTTTCCCGCCTACCCTTCCTTCTCATCCAGTGACAGGTGGCTACACAGAGAGACCCTGTCTCAATAAAAAGAGCTATCAGCGTTATCTGAGATACAGCTTTTATGTTTGAGTAAACTTAGGAGCTTGGGATTTGAGCATTCTTATATTTGTTACTAAATCTCATAAGCATCCGTGGTGTGTAGTGTAGCGGTGTCATGGTATGGGTGTGTTTGATTTGTCTTTGTTGTTTTGGACACAGGATCTAATGGTTCTCAGGCTGGCCTGAAGCTTGCTTGTGTAGCTAAGAATGACTCTGAAGTCACAATCCTCCTGTTCCACCTCCTAAGTACTGGACTGGTCACAGTCATGCTAGATAAGCACTGAGCAGCATCCACAGCCCTCTCATCAAATGTAGTTTAATTGAATAGCACTTAAACAAGGTTTAAGATGATTGGCTGCTTTTGCTGGCCTGCTCTGGTCTCTTGCATTTATTTGATTAGCAGCATATCACTGTTGTAGAGGCTGAAGGCAAAGCTGCCTGTGTCGTCAAGGCTGATACAGTTCATCCACCATGTAGTACAGCCAACTTGTAGAAAAAATTAATTCTTAATAATCTTTAGTGTTTGTTGCTTTATTTTATTGACTTGTTTTGTTGAAATCTTGATGTACTATTTTATAATACAGGATTTATAGCTACATGCATACTCTTTACTGTGGAAGGTGTACACAACTGTTGATACTACTCAATGTTACTAACAAGAGATAAGAAAAAAGAGAAATGTCATACAGTTCTTTCAGGTGAAAACTGCATTCATGTTTTCTGGTGGATCTTTTTTTAGTATCCTCAGCAAAAAGGAATGTCTCCATGATTATAGAGTAGTGTGAGTTGTCACTATTTTATACAGTGTATTACCTGTGTGCTCCTTCACAAAGCCATTCTGAAGAGCGGTACTGTTGGCTGATTAGGCTGTGTTCATCCGACGTCAGTATGAATGGCCTTCACCCTGATCCAGAGTCTTCCATAATGGAGCCCTTATTTAATCCAGTTTTGAGAATAAATCTTGACAGGCATCTGGGTATTCACTGCATCAGAAGTGAGATTTTAGATTTTTATGTCCAAGGATTCTTAGTTGACTAGAAAGGACTAGGCCAAGAGTCAGGCCTGATCTCTTCCCCCTGGCCTAGCCTGTTAGTTTTGTCAGCCTAAAATCTATGAGATCTTGCCTGGGTTTCATTACCTCTAAAATGAGGAGGTTGAATTAGATGACTTCTCATGTTTCTTCTACTCCTAAATTCTATGATTTTTAGGGAGAAAATCCCCTCAGCATTCCTGGGATATATATCTAATAGCCCCATATATTGTGAAACCTCCCTATTGACGATAAAGAGGGATGGGGAAGGCTACAAGTAAGTATATCCTGTTTTCTCTGATCTTTGCAAAGCTTTACCCAGCAGTGAAACTGCAGTGTTCAGTGACAGTGTTTGTGAAATTTGAGAACATTTTTTTCAAGCTAAAGCCACAGCTGTTTCAAATCTTCTACACCTCTGAACACTTGAAAATTTCAGTTACCATTGATTTTGACATTTTTGTCCTAAATTTGTCATTCATCACAGAAATAAGAATTTCCTTCCCTTTCTTGTTATATGATTAAGCAAATGTAATACAAATAAAAGAATGGGAGTTCACAGTGGCATCTTGCAAATGAATTTTAAAGCTAGTAATCTAGGTTAATTAAAATAAGTGGAATTTTTTGGTTTTGTTTTGAATGGGTTGTTCACTTTGGCGTCCCCACTGAACTGGCCTACTGAGAAACAGTAGTAAAATGGGGTCAGTGTCAGTCACTTATTTCACTTTTGAAGCAAAAAAGAAACTCCAGAAAATTATTGCTGTCTCATAGCTTGAATTACTATGAAAAAGAAATTCTAGGAGCTGAACCTGGTAAGGGCACACTGCTATGGCAGAGAACTGCTCAGGTTAGGCAGCTCACACCTGCCTTGTTAACGCCAGCCCAGGGGCATCCAGTGATTTAATGCCCTCTCTGGTCTTTATGGGCACCTGACACAGGCACATACTTCAGCGCACACAGATGAGATCAGTTTCCAAATCACATGTTTGGATGGCTGAGTTTCTTATTGTTAAATTTTTATTTATCTATAAATAAGGAACACAGCTAGTATTTCTCTGAGTGTCAGCCTTTCCATAGTAGTCATTTCTGAGGTGAATTGCCCAGTGTTTCAGTGACATCCGTGGCTTGCTGTGAGTCAGATGTTGATTATGGGAGAGCTAGCTAGTTGTCCTAGGTTGGTATAAATAATCTGTTCTACGGTCTGATGAACTCTCACATTAGCTTTGAACGATTTGTCTTGAATTGTTTTCCCCCTGACTACTGTCTGTTTTCCAGGTTCTCTTTGTAAAGAATCATTTTCTGGTCAAATCTCTTCATCACTCATGCCACTTACCCCATTCTGGACCCTCCTCCAGTCAAACGTACCTGTGCTCCAACCTCCATTACCTCTGGAAATGCCTCCACCTCCACCTCCACCCCCAGAGTCTCCGCCTCCTCCGCCTCCCCCGCCCCCTCCACCTCCACCATTAGAAGATGGTGAGATTCAGGAGGTAGAAATGGAGGATGAGGGAAGTGAGGAGCCTCCTGCCCCCGGAACAGAGGAGGATGCTCCTTTAAAACCTTCAACACAGACCACAGTTGTAACCAGCCAGGTAGTGATGCCCTTGTCATTTGGGAACTGGAACGAGATTGACCTGCTTTACTTGAAAAAATATTTTGTAGTGCTGACGAGAACATTTGTTTTTGCTTTTTTCAGAGTTCAGTTGATTTTGCTGCCACTAGTCCTCCATCCACTAAAGCAGTAAAGAGAAAGGCTCCAGAAATTAGTACTGCTGTAGTTCAGAGGTCAGCTACTATAGGTAGTTCTCCAGTTCTCTACAGCCAGTCAGCTATAGCTGCAGGTAAGCATCATGATTAAAGTGGGGTTCTCTCATCTGTCATTTGTTTCCAGCATTAGATGCTCTAAGTTGAAAAGCTTTTGATTGAAGTTACGACTTATATTTATGTCTCCCAGTTACTAAAAAATACCCTTAAACTTTTGGCATGTATCCTCATTTTTGCAAGATTTGTTTTTCTGTTTTGGGTATTGTTATTATTTTTTGTGTGTTGAGACAGGGTTTCTCTGTAACAGAGCCCTGGCTGTCCTGGGCTGGCTTTGTAGACCAGGCTGGCCTCAAACTCACAGAGATCCAATCTGCCTCTGGATTTTGAGTACTTGAATAAAAGAAAAGCATGTACACCATGCCCAGCTACAGAACTTAATATTTTGCTGCTAGCAAATATGTCATTTTTAAGGGAAAAGGTATATTGAAATAATTTTGTGAGTTAACTCCTGGTTTCTTTTCCTTCTGTGTTGTTACAGTGTATCCTTTCTTTAGTTTGATTGTATGTTTCCTGTGTTAGGTCACCAAGCTGTTGGGATGGCACACCAAGCAGTATCCGTTAGCCATGCAGCAGGAACGGGTCATCAGGCCAGAGGGATGAGCCTCCAGTCAAGTTACCTTGGGCTCGCAGCAACACCTGCAATTATGAGTTATGCTGAATGCTCTGTCCCAATCGGAGTGACCACTCCACCCCTGCAGCCGGCTCAGGCTCGAGGAACTGTGGCAGTGCCTGCTGTTGTAGAACCACCTCCACCTCCACCTCCCCCACCTACACCTACACCCCCACCCCCACCACCAGCTCCCAAAGTGCCACCACCAGAGAAGACGAGAAAGGGGAAGAGAGATAAGGTGAGTCTTCCACACACACATGCGCAGGTGCCATAAACACATAGCATTCTACATTTTTGTTTTTTGTTCTCAAGACAGTATTTCTTTGAATAGCTGTCCTGGCTCTCACTCTGTAAACTGGGTTAGATCCATCTCATGCTTCTTAAGTACTAGGATTAAAGGCATGCACTACAGTGCCCAGCTTCTGTATTATGACAGTGAGTTTTATCGTTTATAGGGGCATGAGCACTACACCACCAAAAATAATGTCTTTCCTTCCTCCATCAGCTATTAACAGTATAAATCCTCAGGAAAGAATGGGGCCCCATGAACTCCTGCCCACTTCATGACAGACACGGTCTTGTGTACACAGTACAGCTACTGTGAGTTTAAGAGAGCACCAGCCATGCCAGCCAGAAGTCAGCATTTTACACCATCTGCATACAAACCACTTAGCGTTCTTCCTGTCATGCCCACAATGCTTTGAGTCCTGAAGTTTCAGGATGCACCCAGTATCACATCCTGGATTTGGGAAGATCATGGTCTCCAGTGTAGAGGGTCTGTCCTTCTTCATCTATTACATTTCACTAATTACCATCTTGTTTTAGGCAAAGAAAAGCAGAACCAAAATGCCGTCTTTGGTAAAAAGGTGGCAGAGTATCCAGCGGGCACTGGATGAGGAAGATAATTCAAGTTCCAGTGAAGAGGACCGGGAGTCGACTGCGCAGAAGCGGATTGAGGAGTGGAAGCAGCAGCAGCTGGTGAGGTAAGGGAACACCGCGCAGCTGTGGGCGGACGCTCATGGAGAGTGTGCACGCTACTTGGCCAAGAAACTTGAAACATTTTCCTGAAGGGACGTGATATCCAGTTTTCTGTTTTGGTTAGGGTTTTTATTTCTTAAAAAGTTTGGTTTTCTCTTTCCAATGAAGTAATAACATGCAAATTGTTTTCACAGTGGCCTGGCAGAAAGAAATGCTAATTTTGAAGCCCTTCCTGAGGATTGGCGGGCAAGACTGAAGAGAAGGAAGATGGCTCCCAACACATAGTTGCAATTTTGTTGTGTTGTGTGTCCAGACTTAAGCTATTGTCAAATGAACTGTAAATGTTATAAGGAAGAACATATACATTTCCTGGGCAAAGATACATGCATACAATGTTGTCCGTTTATGAAATGTAGTTTTTCTGTTTGCTGAAGATGAGGTAATTGGAATTGCTTTGACCTGGCTGTCTTCATCCTCACACTGGCAAACTTAGCATGTTAGATACAAGTCAAACGTGAGTCATGGGCATGAAACCTCTGTTTAGAACTTGCTGGCAAAATGAAGGGCTTTTCTGCCCAGTAGAGGCTTGTTTAGTTCCTAGTGTGGTACTCTCCCACCCACTACTACAGAACAAGTGCAATTAAGAGGGCAGCTCACTATCCTACCTTGCTTGACCAAGATCTCTTTCTGACCTCCTCCTCAAGTCTGCTGCCCCTGAAGAGTTGAGATCGTGCTGATGGCCACACTTGAGAGCCGTTCTTTCTCAGCCTTCCTAGAACACGCCTTTGCAGCAGGTGTGGAGTTACACACAGGCAGGAGCAGCAGCAGGTGTTTAGATCCTTGCTTTTGAGAAATTCCAAGTATGTGGCAATAAGTATACTAAGCCACTTTCTGTATATTGTCTTTGTCGTCTTACCCAGTTGAGAAGTGGACCTTCCTTCCGTGTGTGGGTGTGTTCTCTGTAGGAGTCCAGGATTTACAGAGCAGTTCACTGGTGTGGACTTTCTGTTGTGTCACAATCAGGAAAGGTCACTTTAAACTGAAGAAAAAGCAAACTGTGTCTTAAAAGCTGTTTGTATTTCTCCAGTTTCTGACATTGTAAATTTGTACATAAGCACCAATAAAGCTCTTTTTATACTTCGGATTGGTTATCCTTTTGCTCTTCTAAGCACGTCACCCCACAGGTACATAACGAGGACTTAGTCTGGCCAGTGGTTGTTCTAGTCAGACCTAGCAGAGAGCACACACTGACATGTGAACATGAGGAAAGGAACAGCTTGGGGATATGGGGAGGCAGAGTTTTAAGAAACATACACACAGGAGTTTCCAGATAAGATGGTGTCATTTTCTGGAGCTTGTATCCTGTTAATATAGTTGATATTTGACCTGCTTAAGTCCTATGTAATATGGGTTGGGGGGAAGGTGCTTTATAGCTTTTTATTAAGTAATACAAAGCTGATTATGGAAAGTAATAGGTACTTAAAGATTATAATCAAAAGTTAACCAAAGATAATAGTTTGGATTTTATTCTAGTGTGTTCCTATGCACTTCAATTTTTTTTTTTTACTTGTATTACAGTATGTTAGATTTTATTTATAATGTGCTAATGTTGGGATGCCCTTTTTGTACCTGAAATTCTTTTGTAATTTGCACAGAGTAAATTTCCACAAATAAAGATTATCAACTAGCTATTAAGGCTTTTGTCCTAACTAATCAGTAGTTTTCCAGGCTGGTAGGAGCTGCTGGAGCACCAGCCTCCTTCCTGTCCCGCACAGCCTAGTGCATAAGGAGTTGAGCTGACCAGTTTGGGGTGGTTTGACTGATTTGCCACCTTTGCATATCTACTTTTGCTAACTGGTTTTTTTGGTGTAGAAGATGTTTTTCTATTATAGCTAAAAGGCAGAGAATGAGTCTCTGATGGTGGTGTGGCTGGGGGGAGGCCTGTCTTAACTGAATGACTCATTCAAGTTCTCTTCATGTGTATGGATCTCGTCAAGACTCTAGTTGTGAGCCACCATGTGGATGCTGGGATTTCAACTCAGGAAGTGCCATCTCTTCAGCCCTGAGATTTGCCCTTTAAAAAGCACATCTTTACTTTTAGACAATAGGGTCATTTGGTCAGTGGAGACCAACACAAGTCCTTGAAGAAGTCTCAAAAAGTAAAGCTCTTCCTGATGTTCCAAATTTGGTTGATCCAAGTTGCACACATATCCTGTAGCTTGTCATTCCACTCTTGGAAGACCTCTGACCTCAGCGGGCCTCTGAACTCAAGTGCACATACAAGCACAGGTATTAAAACAATTCCACAAAGGTTGGCTAGATAACCTAACAGGTTTGTGTTTGCCTGGCGCTTGATTTAGGCCCCGAAACTCGTGCAAAAGTGGAAGGAAGGAACTGACTCCACAAAGTGTTGTTTAACTTACACATGTTCCCACACTAATCCTGCACATGGGAACAGAAGAGTAAAGGGGAGGCGGCCTTGCTGCTCCTTAGGCCAGGCAGATCTGTTTCCAGTACCCACTTATCAATTCAAACAGCTCACACCTGCAGGTAAAAAGCTCCTCCCTCTCCTTTTCCCTCCCTCTCCTTTTCCCTCCCTCCTCCCACCTTACACACACACACAAGCACACTTTTTAAAGGAATAATTTATATTTTAAACCAAATCAAGAGGGGGGTGGAATATTTTAAGACTGTCAAAGGGAGAAGAAATGAGGTACACTAGAATAAGCCTAATTCCTTCTCTCTAGGACTGTTAATTTCTGCTATCCCTAATAAACGCTTGCTACAGCTCGAACCCTCCCCAACCCCCAATGGAAGCTTCAGCCCTTGAACAAAGTACCTACAACAACAGAAACTAGAAACATGAAGGCTTCTGGCCCTGTAATCGTCAGTTCCCAGACTGAGCCTGTAAAGTCTGAGATAAAGTTTGAATGGGTAAGTCAAATCCTTGCTGTGTGACATTCCCTGGGCTCGCCGCGAACGGGTGAGGGCGGGGTCCTGGCTCCTTCCGCTTCTGGCTCCCGGTTGCTAGGCTCCCAGGGTCCGCGCAGAAAGCTCCGGCAGGTGAGCAGAGGGACTGGGCCTGCGAAGGAGCGCTCTAGCTGGCACGGGCGACAAGCAGGGGATCCCAGGCGGGAAGGGAACGAGGAGGGCAGGGCGGTGAGGAGCTTTGGGCGGACAGGACTCGGGGCTGGCCTCTGCAGAAAGAGTGAGAACTGGAGGGGTAGTCGGGGAGCTCCTGCCGCGTCCACCCGGCCTGGGGACCAGCTGGGAAGAAGGAGGACCTGGGGAGCGCGGTGTCACCCAGAGGGCTCCAGTGGAAACTTCTGCTCCGCCCTTCCTTAAGCTTTCTCTGGGCGGTCCACACTCCGAGGCAGGGCACTCAGAACTGAACGCTTCCAGGGCTCTGGCTTCCGACCCCTGACCTTTCCTTTTCAACTGCTCTGAGGCGACTCTGCGCGTGCCCCCAACCCGGTTCCTTTCACTTTTCTGTGGCGTCCTGGTGTTGGGCATCTGTTCTCAGCTTAAGCTAAGCATGGGGCCAGCGAGGCTCCTGGTGAGTCTAGTGGGGACACACAGAGCGCCCCAGCTGGGAACTACCAACCTCTCCTTTCTTCGTTTTACCCCCGAGTGGTTGTGGGTGTGAAAGGGCAGGATTTGGTGTTCTTTGTTGGCCGTAGTGGTTGTTTAAGTTTCTTTTCATCTTTTCCTACGGTGATTTGTAGCTTCTGTGTAATCAGCTACCTGTTTGGAAATTAGGCAGCTATTGCAGCTGGGCGCAGTACTACTGATTCGCCTACATCATACTATGCGGCAGTAACATGTTCCCGGCGTTGGAATCAGAGCTAAAACAGGAGGTTGGTACACTCCCTTTCCAGTGACTTCACAGAAACCGAATCCAGGTCACAAAGGTTCACTGTGGTGGCATGCTGGCCCAGCTGGACGATGGGCTCTGTAGCCCAGGTTGGCCTAGAACTCACTCTGTTCCCCTGAAACTCACTGTTGCCCGAACTATCCTTGAACTTGCTAGTCTCCTCCTACCTCTGCTTCCTGTGGCGGGGATTGCTAGTGTTCGCCACCAGGCCTGTTGGAGATTATGATTTCCAAAATAAAACAATTCAATATTTTCATGGGTTTTTGCTTGTTTTGTTGCCGTACCCTGTGCAGCATGTTTGGCGCTTTCTGTTAAAAATTTGGTGTCCTCTGATGAAATGTTCTGCTTGAGAGTGACTTTTCTTTCACAGACTCATCCCGATCCCTATGAGGACTTTATGCACCGTCACCTCCAGTATTACGGATATTTCAAAGGTAATGCTTTGTTCTCTCACGGCACCACCGGGTTGAACTGTTGCATTTACTGAAGGAATTATTTGGATAAGACTTGACTACTGTTTCTAGGTGATTAGTTAAAAAGCACTTCCTACCCCCACTGACCCGCATCGCCTCTCAAGGGACAGACTCACTATATGCAAAGACACAAATGTCTCTTCTAGGCTGTAGTTTATTACCAGTTCTGAATTGCTCCATGACGTTACAGTAGATTCTTTTTTTACATGAGTCTCACTGTGTAGCCCAGGCTGGTAAGGAACTCACTATCCTTTCTTAGCCTCTTACACCATTATGCACACACAGCGGTTATAGTCTTGATTTCTGGACAGTCATTCCTTATCACCTTGTCCTTCAAAAGTGTCTCACCTTTTCTTGAGTCTTTGCTTCTCTCTTCTTTTTTTTTTTTTTTTCCTTACTGTTCTGGACATAGAACTTCTGTTCAATACAGTGAGCTATGCTAGTACTCTGCTAAGCTGCATTCACGTCTCCTTTATGTAAATTTTAAAATAAGTTGGTGACATTAAAATTTTTTAGGAACTGAGGTAGCTCAGTGGTAGAACACTTGTACCCAAGGGGTACATTCAGTCCCTAGAACCTTGAAATCTTTTGTTGTTATTTATATATTTATTTAGCTAGTTACTTGTTGATTTTTGGGGGTGGAGGACAAGTCAGTCTTGAATCTTGAATGTGCCGTGCACTACATACTTCCTTTTTGTTTAAAGAGGAGTTGTACTTTATTAGGAGAAATGTTTTGTTTTTTTAACTTTTGGTTGTGTATGTGCTTATAGGTGCGTATGCACACATGTGTAAGTGCCTACAGAAGCCAGAAGAGGGTATGGGATTCCCCTGAAGCTAGAGTTACAGTTGGCTGTGAACAATCCAATGCTGGTTTTAGAAACACAACTCTTGTGCTTTAAAAAAAAAAAAAAAAGCAAGTTTTTTTTAACTGCTGAGCTATCCATTGCCCAACATTTTAATTTTAAAAATTTTGGGGGCTGGAGAAATGACTCAGAGGGTAAGTACTGTCCTTCCATAGGTCCTGAGTTTAATTCCCAGCAATCACATGGTGGCTCACAACTGTAATGAGACCTGATGTCTTCTGGCCTGCTGGCATACATGCCAGCAGAATGCTACATATATACATATGTATAATAAGTCTTTAAAAAATAAAAATAAATGAAAAATATTGGGGGGGTCAAGTGATGGTGGTATATACTTTTAATCCCAGCACTCAGGAGGCAGAGGCTGGCAGATCTCTATGAATTTGAGGCCAGCCTGGTCTACAGATCAAGTTCCATGACAGCCAGAACTACACACACACACACACACACACACACACAGTCAGTAGAGCGACCCCCCCCCCCCAGCATGGTTGAAATCCCTGTTTTGAGCAGCAACATCTTATAAATGGAAGCCTGATGGCACGGGCACTTGGGAAATAGATTCAGGAGGCAAAGTTCAGGGTTATGCTCAGATATACTGTAAGCTTGAAGCCAGCCTGGTCTCCATGAGATCCTCTTTCAAAAAGTGGAGCTAGGGTGAGGATATTGCTAAGGAATTAAAGTGTTTGCTACTTAAATGTGAGGACTGGTGTTTGGATCCCCAGAAACCACCATAAATGCTGGGTGGGCCGCTGAACCCCCTGTAATCACAGCATTGGAAGGCATCGACAGTGGACTCCCAGAGGAAGCTGGCTAGCAAGACTAGACACATGGCATTTAACTGTGAGCTCCTCCCTCGGTGGATAAAGTGGAATCCCAATTCCAAGACCATGCTTTCACTTGCATGTGGACACACGTGCACACAGCTAGACACACTTCCGAATGCATGCAAGTTGAGGCCCTCCTGGGCTACACAGCAAGGTCAAGCTAGCTAGACTTCTACAGTGGTTTTAAACCCTGTCTCAGGGCTCAGCAGTTAAGAGCACTGACTACTCTTCCAGAGGTCCTGAGTTCACAACCATCTGGAATGAGATCTGATACCTCTTCTTAATGGGATCTGATGCACTCTTCCAGTGTGTCTGAAAATAGCTACAGTGTCTTCATATAAATATAATAAATAAATCTTTAAAAAAATCTCAGCAAACAACAAACTTACTGCACTTGAATTAAATCTATAGATTAAATCAAATTTTATAAGAAATGATAATTTTCTGCTAGGCATGGTGGTACATGCTTTTAATCATGCATGGTCTTCATAGTAAGTTTTGGGGCAACCAGAACTGTCCTGAATTCATAGAGATCTCCCTGCCTGTCCCAAGATAAATTTTCAGTAAGTGGGTGTTCTAAGATCTGGATATGTTTTTTCATTTACTTAAATATTTAATGTCTTTTAATAAAACTTTTTGGTTTTCTTAATTTTTAAGTTTCTTTAATGTGTATGGGTGTGGTTTTGTTTTGCTTTGCTTTGTTTCATTTTGAGGCAGATTTCTCCGTATAGCCTCGGCTGTCCTGGAACTCACTGTAGACAGGGCTGACATACAGCTCATAGAAATCCATGTACCTCTGCCTCCCAAGAGCTAGGATTGAAGGCTTGGCTACCGCTGCCTGGTGGTCTGTCTCTTATAACCACAAGCTCATCCACACTGACGCACCTGTGTGTGTGTGTGTGTGTGTGAGCGCGTGTGTGCTTAGAGCTTCTGTTGCTGCAGTGACACACCACAACCAAAGAGTAAGTTGGTTGGTCTTAGGTTCATAAGAAAGGAGGTTGAGCAAGCCATAGGGAGCAAAGCAGTAAGCAGCACCCCTCCACAGCCTATGCATCAGCTCCTGCCTCCAAGTTCTTGTCCTGTTTGAGTTCCTGTCCTGATTTTCTTTGATGGTGAACCATGATAGGAAAGTGTAAGCCAAACAAACCTCCTTCAATCATTAATTTAAAAAAGATGCCCCACAGGCTTACTTCTGATCTTACAGAGGCATTTTCTTACTTGAGGGTCCCTCCTCTCTTTAGCTTGTGTCAAGATGACATAGAACTAGCCAGCATGGTATGTTCCCCTGTGTTGTGTTTTATAAAAAGAAAGCCAGGATATGCTTTATAGAGCCAGGTATGAGAGGTGCCTCGGAGGGACATGCTGAGGTGTCCTTTCCCCCTGAGGTGCAGCCATATTACAGGATAGTGCAGAGTTTATCTGGAGATACGGGAAGGGGAGTTGAGAAGGGAGGAATGGTAGAGAAAGACAGGAGTCGGGGAGCCTGGCCAGGAACACATGGAGAGAGAGGGAGGAGCGGGGAGAGAGAAAAAAAGGTCAGGGAGAAAGAAGGAACAGAGAGAGCAAGGGATAGAAGAGGGGCCAGACTGCCCCTTTTTTGTAAGCCAGGCCTACTTGGCAGAGCTTAGAAGGAATGCCAGCACTCACTGTGTGCGTGCCTGGTGCCCTTAGAGGCCAGAAAAGTTTGTCATATCTCCCTGGAATTTGAGTGACAGGCGGCTGGAAACCACCATGTGGGTCCTGGAAACTGAACATGGGTCCTCAGAGCAGTAAGTGCTCATAGTCTTACAAATTAAATCCTAATTTTTTGGAAGCTAGGGTTGGAAGTAAATGCTTGCAATCCAAGCACTGGAGGCTGAGTCAGGAGGATCAGAAGTTCACAGTTATCCTCAGCTACAAAAAGACAAGAAGGAAATTCACTTTTTTTTTTAAAATCTTACTTTCTCTTTTTTTTAAAACAAGATTTATTTATTTTATGTATGTAAATACACTGTAGCTGTCTTCAGATACACCACAAGAGGGCATCAGATCTCATTACAGATGGTTGTGAGCCACCATGTGGTTGCTGGGAATTGAACTCAGGACCTCTGGAAGAGCAGTCAGTGCTCTTAACCACTGAGCCATCTCTCCAGCCCGAAATTCACTTTTATTACGGTTCTTCAGGGTGTGTAGGGTGTGGGCGCACATGGTATCACTGTGTGTGGTGGTCAGAGAACAGCTCCCAGAAGTTGGTTCTCTTCTTCCGCGGTGTTGGCCACAAGGATCCAGCTGAGGGGCTGGTTTATTTGTTTGTGTGTTGTGTTTGGCTTGGTTTGGCTTAGTCCTGGGTTATTTGATTTATTTTTTGTGTTTTTGAGACAGAGTTTCTCTGTGTAGCCTTGGTTATCCTAGAACTCGCTTTATAGAGCAGGCTGGCCTCAGACTCAGAGATCTGCCTGTCTCTGCCTCCCTAATGCTGGGACTAAAGGTGCAAGCCACAACACCCAGAAATTTATTTCAGTTTTTGTTTTTTTTTTTTTTTTTTTTTTTTTTTTTTTTTTTTTCATTTTTTGAGACAGGGTCATTTGTAGCTTTATTTTGCTTGTTTACTTTTGCAGTTCTAGGGGTACATACCTGGGGCCATGCTCATGTTATGTGGGTTTTCTAACACTAAATTACAACTATAAATGTTGCCATGGAGTCTAACGGCTTCAAGCTCACACTCCTGCTCTCCTGTCCTCATCTAGCCACAATGGCCAGCTGAATGTCGGTTGTAATTCTAGCAACCTTGTTCCATGTTACTATTAGCCATTACTACTTCATTACCAATTTGTTGAAGAGAGAGCTTCAGTTTGTCAGCTCCAATAAGCATCCTTAGGACGAAAAGGCCTTTGAAAGCCTTTGAAACCTTTAATCCAAACATTTGGATCTCTGAGTTTGAGGGCCTGGTCTACACAGTGAGTTCCAGGAGAGTCAAGGCTGCACAGTGAGACCTGTATTTTAGATTTAAAAAAGCTTTTGCCACAATAATTTGCTCCCACTCTGGTTCCTGCCTTCACTTGGATCTGGCTCCCCTACCTCCTAGAGACACTGGTTTTCTGCCTCCCAAGCTTTATTCCATTGTATTATGCTCTTAACTCTCTTCTCTGGCCAAATGGGAATAATTATTCTCCCTCTGCTTACATTGGAATGTTAAGAGATCTTTTAAAAATGGGATGTGTTATTTAAAAGGCCTGTGATAGACAGTGGTAATAAAAGTAACGGGTTGAGTAGTCGGGATTTTAATATTGACCTCAGGACCAGAGATACTGAACAAACCAGCAACTAGAACTAAACCACTTACTCTCAGCTCAGAAGAGCAGCCTACCAAACTCAGCCGCTCACCAGCGTGTTTGGAGGAACAGCCCTCGGTACATGTTGAATGGCTCTTTTGGAGAAAGAGATGACTTCATCTTGGACAGCTTGGAAAAAGAGATGCTTCTATGTGAGTACTAGCCAGTGGTCACTCCTCCAGCCTCCTACCCCCACCCAGAACCTTCCTTGAAAACTCCAGGAACCTCAGAGAACATGACATAATGTCAGAGAAGCCAAGCCACCAACTTGGACTCTTGATGTTTGTTTGTTTGTTTTTAGTGGTGGCATTTGTTTGGTATTAGTTTTTTTTCTGTATTTTATATTTGTGAGTGTGTATCTATGTGTGTGTGTGTCCAGGCATACCACAAACAGTGTGCATGTAGAGGTTAAATTTGTGGGATTGATTCTCTCCTTCTGCCATGTGTGTTCTGGGGGATCAAACACATGCCCTTATACCTTCTGAGCCATCTCACGAGCTCCAGAAGTGTGCTATAAATTCACTTAGCTTATAGGTTGAAATTAAGATTCTGTACATTCTGGACTTTCTCCTTCACATTTTTTGAAAATCTGTTAAGACCCTCATGAGAAAACACATTGTTTTTCACATTAGGTTGTTGTTGGATCTATATGGTCAAGATGCTTTGCTTAAGAGCAGAGGGAGTCAAAAATCCCAGCTAACTTAAACAAAAGTAATGTTATACATTTTAAACTAAAATATAGCTGTATCACTTCAGCCCCTCCCATGCCTCCTCCCTCCATCTTCCCATGTTCCCTCACTCACAAATCAATAGCCCTGTTTTCTTTGATTACTGCGGCCGTACTTATATATGGATTGTATGCTTAAGTCTAAAGACAACCTGCCGAGGCCTTTCCTCTGTTTTCGTGTATATGGTTCCAGGGACAACACCTTTGCCTTAGACAACCAATTAGGTGGCTCTTTCCTAGAAGAGGCAAATTTTCCCTTTCTGCCTCAGTTGCCTGTAGTTCTTTGTCTAGGGTTGGCTCCTCATGACATTTCACCCTTCCAAATTAGTTGCAGGATATTTGATCATACCATGATATTGTGTTATTTACTTAAAAACAAAAACAAAAAAAAAACTGTTTCTAGTTGTGCTGTGGCTCAGCCTTAGCAACACCTTTAATCCCAAACACTGTAGGTAAAGTCAGTTTGTAGAAGGAAGTAGACATGTCTGAAAGTGTCTAGATAGGGGCAGACAAAAGGATGAATCAGAGAAAGATTTGACAGACAAGGATGTGCCCAACTGTCATAAGAAAGAAGGGAAGCTATTAAAGGCACAATGCCAAAGAGAAAGGCAGCTTTACCAGGAGAGGTTTACAGAGACAGGTTGAAGAGAGAACATGCTAGACACTGTTAAAAACAGTATGAGCCAGAGAATGAGGAGGAGCCAGAAGATTAGAACAGATTGCCAAAGTTAATATGAGGCCAAGCAAAGCAATTCAGGAGAGACCGAGGGACAGGAGCCAGATTACTTATCTTGGAGAGGAGTTTAAGCCAAAACAGCTGAGTTGAACCAGCCCACTAGAATTTTAAGAACTATGAAGGGTGAGCTTACTCAGCTGTAAATTTCAGAGGCTGAACACATCCCACGCCTTTATAAGCTTATACAAAAGCTGGAGGCTTCCAGGACTAGACCTAGGCTAGCAGATGGAGACATTCAGCCCCTGAGATGACAGTTACTTCAGACAAATAAAAGAACGTGCACACAAGTTAGCATGTCTACTGATATTGGCCATTTCTGCAAGAGATTGTTTGACGGGAGACATCCCAGTATTCTGGCTCTTAAAATCTTTCTACCCTCTCTTCAGCAAGGTCTCCTCAGTTGTAAATGTAGATGATGTATCCTTTGGGGATGGGCTCCCTACAATCCATCTCTGCATTGTGTCCAGAGGTTTCTTCTGATGGTTTCCATCTGGTGTAAAGAAAAGCTTCTTTGATGGGGGTCAAAAGTTTTTAAAAGAATGTAGGTAACAAACAAACTAATACATTTTTTAAAGATAGCCTCTCAGGCGCTCTGGCTGACCTGAAACTCACTATGTAGACCAGGCTGGCCTCATATTCACAGAGATCAGCTTGCCTCTGCCTCCCAAAGGCTTCCCCCACTATGCCCAACAATATTTTATTTTTATTATTTTTAAGTTACACGTTTGTGTGTGTGTGTGTGTGTGTGTGTGTGTGTTGTATGGTTGTGTGCACATGAGTGCCCTGGAAATCAGGCTTGGGGATCCCCTACAGTTGGAATTACAGGAGGCTGTGAGTTCCCCTTCCAATTGGTGCTGGAAACTGAATCCAACCAGATCAGCAAACTCTTAATCCCAAAGCCATCCCTCCAGCCTCTGGCTTTCTTTTAAATTCACTTTGCCATCTTTCTGAGTGTTTATTGTCTTAGCCATTAATTACTGGGTAAAGACTTACATAGAAATTCAGGGGTGTGGTGTGGGGGTATAGAGGACAAAGAGATGGGAGACAGTGAACAAAAAAAAAAAAAAAAAAAAAGTAAAGAGGGCTCCCTTCTTTCTTCCTAGGGCCTTCCTGTTTATCTTCAACTGGGCATACTCAGATAGACACTGTAAACAGAGGTATCAAGCTTCAGATAAGTATAGCATGATTCTGAAATTCAATCTGTCATTTGCTGCACAATAAGTTTTGTTGTTAATGTGTGTGTTTGCATGGTGTGTGCTTGTATATGTGTTTGGGGTATGTATGTATACATTTAAAGGCCCGATGCCATACTGTGTCTTTGGTTGTTCTATGAAATGCCTCTCAACCTTGTTTCTTTGAGACCAGGTCTCTCTTTCTGAACCTGGAATTCACTGATTTGGCTACACTGCCTGGCCAGTGAGCTTCAGGGGACCCCTATTTCTGACCCATCCCTGGGGTTGCAGACCTGCACCCTTGTGTGCTTTTACATGGGTTCTGGTGTTGGAATTCATACCCTCTTCCTTGCTCAGCAAACAGTTTGCCACCTGAGCTGTCTCCTCAGCACCTGAGACTCTTTCTTCTTCTCTCTCTGTTTCTTCCTGTCCATCTGTCTGCCGTGTGTGTGTGTGTGTGTGTGTGTGTGTGTGTGTGTGTGTGTGTGTGTGTGTGTAGAGGCTGGAGGACAACACTAGATACCATTCTCAAAAATAATGTCTGAGCATATGTCACCATGCCCAGCGTTTATGCCTGTGTTCTGGACATTGAATTTAGGTGCAGTTCCTAAAGGGCTGTTTGTTTGTTGTTTGTTTGTGTGTTTGTTTGTGCATTCCTTCATAATGTTGATAGGAGAACAAAGTCCTCACTGTTGCAAGATCTTGGAACTACTAAATTGAATTTTAAAAATTTATGTGAAGCTGGATAGTGGTGGCACACACCTTCAATTCCATCACTCAGGAGGTAAAGGCAGGCAGAGCTGTGAGTTCAAGGCCAGCCTGGTCTACAGAGTGAGTTCCAGGACAGCCAGGGCTATACTGAGAAACCCTATTTTGAAAGAACAACAACAAAAACAAAAAAAAAATCTAGATAATGTAGAATTTTGACTTAATATTGTATAATTTTTATCTGTTATCTTAAACAGTATTTTTTAAAACCCTTTCATTGGTGTTCTTACCTAGCCTGGAAATCTCTGTGTAGACCATGCCGGCCTGGAACTCACAGAGATCTGCCTTCCTCTGCCTCCTGGTATTAAAACCTTTACACTCCTATACCCAGACTGAAATGTCTTAACATGGTGTTTTAAAAGATCCGATTATCATAAGAGGAGAGCAGATCTCTCCTGATGAAAGATAAGGCTGCTCAGGTTCTTCCTCTCCTCTCTGCAGACTCGCTTATGCTGAGCTCACCACTGCTGAGGAGCAGACAGCTTCTCTACGATGAGCTGGATGTGGTAAATCCACGCCTCCGAGAACCCCGAGAGCTCTTCTCATGTTTCTCTAACAGAGGGCCACTGCAGGCTCCAAGGTGGCCAATAGAATGTGAGGTCATCAAAGAAAATATTCATCACATTGGTAATAGGACGTGTGTGTGTGTGTGTGTGTGTGTGTGTGTGTGTGTTTCTGTGTCTGTGTGTCTGTTGTTTTATCTTACTTTATTACAAGGCTGTAGGGTTTTGAGTCACATGTGTGTACACAAAGTGCATGTGCACGTGGAAGACCTGCCTCAGGAGCCATCTGCCTTGATTTTTTAAGAGTGTCTCTCACTGGGACCTACACGTCCCACACTAGGCAAGTTTGGCTGGCCAGACAGCCATAGAGAACCTTCTTTGTCCACCTCTCAGGGCTGTACTTTACAGGTTTGTTCTCAGCTGCTGAGACACATGCACATTAATTAAATTAAATAGCCTATATCTGAACACAGGAAATCAGACTCAAGTCCTCATGTTTGCACAGTGAACATGGAGCCAACTTTTTAGCCTGTAGAATTTAGTCTTTTATGCTGACGTAGAAGACAAGGCAGGGTCTACATCTGATAACTCATTAAAACATAAACTAGAAGCTTCTGTACTTAGGATTGGGAAGATGGCTTCTCAGAGGCCAAAATTTACAAATACTTATGTCTGTTTTCCAGGCCTTTGTTCACTGTGGTTCTGTCACTGAGCTCCGGGTTCAGGGGTTCAGCCTGCAGAGTCTCTTTTGTAGTATAATTGTTCCTATCTGTGAGCTCTTGGTATACAGTCTTCTTTTGTTTGTTTTGGGGTTTTGTTTTTTGTTTGTCAAGAAGGAGGTTTCTCTGAACTCAGGCCTTTGTCCACTAGCCAGAGCTACAGAGTGAGACTCTGTCTCAAAAAGAAAAAAATGATGCAAAAGAGTGTGTACCAGTCGGGCCTTTAATCCCAGCACTCAGGAGACAGAGGCAGGCAGGCCTTTGTGAGTTCAAGGCCAACCTGGTCTACATAGTGAGTTGCTGGACATCCAGAGCTATTTAGAGAGTTACTGCCTCAAAACACAAAATGAGCTACAAAATTTCTGAATCTTAAATTTATTGCTGATAAAAAGGCTTTATTTTCTCTGAAACACAAAATGTACCTTCCTATAGTGCTAAAAACTGTTTCTGGGGCTGGAAAGATGGTTCTTCATCTATTGCTAGTAAAAGCAACTTGGGAAGGAAAGATTTTTTTATTTGGTTTACACATACATCACTGTTCATCATCAAAGGAAGTCAGGACAGGAACTCAAACACAACAGGAACTGGAGGCAGAGGCTGATGCAGAGGCCATGAAGGCGTGCTGCTTACTGGCTTGCTCCTCATAGCTTGCCCAACCTGCTTTCTCACAGAACCCAGGACAGGACCAGCCTAGGGGTGGCACCACTCACAATGGACTGTGCCTTTCCCAATCAATTATCAGTGAAGAAAATGCCCTATGGGCTTTCCCACAGCCCACTCTTCTAGAGGCATTTTCTCAATCAAGGTTCCTTCTTAAATGATTTTGGTTTGTGTCAAGTTGACATAGAACTATCTAACATAAAGCTCTTGCTTCTATTCCAGAGGATCCAAGTTCAGGTCCAGATGGCTCATGGCTCCCTTTAACCCCAGTTCCTGGGCATCTTCTGCCCTCCACAGGCACCTGCACATGCACACACACACACACACACACACACACACAGACACACACAGACACACACAGACACACACAGACACACACACACATTAAAATACAAAAAACTAAATAGCCTATGTCTGACCACATTTTCTTTACTTGAGGGAAACCCAGAGTCTAACTGACTAACATACAAGCCTGACCACCTGAGTGTGAACTCCAGAATCAATGTAGAGAGCTCCACACGATGGAGGGCATCCATTGTAATCCCAGCACTCTTGGAAGATGCAGACAGAATTGTGTAAGTGTGAGGTCCAGCTAGCTTTGAAGAATTGTCGAGGGGAAGAACAGAGACACTGCCTTAAACATGCGGATGAGAAGTCCTGAAGGCTATCCTCAGAGCTGTGCACACACACATACAGACACACACAAACACACACACATAAACACATGCACATGAACACACACATAAACACATAAACTCGTATACACACACATACATACACACACACATTTTAAAAACATTTATAATTTTGCTGTAGATATATCAAGTGCTGGGGTAGAACCCAGGACCCTGTGCATGCTAGACACATACTGCCTGTTCAGTGTCTGCCCATAGTCATCATGGATAGAAGCATGACACTGAATTCATAAACAGACTAGAAACTGGGAATGAGAAGTAGGTTGGGTTGGACCATTAATCATTTGAGTAAAAATAGTTTTATGTTAATTTAATTATATATCATTTTTTATTCTGTACTTTTGAACATATCTTCTTTCAGAATGGGTTCCACTTCAACCAGAATATTTCTACCAACCTACAGGAAATGAAAAGATCCCAGAGATTGTGGGAGAAGAGCAAGGTACAGTTGTGTACCAGCTAGACTCAGGTACTGTCATTGTCATTGCACTGAATAGTGAGTGATTAACTATAATAAAGTCACAGTAAACAGTGTGTACAATAAAAGTGATTTTAATTTTTAAAAATGGATTCCCGCGTCTATATGTTGATGGGCAGACCTGTCACAGTGCGTGCTCAGAGGTCACAGGACAGCTCAAGGTAGCTCTCTCTCCTTGATGTGGGTTCCAAGGGGACAATAAAAAGTCTTCAGGCTGCTCAGCCAGCTCCTTGACGCACCGAGCCATCTTGCCAGCCCTAGATAACTTTGTGTCTTTTCTTTTTCACAATCATTTGTGTGTGAATGAGGAGGACACACTCTACAGGAAAAGGGCAGGGACACGTTCTGAGGTCATGTCTCTCCTTCTCCCACACAGGACCCATTACTTGAGCTCAGGTCGTCTGGCTTCGATCGCGAGTTCCTTTACTTGTCAAATCTCTCCGGCCCCAGTAGTGACCTTTAAACCTGACACTTTAACAATAATGATCTGTCTTCTCCCTGTGTGGAAGCTTTGACAGTCAACTCAAGGAGATCCACCTGCCTCTACCACCCAAGTGCTGGGGTTATATTTGCACACCCCATGTCTCGCACAAATGTTACTATGTTGCAGAAGTTAGGTGCCTTAAATGTTACTTTGAAATGTTAAAGAAAACAATGAAATGTCTATATTAATGACATCTCTTTGCTAAGCAGTGCTTTGCAGTTCTGGGCTTTTAGCTAACTGGGCCTCTGTGACCTCAGCTTTACCTCTGCTACTGGCTCCTCTGTGCTTTGTTATTTTCTTGTTTCACTTTTAATTTTATTTATTTCATGTATATGAGTATATTGTAGCTGTCTTCAGACACACCAGGAGAGGGCATCAGATCTCATTTCAGATGGTTGTGAGCCACCATATGGTTGCTGGGATTTGAACTCGGGACCTCTGGGAGAGCAATCAGTGCTCTTAACCACTGAGCCACCTCTTCAGCCCTCATTTTCTCTTGTGATCCCTTTGTTTTTTATACACATGTTGTAGTTTATTCTCCAGATGTGTGTTATCTAAACTGTTCAGTCACAAGATTGCATATGAAAGCAAAAGTCATAACAGGGACCAATTATAAAAAACAGTGCTCTGAGGCTGAGAGTGGTGTACACCCTTTTAATCCCAGCACTTGGGAGGCATAGGCAAGCAGATCTCAGAGTTCAAGCCCAGCCTGGCTTACAAAGAGAGCTCCAGGCCAGCCAAGGCTACATACATGCATACATACATACATACATACATATGATTATATGATTAAATATGTACATATCCTTGAGGCTAGAGAGATAGCTTAGAAGTTCAGAACATACTTCCAGAGGACTTGAGTTTGGTTGTCACCATCCATATTGGGTGGGTCACAACCTCCTGTAACTCCAGCTCCAGAGAATTCAGTGTCCTCTTCTGGTCTCCATGGGCAGACCACTTGCACATATGTGGCCTGCACATACAAATGAATAAAAAATACATTAAAAGATGAGATTCCTTACAAACACTGCTATTTGTTTAATGCCCCATAGTCAACACACTTGGTCGCAGTAGCCTGAATATTGGTGAGTGTTAACATCTGAAATATATAATGCATATAATGTTATTTGTATTATCTATGATTTTAATAAATATAATACAGGTGTAGCAAAATTAATTACCATTGTTATCTTCATAAGAAATGCAGGATCTTATAAAGTATCTAATAAAAATTAAAATTGCTTAAACCACAAAGTCATTGACAAATAAGTAATAAAATAAATTTTCCTCAAATGAACAAAAATATCAGAGAAAGACAATAAAGTAGGGTTTTTAGAACACAATGCTAACTATACTGTGGGACAAAAAGAAATCTTTGAAACTATGACCATCTAAAGTATCTTTTTCAGCAATAACTGAGGATAGTGGGTTGGGAATATAGTTAGATGGTGAAGCACTTGCTTAGCAGTCCCAAAACTCTGGGTTCAGTTTGCAGCACCAGAGAGTAGATAGCACCAAGAAGACAAGCAGAAAGATCAGAGACTCAAGCATATATTGGGCTATCCTGGGCTACATAGGGAGGTCCAAACCAGCTTATACACATGAGACCCTGGCTCAAAAAAGAAAAAGAAAAGAACTGAGAGGTCTGGTGTAGCACATACCATTGAAGCCAGCAGAGACAGAGGCAGAGGCAGGAGGATGTCTGTGAGTTGAGGCCAGTCTCATCTACTTAGCAACTTCCAGGCTAGCAAGAGCTACACACATGCAGAAAGAGACTTCTCAAAAGAACTAAAAAAAAAAAAAAAAAAAAAAAAAAAAAAAAAAAAAAAAAAAAAAAGATGTAATATCCTCACTGAATTGTTCACAAAGCCATGACAAAATTTTTAAACAGTTTATTATTCCAAGAATCAGGAAGGAGGGATTATAAATAACCTCCTTTTAAAAAAAAAATTACATGTATTTACTGTGGGGGAGGGGCATGTATACCCATACCTGAATTTTCTTAAGTTTCAGTTCTTGTTGTAGCTTTGTTTTATGCTTTTTAAAAAGTCAATAGTATTTGAGCCTTTTGTTTGTTTGTTTGTAGCCCTGACTGTCCTGAAACTCAGTGTGTAGACCAGGCTGGCCTCAAACTCTGAGATCTGCCTGCTTCTGCTGGTACTAAAGGCATGTGCCACCATGCCTAGCCAAGGATTCTTTTTTTTTAAAGATTTTTGTCTTTAATTATGTCTACCTGTGTGTAGGTATGTGTATGTGTGTGTGTGTGTGTGAATAGAGCGTTCTCTAAGATCAGAAGAGGTTGTTAGATCCACTGGACCTAGAATTGCAAGTCCTTAGAGCCTCCTCACATGGGAGCCGGAAGCCAGACTCCCACGGTTTGAGACACAGTGCTTAGCATAGCCTGCACTTCCCTGGATCACCACCATTCTGATTCTAGGCAAACCCACCCACCCAGTTTCCCTCAAACTTCTATTTTTATTTTATTTGTTAAGGATATGCCAAAACAGTATACGCAGTATACTTTATTTTCCATTATCTTTTTAAAAATTGATAGGTCCTACTTTATAGAACAGGATTGCAAATGCTTGAGAGCTTCTTTGGAAAGCAGCCAAATCACCGCTGTGTGTGACTTCATCGGTGTCAGGCGTTAGTTTGGCGCTGGCGTTTGCTGTGGTTTGCTGTGTACCCTGGATTAGGACAGTCCAACATCAGCTGCCTCCACAGTTTCAGGAAGCTGGGCCAGGGCATGGTTTTCCATCATCACCTCTAAAATCAGGACTGAGATGGAAATGAGAGGTCTCTGCTGTGCCAAGGATCTGACTCAAAGGAAATACTCCAAACCACTTACAGACTTCAGAGTGGTGCTGTTGAAAATTAAGGTCTGCTGCTTAGAGTGATGTTGGTAGAACACTGGCCTGGAAGGGTGAGGCCCGCACTCATTACTACATGCAAAAACATGTAACATGTATAAGGCCCAGGGTCCCAGTAAGGACAATAAATAATCCGTTGAATATTTATAGGGTTGATAGGGCTCAGTAAAGACTTGCTGAACTGATGAGTTCTGAGCAGGACCTCACCTCACAGCATCTTTCTCCTCTGTAGTGCTGACAGAGGGCACCTTTTTCAGCAGTTCCAGAATAGGAGGCAAACAAGGAGTCATCAAGGAACTAGCTGTCACACTGCAAGGGCCGGAAGACGATACTCTACTGTTTGAATCAAGGTTTGAGAGTGGGAACCTACAGAAAGCTGTCAGAGTGTGAGTAACGAAGCGTTTCTCAAAGGGTGTGGCTAAGGGGCTGAGACTTGTCCCTAGGAATGATTTCGAGACTTTGGAACGTTTGCAAGAGAGAGGTGGCAGAAAACATAGTAAGGGGCTGACAAAGAATTGAATAATTATTGCTGATTTTCCCCCAGAATAAAGCATTAAGCTATTTCTTCTGCTTATAAAAGGAAAAGGAGCTCACTTAAAAGTTGTATCGGGCTGGAGAGATGGTTCAGTGGTTAAGAGCACTGACTGGTTTCCCAGAGGTCATGAGTTCAAATTTCCAGCAACCACGTGGTGGTTCACAACCATCTGTAATGGGATCTGATGCCCTCTGCTGGTGTGTCTGAGGACAGTTACAGTGTGCCCATACATATTAAATAAATAAATCTTTAAGAAAAGATAATCATAGATAAAAAGTTTTATCAGTGGCCAGCAAGATGACTCAATGTGTAAGGTCACTTGCCCTGTCAAGTCTACAGCTTGACTTCCATCCCTAGACCCCATGTGAACATGAAAGTAGAGAAACAAGGTTAGTCTGTCCCCCATACAGATGCCATGGCACACACACCCTTGTACACACAACAATAAAAATGATACATAAGGCTTTAATATTTGTTATTAGTAAAAAAAATCTATACAACATAAAAATCTCGATATGTAAGAACTATTAGCGGTTTGGCATATATACACAAATGCTTATGTGTAATATATATTATATATATGTATATGCCTCCTTATTTTTATTTGTGAATAAAATGGCTTGTGCTTTCTGCCTAGTTGGGTGTCTGAGGGAGGAGGATTGCTTATGCCTAGGAGTCCAGTGCCAGCCTGATTAACGATGTAAGACCTTGTCTCTAAGTGAAGCATGCATGCAGTTTAATTTTATATGTATCTTGTATCTTATTTATCCTATCTTTGAAGATTACAATTACCAATAATCTTTGTTTAATTACCTTAAAGACTAAACACCCTTACGAATTATGTTTTTAAATATTTGTGGTCTTTTTTAAAAGATTTATTTATGTATTATATATAAGAACACTGTAGCTGTCCTCAGACACACCAGGAGAGGGCATTGGATAGCATTACAGATGGTTGTGAGTCACTATGTGGTTGCTGGGATTTGAACTCAGATCCTCTGGAAGAGCAGTCAGTCCTCTTAACCACTGAGCCATCTCTCCAGCCCATATTTGTAGCTTACTCCATCTTACAGGATAAGTTCTAAAAAGAAAATGATTAGGTCAAAGTCTTTAGATGCTTTAAGCCTTGCTGGTTATCAGCCCGTGACCTTCCATTGCGACTTGAGTTCCCTTCAGAGGTCGTGGAAAGGCCTCTTTCCTAATGCTGACCAGATAAAGCAGGAAGGCTCATTTAAAAACTGACCCCAAGAACAGGGTATAGTGGTGCGTGCCTTTAATCTCAGTTCTCTGGAGGCTGAGGCAGGTGGATCTCTGTGAGTTGGAGGCTAACCTGGTCTACAGAGGGTATTTCAGAACAGCCTGGGCTATGTAAAGAGACCCTATCCCAAAACAAACAAAAAACAGTTGAACCCAGGGCTGGAGCAAATGGCTCAGCAGTTGTGAGCACTTCTTGCCTTTGCAGAAAAGCCGGGTTTGGATCCCAGCATCCACAAGGTTGGACCCTCCTCTTCTGATCCTCGAAGACACTAGGCACACGCATGGCACATGTGACATCCATACACATAAATCTAAAGGAAAACTTAAATCGAGCTTAGTGCCTGACACATCCTAAGCACGTGCCCTACCACCAAACTATCCCTACCCCCGTCCACTTTTAATTTCAGTATGCACCTTAATTATGCACAGGGCGAATATCTTTTTTTTTTCTTACCATATACATTTCCCTTTGGGAATTCATTTCCCATCTCTATTTTTCTTGTTATTTGGGGGGAGACAGGATTTATTAAGCTTCTGAGATTGGCCTTAACTTTACAGTCCTCCTGCTTCAGGGTCCAAGTGCTAGGATAATGGCTGTTCACCACTATGCCTACTTTCTTCCTTTAAAAAAAAATTCTCTCCTGGAGAGGAAAGAACACACATTTGTCATGCCACACAAGCATGCAGACTGGTGATTAGAGATGAAAATAACACTAGGGTTTGAGAGTTTTCAAAATGTGACCTCATCTGTAAGACGGATGGCTGGCATAGCCAAGAGAGGGCACTGTTCAGTGTTTCAGAAAACAGACAGCAGTGACTAGAAACTGCTAGAGAGAGCTTCCCAACCTACCAAATGTTGACAGAACCTCCAAGCGTCCCATAGCAGTAAGCACGTTTGTTTGGCTTCACGTTTTCCCTAATGTCAAAAACCCTAGGTAACTCAGGCTAGCCTCAAACTCACTATATAATTCAGACTGACTTGAAAACTGTGAGCCTCCTGCCTCAGCCTCCCAAGTGCCAGGGCTGTAGGGATGTCCCACCACACCCAGCTCCCAGTGAGATCTGGGACTCTTCTCTCTCTGTCCCAAACTCTCCTCCTGCAAGTTTCACTAGTTTATTATGTGACTTGGTGAAGTGGGTAAGCTAGAAAAGAAATGTTTGCTGTGGCAAGCAGCGTGGTCCCTCTGTGTTTACGAGAAAACAATGCTTTCCCGTACATGCTTTGAGAGGGAGGTTGTAGAAAGGTTCTTCCATTTTTTTCCTTTCCATTACAGAGGTATCTATGAGTATGAACTCACACTGCGAACTGACCTCTACACCGACAAGCATACACAGTGGTTTTACTTCAGAGTTCAGAACACCAGAAAAGATGTCACCTATCGCTTCACGATTGTCAACTTGCTGAAACCCAAAAGCCTTTACGCAGTAGGGATGAAGCCTCTCATGTACTCGCAGCTGGATGCCACCATCTACAACATTGGCTGGAGGAGAGAAGGCCGTGAAATCAAGTACTATAAGAACAACATGGGCGATGGGCAGCCCTTGTACTGTCTCACCTGGACCATTCAGTTTCCTCACGACCAGGACACTTGCTTCTTTGCACACTTTTACCCCTATACTTACACTGACTTGCAATGCTATCTCTTGTCAGTAGCAAACAACCCCGTCCAGTCTCAGTTCTGCAAGCTCCGAGCTTTATGCAGGAGCTTAGCAGGGAACACGGTCTACCTGCTCACCATCACCAATCCGTCCAGGACCCCTCAAGAGGCGGCTGCAAAGAAAGCTGTGGTGTTGAGTGCCAGAGTCCACCCTGGAGAAAGCAACGGCTCCTGGATCATGAACGGCTTTTTGGACTTCATCCTTAGCAACTCTCCAGATGCCCAGCTCCTCAGGGATATCTTTGTCTTCAAGGTGATCCCCATGTTAAACCCAGATGGTGTGATAGTGGGGAATTATCGGTGCTCGCTGGCTGGAAGGGACTTGAACAGGCATTATAAAACTGGTCTCAAGGATTCCTTCCCTTGCATTTGGTACACCAAGAACATGATCAAAAGGTGAGAGCTCTTCACTGATAACTCGGAATGCTGTGAGTGTGCATTAGGTCAGATACTCATACCTTATGAGGGGAAGAGCTGGTCTCTTGTTCGAGGAGTCCGGTATGGCTTTGACAGTCCTTGCAGTCATGGGTTAATTTTCAGACCTTTAAATCACATGGAATCTCCAAAAGAAAATTAAGCACAAATCAACATGTCAGCCAAATATTTCACTTGCTACCCACCCGCTGGAATTGAATTTAAGGCTTAACACATGATAGATAGGCAAGTACTCTACCACTGGGCAGTATTCCCAATTTTATCTTTTTTTTTTTTTTTTTTTTTTTTTTGAGACAGAAACTCCCCCTGAACCTAGAGCTTCCTGTTTCTGGCTGACTGTCCAGCCCCCGGGATCCCCCCACCCATTATTTTCTCCTTGTTGAACTTTACATGGCTCCTCATGCTCACCAAGTGAACACTTTACCAACTGAGCCATCTCTCTGGGTCATCTGTTTGGTGTTTGTTTCTGATGGAAGGTCTGGTGTGGGATTCACTGTGCAGACCAGATTGGTCTCATACTACGGAGATTTGCCTGCCTCTACTGGCAGTAAAGGCTTGTGCCCCAGGCTGGGCTCAGCTGTTTTCTTTTTAAGTCAAACAATTGGATGAGAAAGGTCAGGGCAGTTTTACTGTTCCTGTGGAACAGTGTGAGTGTGAAGGAAGAGACACTGTAATCAGTGCTTTACACCTTGGCCTGTTGACTCTCCCATAAACCCCCCTAGATTACATGTGGTTAACATCCACTGTTGTATACAATAAGGAAACTGAGTTTCAAAGCTGTTAAACAACTTAAACAAAGGTTTCACAGCTAGTAAGCACCAGGGTAGGCATTTGAACATAGGCTTTCTGACTCAGAAACTGATATTGCCATATGTTACTCCTAAGGAAGAAAAAGTAACACATTAATCTGCACTTCTCAAGTCTGTGTGAAAGCAGCTTGAAGCTCTCAGGTAATCGCACCCATCTTCCATTCCACTGGAAGTGAGCACATAGCAGATAAAATCTGAATGAAAGTTCATAAGCACACCTGTGTGAACAGATAGGAGAGGAGTTGGGCAGACATGTTTGGTCAACGTGAGAGGATTCCTTTTACTATTGACAGATTCTGTGACCATAGAAAGCAAGTGATTTAATGAGTCTGGATGTCCACTGCACCCTTTCTTTGTCCCTCAATAGACTTCTGGAAGAGAGAGAGGTTCTCTTGTACTGTGATTTCCATGGGCACAGCCGCAAGAACAACATCTTTCTGTATGGTTGTCACAGCAACAGCCGCAAGCACTGGCTTCATGAGCGGGTCTTTCCTTTAATGTTGAGCAAGAATGCACCAGACAAGGTAAGCATGCTACAGCCCTGGTGATGCCAAGCTGAACTGGGCATAAAAGGCAAAGGAAGGCATCAGACTCTGAGTAAAAAGCTTAACACCACAGAGACAGGGAGAGCTCAGAAACTATGGGGGTGAGAAACATAAATCAAAATTCATATTTAGATGCCAGGCAGTTGTGACACACTGCCTTTAATCACAGCAGGCAGAAGGCAGATCTCGGTGATTTCGAGACCAGCCTGATCTACAGAGTAAGTTCCGGGACATCTAGAGGCATTACACAGAAAAACCCTGTCTCAAAAACCAAAGGGAAAAAATCTTATTTGGGAAAAAAACTAGATCTGAAAGTTCATATTTTGCGACAGAAATGATAGAGCCCATGTGGAACACACACATGGAATCCCAGTGTTCAAACGGTGGAGGCAGAAGGGTCGGAAGCCTTTGGGGGCTACATGTCAGGAAAAGACTTAAGAAAACCAGGTGTGTCAGTGTTCCCAGATCCCGGGGATTCTCATCTGGCAAGGCACTCTGGAAAATAAAGCTGGACAGTGGAGTCATCTGTTTCTTTGCCTTGGAAGATCAAAGTCCACATTAAATTCTGAGAGACCTGGTATCTCCCCAACCCAGGCAATTGCAGAGCTCCTTACCTGATACCAACATTTTATTGTTCAAAAGTGTCCTGATGCAATATGCTCTAGAAAATAACATGTAAGAAGCTCCCAAAGACCCATTCTTGTTTTCATATTAATGATTCTTAGACATCTTGTACTTGCTAGTTTAGATAATTAACAAAGACGGTGGGTCTCTCTCTAGTTCTCTTTCGACAGCTGCAACTTTAAGGTCCAAAAATGCAAAGAAGGGACGGGAAGAGTGGTGATGTGGAGGATGGGCATCATCAACAGCTACACTATGGAGTCTACCTTTGGCGGGTCTACCCTGGGTAAGAGGAGAGTCCGGCAAGGGAAAGCCAGGTGGGGAAGGCTGCAGAAGGGAATTCCAAACACCGTGTGGGACCTGGATCAGAAAGGTTACGTTTGGACTTCCAGCTGCACTTATCAGTTCTGTGACCCTGGGTCAGTTGTCCAACGTCTTTGAGGCTCATATTCCCTCTAAATGATGAAAATAACACCAGACTGTAAATATTGCTTTACTATGTAGCACCGGCTACCATAATAATGAACTGTTTCATTGTCAAAGAGTCTTCTGAACCATACTGAAGCTAGAAGAGCTATCCTCTCCAGAAACACACTATTCCAGAGTAAAAAAGTGGTATTTTAAGCTTACTGTTATTTTTATTCATGTGCATTGTGTCTGTCTGTCTGTATAATGTGGGAGGGTGGAGGTGGGGTGTGTATGTATACTGTGTGTGTATGTGTGTGTGTGTGTGTGTGTGTGTATATGTGTGCCATGTGTATGTATACTGTGTGTGTGTGTGTGTGTGTGTATGTGTGCCATGTGTATGTATACTGTGTGTGTACTGTCTCTGTGTATGGTGTGATGAGATGTGAGTGTGTGTGTGTGTTTGTGTATGTTGTTGTGGGTTGGAGTCAGAAAAAGGTGTTAGATCCCTGGAGCTGGAGTTTTAGGCAGTTGTATGTGACCCAATGTGGGTGCTGACACCAATCTGGTCCTGTGGAAGCACTATTAATGCTGAGCCATTTCTCCAGCCCTTTGAGGATGGTATTTTTCTAAAAAGCTGTTCACAACATAGATTTGCACTTAGCCAGTAAGATTTAGGAAGGTGGGAAGACGGCTTACTTGTAAAGAGCACTGCTCTTGAAGAGGATCTGGGTTCAATTTCCAGTACCTCTGTGCTAACAACCATCAGTAATTCTAGTTGCAGGGGATCTAACACCCTCTTCTGACCTTCAAACTCACCAAATATTCATGGTGCAGCCGTACATGAAGAAAAACGTTTATATTCATAAATAAATACGAAATTTTTAAAAAGATTTTTTTATTTAATGTCTGTGAGCACACTGCAGCTGTCTTCAGACACACCAGAAGAGGGCATCAGATCTCAGTACAGATGGTTGTGAGCCACCATGTGGTTGCTGGGAACTGAACTTAGGACCTCTGTGCTCTTAACCACTGAGCCATCTCTCCAGCCCATGAATATTTTTAAAATAAAAGATTTAGGGCTGGAGAGAGAACAGTGGCTAAGAATGCTCACCATTCCTGCAGAAGATCTAGATTCAGTCCTAGCAGCGATGTCGTCAGACAGCTCACAATGCCTAGAACTCCAGCTCCAGAGGAACAAACACTTCTGGTCTCCCTGGGCACATGTGCACAGAAACATATAACTACACATAACTAAATTAAAATTGTTTTATATTCGTGTGTGTGTGTGTGTGTGTGTGTGTTGTCTACACCGTGTGCATGCACTGTGTGCAGAATCCAGCAGGAGGCGCTGGCTCCCCTGGAACTAGAGTTTTGGATGATTGTAAGCTACCATGTGGGTTCAGGGATCCTAACCTGGATTCTGAGAAAGAGCAGCAGATGCTCTTAACTGCTAAGCCATCTCTCCATTTCCAGTTTTTTTTTTTTTAATCTAATAAGAAATGCTGATTTCCCCCCCCCCCCCAGGTAGTAAAAGAGACACTCACTTTACCGTTGAGGACCTGAAATCCCTGGGTTATCTTGTCTGTGACACTATCCTGGATTTCTGTGATCCTGACCAAACCAAGGTAAAAGTGGAATTTTCAGAAGTGTTGTACCACTACTCTGCTGAAAGATTTAGGGCTGATTTCACATGGGACCAGAGTCTACCTAGATGACCTTTGTCATCATCATCTTTTTTCTCTTCCTCTTCTTCTTCTTCCTCTTCTTCCTCTTCCTCTTCTTCTTCCTCTTCTTCCTCTTCTTGTTCTTCTTGTTCTTCTTCTTCTCTCTCTCTCTGTATATATATGTGTGTGTGTGTGCATATATATATATATACATACATACATATATATTAAACCTGATGTTTTTATCACCAGAGTAAATAAAACCCCTAACCTGTAACTGGCCAACAAATGCTAACTCTTGATAACCCACCTAGAAAGATGGGAGCACCCTCTGGCACTCTCTCCTAAATTACAGGTTTACTCCTGGCCACACTAGGCATACTTCATTGTCTTCTAGTTCAGAAGAATCACACACGGCATATTCCTTTTGCTAAAACTAATCCTGCCCTCTGCAGTAGTGGGCGCTCCTGTAGCTTGCCTAAGTAACGTTAGACCTCACTAGTTGCTTTTTCTGTTCTGGATCCTGAGTTTTCTCACTCATTTCTTCCTTCCACTGCCAGCATGCTCAAGCTCACCTCTGTCCTGAAGCATGAGGCTTCCTTAGGCCATCTTCTTCCGGTGGCTCTTCCTCACTCCTTTGCTCAGTCTGGAAGGGTGTGTAACCATAGCAACCCACCTCTCACGCTCCGGGTTAGGTGTTGGCTTGACATGTGCTGCCCTCGATGCAAAGCTTGATGAAGAGTGAGAAGAGCTGTTTAATCAGCGCGTCCCTCTAGTAGTGCTAGAGATGGAACACGAGTCCTCCTCACTCGTGTGAGGCAAGACCTCTTCTACTGAACTATGTCTGTATCCAAACCACACTTGCTATGGGCCAAAGTCAGAACATGGCTGAAACTGTTCCTTCTGTCTTAGGGTTTTATTGCTGTGAAGAAACACCAGGACCACAGAAACTCTTTCTTTTCTTCTTCTTCTTTTTTTTTTTAAATTTGAAACACCTACATTCTTTTTTAGTTATCCATTACTGTACAACAAATTATCCCCAGACTTATATGGTTTAGAAATGGATTTGGCAAAATCCTAGGAAATTTGAGCACTGCCTGGCTGAGTGAGTCTAGTTTGCAGTCCTGCAAGGTTGAGTGAAGATACTCAGCTAGGCTCAAAGTTCAGGATAACCTCAGTAGCATAGAAAAGTCAGTCTGCAGAGGGCTGTTTGGCAGGAGGTGTCCATAGCTCTTTGCTGGTTGTTGACAGAGGTTCTTCTATTCCAAGTTCCTAGATTTTTTTCCCCTTGACATGCCAGCTAGCTTTCTTGGGAGAAAACAAGATGAAAGCCACTATGCTTATTCTTAAGCTAAGCATTCTCACCGTGTTCTGTCTGTTACACATTAGTAAGTCTAGTAAATCTTCAAACCAATTAGAGGCTAGTTCTAGCCCCCATTAGATGGTTATCAATACCTTGAAGACCACTGCATTTCACAAGCTGAGATCCACAGACAGCACCTCGTAGTGATGGTAGCCAGTACTTTGTACAAGTGTTCTAGAACCTCCTATTCCTCAACCCTACAGTGTAGATTTTTCTCCTTAATACTCATGTCCCAGCATCATGTGGCTGGCAAGCACTAGAATTTCAAGGTTGAAATTTCAAAACTGTTCAAAAGGAGCTTTCTTTGTAAAGAGCAGGACGTTGTCATTTGCATTTAGTAGAGTCTGTATTCGTCACAGGAATTCATGACTTGATCGCCGGCAGGAAGAGGAGGTGCTGCCTCCTGTGAACTTCCATCATTACCGTAGACTTCCTTCCATCATGTCTGTGGACTTCCTTCCATCATGTCTGTGGACTTCCTTCCATCATTACCATAGACTTCCTCCCATCATGTTTGTGATAACTTGCAATTAAAGTGCTGGTCAGAGTTCCAAATTCCTGATGGAAACTAGTATGTCTGACTATTAAAACTCTTCTGAGCACATGGCTTAGGGAATCAGAGGGATGACTAAACCTGCACTAGTGAAGAAGTTTTCACTTTGAAATTGAGGGGACGATATATTCATAGTCCTGTAGAATTCTTTCAACCATGTTGTATGTTTGAAAATTCTAATAATAAAATGCTGGGGGAATAAAATCTATCTTTTTAAAACTACTTTTACCTGCTCTTCTAAATGAAGAACCTCTCCTGGTCAAGGATTGTAACTTTTTTTCTGGGCAGAACAACTTGTATAAATTGTGGATTGTGATCTCAAACAAAGATTGTTAACTGATTGTGTGGGATCCCAAACAGTCTGGAGACAGTAAAGGTTTCTAAACACTCAACAAACAAAACTTAATTCACGTCAAATGAATACTGAATCTGAGGTGTTTGTGGCAGTGTGTTCTTAGATTGCCTCCGGTTGAGCTTGACTGTGAGCACACCACACACACACACACACACACACACACACACACACACACACACACCACTGCTGTCAGCATGGCTCAGCACCTCCACTTGGGTGGCTCAGATGCTACTGGATGTTGTCAATTCCAGCCTTTCTACTGCATGCCTTTTTGTTTGTTTTTCTCTTACAGAAAGATGATAGTTTACTAGTATCAGATTAGTGTATCTCTGGCTGTAGCTGGTTCTGCCTGTATAATGTTTTCAGCGACAGGAAAGCAGTGGTGTCAGCTCTGGTGTCCTCTGTATGTGACGAGGGCTGTGCAGTGATAGCTCCAGGTCCTCGGCCTTGTAGCAGGCACTGCACTTGATGCTTCCATTTCCATCTTAGCACATGCGGAAATCTGGAGATGCACAAAACGGTTGCTGAGCAAATGATGCTGTTGCTTTCTAGTGCTGTCTTGGCCCAGGGAGGTGCGTGGGAAGTGAGGCTGCAGATGACTGTCTCCCGTGCACCTTTGTATGTAATCTTGTGTATGGTTAGTGGGCAGTGTGCATTCATTCAGAGTGGAGTGTGATGCTATAAGAAGTTCCTTAATTTGGGAGCTTGATGACTTGACCGGTCCCGCCTCTTCCACTGATGGCTTAATCCCTGTTGACCAAGTCTTGTCATGTTTCTCTCTTTCCTAACGCCAACTAAGTCCACCTGGATCCAGCTCGTCCTTCCCGAGCTCCATCTTGATCCGCCACTCACTATGGGCATCAGGGGGCATTTTTTTTCCATCCACTACACTTTGCTTGCACCTTAGGAAAAGAAATGAGACAATTGCAAAAGTGAGTTATAGGCAGAGAAAAGTGGCTGAGACGGTGGTCACTGGTCTGCTTTAAAGTTGCTTCTCTTTTATAGCCTATGTAACACCTGCTGCCTTTCGTAGAGGGTCTTACAGCTTAACCCATCAATAAATTAAGCACCTTTCAGCGTACATTGCAAACCATTCCATGAGTAGCTTATTAACGGTCTTTCTCTCTGCTGCAGTACACTCAGTGTCTCCATGAGCTTAAAGAGCTCTTACAGCAGGAGATCCACAAGAAGTTGAATAACTTTGGACAAGATATGGATTTAGAAGGAAACTGGAGTGACATTCCTTTGTCTGACATTGAATCCAGGTAACAAACTTTATTTCAAAACAATCAGTGATTGGTAAGACATCCTGGATCCCAGTACTTGGGAGACAGAGGCAGGGGGATTGGGAATTTAAGGAAAGCCTGGTTCACATTTATGTGACACCATGTCCTCTTTGTCTGTCTGTCTGTTTGTCTGTCTGTCATCTATTTATTTCGAGACAAGGTCTTACTGTATCACCCCAGCAATCTGGATCTGTCTACCTCTGCTGGATTAAAAGCATGTCTATGCAACTTAAGAGTACATCCATGTCCTGAGACCCCAGCTGGGTGTGGAGCACATGCCTTTAATTTCAGCACTCTGGAGGAGATGTAGGCAGATCTCTGTAGGTACAAGGCCAGCCTGATATACATAGCAAGTTCCAGGAAAGTCAGGACGATATGAAGAGACACCACCATAAGAACCCAGAATCTCAGAGTTACAAAAGCCCGTGGTGGAATATAAAAACTGTCTTCTTCCTCATGTTCTCCATTGTTCTGGTCCCTGACAGTACCTTTGTGGATTCACCTGCCTGATTTTAGGATGCAGGAGTGGGTGCAACTGGAATCTGAGAAGCCTGCGAACTCATTACTCTTCCATTCCTCAGCCCACTGTACTACGCCCTGCAGCCCGAAAAACAAAATGTCCTGTGTATGTCAACTCACTGATACATAGAGCCCAGAAGCAACAGCCGGCCAAGGCAGCCAGACGGTACACAATAGCTGACTCAGCAGGAAACTAACCTACTTAGCTGAGAAACAGAAGACACGGTTTGCCAGCTTCTCTGCCAGAAAGTCAGATGCCACATGGCTCTCTGGGGATCTACTTGTCCATTCCACAAATACACATAAAGGCAAGCTAGGAATGGTGAGATTGTCCTCTGCGTGTGCACATGACTGACATTTTCTAGAACTTATTACAACTAATGCCTTGATATCCATCGGCTGACGTAGTCTGTTATCTACAAAAGGGACTACAGAGTCTATTGGCCAGCAGCCCAGCATCTTTGAAGGCTCCTTCCTGACTGGAGGTGCCTTTGATAATAAATAGCATATTGGAAATTAGATGACAGAAGATAGTCCTTCCTTCCTGTTCCGATGTGGTTGCACTCCTCCTTGCACACTGAGGGGAGGGAGCAAAATGGGGGGAGGAGCTGGGCACTGGGAACTGAACCCAGATTCCCTGAAAGAGCCAGTGCTCTTAATCCCTGAACCATCTCTTCCTCCCTCCCTCCCTCCCTCCCTCCCTCCCTCCCTCTCTCCCTCCCTCCCTCCCTCCCTCCCTCTCTCCCTCCCTCCCTCCCTCCCTCCCTCTCTCCCTCCCTTCCTCCCTCCCTCCCTCTCTCCCTCCCTTCCTCCCTCCATCCCTCTCTCTCTCCTTCTCCCTTCCTTTTTTATTTTTATTTTTTGGTGTGTGTATGCTTGTTTTTTGCTTGGCATTTTTGAGACAGGGTCTCACATGTACACCTGACTGGCCTGTAATTTACTATGTAAACCAGGATGGCCTCCAGTTCTGAGAAACCCACTTGCCTTTGCCTCCAGCTCGGTTTTCTTTATCGAGAAGGGACAGGGTTTCTGGTTGCTGTCTTCCCATTTCAGTGTTCCAAGTGCTGCTGTTACAGCTGTGCGCCACTGCACCTGCTGCTGTTACAGCTGTGCACCACTGCACCTGCTGCTGTTACAGCTGTGCGCCACTGCACCTGGCTAAAAGTTCTTGAAGTCATTTTTATAGTGTTTAGCCTGCTGATTATTTATCACCTTTATTTATTGGCACATTCGGCAAGTTTTCCCAGAATAACTGGTGGATTCTGGCTTTCGAGAATTAGTGTCATCCAAAAGGAGATGAAGAAAAAGCCTCTGTCTCAGGGAAATCGGGTTGCCGAGTTCTGTACACTGGCTACACATGGTCCGTCCTACCCTCTACCATCTGGTCAGCCTTTGCTTTGCTCTACCGACGTGAACTTGACACAGAGCCTCTGCCTCCTTTAATAACAGCTCTTCCTTGTCTCTCTTCTTGTTCTCTCCTTGTGGTGCCAGCACGAGCGGCTCAGACAGCTCCCTCTCAGATGGTCCTCCGATCCGTCTCCAGAGCGTAGCAGATGAGGTAAGAGGGTACTGATTCTTGTATACACCTAAAACATTAAAAACAACAAACCTTTAAACACCATAACACCAGATAATTTGGGAAATGTTCCAACGGTCCTAGAATCTTCAGGAAATATAGCCATAGTCCCAAGGTGCTGCTGAGGAGGAAGGCACTTGCCTACCATGAGTGGCTTCCTGGTTTCGGTCACCAGTGTGAAATACTGCCCTAGCCGATCACCCTACCCCAGAGGATTTCACTGCTGGAGCTTCTTTACAGCAACGCCAGGCTGTAGCCATACCTCAGTAGTCAGAGTGACCCCAGCCTGACCGTTTATCCTGTCATCTGGACCTGTATCATAAATCACTCACATGTGGGCACTGGCCCACGTCCATGGGACTCAGGCATGTTCAGCCAGGGAATAGCCTCTGAAAAAAAGGTGGTTGAGTTATCGGCCTATTCTCCATACAAACAAGCAAGGCTCACATGACAGGCTACCACACGCACAGACTGGCACTGAAGACTGCGTGTGAGGATGTGTGAACTATGCCATCTCTTCTGACCAGTCTCTCTGTAATTTCTAAAACAGCTGAATCAGAAGATGGTGTTAAAGAATCCCAAAAAGAAAAGACTTCAGACGAGAAAACAGCGGAATGAGCAATACCAGAAGAACTACTTGATGCGGGAGTTAAAGTTAACAGAAAGTTCCTCAGTAAGCGTCCCTGCTGCCTACGTCTACCGCTTGCTCGTGTCTCATAAAGCAGGAGACAGGGCTAGAGTTTACTCCACACTAGAAGGGGCGGTGGGAAGCAGGGGTGCTTTCTGTTTTGAGGTCAGAGCACTTCCTGGGATGTGTCTGAGCAGGTTTCAGCCTCAGACCACGGGTCCTTTCCTCAGGTATGGCAGGGGAATTGTTCCTGCAAGAAGGTGAAGTTGGGGTGTGTTAGCCAGGCTCAGCTAGAGTGGCCGGGGGTTGAGATGAGGGTCGGGGGGGGGCACCTCTCTACCTTGTTTGCAGCTACCATACCCACCAGGCCACCCTGCCCAGACTCTTGCTTTCTAAAGAGAGAATGCTTTCAGGAGTATTTGACTGGGTAGCTAAGGGATGGATCAACTGAAAAACTTCTCACTCAATCCTTGTAGGGAAGGGCAAGACTTGCTCCTACTCTGCAAAAGCAGCCTACTTTTTTGAAAAGTCCAGAGAATTCTAGCCCTTCAGTAAGGAGGACTGAAAAGCCGAGGCTCAATGAGGTAGTATTTTTGCTTGACTCTTTGTCATACAGGTTCTCTGATCTCTCCAATTAGCACGTCAGTCCCACTAGGTGAAGAGCACAGGGGTCATCATGTCACCGGAGGTGGAAAAGGATGCTTTGGATTAAAAACTGAAATCTTATTTCAAATATTGATGATTTGTGATTTAATGTCAAGAACGTGAGACAAGGTTGCTCTACTTCTTCACACAGGCATCCACACACTAACAGCCTCTGCCCCACACCTACTGTATGGCAGCTCCTTTACTGGACACTGAGGTGTCCAGAAGCAAACAAGATGCCATCTTCCCTCAGAGAGTTCAGATGCTGCAGAGGAAGACACTCAGAGAAGGGGTACCCAGACAGTTGTCAGTACTTAGAGTCTTAGAGCTGAAGTCCTTGGTTCTCACGGGGTGGTGCCACGTGCATGTAGTCCCAGCACTAGGGAAGTAGAAGCAGGGGACCAGCAAGTTCTACACGAGACCTAGTAGAGGAAAGAGGAAAGGGGATTTCAGAGAGTGAACAGCTCAGTGGGAGGAAACTTACGGCATGTGCAAGGCTCTGAGTTCAGTTCTCAGCACTGCTTTAAAAAGTGTTTGCTCAACCAGGCACAGTGCCATAGACCTGTAAAACCAGCTCCCGGAGTGACTTAATGCAAAAGGACCACAAATTCAAGGTGGGTCTGGGTAACTCACACTACAGAGGAAGAGATCCTGGAGAGACAGCTCAGCAGCTAAGAGTATGCTGTTCTTGTAGAGGACCTGAGTTCAATTCCCAGTACCCACACCAGGTGGCTCACAACCATCTATAACTCCACCTCAAGAGTATCTAATGCCTCTTCAGGTCTCCAGTGTCACTCGCCTACACACGGCGCGCGCGCGCGCGCGCGCACACACACACACACACACACACACACATATATATACACTTATACAAATATTTATGCATACACACACATATCAAAGATTTTTTTAAAAAGCTTCTTAGAAAGAAAATGTTGAGAAAAGGACTAGGATTATTAGCTCAGTTATAAGGTACTTACCTGCCATCCTCAAAGTTTAATTCCTAGTATAAAACACACACACACACACACACACACACACGATAGAAAATGAGCCCTTCTTGTATAGAATACTATTCTGTTGTTACAGCAATACAGTACATCCACTGAGTTCCAACTGTACTATCCCAGAAACCCCCACAGAGTATAACCCTCTCAAATCAACACTGAGACCCATAATGTCTAATATAACTGTCAAGAGCACAAGCTTTAAAGTCTGTTCAAATCCCAGCCCGACTTCAGCTCCTCAAACCTGACACCTTCTAAGAGATATGACTCCGTGACTGGAAAATTCCATTATATTATATAAAAGTCACTGAGGTGCTCAGGGAGCAAAGCAGTTTGTTTTGCAAACTTGAAACCTAAATTTTATTTCCAGAGTCCACAGCAAAAGGAGAAAAACAACTCCCGAGAGGTGTTCTCTAACCTTTACACATGTGCCATGGTTGCAACTTGCCCACTTACACCCCCACACTAATAACATATAATAAATTTTTATTATGTAAAATTATCTTTAGGCAAGGGCTGGGAGATGGTTCAGTGGGCAAAGTCTCTGCTGTGGGAGTCCAAGGACCTGACCGTGGGTTCCTGGCATCACTTAAAACCAGGCATGTAGTGCACATTGTAATACCAGTGCAGGGGGCAGAGACAGGAGACCCCAGGGCTTTGACAGCCAGCCAGTCAGGTGAATTGATGACCTCCAGGTTTAGAACGAAACTCTACATCTGATGTCACTCTGACCAACATATACTATCACACTACACACAACACACATACAAAATACCTTCAGGCCACACGTGTAAGTGCATATACAAAACAATGAATTTTATGTTTACGCTGGGATCCCATCTCTAAGATATCTTGTTATATATAGACACATATTCCAAAATCAGAAGAAAAAAAAACCCTGAAATTCAAAACATTTGTGTTCCTAAGCATGCCTGAGAACTCTCTATTGTATGAATTACTCAATGAGCCAGGAACTCGGTTCCCGATCTGAAACACTGAGGTACTAACGCCTGAGTCTGTGGTGACTCAGCACTAGGTGGGACACTAAAACATATGGGCATGTAGTGAATAAATACTGGTTCTCTTCTCCCGAGTTGTTACTTGTATTCTGCCTTGCTTTTTGTGGTGCATTGTCCCCATGAGTCAACACTCGTGAACAAAAGTCACAGGACTAATGTATATTCAGTATGTGTTCAGTGTTCACAAGGAGAACTTAGGATATATTCATTTATTTTAGACACAGTTAAGTGGAAGAGAGAAAGGCACCTCCTTAGATCTACCACTGACTATTTATCTAAGAATAAAGAAATAACTCAGGTACTTCCCCTCATTTGTGCACACACATGCCAACAGTTCATTTGCTTATTCTTCTTGTTTTGTTTTAGTGTGTGTGTGTTGTAGTGCATTTTGTTTAGTTCGAACAGGTTCTCAGCCTACAGCCCCTGCTAGCCTGAGACTCACTATGCAGCCATGGCTGGCCCCATAGACTTCTGACCATCTTCCTGCTGCTGTTCCCCAACTGCTAAAATTACAGGTGTGCACCGCCACACCCAGCCGAGTCAACTTCCTTATATGTTGTGTGATTTTGATGAATGGTGCTGTTGTCCAGTGTTACCTTCTCAGGTTTGTTCTGCCCAGGTGGACGTCTAGGGTAGTTTGTACCCTCAGGCTCGAACCACTGGGCCACTCTGGGGCGCAGCCCCCAAGATAAGACAGGACTAAGAAAGGCTTACACAGAGCTACAGTCTGGATATCAAGAGGTTGACCTGAACAAATCTCTCTCAGGCTGCCATGGTTTCGTAGCTCCATGGCAGTATGTCAGCTGAAAAGGTGACACTGGGTAGTGTTAACACAGGGAATGTCATGGTTGGCATGTTTGACACTGATCACTCAAAAATGAAGTGTGTAAATGGATCGTACAGTTTATGTTGCTGTAACAGAATGCCTGGGTCTAGGTAATTTATAAACAAGAGGTATTTGTTCAGTTCATGTTCCTGGAGAGCAGAGTCTGACATGGCCTCATGCACTGAGAGCCTCGAGTGCATTAGATCACACTAGATGAACCTGGGGGTGTGCTCAAAAGAATCAGACCATGAGGAAGGAGCAGCCTCAGTTTTTGTTTAGTTGTTTTGTTTTTAAAACAGAGTCTTTCTACATAGCCCTGACTCTCCTGGGACTCACTATCTAGACCAGGCTGGTGTCTGCCTCTGCCTCCCAAGTGCTCCAAGTGCATGGATCACCATCCCTGGCATAGTAGCCTCACTGTAAAACAGTTTTCTTTCAGTAACTAATACAGCCCCACAAAATAGCCCAGCTCTGTTAAAATTAAAATTCTTGAGTGAGCTCTTAAGGTCCTACCTCCTGAAACCACCGCAGTGAGATTCAGAGGAGACTGGCCACATTCAAACGGTGGTGGTGAGTTTTTGCTTTTCTAAAACAATAGAATTAGTTCTATGTGTCCCCCTACCTCTCACACCCATTTGGATTTAGGGACAGCAACACCCAGTCACTTCCCTTGTAAATAGCTCTGCTCTGTGCTAGGGCACACCTGCAATTCTAGCCACTTGGGGAGCTAAGACAGTTCTACTAGTGAGACCCTGTCTCCAGAAAGAGGGAAAGTAGCTCTGGGTACGCCAGGAGGGTACTCCTCACATGTGTCTGGGTAGAACAAAGTCAGAGAAACACTGCATTTGCTGAGGTAAATTGGGCATACAAGGATTAGTCCTCCAAATGTGAAGTCTCTGGTGTTTTACAAGTCTTTTGCACAGGTTAATTCTTGTGTGGATGCTCTAATTTCCTGTCCAAGTCTTCAGGAGGACCTGTAAATGAGAGACTCCTAAAGACAATCAGTATTGACAAAACACACTGATTACCACAGGACGGCACAAAGTGAAGCGCAGGGCTGAGAGAAATGGAAAGGAAACTGAAGGCTGAGGCAGGAGTATCACAATCATGGGTCAGACAGTGAATCTGAGACTGTCTAAGGCTACACAGAAAGACCTTGTTTCAGAAATAATGACTGAGGACGCTGAGTGCAGGACACAAGCCTTTAGTCTCAGTACCCAGGAGGCAGATATAGATGGATCTCTGTGAGTTCAAGGCCAGCCTGCTCACAGGGAGTCCCAGGACAGCCAGAGCTATGTAGAGGGACCCTGTCTCCAAAACATAAATAAATAGGGGCAAACATGTTATGGAGATGTCTCAGCAATTAAGAGCATCTGTTGCTCTTTCAGAGGACCCGAGTTCTGTTCCCAGCACCCACATGAAGGCTTGCAAGATTCCAGATCTGACATCTTCTGGTGCATGTACAAACACACAGTAAAGGCATTAATTTTATTTCTAACTTATTTTATTATAGATAAAATGTTTTACTACAGATAAAGATCTTATTTTTCAGTAAATGAAAATGTCAAACTAAAGGAAGTTGCAGCAGAACAGTGAGTGGTGAACGCATTCTTATTCTCCACTCGGCAGTCATTGCTCCAAGCCTGTAGGTAACAACTTCATATGCACAACTAAAACATGCCTGGACTGTGAAGGTGGAGTCTTCTGACAGGAATGCAATTTACCTACCATAGCATGTCAGATATCAGAGTTGAAAATGTGGGCCAGCCGTTTTGACACCCTAAGTTTTCCTTTCATTGTGTTACTTTAGCAGGCAGCATATAGAAAACAGTTCCTCCACTTCGCCGATCAACTGTTGCCCATAGACGTCTACTTCGTTGAGAAACTAGATCAGATTCTTGATTCACCTCTGCCCTGCAATAGTGCTGATCATTGTGGTGTTTGGGGAGGAAATGCAAATGTTTCTAACTCCTGTCTAGTAAGACCAACTTCAAGCCTAACGGTAACTTAGAAACTGCAGCAGAAAGTAAATTCAACTCTTTTATCTTGTTTGTGCAGAGTAAGAAGCCAGGCTTTACAGCATCATGCTCTCCAAAGAGAAGCACAAACTCCAGCCTAGGGCCAGCTCCAGATGTGAAGCCAAACTGGTCTAAGACTAGATACCCTGCCGCAAGGAAGGACCATGCCACCATGGCAGTGTACCCATCCTTGCACATATACACATACCCGTAGGGGTGCATGTGCTGTGACATACACATGCTTCCTACAAAGGTTTCGGGGAGTTTTGTTGGTTTGTTCTGTATGCAGTGCTGGGGACCAAACCTGGGGCACTGAGCAGGCTAGTCTTTACACTGAGCTGTGTCTCCAGCTCTCTTGATAAGCTTGTGGGTTATACACATTTTATAAGGGGGAAATCTAGGAATGAAATCTAGGAATCTGTTTATGATGTACTGTGTTGCACATTCACCACACACTGACCTGCACTCTGGATTTCCCCTGTGCACTATCCTTAGATGATGTATGCCTTGTTACCTCATGAATTTGGTAGTTTTTTTCCTTAGATGAGATTATATTTTGATGTATAGAAAAGCCTTCATTAAAAGCTGAAGCCTGTACTAATAAAAAAGATAGAACAGGTGTGTGTGTGTGTGTGTGTGTGTGTGTGTGTGTGTGTGTGTGGATGTGTGTGTATAATTTTAACCAACTTTCTCTCTAAAGTTACATGCAAATCAGTTTTAAAAGATTAAGCAGATTTGAATGTGTTTTGGAAATGTGCCATATGAAAAAGTCTTGTATCAAAGTTTCCAAATGGTGACTGACCAGTCAGACTGTGGTTATATCAGGCTTACTCAATGGATGGTATTCCTACATAGAAAAAAATTACATGTATTACTTAGAATTTAATGTTGCTTATATTATGTTCAACAAGGTTGTGTAAATTTTTAACCCAATAATTAAAATTCTCTCTCTCTAGTTACTTCTCCTTGATTGTTTTGCTACATAATTTTAAGTTATACACTAGCCATTCGTTTTCCTAGGTCCTTCATAAGCACCAGGCACAATCTTCCAGCTGCGAGTCATGTCAGAATTCAGAGTCCCATTAAAGAAGAGCCACTCAGATGAGTGTGGTAGCTCATACCTGTAATGCATTGAGAGGCAGAAACCATGAGTTGAAGGCCAGTCTGTTCTACATCCCAAAGTCTAGGCCAACCAGGGTTACAAAGTAAGACCTTGTACATAAGAAGGGGAGGGGGATCTACTTCAAACTGCGTATGGTGGCTCATGTGTAACCCTATCGCTCAAGACAGACTTGCTGTGAGTGTAAGACTGCACTACTTGGATGAGACTCAACAGACAGGGATCCCTCTGTTCACGTTCTGTTCATTAACTCCTCTCATTGCTTTTATCTTGTCACATTAGATTGAAAGTTTCCTAGCATGTTTTTTATTTGTGTGTATATGTGTCATGTATGTGTGGATACATGTTCATGTATGGATGTATGTGTTCGTGTGTGTGTGTTCATGCATGCTCATACATGTTAATGTATGTGTCCATATGTGTATGTGTGTTGTGTGCATGTTCATGTATGCAAGCCTGTGTGTATACATGTTCATATATGTGAGCACATGGAGAGCCTAATTCCAGTCCTTAAACAGCCTTCCCTTTGGCTGCATGGCCAGTGGGAGTATTATTACCATCTGGTGGCAGCATACCTTATACTGTTTGATTTATTTTCACTTATTTTATGTGCACATGTATGAGCACATACATGCACAGTGCACCTGTGGAAGCTAGAGGAAAACTTGTAGGAATTGGTCTTCTCCTTCCACCTTGTGGTTCCTAGAAATCAAACTCAGGCCTCCAAGCTAGGCATTAGGGGCCCTTAAACTATTAGTAAGCCTTCTCACGAGCCCCCTTTTCTGGTTTTGGAGAGGTGAGGTGACCACAGCTCTTGCTTGCAGTCTACATTCTTTCTGAGACAAGGTGTCATGTCCCGGCTGCACTCAAGTTAGGAATGACCCTTGACTCCTGAGCCTCTGCCCTCCACCTACCTAGTATGGGGACAGCAAGCCTGTGTCACTATATGTGGCCTGACCACAGCTCTCAAGATGCTGTACACACTACAAACATGGAAGACAATGACAGAAAACAGCACAACTCAGGGCTTTTGTTGGAGCCGGAACTCTGTTGGTGGAAGAGAAATTCTGTATAGATACAGAAGCTACTTTAAAATGCCATGTGGTTTTTGTTTTGTTTTGTTTTGTTTTTTTCTCCATTTGGCACTATTTCTAATTTTCTTTTTCTTGCTGTGATAAACAGTATAACAAATGTAACTTGGGGAGGAAAGGGTTTATTTGGCTTATAAGTGTCAATCGTAGTCCACATGGAAGGAGGTCAGGGCGAGGGCAGGAGGAGCTGAAAGGAGCCAAGCCATTAGTGGCTTGCTTTCCACGCTTTCTCAGCTTATTTTTATATAAACAACTCAAGACCATCTGCTCTTAGGTGGCACCACCCGCAGTGAGCTGGGGCCCCCACATCCATCATTAGTCAGGAAACTGCCCCTATAGGCTTGCCTTTACAAGAGGCATTTTCTCAGTTAAAGTTTCATTTCTCATATGACTGTCACTTGTGCCAACTTGACTGAAAACTAATCAGCACAACATTCAAGGTACAGTGCTTTGAGCTGAGCGTGGTACATACCTGTGATCCCAGCACTCTAGAAGCTCAGACCGGAGGTCACAGGTTCAAAGCCAGCCTACACTACAGATCAAACTCCATACTGGGGTGTGTGTGCACCAATACTGAAGAGCTACCAGATAGCTGACGACTCAGAGCTGTACTTATATATATGTATCAAAAGTTTTGTGAAGGCGGCGCGGGCGGCGGGCAGAGCTGGTCCGGTTGTGCTGGGGCTCCGCGCGGCCTGCAGTCCCGGGCCCGCGACGCGCGCCGCCCGCCCGCCATGGAGCCTGGCCCCGATGGCCCAGCCGCGCCCGGCCCCGCCGCCATCCGTGAGGGCTGGTTCCGAGAGACCTGCAGCCTGTGACCTGGTCAGGCCCTGTCGCTGCAAGTGGAGCAGCTGCTGCACCACCGGCGCTCGCGGTACCAAGACATCCTCGTCTTCCGCAGTAAAACCTACGGCAACGTGCTGGTTCTGGATGGCGTCATCCAGTGTACTGAGAGGGACGAGTTCTCCTACCAGGAGATGATTGCCAACCTGCCGCTCTGCAGCCACCCCAACCCGCGAAAGGTGCTGATCATCAGGGGTGGAAATGGGGGCGTCCTACGGGAAGTGGTGAAGCACCCCTCTGTGGAGTCTGTGGTCCAGTGCGAGATCGATGAGGATGTCATTGAAGTCTCTAAGAAGTTCCTGCCTGGCATGGCCATCGGCTACTCCAGCTCAAAGCTGACTCTCCATGTGGGCGATGGCTTTGAGTTCATGAAACAGAACCAAGATGCCTTCGACGTCATCATCACCGACTCCTCGGACCCCATGGGCCCTGCTGAGAGCCTCTTCAAGGAGTCCTATTACCAGCTCATGAAGACAGCGCTCAAGGAAGATGGCATCCTCTGCTGCCAGGGTGAGTGCCAGTGGCTGCATCTGGACCTCATCAAGGAGATGAGGCATTTCTGCAAATCTCTTTTCCCTGTGGTGAGCTATGCCTACTGTACCATCCCCACCTATCCCAGCGGCCAGATCGGCTTCATGCTATGTAGCAAAAACCCGAGCACCAACTTCCAGGAGCCAGTGCAGCAGTTGACACAGGCCCAGGTGGAGCAGATGCAGCTGAAATACTATAACTCGGACATGCACCGTGCGGCCTTTGTACTGCCCGAGTTCACCCGGAAGGCCCTGAATGACATAAGCTGAATCCAGGTGCCACTGGAACACCACCCGAGACCTCAATCGGAATGGACCAAGGAGCTTCCAAGTTGTCTGGGGACCACCAGTCCTGGACCAGACTCCCAGATGACTCTTGCCCACCAACCAAGTGTTACAGGCCCCAGAATGCTGCCTGGCCTGCCCTGCTGGGTGGACTCAGTCTCTGTGTCTGTCTATCTCTGTGGCGTTCAGCCCCACGCCTATACCAGCTCTGTACAGCACCGCCTATGCCGTGACCCAACAAAAAAAACGTGTATTTATAACAAAAAAAAAAAAAGTTTTGTGAAGACATCCTTGTTCATTTTCTGAAGCTGTAACTGTGTACAGGAGATGGAGTAGTTGATGAATAAAGGAATCTCATTTTGAGGGTACAGGCCTTGAGAGAAGATCTGACGAAATTCAGGCTGGCCTTGAGTTCACTTCTGTGTATTGAGGAGAACCTTGAATTTCTGGTCCTTGTGCCTCCCTCCACCTTGGCACTTCTGAGTCTACAGACTTGAGCCATGGTGCCTAGAAGAAAATGAATTTCTTATGATTAAGAAGTTTACAAAATCCCAAGGTAAAGCAACCACATTTAATGAGGAGCTAGCTCTTCCCTGGGGGCAACGCTGAGTGAGCCCTAAGGCAATAAAAACCATCACATCATTGAACAGAACAGGTGTGCCAGGGAAATCACGATTTTATTTCACAAATCCGTCTCTTGCTAATCAATACATTTAATCCACAAACGTACCCACCCTCCTGACCCTATCACCTGCCGAAGTCACACCTCCAAATAACAACAGCACTGCCACACTGGAACCAAGTTTACAACACATAAGACTTGGTGGGAAAATGCCAGAATGTTTCTCTCCACAGAAATAGAAATGCTAACTTCAGGTCTTCCAAGCTGTTCTCACAGGAACTCTGGCTTCACTGTCTAGAATAGCAGAGATGTTTCCAGGTCAGAGACTTAGCACCTTTTCCCCCGGATGCTTTAAGTTGCAAAGCCTGCATGGTCCTTTGAAGTGTGAAGACACAGCTGACCGTGGGGTGCGGGCAGGGGCCGCTCAGCACTTTGGATGTGAAGGCAGGAGTTGGATTCCAGCCTCAGCTACACAGTGAGTTCAAAGCTTCCTAGGCTGCATGAGATCATATTAAAAAAAATAGTGTATAAACTCAGTTTAATTGTACCAACTAAATTTGACTAGAGACGTTTTTCCTCTCCCTCTCCCTCCCTCTCTCTCCCCCCTCTCCCCTCCCCCTTCTCCCCTTCTCCCTCCCCCTTCCCTCCTCCTCACCCCACCTCTCTCTTTCTCCTCTCTCTCTCTCTTTTGGTTTTTGGTTTTACTAGACAGGGTCTCACTATATAGCCTTGGCTGTCCTGGAACTTGCTCTGTGCACCACGCTGGACTCAAATGTGGAGTTCTGTCTGCTTCTGCCTCCCAAATGTTGGGACCAAAGGCGTGTGCCACCACCACCGGGGCTTCCCTCCATTTCTTGGTGGAGTATTGCTGTGGAGGCAAGCTCGCCTCTGTCAATGCTTGCCACGATCCAACATCGTTATGTTCTCGTCTTCGCCTGACAAGCTGACTCAGGAGTATAAAAAGAACGTGGGATCTATTTTCTGTGTCAAGTGTGTTCCACCTGAGTTCTGTGCAGCTGTCATGCCTTCTCTACAAACCAAACATTCATGTGAAATCAGATTCATGTGTGTGCTGATTGTCAAAGCTACAGTGGCAAAGCTGGGGACGCCTCCACATCCAGATTAATAAGCATGTGATGAAGGTCATAAGAAAATTGACAACCCAAATGTGGTGTTACATGCCTGCAGTGCTGCATCAGGAGATGGACAAGAAAGCCATGGACTGCAGGCTAGCCTGGGCTACACATGGAATTCCAGGCCAGCCTTGATTATAAGACCTTGTCAGAGAGAGACTAGGTGGGGTTGGGAGTGATAGCAATATAAAAGATTGCCTAAGATTCAGAGAAAAGTCTAAGAAGAGATGGCTGTCATTGGAATACAAGTATGGGGTCTGAGGATGGCCGCCAGTGGAAATATGCCTGTGCACGCAGGTGCCTGCAGCAGCTCAACGATGGTTTGTCTTGGGAATCAAACCTGGGACCTCTGGAAGAGCAGCCAGTGCTCTTAACCACTGAGCCATGTCTCCAACTCCCAAAACCAACTTTTTAAAAAAAATTATTTATTTATTGATTGATTTCCCATATGTGAGTACACTGTCACTATATTCAGACACACCATAAAAGGGCATCAGATCTCATTAGAGATAGTTGTGAGCCACCATATAGTTGCTGGGAATTGAACTCAAGACCTCTGGAAGAGCAGTCAGTGCTCTTAACAACTGAGCCATCTCTCCAGCCCCCCAAAACCAATTTTTATGATAAGAATTATGTGTCAAATTTCCTTCTGGCTTTGTGGACAAAGTATACATGAGACATTAATGAATTTCATATTTAGGCTTGGGTTCCATCCCTAAGATATTTCATTATACATATGTGTAAACCTTCTAAGATCCTAAAATGCACAAAATAGAAAATTCTTCTGATCCCAAGCATTTCAGATAAAAGATGTTGAACTCGTGACATTTCCTAAAATTTCCAGTTCACTTTTGACATGTTGTCTCTGTCAATGTTCTATTGCTGTGGGGAAAAAAAAAAAACACCATGACCACGGCAAATCTTATAAATTAAAGCATTTAATTGAGGTTGGCTTACAGTTCAGAGGTTTGATCCTTTGGTTGCAGGAAGCATGGCAGCATGCAGACAGACATGGTGCTGGAGGGTAGCTGAGAGTTCTAATGTAAACCCACAGGGGGGCAAAAGCCCATAGGCCTGACTGAGCTTCTGAAACTGCAAAGCCCATCCCCAGTGATACACTTCCTCCAACAAGGCCCCATCCACCCCAACAAGGCCCCATCCACTCCAACAAGGCCCCATCCACTCCAACAAGGCCCCATCCACTCCAACAAGGCCCCATCCACTCCAACAAGGCCTCATCCACTCCAACAAGGCCCCATCCACCCCAACAAGGCCCCATCCACCCCAACAAGGCCCCATCCACTCCAACAAGGCCCCATCCACTCCAACAAGGCCCCATCTACTCCAACAAGGCCCCATCCTCTCCAACAAGGCCTCATCCACCCCAACAAGGCCTCATCCACCCCAACAAGGCCTCATCCACCCCAACAAGGCCCCATCCACTCCAACAAGGCCCCATCCACCCCAACAAGGCCCCATCCACCCCAACAAGGCCCCATCCACCCCAACAAGGCCCCATCCACCCCAACAAGGCCCCATCCACTCCAACAAGGCCCCATCCACTCCAACAAGGCCCCATCCACTCCAACAAGGCCTCATCCACTCCAACAAGGCCCCATCCACCCCAACAAGGCCCCAGCCACTCCAACAAGGCCCCATTCACCCCAACAAGGCCACATCTTCTAATGTCACTCCCTAAGCATTCAAATACATGAACCTATTAGGGCCATTCACATTCAGAACACTGTGCCTGTCTACCCAAGGTGAATTTTCACCACTAATTTCATTAGTTGAAAGGATGTATGAAGCCATGACTGAGTTCAGAACTGTGATAAATACAACAGCACACAACTGTTTTGCACACATGATGGGATCGGGGTGTCATTATGATCTCTTAAAGATACAAGAAAGGCATTTGGTGGCTTTAAAAAATTTTTTATTTTGATTCTTTGTGAATTTCATACCATATACCCCAAAACCACTCATCTCCCTGTCCCTTTGTATCTGCCCTTGGCCCTTGCAAACTACCCAAAAAAAAAAAAGAAAATTAAAAAAACAAACAAAAAATAAAGTACAAATTATCAAAACAAAAAAAATCAAAACAAAACACAACAATCTTGTGGAAGCTGCAGTGTGCCACAGTGTCGCCCACACAGCTTTACTTGCAAATGTTCATTTTGATGAAACATTGGTCCGGTTTGAGGCCTCTGCTTCTGCTACACTATCAATACTGGATCTCACCAGGACTCCTCTCAGAAGTCCGGCTGTTGCCCCGTGCAGGAGATCCTGCAGCTTTGGTTCACAGGTTCCAGCAGTTTAGAGATGGGGTAGATGTTGGGGTCACTCTGTCCAGCACTGCCCAGCTAGGCCACCGGATGCTGTGGATGGCAAGGGACAGGGTTAGTTCTGCTCTCATGACCTCGGGGCAGCTCACCAGAGCTCCCACCACCAGGGCCAGCTCTACTACAGCGTCCAGATGAGCTGTGGGGCTGGACTCCTGAGTGCTGCAGCTGGTAAGGGCCGGAGTCCTCTCCCTCTCTCTCCCTCTCTCTCCTCCCTCCCCCACTTCTACTCTGCTGCAGGTGACGAGGTGGGGTGGGTGTCTCTCATGGCAGACAAGTGGTGGGCTGGCTCACCCATTATCCTACCACCAGGGTCAGCTCTACTGTGCTTCCTAATTGAGGTGTAGGCCGAATCTCCTGAGTGTCTCAGCCAGTGACAGATGGGACCAGCTCTGCACAGCCCTTGGACATCAACATGGTCCCAGGCAGCAGCCCAGATGGCCTTTGTTAGTAATATGAGCCGCAGACTGCTGATGTATGACCATAGACCCGGACATGGTCCTCAGCAGCATCATGGGCTCAGACTTCACTGTGGCCTTAGGTGGCAGGGCTGGCTATTCACAACAGGCTATTTCTCTCCACCCTCATGTCTCCAGTTCCACCTCTCTTGATGATGCTCAAACCATTCTGCATCTCTTCGTCTCCCATCTCTCCACTGTTGGCGGACCACTGTCAGGCTGGCCTCTGGGTATCTTCAGCCCACCCCAGCCAACGATGGCCTGGTAAACCACTGGGCTTCTTCCATCACTCTCTACCTATTCCTTTTTTTAAGACTTATTTTATTTGTGTGAATGTTTTGCCTGCCTATATATGTGCATTCATGAGTGCAATACCTGGGGCATCCAGAAGAGGGTGTCAGATCCCCTGAAACTGGAGTTACAGATGGTTGTGAGCTACTATGTAGTGGTAATAACTGAACCCAGATCTCTGCAAAAGCAGTAAGTTTAACTGCTGAGCCATCTCTCTAGCCCCTCTACCTTTCCTGCTTTTTTGTTTTTGTTTGTTTGTTTGCATGTTGGAGATAAGATCTCACTATATGCACCAAGCTGGTCTGGAACCCAGAGAGAGCACTAGCATCTGGCTCTTAGTAGCTATGGCTACAGGTCCATCACCATGACCAGCATCTAACCTATAAAGCTCACAGTTTCTCTGCCAGCCCTGTCTCCACACTTTCCAGGTCTGGAATTACAGGTGTGTCCAGAACACCTGGGATCTGAACTCTGGTCCTTATTTAAAAGCAAGCACTCAACAGCTATCCCATATTTTAGCTGCTGACCCTCCTGCCTCTTCTGCTGAGAAAATAGACACGTATTGCCAAACAGAGTTTATCTGATGCTAGAGATTGAATTTTTAGGCCTCAAGCATGCTAGGCAAAGGATACCTACTCTGTAGATTGTCCTGAAGCTGTTTGTATTTTAATGTTAATTCCACCTCCCCAAGAAGGGCTGTCTAGTCACGTGACTCCAACTGAACCTTCCCATTTTAATTAGTAAAATAAAGGAAAGCCAGTGACTGGGCAGGGTGAGAGAGGTGGAGAGGTCTGAGAGGTCTGAGGAGGTCAGAGGACAGAGGGTAGAGGTCGAGGCAACATGGAGTTTCCCAAGGACCAGTTGGACCCAGGTGATAATGATTGGTGTTACAAAGCTATGAACATTAAGGATTTTATAGGTCTAATATCTCATATAGAAGGGCAGTTTGTATCTTTGTCTATTTGATGCAGTCTTGTCGTGTAGAGAGTTTGTGGATTGAGAGTTGAATATATAAACCTGTATGAAAAGCTATTGGGCTATACAGTTGTATTTACGTGGGATTTTGGGGTACAGAATTCCCCGGGACAGAGACGGAGAACAGGGAAGGGAAGTTGAGCCATGGTGGCAGCTCGGACCAGGCGCCAGAGGAAAGTGCAGCTTTGAACTAAAGCCAAGCTTGAAGAGTGAGACCTCAGGGCCAGTAAAGAGATAAACCCAATCTATTTTTTAATATTTACTGCAACACTACTCAACTGTTTTAATTTCTGTTCTATTGCTGTGAAGAGACTCCACAATCACAGTAGCTTAGAAAAGAAAGAATCTATTTGGGGCTAGCTTACAGTTTCAGAGTTTCAGATAGTTTATGACCATCAAGGCAGGAAGCATGGCAGCAGCAGGCGGGCACTAGAGCAGCAGCAGGCGGGCACTAGAGCAGTAGCTGAGATACTATTCACAAGCTTGAGGGTGAAAGGGATGAAGACTGGCCTGGTGAGGGATTTTTAAACCCTCAAGCTCACCTCCAGTGACACACATCCTCCAGCAAAGGCATACCTCCTAATCCTTCATAAACAGCTCCATCAAGTGTGCAAATCTGTGAGGCTCTGTGGGCCATTCGCATTAAGACCAACACAGCAACTAAAGTATATCTTCTGACCCCTTCTGGGTTTTGCTTAAGGTTTTTGTTTTGTTTTGTTTGTTTGTTTGTTTTTGTTATTATTTGTTTGCTTGATACAAGGTCTTATGTAACCCTGGCTGACCTTAATATGTAGCTGAGGATGACCCTGAACTCCTGATTCTCCTGTCTCCACTTTTGATTTCTAGGATTGTAGGTCTGTGCCACTGGGATGGGCTGACTTTCTGAGGTTTAAAGTGAAGTTACTACAGGGGCTGGAGAGATTGCTCAGTGGTTAAGAGCACAGAGGATTGTGGCTCAATTCCCTGCACCTATGTGGTAGCTCACCTGTAACCTCAGCTCTTTGGGATCTGTACACGTGTGTACATACACACACATACATACATGCATGCAAGCCACACATACACAAAATGAAAATAAAAAATCTTTAAAGTGAAGAGACTGCTGCTGAGGCATCCCTGAGAGTCCCTGGGCCTCCGTGAAATCTCACCTATTGAACACTGCCCTTGGCTGTTACAGGTCATATATTGTACAAGTGTGCTACAGACATGTCCTTCTTTAGCCCAGGCCAGCGAGGGCTTCCCTAGGTAGGTCTTTTCAGTTCTTGGTATAACAAGGTCTCTTTGGTTGCTTTGAGTACAGTTTCTTCCAGTCAGTTTTGACAAAAACCATCTCTCGTCATGAATCCCCAGAGCACAGTAGTCATCAGCCAGCGGAAGTTCTTCCAAGCTCTGTCCCCCCTCCAGCTTCTTGGTCTCACTTCTTCCCCATCCAGCCTGAACTCCATGGCCTTGACGTCACCCTTTCTCTTGCCAGCACTCCAGTGTCCTCACAGTGTCTTCCCACACCGCCATCTGGTAGTTCTCCAACTTTGGCTCCACCATACATCCCAGCCATCTGTCTTCTCTGTGCCTGTCCTATCCTGCCAAGATGGCTGCAGGAAAATATGCCTTTGGGAGGGAACTAGGGCCACCACAGATGCATTGTTTGCTGCTCTGAAATGTACCCCCTGTTTCAGGTGTTCCAGAATCCTTAGCTTCCACATCTCCTACTTGGCTTCAAGCCCCCTACTCTTTATATGATACTGTCTTCCTCAGCACTGCTGGGCAGCCAGAGTAGGAGGAAGATGCTGACACACTGTAAACTTGCTTTGGTAAGTTTGTGTTTCTTGAAATGACTGAGAAACTTTTTAGCCAGGTCTGGTGGCTCACACATTTAGTCCCAGCACTTGGAGGCAGAGGCAGTTGGATCTCTGAGTTCAAGGCCAGCCTAGTCTATAGAGGGTGTTCCAGGAAAGCTAGGAATACACAGAGAAACCTCTCTTGAATAAAACAGAACCAAAAAAAAGTATTGGGGCTGGAGAGGTGGCTCAGTGGTCAAGAGCACTAACTGCTCTTCCAGAGGCCCTGAGTTCAAATCCCAGCAACCACATGGTGGCTCACAATTATCTGTAATGGGATCAGATGCCCTCTTTTAGTCTGAAAACTGCTACAGTGTGCTCACATAAAATAAATAAATAATTCTTTTTAGAAAGTATTTTACTTTATTAAGTTATGACTAGATTATCATTATTATTATTATCATATCACTGAACAAATAAATAGATGAGTAAATGTTAAGACTAGGATTTTTACTCTGGAAGTAAAAACTATATGGGGGGGAAACACACTTTGAGAATGTGTTGGAATTGCAAGTACCAGCGACCTGATTTCTCTGCATTCATCCTTCAGTACCTGTGGGTGATTGATTTTAGAAACCCCTGTGACTGACAGACCCAAATGTGCTCAAGTCCTTTGTGTAAGCGCTGTAGTGGGGAGACGGCTCCGTGAAGCGCTGTAGTGGGGAGACGGCTCCGTGAAGCGCTTGTCACTAAGGCACGAGTGGGGCCTAGAGGGTACTTTGGAGAGTCAGTTGTAGAACCGGTTCGGCATCTTCCTGCCGTGGACACAGGTGAGAGACTAAGGCGGACTCATGAAGGGACGTTTTGCTGAAGCAGACGAAGGAGAGAGGATGTTCTACTAAAGCAAGCACGTGAAAGGACACGTGACGAAGGGTTCTTTGCTAACGACACACACGTATTGGTTCCACTTGTAGTGTAGTTGAGCGCATTCGTTGGAACCTCTTGGACTCAGGCTGATTGGATGCACGTGCTGAGGCAAGACACACAGAGGACACGTGATGTTTGGAGGGTATAAATAGGACTCCTGGGAGTGACGGAGTTCGGTTTGTTGGTACAGCTGCTGTGCAACACTTGTGCGTGTCACTGACCTCTGCTTCCCTGAGAGCGGCACGGCCGAGAACTTCTGGTATTCCTGTTGGAACACCATCCTCTGTTCAACCATCCTGCCGACTTGAGCCAAGGCTTCGGCCTGGCTGTCTTCGCTAGGTCTTGTCACCACTGTTGCTAACCTGACTCTACCGAACTGGATCTGTGGTGTCTGGAAATCGGCAGCTGAGTTCACAGGGTAGCAGCTCAGTCCACTCACAAACACTTTATGGATACACCAGTGGAGTTGCTCCAAAGAACCTTTCTAAGCAGGTCCATTTCCCCCACCCCCACCGCCTCTGGTAGGTGGTGGGCTCAGAGGGAGGTTAAAATGTTTAAGAACTATCACTAAAAATAGGATTTTAAAAAAGTAAAGCTACACATGAGGACTTGGGTCAGATGTCCTGGCATCATGTAAGAACGAGATGAAGGGGTATTTGTAACCTCCATGCTGAGGGTCCAGAGACAGGCAGATCCAGTCTAGCTAAATATGAGTTCCAGGTTCAGTGAGAGAATCATCTCAAAAAATTAAAATAGAGAGTGACTGAGGAAGACATTCAATGTTGGCCTCTTGCTTTCACATGCATTTGCACATATATGTGAATACACACACAAATACACTCTACCCACACATAATGTTGTAGGATGGGGTACAGATAAGCTAGAGCCTGTGTTTAGAATGTAGCTTGCCCTGTGTTTAATTCCCAACATGCAAAACAAAAACCAAACACATGTGACCAAATAAGATGCCAGAGAACTGTCTCCGTGGCGAAGAGCACTCGCTGCTCTTAAGGAGGACTTGGATTTAGTTCCCAGCCCCTACATCAGGCAGTTCACAAATGCCTGTACCCAGTTCCAGAGGACCTAACACCTTCTAGTTTCAGACAAACACAGTTTGTAAAAATCCAAGTAAGGGGCTAGAGAGATGGCTCAGTGATTAAGAGCACTGACTACTCTTCCAGAGGTCCTGAGTTCAATTCCCAGCAAGCACATGGTGGCTCACAGCCATCTGTAATGGGATCTGATGCCCTCTTCTGGTGTGTCTGAAGACAGCATACTTATATTCATAAAATAATAAATCTTGTAAAATTTAAGCAAAAAAGAGGTCCAAGTAATATGGTATAGTTCTTGCTTATGAGCTTCCTGTACACTTTAGTCCCCTATAAATGACATATAATGCAAGGGAGTGCTGTGGAAACAGTTATTATCTTGTGTTATTTGGGAAATAATGATTCTAAGAAAGAAGTCTGCATGCTTGGTACAGATGCAACCTTTCTTGATTTTTTTCCAAGACAGGGAATTGAATGCAAAGCTTTGCACTTAGCAGACATGCAGTCTACCACTGAGCAATATTCACAACTACTTTTATGGAAATTTGTTATTAAAAGAACTGGTTGAGTATCAACAAAAATGACTCGGTGAATAGAGCATATTGAAGTCTAACAAACAAGTTCTATCCCCAAGACCCAAGTAGTATGAAAGAACAACTCCTGAAAGATATCCTCTATGCCCTACCAGATAGACAGACAGACAGACAGACAGACAGACAGGTGATAGATAGATACATACATACACACATAGATACTTAGACAGACTGATAGATACATAGACAGACAGATGATATAAATTTCAGTTCCTATGTCAGGGCTTCCACAGACCTGCTTATAGTTTAAATAAGACACATAGACTTTTATATAATTTAAAGCTGTTGACCTTATACTGGGACAGTCTCATAGCTAGCTCATCTAAACTTATCCTAACTTTTCTGCTACCCCATCTCCCCACAGGGTTCTCACTACCTGCTTTCAGTTCTATTTTCTGTCTGTTCTGCTCTCTTATGCCTCCCTCCACCTCCCTGTCCAGAAATACTGGTCCCGTACTTCTTGCCCCAGGTCCTGCCTTTACCTGCCCTTTATTATACAACAATCATATTTCAGACTGAACCCCTCAACAGCAAAACAACCTGGGAGCCATCTCTTAGAATTGTCATTAGGTGTCCCGCGCAACCGTCTCGCCTGCAAGAACGACGCGGCACACAAAATAGAATCCTTCTGCGGTAAACTTTATTAATCTGGAAAAACCGGTACTCGCTTCACGTGACGAAAAAGACGGAGAAAACCAAGAAATCCAAGGAGACGAACAGGACGAACAAGCTCCACGAGACGGCCGAAAACCAACGGGAGAAAGAGAGGAAGAAGAGAGGAGGAAAAGAAAGAGAGCTATCCAGCTCGCCCCCTTATCAGTCCTTGCCTTGGACGCGGAGCCCCCTGATTGGTTGAAACTCACCAGGCCCTATGACGCCACGGGAGAGGCGGAACTCATGAAGCGGAAGTTACCCAGCCTGTGCGCACATGGCTTGTTTACTGCTAACTCCAGCCAGATATCAGCGCCATCTTGTAATGGCGAATGCGTGGGAATGTGTGGGCGGCGCCCCACAGCCGGATATCCGCGCCACCTTGTAATGACGGAAGCGTGGGAATGTGTGGGCGGCGCCCCACATCTCCCCCTATCTTTTATACTTTGAGCAAAGTAGGACACCCATATTAGGAGGGCGGAGATAGAGGTCAAATCCTCATTAAGGTGTATAAAGACCATGTACAGGAGTAACCGCTAGGCCTTTTGTAGCCCGCAGTACACCTGACCTGTCACTCTGCCGTTTTTCTGAGGGAGGGACACTGGGGCAGGAAACCCTCATACAAATGGCTTATCTCCCGGAGAATGCCCCGCGACCAGGGGTTTCTCAGTGCGATGCTAAGCTCGGCATCCCTCATGGGCTGCTCAAACCAGACACTCTAATCCTGTGCAATGAACCGAAGTTCTAGGAGTGCAAGAGCTGTCTGGCCGGCGACCTACTGCTTAAACAAAGACAAACAGATATCGGCTGATGCTGCATGTTCTAGAGCGACCGGCGCTTGGGCAGTAACCACCTTGTCTCTTTTTTGTTTGGGCCTCGAGCTTACAAACCAGCCAGAGAAGCAACGCAAGTCCGCAGCAAAGGATTGCTCCCAAGAGTCCCACCCCCACCCAAGTTAATATCGGGGGTGAAAAGGTTAGGGAAGACTGTAGCATCAAGTTCCGCTGGAATTGGTTTCAGGAATGCCGACAGAATCGCCCATCTCGTCTCTTCTCTGGCTCTCTGGTTCCACCGCGTCAGGAGCAGGGCTGTCATCAGGAGTCTCTGCCGTTTTTCGCGTGAGCCTCTCGGGAACCCAGAAAGGATTATTTTCATCCTGAGGAAAAACACAAACAGCTCCCCTGGATCTTATCAACACAAGATCCGGTCCTTTCCATTTATTAGTTATAACATCTTTCCATTTTACCATCTCTTTTGGTTTATCCATGGGTAGGCAATGCCTTTCAGCTGCCGTATGGCCATGGTCATCAAGATTTAAAAAGTTTAAAGTGAACAGTGCCATGGATACTGCGGTCCTAGGCACAGGGGGCAAGGCCTGCATAATTCCCCCTTTCTGTTTTATTAGATATGATTTAAGGGTGCAGTGAGCACGTTCCACAATACCTTGTCCTTGTGGATTATACGGCAAACCTGTAAGATGAGTCACAGCCATCTGGCTACAAAATTGTTGAAATTTTTGTGAGGTAAAAGCCGGTCCGTTGTCTGTCTTTAAGAACTTTGGCTTACCCCAGGCACTCCAAGCCTCCAAGCAATGTTGGATGGCATGTGAGGCCTTTTCTCCAGATAAGGGAGTGGCTGCAATTATTCCCGAACAGGTATCAATGGATACATGTACATATTGCAGTTTACCAAAGGAGGGGACATGGGTAGCGTCCATTTGCCATATTTGAAGAGGCTGGATGCCCCGAGGATTAACCCCCGAGTGGGGCGCAGGCATAAACTGACTGCAATTTTGGCAATTGACAACAATATCGTGAGCCTGTTTTCTGGAAATGGAAAAGTGGCGCCGCAAAGTTTCAGAAGTTACATGAAAGTTTTTGTGAAAACTTTTAGCAGCCTCTAGCGGCGAAGACATGGCTATAGCAATTATTTTTGTAGCCCTGTCTGCCAAATCATTGCCTTGAGCCATAGGTCCTGGCAATCCAGAATGAGCTCTAATGTGAGTAATATAAAAGGGTGATCTTCTGGCTAGAAGGCAATTTTGAATTTGCGCAAAAATTGAGGCAACTCTGCTAGACGGTTTAATAATGCCAGCCGCCTCAAGCAAATTGACAGCATTAACAACATAAGATGAATCAGACACTATATTTATAGGCTCTGAAAAACGTTGTAAAACCTCAAGAACCACTAAACATTCTACCACCTGTGGAGAGGTTTCTGTATACTGCCTCGAGTAGACCTGACCGTTAACCACAAAAGCCCCCAGCCCAGTTTTGGAACCGTCAGTATAAATAACTAACCCTTCTTTTAGGGGACTACAGGACGTTACTTTGGGAAAAACTACAGGTTGAGTTAAAGCAAACTGTAAAATTGGATGTTTTGGGTAATGATTATCTATTTTTCCCGAAAAGGAAGTGACTAAGATAGCCCAATCATTCGAAGTGGCAGCAAGAGTGGAAACCTGCATGGCATTATAGGGAACAATTAACAGCTGTGGCTCACTGCCAAAATGCATGATGGCAGATTTTAGCCCCCTCAGCGCTAATTGTGCCACAGCATCTGGATACCAGTCAATTATTTTAGCTGGCGAGGCATTAGGATGTACCCACAGTAAGAGTCCTTGTTGCCAAAGCACTGCAGTAGGGAGCCGGTTTGTTTTAAAAACACATAATGAAAAAGGTTTATCATAATCCATGCGAACCAATTGTGCATCCTGTATAGCTTCTTCTACCAACTGTAACGCTCTTTCTGCTTGCGGGGTCAAACTTCTAGGTGAGGAGACATGCGGATCTCCTTCTAAAACATCGAATAAGGGTTTAAGTTCAGCAGAAGGAATCTTAAGAAAAGGTCTAAGCCAATTAATGTCTCCCAGTAATTTTTGAAAATCATTAAGAGTGTGGAGGTGATCCCTTCTTATCTCGAGCTTTTGAGGGACAATCCTATCAGGGAATACCACAGACCCTAGGAATTGACTAGTATCAGAAATCTGGACTTTTTCTGTGGCGATACGTAGGCCCATTTTTTCTAACGCTTGCTGCAATAGGGGAAAAGCCTCTGTTAAGATTGATAAATCTTTGTCACATACTAGGACGTCATCTGTATAAAGAACCCAGGTTAATGATGGAAAATGTCTTTTAACAGGAATAAGGGCTTGGTAAACATATAACTGACATATAGTCGGGCTGTTAGCCATGCCCTGAGGTAGGACTTTCCATTGAAACCTCCTGTCAGGTTCTGCATGATTAATAGAAGGAAGGGTAAAGGCGAACCTGGGCCTATCTTGAGAATGTAAAGGTATGGAAAAGAAACAATCTCTAATATCTATTATCATTAAAGGCCAATGTTTTGGGAGCGCCGTGAGAACCGGTAGGCCACGTTGTACAGGGCCAAGCAAATGCATTTGTTTATTAATGGCTCTCAAGTCATGCAACAATCGCCATTTTCCCGATTTCTTTTTAATCACAAAAATGGGGGTATTCCAAGGGGAGGTAGAGGGTTCTATATGACCCAATTGTAGTTGTTCTTTAACTAATTGGGTAACAGCTTCTAACTTTTCGGAGGTAAGAGGCCATTGAGGAACCCATACCGGCTCCTCCGTTTTCCAAGGTATGGGCCGTGCTGCCTCAATGGCGCTTAGGAAAAACCCAGACCCTGCCTTTCTTTGTTAGGGTTAGGCGAGGCAGGCTCTAGGGGTCCTTGTTCATAGCGTCCTAAGCCTTTTCCCTCTTTATATCCCATCTTATCCATAATATCATAAGCCTGTGCCGAATATTTATTGGACAGAACTAGCCCCATCTGTTGCATTATATCTCTCCCCCATAAGTTAACTGGAAGGGGAAGTACATAGGGGACAAATTGCCCACATTGGCCTTCAGGGGTTTTCCAGGTGAGCGAGGCTGCACTAATGGTGGGGCAGGACTTATAACCCAATCCTTGTAAGGAGTGTGATGACTCTACAACCGGCCAATTTTTGGGCCACCAATGAGTGGATATAATACTCTTATCAGCCCCTGTATCAAGGATGCCCTCAAATCTCTTCTCATTAACCCACAAGTTAAGCCTTGGCCTGGTATTCAAAGATACCGCTAAATAAGCTAAGTCGGTCCCAGAGGAACCCATCTGTTTTTCTGCCTTTTCCTTAGTCCTTTTATTAGAGCTATCAGGGAGGAGCAATAACTGTGCAATCCTGTCACCCTGAGTTACAGAGAATATGCCGGTTGGGCTGGAGCACAGTACCTGTATTTCAGAGGAGTGGTCACTATCTACTATGCCTGGGTGGATTATCAGTCCCTGCGCTGTAAGGGACCCCCGTCCGAGGATCAGTCCTAGGGTTCCTGGAGGCAAGGTGACCGCTCCTACAGGGATGGGCTGAACGCCCATCTGAGGCATTAATACCAGTGAGGAGGAGGCACGCAGGTCCATTCTTGTTGGCCTGTCTGTGTGCTCACCTTGCTCTCCCCTAGGGGTTTGGAAAATTTGCTCCCATATCTTTGAGGGCCCTGGGAACGGGGGCCCAGTGACCCGTTTTTTGGCATCTCATTGGTCTGGGCAGTCTGACTCTCTAGCGGGGGAAGGAGCCGGCCTCTGAGGTCCCTAACAGAGCGGCAATGTTCAGCTTTATGGTACCCCTTGCCACATCTTGTGCAAAGGGGCGGAGGGTCCCTAGCGACCATCCGACAATCCTTTTTTAAGTGTCCAGATCTTCCACATCTAAAACAGACCCGTCTATCAGGGGCTCGTGGCGGGCCCCTCTGGGACTGCAAAATGGCTGCCGCGAGACCTGCATTAGTAAGTGGCCCTCCCAGTTCCCTACAGACTCGAAGCCAGTCTTGAAGACCCTTGCCCTTTCTAGGGGCGATAGCGGCTCAGCATTCTTGGGTGGCCTGCTCAAAAATAAGCTGTTCAATAAGAGGGGCAGCCTGCTCGGGATCCCCGAAGATCCGACCTGCCGCCTCGGTCATGCGGGCTACAAAATCTGAAAAAGGCTCCTGGGGTCCCTGAATGATTTTTGTAAGCTGATTATCGGCCCCTCCCTTTTTTGAAAGTGCCTTCCAGGCCTTAATGGCTGTGCTTGACACTTGGGCATAGGCACCCCAATGATAAGCTGTCTGATCTGCCGCATAGCGACCTTGGCCCGTCAACAGATCAAATGTCCATTCTTGTTGTTCAGGAGTCAACGCTATAGCATTGGCTCTTGCTTGGGTTTGGGCAGCCTCATACCAAAGAGCTTTCCACTCCATATACTGTCCCATGCTCGGTAGAGCAGCCTTGGCGATTGTCTGCCAATCAGAGGGAGTTAAGGCAGAGGTAGCCAATCTATCAAGCTGAGCGATGGTAAAATTGGCGGTTATCCCATATTTTCTGACTGACTCTGCCAATTCTTTTATCTGACTATATTCTACGGGGGCATGAACGCGGCCACCCTCAGCTGTCTCAAACACAGGGAAAGCAAGACACATCTGCCTTCTCACCCTTTCCGGGAGGAACGAGAAGGATTTTACAGGCGTGCGTGCTGCATATGGAGGGGGGGCCACCGGTAAAGGAGGCGCTGTCGGGACAACTGGGGACAAGCGCGTGGGCCTATACTGCTCGTCAGGATAATATCCTTTTTCCTCATTAACTAGCTGCTCCTTCATCTACCCCTGCCTCCTCTTCTGGGTCTAAGCCTTCTCGCTCATAATCATCATCTGAAGTCTCGGGGCTATCAATGTCTAGAGCCTCGAAGTCTTCTACAGGGTACAAACTGACTCCCCTTCTCCTAACATTAGAGGGCATAAGGGAATGATAATCTGAAGGTTCGTGGGTAGCTACTCTCCCGCTATACCGCGTTTCTGGAGGTCCTTTTTCCTTAGGGGGATAATACCTTTTCCTGCGCGCGCCCATTCTCTCACTCTGTTCGGCTTCTGATAGCCTATCCTGCGCTTCACTCAATACCTCTTGCCCCGCAGCGACGGCGGGCCTACAACTCTCATCTCTTAAACAATTTTGTACCATCGTCCAAATGGCCATGGTTCCGGGCCCGAGGTCTCCGGCATTCTGCGCACAGTTTAATTCTCTACCCAATCTGTTCCATGAGGCTGGTGAGAGAGACCCAGAAACTGCAAACCAAGGGGCTGTTCGCTCAACCTCTCTTACAAAACGCTGCAAGATGCGGGTGGGCAATTCTAAATCTCTCTGCTTAAGAATTGACTGCAGGGCTGTAATGGTCGAGTGTGAAGAGCCCATCACAGCGATGTAATGCCCGCGGCTTATTTGCGTGGCGGCCCAAGGCGAAACTGAAAGGCAAGTCTCAGTGCGTTCTCGCTTTTTTTATCTACAAAGACTTATGGAACGCAGGGGTGCCTCTGCTTATCTACGTCCGACTTAAGCACAAAATTAACACCAGCCCCGTTGGACACAAGAGGAAATTAAGAGGAAGAGAATAAAAACTGCACTGACGAAAACCGGAGCCTCTACAGACCCTTCACACGGCCGTGGAAGATTTAAACCAAATTAAAGAAAGATCCAGGATCAGACATACCTTGCCGAACTAATCTCCCCGCAGTTCTGAATTCTGTGGTGCAGACGATGGAGTGGTCGAATTTCCCGGGTTTGAGGCACCAGATGTCCCGCGCAACCGTCTCGCCTGCAAGAACGACGCGGCACACAAAATAGAATCCTTCTGCGGTAAACTTTATTAATCTGGAAAAACCGGTACTCGCTTCACGTGACGAAAAAGACGGAGAAAACCAAGAAATCCAAGGAGACGAAAAGGACGAACAAGCTCCACGAGATGGCCGAAAACCAACGGGAGAAAGAGAGGAAGAAGAGAGGAGGAAAAGAAAGAGAGCTATCCAGCTCGCCCCCTTATAAAGGGATCAGTCCTTGCCTTGGACGCGGAGCCCCCTGATTGGTTGAAACTCAGCAGGCCCTATGACGCCACGGGAGAGGCGGAACTCATGAAGCGGAAGTTACCCAGCCTGTGCGCACATGGCTTGTTTACTGCTAACTCCAGCCAGATATCAGCGCCATCTTGTAATGGCGAATGCGTGGGAATGTGTGGGCAGCGCCCCACAATTAGGAAAAGTTGCCTGACCTTCATCTTTTGGACAGAGAAGGAAGGACAAGCATTTGAATATAGAAAACTAGTGATGGGCCACAGAAATGACAGTTCCAAAATCGTGTCAGCACTGAGCTATCTTCCAATACAGAACCAACAACTGAGACTACAAACAATGTAAAGGAAGGTTACCCTAATGTCTCTCCCTTTTAGTCCAAGAAATGCCTTTATCTCTAGCAGTAATAAACTATATACAATAAGAACAATCATGACAACCATCAGATAAGAATTACATTCACAATGTCCAGTCCATTTGTATTTGGTAACCTTGGAGAAAGGACTCCTCTAGATATCCTCTTAGTGAGTCCAAAGTTCTATACCTAAATCACTTTCTAATCATCATTTAAGTTTTTCTATTCTCTAACATTTATAACTTGCGTTTACCAACCTTAAAACATCTTTTAGACCCTCAATTTCTTAGATTCTAAACAACTTAAACTTTTATGTCTTTAATTTTTATAAACTTTATACCTCTTTTGTGAAATTTCTTTTTTAATTTGATTATGCAGAAAACAAAGACTATAACTATCTAGTCCCCAATCTCTTCAGAGACCTAAGAATCAGTTTTGCCTGAGTAAAGAGAAAGTACAGAACAAGCAGCTTCTGAATCTATAAAAATGACAGAGACTTACTGGCTTCCTAGACAGTCACCCAAGGTTCCTTTATGTCGATGGGGCATCCATCTTTGGCTGCCAGGCCCAGAAGATTTGATGGAACTTTCTGTGAAGCAGAAATTTTGAAGAATTCTCCTACCTTGCCACAGAAAAATGGGGCAATCAATTTCCCTGTGTCCTGCTTGTCCACAGTTTGGGCAGATGCTCTCGGCAGTCCAGGTAAAGGGCAGTTCACAGCCCAGTGTCCAACTCTGCCAATTTGAAGCAAGCTCCAGGTGGAGGTTCTTCTGTGCCCATCATCTTCCTTGAGGAGATTAGGGCTGCTCCAGGAGCTGATGTGTCTCTCTGTATAAAAGGCCATTTGTCATTAAAAAAACATCTTAAATGCAATGTTCTGCAGGTCTTTGAAGTGTTGAGGACCACCTATCGATGTAAAGTAATCTAAATAGAAAAATGTTGCTTATTTCTAGCTACTTAGGTTCTTTTTTTTTTTTTAAGATGTATTTATGTATATGAATACAGTGTCACTTTCTTCAGACTCACCAGAAGAGGGCATCAGATCCTGTTACAGATGGTTGTGAGCCACCATGTGGTTGCTGGGAATTGAACTCAGGACCTCTGGGAGAGCAGTCAGTGCTCTTAACCACTGAGTCATCTCTCCAGCCCATATTAAATTTTTAAATGAGTTGTATATTCACAAAGACCTTAAGCAAGAGTTGAATCATAGATACAGTATAACAAATATAATCATAAATTTCTATTATCCTAAGAAAATTTATACCAATCTAAAGTATTTGAGACTTGTTGCCTTCTTTAGTCTAAAAGGAAATACAATGATCAACCTTTTGTTCCTTATATTCCTTTATTCCCCTTCCCCCCTTTTACTCCTAACACTAGATAGAAGAGAAAGAGAAGGATCCCTGAATCTAACTTTTCCTTTGTTTTGTCCCTGATCATAATCAATAACAACTTGTAACAAATCCCCTTGAACTACAACAAACATCCATAACCCGTTAATGACCATTAAATGACGCATCCACCTCTTAGAACTGAGGGTATCATGTTTTTTAAATTGCTTCCTGCTGTCTGGGGTTAACAACATCTTTGGGGGACCCTATTAAAAGTGGTATACTGGCCAACTCCTGGGAGAGCTGGCTGTCTAACTCGCCCTCCAGTCTCAGTGGGATCATCTGGTACTAGGAAGGTGCAGAGGCTGGGAGGCTGAACCAGCTGAGGCTAGCCTCTTTGCAGCTGTCCTGGCTGCAATCACGGAGAAAACAGCATCTCACACAGTCTGTGAGGCTGGGTCACCCGGGGCTGATTGCTTTGTCTTCATTGGTGTCTGGTCTTTTTGCTCTTAAAAACAGAAACTTTTAAAGGTAGCATTGTAGGGACATTTCTGCTTTAATGTGTGTGGAATGTGGCACAGATCAGCATAAGATGATTTTCTGTTCCATGCCTGAACTGGAGAAAGGCATTTGTCAATTTTCTTTAAAGATTTATTTATTATTATATCTATATGAGTACACTGTCACTGTCTTTAGACACACCAGAAGAGGGTATCAGATCTCATTACAGATGGTTGTGAGCCACCATGTCATTGCTGGGAACTGAACTCAGGACCTCTGGAAGAGCAGTCAGTGCTCTTAACCACTGAGCCATCTCTCCAGCTCCCATCTGTCAATTTTTATGTCTGTTTGGACTGCATAGCCAACCTGTAAGATAAATCTCCAACCATGCCATAGGAGAGAATGGCATGGAATGTGAGTCCTGGGGACCAGGGATCCTAAAAGATTCATTGGCTTCTGCAGAGACATTCACGTCTCAGCAGCTTCTTGAGTTGGTCCCATGGAGGATCAGCAATTGCATTACCTGTTTGGTTCTTTTGGGTCTCTTCTTCCACGTCAGCAGCCAAGATTTTCAGGTCTTCTGTGGTCAAATCTAATTTTATTCACTTGGAGGAACTCCACAACTTTTTGCTTCCTCTAGAAATATGTCCCCACCGTAACACATTTCTGGACCCTCATTCTGAGATTAACTCATTCTTAAAGTATATTCAGCAGTCCTTTCTAGAGCACATCGTCTTTGAGCAGATGTGTGCCCTGTCTCACTGTCATTAAAAATGTAAAGTTAATAAAGCATTGTGAAATCTGTCTCTGGGAGATCTCATAGCTCCTTGTTGTATAAGTTTTATGAGCATTTCTTTTAACGATCTTTCCACAAGTGGTTGGCCTGTAGGATTCTAAAGGATGCTTGTAACAGGTTTTATGTTATAATATTTTAAAAATTATTGCATCTTACTGGATACATATGCTGGGGCATTATCAGTTTTAGTCTGTAAAGGTGTCCCTAAGATAGTCATCACTTCTAATAAATATGTAATCACAGAATCAGCCTTTTCAGAACTCAATGCAGAAGCCCATTGAAATCCTGACTAGGTATCAACTGCATGATTAACTCAATCAATGTAAATGAGATTAAAGAGCCCCGATCAAAAGAAATAAGTACAACCTTCAGGTGGAACTGTAGAAGTTACATACATGCATAACTAACAGCACTAGGAACGTACAGTATCTGTAACTGAAAAAAATAAACGAGTAATTCACAGTCACAGAAATTATTTTACTATTGCCATGTACTTTTCCTTATACAAATGAGACACACATACAGTTCTACCTCACCCAAGACAAAGTAGAAAACTAAACATCTCTTCACTCACCCCAAGCACAGCACTAACTGTGCTGCAGGTAACCTGAAGTACACACTTGAACTTTTCAAGTTCTGCACAGTGAACCCCATCATCTACCTGCCTCTGGATACTTTTAAGGTTACTTCAGGTAATTGAGCTTGACTATATAAAAAACAGATAGAACAATTTTTATAATTTTTCTAGCTATCACCAGGATATGAAAATGTGTTCTTTAAACTTTTACTGTTTACATGATGTCTACTATGAAAATTTGGATTTTCTATTAAAAATAATCTATTAATAATTAATAATAATAATTGATAATTAATAATTCCTAGTGCCAATAATCCTGGCAAACCTATATGAGATCGAATACGGGTTATATATAATGGAGGGTCTCTGTTTTGAATTAACCTGTTGCAGTTACATAAGTAACAAAGTTAATTCTTTATCATCTGTAAGTTCAACAGTTTTTATATGGAAAACAACTCTTTCTGCATATTGAGAGGCAATAACTATATTAAGTAATTCTGAAAATCTAATAGAATCTCGAGAATAGCATATTGTTCTGATTTTTAACTGAAACATATAGACTTTGAATTGCTTATATTCTCTAACTTACAACTTGCTATTTATTGGCATCTGTAAGAAATTGGTGTTCCTCTCACTATATGAGGAAGAATCCAATTAGTTCTTTTTATGGACTGAAATCACTTGCTTTAGGGATCTTTATTGTTAATTTCTCCAAAAAGAAACGTTATTGTACCCATAATGAAGTAATTTCATCATTATATAAGGTCCAGTGGGCCTGTCCCTGCTAATTGATGAAGTCTTACTCTTCCTTTACCATCAGTTCACAAACCTTTTCTATATAGGCTTTTAATTTTTATACTGTTTTTTGCTAAAAATATCCAATGTAAGATATTCTCTCCTCTCATAAGAATTCCTATGGGAGGGTGAGTAGAAGGCAAAAGAACTAAACACAATCAAGCTCGGGACCTACGGGGTCCTTTCAGTTTAATTTCATTTCTGTTATACTGCTCGCAATTTAGCATTTTACCTCTCACACCTCTCCTCAGCTGAGTCTGCTTTATTTTGATCTTTCACAGACAGGACATAGAAAACTACAACCATTTCCAAAAAAATTATACACAATTCCATGCTGACAATTAAAACAAAACTATACAGGCTCCAAATTCCATCTAACATGGTGTTTTCCTTGTATTTTTAACACAGAAGAGATTTTCCCTTTTCATCTCACTGATTCTCTCCTTCCTTTGGAGACTTCATTTTATTATTTAAACTGTTTATAACATGTTTATATTATGACTGTTTATACTCAGCTTTGTTTCTTTTTTTTCAGTGTCTATGCATGCTTAAAAAACATTCCTACCTATTTCTCTTTTACCAGTTCCAAACTTTAATATTTATTTCTGTATTTAAGTTTCTCTAAACTCTGTCCTTTGGGGATTGCCCGCTCAGAGCATACATTATCAATTCGGAGGTTTTCAGCTGGGGCATCAGGACAGGCTCTGAGCCTCGGCTCCTGCTCCAGAGAGGAACGCTTAGCTCTGGAAAGGCGAGCAGTCCATCTGAAGTGAGAGAACAGGTCCATCCACCACCTACCACTTGCAGAACAGCTCAAGGCTGCTCATTTCCACTTTTGTGCCTGAGTTCTCTCATTTGATCTGGGTCTTGTCCAGAGCTCACCTGGGGTCTAACCTTGGATCTTGTGTCCCACATCAATGCGCCATATATTGCGGAGCTTTCGAGGACACTGCTTGCAGTTTAAATAAGACCTGGAGACTTCTATAGTTTAAAGCCATTGCCTTTGGCTGGGCAGTCTCTCAGCTAGCTCCTTTACACTTACCTTTTCTTCATCCTGTCTCCCCCACTGCCTGCGTACAGCTCTGTTCCCTCTCTGCTCTGCTTGCTCTTCTGTGTGTCGCTGCATCTCCCTGCCTTCAGGTCCCAGCTCCTAACCCAGGTTTGGCCATCAGCTCATCAGACGACAACCATATTTCAGTCTGAGCCAATCAGCAGCAAGAAGACACCCTATACATGTCTTAGGGTTGCCTTTAGACAATGAGGGTCGACTGATCTCCTTTTGTGCAGGTAAAGAAAGACAAGCATTTATTTACACAGAGGAAACTGAGGATGAGCTACAGAAATGACAATGCCAAAATCCTGCCAACACTTAGGTTCTCTGCCAGTATGGAACTGGAAATACAGGGACATACCTTTGAAGGTTGTAAAGGAAGGTCACCCTAACAAGTTCTGATTAGCATGAAAGAAAGGAAAATGAAGGAAGAAAGGACAAAAGGAATTGTTGAGTCTGGTGGAATGGCACATACCTGTAATTGAAGCACTCTGTCTCAAAAACTAACAAATATAAAATGATAAAAATGTAAGCCAGGACGTCAGAGATTGGTCTGTGTTATGTATCAAATGGTACACCAGTCTTTGTTGTGTGAACCTTGCTCCCAAATTTAAAGCTATTAGTCAAATACAAAAGCCTACAACTAATTACTGGGAAGAGTAGAGGTACATATCCTTTCCATCACTGTGCTAAGGAGTCACAGGTAGGAGGGACCCAGAGAGAATGAGAAAGGAGAAGGAAGGAGAAAGGAGAAGGATGAAGAAAACAGGAGGTCTCCATTAGACATACTGGAGTGAAATGCCTCCCGAGGACGGGCTGGCGAGGCAGAAATAACCCAAGTGAGACTCAAACAGCAGATACTTGGGCAGAACAGCTGGGAAGGAGACAGTCTAGAACGCAGAAAGATAGACTAGGGGTGATCCCCAGTAACTGTACTAAGCTGGTTAAATAAATACACAAGACTCTGCCGCAATTACTGACGGGCTGGTCATTTCTTGATAACTAATAGAGCTTATTTAAATCCATTTACATCAGGCATAGCTGAGCAAACTTTTAGTTCCAGCACTTAGGAGGCAAAGGCAGGTTGATCTTCGTGAGTTCAAGGCCAACCTGCTCTATATAGTAGATTCTAGATCTAGCTGCATTGCTTGATGTTGTTTTTATTTTATTTTTAAGGCAAGGTCTTTCTATGTAGCCCTGGCTGTCCTAGAACTATCTGTATAGGTCAGGCAGACCTCAGACTTACAGAGATCCATCTGCCTCTGGCTACTAAATGCTGGTATCAAAGGAGTGCATCACTATACCCAGTTTGATCTAGTTATTAATTAATTAAGATAGAAGAAATATCAGAAACAAAGGAATCATTGGGTTGGGCTAGAGATTAAAAAATTAAGGTCAGGAGATAATGTCTCTAGCAATACACACACACACACATGCATGCAAACACACATGCACATACACATACTTGCATACAGACATGCATACACACATGTACCCACACACATACACACATGTATACACACACACATACATACACACACAATTAAATTTGAAGACTGGGAATGTAACTCAATTACATTGCTTGCCAAACATGTACAAAGCTCTGGGTCCTACCTTCAGCATCCAACTTTATAAAACAACTAAAACCAAATTTGCATAGGGGCACACATCTAGAAGCTTAGAAAGTAGAAGTAAGGGATCAAAAGTTTAAGGTTGGGCTGGAGACACACAGAAAAGGGCATCAGATCCCATTACAGATGGCTGTGAGCCACCATGTGGTTGCTAGGATTTGAACTCAGGACCTCTGGAAAAGCAGTCAGTGCTCTTAATTTCTGAGCCATCTCTCCAGTCCTATTAATCCAATTTTTTAAAAATGATATTACTATCTATTTCTTGGAATTGGCCAAGGAACAGTAAAAACCAAACAGGGCCCCTGAGACTGTTCACTGCTGGGCATTTGTGAGCTAGGCACAAACCAGGATGGTGTTGTGAACATGTCTGGCAAAACCAAATTTAAGAGACCCCTGCAGTATGGGAGCTCCTTCTGTCTGTGCTAGAAACACAGATCATGCTAAGAGGCAGTTGCTGCTGCCTTTCTTCCAGTTCTAAGTGCTAGAATCCAAAGACAATCTCTATGCCCCAGGCCTACAGGTAATAAGGCTTTTGCCTTTCTGCAGACTTCTAGAGAAGAGAAAGTCATATTGAAAGTTGCATGAAATCTTGTTTTACCAAACTGGAATGTAGTTCTTCGAATAACAATGGCTACAGGCTCATATATTTGAATGCTTAGTCAGGAGTTAGTGGAACTGTATGAAAGGATTACAAGGATAGGAGGTGTGGCTTTGGTGGAATGGGTGTGGCCTTGTTCTCTCTTCCTGCAGATCAAGAGGTAAAGCTCTCAGCTGGTGCTCCGGTGCCCACCTACATGCCACCTGCCATGATGATAATGAACTAAACCTCTGAAATTATAAACAAGCCCCCAATTAAATATTTTTTATAGGTTGCCTTGGTCATGGTGTCTCATCACAGCAATAGAACAGTGAGAAAGACTAGTAATAGCCTGCTGTTCAGAAGAAGAAGAGAGAAAATACAGCCCAGCAGAGAAATTTGAAAATAAATTTATTTTGCTTTTTGATCATTTGAAACAGAATCTCACTATCTAATCCTGGCTAGTCTAGAACTTACTATTCAGCCCAGGTTGGCCCCAAGCTTCCTGCGGTCTTCTGGTTTATACTCCCCACATGTTCAGGATTATAGGCATATGCCACTATGCCTGAATCTAGAAATAAACTTGCTTCCGCACAGGAGCCTGCTAAGACACCTTCTGGCCACGGTGCAGTGTAAACGGTGTTCTCCACAAGCAGGTTGTAACGTTCCTTAGAGAACTAATAGAAGCGGAAGGATAGAGCTAGACATGCTGACACACGCCTGTAACCTGAGCATGGGGAGGTAGAGGCAAGAGGATCAGAAGGTCAAGGTTATCCTCAGCTAATGCAAGTTCAAGGTCAGTCTGGAATGTGTGACACTCTGTAAAAACAAGAGTAGGTAATGTCAGTGCAACAAAGACAGTCTTCCTTTTACCCTGAAGAATGGCTTCGTTGTTGTTGTTGTTGTTGTTGTTGTTGTTATCAGGTGGTGGTGGCAACTCAGGAACCCTGCCTGGCATGACTTGTTATAGACATTGTGACAAACTGAGCTCCCAGCAACCTCATCTTTCCACCAAACCCAGATTTCTCAACAGTCACACTGTTTATATTTCAGGAGTTGCTAAATGTCTCCTGGGGAACAAAATGTTCCCTTGTTAGAACACACTGGTCTCAGTCAGCCATTGGCTCAGGCTGTGGCAGGTGACCCACTTCTATCCAGTGACTCATGGGGAGTTGTCTCTGGAGAAACTTTGGAAAGGTTTTTCTTTTTTTCTTAAAAAAGGGGGGGGGTAATTTAAAAAAGACTCTTCTTGAGGTAAGAATGTGGCTCAGTTAGTGGGATGCCTGCTTAACATGTACAAAGCCCTGCTCCAGTCTGCATAAGCCAGGCAGGATAGTACAAGCCTATAATCCCAGCACTCAGAAGGTAGAATCAGGAAGATAATAAGTCCAAGGGCATCCTAGGCTATACGGGTACATATAGACTTTAAGAATGGCCTAGGTAATGTGAGTCTCTCTCTCAAAGATATTCCCTTCCCAGCCCTGCATGCCACTGTTACAGATGATTCCTATATTTTTCCTACTGCCAACCTAAAGATAAAAAGCAGAGAGATTTCAGGAATACTGGTCTCTTTTATATATTTTTAACATGTATATTATGTTATATAATATATGTGTATATAATAAAAGGCATGTACAGTGCAAAGGGACCAGTGAGAACAAAAATAACAGAGGAGACTTCTACTGGAATCCAGGCCTTTGATAGACTCATCATTCTCAAACAGTCCCATCAACATGGGACAGAACATTCACATATATGGAGGTGGGGGCATTCTCATTCAAACCAACGCAACTGCTGAGCCATCTCTCCAGCCCTAAATATAATTCTTTTTTTAATTTTTATTTATATGAGTACACTGTAGCTGTCTTCAGACACCAGAAGAGGGTATCACATCCCATTACAGATGGTTGTGAGGCACCATGTGGTTGCTGGGATTGAACTCAGGACTTCTGGAAGAGCAGTCAGTGCTCTTAACTGCTGAGCCATCTCTCCAGCCCCTAAATATAATTCTTAAAAATAAATCTTAGAGACGGGAATGGTGACACGTATGTTTAATCCCAGCACTTGGAAGGCAGAGGCAGGCAGATCTCTGTGAGTTTGAGGCCAGCCTGGTCTACAGGAGTTCTAGGGGAGCCAGGACTACATAGTAAGACCATATCTCAAACAAATAAGCAAGCAAGCAAGCAAACAAACAAAACCCCCCACAAATCTTAGAAGAAAAGTAATGGATTCTGAAGGTGCCGCTGTCTTGCAGTGACTCCTGCAGCTGCATAGTAGTCTTTGCCTGCCCTTGAGGAGTTTCTCCAGTGAATGTTATTGCAGAGACTACCATAGCCCCAGAGGTAGTGTTGGCCTCTGTATTAGCTACTTTCTTTCTTTCTTTCTTTCTTTTTTAACTGTGATAAACACCAGGACCCAAGTGACTTATGGAACAAAGAGTTTATTTTGGCTTACAGTTTCAGGTGAGTCCATACTGGAGGTGGAGGAAAGATGGCTAGAGCAGGAACCTCAGAGATCACATTTTCAACTTCAACCATGAAACAGGGAAGCAAACCGGAAGTGGGGTGGGGTTATAAACTCCTAAGCCACCCCCAGTGATGTACTTTCTTGAGCAAGCCTCCTGCCCCCAGTCTACCAACCAGGGATCAAGTGTTCAAATACATGAACCTATAGAGGACATTTTTGATCCACTAAAGCCCCTTGAGCCAGAATCGGGCAGTGCTGAGAGAGGAAGCAATAGAGTCTCAGTCATCATTAGAAGCCTCTGGTGACTGGTGGGATCTGGGAAAGAGGCCTCTCAGCAGACTTACTGGTTGGATTTGGCTGCCATTTCAGCCTTGGCACTTGGAAGGGAGAATTAGTGCTCTCTTTCTGCTTCTTGCTAGCACTTATCCACTCACACACCTAGAAACGACGACGATGCTTCTGGAAAGAGGGGCAAGCCCTTGCTGCGAAGCCTCCAGTGAGCTCCGAGCATTGTGGGAGCGGAACATCTGTGGTGTTTAGGCTCCCTTTCCTTGACAGCACTTTTGAAGCTGAGGAATGCAGACTCTTGTACCTTCTTTTTTCAGATTTTGTATTTATGTTTATGCGTATTTCGCCTGCATGTATGTGTACACCTGAGGCTCAAGGTGGTTAGAAGAACATGTGAGACCCTTGGAATTGGAATTACAGATGGTTTTGAGCCTCCTTTGAGCACTAGGAACCTAAACTGAGTCCTCTGCAAAGCAGCAAGTATTCTTAGCTTCTGAACCATCTCTCCTAATCTGTTTTATTTTTAATACTTCCCCAGGGGTATAATTTATAACAAAGTTAAAGACTTTTTTTTAGTTAACAGTTGTAAAATCAAGGACCACACAGTCTTGCTGTGCTTCAGTGCCTAGCTGCTTGGGTTCGTCCCCTCTTTTCTGGTGTCATGTTTCATGTACTCCACACCAACCTTCAGCTCCATATGTAGCCTCAGATGACCTTGAACTGATTCTTCTGACTTCACCTCCAGAGGCATGAACCACTCTGTTTGGCCACGTTTGTTTTCTATTGTAGCAAATTATTATTTAAAAATAATTAAGTCCTCAACTCATTGCTGTAGAGTCTGCCTGTGTAAAACCACAAGGTCGACTCTATGACCTCTCTAAAGTAGATTTACACTATTTGTTGGTTGGTTGGTTGGTTGGTCGATCGGTCGGTTGGTTGGTTGATTTTTCTGGAATTTGAGATTTTTAAAAGCAAATGTCTGATAAAATGGCTAAATAGGTTAAGGCACTTGCAACCAACCCCGATGGCCTGAATTCAACCTCCAAATCTGCATAGTGGAAGGAGAAAACCCAGTACTGAAGCAGGAGGATAAGAAGTTCAAGGGCAGTCTGTGCTACAGAGTGAAACCCTGTCTCACAGAAAGAAGGAAGGAATTATGGTGTCTTCGTCACTATTCTGTTCCTGTGAAGAGACACCATGACCAAGGCAGCTCTTAAAAGGAGCATATAATTGGAGGCTTGCTCACAGTTTAGGAGGGTTAGTCCATTTTCTTCATGGTGGGGAGCATGATGGTACACACAAGGCCCTGAAGCAGTTGCTGAAAGCTATAGCCTGATCTACAGATATAGCATAGACTTTTTAAACCTCAAAGCCCACCCCCAGTGGCACACTTCCTCCAATAAAGCCACACCTTCTAACTAATCCTTCTAAAATAGTGCCACTCACCAATAACTAAGCATTCAAATATAAGTCTATGGGGGCCATTCTTATTCAAACCACTACAGAAAAGAAAGAGAGAGGGAAGAGAGTGGAAAAGATCTTATTAATTGTATATGTGTGTTCTTGGGCATGCTATTGTACTAGTATGGAAGTCAGAAGATAATTTCCATCGTGGGTTCTGGGGGTTTAAAATCAGGTCACCAGGTTTGTACAGTAAATTATTGTACCTGCTGAGTCATCTTGTTGGCCCAGAAAAGATTATTTTTCCCTGCCTGATGATCATATGCCTTTAGTTTTATAAAATATGTTTTTTTTCTGTGTAGCCCTGGCTGCCCTTGACTCAATCTGTCAAACACGCTGGCCTCAAACTCACAGATATCCACCTGCCTCTGCCTCCCAAGTGCTGAGATTAAAGGTTTGTGCCACCATTCAGGGACATATGCCTATGTTTTTGTATTAGCACTCTAGTGTTACTTTGGAGCAACTGTGCTATTCTGAATCAGACAGTTTGGGTAGGCTTTGCAGCATAATGTATAATTCATTCCAGCTTTGAGGGAAAGCATGTGGCCCATGCTCAGACTGACTTGCAGAACCCATCCTGGGTCACAAGAGTACCTCTGAGCAGTGTGCACACTTCATCCCAAATGTTTGTTTGTTAAGCTCCAAATATGCTTGTTAAAACTTCTGGATTGAGAAAGATGGTTTTGGTCCTAGAACTGTGACACTGTAAGGTAGGAGGTAAAACAGAACTCTTTAATGTGACATCCTATTTAAGAATGAAGCCTGCAAGTAGAGGCATTAACTTATCATCTCGTAAGACCCTGGATGCAGCCTGTGGCCAGACTACTATAAATCAACATATTTTCTTCCTCCCAACCAGTTTAGATGGTTGCACTGATAAAGTCCTAATTAAGTCAATATATAATAAAATTCACAGACTTGGTGGGTAAGGTGCTCTGTGGTATACGTTGGCCTTTTCTCGTTGCCATGAGCACTCTGAGAGGTGCCAGCAGCATGGAAATGAGTGGACACTCACTCACTCCTCAGTGAGTGCTCTGGGCTTCCACGGAGCCAGTTTGCCAACAAATATGTGTGAGTACCTGGCACTGTTATACAAGAATGGTTCCAAACCACAGAAAACATCAGCACTGGTCAAATGTGGCAGCTGAGACAGGAAGAGTTCTCTCTTCTCCAGGTTGCCTGGTCTATCTAGCAAGTTTAGACCAGCCACAGCGACACAGTGACACCATGTTAAAAAAGAAAGAGGATAGAGGGAAGGAGGAAGAAAAAGAAGCACACAACAACAAAATGAGGAAAACCACATGCTCTTGTACCTCATTGTCTTGTAATTACGGATAAGGAAAAAAAAAAACAATTTTAAAGTAACACAGCAAATTGAAAGAGACATAAAGATGAAAGGGGCTGCCATGCCATTGCTAAAATTTATCAGAGTGAACCAGTGAATTTTTTTTTAATCACAGCTCCAGAACCAAGAAGCTAAATGGCTTAACCCAGATCACCTAGGAAGTGGTAAAATCAGAACTGAAAAATGAAACTTTGACCTCTTCCAGGTTAGACTGCCCCAGCCCAGGAGTGTAGCTGATAAGCCCTCATTTTTCTTGGGCTCTGTTAATTGCCTCTGGGGAGTTTTGACATTACTTACCAGCCCCTCTTTTCTTGCCTGTGCACTGTTCTGGTTCTCTCTCCCTTCCTACCCACCTTTAACTTTTCTTCTCCTCTTAGTTTGAATATGAGTTACTAAACAACCCATCTTGGGGTCACCACACTGAACTCTTGTCAGGAATTGTATCTTTACGAATGGCCTATTTGAATTGTGCTCTTCTCTTGCTCATGATTCTGACTTCAGTTCCCTTCAGTCTTCCCAAAACTTCATGAGTAGCTTTTGTCAAGAATCATTAAAAACGTTGTGGCACATCCTCAGTTGCCCAACCCTTCTGCTCTGTGATACTCTGAGCTTCTCATTGCTCATAGGCAAATAGGACAGAATCTTTTTTTTCTCACCACCGATGCACAAATACCCTTCCTAATGACCTTGGTGTTCCTAATTCATGTTGGAAACAATCCGTGTTTAATGAAGAGCAACTTGTAATTTATTAGAGTAAAAAGCTACCATTTTGCTATACATTTTGATGTGTATGCCAGGTTATGTCCATCTTACTTTGAGATATGATGTTTTGAAGTGGATATTTCTATACTCATTTGCCTAAAAGTTTTGAAGAGTTGGGATGACCAAGTAAGGTCACACAGTAACTGGTAGAGGTAGACTTTGGATCAGGTCCATTGGACTTCAAAACCCATGTGTCCGACCTACCAGTTGCCTCCCAAGATCATCAGCTAGTTCTGAGCGAATAGAAGGCAATATTAAACTCAATATATAGTTTCACTTAATGTTCACAATAACACCCTGATGGGGTTAACTGTGTTATTCATATATTTAGGATACAAACAGTGAAAAAATGTAAAAAGGAAAGTGACACATGGAGGCAAAAGGAAAGCCAGATTCCAAACTCTGTTCTTTTCTCAGTTCTTCCTTCTCTGCACTAAGTGTTGTCTGGTACAGAACAAGGGAACAAGAGCTGGAGCAATGCCTTTTCTCCATTTTGCCTCTAAAAGCCGGTATAGCCCGATTGACACTGAATTATTTGTTCGTCTGTGTAACAAATCTTGAGCACTGGTACGTGCCAGGCACTGGGGAAAAAATATGTACAAAGGCCATCTCGGTTCCTGAACCCAGAGTTGACACTCTCAACTGGCGAAGACAATTTCCCAATGTTAGGTGTTACAAGGCAACGGGTAGGAAATACGGATAAAATTAATTTCGAGTAGTCAAGAGAAGACATAAAAAAAATTTGACAGCATCTCACCAAATGATACTGGTTTATCTGGTATACAGTTTGTAAACCAGATTAGCCTTGAACTCACATATCCACCCACCTCTGCCTCCCAAATGACGGATTAAGGGCCTGCGCCACCCATCTGACTCTGAGGGGACACATTTTCTTGCTGTTGCTTTTTATTTCCAGTATTGAGGATTGAAATCAAGGATGTTGGGAAGTGCTCTACCACTGAGCTAGTGGTAAATGCAAAAGGAAAAACCTGCAGAATTCATCCTTTAGCCAGACAGGATCATTAGACAGGACAACTCTAACGGAAACACTCATTGAACTTTATGTCGCCAAAGCCCTAGAGAGGATAGAAATATAACTCAGTTCTCCCAGTTGTTAGTTCTCTGACCTTGCCTTTGCCCTCAGGGTCACCCCGCCGCCACCACCTCACTACTATCCCCTCCCTACTACTTCCGGACACTTCCGGCTTGCGCAGGCGCAAGAGAAATCGCCTTTCGTAGTGGCGCGAGGAGTCTGCACCCAGACGCATGTGCGTCCCGCCCAAAAGCCCCGCCCCAGGCGCCCCTCGCGAGCGCCTGCCGTTTCTTTGGGCGGGCCAGTAGGCGGGGCCTAGGCGGGCGGCGCGCCGCGGGCGGGCCAGTGAAGCCGGCGCCCCCGACACGTGATCTGGAACCGGCTGTGTCGCTTGGTGACTCCGTCTGTCCGTCCGTCCGCGGGTGCCATCATGGCGGACGCGGCCAGTCAGGTGCTCCTGGGCTCCGGTCTCACCATCCTGTCCCAGCCGCTCATGTACGTGAAAGTGCTCATCCAGGTATGAGTCGTCGCCCCTTCCTTCCCCGCCGGCGTCCTGTCAGGTCGCCACCGCCCTCTGCGCCTGTGGGTCGGCTCTGCGTCCCAGGCCTTCGCCCTCTGGAGATGCTGCCCTTCTCTCTCGTCAGGAACAACTTACACGGCCTCGCGGCCCCTCTCGGACACATCCCGAGGTCGCCCCGGGCAGGCCCGCTCCCTTTCCGCAGCCAACTGCCACCCTGGCCTTCCCTGCCCGGTGACTCTTCTCAACTTTGTTTTTCCTCCCCTGTTCCAGTCGGGTTGCCACCTAAGGGCTTCACAACCCCCTTCCTTGTCGCCCCTCCGGTATTGGCATTCACACCTCGGCCGCTCCTTCTCGGCGAAGTATCTCTAACCCGAGACGTGAAATGACTCATCTAAGAACAAATTTGAAATTCTGGGAAAGCTAACATCTTACTGTTTTTTGTTTTTATTCGGCTTTTCTATTTTGCTGTTTCTACTTCGATTCGCGTTCAGAGATTTTAACACCAGATACCCGGATATAAACAAGGAACACATTGAGAAGTGATATTGAAGTCAGATTTCCTAAGAATCCATTGAACGATTTCACAGTAGCCCATGTGGTTCATAACAATGGAAAACACGTTGGTCAGAGCTAGAAATCAGTTCTTTTTAAACACTTTAGCTGATTTAAACCCCCCCAGATGTCTCTCTTGCCTCCCTTTGAAATCTTTCCAGTCTGCTATAAAATATTTCTAAAGTGGTCGTTTATATTCATGGGTAAGGAGGCCTACTTTTAGCTGGTGATAGTATTTTCAATTGCTTTTCTAACTTTCCCTGTGATGAACAGGCCATTTTTAAGCATTTATTAAGTGTTGACATACCGCATGCATTGTGTCCTGGAAAGACGCAGGCTTTAGAATCCCTGTCCTCAATGTCTACCATTCTGAAAAAAAAGAAAAGCAAAACTCTGGAGTGGACCTCATTTTTTAATTGTTATTCATACAAATTGCCAAATTGACTAATATAAGTCAGACTTTAGTGTAGACGTTGAAACACAGAAAGTAAAGTCTGTCTAAAACAGAATTGACAGTATTTTGCAGAACATGTATGAACCCACTAAATAGTTCTCAAAGGACAGTGTTTTTAGTGATGTTCAGTGTTCTTGCCTCAACAATTCAATATCCTAAATTCTCATTTCACAATATCCTGTGTGTTGCCAAGTATCTCAGGAGGTTGATGAAATTCCCAAATACTGTTTTAAAAGTTGCATGGCAGCACTTTCAGTGAGTTCAGAAGGGGAGTTTTAGCACAGATGGAGGCATGCAACAACAGAGCACAAACTACCCTGTATTGTTATCTCAAGATTCCCTTTGGCACTATAATCCCCGAATACACTGTACAAATAAAATGGCAATCATTAATTTTTATGACTTTCTATATATTGCTAATGAGTCTTACATTTAATGTGGACCTAACTTGTAATTATTTTTATAAGTGAATTACCCAGATGTATGCATTTGCCTTTGTTGTCTAGCCATCTAGGTAGGCATTTGATGCTGGTTCAGTAAATATTTTATTTTGTTTTAATATGAAAAATGTTGTAAAAAATATTTGTCAGCCTTATCGGTAAACTAGGCTTTCATTGTTAGCGATCAGTTTAATAATCTATAATTAGTTCCGTGGTTTACTTTATAGACTCAACTCAAAGGGCAAATTGGAGTTTATTGAACCCAGTCTTAATCTAACAATCAGAACAAAAGACTGATAAAGATGATACTTCATCAGCGACTTAAAGAACATAAACTGCATTGGGGCTAAGGAGGCAGCTTGCTGACACTGAGCATAGGACAGGCATAGAGCCCATTTCAGCATCAAACATAAACAAAGTTGAGCCAGATTTCCTTTTTTCAAGACCTTGCCACCGAAGTATTTCTGTGTGTTGCTTAATGTTTTGAAATGTTCCTTTGTTTTTAAAGGTGGGATATGAGCCTCTTCCTCCAACAATAGGACGAAATATTTTTGGGCGACAAGTATGTCAGCTTCCTGGCCTCTTTAGCTATGGTAGGTGCCTTTGATTTATCTGGAATGGTTGACAATGAAGGCTAGAGTTACTAAAAGAAAATACATAGAAGGCATGCTGCCTTGTAACCATATTTTTGGACTAGAACCTAAATCTCTGACTTGTGTTCTTAGCTCAGCACATTGCAAGCATCGATGGCAGGCGTGGGTTGTTCACAGGCTTAACTCCAAGACTATGTTCAGGAGTCCTTGGAACTGTGGTCCATGGTAAAGTTTTACAGGTAAGAGGAAATCAATTAATGTTCTCATACGTTTTGGCTACCTTTTATGCACAGTTTATTCTGCTATAAAGAGCAATTTGAAAGTAGAACCCTGGCATGGCATCTCTTTCTCTTGAAAGCCATTTTCTCTTTATTGATTAGCTGAAGGATTGAAGACAGGATTTTTCTGTGAAGCATAGACTGTCCTCAGTCTTGCTTAAGTAACCTGGGCTGGCCTTGAATTTGATTTACCTTCTGACTGCAAAAATTACAAGTGCGTGCCCACATGCTGGTCTTGAAAATTTTTTCTTGGGCTGGAGAAATGGCTCAGCAGTTAAGAGCACTGACTACTCTTCCAGAGGTCCTGAGTTCAATTCCCAGCAACCACATGGTGGCTCATAACCATCTGTACTGAGATCTGATGCCCTCTTCTGGTGTGTCTGAACACAGCCGCAGTGTACTCATAAAATAAATAAACAAATCTTTTTTTTTTTTCTTTTTTTTTTTTTAATTAAGAAAAAGAAAAGTTTTTCATGAAATACCTACTTTTCCCCAAGAAACAGGAAATTTGAGCAGGTTGAAGTAATTGACCTTTTTCCTTTAAAATGGATTCTGAGAAGAAATTGGTTCCATTCACCTGTACAGTTTGTTATTTTTAAACTTCTTTTTGTTTGTTTATTAATTTATTGCAGAGGAAGAAAGCTAACTAAAACATACTTTTTCTGGAGTGATTTTTTTTAATTTCTAATATTAGCTTAGTGACACATTTTCTATAGGTACTGTGAAGAAGCAAGAGCTGCTGCTGTGCATAATGGTATATGCTTGGAATCCTAGCATTTAAGGGATGGGGGAGGGGGATCAGGAATTCAAGGCCTATTCAAGTTTAAAGTTTAAAAAAATAAAACTGATGGGTGCAGGTAGTAAAATGTTCTTGGAAGGCTCAATTCCAGGGTTCCATGCTACAGTGGAGTACGGTCTGAGCCCTTAGCCCTCTCCAGCTTCCTCCGATTACACACACCTTGCCATATGCTGGCTCTCTAGTCCTGGTGCCAGCTGCTGGAGATTGGTGGCATGGAGAGTCGGCATGGCAAGAAAAGTGGCCTTAGGTACATTTTGCAGCTGGCCATGGCCTCCTGTAGCTTCTGCCAGGTGGTGGTCCCATTTGACTTAGTTTACGTCCAAGCACTCAAAATGTGAAATGCTGTAGTTCCTAGTCAGCCTGGCCTGTGCATAGCATGCTTCTACCCACCTGGGCTCAGATACTGGTTTGCAGAAGGGTGTTGGGCACCCTTCTTAGAGTACCTGAAGCTGAAGGAGCTGTAGATGCTATTGTTTGTCCACATTGTGAAAGGTACTTTATGGGTTATGAACATTTCTAGAGATTTTATGGCCCAGCTGAAGTGAGCAATTCCTGAGTTCTGTTTGACCACCGTTGTAATTTTTATTAGACTTCAAGCATCCTAAAGGCCTTCCTTTAGGCCTGGCTTCACCAGAACCATAGTTAGCATTTCATCACTTTGTGCCCTGTTGCCTGTACAGAAGGCAACTACTCATGTGACATTCTAGGTCCTTATGACAAAAACCTAGCTTGAAGGTGCTGCGCTATCTGAGGTCCCCTGGACACACACACATGTAGGTAGCAGTTGGCTTGGGAGACATCTGTAGACCCAGATGTTCAAAGAAACCTGGCTGTGGACAGAAGGGAAGCAGTAGGCTATAGGATGTTTTCAAAACAGTCTGAAGGAAAAAACATACCCTTGGCTTCTTGAGCCTTTTGCCCACTCTTACAGGCATGCCCCGTGAGTCTTATGCATTCTCATATTCTGCCTAAAACAGATAAAGCATTATTGCCTACTGTAATCCCTAAGCTACAGCCAGCTGGGAGGGAGGGCCCTAGAATGGTCAGCATCATTGACTGTCAGGTGTCTGTGTTGTACAAGCCTAGGGGCTAAGGAGACTTCTGGGGGGGGGGGCAGTTAAAACAGTGTTTCTCTGTGGCTGGCCTGGAGCTACGTAGACGCGGCTAGCCTTTGATTCACAGATATCCTCTTCCTTTTGCCTCCTGAATGCTAGAATTAAAGGTGTATGCCACTGCATCCAACAGTAATTCTTTTCTTTCTTTTTTAAGTGTTACCTGTTTTTTGTTTTGTTTTGTTTTGTTTTGTTTTGTTTTGTTTTGTTTTGTTTTTAAATCTGGTAAGACTAGAAAATGAAGCACAGGATGGTCTAGCAAGCCTGTAAGCTCAGCACTTTGCAGGTAGAGGCAAGGGTAAAAAGTTCAAGGTCATTATTGGCTACAGGGCCTGTCTCAAAAAAGGAGTGAAAGAGAAAAACACAAAGAAAATAATAAAGGTAACTATCATCTACTAGGCAGTGTTGTCTGGCACATGCAAAGACCTGGATTCCATCCCAGTACTTGGGAGGTAGAAGTAGAAGCATCAGAGGTTTGAGGCCATTCCTGACTTCTTTAGAGGTTAAAGTTAGCCTAGATTACATGAAGCCCTAGCAAAACAGACAACAAAACAAAGCAGGCATAGTGTAGCAATAATACCGCCTTAGAGATTAGTCCAGTTGATTGCCGTGGAGTAAAGATTAGGAGTTTTGCAGAAGAAAATCAATGCTTCTCACTTTCTGTCAATACCTTCTGTAACTGAACACTCTAATAGCTCTAATTATCCTTCATTTCTGTGTCTTCTGTAGTATTACCAGGAGTCCGAGAAACCAGAGGTATGTTGAAGCTTTCTGGGTGAACCCCTGTCTCTGGCAAATTCCTGCTGCTTGAACCTCCCTAGGGAAAAGCCAAGGCTTTTCTTTCCTCCTAATCTCAGTTGCGTGTTATCTTATGGGGTGGCTGTAAGGAAAAGATGACGGGGCATCTTTGTTTGAAGACTTCTATTTAAAACCATTGAGATTTCTGTCTTTGCTTTTGATTTCCAGGAGTTAGGATCTATAAATGTACAAAAAGAAGGTTCATCCTCCTTTGACCGAGTTATCAAAGAGGTAAGAGATTAATTTATCCCATGTGATTGAACCAGGATTATGCATCCTGTGCTTTCCAAGTGGGGAAAAAAATGTTCAGTTTAAATTGAGTTTCCTGTCTGCTAACCCAAAAGAAGAGCCTGGCCTGCTGTTGGGAACAGGTGCTACTCTGTTGTTAAGGCTGAAGCAATTTTTACATTTATTCTTTTTATGTGTGGGGTTATTTTGTCTATTTGTATGCCTGCCTGGTACCTGCAGAGGCCAGAAGAGTATTTCTTAGACCTGGAACTACAGAGAGTTGAGAACTACTGTGGGTAGTACTAGGAGTACTAGGAGCCAACCTGGGCCCTTTGGAAGAACACCCAGGAATCTCTAGCCCCTAATTTAATTCTTTTGTTATTTATTACTTATTTGATAGTCTTGTAGTCCAAGTGGCCCTGAAATCAACAATCCTCCTTCCTCAGCTCTCCTCTCCTCAGTGTGAAATTGCAGGAATATACCATCATGTCCAGCTTTGAAAGTCTTCTAGAATGTTGAAAATAGGTAGCAAGCTAATTTTTTCATTTTTTATCTTTTAGTTATTTTATTGAGACAGGTTCTCATTATGTAGCCCTGGCTGGCCTGGAACTTTATATAGATATGGCTGTCCTCAAACTCAGACCCACCTGCCTCTGTGGGTGCGCCATACCCAGCACACAGAAACTTTGTATGTTGGCTCTTATTTGTCCAGAGATGCTTTTGTGGTATTACTCTACAGCTGAAATGTCACTTGTCTGTTTTCCCCATGCTTGGCTTCAGAACTACTCTAAGGCTGGAAACGTAGCTTAACTTAGAGCATTTCCTAGACTGAAAAGATAACTTACAATAGAAGCTCTGAGGCTCCACACTTGCAGAATTGGTGTCCTTAAGATGTTGGCATATATCTAAAGCCTAACATCTCTCTAGTGTAGATAGCAACTTCTTTGAAACCTTTCATTGTGAGATAAAGTAAATAATCCGAATTCATGCTTTATCTAGACCTGATGCCTCGGGCCTGTAATCCCAGTTACTTTGGGAGGTTGAAGCAGGATGAGTAGAACTTTGGGGCCTGCTTGTGTTACAGAGTACACTCAAAGCCAGCCTAAACATTGAGACAGACTGCATGAAGAAAGTAGAAAGGGGGCCAGGAATATAGCTTGTTAGCATGGGTGAGGCCCTGATTCAGTTCCTACTACTGCTGAATGAATGAATGACTCCAACTCTGGTAAGTCTATTCATGCTGGTAACCCTCTCTGTTTCTTTGGGTGTGTGTGTGTGTTTGCATTTGTTTTCTGATGTTTTTGACTTGTGTATAGAATTGGGGAAAACAGGTTGAAATTCATGAGAGGTGTAATGAAATGGCAAAACATGACTTTAATTTCCTGACTCCCAAACTGGAAAGCTTCAGTGCCTAGTCCTTTGCCCTGTACTGTTTATAGGAATAGGAGCAGCATTTACTTAAATTTCAGACGTGTGCTTTGTTTCTAGACAACTCGAGAGATGATTGCTCGCTCTGCTGCTACCCTCATCACACATCCCTTCCACGGTATGTTTGCAGTTGATGGTGTAAAGTAATCTCACTTCTTTATTGTATAGTTTGATCTTTCTTGGACATTTAGAGAGCTTTGTGTGGGCATTGACTGGAGGGCTCTGCCTTCATGTTCTTGGTTCACCTGCATCACCATCTTTTTTCAGATAGTGTCCTTAGAATAAAAACAAAACAAAACTGTAAGGTTATCAAAATAAGTCTCAACATAGTTGGTGTGATTTTTATTTTAGTTAAAAAAGAATTTGTTTTCCATTTATTTTGGCAGAGGAAGGGACAGGCCTTCCACAGCATATGTGAGGAATATATTGGGAATATATATTGGGAATCCATTTTCTTTTTCTGGTACATTGCTTCTGAGGATCAAATTCAGGTTGTAGGGCTTGTCAGCAAGCATCTTTACCAGCTATGTTGCCTTACTGACTCAAATAGTCTATTCTCTGTTCTACAGTGATCACTCTGAGGTCCATGGTACAGTTTATTGGCAGAGAGTCTAAGTACTGGTAAGTGTTTGGGGTTTGTTTTTCTTTATTATGTGCGCACCTGCTTGCCTATATGTGAACCAAATGCATTCAGTATCCATGAAGGCCAGAAGAGGTGTCAAGATACCCTGGAACTATAGTTAGAAACAGCTGTGAGCCCCCATTTAGGTTCTGGGAACTGAACCAGAACCTTTAAGAGAAACAAGTGCTCTTAGGCACCAAGCATCTTTTCAGCCTGTTCTGTTTTTAACTACTCAGAAAGTTTGCTAAAGCAAAAAGAAAGCATTACTACTTTATTTTTTTAAGGTTCTTCAGTATTTACAGTACAAATTCACACTGTTGTATTATTTTAACTGTACCAAAAGCAATAAAATATGAGAAAATAGGTCTAGGCTAAGTTAGGATCCTGCCCAAGGACCACAGACTACAAGGTAGGGCCACTGAAGCCAAATGCCTTCTGAACTGTGTATAACACACTCTGCATAGTCAGCCAGTGTCTCTGTCTGTATGTCTCTCTATACACACCCTACTAGTCAATCATATTCCCCCTCCCTCCCTCTCTCTCTCTCTCATTTATTTATTAGTTTTTTTTTGTTTTGTTTTGTTTTTGTTTTGTTTTGTTTTTTTTAAAGACAGGGTTTCTTTGTAGCCCTGGATGTACTGGAATTCACTTGATAGACCAAGCTAGCCTCAATTTTACAGAGATCCAGCTGTCTCTGCCCCCCAAGTGCTGAGATTCAAGGTGTGCCACCACCTCCTGGCTATCCCTTCGAAGTTAATTGTTTAACCTTTTTTTTAATGTGTTGGATGTTTTACTTACTTGCATGTCTACACCTCATGCATGTCTGATGCACATAGAGGTCAGAAGAGAACATCAGATCCCTTGAGACCTGAGTTTCAGAGGATTGTGAGCTACCCTGTGGATCCTGGGAATTGAAGCTAGGTCTCTGGAAGAGAAGCCAGTGCTCTTAACCACTGAACCATCTCACTAGCCCTAATAGCTTCATTTTTTTTTAAAATGGAATTTAACCACTTTACAAGACTCAACCAGTGCTAAAAAATTGTGAGGAAAGGGAGTCATGAAATTGGTTTTGTCAAAAGCAGTTATTAACTAGGTGTTGTGAGGTATACCTATGGCCACTCTGGAAGCTGCAGACAGGAGCTGAGGTCAGCCTCTACTTGATGAATTTAGGCCGGCTTGGGCTCTATGTGGCCCTGTTGGGTGGGTGGTGAGGTGGTTATTGAACCCCTTCCAATAGCTCAAGTGATCTTAATGCCCTTCACCTTTTATCATTGCCTAGCGGACTGTGTGACTCCATAGTAACCATCTACCGGGAAGAAGGCATCGTAGGATTTTTTGCGTGAGTAAATGTTAGGTTTGCCTGTAAATGGTTTTTGTGTCAGTAGGAAAGCTTTCTTTTTAAAAAGGCAATGGGTCTTTGTTTAATTTGTGGGAAAAATGTTCTCTCAGGGTTTAACAGACATCTACTGACTTAAATTTCTCATTTTAATGATCCTATACCTCCGTTTTTTTTCTAGCTGTTTTATATGTTTAAAATAAGGTTTTGTTTTTTTGTTCTTTTTTAAAAGCACTGTCTTTGATAGCTCACAGTTTGACTGACCTCAAACTAGATGAGGATGACTTGAACTCCTGTTTCTTCTGCACCTCTGTGTGTGCATGTGTGAAAGTCAGTTTTCTCTTTCCATGTATGGGTTCCAGAAATTGAATTTGGGTTGACAGGCATGGTGATAAGAGCCTTAATCTGCTGAGCCCTTGGAGCAGGCCTTGCTTTTTTTGTTTGTTATATTTTGTTTTTGAGGTAGTATCTTAAACTCACAGAGATCTACCTGTCTCTGCCTCTCAAGTGCTAGGATTAAAGTTATTCAATACCATGTCTAATATCTTTGCTTTTTTAGTAAATATCTGACGTTCATACCTTTATAATAAATTTTTACGATACAATTAGTATAAAGAAAAAATAATTTAAAGATTTATTTAATCAGACACACCAGAAGAGGGTGTCAGATCTCATTACAGATGGCTGTGAGCCACCATGTAGTTGCTGGGATTTGAACTCGGGACCTCTGGAAGAGCAGTCAGTACTCTTAACCACTGAGCAATCTTCCCAACCCACTAATTTTTTAAAAATGGAGAAGTTATAACAGGTATTTTTATTACACTAGGAGAATAAGTTTCTGCAAAGCTTGACTTTGGAATAGCTTAAACTACTCTACTTGACTAACAAAAATTTATTATGGGCAATTATTTGTCCTTTTTTGATTGATTGATTGATTGATTGATTGATTGATTGATACTAGAAATTAAACACAGGTCTTTGCACCTGCTCTACCTCTGAGCAATACTATTAGCTCCAGATTTCTTTTCCTTTTTTTTTTTTTTTTAATTGCTATTTTATGTGTATGGGTTTTTTTGTTTGTTTGTTTGTTTGTTTTAAGGCATAGTCTCGTATGTTCCAGGCCTTGAACTGGCTGCATAGCAGAAAATTGCCTTGAACTCCTTCATGCTCCTCCTGCCTCCATCTACTGAGTGCTAAATTAGAGATGTGGGTCTCTACACCCCATTTGAACAGTATGGGGGGGGTGTCAAGCTTAGGGCCTCATGCTTTAAGCACTCTTATCAACTGAGCTACATACTTCTCTAGCCTATGGAAACACCTTTTTGCTATCTCTGTGTTTGGATCATTCTCACTTGACTTTTTTTCCTCATCTTTTGCCCTGCCAAATTTGAGTATCAAATAGTTTAGTATAACCATGTTAAATTTCTTCTTCAAAGCACCTTGCCAATCTTTGACCTTCCTTATTATGGCTATTAATAGTAAAGTGAGACGTTGGCTGTAGTCAGAGGGTTATAACTGACCTATATTTTTTAAAGTGGGAATAAAAGTCTTAGATTATGAGAAGTGTTCATACTAAGTAGACTGTTTGATCATAATTTTTTGTTTACTGTGTCTTCATGTAGGGGTCTCATTCCTCGCCTCCTAGGTGACATCATTTCTTTGTGGCTGTGTAACTCACTGGCTTATCTCATCAATACCTATGCACTGGACAGTGGGGTAGGTTATGTCCTTGGTAAGATATGCTGGTGGGGACTTCCTTTGTATTCACTGGCAGCCATTTTAGCTGTAAGAAAGATGGTAGTTTGTTATGTGCCAGACATAACATAATATGGTAAAAACTATTGAGTTTTTAAAGGCTGATGGAATGGCCATGCTATTTTTATAGAAGGATACACCTACAGTTTAACTGAGTGGTGCTCATGGATCTATCCCTGGTGTTGTAAGGGCTTCATGTTTTTTTCTTCTGATACCTAACTTTAGAGCACACAAGACAGAGAATAGATGTTTGGTGTTATTGGAGTATTGAAGGGGCTCCTAGAAATCTCAGCCTGAGAGTTTGAGGGTCTGAGTTATCTCTTGTGTATAGTGTAAACAAGACCTCCCACAGGCTTTTTTCCATGGTGTGGAACCTGTTACCTACCCATCACAATTTTATTCTGTTTTTCAAATATTGAGGCAAGTATATTTCTTCCTAATCCATCATAGTGTGATAAGAATTTGTCAGTATTGATTGATGAGGACAGTCCATTTGGAAATCTTTTGATAGGGTTTCAGTATGTCAGTCATCTTGATTGGCAGTGTTTTGTTGAGGTGAGGTCTCACTATGCAGCTTGGCTGACCTGAACTTGCATCTGTCTTTCAAGTGCTGGGTATAAGGCATGCACCATTTGCCTGGCCTTGACTGCCACTTTTATATTCATCATAGCTGTTTTGTTTTTATTCTTAAACTTCATCTTCATACTATCAGGCTGACCATGTAGAAATACAATCTATTAGTGTACTTATGAGTTTTAACTTACTGTCTGATTTGTGTATGATTCATCCTGACAGAGGTTTTTTTCTCTGTTTTAGGTCTCTACCATGAATGAAATGAAAAGTTACTCCCAAGCTGTCACAGGAGTGAGTTTCTTAATTTTCTAGGAACAGTTGTTTGTTTTTGTTTTTCTTATAAGTCTAACCTGTTGGATGACTGTTTTAATGCTGCTAGATGTCACCCTGGGAATGTCCATCTAATGCACTACTCTTTGTCAACGGTAATAATACAGTTGCTTCCTCACAGCAGCATCTACCCCAAGTAGTTTTTGTGTTGTTCAGCTTTCATGGCAAAGTAGGAACAGCGGCACATTGTATCTTTCACATTGCACTTACAGAACTGCACCCTTTATACTCACACGTTTATTTTGTGTTGTGAGAGCCAAGGCATGCATGTGGAGGTAAGAGGACTTTGGGGAATCAGTTCTCCGTCCACTGTGTTGGTTCTGAGGATTAAACTCAGATCATCAGTGGTGCAACAAGTACTTTCCTTGTAACTCTGAGCCATCCTATCTGCCTTGGAAAACTTTGTCAGCCTCCCATGTAGTGAGATGGCCAGCGCCCATCATCACACCAGCCAAAAGTGGGCTTCTAAGGCACTTCCTAGGCCGCTGTCTTTGAGAAGATGCTCGTATTTTCTTCAGGGTACTTTGAAGCATTTTATTTGTATTGATTTAAGACTCTTTCTCTTCAATAAGTAGTTTGCTTTTATTCGAATGAGACCCCAATCCTAGGATAAGAATCTCCTGGCAATTTGGCAAATGTTAGATTAGAAATATGTTGGGGCAAAAGAGGTACCTCTACTGAAACCACGTAAAAGCATTCGAGGTTGCTGAGGATGCAAGACTGCTGTCCGAATACTGGAGCATTATAGCACTAGGCCTTTGAGGAAAGGAGAATGACGAGGTTGACTGAGAATGCTGTAGTAACTCGGCTGTCTTCCTGTGTTGCAGTTCTTTGCCAGTATGTTGACATATCCCTTTGTGCTTGTATCTAATCTTATGGCTGTCAACAACTGTGGGTAAGTACTTTGGGATTTTTGCTTTTTTGGTTGGTACTTGTACATGTTAGCATATGAAAGCTAGAAGTTAATGTATTGGGGCTGGAGAGCTGGCTCAATGGTTAAGAGCCCTGACTGCTCTTTCAAAGGTCCTGAGTTCAATTCTCAGCAACCACATGGTGTCTCAACCATCTGTAATGGGATCTGATGCCCTCTTCTGGTATCAGAAGACAGCTACAGTGTACTCATGTAAATAAAATAAATAAAAAAGAAGAAGAAGTTAATGTATTGGGTGTCTTTCACAGTGGTTGTCCTTTTTATTTACAAAGGCAGAGTGTGTCACCAGTTCAGGTAGTCTAATTATGCAGTTTGCCATGGGGATCCTCTGTCTACTAAGTGCAGAATATGGGGGCAGGGTTGTAGTATTCAGTCTTAACTATTGAGCAGGTACAGGGAATCCAAACTCTGATCCCAGGCCTTTCTTAGCAAGTGCTTTACCCAGTGATCCTTTTCTTGCATTTATTTTTGTATTCTTGGAGGACTGAAACCAAGTCTTCATGTGTGATAGACATATATACTCCTCTAGTTATTTGCAGCCCAAGCTTCCCTTCTTTGATTTTCCTTTTTGGTAAACTGTTCCCCCTTAAAACTGGAGTTATAGATGATTGTAAGCCATCATGTGGGTGCTGAGAATCGAAGCTGGGTCTTATGCTTATGCAAGAGTAGCAAGTGCTCTTAACTGACTTAGGATTTCTATAGCTGTGTAGAGATACCATGACTACAACAGTTTCTATAAAGAAAAACATTTAATTGGGGCTGGCTTACAATTTCAGAGGTTTAGTCCATTACCATGGAAGGAAGCTTGACAGCATGCAGGCAGACATGATGCTGGAGAAGGAGCTGAGAATTCTGCATCTAGATATTAAGGCAGCAGGAAAGAGACTGCTTAGGAAGGCCTAGCTTGATCTTATGGATACCTCAAAGCCTGCCCCTAGAAACCCACTTCTCCAGCAAGGTCACACCTCCTAATAGTGCCACTCTCTATGAGCCTATGGGGAACATTTTCTTTCAAACCACTACAGTTATTAATTATGTGTATGCATGCCTGTTTATGGGAGTTTGTGCAAATGAATGCAGGTGCCCAAGAAAGCCAGAAGGATGTTAGATTCCCTACAGCTGGAGGTGCAGGTGTTTGTAAGCCATCTGAAATGAGTGCTGGGAAATGAACTCAGGTCCTCTGGGAAAGCACACTAAGGCATCTCTCCATTCATCAGATTCTGTTTTTAAGCAGCTACTTCATATCTTTTTGGAGTATAGAAGCTATATGTAGAACTTATAAAGTGTGGATGCATGCACATCTGCACACATAGTCTATGTGTGTTGGGGGGGGGGCAGAGGTCAATTCCTCAGGTGCCATTCACCTTGGTATTTTATGATAAGTTCTTTCATTGGCTGGCCTAGAACTCTCGGATTCATCTAGGTTAGCTGGCCAGTGAGCCTCAGGGATTTGCCTGTCTCTACTTGTTCAGCCCTGGAATATTGTTAGAGAACACCGTTGATTTCCAATTTTCAGATGTTTAGTGGCTCAACCACATCAGCAGAAATGTTGCTTCTTGAATTAACTCATAACTCTGTTCTATAGTTAACCATGGTATCGTGTGCCTTAATCCTAGTTCTTGGGAGGTAGAGGCAGGAAGACCATATGATGATGAAAGCTAAACTTGAATGTATAGCAAGTTTAAGACCAAAATGTGCTACATGAGATACTGTGTCAGAAAAACAAAAATGGACCTAAACTGTTCTAATATCTGAGTTAATATGTCTTTTAGGCATGTTCCTTTTTTCAGAAGAAATTTACAAGAAATAGCTACATGGAATTATTAGTTCGTGTTTAACTGACAGTGTTGTTTTCAGATTTTTTGAGCAGCCATGTTTTAGCCTAGCACATACTTTAAAGTTAGTTAAATAGCTGGTCTTGGTATTGAGCGTCTTTAATCCTAATACTCAGTAGGCAGAAGCAAGTGTATCTGAGTTTGAGGCCAGCTAAGGTCAAGATCCTTGGCCTCTGGGACCCTCTTTGGACTTCAGGAAGGCGTATGTGCACAGACATTCATGCAGGCAAAACAACCGTACACATAATTTTTTAAAGAAGAATTGGTTATGGATTGTATTCAGGTAGGAGAGTGTAGTCAACAGTTATCTGTTATCATATCTGGATTCTTTACAAAAAAAAATTCATTTATAAATTCCTTTTCCCAGATGGTTAGTCATGTAGTTGTTCATTTATCAACTAATGGAAAATCTAATTATATCAAAAAATAAAACCAAATCATGATTCTGGCAAAGAATCCACTGGGAATTCGGGGTTGATAGAGATGGGAAGGAAATGAGAGCTGTGAGGAAAGAGCAGTAAACTACATCCTACACACGTGTGTGATTGTCAGATAACAGAACTAATGCAGTTTCTGTTTGTTGATTTGAAACATAACTATAGGATGGTTGATTGTTTTTCTGGTATAATTTGATTCATTAAAACTCTCAGGAAACCTATGCTGGAATTTTGAGAAAATATGTTGATGTAAATAATGTTTTTAATTTCAGGCTTGCTGGTGGATCTCCTCCTTACTCCCCAATATACACTTCTTGGATAGATTGCTGGTGCATGCTACAAAAAGCGGTACTTTTTTCTCTCATTTTGTTTTTGTTCTCTTAAGTTACCAGCTGGAATAAAGAAGTAAAATCCCTACATATTAACCACATATTAGCCATTTGAATGATAGGATGAAAGTTACAAATAGAATCCAGAAAGATAATTTTCCTAGTTATTTAAGTAATAGCCTAATTTCAAAACCTGATTTTCTCTTATTTTAGTGCTGGGGACTGAACCCAGGACCTCATACAGGCTGAGCACATGCTCTTTGCACTGAACTCAGCCCAGCAGACTTGTCTTTCTGTAACTCCCGAGAACTTATATATTGATATGAAGACTGAAAATAAGACATTATTTACTTGACAAAAGTTTGTCAAAGTGATAACCTACAAAACTAGTTGCTTGTTGGGGCTGGAGAGAAGGCCCAGTGGTTAAGAGCACTGGCTGCTCTTCCAGAGATCCTAAGTTCAACTCCCAGCAACCACATGGTGGCTCACAACCATCCGTAATTGGATCCATTGCCCTCTTCTGGTGTGTCTGAAGACAGCAGCCGCGTACTTACATATATAAAATAAATAAAAAAGAGCTAAAAAAAAAAAAAGAACTAGTTGCTTGCTTCCTGTTCTGTTAGTGGATGTGTTTGTCAAAACTATAGTTTATGGTTACTGCTGCGAGTTATATCATTGACCAAATATTTTTGATCAGTCTAGACAGTTTTAGTAGGCACTAAGATAAGGGATGGGTTGTCCACCAACTTTAGCATGGAACCACCTAAAATGGCCATCAGTTCACAGATGGTTTTGAGTGGCAAGCACTTTTAAAGGATTGCAGAGAAAGGATATAAAGAAGCTCTTTGTTGGGTTACTTTACAGAGCCCAGGAAAAGAGATGAGAAAGGCTTTGTTCACAGAACACAGGCTCTCCCAGACTAGACTCTGAATAGGTCCAGTTGTTACTATGGTTACTTGTGCTCACGGTTCATGCTAGCTGAATCCAAGCTAGAGTCTGTGAATGAGTTTAATACCATTGAAGTTGTGGGTTTCCTTCTGAGTTTTACACCCCTTCCTTATTTTAAATTGGTTTGGTGTTTTTATTATTTTGTTTTTGTTTTGTTTCCTGGAGTGCTAGGGATCAAACCCAGAGCCTTCCAAATAAGGCTCTGCTACAATGCTGCCTTTCCATGACTGTTTTTCAGTGTCTTTTTGTGGTGTTAGTCATTGAATTCAGGGTCTTGCACATGTATGGGAAACACTTCACCACTGAGCTACACCCCCAGCTCTTCTCCAGAGCAGACTTTGTTTTTATAAGATAGTTTCCTCCTGTGGTTCCCATTTCTAAGTAATGCCCTGTTGTAGGAGTAAAGAACATAGAAAATGGATTAAGTTGCCAGACAAACCATATCTGGGAAACCATTGTTCCTGTACATGCTTACAAAATCTGTGATATATCAGATAAAATGTTAAGCATTTTCCACAACTGTCTCAAAGTAGCCTTCGAAGATCTGTGTTACTCATATGTTATTCAAACAGTGTTTCATATATGAAGAAACTGGTATAAGAGGTACTTAATGAAAACTGTATAATACAGACTTACTGGTGGGTCCAGTCTTACTACAGTCATTTCAGTCCCATCTCCTAGAAACTTGTCCAGTTCTAAGTGCTGGTTTAGATTGTCTGTGTACATCTTCATGACTTTATTTCTGTTTTCTTTTCTTTTCCAGGGTAATATGAGCCGAGGAAACAGCTTGTTTTTCCGGAAGGTTCCTTCGGGGAAGACTTACTGTTGTGACCTGAGAATGTTAATTTGAAGATGTGGGGCAGGGACAGTGACATTTCTATAGTCCCAATGCACAGAATTATGGGAGAGAATGTTGATTTCTATACAGTGTGGCACGCTTTTTTAATAATCATTTAATCTTGGGAAAATGGAGGTGATGGTGTCTGCCTTTTTTGTTCTTTTTCCATTTGCCACTGGAGTTTTCCAGTAGTTATTTGAAGTGGGACATTTATTTCTCCAAATTCTTGTTTTAAACAGAAAACAGACGTATTTTCCTAAATAATAAGGAGGCTGTCATGTAGATTTGAGTCTCAGGTGAGGGCTTTGTCAAATGAAGAATAGAATCCCAGTAAAAAAAAGAACTAATTCTATAAGAGTTGATTAAAATATAAGAAAGCATACCATGTGGGAGTTTATGAATTACCTGAGTAGGTAGACACTGGAAAGTCAGCAGCAACCACTAGTCTACCTCCCGCCATGCTTCCAAGCAGTCGACCCATCTTATCTCTCAGTGTTGCCGAGTTACTATACATGATTTCTGCCTTCTGTTGCTATAGAAGAGAAAATCACCACCACCAACAGGGGAAAAGGTCAGCTACAGAGGCTTAAGCAAGATTTGGGGAGCAAGTATGGCCTTCACTCCAAAGAAGCTTTTGACTTCTTGTAACATGAGAAGCAGAAACTGCAGCACAACAGTACCCTCAGTGCTCAGTGCCCACCAGCCTCTAAGGTCTGTCTTCACTGCGGTTCCATTGCCTATAAGCTCCTGCTCCTAAGCATTTGTTTCCTTTTTGTTACTGCAGAAGGTGAGTAGTTTGGTTTTCATTTCTGATGACACCCTTGAGAAGTGTATTTGTAACTCCTTATCTAGTGACATGGACCAACTTCCACATGGTTTCTAGGATATTGTCCAGCTCGCATGTCAGACCCTCTGTTAGGCATGTTAAAAACACTTACTGGAGGAAAATTCACTTTAGAAGGAAATTTTTCAACTCAAACATTGAGCGCCTATGCACTCAAGCCTTTTAACGGCAGGTTAAAATGCTCATAAGATGAAAAAGCCTGAGGTGTTGATTCACTGGTACTTTGCCAAATAAGTAAGCACTGACTTTGTTGCTTTTAGACTTCTGTCAATGCACCAGAGGCCATGATGTTAGGTAGTGTGAGCGTGAGGGTCTTTTCCTGCTCAGGGCTAGGAATGCAACCAGAAGCTCATGAGTAGCTTAGTTTGAAATGTCTTTGATGTCAAACGTACTTTGTCTTAAAAGGAATGTAAATTTTATATTCTATTCAATATTATCTGCATATGTTTTAATATAAAATGTGTTTTGCATTACCTACTTTTTTTCTCCCAAAAAACAGTCAAGTAAAGATGATCTAGGAAAATGCACCATGTTTATCCTGCTGTTTCTATACACACACTATGAGAACCAGTCTACCACCAGAGGGCAGCAGGACTTTGCTTTTGCCTGTGCAGTTTGGCTTGCTGAATTTACCATGGTCTAGGATTGCTCAGTGAAAATAAATGTCTCATTCGTAGAGCCTAAAGTGTGACTTAGTGGTAGAACACTTACCTAACAGAAGTGAGTAATTGGGTTCTATCTGTGGATAAGAAAAATGGGGACAATGATACAAACCCAAAACCAGGGAGGTCAGGAGTTCACAGATCATCCATTACATAGCAAGTTTGAAGCTATATCAAAAAACTAATAATAGCTGAGTATGGCAGCATATGCCTTTAATTCCAACACCTGGAAGGCAGAAGGCAGATCTACATAGAGAGCTGTAGGCCAACCAAGGTTCCATGTTGAGAACCTGTCTCAGAAATCAGTCGTCAGATCTATAATGCTGACGCTTTGGGAGGCTGAGCATAGATGACCACACGCTTGAGGCCAGCCTGGGTTATGTGGACCTTTTCTCAAAGAGTCATGATGCCTCATGCCTGAGATGCAACACCAAGAAGGCTAAGATGAAAATTGTTGAGTTCCTGGTCTTTAGCACTGTCTCAGCCTGGAAGGGCTGTTTTACTGGTCTGGAGTGTTCTGTTGTAAGATAAGCTCTAAAAGCAATAGCTTAGGTTGTCTTTGACTTTCTGATATTCCCATGTTGGAATCACAGGCCTGGCCACAGCTTGTTTAAAAATGACCTAGCATAGTTTAGCTGAGACAGGGTCTTACTGTGTAGCCCAAGCTGGCCTCAGCCTCCCATTTATTTGCTGGAATTGTAAATTTTTGACATGGTGCTCAGCTCCCTATTGGGCTATGCTTTTCTAGAGGAGATGAGAAAATTACCTTCTACCAGTTGTGCCTACATGAGAGTTTTCAGAAGAGAAATCTTAAGGGCCTGGTTTTTTTGTTTTTTGTTTTTGTTTGTTTGTTTGTTTGTTTTTTTGTTGTTGTTGTTTGGTGTATGTGTTAAGGGCCTAGTATTTTGTTGTTGTTTGGTGTGTGTGTGTGTGTGTGTGTGTGTGTGTGTGTGTGTGTGTGTTAAAAGTCTGCTCTCACCAATCTAAACTGCAACTGTCTCACAGTCATGTCTCATAAGTGACAGGGCCCCAAATCACTTCTCTACAACCATTTGTATTAAGTACAGTTTGTATTAAAACTTCAGTTCTGGAGCAAACTTGCCACAACCCTAAAGAACATCTTCAGATAGATTCTGCTAGTTACAACAAAATATGGGTAGAGGACAGCAAGATAGAGGACAAGGCAGTTGTGTGTGAGCAGGGTTGTGAAGGTATAGACTGACACTAAGCCTCCAACTCTCCGATTAAAACTTTGTGGCATCAGGGCTGGAGAGATGGCTCAGCGGTTAAGAGCACTGACAGCTTTTCCAGAGGTCCTGAGTTCAATTCCCAGCAACCACATGGTGGCTCACAACCATCTGTAATGAGATCTGATGCCCTCTTCTGGTGTGTCTGAAAACATCTACAGTGTACTCATATATAATACATAAATTTAAAAAAATTTAAAAAAAAAAACTTTGTGGCATCAACCTCGGCCACATAAAGGCAGCCAAAATATTTCCCTAAAAAAGCCAGGGAATATACACTGTAGCTGTCTTCAGACACACCAGAAGAGGGCATCAGATCTCATTACAGATGGTTGTGAGCCACCATGTAGTTGCTGGGATTTGAACTCAGGACCTTTAGAAGAGCAGCACCTCTGAGCCATCTCTCCAGCCCTAAATGCTACTTTTTAAAAACAGATTTATTTTATGTACGTGAGTACACTGTTGCTGTCTTCACAGACACCAGAAGAGGGCATCAGATCCCATTACAGATGGTTGTGAGCCACCATGTGGTTTCTGAGAATTGAACTCAGAACCTCCGGAAGAGCAGCCAGTGCTCTTAACCGCTGAGCCATCTGTCCAGCCCTCAAAGTTTCTTAAACATGTTATTAACACCCTATTTTCTAAGGCAGAAACCCTGGAGTCCTCTCTACCCTGCCCTTCTTCAGAAAAGTCATCACTGGGTTCTCAGGAGTGTCTGTCCAGCTGTCTCAGCAGTCTGTCTTTTCTGTCCACCAAGGAAGATAACCTCCAGCTAGCTCTTTGTCTCTTGCAATTTTATCTACCCTAAGGGCCATGGGCAATCTTTTCCTGACCCCTACCTCCCTTTCATCCCAGTTCTGCAGCCTCTGCCCTGCGTTTGTCCCCTAGCAGCTGCTCTCTGCGTTTCTTTCACTGCAGCCTTTGTGCGGGAGAAGCCAAGCTGAGAGACGGGCTATTTATAAATGGAAAGTGGGTGTAGAGTTCTGCAATCACAGATGTTTTTTAAACAACCTAATTCCTTCTCGCCTCTTTGAAATTCCTGTCCACCCCCTCATTGCCTATCTTTCCCCCAAATTATCTACATTCCTGTACTCCCCTTGGTCAGAGCCACAAAGAAAAATAAATCAAATTTTATCTGCATAATAAAACTAAGGGCTGGGGACAGTTTACGAAGAGTGTGGGACACATGAGAACCCATGAGCTGAGCGGAGTACAGGTGCACATAGATGTTAGCAGTGGCTCCACAGTCCAGATAATGTCCCCCATATCCAAATGAGAAAACAACAACTGAATTTGCTAGTAAGCACCAGAGGTAGAAGTCACGTTTGGGTGTAACACAGCACACAAATGTTAGTGGGAGAGGAGCCAGACACAGAATGGAAGACACACATTAAAGATAAATCCCTTTGGAAGAGTATTTTGGACTGCTTAGTCACATTCCAGTGGCTATATAGAATGGACTGGGGCACAGCCACTACTGTGGCAATACAGTCTCACCCAGCTAAGCCAGTGCTTCTCAACCTTCCTAATGTTCCTCGTGTGGTGACCCGTTATTTTCATTGCTGCTTCATAATGTAATTGTGCTTCTGTTATGAATAGGAATTAAGTGTCTGATACGCAGGATATTTGATGTGTGATTCTTGTGACCCAGAGCCAGATTAGGGGAACCAATGGCAACTTCTGCAACCCCCCTCTGGCTACCTGAAGCTTCTCTCCTTAACTTCCTTCTGATCATGAAAAGAGATACCTAGTGCTGTCAGTAGGACACGGCCAGGGTTGGCACCTATAATCTCAGCACAAGATTGAGGCCAGCCTAGGCTATGATGTAAGACCTCTCAAAAATCAGAAAGAGAGGGAGCTAACTTAAGAGGAAAGGGCATGCTGGGTAGATTGAATCTATGCTTAAATGAGTTAAGGAAGTCAGAAAAAAGTTATCTCAAATTTAGAAACTAGATGGCAATGTGGTACAAGCAGTATAAGAAGATCTAAAAACGAAATGAGGACATGCCATTTGCAGAAAGTTGCTCAGTGGGAGAAAGGACAGAACCAAAGACGTCAGCCTAGAATCACAGAGGGTGCAACTAACACCATTTAAAAGGCATAAGAGCTGGAAGGAAAGGTGAGTCCTCAGAAATCAGGGCTCTCAGGGGGACAAACATATCACTGATTTATTTTCAGTGTCAGAGGAATGAGTCAAGGACTGGGCTCCTCTTGGGAATGACCTGGCAGTTGTCAGGGAAGGCTGGGTACTCAGCCTAGCTTTTTCTCATTGTCCCTGGGGGAGCATTGCTAAGCCAGGCAGAAGCAAGACAAACATGGTTTAGAGAAGGCAATGAAACCCTGCAGAGGAAGAGATGAGAGAAAGCTAAGGTACCTAGCCATTCCAAATGAGCTGCAAAACTGCACAGGAAACCTTGAGTTAAGTTCCAGGAAAGGGCCGCAATGGTATGGCAGAGAAAGCAAAACATTAGAGAAATATGTAAAGGTCATTCTGGAAACACCTGATGGGTATGCCTTTAATGTGTCCCCAAAACCCCAAATTTATTGTGATATTCTAGAATATAACACTAAGTTCTGAGTTTGAGAAACCTAAAGAAATTATTTGGTGTCTTCACAAAGAATAAGGATGATGAAAATGATAATACCAATGGTAAATGTTGTCCTTAAATAATTCCCTGTTTTCAGCTAGACACCCTGGCCCAGGGGAGCAAGATCAGAGATGACTGAATTCATGGCTTTTGCCATTTAACTCCTGCTGTCTTTCACCACCAGTGCTTACCTAGGGAGAAACCTCTGTCTCCCTCCCTCCCTCCCTCCCTCCCTCTCTTTGGACATTTGAATCAGGATGTAGTTCTCAGCTACTGTTCCAGTGCTGTACATGAGTGCCACCATGCCCTCACCAAGATGATAATGAACCCTTCTGAAACTGTAAGCAAGTCCTCAGTTAAATGCTTTCCTTCATACGAGTTGCCTTGGTCATGGCATTTCTTCACAGCAACAGAACAGTGACTAAAACGGGGATGGAAAGATCTGCATAAAATTACATTCACCTATTTATTTACTCCTTGTGTATCTATTCCTGCTACAAACCAAGTATGGAGATCAAGAAAAACCCGCAGCTCTTCCAGGAACAGTGCTTAGAGGCACACAGAATGGTCCAGTGTTTGACATACTGTCATAGACTTTCCTACAACACAGCCTCTAACAAAGCTAGGCTGTCTCGAACCCCTGGCAACAGGATTGTTTACCTTTACACCAAGAAGGTTGGGAATGCACCTAAATCTGCATGTGGGGTGTGCCTGGGCAGACTGCGAGGCGTTCGTGCTGTGAGACCCAGAGTCCTTACGACATTGTCTAAGACTAAGAAGCTCGTCAGCAGGGCCTATGGTGGTTCCATGTGTGCCAAGTGTGTCCACAACAGGATCAAGCGGGCTTTCCTTATCGAGAAGCAGAAAAGCATTGTGGAGCTGGAAAGGTGGCTCAGTGGCTAAGAGCACTGACTGCTCTTCCAGAGTTCCTGAGTTCAGTTCCCAGCAACCACATAGTGGCTCACGACCATCTGCAATGAGATCTAAGACAGATACAGTGTGTCTGAGGACAGCTACCATGTACTCATATACATAAAATAAATAAATCCTAAAAAAGAGAATCATTGTGAAAGTGTTGCACAAGCAGGTCAGAAAGCAAAATAAATGTGCAACGTTTTTAAGTAATAAAAATCAAGACTTGGGAGAAAAAAGAAAAGAAAAACCTAAAGGAGACAGTTCTCTCCTTCCATCAGAGAGGTCATGGGGTCAAACTCAGATTGACAGGTTTGGCAGCAAATACCTTTACCTACTGCCCCCATTTTATGTTTTTAATTGTAGGGATGTTGCTTGTGTGTGTCCACTTACAACCTGAGTGTCTGGTGTCCTTAGAGGCCAGAGCTGTAGCTATAGCAGGTTGTGAGCATCAGTGTGAGTGTTGAGAATTAAACCAGGGACCTCTGCAAGAGCAACCAGTGAGCCCCCTCACCAGCCCTTGTGTGTGTGTGTGTGTGTGTGTGTGTGTGTGTGTGTGTGTATGTTTCGGGGCTGTGTTTGCTTATTTTAGAGATATAGTCTTATTTCCTGTCTTAGGCCTGGAGCTTGCTATGCACAGCAGACTGGCCCTGATCTCATGATGTCTCTGCCTCTGCCTGCCAAGTACTAGAACTACAGGCATGTGCCACCGCACCCAACCCTCCTCCTCTTACACAGCAGTAAACTGTGCTCATCAATTTGTGAAATAATTTTTGGATTTTTATCATGCTTAAAGGTTTTTCCTCACTCTGAAAAAATCTAGGAAACAAGTTAAATTTCATTTGTTTTTTTATGTGTATAGGTGTTTTACCTGCATGTGTATCTGTGTACAACTTGCATGCAGCTAACTAAGAGGCCTGATGAGGTGGCTTGATCCCCTGAAACTGGAGTTACAGAAGGTATGAGCTGCCACTATGTTGAGTTGGAATCCAAACTCAAGTCCTCTGCAAAAGCAACCAGTGTCCTCAGTCTCTGAGCCATCTCTCTGGCTCTACTCTGATTTGATGTAAACTGGGAGGTGTGGTGCACGTGGGAGGCGGAGGCTATTGGATCTCCTAAGTTCATGGCCAGCCTGGTCCACAGAGCAAGTTCCAGGACAGCCAGGGCTACACGGAGAAACTATGTATTGAGAAAAGAAAAGCAAACATGCAAACAAACAAAAAAGAAAAGTAATTTTTATAAAAATTTCATTTCGTTTGTTGACAGGGTCTCATTACACAACCCATGGTGGCCTTGAACTCAGGATCGTTCTGTCTCAACCTCCTTTTTAAATATTTATTTGTTTGTTTGTTTATATGAGTACGTCATAGCTGTCTTCAGACACACAGATGGTTGTGGTTGCTGGGAACTGAACTCAGAGCCTTTGGAAGAGCAATCGGTGCTCTTAACCACTGAGCCATCTCTCCAGCCCCTGTCTCAGCCTCTTAAATGCTTGAATTACAGGTGTAAATTGTTCCGCACCCAGTTCCATTTATGCATTTATTATTTTATTTCATGTCAGTAGTTTGCCTGTGCACACTGTGCATGCAGTGCCGGTGGAAGTCAGAAGAGGGCAGCAGTGGACCTCAGCTCACTCAGAGTGAGTCACAGCCAGCTGCAAGCTGCCCCATGGATAATGGGAACTGAATCTAGGTCCTCTGCGAGAGCAGTAAATGCCACCCAGCTCTTAGTTTTGAAGTGAAAGCAACAAATACCCATTCACTGTAGAGAGTTTGGGTAAATAGAAAAACTTAGAGAAAGTAGTTTCCTGAGAGATATTTTAAGGAATTGAGAAAGTGGTTGTGAGTGAGCTTGAATCCGCAATTGCTTTTCAGGCTTCCTGTTGGAAGCCTGATCTCTTGCTTTCCACACATGCTGAACCATCTAGATACCATGCAATATGCAGTGTTCATGAAGGCCAACAAGTGTTAGCCTTGTAGCCTTGGATCTTCAGAACTGAACCAAGGGTCCTATTGATCGATCGATTGATTGATTGATTGATTGCAAGGGGGTCACATACATGCCACAGTATGCATGTGGAGGCAAAGGTCACCTTATGGATTCTGTTCTCTCCTTTCACTATGGACTCTGAAGATCACACTAAGGCAACAAGAGCTTTTCCCTATGAGCCATCTCATCAGCCCTGTGTTGATTTTTATAATTATGTGTCAGAGGCTAGAGAGATGGCTCAGTGGTTAGGAACATTGACTGCTCTTTCAGAGGTCCTGAGTTCAGTTCCCACCAAGCACATGGTGGCTCACAACCATCTGTAATGGGATCTGATGCCCTGTTCTGGTGTGTCTGAGAGCAGCTACAGTGTACTCATACATAAAATAAATAAATATTTCTGAAAATTATGCGTCAGTAGATTGTTTCCTACAGATGTCACTTTGTATTAGATACGAGGTATTATGATATTTGCCATGAAGGAGATTATTCTGATAGCACTGAAGCCTTCGGACTTCAGAATGAAGTCTAGATGGCACTTAAGCCCTTAATGATCATGTTTCCCCCATTTTTGTCAACATCTCTGAAATTTTGGGTTTTTTTAAATTTGTTTCTGGAGTTAAGGATAGGAGATGTCTTAGTTGGTAAGAACACTTGACTTCAAGTTTAGAACAATGTTACAGAGTTTAAGAGAAAAACAACACAGCAGGCATGTGAGAAGTGTTGGAATTGTTGGCAGGAAAAAGATGGTGGAGAGAAGATAGAAAGCCAGGTCTTTCTAAGGTCTGACATACAGGTTCAGGAATGGAGGTGGGCAAGCAGCTAAGCAGTGGAAATGGCCAGAGGGCTTCAGAACCACAAAGTCCTGAGTGCATCAAACCATGGAAAGCTGTGGTAGCTAGACTTTGCCTCTTTCAATTCCCCTAACACTTAGACAGGAAAAAAAAAAGAATAGATGGGAAAGGGAGTGACATATCATTAGACTACTTCCTGCTGATTCGGGTGTCAAGTTCCTTGGGGCAAGTTTGATTTTCGTTGTCAGGATATCGAATTTCTTCTTCGATCACAATTACTTAATAAACCTCAACCAACAGCAAACTACCAACAACCTGCCCAGCCTCTCAGGGCCCTAGCATTCATATGCCCTCAAAAGAGTCCCCAGAATCCCAAATGTCACACAGTCACACAAGGCAAATCATACGGTCAGCTACTGTGGACACTCTGAAGCAGCCCCATATCCCACACCTGGGATTAAAATGAAAACATATTCTTAAAATATTTCTGTGTTTTTTAAAGAAATCAAAATGCCAAATTGCTGCTACACAGAGGCCAGCATCCAAAAGAAAAAGGGAAATTGGAATGCAGAGACACAGGCAGGCTTAGCAGAGGGAAGCACTGTAAATTACTGTGGAGCCCTTAAATGTTGTACTTCCACACATGCACAGGTGTGTACATACACAGGTACGCACACACAGACACACTAGCACACACAGGGTCTAATATAGCTCTGGATGGCTAGAAAACCTTGAGCTTTGGTCCTCCTGACTCTACTTCCAGGTGTAGCACATCTGGTTTGTGCAGGCTGGAGAGCCATCCTACCAACTGAGCTCCATCCCCTATTCACTTTTTAAACAGACCTTCCATTACTGACAGTCAGCATTCATTGAGAACATATAACATGCCAGGCTCTGGACTAAGTGTTTTAGAACCAAGTCTATCTGTGAACGCTTGTCACAAGTCAGTGATGCCTGTATGTATTTTGAGGAGAGGAATTTAAGTCAGAGTTTCATGTAGCCCAGGACAGCTTCACACTTACTGTGTGCACCAAAAGCTGGCCTTCAACTCCTGATCCTCCTGCTACTTCTGCCCAAGTACTGGAATCACAAGCTTGAGCTACTAAGCCCAGTTCCATTTTAGAGCTGGGGAGAGCAAGTACACAATGAGCGCTCACAATTAGCCATGGAGCTGGTTCAAATCAGAGCATTTGGATGCTAACTTTATCTTGTCACCATGTTTCCTTTTTCAACCGAGGCTGCAGGTAATACTCTGTCTTCTGCCGCCCAGCCTGGTGTCCTCTGTAAGCAGTGAGCACTCCCAACCACTGAGCCATCTTTCCAGCCCTCTTCATCATGATCCCTTATTGTTCCCTGAGAGAGTTACTTGGTGGTCCCTGGTCTTTCTATCGTTATGTGACAAAGTCCGCCACGGCCTTTATGGCTGTTTTTACATGCCACCTCTTTCACTAAGCTTCCTGGGCTCCTCCACTTAGGGAACTCCCTTGCCTACTAGTCGCATTGCACATTATCTGTGGCATTTACTTGTGACTGCTCTTCTAAAAAGCAGATTGAGTGGGGTGCACCTAAATCCCAGCACTTAGGAAGCTGATATGGGGTATTGATAGGTTGAGTTCAAGGGCACCTGGAACCCCTGGGCTCCCCAGTCACCCACCATTCCATGCCTCTCTTTGCTCCTCATGCAGAGGCTGCCGGCTGGGCTGAGGGTCACATTCACATCTCAAGCTTACCCAGCAGGCACTTGCGTCGGTGAACACAGAAGAGCAATTCAACCTGCACTGCCCTCACCTGTCAAAATCAATGCAAAGGAGGCTCCAAGCTGGACCTGGGTTCATCCTGAAGGCTTCTTCCTTCAAACTGTAGCAGGCAAAACACTGAAACCGTTGTACAAGGCACCTTATTTTTAAAAAAACACTTTGCTTAGCATTTGTGAGATCCTGGGTTTTATCTTGAGTAAAATAAATAAATGCAGTCAGGTGGTGGTGGTACATGCCTTTAGTCCCAGCACTTGGGAAGCAAGTGATTCTCTGTGATATCAAGACCAGCCAGGACAACCAGGACTACAGAGAAAACTGGTGTGTGTGGGTGTGTGTGTGTGTGTGTGTGTGTGTGTGTGTGTGTAGAGAGAGAGAGAGAAAGGGGAGGCGGTCATTGTGATGAGAACATATTTCATCCCATAGATCCCCAGAGGTCTTCAGATCTCATGTAGAAACTGCTGTAGCATAACAGCTGGAGTACTGAGAGTCCAACACTGAACTACTGCCCCATTCTGTAAACTACTAACTATAACTACCCATCTCTAAACTACTAACTATAACTACCCATTCTCTAAACCACTAACTATAACTACCCATCTCTAAACTACTAACTATAACTACCCATCTCTAAACCACTAACTATAACTGCCCATCTCTAAACCACTAACTATAACTACCCATCTCTAAAATACTAACTATAACTACCCATCTCTAAAATACTAACTATAACTACCCATTCTCTAAGCTACTAACCACCCAATCTCTAAACTATTAACTCTACTCATCTTAAAACTACTAGCTACTAACCACCCATTCTCTAAACCACTGTCCCATTCTCTAAACTACTCTCTACTCATCTCTAAACTACTAACCACCCATACTCTAAACCACTGTCCCATTCTCTGAACTAGAGATTAACCAGGAGTGATCCTCGTGGAAGTTCTGTATAGGGAGGAAGACACACAGAATGGAGGCCCAAGGGATGGTCTGGTGTGCTCACCAGGTTGTTCAGCTGATCGAGCACCTCGTTGATTTGTTGGCTGTACACCAGCCCAATGTGGGACTTTCCCATTAGGCGCCGTACTTTCTTCCTGATGTCGTTCTTGTTCACCTGTAAAGCCAAGACAGGAATCTAGAAAGGATCTTCTCTCTTCCCAATTGAGGCAGAGACAAGAAAGACTCTCTCTCCCTCTCCCTCCCCCCCATCTCTCTCTCTCTCTCTCTCTCTCTCTCTCTCTCTCTCTCTCTCTGTCTGTCTCTCTGTGTGTGTGTTATGTGTGTGTGTGTGTGTGTGATGGTCAAAGGACAATTTTTAAAGTAAATTCCTTTTTTCTACCATGTGGATTCCAGGGCTCAAACTCAAGTCCTCAAACTTTGTGACAAGTGCTTTTACCTACTGAGCCATCCTGCTGGCCCACCATACTTGCTGGGTATCAAACCACATGTATTCTGCTACAAAACTACACCTTGTCCCTAAATTCATGAGGTATAGTAAAGAAACCAAAATAGTCATTCCATGGATGAAAAGAGGGTCCGTTCATTCTGAACTGCCAAGGCTGTGTCCTGGAAAAGCAAGAGATGTGACAGGGAAGGGGTGGTGGACAACACTAGGGCACAGGAGTTCCTTTGGACCTGACAGTGTTTTGTACCAGTTTCCTGCTGTATGGCTTCTATCTACACTTACTTTCTCAATAGGAATGCCATATTTTCACTTCACACTGGACCCTGTACAATTATGTTGCTGGGTCCTAACTAGGTCTGTAGGCCACATCTTCACAGGAACTGTTGGGAAATACAGAAATACAATGCTGTACTGACAGGAATGAGGAGCTTCCTGGCAGGTACATCCAAGGTGTCACCCTAAAAATCATGCCATGCAACAAACCTGATATAAGGAAAGCTTATTATGGGGGAAGGGAGGAGAGCAGAGACCTGGAAAGAGGGAAGAGGCAAAGAAGTGGGAAACAGAGGAGACAGAGCAAGAGAGGTTGGCCGGGAACATGTGGAAAGAGGGGAGAGAGAAAAGAGGGGTGTGAGGGGGTCCTGGATTAGCAAGCAGTCCTCTTCCGCATTGTCATAGTGGCTGTAGGTGATGATGAAGGTACACAGAATTTTCTGTAAGCCAACAGGGGCCCTCCATGAGTCTTTGGCTTTCTTAGGATGGGATGGTTGGGCTCCAAGTGGGGCAATTTCAAAAGAGAACGATCCAGGCAGGCACAGCCCTCCCTTTTATTACTGACTTTAACCTCATTTTCTTGGGCATGGCAATGTCATAGGAGCAAGCAGGGAATAGGAGAGACCTAGCAGTCTTTGGAAAATAAAGTTTGCCACATCCAGTTAAGAGCAGGTCACCTTTCTGTTCTCAGGTAGATGAGGTCCAGGGCTTCATTTCTGTCATCTAGCAGGTATTAGAGCCTTGGGCCCTTCTAGGAAAAGGACCAGGGTAAACTTGAGAACTTGAGCTTTGTAGCTACTCCTAGGTTTTCCTGCTTCAAGTCACTTCCCAGGTACACAGAGGATGGGCATCTATGTGGGTAGGACAGGAGCCTGACTTGGGAGCCCTACCTGTTTGCTCCCCTGGAGGTCTGCAATCTGCTGTGGAGACAGAGACTTTGAGTCCTGACATCTGTTTCTCCTGCCGGCATCTCTGCTTGACTGACAACTCCTCCTCTTTCCTTTCTCCCTAGGGCATGTTGTCTTCTTTCTCATTAACTTCCCCTCAACTCCCAGCAAGGTCCCTAGACTCCTGAGCTTTGCTAATTCTCCTGTAATCCTTTGGCGAGCCAAAAAGCTAATTAAATTGTGAGCTTGCGTACTTATGTTCTCTGGCAGCCATGGAGTCTCTCTGTAAACTCCCCATTACTTCCCTCTTCCCCTGCATAGCCCAGGCTAACCTGGATGCAGCTACATCCTTTCCTCCATGGGCTTCCTTCTTCCCTGTCCCTTCTCTCTCTTCTTCTTGTCTCTTTATATTTGGCACGTGCAGCTCCCTCCCCCAACTGCTCTCTGTGCCTCCCCCACATCGTCACTCATATCAGATTCTTACCTTTAATTGGGTCCTACCCCCAACTCCCCCATCTACACCCCACTCACCAAGTCAGAGTCTTTGTCACCCTTGTCATTATGTAGACATTTGTCATTCCTACATGACAACTTCTCTGATCCCCCACCTCAGCTGAAAATGCTTCCTCTTTGAGATCCCACATCACTTTGTGACTCTGTCCTGCACTGGACTCTTCTTGTCCTCTCCCCTGCCTCAGACATGGTTTTGCTGTCCTGAAACTCCCTTTGTGGGAAAGGCTGGGCTCAACCTCGTAGAAATCCAATTGCCTCTGCCTCCCAAGTGCTGGGTTAAAGGTGTGCTCCACCACTGCCTGACAAGTGTTGTGTCCTCCAGGCAAGGTCTAAGGTTCATTCATCCCAGCGTCTTCCTGGACAGGGGCTCTACCTCCCAGCACTTCACTGTCAAAGTGGCAACTGTCTTTCAAGTGCGAATCCCAAGAAAGAGTTCGTCCCTTTCAGAGCACTGGCTCACACCAAGCACTGAAGGACTAACTAACTGCCCCTTTAGGTGTCACCTGGGTTTCACACCTAGAACCCATAAAGGGAAGGAGAGAATCAGCTCCTTCAAGTTGCATTCTGACCTCCACATTTGCACCATGGCACACACACATGCATGTGCTCATACACACAAACACACTCGAGCACACACACAAAAAGTAAAAAAATGAAACAATGAAACAAATAGATAAAGGCACTTTCTAGGTGCTGGCATAGATTCACATGGCTGCAATCTCAGCATTTGGGGACTAACGGCAGGACAATCAGGAGTCCAAGGTTATCCTCAACTACATGGAGATTCCATATTAAAAAGGTAAATGAGGAACTAAGTGTCTTTCTTACTCAGGGTTATATTGCTGTAATGAAATATCATGACCTAAAGCAAGTTGGGGAAAAGAGGGTTCGTTTTGCTTACACTTCCACTGGTCATCACTGAAGGAAGTCAGCTCAGGAACTCAAACAAGGAAGGAACTTGGAGGCAGAGAAGCAGAGGCCATGGAGGGATGATGATTTCTGGCTTCCTCCTCATGGCTTTCTTTCTCAGCCTGCTTTCTTACAGAACCCATAGGTATCCCCACCCAAAATAGGCTGTTTTCTCTCCACATCAATTACTAATTAAAGTGCCCTACCAGCTTGCCTGCAGCTCGGCAGCATTTTCTCAACTGAGGTTCCCTCCTCTCTAATGACTCTAGCTTTTGTCAAGATAACATAAAACTAGCCAAGAGACAAAGAAAGTTACTTTCTCCCACAATGGCTTCTGCTTACATGTCTTTCACTGTTTTAGCTGCAAGAGAGGTTGGATTGACTGTCCCTCAGGCAGGACAGCATCCCCTCCAACCCCTGCACCCACCCCACCCCAGATAACAAAGTCTAGAGGAGACCAGAGTAAAGGAGGTGCTGCCCTGTGTGAAGCAATGGGTTCTGGAGCCAGAGTTCATGCACTGCATTCTTTATCCCTCGTTTGTAAAATTAGTTTAGTGCTGTCTACTTTTGAGAGTGGTCAGAAAAGGAAATGAGACAATGGCTGTGAAAAGTGCCTAGTGCAGTCCCGGGCAGATACTAATTACCCAGTCTGACTCTCCTGCAGGCTGACCCTGTGTCAAGAATTTGAGCTCCGAGGCTGGAGAGGCGACCCAGAGGTTAAAAGCGCGTGCAGAGTTCAGTTCCCAGCACCCACATGAAGCAGCTCCTGTAATTTCAGCTCCAGAGAATGGGATACCCTCTTCTGGTCTCTGTGGGAACCTTCTCAGAAGGTCTCGAGCTGATGTGCTGATGTCTGCAGCTTTGTCCTTCCTCCAGCCTTGCTAGTTCAGGAGGTGGGGGTGGAGATTTGCAGACTTAAAAGTGAGGAAGAAAAGTGGGCCGTTTTCATTTCTTACTTTACTAAGGACACTGACCCATTTATCCTTCTCTTCCGGCAGACTTTCCCCAAGGCCACTCAACCTGGACATCTGTCCCACAGAAAACCTCATCTCCTACTGTCCTTGCTTGCAGCCCAGTCAGTGCCTTGCCCGAGTCCTCTCTCCCTACACAAGCTAGAAAGGGGGTCTGTAGGATGCCTTGAGCCATCCTAGGGTGGCCTCTCTAGCGGCCTCGCTTTCCCCACCTGCTAACTTGGATCAATGAAGCCTGCGCTCGGCACCCAGAGGATAAAGCTCAGGATCCAGGAATGAGGAAGGGTCACACGCTCAGCGCAGGCTCGGTACGGTGCCCCAGGCCCCCCTGCTCAGCGCCCCTCCCTCGTCCTCCGCTCTCCCCTCCGCCTCCCCTGCTCCCCGCCCTTGCGCTTCTCCGCTACAGCTTCTTCTGTCCTTCCCACTCGCTCACGCCTCCTTGCCGGGGTCCCCACTCGTCGCCAGCTGAGCCCACCCCCTGCCACCCCCCGGAGGCCTGGTCAAGCCGCAGCGCGGGTGACCAGTGCGCAGCCCAGAGTCCTCACCGAGAGGGATCGCCAGCTGGAACCGAAGCCGACCCGCCGCCAGCCAGGTGAGGGCAGCCCGGAGGAGGCGGGGGCGCAGGCTTCTCTATGCCAGCGGGGGCGGCGGGAGGCACGAGAGACCCAGTCCCTTTTCCTGGAAAGGAGGACCTGGGCGCTTTTTTATGAAAGAGGCTCGGGGGCTTTTACTCCAAAGGGAGGGGTGGAGGACAGATCTCATGGAAAAAGGGTTTGCTGGGACCCCTTTCTGGGGGCATTTTCCCCCATGAGAAGGGATTTATTGGCTGCTTCTGTAAAAGTGGGGCTCACATTCTTGGAAGGCTGTGGACTTTCAAGAAAGACACAAGGGGGGTTCTGGCACGGCTTGAAAGCAGCGTTAACTGGGATTTGGGAACAAGGCGCTGGAGGCTTGGAGATGCTCTTAGCCTGGCATCGCTGAACCTTCTCCTTTGGTTCCGTGGCTCTGGATCTACCTAGCTCTCTGTCCCAGTTTTTCTCTTTGAAGATGACTATTTTGAGCTTCACCTGTACAGAGCTTTGTACAGCCATTTCTTTTCCCGGGGCTCTGAGACCCACTTGACGCCTTACCAGCCTCCTCTGACCTGCTGAGGAAAGAGACTGTTAGAGAAAAGGATCCAGGGAACAGGAACGTGTGCAGTGGAGTATAAAGGTAGAAAGGGTTTTGGACACACAAGAACCTTTGGCACTGATGGGTGCATCTGGCTTGGCAGAGAGATGGCAAGGGGTAGGGTGGGCGGGGGTTTTGAGAGCAGACCCACTAGGAAAGCTGCAAGGCAGAGGGAGAGCTCCCACCTCTCAGGAGACAAAATGACAGAGGGTTTGCTTGCCTTTGTTTGCTAGCTTCCTCCTTCACTAGATCCCAGCACTCATTCCCCTTGTCTGCTGTTTGTGCAAAAGGGGTCACTGAGGCGGGAAGCACGCTGGCCTTTGTGTAAGAAGGAAAGCTGGTAGAAAAGCACACTGAATTTGAAGTGGGAAAAATAAACCCTCTGTTTAAGGCTTAGAATTCAGTGATGACCTTGAGCCAAAACGTGTACCCCTTGTTTAGGCACCAGATTTCTCATCCATAAAATGGAAGAGGGCTTTTCTATATGTCCAAAAGACCTTTGTAAAAGGAAATAGAATAGACTGGACACTTCTCAGGTGTAGTTTTATTTTTTTAAAAAAAGATTTGTCTATTTATTTTATGAGTACACTGTAGCTGTCTTCAGACACACCAGAAGAGGGCATTAGATCTCATCACAGATGGTTGTGACCCACCATGTGGTTGCTGGGATTTGAACTCAGGACCATTGGAAGAGCAGTCAGAGCTCTTAACCACTGAGCCATCTCTCCAGCCCTCAGATGTAGTTTTCACCACTATGGATGGACCCCTTCCCTGCTCTCTACCCCTCACCAAGTAACCCTTCTGACAGCTTTTGAGAATCAGAGAAGGATCCTCTGGAAGGAGTCAGTACTCAGCCGGACTTGAGGTCTGTCTCATGAGAATTACAGGGCAGTGCAGTTTACTCTAACAGCTGGGCAGTGGGCTGCAGGTAAACATCCAGGAGTGGGCCATAGCTGCACAGCTGGACCTGCCCGCTTTCTGAAAGCCCCTGGAATCTGTAAAAGACACAAGGCTACACACACTCCCAGGGAACTTTCCAGAAAAGCTCACATCCTGAGTTGTCTTTAGCTTCCTTCCTGCTTGCCTCCACTTTGGAGCCTTTGGGTGTTCAAAGGCTTTGTCGTACTTCAGAGCATGACAGAATCCCACCATTAGTGACTGCAGGGAGCTCTGCATTTACTGAGGCTCTAATATCTTTATGACAAGAGCTTGATCACATCACTTTCCCTAGGGGTAAAGGACAGACCATGTTCACAACTGCTGTCTTGGTATGTTTGTGTGGCCCTCCACTGTGTCATTTACACGGATGAAGCCTTACTCAGAGTTTTTTAAAAGTCCTAAGGTGACTGGAGAGTGCTTTCGGTTCATTCTGAGAGCCGTGTCCGGACCTAAGTGTCTGCACTCCATTCTACCACCACCCAATGAAGCTGATGACATCACCATCCTGCCAAAGCGCTACCAGAGTTTTCTTTTGTCGTCCCTAGCCTCGGCAGCCATGGTTCTCCTTCCCACACACGCAGCAGGCGTTGCCCACATCTCCCTGTAAAAGACATTTGTGTATATGTCTGTACACCGCATGTGTCCTTGCTGCCAATGAAGGCCACAAGAGGGCGTCAGACCTAGAGTTATACATGATTGTGTATTCCCATGTGGTGCTGGGAAATCAAACTTGTGTCCTCTGGAGTGGTAGCTAAACTTGAACTGCCAACCATCTCCCCAGCCCCTCCTTGCCTCATTCTGTTTTCATAGGGAAGGCACTAACGTAAAAGCTTGGCCGGAAGGACCAAGCTTCCGGTTCAGGAATGACCCCAGGGGAGTCCAGAAATCCTGTGGGACCCTTGCGTGGAGCAGAGGCCAGGGAAATGTTAGAGGGCAGCATCTCTCCGTTCCTCCCCAGAGAAGACTTAAAACACTGTCATGGTGGAAAGTGACACAGAGCCAGTGTCTGGCGAGAAGGGCAGGCCGAGGAGCGACATCCCAGGAGAGTGCAGAGGAAGTGCTGACTGTTGGAAACTAGACCTTTTAAAAAAGATTTATTTATTCATTTTTTATGTATGTGAGCACACTGTAACCAGAAGAGGGCATCGGATCTCATTACAGATGGTTGTGGCCACCATGTGGTTGCTGGGAACTGAACTCAGGATCTCTGGAAAGGCAGTTAACCGCTGAGCCATCTCTCCAGCCCAACTTAGACCTCCTGAACACCCAAAGAGGGAGGAGGGAGGAGAGAGGACAGGGCTGTAGGCCTCATTAACCAGAACATTCCAACATGTCTGTAGCACATGCACCAGGTCTTACTTGCAAAAGGATTCTCTCATACTTGAACACACAAGTTTGGAGAGTTACTGGTCTAATCCAGTGGTTCTAAAAACCTCTGAACCAGTTAATTAGATCACTGAGAATCCAAATCCTCAGGATCCATTCCAGGATCAGAACAAATGTAAGGGTGGGGGACAAATATGGGTGCTATAATAGGCCCTTCTGGTGACACGGAGGTACTCGTAAGGGACAAGTACTGAACTAGTAGTGTAAGTGTGAAGGAAAATGAAGAGCAAGTCATGGGCCAAGAGCAAGGAAGGCTAGGAAGAGAAAGTACAGGCGGAGGCAGCCACTGTCCAACCCTCCTCCCGTGCCCTGGTCTTCTCTCCCTTCCTAGGCGCCATGCTGCTGCTGCTCCTGCTGGGCTTCCTAGGCCCGGCCTGCTGGGCACTGGGCCCAGCTGGCCCTGGCTCCTCGGAGCTGAGGTCAGCCTTCTCGGCGGCTCGCACCACCTCGTTGGAGGGCACGTCGGAGATGGCCGTGACCTTCGACAAGGTGTACGTGAACATCGGGGGTGACTTCGACGCGGCCACCGGGCGGTTCCGCTGTCGCGTGCCCGGCGCCTACTTCTTCTCCTTCACGGCCGGCAAGGCCCCGCATAAGAGCCTGTCGGTGATGCTGGTGCGCAACCGCGACGAGGTGCAGGCGCTGGCCTTCGACGAGCAGCGGCGGCCGGGCGCACGGCGCGCCGCCAGCCAGAGCGCCATGCTGCAGCTCGACTACGGCGACACGGTGTGGCTGCGGCTGCACGGCGCCCCGCAATACGCGCTCGGCGCTCCCGGCGCCACCTTCAGCGGCTACCTGGTGTACGCCGACGCCGACGCGCCTGCGCGCGGACCCGCGCCCCCGGAGCCGCGCTCGGCCTTCTCCGCGGCGCGCACGCGCAGCCTGGTGGGCTCGGACGCGGGCCCGGGACCGCGCCACTTGCCGCTGGCCTTCGACACCGAGCTGGTAAACATAGGCGGTGACTTCGACGCGGCGGCCGGCGTGTTCCGCTGCCGCCTACCGGGAGCCTATTTCTTCTCCTTTACGCTGGGCAAGCTGCCGCGCAAGACGCTGTCGGTGAAGCTGATGAAGAACCGCGACGAAGTGCAGGCCATGATTTACGACGATGGCGCTTCAAGGCGCCGCGAGATGCAGAGTCAGAGCGTGATGCTGCCACTGAGGCGCGGCGACGCCGTCTGGCTGCTTAGCCACGACCATGATGGCTATGGCGCCTACAGCAACCACGGCAAGTACATCACTTTCTCTGGCTTCTTGGTGTACCCTGACCTCGCCGCCTCCAGCCCGCCGGCCCTCAAGCCCCCAGAGCTCTGAGCCTCTGCTTGGAGGAGCCCCGGAGAGCCGTGGGGCCTGCATGCCGAGCCGGGACCGCGGCCCGAACACCCCACCGGCCCGAGCATGACTGCCTGCCCAGCAAGCCTGGACTCTGCTAATAAAGTGGGGCTGTCTGTCAGCCTTATGGTTCTGCCCTGTGTCATGCCTTTTCCTCCTCCCCTTCCCTGGAATAGACAGGACAACCCATAGGACCTAGATGGTGCTCAGGCCCATTGAGAGTGAGAAGGTAGGAGTTTCGGGGACCCCCACTCGAGTCTCGGGACACGGGGTTACCCAATGAAACGCCAAAAGCACGAGATAGTTTAATGGCGGAGCTCTGGGCCGATAAGTATCTCACGCAGGAGACAGAGGTATCGACCCTGAGCCTCGAAAGCTGGGGGGTTTTATAGGGAGAGGGTCGGGGGCTGGGAAGAATTAGCATACCCAACACTCACAGCTTACATGTAGTCAGGAAGTCAGGAGCCCAAGCCCCACATAATAACCTCTTCACCCCATTCCTCCTATGTGAGAGCATGGACTCTTCCCAGGGCCCTGGTATCTACACAAGAATTAACTACACTCCGGGTTCTCCCAGGCACCGTGGTGTTTATACAAGATAAGTTACAGCTTCGCAAATGACTGTGAATTCCAGAGCTCCGCAATCAATGGTGTCCAGGTGTCCTGAGAAGGCAGTTAAGCCCTAAATCTCCTAACAACTGACAAGATACCTCCCTCTGTGTGCTCACCCTGTATTCCATCCCCTTGTATAAAAGATAGCCTAAACAAATCATATTCAGACAACTAAAACTAAGGGAAGTATAGGAAACATTATTTCTCCTTAAAGAGAGAATTCAGCATTGCAGAGACTGTCAGATTGTGGAAGGTCTTAATTATTAAAGACTAAAAAATACTATGAAGAAAATACCAAAAACTAGCAACAGGATTATCAGACCTTGAATTTAATTTCCTTTCATTTGAAATCAGAGCTAACCAGAGTCAGAACAACATACATCCTACACTGTACACAATCGCTACAGCCTCATTCACCTCTTAAAGGCTATTTTCACTCCTAGGTGATGGGGACTCTTCAGTTTTGGCAGTAGGTTTGTTCTTGCTCAATGTTTAATTATCAAGAAAACAGCCCCAGCTTGACCCAAGGGATACATCTCAGGCAGCAATGCCATCTTACTATTACTTCTCATACTGAAAATATCTTGCTACAGAGGCCAGTTAGCCAGTTGGTCCAACCAGACACCCAGCCCAGCCTCCAGGGCTCCTCTGCTGCCAAAAGCATCAGCTGCATGTCCAGTTCCCCAACAGCAGAGTGGTAGGCCAGGAGTGTCCATGGGGTGCACGCCACAGAGTAAACAGAGAGCCTCTGGGGAAGGAAGCATTGTCTTGAAGGCAGACATGGACCTGTAGCTCCTGAGCATTGTCTTTTTCCCCCACAGCTCTGATAAATCTGCTTGCTAACAACCTGCTAGATTTAGACCAGAAACTGGGAAGATACCTTTAGCCTAAGAGTGACTCTTACACTTGGCTTATAGGGCCCTATGGATGTTTAGGTGGGAAGACAGTTGGGGTTTTCCTCTACTCCGGCCTCTGGATTATCAGCTGCCTCCAGTCTACTGATAAGGGCTCTCTTCAGTTCCAAGGTCCTTCACTTGTCACTAGAGACCATGCCATACCTATTCTTAGCGATTGTGAAAACAGAGTTACAGACCCAGAGCCTTCTAGAATTATCCAGGCCCACATCACAGTGTAACTGCGGCATTAACTGTCGGCTTTGGTGGGGCCACCACTGCCACCACTGCACCGTCATCCTGCACCGGCCTCTCCAGAGTCACTATCATCATCAGCACATGAGTGACTGGAAGCAGTGGCCAGCAGATATGAGCACTGGCTGCCAGACCTGATGACCTGAGTTAGATTCCTAGAACTCGAATGGGAGGAGATAAGCATCCCCTGAATGTCATTCTCTGACTTCCACATGTGCTGCCACCCCCACTAAATAAATAAATGTTTTAAAAACACTCAGGAGGCAGAGAAAGGCAGATCTCTGAGTTTGAGGCCAGCCTGGTCTACAGAATGATTTCCAGGACAGACAATGCTACCGAAAAGCCCTGTCTTGAAAAAAACCTAAAAAAGAAAAACAAACCACCACAGAGAAGTTGTGAATGTCCATTAGAGTTTATTTACAATCTTAGGTGAGGCATTTTCCTCTCGGATCTATATGTTTATGAAGTCACTTGGTTTCAGGCTTCTTGTCTCCAGCTTCCAGCTTCAGACTCTCGGGGGGCTGACGATAGGCAGGGAAAGCCTCCCAGGGGCTGTTCAGGTCAAACTTGCGAAATTCTTGTGCCAGTTCCACTGGTTCAGCCACTACCCGCTTTACCTCATCATCATAACGGAGCTGCAGGAGCACAAGTTAGGGCTGGTGACTAAGGAGCCCACTTTGCTTTTCACAAATCAACCTTGTTGACTTCCCCGCCACACTACTTTTTGTTAGCAGACTTACTGCTCACCCAATCACACATCTTAAAAGGTAACAACAAAAACTGATCTCAGATTACAGTCAGTGACTGTGGAGAGTAAATTTAGGTCAAGTATGAGAGTGCTCGCCTTTAGTCCCAGCAATTAGGGGGCGAGGCCAGCGTGGCATGCAGAGTTCCAGAACAGCCATGGCTACATACAGAGGCCCTATCTCAAAAAACCAAAACAAACTAAGAAAGGAGTAAAGAGGTCAGATGGTGGTGTCATACACATTTGTCACTGCTATGCTTGGTTTACATCCATCTTTGTGCATGGATGTTCGGGATCCAAAGTCCCCATGCTTGCGCAGCAGGTACTTCACCACCAGCCATCTTCCAGTCCTCTACCTTCTAACAGACTCCTGTTATATCCAGGCTGGCCTGAGAGTATAAAATGTACCACGGGATGGAGAGATGCTCAGCTGGTTCAGAGGCTGCTCTTTCGGAGGACCCAGCCAGCACCACATGGTAGCTCACAACTGTCAGTAACTCCAGTTCCAGAGAATATGACACCCTCACAGTGACATGCAAAACAATGCCAATGCACACATGCCAATATAATAAATCATTTAAAAAATGGAACAGTACACCTGGCCTGCGGTACCTTTGCCTCCTAAGTAAAGGGGTCCCAGGCATTCTCTATGCTACTGTTTGTTTTTCAAGACAAGGCTTCTCCGTGTAGCCTTCACTGTCCTAGAACTTACTCTGTAGACCAGCTAGGCTGAACTCACAGAGATCCAACTACCTCTGCCTCCTGAATGCTGGGATTAAAGGCTTCTTCTCTGCCAGATCCCTTCAGTGATAATCCTTTACTTTTAGAGACTGGGGTAGACTGTATCTTTAAGGCCTTGGTCATAAAATTATCGTTTCAGGGCAACTCATTTTGAGCAACTCCTCCCTGCTTCAGACATTTATCCTAATCAATCAATAAAACCTTGTTTACAAGCCAGTGGTGGCACAGATCTTTTTTTTTTTTAAGATTTATTTATTTATTATATATAAGTACACTGTCACTGTCTTCAGACACACCAGAAGAGGGCATCAGATCCCATTACAGATGGCTGTGAGCCATCATGTGGGTGCTGGGAACTGAACTCAGGTCCTCTGGAAGACCCGTCAGTGCTCTTAACCACTGAGCCATCTCTCCAGCCCCAAGTGGCACAGATCTTTAATACCACCATTTAGGAAGCAGAGGCAGGCAGACCTCTGTGAGGCCAGCCTGATCTACACAGCATGTTCCAAGACAGCCAGGCTACATAGAGAAACCTTGTCTCCTTGTGAAAAACATAGAAAGAAAGAAAAGAAGGAAGGAAGAAAGACATAACCTTTTTTTTTTTTTTTTTTTTTTTTTTTTTTTGCAGCCAGGCCAAAGAACACAACTAAAAATAAACCAAAAAAAAGATAAAATAAAAATAAAATAATCTTGTTTGTTTCCTCTTGAAAAAACTACAAGGAGCTAGAGAGAAGCTTCAGTCATTAAGAGCACTGTGTATTATAACTACCTGTAACTCCGGTTTTAGGGGATCTGGCATACCCTCTATGGCTTCCATAGGTACCAGACATACACATAACATGAAAATACAGGCAAAATACTTATACACATAAAAACAGATCTTAAAAAGTAAGATACAAAGCCATCACAATACGGCTAATTCTAACTAACATTTACAATATAGTAGGCTTTACACATCACTTAATACCACCACATATAAGTGCCTATTGTCTCCGTTATATAGATAAGAAACTTACCCCATTACCAAAATGAAACCAGGACTGCAGCTTAAACCACCATAATCTACAGACTATATTCCCACCATGCTCATGTCTCCAAGACTCCATGACTGCTACCCCAGTTTTAAGGTTTCTACCTCAACATAGCCAGTGAGAGGAAAGTCTTTCCGGAAAGGATGCCCCTCGAAGCCATAATCTGTCAGGATCCTTCTCAAATCAGGGTGGTTAAAGAAGAAGACTCCAAACATGTCCCAGACCTAGAAAAGAGTGGCTCTCAGAAAGCCTGTCCGTCAGGCCAACAGCAGAGGAGCTGTACTGTGACACACCCCATAGCTACAATACTTGCTTCTGCCCCTTGTAACTCACCTCTCGCTCATACCAGTTGGCCGCGATGTGCACAGACACTATGGAGTCGATGGGTGTCAGCTCGTCTGTATAGGTCTTCACACGGATCCGAGAGTTGAACCGCAGAGACAGCAGGTTGTAGACAATCTGGGGAGAGAAGAGCGAGCAGAAAGAACAAGATGGCTACAGGAAAAGAGGTCTGAACGAGGGCATCAGTTATTAATAATGCAGCAAAGGCTTAGGCCACAACCATAGCTCTGCAAGTTAGCCATTCCTGTCTTTGGAAGATCTTCTTGCCCACCTGCCCTAATCCTCACTAGGTTAATTTCTGCTTTTCTTAAAATACAACCAGATTAAGTACTGAGAAGGCGGAGGCAGGACTGCTGAGTTCAAGGTCTACATGGCAAGCCATGGCATACATAGGGTGAGCCTGGCAAGATTTGGCACAACTCTTCTCTACATCTAAGAAGCCTCCCAGGCTACATGTCCTGATTATGTTTGATCTTCTTAACTGTATGTGTGGTGATGTAAGTATGCGCACAGCTTCTGGAAATCAGTTCTCTTTACTGTGGGTTCTGGGTAGAAATAAAGTGTGTCAGGCTTCTAAAGCAAGCATTTTAAAGTTCTTGTTTTTGAAATGGGTATAGTTATGTAGCCTTGTCTGTCCTAGAACTTGCTATATAGACCAGGCTAGCCTCAGACTTAAATGTATATGCCACTAATCCTGTTTCAACAGGTATTTTATTTGGCTATTGTATCAATGATCATGTTTTAAACAAAACTTCTGTCACATGATTTTTAAAGTAAAGCATATTTATTACCTTAAAAATAAACTATAATTTATAATTTATTGATGGCTTTCATGTAGTGGGTCTCAGCTTTGTTCATGCTGACTGCAGATGTTTGACTTCCTGTGTCCATGTTTGTTTAGTTGTTCTTGCTGCTGCTGTTTGTTTTTCATAGTCGAGGTTAAATATTCTAAGATATATTTAACACTGTAAACCTGGAGACTGTGTTATTTACTGGAAAAAACTGTTTTTAGATGTGGTGTGGCTCAGCCTTAGCACACACCTTTAATTCAAGAGCTTCCTGCTTGAATATTTTAAACAGGATTAGAGTCAACCATAGGTCAAGAGGCAGAACAAGAAGCCAGTTGACAGAAATGATCATAGGATTATTAAAAATAAAACACAGAGAGTAAAGGGAGTCAGGAGGGTGGACAGAGAGACACACAGAAAATAGGAAGAAGGGATATTAAATTGGAATGTTTTTGAGGTATGGGAGAAGGCATTCCTTCTGGGACGTGGCTAAAGAGGAAGGTCAGCTAAGTGTTTTTTCTGCCTTAATAAGCAGGTTTCCACCCCAGCATCTCGCCCCAAGTCTTTATTGGTAAAGTTAAATGAATGAGATTTTGTTAAAAATGAAGATAACAACAGTGTCTTATTTTGTTGGTGGTGGTGGTGCTGGGATTTAACCTAAGCTTTTGTAAATGATAGGCTTGTGTTCTACCACTGAGCCATACTGCCAGCCCACCAAACATTTTCAACTGCTTCTCTGACAGTTCTTTCCTTGATTGTTTGCTTTCAGCAATTATGCCTGCAATGGTATGAGCATTCTAAAATCACCAAGACAAATTCTATATCTTAATATTATATGATCTAATTGTGCTAATTAACAGGAAAAAAAATCCAAGGCCAGCCAAAGAATATCCTCTTGAACCATAAAATATCAAATCCCGAACTGTGGATATAGCTCAGTGGTAGAGAGCTTGACTAGCAAGTGTAAAGCTCCAGGTTCAAGGCCCAGCATACACACAAATGTATAATATTATTTATTTCTTTTCTGAGACTGAGTCTGGTTGTCCTGAAACTTGCTATACACTAGGCTGGCTAAGTTTCACAGGGATCTGCCTGCCTCTACTTCCCAGTGCTGCATGCATGTGCCACTAGACTCGGCGGAAATTTACTTTCAGAAAAATCAAGCCAAGCAAAACACTGTGACATGGAACTATCGTTCCAACTATTCAGTAAGTGAAGTAGTAGAATCCTGTCTCAAAACAAAAGAGAAAAAGAAGGAAAAAGAAAAAGGAAGCCAACAAATAAAATCCTGCTATGCTCTGTGTGACCTGGACTGAGGCTGCAACAAAGAAGGTTCTGGTTTCCACAGTGGCTGTCATTCAAGATGTCTTCTATGCCTTTTCTTACCTTTAGTTCTCAAATGTCACATAACTTTTTAAAAGTTAGCATCTCCTCTCATATTGTCATGGTTTTCCTTGAACTCTCTGTGTAGCTGTAGATGACTTTGAACTTATGACTCCCCTGCCCTCACTTCCAAAGAATCAGACTTCTGTGCCAAGGACTAGAGGTGTACCAGTACACCTCGTTTTATGCAGTGCTGGCGATTGACCTAGAGCACTGCATGTGGTAGGCAAGCACTCTACCAAATCTCACATCTAACTGACCTCAAAACGGTTCTGCCGAGTTGGGACATCCACTGCCGTCAAGTCAGCCAAGGATTTGAATTGTGCATTGGTGTGATCCCTGAGAAACGTCAACGTTGGGATGACTCCATCAGGATGGATACAGATTTCTAACTCATCAAAGCAGGTCACCTGCAGACACAGAAAGGTGGTGTGGAGAGAAGAAATAGCTAAGGGAGTAGCTCCCTTCTGAAGGAGTCACTTGGTTTAAGGCCGTGGTCTGCAACCCGGTAATACACAGTTCCTCATGTGGTGGTGACCTCCACATTACTTTCATTGCTATCTCATCATTGTGATTTTGCTAGCTGTGAATCATAACATAAATACCTGTGCTTTCTGATGGTCATAGGCAACTCTAGAGGGGTGTCAGCAGATTGAGAACCACTGACTGAAGGAGAAGAAATAAGTGACAATGTGGGTTCCTGAGCCAGGACAATGAGTATTACCTGAACTTGTTGGACATACTTGGGTAAGATTTCAGCCACGTACTCTCCAAATGCTGAGAGCTGCCTATGGGTCACATCACTCCAGGGTCTGACAGTGGCTGGAAAGGAAAAAAGCATGAAGGGAGAAGTAGCAACCAGCCTCGTCTCTAGCCTTTCAGTAGGACTTCCTGAAGAATTTTTATTTTAAAAAATTACTTTTATTATTTATATGTCTGCATATATGTCTGTGGACACATGACTGTCTGATGTTCACTCAAGCCAGAAGAATGTTGGATCCCCTGAGACTGGAGTTACAGCTGTGAGCCACCATGTGGGTGCTGGGAACTGAATCTGGGTCCTCTAGATGAGCAGCCAGTGCTCTTAAACACTGGGCCACCTTTCCAAGTCCTCCCTTAAGAGGCATAGGTGTAAAGTACCTTCCAGAAATTAGGAAGTGATTAAAACTCAGGGAGGGGGAGCTGGAGAGATGGCTCAGTAAGGGCACTGGCTGCTCTTCCAGAGGTCCTGAGTTCAAATCCCAGAAACCACTTGGTGGCTCACAACCATCTGTAATCTGATCCCCTCTTCTGGTGTGAAGACAGCTACAGTGTATGTATGTATATATATATATATATATATATATATATATATATATATATATATATATATATATATATATATATATATATATATATATATATATATATATCTTAAAAAAGAAAAACCTCAGGGGGAAGCATCGTTTCTCTTTGGAAGTACATACACTTCTTTGCTTCTTTCCTACACTGCTCTACAGCTGCCCCTCACTTCCTGTACTCACAACAACCATGCAACAGTGTCAGCTCCCTTATCAACACAGCTCTTTAAGGATGGGTACCAGATTTGTTTCTCTTTCTTTTCTTGGTACTTGTTTAGACCAAGTTCTTAGTCAAAGAACTTCAGGGCTGAAGAACCCTGCAAGATTATCTTGTTGCCCACACTCCATTCCCAGTCACTTTGTGTAATAGATGTCCAGAAATGAAAGAAAGCTAGGCTTTCCATTTCCCAGTGTGATTCTGTTGACTAAACATAAAATCACCACATGCTCATTCAAGTACTTGAGCACCCACATTTCACAGAATCAAGTGTTTTCTGTACTTGAAAGCAGGCAGACCCCTGCTTTGTCATTCACTGGAACAGTGACTGAATACTTTAATTATTAGACCACTTCATCTATATGGACAGTAAAATATGATAGGTCTCATCAGGATCTCATGAAGTCCAAAGGAGACTTCACTATACGGCTTAAAGCTTTAAGAGCCTAGTAAATACTAAATTGATGTGAACTACTATTATTCTGTACTTTGAGTCTCAAAAGTTCTGTTACCTGCTGTCAAATTAATCGGAACAACAACAACAACAAAAGTGTGAGTTGTGAAAACGAGCAAAGGACAATCAAAATTAAAAGGGAACAAATATCTAGGGCACAGGAAGTACTCGTTTCTAACAGCAAGGTGGAGACCATTCTCCAAGGACAAGCAGAGATTTGCCAGGAGGGAAGGACATTCTAGGGCAAGGACAAACATCTGACAGAAACAAAGAAAGGCCCCTGCTAACGCTATCCGCACATACTCACGGCGCTTGTCAGCCGCCGCGCTCTCCCTTCTCACAGGTTGCAACAGCACTGAGGGTCGCCCAGCCCCTGCACAGGGAGAAAAAAGGCACAATGGCAGCGGTGAGACCCAGGAGGTCTCCGTGCTAGGTGTGCCTCTGCCGCTGCCCGCGGTCTCAGCTTGCTGTTCCTTGCTCACCCCTGGCTATGGAAGCGGCCCTCAAGAGCCCACGACACCAGACCCTGGCTGCGGCAGACGCCATGTTCCTTAGGGTGCCGACCACGTAGTGGTAGAACACACACAGGCCACGGAGCCCCAAGGGCACGGACCGGAAGTGGAAATGTGCAATGAAACTTCTTCCGGACGGACGCGGGGCGGGAAGCAGTGGTTCCGGATCTGAGCACTGGCATGAAAGGAGGTAACGCAGGTAAGAAAGACCCGCAGGTGGGGAAACCGTGAAGTGTACGTAGCCCTATTTCGGTACAGCGGAGGCCGAAGAGAAGAAGACGCAAAGAATCGGACCGGTGAGAGAAAGGGAAAGGTGGGCGTTCTGGGTTCTAAGTTCTGCTCGGCTCTTCGGCTCCTGAGCTAAGCTTTTAATGGGGGGCGGGGGTGGGGGAGACGATGGACGGTTTCCTTGGAGACCGTTTCCTAGGCGACTCTAGGTGGCGCGGTTAGATTGCACAGGGTTATGGACTTCCTTGTGTCCCCGGTTGGGGACGGCTGGGCTTTCTCTGTCTTCTTTAAGAACTCACTGGTGCGAATAGGTAAGTAAGAGACAGCAGCTTAGAAAAGAGTAAAAGTGGAAGGAATGTAAGTCAAGACCCAGGCCTCAATATTGGAGGGTCTGCACTCGTGTCCGAGCAAAGAGGGAATCTAACCACAGTACCTGGATTTCTATTTTATTTACTTTTTTTTTCTTTTTTGGTCTAATTATGCTTCTCCTGAGTCTCATTAGCTGTATATCCAAATTATTTGGTTTTAAGATCATAGGCTATCTCCTTTGTCTTTTTCATGGATTGACCTATGTCCCAAGTCTTTTGTTACATCATTATCAGGATTATCCAATTTCACCTCAACAAAAGCAACAGAGTTGGAACTTTAATTGAATTAATTGGAGGAGAGGCCCCACTGCAGGAAAAATGCAGGAATGTCATAGGCCATATTGGCAGGGCCAGGAATAAGGCCAGTCTGGACCCACTTTGCTCCAATGTCTCCCTCTCCTTATCTTGAGTTGGACAGCTGGATTCATGGACTGTGTCTGTGAATTACCCAAATACTTAGGCTGGTATTGCTTTGCAGATAGTTGGCAGAGAGAGAAGTTGGCTACCATGGAGTCACCAGAGGAGCCTGGAGCATCCATGGATGAAAACTACTTTGTGAACTATACTTTCAAAGACCGGTCTCACTCAGGCCGAGTGGCTCAGGGCATTATGAAACTGTGTTTAGAGGAGGAGCTCTTTGCTGATGTCACCATTTCAGTGGAAGGCCGAGAGTTTCAGCTCCACCGGCTGGTCCTGTCAGCTCAGAGCTGCTTCTTTCGATCCATGTTCACATCTAACCTGAAGGAGGCTCACAACCGGGTGATTGTGCTGCAAGATGTCAGTGAGTCTGTTTTCCAGCTCCTGGTTGATTATATATACCATGGGACTGTGAAACTTCGAGCTGATGAGCTGCAGGAAATTTATGAGGTGTCAGACATGTATCAGCTGACATCTCTCTTTGAGGAATGTTCTCGGTTTTTGGCACGCACAGTACAAGTGGGAAACTGCCTTCAGGTGATGTGGCTTGCAGATAGGCACAGTGACCCCGAGCTCTACACTGCTGCCAAGCACTGTGCCAAGACCCACCTGGCCCAGCTGCAGAGCACAGAGGAGTTCCTCCACTTGCCCCACCATCTACTCACTGATATCATCTCTGGTAAGTTCAAGGAGGGGCTTATCACACCCAGCTGTGCAAGGGTGGTACTCAGCAGACTGAGTACCACCCTTGCACAGGGTGGTTCTGTTAAGTAACTAATTGGTTCTTTAAGTAACTAATTGGTAATCTGGTTCTTTAAGTAACTAATTGCCCTTAGTTTGCATTATAATTCCCTTTCTGGTAGGGATTTTAGATTGAGGTTCAGTGTTGAGAATCTTGTAGCTACTTTCAGAGACAGGGTGCTTTCCAGTCACCAAAGAATAAAAAGCTGCATCACTTTTCCATGGAAGGAAGTAAGAAGTGCCTGTTTTCATCTGCCCTGTACCTTGAAGGCCTCCAGGACTAATTACTTAATAGATTGATGAAAATGGTGATGAATCAATGTAAATATCTATGTGTGGTGGTCCATGCCATTAATCCCAGCCTTTGGGAGGCAGATCTTTGAGTTCCAGGACAGCCTGGTCTACAGAGTTGAGTTCCAGGACAGCCAGGACTACACAGAAAAACCCTGACTCTAAAAAAACAAAACAAATCTAAAATAGGAAACACCTGGGTAATAACCTTAGGCTACAAGTGAGGTGGCACTGTCCTTTAGATGTGTGCTCTACAGCTTGATAGGCAATTACTATGGTATGTTGTGCCATTACTCTTCTCTTAAAAAGCATGGCCAGCCTAGTGGTATGCTCAGCGATAGAGTGCTTATCTAGGGTACATGAAACTCTGGGTCTGGTCCTAGCACTGCAAAATGGTAGTGCTGGGGCAATTTCAAGTTAACGTCATATTTATGTGTTCATAAACATGTAATGGTCTAGTAAGATGGTTCTAGTATTTTTTTTTTTTTTTTTTTGAGACACTGTCTCTTTATACAGCCCTGCATGCATGTAACTCACTACGCAGACCAGGTTGGCCTTAAACTCACAGAGATGTGCCTCCCTCTGCCCCTGCCTCCCAAGTGCTAGGATTAAAGGCATGCTCTACCACAACAAGCTGTAGTTCAAGTCTTGAGAACCCCTTTAAGATTGCTATTGATGAGACTGGATAGATGGCTTAGAGGTTAAAAGCACTTGTTGCTCTTGCACTTGATATTCTTATAGAGGACCATGATTCTGTTCCCATGAGAAACACCATCTTCTGACCGTTATGGATACCAGGCATACATGGGGTACACAGATATATGCAGACAATGCATACACACAAAATATTAAAAAAGAAAGCTCAGTGACATTGCCATTGACTGCGTTCTTCTTTGGCTCTCACAGATGGGGTTCCATGTTCCCAGAACCCAACAGAGGCAATAGAAGCTTGGATCAGTTTCAATAAAGAAGAAAGAGAGGCTTTTGCAGAGTCACTCAGGACTAGCCTGAAGGTAAGGCACATTTTATTCCTTTTGTTTTTTTAAGATTTATTTTATATATGTGAGTACACTGTAGCTGTTTGCAGACACACCAGAAGAAGGCATCAGATCCCGTTACAGATGGTTGTGAGACACTATGTGGTTGCTGGGAATTGAACTCAGGACCTCTGGAAGAATAGTCATTGCTCTTAACCTCTGAGCCATCTCTCCATACCCCTGCATTTTATTCTTAAAGATTGGGTGGCATAATCTCTCTGCATTCCAGCCCTCAGTGGCCTCTTTCTTCTTGGGCAGGGGAAAATATATATCTTTTTGTCTATGTATGGAAGTCAGAACACGACATGCAGAAGTCAGTTCTCTCCTTCTACTATGTGGGTCACAAGGATCAAACTCGGGTCCTTAGGCTTGGGGCAAGCAGCTTTACTGCTAAACTATCTCACTAGCCAGGCCTACTACCCGTGCACACGTGCGTCCGTGTGAGTGCACATGTGTGCAGACAGTAAGCTATCAGAGGCCTTCCTCTGCCACTCTTTTCCTTTTTGCCTTGAGTTGGTGTCTCCAACTGAAGTTTACCATTGGCTAGGCTGGCTAGCCAGTCAGGAAATTCCTAGGATCCATTTGTCTCTGCTACCTCAAAGCTGAGGTTACAGGCATATCCAATGTTTTATGTAGATGACAGATTCTGTGAGAATGCTCTTGTCCTCAGGCTTCTATAGCAAGTGCCCTTGGCCCCTGAGCCCTCGTCTAAGCCTCTGACCTGCTTCTTCTGATATCCACTAGCTTGAAGTTACTAACAACTAGGGAGTTGGATGTGTTTTCTGGCCCCACAGCCATCCATCTATGACCTTCAAAGTTCATAGAGCTTTTGCTATCTTCTCTGGCATTATCTTTTAAAAGAACTGCTTTTATTATTGAGTTAACCAGTTCTAACCAGTTGTGGTGGCTTAACGTGGGGAGTTGCACATGAAAGTGGGAAGACCAGCCTCAGCTACATAGTTAGACAAGATCCTGTCTCAAAAATAAAAACAAAAGCAGAGATGACTTGGGATGTGTTTCAGTTGCTAGGATGCTTGCCTTGTGTCATGAAGTTCCGGGTTTAATTCCTGACGCTGAAAAACAACAGCAGTAAGAGCAGATGTGGTGCATCTTATAATCCCCCTTGGAGGCAGACACAGAAGAACCTAAGCATGAACAGTTTGTGCTTCATGATGATCTCATTTGAATAAATATGTAAATAAATTAAATCGCAAAGATGAACAAGAGAGATTCTCTGCTCCTGCATATTAAGGGGAAAAAACTCAGGATGTGAGGCCGGGCCCTTAAACATACTTGTGTTAGAGTCTTCACATGAGCTGATGTCAGAATTTCAATTTTGCCAACAGGAAATTGGGGAGAATGTGCACATTTACCTGATCGGGAAAGAGTCATCTCGCACCCACTCACTGGCTGTGTCCTTGCACTGTGCAGAAGATGACTCCATCAGTGTAAGTGGCCAAAACAGCTTATGCCACCAAATCACTGCAGCCTGCAAGCATGGTGGCGACTTGTATGTAGTGGGAGGGTCCATCCCACGACGCATGTGGAAATGTAACAATGCCACTGTTGACTGGGAGTGGTGTGCTCCTTTGCCCCGGGACCGCCTCCAGCACACCCTAGTGTCTGTGCCTGGGAAAGATGCCATATACTCACTGGGTGGCAAGACACTACAGGACACTCTTTCGAACGCAGTCATCTACTATCGGGTAGGCGATAACGTGTGGACAGAGACAACTCAGTTAGAGGTGGCTGTTTCTGGGGCTGCTGGGGCTAACCTCAATGGAATCATCTACTTACTAGGGGGTGAGGAGAATGATCTAGACTTCTTTACCAAACCTTCCCGACTTATCCAGTGCTTTGACACGGAGACTGACAAGTGCCACGTGAAGCCCTATGTACTGCCCTTTGCAGGCCGAATGCACGCAGCAGTGCATAAGGATCTGGTGTTCATTGTGGCTGAGGGGGACTCGCTAGTGTGCTATAATCCCCTTCTAGACAGTTTCACCCGGCTCTGTCTTCCTGAGGCCTGGAGCTCTGCCCCATCCCTCTGGAAGATTGCCAGCTGTAACGGAAGCATCTATGTCTTCAGGGACCGATACAAGAAGGGAGATGCCAACACCTATAAGCTCGACCCTGCCACTTCGGCTGTAACTGTCACAAGAGGAATTAAGGTGCTGCTTACAAACTTGCAGTTTGTGTTGGCCTAAAACAATGATGAGGACAGCTGACCCCTTTGCCCCCACTTGTCATGTATCCCTCAGTTCAGAGTAATGTGTTAGTTTGGGCATCCATGAGGCTCATTGGGTGCTATGTGAGGGCTTTTCACACTGCTGCTGCTTGAACTCTGCCGTTACCCTGTGGTCCTGTGCCTCACTTCAGACTGCTTAGAGCCAGCCCACCCCTTCTCAGACGTAGGCACAGCCTCCATTACCAGATCAGTGTGAAAAAGAAGCCCCTTGGTCCCCATGCAGGAGGACAGAGGCCCATTCCTTTTGTCTATAGCCAGCAAAGGGACTAGTTGTCACTTTTCCACAGAAAATTAAGTATTAGAGTTTTTCTTCAGGATTTGGATGGGACAGTGGACTAAGCTAAAAATGTATTTCACCAGCAAGAATCAACTGTAGAATTCAGGATGTTCCTTCAAATGTTTTCTCATCTACCTGTTAGGAAAAGCAACTTTGGTTGGATTTTTGGCTTATACAAACAGATAAGCCAGAAAGTAGGAACAATTGTTTCTGATTAATAGCAGAAACTGTTTTCCAAACTCAAATATAAACAGTCTCTGGTCTTTTAAAGGCTCTAAGCTAAATAATGAGTTAGGAACTGTTCATACAAATAAAGTTTTTGGAATGATATCTGTGTCTGTGTTGACTCCTGAATGGGTGACTTCTAAAGGGGACTAGTTGAAGACTTCTTCCTGCCTGCACCCCATACATCCTTAACATTCTGATCACTGCTCCAGAAGTGTGAGGGGTGTCCCACAGGGCCAGGGAAATAACATTGTTTTTATTTTTGGAACTGCTAGGGACCAAATTTGGGGCCTTATACATGCCGGGCAAGCATTTTGCCAAGTCATACAATTAAAATTTGGATCCTGACAGTAACAAAGAACAGATCTAGGTACTTCTTTCCTTTTCTAGCATTAAATGTCTCTGATTCACAGTGCCATTTCACATATTAGAAACACAGTAGATTTCTGTTAAAATTAATATTTCCTTATCCCTGTCAAAGAAAATAAGATTTAGCCAGACAATCTTGTTCTCTGTAGCCATCCAAGTGTTATTTCAGGAAGGAAGGCAAAGGAGGCACACTAGCTATGACTCAGCACATTTGCAGTGTTGTTGGCTTAAGCAGCTTTGTCCTTTAAACTTGTTACCGTAGCTCAGGGAGAGCCATGTTCTTTGTCATCCACAGACTTCATACTCTTGAGTCAGCATGAGAGATACCAGTAGTTAATTCTTTGCTGCCCTTGCAGCAATCTCCTTGTGGAACTCTTTGAGAACGTCCAGCTGGTTGGGCCTGATGGAGATGTGGGACCGGATTTTGGTGATAGCTTCTACAGCCTCCTCTGGGCTCCAGTTGTGAACCTGAAGTACAAGGTTAGAAGATCAGCCAAGAAAGGAAGGAACAGGCATAGCAATGCCTTTGGCCTATGAGCAGGTACTGAAAAACTCTCAGAATTAATTTTTAAAAAGATTTGGGCTGGCAAGGTAGCTCAGTGGGTCCAGGTACTTGCTACCAACCCTGACAACCATAAGCAAGAGTTTGGTCCCAGGAACTCGCATAGTAAACAGAACTGAGTCCTGAAAGTTGTCTTCTGATCTGCAAATGAGTACACAGACATGCCCACATGTACTTGCACATAGAGAGTAATGTAAAATCAATTTTCTTCAAGTAAAGGAAGACTCCATGGTAGAGGGTTTTGAAAATCATGTTCCAGCTGGGTTAAGAGGTACAGGCCTATAAGCCCAGGTACGCAGGAAGTTGAGGCAGGACCACAGCTTCAAAGCTTGTCTGAGTTATAGTTCAAAGACTTACTGAAATCACGTTTTAGTAGAAGAATGCCCAGGATACAGCTCAATGGTAGAGCATTTTAAACATGTTTAAATCACTTCGGTTCAATGCCCAGAACTAAAAAGGGGGGAAAAAAAACCAAAAAAAAAAAAAAAAAAAATGTTTCTTTGCTAAGTGTGGTCTTCTGGAGGATCACATGAGCAACGCAGGTCTAGGGGTTGAAGCCAGCCAGACCAACATCAGATACCTTGTCAAAACCAAAAGGGCCAGTTTCATGAAAGCACTTTTAACTACCTCAGTCAGCAAATCCACATCTCACATGAATCCACTCTGCCACATGAAGCTGAAACCCCAGATTATGTAGGTCTACTCTGTCCTGCTAGGATTTTAACTATATACATAAAATTTCTAGCAGTAGGTGTTGCTCAGTGGTTAAATGCTTGCCTGGCCTGAATGAAGCCTATGGGTTCAAGTCCTGGTACCAAGTACACTGGGTGCCTTGATAGACGACTGTAACGTGGGAGGGGACGCAGAAGGGTCAGAAGTTTAAGGTCATGCTCACTGACATAATTAAGGCCAACCTATAATATAGGAGACTTTGACAAATACACACAAACTTCTACGGGCCTATGGCAGCTGCTTTCCTGCAGTTCATTACCATAGCTAGGAAAATGAGTATTTTTAAATGAGTGTTACCTTTGTCTCTTAAGGATGCACACTGATTTAGAACCAAGAGTATTAAAACAGCTCTAGCCTGCTGGGTCAAATTTCATTTAGACTAAAATGCCCTCCTGAGATTACTTCCAGCATTTTTTTTTTTTTTTTTGATGATCTTTTGTGAAACACCTGGAACTCATGCTATGCAGAGCAGTGGGCTTTAAACTCAAAGAGATCCTTTGTTTCCACTTCCAAAATGCCAGTGGCTACAGATGCATACCACCACACCCAGCTTCCAGCAGAATCTTTACAGTAGGATACAGCGCAGTCAGAGTCCATATTAACAGGGCCAGGCTGATTCTTATGCTTCCTTAAATTCCCTACTTGGCTGAAATACTATGCAAGAAGACTAATGGCCAAAAATGAGCTACCTGGAGAGGGAAAGATGGCAGGTGATGATAACAGACTATAAAGCATTTGCTTCTAAACAGTTTTAAAGCATCCCACCTCCCAATCAATAATTCTTTTTCCCCCGGTATTAGGGAATAAAGTTGGGGCTTCATACATGCTTGGCAGGCACTCTACTGCTAAGCCAAGTCCCCGGCTGTGTACACATAAAATAAGAAAATATGGTAAAACAGCAAAATCTCATGTCAGAGCTTTGTCCTGCAATGCTGTTAAGCCAGAAGTGATCAGCACTCTATCTATGACAATTTACTGACCTGTTCTGGGCCTTAGCTCACTGTATAGCCCAGAATCGGAGGACATCCTGGAACTTCATCCTTTCTCCTCCATCTCCCGTGTACAAGTCCTCACACTCAGTTTGTGCCTCATGCACTCTACTACTGAATTACCCCTACTAATGTTAACCAGGTGTGGTGGTGCACTCTTGTGATCCTAGCACCCAGTAGGCAGAGGCAGGAAGATTACTGCAAACTTCAGTTATATAACCCAGGCTCCATAGTGAATTCCAGGCCAGTCAGGGCTATATAACAATACACTATCTCAAACACACAAAAATAAGGCTCATCAGACTTCTGCTGGGTTGAAAACTCTTTAAAACTTTTTTTTAGGCCTGTGTAGGCAAGCAGTTTGTCAAACCTTCAGTTTAAGTTTCCTGTCACATTTAAGCAAAGAAAACATCATCTATCCTGACTAGTAAGGGCAGAGAAGCTGGCCTGTGCACAAAGCACAGCTGTTTGGCACGACACCACACCCTCTGACAGCCTAGAAGTGCCAATGGCTCTACAGCAAGGCCTGCCAGTAAACAATGCCACTGATTGGGGCAAGGAAGCAACACCAAGGCCACTGCAGAGTTACTTTCCCTACCTGAATCAGATAGGCTGCCACCATTGTGGCACTTCTGGATCGACCAGCCTTACAGTGCACGTAGACACACTGGCCCAGTGACTGGTACTTGAGAGCAAACTGGACTCCTTTGTGGAGGTTGGCCAAGGTGGGGACCCCAGTCATGTCAATTGTGCTGAGCCGTAGCTGCTCAACTCCTGCTTTCTTCCACTCCTAGAATGGGAAGGAAAAGGAAAGGAAAATCAAAGAAGCTTGAGGGGAATGATTTGAAGAGGAGGTCCCCAAGCAGCAAAACAGCAAGCAGGTTCCAGGGTTGACTCTAAGGTGACTCTTCCCGAAAACAGAAATGCTGTTAAAACAGCTCCACAAAATAGACATGCTATTAGAACTACGTTCAAATATTCTTTAGATGCTTATATCTTTAGTTCTTTTATTAGCTCCATAAAATCAGCTGTGGGTCTGCAGAGACAGTTCAGTAGCTAAGAGCACTTAGAGTGAGGTTCAGTTTCTAGCACTCCCATTGGGAGGCTCATAACCTTCTCTACGCACCAACCCACAGGTGGTGCCAAACAGCAACCCCAGCACTTGGGAGGCAAAGGTACAGGATTTCTAGGAGTCTGAGTCTACATAAGATCCAGACATGACAGAGCTACACAGTGAGAACCTGCCCCTCAACAAACCAAAACACCACCACAACAAAGATAAGTTTTTAAAAAACTTCACCAGCAACCACATGATGGCTCACAACCATCTGTAATGAGATCTGATACCCTCTTCTGGTGTGACTGAACACAGCTACAGTGTACTCATAAATAAATAAATAAATCTCTTTTAAAAATTTTCAGCTGCAGAAGTTACGGGACTGAGGATGTAGGTCAGTGGTGTAGTGCCTGCCGAGATTCCCACCACTTAAAACAATGTTATAAAGTCGTGTTTTTGCCTAAGTTAGGACATGTACAGTGATCCAGCTGTAGACAAGAATAATATATGTTACCATTAGTGCATAAATATTTTTGCCACTTTTTTGAAGTGTACATAGTAAAAGAAATAGGGTTATTTTTAAGTTAAAACAACATCCTTTAGACCAGAATGGGGGCTCATGCCTAAAACCCCACGGCTATGCTGTGAGTGGAGTTCAAGGATAGTCTGAGCTATAGAATAAGACTTCCTTCACCCCTTTAAAACAAAACAAAGTAAACACCTACCTGGTTTTCTGTGATGTTATTTAAGAAACTAGAGAAATGAAATAAAGCCTTTGTTCTATTAGAGTTTTTGCTTTAAGACTTCAAATATACTCTAGCTACTTCTAGTAGCTTCTTCGTTATTGTTGTTTTTAACTAAGGTTTCATATAACACAGGATGACCTCAGTGCTCATGTAGCCAAGGATGCCTGTGAGCTGATCTTCCTGCCTCCACTTCCCAAGTGCTGCAATTACAGGTGTGACCTCCATGTTCCTTGCTACTTTTGTTTAGAAGTGAAGGCCAGTTTAACCCACCACTCAAATTAACACAACCTAAAGGCACAGTTTTGCTTGTGTATCAGTTGAACCAGAACCACTTTCAGAGTCGTTAAGTATGACCCAGATAAATACTGGGTCAGAATATCAGGGTGGAGGGGGTGGAGGTGGGAGTGGCTGAAGGTAGGAACTTGCTACTTTAGCAAGGCTGCCAAAAGATCCTTAGGTATATTCTGATGTGACTGCTGCCTTGGGGAGTTCTTTTCTCTAGGCCAGCGGGATGAAAAAGCTCCATCTTACAACAGTGCCTCACATAGAGAAACCAAGCATTCGTGTCTTTGTGGCTTTAGTGACCTCTCACGTTGATCACATTAGTGAGTGTTAACTCTCATAGCTAATGACCCCTTGAACGTGTCCAATATTTTGGGAAATTTCAGGAACAGTCTTTTTCTTTTTCTATGAATGGCCTTATATATCATACCCCAGGTTAGCCTCGAACTCCTGTGTGACTCAGGATAAGTTTGAATATCTGATCCTCTTGCTTCTTGGGTATTGGGATGTAGGCCCTGGGCCACTACCACACCTTGTTTTTATTCTGCACTGAACTCCATGGATACAAGGCAAGCAGTTTACCAATTGCACTCCATCCCCAGCCCACTGTGCATTTTCTCAATGATAACTGCCAAAATCGTATATATAGTAAGAGGTGCTCTTTTATACTTTTCTTTGAGTGGTTTCAAGGTAGGATTTCATTATGCAGCTCTGGCTGACCTTGAACTCACTATGTAGACCAGGCTGGCCTCAAACTCAGAGATCTGCCTGCCTCTGCCTCCAGAGTGCTGGGGGCTGGGTTAAAAGTGTGCACTATTGCACCTGGCAGGGAGGGGGTACGCTTTTCTGTAATTTTGTTCTTAGACAAAGGCTCATGTAGCCCAGACTGGCCTCCACCTCGCTACACACTGTGGCTGGTCTCAAGTCCTGATTGTCCCACCTTCACTCACGAACTGCTAGCATCACAGGTATGAGCAACACTCTCTTAGGTAATGCTTTTCTTACAGTTGGCCTTCATCTCCAAAGCTAACAAACCAACTGCCTAATTCAAACTTGATGCTAAAATATGTGTTGAAATGAATGACATCGGCAAGGCACATTGTATTAGTCCGTTCTCTAGTTCCACTCTCTAGTTCCGAACCACCACACACATAAATCATAATTTTAGTTAGAGGTTAGTGAACGAAATCACAAATACAAGATCGTTATATTAGCACATGTCTGAAATCTCAGTACTTAGAAAGTGGAGACAGAAGAATCAGATCAGGCCTTAGGACTCCTGTCTCAAAATAAACAAAGGAAAAGTAGCATATAAACATGTACAAGTTTGTGTGTGCATGAAGAACTGTAAACCCGTCCCAAGTTTGAAGCAGGACTTCCTTGTGTCCTTACTAGCACAGAGCTCACTGCAGACAGCAAGCTGGCCAACGACCCTTCTTGCCTAAGGGTGCTGAAATTCCAGGAATGAGCCACCTACAGCGGGTTAGCTCGCTCTTTTAGACAGTGGCCTGGACACGCTTGAACTCCTCGGCTCAAAAGATCCTGCCTCCGCCACCAGAGTCGCCCTGGCTCCAGGCTCGCCTGACTTCTTTCTGGGTTGCCAGCATCTTTCCACCTGCAGCCATTTGAGCACACACACACACAGTAGTTGAGGAAGCAACTCGGAGACAAGCTTAGCCACAGCGTCCCTCCTTCCCCTAGCTTCTCCAGCCTCCACAGGCCCGGGCCAGGCCGCAGGGCCCGGATCCTCACCTTCGCGGTGTTGCACAGGAATCTGGTCTCGTACTCCTCGTTCATAGTGATCACTCCGCGCACGTTCTCGTCCAGTACCAGCTGCCGAGGCAAAGAGGGGGCTCAGCGAGGGCCGCGGGGGGCCCGCCGAGGCCCGGGGCCCGCTCCCGGCCCGGCCCTGCCCGCCGTCTCTCTCACCCGGTGCGTCATGCTCCTCAGCGGCAGCGCGCCCAGCAGCACCGTGTGGTCGATGCGGTGGTACCAGTCGCGGTGCGCCGGGCCGCGCACCGTCCCCCGGAACACTGTGTAGAGCAACGTCGGGTAGAAGAGCACCCGGGCCAGGCCGGCCTCCAGCCACACGGACGCCGCCATTCCGCCCCACCCCGCCCAGCGCAGCGGCGAGCCGCCCCACCGGGCCAGGCGCAGGGGCCAGCCACCCGCCTCGGGGCTCGAGGCCAGCCAACGCGAGAAGGACGCGGAGGACGAGAGCTGCGGGCCGCCTGATTTCTCCCGACTCTCCGAAGCTGAGTCCCCGTAGTCCCGGCCAGGCCCGGGGGATCCCGGGACAGGAACCATGGCTGAAAAGGATAGGCGCCGCGAGGGGTGGGGTGGGGGGAGTGGAACGGCAACGATAAGGTCAAACTGTGTGCCTTAGGAGCAGGGCCTGCTCTCCAACCCCCACCTCAGGGAGGGGCCGTGACCCCCGAGGGCACTCATCACCAAGGAGGAGGCTGGGCAGAGAGGCTCCTCTAGACAGGGAAGGCCCTGGAGGACCTGAGTCTGAGTGTAAGAAAGAGTGGTAGCTGACCGGGGCTGCTCTTGGGGGTGAAGGGAACCTGAACCTAAGTGATGGTCTACTGTCTAGTCTGTCTGTCTCTCTCTCTGTCTCTGTCTCTCTCCTCCCCTCCGCTCCCCTCCCCTCCCCTCCTCTCCTCTTCCCTCTCCTCCTTTCCTCTTCTCTCTTTCTCTTCCCCTTCTTGAGACCAGATCACATGTAGCCCTAAATGCTATGTAGCTAGTTCCAGGACAGCCAAGGCACACAAAGAAATCCTGTCTCAAAAAACAAAGCAAAACAAAACAAAATTGTGTGTGTGTGTGTGTTTCGGGGAGGGGGGAAGGTGGGTTCTTTGCCTGCCTGTATATCTGTGCATCACCTGGATGCAAAGTCCAAGGAGGCCAAAGAGGATGTTGGAACCTATGGGACTGGAGTGGGACTGGAGGGACAGGAGTCCCTCTGAATGAATGCATCAAACTAGGATTCCCTAGAAGAGTAGCCAGTACTCTTAACTGCTTAACCATTTCTGCAGCCACAAGAGAATATTCTTAATGTGTATCTGCTGCTTTTTTCCTTCTTTTTGGTTTTGGGTTGTTTGTTTGTTTTTCAAGACAGGGTTTCTCGGTGTAGTTCTGGCTGTCCTGGAACTCTCTCTGTAGACCAGCTAGCCTTGAACTCAGAGATCCTCCTGCCTCTGTCTCCTGAGTCCCGGGATTAAAGGTATGTGCTACTGCTGTCTGACTTCTTTTTCCTACTTGTAAAAAAGAGGTATATTTTGTCCTTATCAAAGAAATACTCATAATAATAGGCAAGAAGGAAAGAGTAGGTGGAGAAAGTTAAAAGGAGATGTAGGGATGAGTTTTATCAACGTGTATTAATACATGTATAATATTCTCAAAGAATTACTAAGTATTGAATTGAGAATGCAGAGTATATTAAGAACTGAGTCTGGCATCATAGTGGCACAACTCTTAATCCCAGCAGTCAGGAGGCAGAGGCAGGTTGATTTCTGAGTTATGAAAGACCAACCTGGTCTACATAGAGTTCCAGGCCAGATGTCTGTCTCAAAAAATAAATGATCCAATAGTATTATGATATCTTTTTTGAGAGGGGGTCTCATGTGGTCCAAGGAGCCTAAAGAGGGTATTGGATCCCCTAGAACAGGAGTGACTGACTGTGTGCTGGGAACTAAGCCCCACTTTTCTCCAAGAGCAGCAAGTTCTCCTAAGTGCTAATCTTTCTCTCTAGTCCTAGTAAATTGGACTGACAGGCATGTCAGCTCTCCAAGAACTGGTATCACCTGCACACCACAGGTCTGACTCCTCTTCAGTGGTAACATCTTCTTGAGATATGGTTCATGTGATCCACCATGTTATCCACCTGCACCTGCACCTGCACCTGCACCTGCACCTGCTTGCTTTTACATACATTTGTTTATTTGTTTATTTACTTAAGTTATATGAGCACACTGTAGCTGTCTTTGGACACACCAGGAGAGGGCATCAGATCTCACCGCAGCTGGTTGTGAGCCACCATGTAGTTGCTGAGAATTGAACTCAGGTCCTCTGGAAGAACACTCAGTGCTCATAACCACTGAGCCATCTCTCCAATCCCAGCTTTTACATTTATTTTTGTGTGTTGGATCAAGGAGAGTGCTTAGCAGAACATAACTTGTCTGTTCTCTTCTACCATGTGGGTTCCAAAGATGGAATTCAGGTTGTCAGTGTAGGTAGTAAATACCTTATCGTCTCAAGACATCCTGCCAGTCCCAATTTACCCTTTAACATGTACAGTTCAATGAGTATTAATATACTCTTGGGGTTGTATCATCAGCACTATGCAATTTTAGGACATTTTCACCTTCAAAGGAATTAGCAATCATACCTAATCACCTGGCAACCACTAACCTACTTTCTGTGGGATTGTCTGTTCTGGGCATATACATGGATCCAAGTAACATGTAGTCTATGTATATTTAAATGTAAATAAAGATTATTGTAATAATTTGTTCTTATTTTCTCTCTTTTATTATTTTACTTATTCACTTTACATCCTGTTCACTGTCCTCTCCCAGGCGCCTCCTCCCACAATTCTTCCCTCCCCCTCCCTAACTTTTTTTTGAGACGGTTTTTTTCTGGGTAACCCTAGCTGACCTAGAATTCAGTCTGCAGACCAGGCTGGCCTTGAACTCACAGAGATTCACCTGCTTCTGCCTCCTGAGTGCTGGGGTTAAGGGTGCATGGATGCGCTACCACGTCCACCTGAGAGTCTTACAGTTTTTGTTTGATGCAAGTATATGTCTGATGTAGCTGGTCTCTGCTGCTTTGTGAGTTCTTCCTTTTCCCACCTTTTACTCCCCACTACCCGTTTCACCCCTTAGCACCAAACAGGCGAGAAAGAAGGATAGAGGGGAGGGGGATTCATGAATATTTCTTTTTGTTTTTTCTTTGACCATGGCTACTAACAAACTACAATCTCCTTAAATGACCAACAACTACCCACCCTGTCTCTAGGGGGCTCTTGAATTTATATACCCTCTGAAAAGTTCCCAGAATTCCAAAGGCCACACAATCACAGAAGTGATCTGTAGCTGGCAAAACTATACTTGCTAGAGCATGAAACTGCTGCAGACTGACTGAAATAGCCCCATATCCCCACACCAGGGATTAAAATGAAAACTTTTATAATATTTAAAGAAATCAAAATTTCAAAATTCTCTCTATAGTCTGAAATCTTCCCTCCTCACATCAAGCCTACTTCTCAGAGCTTCTCATACACAGAACTTTCCGAATTTTACTTATATGCATTTTCATAATATGCTACAGCATGGAATAAATTTAAGAGCAAATCTCAGATTGCACGGGGCAGTGCTGACACGGGCCTTCAATCCCAACACTCCGGAGGCAGAAGTGGATCTTTGTGTTCAAGGCCAGCGTGCTGTACAGAGTTCCTGCACAGCCATGCTACTCAGGGAAAGCCTGTTGTGAAAACCCAAAACCAGCCAATCAACCCAACAGAAACAAACAAACAAACAAACCCTCAGATAGCAACCATTTAAGTTATACAAATGACATTTCAGAGTGTGTACTTTTGGGAGAGGGGAGTGATGGGGGTCTCACTGTGAAGCCCTTGCTGTCCTGGAACTCCCTGTATGGACCAGGCAGGCCTCACACTCACAGAGATCTGCCTGCTTCTGCTTTCTGGTGCTGTGACTAAGAGTGTACCATATGCCCAGCTAACAGCATATACATTTTAGATTTTATCTATCTTATGCATATGGGTGTTTTACCTGCATGTGTATCTGTGTACCATATACATGCCTGGTTTCCAAAGAGACCAGAAGGAACTGGACGCTAGAACTGGTTATAGATGGTTGTGAATTCTCTGGGAACCAGTCCTGAGTCTTCCCCAAGAGCAACAAGTGCTCCTAACTGCTAAGCCATCTTTCCAACCCTCCCATTCTATTTTTAATGCACTTAAAATACATGTTTTATAAAAATCGATATTAAAGATGTGTAGAACACATCAGCTTCCACTGAAAGATGTTTTCTATGTTTTATTAGTTGTTCAAAGGAACAGGGAGATGAGTGGAACTGGGGTGCATGATTTGAAACTCACAGAGACTCAATAAACAGTTTTAAGAATGTGTTGCATTGTCTGGATGTTTTAGACACTCTTTCTTTGGATTTATCAGTGAACAAAATAGACAAAGATTCCCTCAGTCTTTTTCTCTTTGAATTGCATTTCAAAATAATTAAATATCCTTTTTTTATAACAGAAAGTTCTCTTTTGTGAGAATGAGGTCCTGGAAGGTTTGTTTTGTTTTGTTTTGGTTTTGGTTTTGGTTTTTTCTTTGTTCATTTGTTTGTTTGTTTTGAGACAGTGTTTCTCAGTGTAGCTCTGGCTGTCCCAGAATTTACCCTGTCGACCAGGTTGGTCTTGACTTTAGAGATCTGTCTGTTCCTACCTTCCAAATCTGGTCAAGATTGGTTCTAATGCTTTGATTCAATTGTGAATCTGTGTGTCCAAATGCTAAAGGTCCTTGTCCCCAACTGTTTTTTTTTTTTTAAGACTCCCACATCCTTCTGATCTGTGTGGTCACTGTGTACATGCAAGCAAAACATTCATTCATATAAAATAAAAATAAAGACATATTTTATTGTTTATTTTATTTATTTACATTTCAAATGTTATCTTCTTTCCAGGTTTCCCCTTTATAACGCCCCATCCTCTTTCCCCTCCCCCTGCTTCTGTGAGGGAGCTCTCCCACCCACCCTTCCACTCCCTCCTGCCTCCCCACCTTGGCATTCCCCTATACTGGGGCATCGAGCCGCCACAGGACCAAGGTCCTCCTCTCCCATTGATGCCAGACAATGCCATCCTCTGCTACATATGCAGCTGCAGCCATGGGTCCTTCCATGTGTACTCTTTAGTTGGTGGTTTAGTTCCTGAGAGCTCTGGGGGTGGGGGGGGGGTCTGGTTGGTTGATATTGTTGATTTTCCTATGGGGTTGCAAACCCATTCAGCTCCTTCAGTTCCCCCCAAATAATGCTATTAAAGATGAGGTACAGAGCTAAACAAAGAATTCACAATTGAAGAATCTCAAATGGCCAAAAGAAATGTTCAACATCCTTAGTTATCAAAATGACCCTGAGATTCCACCTCACACCAGTCAGAATGGCTAAGATCAAAAACTCAGGTGATAGCAGATGCTGGTGAGGATGTGAAGAAAGAGAAACACTCCTTCATTGCTGGTGGGATTGAAAACTGGTACAACCACTCTGGAAATCAGTCTGGCAGTTCCTCAGAAAATTGGATATAGTACTACTTAAGGACCTAGCTATACCATTCCTGGGCATATACCCAAAAGATGTTCCAACATATAACAAGGACACATGCTCTACTATGTTCATAGCAGCCTTGTTTATAACTGCCAGAAGTTGGAAAGAACCCAGATGTCCCTCAACAGAGGAATGGATACAGAAAATGTATGGTACATTTACACAATGGAGTATTAAAAACAATAACTTTATGAAATTCTTAGGCAAATGAATGGAACTAGAAAATGTCATCCTGAGTGAAGTAACCCAGGCACAAAAGAATACATATGGTATGTACTCACTGATATGCGGATATTAGCCAAAAAAGAAGCTCGGATTACCCATGATACAACTCACAGACTCAAGAAGAAGGAAGACCAAAGCATGGATGCTTCAGTTCTACTTAGAAGGGGGGAACAAAATAAATGCATCTTTTAAAACTCAGTATTTTGTATCCTCTAGTAAAATAATTGATGTAGGAAGTAATCTTCAATGAATAAGAGTAGAAGAAATGCTGACCATGGGGCTGGGAGGGCACCTCACACATAGATTAACTACTGCAACACACACACACACACACACACACGCACACACACACACACACACACACTGACCTTTTGATGTGATGCTGTGCATCAGTTGATGACACCATTCTCAAAAAACTTGACTGGGAATATAATCAGGCTTCAAATCCAACTTCTGTAATGATTTACTTATTTTTATTTGGTTTTGCCTGCATGTATAATGCACGAGGGTGTTGGATTTCCTGGAAAAGGAGTTACAGACAGTTGTGAGCTACATTTGTGAGCTGCATGTGGGTTTGGGGAGAGTAGCCAATGCTCTTATCCTTGCAGCCATCTCTCCAGCCTCGAGTTCAACTTTCATGTGCAAGAACACATACGATAGAGGGATAAATGCCACTGTGGGATAGCAACACATGAACACAAAATTTAGGACATTCTATGGGTAAGACTGACTCCGTTTCTTCAAGAAAAGGAAGAACGAGGATAGCGAAGGTGGTAGGGAAACTGGACATGGCTCATTGGTAAGTTCTTGCTTTGCATGTATTAAACCCTGTGTTTGATCTTCAGCACTGCACAGAGTGGGCACAGTGGCACACACCTGTAACATGAATTATTTATTTATTCTGGGTAGCCAGTGTAGAAGACACACAGCCCTGGCTTGTCATTTACAAGCTGTAAGCCTAGACTGGGCAGGTTTAGAGCTATGCTAACTTACATCCCAGCCATATGCCCCTTGTTACTTGTCTCACCTGTGTTAATGATCCATCTCCTCTCATGGTGGCAGCCTCCTCTCTTCAAAGTCTCCTTCCTCCTCCCCTCTTTCTGGTCCTTCTGAGACCCCTCTCACTCAACCCCCAAGTCCTGCCTTTCTCTACTGTCTAATCACTGGCTCTTTTATTAACCAATTAACAACTCTAAATTGTGGAGCAGGATTACATAGCATCTCTTGATGTATGTGAGGATCTCCTCATTGGGGACAACAAGATCTTAGGGGCCCGTAACTAGTATTTGAATATGCAGTAGTAGCACAGCAACCCCAACACACTCCTGTGAACCCAGCACTGGGGAGCAGAGGCAGGAGGAGCAGGAGTTTAAGGTCACCCTAGCTGCTACATGTCTAGTTGGAGTCCAGTATGGGCTTTCTGAGGTTCTATCTCTCAAGTCAATAGATACATACCTTCATATATTTAAAGCATATGCTTTATGGCCGGAAGGGATGATACATAACTTTAATTCCGGCACTCAGGAGGCAGAGGCAGGCAGATCTCTGTAAGTTAGAGGCTAACCTGGTCTACAGAGTTCTAGAACAGCCAGGGCTACACGCTACACCGTGAGACTCTTGTCTCAAAAATATATATGTGTGTGTGTGTGGGTATGTATATGTATACACATATATACATACATATATATATGTACTTTAATTAATTCTAATTTGTGTACATACCTTACCTGTGAAACCTCCAGCCTAATCAAATAGTCTTCCCTTCCCAAAGTTTTCTTATTTTTAATATCTCTTTAATCACAAATATTGTCCAAGGCCAGCTCGGACACCCAACAGGTCCTTCTGAAGCTGGAGCAAGGATTGAAAGAAAAGAGACAAGTTAGTTAAAATTGCAGCATGACTTCGGCCGGACTAGAGGCCTAAGCCTCATGGCTGAAGCAAAGCTTGGTTTAATTCGCCTCTTTTTAAATAATTTTAATTACATGCAAAAAGGTAACAACAGTTCTGAGACAGGATCAAGCGCGATAACAACTAAAGATCCTGTAAACATCTTACTGGAGGTCAGGTGAAAAAGTCAGAGACAAAAATGGATTCTGCTGTGCCTACATCCCGAAATCCACCCTACCCTAAGCTGCATTCCTAAGGATACTGCCTGGAGCTAGAAATACAAATGTACTTTCCTATGCCACATTCTAAAAGGTCCGGTCCCGAACTACAGATGTAGATGTACTTCCTTATAGCCTTATTCTTGAGGGCCCTACCTCCAGCTACAGCTGCCTATGTGCTTGATACTTGCAGGATGTAGCACAAAAGCCAGATTCCTGCCTTGGCCAGCCCCAAGGTGTCCTGGGATAACATTAATATTATTCCACCATCAACTGTTAAGAGGTGCCAAAAATGCTCTCCACAAAATATACAATTGATTAATGAGTATTTTGTAGAACTTCATATAACTAGACATAAGGTTTTTACCTTCTGAGCCATCTTAATGGCTCAAGGTGATTTTTGTTTGGTTGTTTGATTTTTGATACAGGGTTTCCCTGTGTTGTTCTGGATGTCCTGGAACTCACTCTATGGACCAAGCTAGCCTTGAACTCAGGGATATTTCTGCTCTGCCTCCCAAGTGTTGGGATTAAGGCATGAACAATCCCTGCTCAGCTCAAGGTGAATATTTTTTAATAGTAATGGTCATTCCCTCTAATATGGCTTTTGATATGCATTTGAATGCTTGCTTCTCACAACTTGACCATTATTGACCATTCTCACAACTTAATTATTTACAAGCTTCCAGAGGCCTGAATATGTGGAGGTCCTGGGACTATTCCTGAGGTTCCACAGCTCTTCTGATACATCTTACTCTAACCATTGTTTCATTGTGTTTATCTGTAGCCTTTGTAACATCCTTTAGAATAAGCTAGTAAAAATTAAATAGATGAATTTATTTCCCAATGTGATACAAATCACACTGGCTTAATGTGAATATTTTCCTGTATGTATAGGCATGTATGTGTGTGCAAGTATGTTGTATGCATGTATACATGCATGTGTGTATGCCTGGTCATGTGTGTATATGTACATTTGCATGTGTGTGTTTGTGCATACACCATGCCATCCTTTGATATTTGAGTACCATTCTTCAAGAGTGCTCTATTTCTATTTTTAAAAGGTTCTTGCATTGGCCTAGAATTCAGCAAAATAAAGCCCTTGGCCAGGGAAGTTCCAGGATCTGCCTGCTTTTGTCTCCCATTTTTATGTAGATGGCATGACTCTGCCCAGTATTTTTTTATATGGGTTCTGAGGACCTAAACTTAGGTCTTCTTTCAAACAAGGCAAGTCTATCAGACTGGGCCACTAACAACCCCCATCTTTTGTTTTGAGACAGCATCTCATGTAGCTCCAGCTGTCTTACAAACCTTCCATAGTTTAGACGGTCCTTGAACTAGCTTCCTCTAGTCCTCTACCTCCCAAGTTCAATCATGTCCAGATGGTTTTGGTTTTTGTTTTGTTTTTTGAGGCAGCGTCTCTCTACATCCGGGAACTTTGCTGTGTAGATCAAGGTTAGCCTCTACTCTCTAAATGCTGGGTTAAAGGTGTGTACCATTATACCTGTCCAGCAGTTTGCTTATTTTTTTATTACATTTATCTGTTTGTATATGTGTGTGTGATGTGTGCAAGTGTATGTCTAATAACTGTGGAGGGCAGAGGCCAGTTTATAGGAGTTAGTTCTGTCTAGAACCACATGCTCTGGAGATCAAACTTGAGCCATTGGGCTTAGCCACGATTACCCACTTAGCCATCTGATAGCCCTAATTTTTTAAAAATAAAATCTCTACATGTAGCTCTAGATGACTGGCTGTGTAGACTCTGCAGGTTTTGAACTTGTACAATCTTTCTGGCTCTGTCTCCTTAGCATATAATCCTTGGTATAATAGACAAGCACCAGCACCCTAAGTTACTCAATGCTGAGGACCAAACCCAGAGGTTTGTGCATGCTAGCTAAACACTCTAACAACTGACTTACATCCAAAGCACTCTCTACATCTGACAATCTTAATCATTATGGAGTTAAGATTGATCATCTTATTTTGTGTTGTTTTGTTTTTTAGGACAGTATCTCACATAGCCCAGGCTAGCTTGAACTTCTGATCCTCCTTCCTATACCTCCCAAATGCACATACGTGCTTCTATGAAGAACTTTGACCAGCCTCAGGTGTTCGTCTTTGGAGATGAGGTCTCTTACTGGGACCTAGAGGTCACTGATCAGCTAGGCTGGTTGGCCAGCAAACTGCAGGGATCTGCCTGTTTTTGCTTTCTTAGTCTTGGGATCACTGGGTCTTTGAAGTGGATTCTGGAGCTTGGATTCTGGTGGTTCTGGCCTTGCAATTGGCATTTTATCCACTACTACTTCAACCCCTGACTTTTTTTTTTTTTTTTTTTTTTTTGAGATGGTCTCACTATGTAGCCTAGGTTAGCCTGAAACTCACTTTGTAGCCCAGACTGGCCTAGAACTCACAAAGATTCATCTGCCTTTGCCTCCTAAGGGTTAGGACTAAAATTTCATGCCACCTTGCCTGGCTCAGCCCCTTACTCTTTATAATGGGGCCTCCTTAGCTACAGAGATTCCATCTTGTCTACAGTTCCCATTTTGAACCAAGCTAAATTCCCAGGAACTGTTTCTGGCTCTAATGTTCTGGATGAGTCCAGGCAACAGTATCCTGCTCTATATTTCACTGGTTGGCCCCAGCCAGGGCCAAGACCACAGCTGCCCTGAGCTCTGATAGGCTGGCCTCAATCCAGGTCAAGCTAGCAAGTAAACCACCTGAGACACTTGACATGCAGGGGACCACCTAAAATCCCAGGTGTGAAATACACAATGTGTGCATGAACCTGACTGGATGCTCCCTGTCCCACCTGGTCTGTGGTTTGCTGTTTGGATCCTGAACCCAGCAGTCTCCCTGATATACCTATCAGCCTTTGAATAAAGAAACCTTTTTCTGGTTCAAACTTGGTTTTCATAGTGGATTATTCCCAAATTCTCAGACCCTAACATTTGGGCTCCACTATTTCCAGCCCCAGGACCGGCCGTTTGAACCTGGCCATCAGAGTAGCCTCCGGAGGTGAGTACTGGGAATTTCTGAATTGTTGGCACCTGTTCTGTGACCCAAGAAAGGAAAATCCAAATGTGATATTGCTCCTAGGGTGGGAGTGGGGAGACAAGAGGAGAGTGACTGAGAGTGAGGGTGGTCTGGCTGAGCCTCCGACCCTGCAGGAGTCTGAGAGAGCTGATCTGGCGACTCCCTGGAAGGGTATAACTGAGACAGCTGGCAGCCTGTCAACTCCTCAGAGGGCACAGCTGAGGCTCAGGCCGCAGGCTCCTCTTGGGAGAGCGAGAATTCTGCTCTGGGGATAGACCTGTCTTACCCATAGCTACTCTGTCTCCTTTCCATCCTTGTCTCCTGTGTCTTCGTCTATGGCGAGCCCTACAGTAAATCTGTTTATTCTTTGTTGTTTGTTCTTTGGTCTTGTGCTATATTTTGACATCAAGCAACAGTCACCATTTACTGATCCTGGCTTATCCTTCGACCTTGCTCTTTAGCATTTCAAGGATTTCCAAAAGAAAGCCCAGGAATCCCGAGACTGTCTTCCCTGAGGAAACTGTACTCTCTGCCAACTTGAGTGGCCAACCGTTGGCGTGGATTGGCCCCGAAGGGCACCTTTAACTTATCTGTTCTATGTGATCTGGGCCATGATCGTTGGCCACCCAGGCCATATATATATATATATATATATATATGTTCATTCTATATTATGGCCTAGCTCCCTGAGTCCCTCACCTCCAGGGCCAACAGAAGATGCCCCCTACCCTCTGCCCTCCTAAGCCTCTGCACTGAGGGTGTAGCTAGAGCCCCAAAACTTTCCTCCTAAAATCTGTTCTTCATTTCCCCTCACACCCGTTCTGGCTCAACTTGTTAGCCGCATGCAGGCCTTGCAGAGCTTGCAGTTCTTTCCTCCAGGTGTGAAGGGAGGAGGATAGGATGGGGGCGGGGCAGGGCGGAGGTGGAACGGAGACTCCCCTATTGAGTTTATATCCCTTTTAGGACTAATGGCAAATATAACTTGAAAGATCAGATTCCCCCTTCTCTGAGAAGCCCTGAAGCATGGTTTCTCTTTGGAAAATGTTTTTTTCCATACCCACCAACCTACCTAGGGCCAGTCACCAACTGTTATAGACTCTCGATATGAAGAGAGATGGGGTCCTGACAGAGGCTGAGAAAGAGATGGATGTCCGTCCACCTTCTCATGTCTCTGTCGATGAGTCTTTCCCGTTTCTTCTGACCAATTAAAACCCCGATTTTGAGGAAGGTAAGAGGTCCCTGAGGGTCCGTTGCCAGACCGTTATGTGGTCTCCAGACTCCGCCAAGCGCCCTACAAATTTAACTAAGATCAGGTAGGAAATGCAGGAACCTCAGGAGTTCCTGACAGCCTTTGTGGAGCGATTGATGGATGCCCCTGGAACTTACTTGCCCATCGATCCAGAGGCAGAAGAAAACAGGAGAGCTATTAATATGGCTTTTATAACTCAGTCGGCTCCAGACATTAGAAACTCCAGTGAATGGAGTTTTGTGGCTGGTTGAGATCCCTGCCAAAGTATCTACCATCAGCGAGAATAAGGAGGACATCATGCCAAAGTCATGATGGCAGCCATTAATGGACCAGAGACCTTGGCTGAAGAAGGCCCAGGGGAATTCGTCTATGTGCTCCCAAGGGCAAAGAAGGGAAGGGCCACCTCTCCAACAAGACCAATGTACCTTTTGCAAAGAAATTGAACATTGGAAAGACTGCCCCAAAAGAGGAAGGGAGAAACCCAAACCTAGGGTGTTAGGGTTTGACTTTCCTCCCCAAGCCCATGGTAACCTTAAGATTAGGTAGGAAACCTTTAGAGTGGAGGAAAAGCTAGTTAACCTCTTGGTTCATACTGAGGCTCAACTCTCAGACTTAAAAAATCAGGTGGACTGCTGACCTCCCAACAGTTTAATACAAGAGGCAATAGGTACCAATCCCTACCTATGACTACTACCAGGGAGGTGAACCTAGAAAAAGTCATTCATAGTGGTCCCTAAATGCCCTTACTCCCTTTAGGTCCAGACCTGTTACTCAGAACCCAAATAATCTTCTAAGAAAGTGAGATTGCAGGCTGGAGAGATGGCTCAGTGGTTAAGAGTTCTGACTGCTCTTCCAGAAGTCCTGAGTCAAAATCCCAGCAACCACATGGTGGCTCACAGCCATCTGTAATGGGATCTGATGCCCTCCTCTGGTGTGTCTGAAGACAGCAACAGTATACTTATACATAATAAATAAACAAATCTTAAAAAGAAAGAAAGAAAGAAAGAAAGAAAGAAAGAAAGAAAGTGAGATTGCTATAGACTTTCCTCATGAGGGGAACAACAATCCAAGCCCAGGCATAACCTTACCTCTGGAGGAGAGTACCTCCTTAATCCTGAGGCCAGAACAAAGAACAACAAAGAAAGCTCACTGTTAACAAAATTACAGCCTAAATTCCTACAGCTCTAGCACATCTAGCACCAGTGATTGCACAGATAATACTAGGGGCTAAACCCATTTGGGTCAGACAGTATCAAATGTCTCTGGAAGCTCTGGGAGGCATAAAAATTCATATCAACTGCCTCAGAAATTTAGGAATCTTAATCCCCTGCCAATCTCTTTAGAATACCCTCCCTCTTCTGCCAGTGTGAAAGCCCGGAACCAATGACTTCAGAACAATCTAGGACATAGGGAGGTAAAAAAACAAATTGAAGACATTTATTCACTCATTATGTCTAACCCTTACACCCTGTTTACTCCTGAGAATAGGTCTATATTGTCTTGGACCTAAAAGATTTTTTTTTTCAGCATCCCATTGGCCAAATAAAAGCTAGCCCTTGTTTGCTTGAATGGACTAACCTGAACACTGGCTTTAATGGAAAATTGATGTAGACATGTTTACCATAGGGTTTAAGAATTCCCCAACTCTCTTTGATGATGCCTTGCACATGGACCTGGGTGCTCTTCCTTTCAGCTCTCCCCAGGTCACAATATGTAAAAGATTTACTGATAACAGCAGACTTTGGAGTATCAAGTGTTCTCTAAGAAAGACCAGTTATGTACCAGAACACACATGCATTTGAGCTTTGACCTCAACAAAGGTGTGAGATCTTTGTCTCTCAAAAGCAACTATCCTAGGGATCACTACACCCTTCACCAAAGCAAATCTGTGAATTCTTGAGAACTGTGGTTGTGTATCCTGGGTTTGCAGAGATGGCCAAGCCCCTCTGTGAGGCTACCTAGGGGCCAGCGGCATACTTGTCAAAAAAGTTGGACTCTGTAGGTGCTGGACAGCCAGCATGCCTGATTATCTTAGCCGCCACAGCTCTTCTAACAAAATACTTTGGCAAATTGACTTTGGGACAAAATTTGACTATTAGTGCCCTTTATGCAGTAGTAAGCCTATTACAAAGCCCACCTGATAGATGGCTGAGTAATGCCCAGCTAACCCCCTCTGACTGCTTAGAGGTGATATCCCATTTCCAAAGTATATAAGCAGATTTATCAGACAACACTAATCCCCCTGGACTTGGAGACACACACTGATGGCAGTTTCATGAAAATGGGGAAAAGGCTGGCTGGGGCTGCCACAATCATCCTGGAGGGGACCCTCTGGGCCAAAGTCCTTTCCCCTGGAACTTCTGCCCAGAGGGCTGAGCTAATTGTTCTGACCTTGAACTGGGGAGGGGAGAGTAAATATCTGCATTGATAGCCGCTACATCTTTGCCAGCCTCCACGTACACAGGATGATTTAGAAGAAAAGGAGGCTCCTTACCACAGAAGGAAAGACTATCGAAAACAAACAGGAAGTTCCCAACCTGTAAGAAGCCATCTGGAATCCCAAACAAGTCTCCATGATAGATTGCCCTAGATACCAAAATGGAGACTCTACAGAGGCCACAGAAAATCAAACACCAGACTGAGCTGCCAGGGAGGCAGCCCAAAAGTCACCCGACACCACGATGAGCCTGCTGCCAGCTCCCACCCTGCCAGGGTCCCACCTACTCACCAGAAACTGTGCCATGCTTCCACCAAGAAAGGATGTTGGTTCATGGCTGACAACTGCATAATCCTGCCTCAAACTGGGGAGGACTTTGGTCAAACAACTACGTGAGGGTACATATCTCAGTAGAACTAAGCTTCCTGTCTAAAGTATAACTCATACCTTCCTTGAATCCCATTCTCTAAGATGTTTTTTTCAGATGGTCAGCCTGTCAGGCCACCAATCCAGCTCTCAGACCATGACAGGAACTTGGAAGAAGGGATTTTTGTTGATTTGTTTTGTTGCTGTTGTTTTGGTTTTTTTTTTTTTTTTTTTTTTTTTGGAAATAGATGTCACTGAGGTAAGATGTTATGGATACAAACATTTGCTAGTACTAGTAAATACTTTCTCTGGATTGTCAGAAGTGTTTCCAGCTAAGAGGGAAACTGAAACTGCATCACTGGCAAAAAAAAAAAAAATTATTATTTTTTAAAGATTTATTTATTTATTTATTATATGTAAATACATTATAGCTGTCTTCAGACACACCAGAAGAGGGCATCAGATCCCATTACAGATGGTTGTGAGGCCACCATGTGGTTGCTGGGAATTGAACTCAGGACCTCTGGAAGAGCAGTCAGTGCTCTTAACCACTGAGCCGTCTCTCCAGCACCCTCCACCCCAAGACTCATCTCTATTTAACCATAATGTCTTCTTTGCTAGTTTTCCATATCTCTGGTAACCACATACTTAGCCACGATGCTCTAGACTTTAACTTGAATCACAGCTGGTACACTAATATCCAACATTACCTACTATGTATTCCCCACTGTTCAGATAGATCTTTGTTCCGTCTTTGAGTCTGGGTGTGGATATAATACCTTGGAAGCTAACCCTACTAAGCTTGGAATCTACCTTTGCCCAGTTAGTGAATCAGGTTGTGGAGGACCAGATGACTTTTATTGTGAATCCTGGTGTTGTGAGATAATTGTCAACTCAAGGATAGTAGTCACCAGACAGAGGAGTCTTTTTTTTTTTTTTTCCAGAGACAGTCAGTGGCAGTTGGCTAAAACTCAGCTGGGAGAGGGAAGCCCAATCAGGATCTCCAGTCTTAAATGGTCAGTCTGCTTCGTGGGTGAGAGGATGAACCTAGGGACCCAGATTATATATACAGGGATCAGGGCACACTCTTCACTTTCCAAAGGTCCCCAGTCCAGATGGAAAAAGTGCCATTCCCCATCATGCCTAATAAAATTCTCAACCCAGGCTAGGATGAGGGAGAAGAAAACACCCCAGTGGGAACAATGGCTCCGTCTCCTACATCAGGAGGGAGTGATCCCCGACCCACCAGATCAGGATATACCTGGTTCATCTTTGTCTTTGAGATACATTTTTGGAATCCTGAACTCATCTTCCACTGACTTGACAGAGGACTGTTGGTTATGTCTGGACCCTAGAAGCCCTTGCTATTCCGGAGATGACCTCCTGGCAAACTTTGGGACGGGGGGGGGGGGGGGGCAGAGATATCAAAAATTCATCCTTCATGAATATTCAAAAGAACTACCCCAGGTGTTGCCCCTGCCATGAGGCACACATTACTCTTAGGAATAGTTAGGGACCCTGTTTTTACTCTAGTATCCACAACATTGTAACAAAACCCATGAGTTGTAGGGACAGGGTTGGTCCCACCCTGAGGGTCCTAGTTTGCCTGCTCCTCTGGCCTCACCCCTTGCTTCAGCCTGGAAATGTTTTCTGAATCATCTAGTAACTGTCTTCTGGGTAACCTCCTTCTCCAGATTTACTATTACTCAGGTGAGGGTGGGTGAGAGCACCTCAGCCTTCATTCCCACCGGATCCCAGGCAATCCCCATCCTGATTCCCATGCTCCTGGATCTTGGGATAGCTGGCAGTCCTGGAATCGAGACAGATTCCCTCATCACAGGTGACCAAAACAACAAGACCCTGAGGAATCAGACTGACAGGGACTTAGCTGCCTTGGAAAAATCCTCAGCCACCTGACTTCCTCCCTAGACTCACTGGCAGGCGTGGTCTTACAAAACAGGAGGTGCTTCGACCTACTCTTTATGTAACAAGGAGGCCCTGGTATAGCCCTAGGGTAGCAATGTTGGTTTTATGCCACACTGGACTAGTTAAGGGGAACCTAAGCTTGGTGAGACAGGTTGAAAGAGAGAGAATAGGCTAGATTGGCTAAACAAGGATGATTGGAGTCCCTCTTCAACCAACCATCACCCTGGGTCTGTAGTAACTGGGCTGATGTGTCTTTTGGTAGTTATTCTGTTGATAATGCTATGCACCTTGTTAAGGCCTAGGAAACTGTTATCTGGTTAGCCTGCCATTATTAGGAAACTTTCACATAAGTTTCTGCTGTCATTAGGAAACTTTCTCAAGCCCAAGTCGATTACATAATCTGTTATGTTCTGTGTCCTTGGAAACTGAATATGATAGAAGTCAGAACTGCTCTGTTTAGTTACCAACAATAAGCTTTGACCCAACAACAACCACCCAGCAGCACTTCCTGCACCTATGTATAAACTTTTATGGTATTTGCCCTTATAAGCTGCCCCCGGATGGACCCTGACATAAGAGAAATACCTGCACTAATATAAAAAAATTTGGAATAAGACTTCCATTTTGAGTAGGGGTTGAGTAAAGTTTAAGTTCCCAAGACCTCCCTAGAAACTGACATCCTATTTTCCAGAATGAGACATGTACGTGGGTAATGGCAAGTTAAGACATGAATGTTGGATAAGTTCTATCCTGGTAGACAAGTTAAGACATGAATATTAGCCAAGGCAAGTCCCTGCCACAGCTGAATACTCTAGCCAATGGGAACAGGATAAGAGTAACAAAGACATATTCCTAAGGAAACCCTTGTCCCTAAATCCTGATTGGTGTATATCTCAGATATATAGATGTTTGTATATCTCAGGCTTAAAAGGCCTTGTAAGACCTTAACTCGGAGTCAAGGTTCAGCTCCTGAGTCTAAATCGTGTCTCTGGTATATCAGTCCTAGGGTGTGGCATTCAATAAACTATCCTTAGTTGACTGAGATTGGTGTCTAAGTGATTCGTGCAGTGATTTCCAGACCCCAACACACTCTTTGCCTATTAAATTTCAATTCCCATTTTGAGATAAGATAAATATTGTTAAGCTCATGGTTCTGAGGACCCAATGTAACCCTTTATATACTGACCAAGAGTTATGACATCAAAGGTTTGATGCCTTACAAGAAAGAGGGAGGAATATTGGTGGCCTCCTTAGCTACAGAGATTCCATCTTGTCTACAGTTCCCATTTTGAACCAAGCTAAATTCCCAGGAACTGTTTCTGGCTCTAATGTTCTGGATGAGTCCAGGCAACAGTATCCTGCTCTATATTTCACTGGTTGGCCCCAGCCAGGGCCAAGACCACAGCTGCCCTGAGCTCTGATAGGCTGGCCTCAATCCAGGTCAAGCTAGCAAGTAAACCACCTGAGACACTTGACATGCAGGGGACCACCTAAAATCCCAGGTGTGAAATACACAATGTGTGCATGAACCTGACTGGATGCTCCCTGTCCTACCTGGTCTGTGGTTTGCAGTTTGGATCCTGAACCCAGCAGTCTCCCTGATATACCTATCAGCCTTTGAATAAAGAAACCTTTTTCTGGTTCAAACTTGGTTTTCATAGTGGATTATTCCCAAATTCTCAAATCTTAACAATGCAAGTGTCATTTTCATCATTATTTCTCCCATGAAACAAATTCTCCTATTAAATAACTCTAAGGACTCTTAGAAATCTTCCATTACCAGCAGGACTAACTTTTTCTCCTAACAGATTTTTTGCTAAGAGTCTTTTTCAAGAACTAGTTAAAAATATAAATGTTCTATCTTTCATAACCACTTTAGTTTTTCCCAACCTATTCATTTATATGCATCTAATTTACTTTACATCTTTAACTCCATCCCCATCAATCAACAATGAAGATGGAAAAGCAATTTGAAAATTGGAAAGAACAATCTAGGTGTGGTGGTACACCTTTAATCCCAGCATTCAAGGGAGGCAGAGGCAGGCAGATCTCCGAGTTCAAGGCCAGTCTCAGTTACAGAGTGAGTTCTAAGACAGCCAGTGGTACACAGAGAATCTGTCTCAAAAAACCCCAAAGCTTTACAGTACAATTAGGTAATTAGAAAATGCACAACCTATGGACTAATTGTTTTCCTCTACATGATTGTGTCTCCAGCACATGGGAAAAGTCTTGGCAGCTGCTGCTTGGGGCAGGGGTGGGGGTACCTCTGTGAGTGTGGTAAGGTAGGGAATAATCAACATTTGTGGGCATATAATTTTTTTTTCTACTCTAGGAAGCTAAGTGATAAAGAGAAATAATTGCCAATCCATGAGTAATTTGTAAATTGATGGAACCTCAACCTCCCAGAACTAAGTTTGTTTCTCAATCTGTTATTTCATTGTCTCGTAGACTTTGTAAATAAACAACACTTTATATGTGCATCCATCTAGACCCAGGGTAGGAATACTGACTCCTAAAAGGGGGGGGGATGGGATATTAAAAATGTTTTTATTGTTAATTTTTTTCCTAAGAAGAGTAGGTTTGGACTGGGTAGTCTCTTAATAGAATTCTTAAGAGCTTCCTGGTGCCGCAGGGATTTTTGCCAGATTGCACACGCATGATCAACATCTCTGTACAAGGCACTTCCCTAACTCTGAAAGCTTGTAACACACATTCCACAAGAAAGGCCTGGGTGAAGCTGTCTGTTTGCTGGTGTGCAAAACGAAGGGTGTGCCCTGTGTCCAGTGTTAGCCAAACACCATCATTCATTCATTCATTCATTTCATTAGATATTTATTATGTGTACTTTCATTACCAAGCTGTGTTGCTTGCTCACCAGCATGTGCGTTGCGCAGAGGCAAGAACTTCAGATTCCCAGGCGGGGGTCTTCCCTGGAGAACAGCTCTGAGACAAAGAGATGCACCCTTGCAGTTCCCAGGGCTGAGGGCTCCGCCCGCGGCCCCCAGGGTTTCAGAGCGGCTGCTCCTCTACTCCCCGGCCAGTGGGGGCGCTGCAGCGCACACACTCGGCCCGCCCCTGCGCGGCGCGGCGCTCGGATCCGCGCTGGCGGGCGGCGTCGCGGTGGTACGTTCCCCTTAGCCGCCCTCCCCCTCCTCCGCGGCCCTCCCTGCCGGTGGTAGGTGCCGGAAGTGCCGCCATTTTGGGCTGTTCTGCTCTGGCGGCGGTGGCAGCGGCAGAGGCGGCGGCGGCGGGACGCGGAGGCTCCCCCGGGATTCAGCCTCAGCGGCGAGGCAGCGGCGGCTGCGGAGGCGCAGGCAGCAGCTGAGGCAGCGGCAGGCTCAGGTGCAGCCGCTGGTGAGTGCGGCGGCCCTAGGATAACGGGCCGCGGGAGGGAGGGAAGACAGGCTGAAGGGAGGCGCCGCGGGGCGGGTCCGGTGCGGGCGGCTACGGGTCACAGGGCCCTCCGGGCGCGGTCGCTCCCGGTCCCCCGCGCCCCTGGGACAGGGCCGCGGACTGCTCGGAACTCGGGGCCCATTCGCGTCCGCCTGGCGCACGCCCCTGCTCCCCGGGAGATCCGCCCTCCTCGTGGCCTTGCCCCAGATCCCTTGCCCTTTGCCTTCACTCTCCAGGCCCTGAGGGCTTACTTAGTTCCTGCACGCTCCCGAGTCCTCCTCGTTGGGTCCGCTGTGCGAGATCCCAGCTGTCTGCCCGAGATGCCTCTTCCCTGACCCTGTCGCCCCACGTGTTCTTCGTGCCCACCCAGGGGGTGTCCCAGATTCCCGCCCCTAGAAGGCAGCGCTTCTCTGGAACCTCCAGAGCTCTTCCAGTTCTCGCCCTGGGTCCGCTTTGGCTCGCCCTACCCCCACATCAGGTGCTCACCCAGTCAAGGCCTAGTAGCAGGGCTTGAATCTCGCACCCAGGAGCGCGGACAGCTCTTGAATGTGCTTGCTTCTCTAGGTACCAGGCTTTGGATTTAAAGTCGGTGGTGACTCGGTTGTGATGGTCCCGGCAGGATGTTGTTTTAATTCTCTCAGACCATTACATATGCTTTTAAGGAGCTTCTCATTGGGTTAGAAACTGATTCCCGGTGAAAGTGCGAGATTTTGGTCAGAGCTTGTTTAGGCAAAACAGAATCTCTTTCTGGTCCTCAGTTAATGCTGTATAAAAGCTGTTGAACAGTTTTAAAGAGCATAGAGTCTGTTCATAGTATCTGCATTGTTAGGAGGTTACAAACCCCTTTGCACACTTAGAAGGAACTTAACCTTTAAAAGCTCTCTTCTCTGTCTTCGATTCTCTGAATTAAAGAGGTTTTAATTGCATGTTTTCACCTTTTCCACAGTTCGTTTCTTTTTAAATCCTTAGAATGACGTTGTTTTCAGATAGAATAGCTTAGAGTTCTTTTTGTTTTTGGCATTAACTTGGAAAACTATGGAGGTTAGAATGGACAAACTGCAGCTACACGGATTTTTCTCTATAGGAAGGATTGAAGCCGTGCTTATGGTAAAGCAAACCTGGAACTTTCTGCTGTTACTTTAGATGTCAAGCTTATGGGTCCTCTTGGTTCCTTCTTTTCCACTACCTGTCTCTTAAGAATGGCTCTTGGCTAGTAGGTCTCCACTTCTCTCATGGGTTTTCTTTTTTCAAGGATCCATTAGGGGGGCTGTTACAGATTGTTGAAACTTTTTTTTTTCAGGGCCTTGGCTTCCTCATAAAGGAAAGTGCTTATTTGCCCGAGGTTGTTATAACAAGTGCTTTTAAAGCATCTCCCACCAACGTTTTGCTTGCTTTGCCTGTTTAAAAACATTTACAGCAGTATGAGCAGTGATGCAGACTTAAGATGTGATGGAGTGGGATGGGCTCTGGGCTTGAAGTTAGAAAGTCTAATCATTCTTTCACTGTGATGATGTTTATTTTAATCTTCACAGTCCTCTAGGACTTGATGTCCATTTCACTTGGTTTGGTTCCCTGTGAATGGACCTGTGGGCTGCTGGGCAGATAGTGAAAACTGGAGCCAGAATGACTTAATTTCTAAAGATATTTGCATACTTTTGTTACAGAAGTTGCAGATTCGTTATAAAAATACAGGTAACGTAAATGGGAAGAAATCTTACCTTTCAGAGATTGTTGTTAAAATGGGGGGGGGGTTCAACTTTACCCCACCCAACAAGACAGGGTCTTCAGGGTCTTCCTATGTGGTCCTGACTGACGTAGCTCCCAAGTTATGGGATTATGGTGAACACCACCACATCTTTCCAAACTTGTCTTCATCATTTCCATCTTTCTCTTGTTGGTGTGTAGTGTTTTTTTGTGGTGTTGGGCATAAAGCTCTTAGCCTCCTACAGCTGAAAGGGATGCTGTCTCCCACTGAGTGTTTTCCCTAGTCCACATTCTTTTCTTTTTTCCCTAGGGGTAAGATCTTAATTTTCTGCAGTTCAAGATGACCTTGAAATTCACTGCAATTCTGCCTCAGTTTCCCAAGCGCTAGATTACTGGTACATGTTACCATGTCTGTCTTGTACATGGTGGAGAAGCATTTATTTACCAAAGTAGGCTTATCCTAGTCAGTTTGGCCATGTTGCCCCTTTTCCCCATCTTGAAATCTTGACCTCTTACCTCTGTCTCCCAAGTTGTAGAAAAACAAGTGTCACTATACCTGGCTATGATGAAGCTTTAATAGCAGGTGGTAGGCTTCGTCTGTTTTACTAACCATACTTTATTCTTAAGTAGATGGTGTTTTGTCAGCTTGTTTGTGTGTATGACACATGTGTTCTGCCCAGGGGGATCAGAAGAGGGTGCTGGGACCCCCAGGAGTTGGAGTTAGAGAAATTGTTGTGAGCCACCACATACTCGTAATGTGGTGTGATTCAAACTCAGATCCTTTGAGCCAACTCTCCAGCTCCCAGCAACACTTTAAATAATTTTAAATAATGATCTGTATTTAATAGTTTCTGCTCATATGAGTTAGACTAGTAGATACTCCATGCAGTTTAGAAGCAGAAGAATCCCTTATTTAAACATGTGGGCCAGAAGAGTAAGACAGAACAGAGACCTAACATTGTGTATATGTCCACTGTGTGTGTGTGTGTGTGTGTGTGTGTGTGTGTGTGTGTGTGTGTGTGTGTGTTTAATGAAGATTGGGGCTCTGTTACCAAATGCAGAGTGTGGGTACTAAATTTGGTGCCCCTCCTTTTACTGCACTGCAGCTTCCTTAACTTTGTTTTCCTGGGAGACTGGACCTAATAAGGAAGTAGGTTGTTAGATGGTAGCAGTAGTGGATGCCTTGGGAAAAAACAGCTGGCATTTAGAGGAAGCAAGAGCACATAGGCTCCTCTGCCCAGGGATTTTGGTCTTTCCAACAAATATCTCTGTATCCCCCGCCTCCTAAGACAAGGGAGGGTTTCTCTGTGTGTAGCCCCTGCTGTCCTTAAACTCACAGAGATTCACTTGCCTCTGCCTTCAGAATGCTGGGATCAAAGGTGTGCGCCACCATCCAGCTAGGTCTATACTCTGTAAACCAGCAAGTAATAGGATTTGGTTAAGTTCTTTCATCTGCCTTGTAAAAGTGCTTTTCTTGAAATAGAATTCACACACTATATAATTTATCCATTTAAGGTATACAAGTCAGTGGTTTTAAATTTAGAATTACTGGTTTTTGTTGTTGACAGTAGCCTGGCTATGTAGTCCTGGGTAGCCTCAAACTTACTGCCTGCCTTCCAAGTACTGGTACTAACAGAAATGTGTCACATGTCTGGCCTGTTTTTTGTTTTTATTTCTTTTGCTTACAGGTTCACTATCCCATATTCTGAATGGCTTGAGTCCATAGGTCCAGAGGTACTCTGAGGTTTAAGGTGTTTGTTTTTATTTTTCTGAGACAATGTCTCACAATGTAGCTCTAACCAGCTAGTAGACTCCACTGCCTCAAACTCAGAGATCTACCTGCCACTGCCAAGTGATAGGATTAAAGGCATGTGCGCAGTGATGACCAACTAGGGTTTGGTTAAAAAAGATTTTTGGGGGTAGGGATATTTACATGTACATAATGAGATGTCTTGAAGTACCAACATGAGCTCTATTTAACTATCCTGTATACTTTCTGCATGTAGCCTGGGGTGCCCAGCATATATACTCAGAAGTAGGCTAGCCAGCTTATGTGGTGACTATGCTTGAAAAACCTTTATGCTAGTTCTGTGGCAGCTATACTAGCTTATTTTTAAATTTAATTCGTTACTAATTTTGACACTGGGCCTTACTATGTAGCTTTGGCTGGCCTAGAACTCAAGTAGACAGGCTGGTGCCTGACTCTGCTTCCTGAGTACTGGGATTAAAGGCGTGGACTACGTGGTCATTTTAATTGTGCATCCCTGTGTGTTTGTGGAGAGAGAGAGAGAGAATGAATATGCATGCCAGTTGTGTGCAAGCACCCATAGAAGCCAGAAGAGAGCATGGCATCTCTCCAGAGCTAGAATTACAGGCTGTTGTGAGCTATCTGATAAGGGGGTCAGGACCTGCACAGCATGAAATGGTCCTAATCACCAAATTATCATGTATTCCAGGCTAGTCTTGAATTAGCTAGAAATATGAGGATGACCTTGGAAGTCTGATTCCCCAACTTGTAACTTCCAAGGGCTATGATTTTAGAGGTATATCACTACTTCAGGTTTTTGTGGTACTGGGGATTTAACCCATACTCACCCATACTCAGAGCTTTGTGTATATAAAGGAAGTACTCTGCCAACCAAGCCCCATTTCAAGCCCACTTAAGCCATTTTATAATCTCAGCAGTGATAAGCATCCCAGGTTTTTCTTGCTTTTCAACACTTGTTTCTGTGATTTTGTTTAACATATATTTATTTGTGCATGGGTCGCTGTGTAGGTGTGTGCTTGCTGTGGTACAATGTGGAAAAGAAGCTGGAAGACAGTTTTTGAGATTCATTTTTCTCTTACCATATGGCTCTTGGGGAGAGAGTTGGTTCTTTCCTTCTACCAAGAGGGTCTTGGAACTCAGGCCATCGATCTTGGCAACAGGCATCTTTAACTGCTGAGCCATCTTGGTGGACCTTGTATCCATACTCATTTGATTTTATACTTTATTTTTATTTATGTGTATGAGTGTATCTGTGTGTCACATGTATGTACTCACCCATGCAGACCAGAAGAGGGTGCTGGATGCCCAAAAGCTGGAGTTACAGGTGGTTGTTGTGAGCTGTCTCATGGGTAGCTGGGAACCAAATTTGGGCTTAGATCTTTTGGAAGAGCACAGCAAGCATCTTTAACTGCTAAGCCACATCTTCAGCCCCCACTGTCTTTGTTTTTAATAAAAATTTTTATTTAGTTTTATGTATGTGTCTTTGCTGTATGTATGTATGTATGCATGCGCATCATAATTGTGCCTGGTGTCCTTGAAGTCAGAAGAGGTAGTGAGATCCTCTGGAGCTGGAGTTACAGGTGGTTATAAGCTGCCACATAAGTACTAGGAACTGAACTGTTCTTTTGGAAGAACAGAAAAGTGCTTTTAACTGCTGATCCACCTCTCCTGTCCCTATTTTTTTTTTTAAGATTTGTTTGTTTGTTTATTTATTTATTATATAAATATACTAGCTGTCTTCAGACACACCAGAAGAGGGCATCAGATCTTATTACAGATGGTTGTGAGCCATCATGTGGTTGCTGGGAATTGAACTCAGGACCCATGGAAGAATGGTCAGTGCTTTTAACTGCTGAGCCAGCCCTTCAGTCCTTCTGTTCCTATTTTTGTTTGGTCTATGCTGTAGTCTGTCCCCTAACCTCCCCTTTTGGTTTCGTTTTGATTTCAAGACAAGAAGAGTCTTTTGTATCCCAGGCTGGCCTTAACTTGTGGTAGGGGCAGAGATGGCCTGAACTTCTGATTGACTTTTCTCCACTTCTCAAGAGCTGGTGGCATGGGTCCTATACCATATCTCTGTGGTTCTGGATATTGAGCCCAGATTAACCTTCCCCTTCCCAGCACCTAGTTTACTTTTTGTTTTGTTTCTTGATACAGGATTTTGTCCCAAGCTGTCCTCAAATACAATTTGTAGCTGAGGATGACCTTTAATTTTTTATTTATATCTTGTTTGAGACAAGATCTCTAGATATTCCTGGCTGTCCTGGAACTCTCTATAGACCAGGATAACCTTGAACTCACAGAGGCCCACCTGCTTCTGCCTCCTCCCAATGCTGGGATTAAAGATGTGTGCCACTGTGCCTTGCTATTCTCCTGCTTCTTACCTCTTTTTTAAAAACTGAGGTTCCAGGTGTGCCATTATGCCTTCGTTCAACTGCTCTTTGCCCACCCTACCCCCCTTCCCGGTGCTTTTAGACCCAATCTTTTTTCTTTGTAGTATCTTACTGTCTCCCAAGTTGGAATCACAAGAGGTTCCAGAATTGGTTACTTTTAATTTACCCACTGTCTTGGCACACAGTAACAGCCAACAGGAATAGGCAAGTAAAATAATAAACAAGAAACATTGGATAAAAATCTGAGACTTTCTGTAATTGAGAGTTAGTGTTTTTTTAATTGTAGAATCCTTAACGTGGAAACTTAATGGTGTGAAAAAATGGTGTGTCTTGCATGCCACACATCTTGAGAGGAAAGTTGTAATAGTCTGGCATGTTAGACTTATAAACTGTTATCACCACTATGACTTTCGTTTCCTGTCTTTAAAGATAAGTGGAATTGGAGAGGTGGCTTGGGCTAAGATGGACCTACTTCCAGTTTGCAGTACCCATGTGTCAGCTCACAACTGTCTGTAACTCTAGTTCCAAAGGATCTTGGCTTTTGTAGGTCAGCATGTCATGCACATGTGTGTGTAGCAGCAACATACACACATTCTCTCTCTCTCTCTCTCTCTCTCTCTCTCTCTCTCTCTCTCTCTCTCTCTCTAATACTCTGGACTTGGGCAGTGTGGATAATTTCCTTTGTTACAGTACTGTTCTGTTTTTCTAAATGTTTTTGTTTTTTGAGAATTTTATACACTACATGTCTTTGGGTCACTGTTGCTGTGATGAAATGCCACTAAAAGCAACCTGGGGAGGAAGGGGTTTTGGCTTACACTTCCACATTGTAGTTCAGCATTGAAAATCAGGACAGGAATTCAGACAGGGCGGGAACATGGAGGTAAGGAGCTGATGTTGAGGCCATGAAGGCATGCTGCTTGCTTTTTCCTCATGGCTTGCTTAGCCTGCTTTCTTATAGAATCCAGGACCTCCAGCTCAGAGGCAACATCCACAAAGAGCTAGGCCTCTCCTATCAATCACTAATGAAGAAAATATCCTACAGGCTTGCCCCACCTTATGGAGGCATTTTGTTAATTGAGGTTCCCTCCTCTCAGATGACTTTGGGTATGTCAAATTGAAATAAAACTACCCAGAACAGTATATTTTGATTATATTACATTCTTTCCCCTTCATCCAGTACCGTTCTTATCTCACGGGTAAGCAGTGCAGTGGAGTGAGCCGCACAGCCTGGGTAAAGTGCCTGGCAGTGCTGCACACGAACAGTAGCTACTGAGTGCTCCTTTCATTTCCTCTTTGAGTGTATTTTAGTATTCCTGTGCCTGTGATTCTTTAAGCCCAATTCATGCATTTAAAATGCCTTACTAAATAAGGTGCTCTTCCCCCACAGACTTGTTTGTGTATATGTATGTGGACATATTTGTGATGTCATAATGTGGAGACAGAAAACAATTTGCAGTAGTCAGCTCTCTCCTATGTAGATTCTGGGGAATTAACCAGTCAGACTTGGTGGCAAGCATCTGTTGAATGATCCTATGGGTCCCCCATAGAATTTTTTAATCTACTGTTCCTTGTGAAATGCTTGATAATAATGGTTTCTAGATACATCCTTACTATTTTGTATTTAAATCTGTTGATAGGGAGTCTCTGTGTTCACAGTTGGATCTCTCTTCACAGTTGGATATATCAAACTTGTTGCAAGCTATTAAGGGTTTCTTACTAGTTTACTAAGTGGTAACTAGAGTTAAGAGTTGGGCCTGCTGGTGGTGGCCCACACCTCTAATCCCAGTACTTAGGAGGCAGAGGCAGGTGGATCTGAGTTGGAGGCCAGCCTAGTCCAACCTCTGCCCTTGCAACCTCCCCACCCAAAAGAAAATAAAGATACACAAACAGAAAACCAAAGCATAGAAAATATGGCATCATGGAAGCTGTGTGTCCCACAGTATACCCCTCTGTCCACACATCTTTGCTTGCAAATGTTCATTATAATAAGTCAATGGTCTGGTTCAAAGACTGGCTTCTGTGACACCATCAACATTGGTTGCTCACCAGGGGTTCTCCTGTTATTTCCCTGTGCCTTGGAGATCCTGCAGCTTTGGACTAGCAGGACTAGCCCTTTCACATGTTTAGACAGTTCACAGATGAGGTAGTTTTTTGGGGTGGGCCAATTCAAAGCCCTGGATACGTGCATGGGTGGTAGGTCCATTGAGCTGATCAGCTGGGGTAGGAGAAGGGGGGGCAGAAATGATCAGCTCTCCCACTCTCATCCTCTTAGGCTGGCTCATTCACTGCACTCAGTGCCCCCATAGCTGGCTCCAATGTGCTTCCCAGTTGAAGCATAGGACCCTTTCTCCCCTCTCCCAAGTACTGCAGTGGGCAAGAGGGATCAGTCCAAGGACTCTCCTACTGTCAGTGCTGGTACATCTCTGTGTTCCTTATAAGGACCAGCTTCACTGTGTTGCCCCAGTCCTCCTAACCATAGCAGGTGGCAAGGATGAGGGCGTCACCTCTGAACCCACCACATGCTCCTGCCACTCACTAGCTGTAGTACTTGGGGGGGAGTGGGTCTTGTACCTTGTCTGGGCAGCACAGTAGAGGTGGCCATGGTGGAGGGGGTGCAGGTGAGTCTGTTCTACCATTCATGTGGTATGAGGTGGTATGGGCACTGGGGTAATGCTTCTCCCAGACCCTTGCCTCAACCCTCCACCTGAGGCAGTTGGGTGAACTGACCTAGAGAGCATGAGCTGTCAGGCTTTTTTAGTGTTAGGTCTTTTTTAAAAAAGTCCTTTGTTTGGATTTATGTAACATTGCTGTTCTTCAGCAAAAGAATCTCCAGGTTAGGAACTGTTGCAAGTTTCTCTTTGTTCTTTTACTTTTTTGTTTCCTGTAAGGTGGAAGCAAATTCTAGCAGGGAATAGGGAATGTGATACTTGGTGTTAATGTAGGGCAACTAATAGTCTATTCTGAGTAGACCTTGTTTTGGACAAGACCTTATTTGCATATATGTTAAAATTTTGTTATCAGAGCTTAAAGAAAAAAAATTCTATTATCTGTCTGTCTTTTTGGGGATGTGGGTGGGGTTTGGGGAGACAGGGTTTGCCTGGCTGTCCTGGAACTCTGTAGACCAGACTGGCTTTGAAATCTGATCCCATCAGCCTCTGCCTACCAAGTACTGGATTAAGGTGTGTGCAACTACCGCTGGACTGGAACAGATCATTTACTGTAGAGGCTTTTCCCAGTTTCTTTGTGATTGCATCTTTCTTGTGGGGGATATATTCTTTTCCACTAATCTGCCCTCACACACTATAGTCACCTAGCTCAGTGATTCTCCCCTGGGTGAATTCTGTCTGTCTTGGTGATGCTGCTGCTGACTTCTGTATTTGGTTGTAGTGGGCTATTACTATGGAGAAATCCTGTGCTGCCGTCTTATAGGGACTAAGGAGCGGAAGGATAACATGATAGTGACGACTACTTAAAATTTATAACCATTTGATATTGTATCTAGCTGATTATTTCCTCCTGGTGAATCAGTACTGGCTATGGAAGGAGAGTCATTTAAAGCTGTATAAGAGGCTTTCTTCAAGGATATTTTACTGGCAGCTGTCTGTGAGGTAAAAGATTATTTGTTAGGTCTCTCTCATATGGTAGAAAAGTTTATATACTATTGAGTTAATATCCCAGGCCCTCCCTTATTATGGAACAGGGTCTTACTGCGTTTTCCAAGTTGGCCTTGAACTCTTCTTGATCCTTCTTCAGTCCTCTGGAGTACTTAGGATTTCAAACTTGGGCCATCAAGCCTTGTTAGGTCCATATTTTTTAGTAAGAAAAGCAAGCATTAGACTTTGTTTTTTGGTTTTCGAACAGAATTTTTCTGTGTATCCTTGGCTGGCCTGGAACTTGCTCTGTAGACCAGCCTGGCCTTGAACTCTGATTGAGATCCGACTTCTGCCTCCTGAGTGCTTGGGATTAAAGATGAGCACCACTGGGCTGCAAACATTGTATTTTGTATTTAGCAGTGTCCTTCCGTTTCTCTCTGCTCCTAATTCAATCACATTTGCCTTAAAACTTTTAAAAATGGATTTTAAAAATTCATTTTAAAAATGATTTATTTATTTATTATATATAAGTACACTGTTGCTGTCTTCAGACACACCAGAAGAGGGCATCAGATCTCATTACAGATGGTTGTGAGCCACCATGTGGTTGCTGGGATTTGAACTCAGGACCTCTGAAGAGCAGTCAGTGCTCTTAACCACTGAGCTATCTTGCCAGCCCAGAAATTCATTTTTTAATGGCACATAACTTTAATTCCAGTATTTGGGATACCAAGGCAGCAGCTCTGTGAATTCAAGGTCAGCCTAGTCTACATAGCAAGTTGCAGACCAGCCAGAGTTATAAGGTGAGAACCTTTCTCAAAAACAAAACAATTGAACAGTAGCATGTGGGGCAGGGTGTTGCCCAAGCCATAGAGTGCATGTGCAGGTCTAAGGACTTTCTTGGTGTAGTGTAGGCTCCTTCTACCCTTTGGCAGCCTTTACCTGCTTAGCCATCTTCCTTGGCTCTTGCTTATCTTTTTTCTTGCTCATTCATGTAATAGCTTATATGAGTTCATATTTTGTTAATGGCACCTTCATTTAAGTAAAAATTTGAGGTTTTTGAGGAACAGAAATCACTCTTATGTTTATTCTGTTTTTTTTTAGTATCTTTTTTAGGAGCCCTGGTCACACTCTGGGTTAGCATGTAGCATTTTAGTGCAGGCTTTCAAGGCATCAAGGCAGACCATGAAGTCAGGGTTCTCTCCCCTTCTCTTCTCAGCACTGGATTACAGGTGTGAGTTACTACTTGTGGCCTTTCTTCAAATTTTTGTTGATTTGTTTGTTTTTGGTTTTTTGACACAGGATTTTCCTGTGTAGACCCGGGTGTCCTGGAACTCCCTCTGTAGACCAGCCTGGCCTTGAATTCACAGAGCCATCTATCTGTCCTGCCTCTTGAGTATTGGAGTTAAAGGTGAGCACCATCACAGCCCACCCTTAATGGATACTTTTCATGACTAATTTGTTTGTTTTAGATATGCATAACTGACAAGTAGTATTGTTTCCTGATTGAACTTAATCATTATTTTGCAGAGTTTTTGTGAGGCATATGGAACTCATTTTCATTTTTTGTTAAGTAACTCATTTAAAATTGTTTGCTTTTCCTTTTTTTTCTTTTATTCTGACCAGGGTTTCTCTGTAAAGTTTCTGCACAAGTACACATACACACACACACACACACACACACCAGTGCTAGGAGTAAAGGCATGTGGCACACTTTATTTATTTTTCTCTTAAAAATAAATGCTAATGGGCTTGAGTGGAACACAGCAGTGTAGGTTGACCATTGCTTGAGACTTTGGATAAAGGACCATGATAGTGGCTGTGTCTCAGATGGTGGAGCCTGTCTGGTGTGGACTCAGTAAGTTCATGAATTATCTCTAATGGGAATAGCACAGTGCTGTATTTCTGTTTGAGAATTAATTAATAAGGGAAAGAAGGAAGCTATGAAAGGACAGTTTAGTATTTCTAATTTGGTTGTTTTTATTTCTTTAATTATTTGGGTTTTTTAGTAAGTAGACCAACTACCAGAGAAATGTGAAAATTCCCTTTTTTAAAAACAAAACAAACAAACAAAAAAAAAAACAACCAGGGTTTCTGTTGCTCTTATTGTCCTGGAACTCACTATGTAGAACAGGCTGGCCTTGAACTCATACAGAATAGCATGGGTCACTATATCCCAGCTATGAAAATTCCCTCTTTTCTTCCTTCCTTCTTTTTCTTCTTCCTTCCTTCCTTCTTCCTTTCTTTCTTTCTTCCTTCCTTCCTTCCTTCCTTCCTTTTTTTTTTTTTTTTTTTTTTTGTGAGATTGTTTTTTGTAACAGAGCCCTGGCTGTTCTGGATTCTCTTTGTAGACCATCCTGCTCTAGAGCTCACAGAGATCCACCTCTTCCTACCTATTGAGTACTAGGATTAAAGTTGTGTGCCAGCCACCAACACCAGCCCCAAATCCTTTTTGTTTTAGTGAACAGGAATTAGAAGTAAACAAATGAACTTCTGTACAGTAAGGTGCAGTTTTGTAGTATAGATACAGCTATAGGATATTTGCTGCTGGGTCACAGTGTGATGGTAAGTATGGTCTAGTGCTGAACCACTTTGTTTCTCTGAATAAACAGACTTGTGAATGGTCTGTTTTGTCCCTCATGCCTGGGTGCTGTGTGCATAGTATGGAACTGGATGACGTGCATGGAGGAAGCTCTAGAGTTCCTACTCTTTACTTATACCAGGGCTTTACATAGAGCAAACATTTGCTCAGTGCTCCATTATCTGGTAGAGTGTTTGAAGCAGTTCAGTGTTAAGGACTAGGAAGAGGAAGAAAACATTGAAATTCTGACTCTTAAGTTGCTGTCTCCTGTAGATAGAGTATGCCTCATGCACCTTTTTTGGAGCAACTTTTTTTTTTTTTGAAGTTACATTGGCTAGAATCTGCCATAAAAGCTATGTGAGGCTCTATAATCTGGAAACATATACCAACTTAGTCAGAAGACAGTCATGACTTTCCTATAGTGTGAAGGAAAAAGATTTGACATATAGCTGGGAGTCTTAAGTTTTTTTCCTTTTCTCAGCCAAGATTTTTTTTTTTTTTTTTTTTAAGGGATGTGTAAAAGGGCATCAGATCTCATTATGATGGTTGTGATCCACCATGTGTTTTCTGTTTTCAGGGATTTGAGCTCAGGACCTCTGGAAGAGCAGTCGGTGCTCTTAACCACTGAGGCATCTCTCCAGCTCTCTCTCTTTTTTTTTTTTTTTTTTTTTTTTTAAACTTAATGTTCATTTATCTGGTGTAATTTCTGTGGAATAAGAGACATCTGTAGAAAAACCTTAGTGTTCTGAGAAGCTTACAAATTAGCAAAGTATTTTCTGTAGAATTCTGACCACTTTATTTTTTTGAATAAACTACATCCATAGAACAGATTAATAAATGTTTTCTTTTTATCTTTTGTTTCTGTTTTTTTTCCAGACAGTTTCTCTGTAACCTGGCTGTCCCAGTCTCAATTTGTAGACCAGGCTGGCCTTGAACTCACAGATGTTCTTGCTTCTGCCTCCTGAGTGGTGGAAATAAAATAAAGGTGTGTGCCATCATGCCTGGCTGGTGCACCACCAGTATCTGACAGCTAGAATGTTTCTAAAAATCATGTAAGGAAGCTAAAATTTCTTGAAGTTGGGAGAACTTTAAATTTTTGTTGTTGTTGTTGAGTCAGGGTTCCTGTGTAGCCCTAGGTGTTCTGAACTCCTTTTTGTAGACCAGGATGGCCTCAAAGTCAGAGATCCACCTGCCTCTGCCTCCCAGAGTGCTGGGATCAAAGGTGTGTGCCACCATCGCTCAGCTGAGCATTACACTCTTACTTACAATACCAACACTTACATAACAGACACTGTGTGGGAGGGAATGGAAACATAAATTGCTGAAATGTCCATTTAGTTTTATTTCACGTTTTGGAAGAGGACCTGGGGGAGATTAAGTTAGGGTCTTGAGATACAGCCTAGGTCAGCCTCAATCTGGAAGTAATTCTAAATCAGCAGCTTTTTAGTGTTAAAATTATATTACAGCTATGTGATACCATATCCTGTTTGTTTTTATGAACAGAGGAGAAGGATTAGTCTTGAAAATCTGAGACTTTTAAAGAAAGAACTAATGATAATTTTAAGTATTCAGAATTGTATGCTTTGTGGTAGTACTTCTTAAAAGCAGTGTATTAAAGAAAAACAGATCAGCATCCTGAATTTTGAGATCAAGAACATCAAAGAATGCTTTCACAAAAGAAAAAAGCCTGCTGGATCCACCCCCAGGAATCCTAGTGAGTCTCCTTGGCAACAACCTCCTTGCTTACAACTTGTCACTGTGTAGCTGTCACTGGGGTTCAAAGAAAAGCCAGTATCAAGAACTGTGTGATATTAACTACTGATAAAATGCTGTTGCACATTTGCAATGTACCAGAAATAGAAAAGAAAGTTTAAGGTTTTAATTTCTTTGTTCTGTTAACTAGAAGCTTTAAAAAACGATGCCTAATTATGGTAAGGTGCATCAGTGGGAAGTGGGTGGTTGATGAGGTTAGAAATCTTAAGAGAATTTTTCTTTCAGTTTGCAACTGAAGAGAATGAAATGCTGTACTTAAGTTCACATAGAGGCAGAGGCAGGATTTTAACCCAGGCCATTAGCATTTTCTTCTTTCTGTGAATTCTGTCTATTCTTTATCTCTACTTTCATAATGAAATTTCAGTTTAGGAGGTTAGGGGACAAGAGATCATGCAGATCCTGGTTAGAAAGCTACTGTCGTTCCCTTCAGTTTCAGATTGTCTAGTTGGCAAAGGCTTTGTTGCTGGAAGTGTTCTCCCTTTTTAAAACGGTACATTTCTATTGCTTATTTTAGGCATGCATCTGTAGATACACATGTGTGATGGTTCAGTGTGGGGGTCAGAGAAAAACTTGGGGAGAGTTAATTTTTCCTTCAATCATGTGGGTTCTGTGTTAGGTTGCCAGGCTTAGTTGCAAGGGCCTTCACTTGCTCAGCCATCTTGTTGGGCTGACTACTGGAGTTCTAAGAGAGGTCAGTTCCTGAGGATTTTCCATTTAAAGCTAAATGCTTGTTTTGTTTTTGTTTTTTCCTCTGTAGATCAGAGTAATTTTCTCTCTTTTTAAATTAGGGTAGTTTATCTCTACTTAAGTAATGGTTGTCAGTCGTGAGAAGACAGGTAATTCTGTAAAGGAATTATGTCATGCCTAAACTCTAGAACTTTGGAAAGATAATGCCATATTTGGAATAAGCCAGTCTTTAATAAGAAGGAATATGTGATAATAAATGCCATATTAAGCTTAATGTACTTTTAAAATAGTTAATAAAACGAGACTGAGCTAAAGAGTGCCATTCCCTAAAAATGCCTTCAGTGTTTTGCTTTTTTCTTGAGCCAGTTTCATGTTTTCTAGTCTGTCTTCAAACTTAACCATATAGTAGATGTGAACTTAATTCCTTTTCCTCCTGTCCTACCCTCCAAAATTATAGGCTTATCTATCCTGACTCCCTCTCGCTCCCATCTCATCTGGAGTGTTGTGTGTAGACCTGCCTTGAACACTCAGCTCTGACTGCCTCTGCATCCTGAGCGCTGGGACTCAGGCATATGCCACCACACCTGCATTTGAGATCTGTTTAAAGTGTGGGTACATTGAGACTGAATATGCTGCCATATGCCTGAAATTCTAGTACGTGGCAGGCTGAGGCAGGAGGATAAGGTATTGGAGGCCAACTCCAGCTACGTAGGAAGTTTAAAACCCTCTAAGGAATACAAAAACTAAACTAAATTAGGTACCTTTATTTTTAAAGAAGGGTTGATGGCAAGTTAAATTAGGTAATTATTACTTAGATTTGTCTACTGAGGAAGGGTCTTTAGGTCCAGTTTTGATTGTCACATCATTCATTATGCAAGTCATCTAATGCCTGGATCAGTGAGTGTTTCAGCTTTAGTTCATGCTTCTTGTTTTAAAGCTGCCTAGAAAGGTATAGTAGGTTAATATTCAAGGTTATTTATATCTTTTCCCTTTTAGAAAACCAAAGTGAAAATGCAGTCTTGCTGTCTTGAATAGAATAGAAAGTGCAGTAATTAGAGTGTAGTGAAGCTAGGAATGTATCCAGAGGTTAGAGTGTTTATCTCGCATACAGAGGTCCTTGGTTAGACCACCAGCACTATAAAAAAAGAAAGAAAAGGTGATTAATGTACTATTCAAGAATCTTGTTTATGTAACCCAGACTAGCCTTTAATTTAGGATCTCTGTCTCCTGAGTACTGACTGGGGTTATAAGTTTGTGGCTATAAACCCAATTCTGAAGTTTTATAGATCTCTTCAATCCAGACTTCCATCTTCTAACTTTGGCTCACTGGCATAGTCACTATGCAGCTCAGATAAGCCTCAGACTTTTAAGAGTCTCCTGCTTCTGCTGATGCCTTCTCAGTTTTGACTTTGTTGTTTTTGTTTGCTTGAAATAGTGTGTCTCATAACCCAAGATAACTTTATACTTGCTACATAACTGGGGCAGACCTTGAACTCCTGATTCCCATGCTTTCCTCTCCCAAGTGCTGAAATTAAGGGCCGCCACTCTTGGCGGTTTGAAATTTTAAGATTTCGGAAGTTGAGCATAACGCTAGTCTTGTATTCAAGGTAATTGGATATGTTAGTTATTAGATGCAGTTGTGAATCTTAAAACCTAGCCTTTTCCAAAGTGTTTCTTTCCCTAACGCTAAAATATCATTAGTCTTATTTGACCAGTGAATTTTCTTTTGGACACAAGATTTCCCTAGTAAGCTGGACTGGAACTGTCTACCTCTTTATTACATTTATTTGTATGGATATATAAGTGTAAGTGTGTAAGTGCCAAAGAAAACAGAGGACAACTTGAAAGAGACAGTTTTGTCCTTCCACTATGTCTTATTCAGGTCATTGGGCTTTGGCAGCCCCCCACCCACCCTTATACCTGCCTAGCCTCCTCACCAGCCCTGACCTTTTGTTGTGCTTTGCTATTTGAGACAGACTTGCTGTGTATTCCAGGGTGGTTGGGAACACTTATAGCTTAGACTGGTCTCTCTGTTATTTTCCTGTCTCTGTCATCTGTGTGGATGCTGGGATTCTAGGTGATTATAGGTGTGTGCTCCCACACCTACCTCTCCCTGCATTCTTTTTGGGTAGGTAGGTGGGTTAGGTATTGTGACTTTATTGGTTTCTTAGTGAAATAGGGTGTGTTTGTTATCTCTTAACTCTTACCTTTGCAGTCCAAGTAGTTCTCCAGTGGTGGAGGGAGGACTGGGGATTGAGCCCTTGGCCTCATGAATGATATAGAAGTACTCTACCAGTGATCTTCAGCTCAAACTGTTCTTTATTCTTTCTTCCTCTTCCTTTTCTAAGATTTATTTATTTAGTTAGTGTGTATGAATGTTTGTTTTGCTTATGTGTAAGTCTGTGTGCCACGAGTATCCAGCACCATTGGACTCCAAAAAAGGGCATTGGACTCCCTGGAAGTGGAGTTTATTGAAATCACAGAGGTTGTTAGTCAGTACTGGGAATTGAACCCTTGTCCTGAAAGAGCAGCCAGTGCTCTTAACTGCAGGCCATCTCTCCTATCCTCACCAGTTGTTCTTAAAGCAGATCCTCCTAATCCCACACATCTATTCTTACTCTTTAGCTCTGGAGCTATCTTTCCTCTTCCCCTTTCTTTTCCCTGTACTGGGGATTCAGTGTACACTTCTCTGTGTGTGTGTGTGTGTGTTTTTTTTTTTTTAAAGAATTATTTATTTCATGTAGGAGTACACTTGCTGTCTTCAGACACACCGGGAGAGGGCATCAGATTCCATTACAGATGGTTGTGAGCCACCATGTGGTTGCTGGGATTTGAACTCAGGTCCTCTGGAAGAGCAGCCAGTGCTCTTAACCACGGAGCCATCTCTCCAGCTTCTGTCCTCTATTTATAGGGTTAGCTGTGTCTAGAAAGAAAAAAAATATTTTCTCTACTATATAGTCATAATACCAATAAATGCTATATTGTCTGGTCTGTGCCTTCTTTTGATTGGGCCCACACTTAAGAGTATCCTAATATGTTGATACCTCCTCCCTAGTAGCCTTGACTTGGAGCCTCCATTTATGGGTTGATTCACAGTGGGAGAGAGTCATATTTGAAATTTTTCTGATAATGTGAATTACCTTATCTTTCATTTCTGTGCTTTTTATACATTTTATACCTCTTGAGCTTGCATCTTCTGCATAGTTGGCTATTATGTCATCTTTGGGATTACAAAATAAAAGATGATTTTAAAGTTCTCAGAATAATGTCGCCCACATTGCACATATGTCATATTTTTAATTTACTAGCTAAGCCTCCAGATATGTGCTTTATATACAGTATGTTCAGCATACTGACTTAGGTTGCTATGAGAACCTAAAAATGTTAAGGCTTAAATCACTAAGTACTTGTTTCTGTTTAGATAAAAGGTGCTCAGCCCCCCCCTCCCCGAGCGCTTGTGTGTGTGTGTGTGTGTGTGTGTGTGTGTGTGTGTGTGTGTGTGTATCTGGCCCATCCATCATCCCGTTTATCCCTGTATCATTGTGTGCCATGTCCATCTGTGCCCCCATCCATCCACCACCCCCAAGGTTCTCAGCATATGGTTCTAGTTGGCCTGGAACTAAACCAAACTGGCCTTTTATAGAGATCCTCCTGCCTCTGCCATCTTAATGCTGAGCTTAAAGGCATGTGCCACCATGACCAGCTTTTGTTTTGATTTGGTTTGATTTTGACAGTTTCTCTATTATGTTGCTCTGGCTGTCCTGGAATTTGCTGTCTAGACTAGGTTGGCCTCAAGTTCACAGCTTTACCTGTCTCTGCTCCCTGGGTGCTGGGAATAAAGGCCTGTGCCACTATGCCTGGCCATGGTTTTAAGTATACTTTCTTTTCCCCTAAAGATAGGATCTCAAAGAGCCCAGGTTGACCTGTAGACAAGGCTGGCTTTGAACCCTGTTTTCCTGCCTCCATTTCTCAAATGCTGTGATAAGGTATGTATATGCACAGCTAATAGTTTTCGCTAATTGAGGTATAGAACACTCATTGTGTTCATAGCTTGCTGTCCTCGCTCATAACTCTTTCCCTCCCTCCCTCCTTCCTTCCTTCCTTCCTTCCTTCCTTCCTTCCTTCCTTCCTCCCTCCCTCCCTCCCTCTCTCCCTCTCTCTTCCTTTGTCATTTTAGTCTTAACCCCCCCAGCTGTATTGTCTTACTTATTTTTGTCTTGAGACAAAGTTTTATTCTACTGAAGTGTGTGCTAGCCTATAACTCAAGGTAATTTTCTTTTGCCTTCTGAGAGATAGGCATGGGTTACCATTCTCAGTTTACTTTTTTTGCTTCAAGGCAAGAGTAGAAGAATAAACAGGAGTGGTCTCAAGCTTGTAGTGGCTGTGCCTTTATCACCAGTCTGTTGGGATTATAGGTGTGCCCATCTCCATCACAGGTTCTGAAATCCAGCTTTAGTCTCTCCTGACATTCCTACCCCCATTAGTGTGTTATGTAAGTAATTTTGTGCATAACATAGGGGAGCTTTTGGAACATATGAAATGTCTATTACAGGTCTGTGGGCCTTCAGCAAAGAACTTTGATATGGTCTCATCCTATTTTTCACTGAATAAATGGGTCCTGAGAGAAGAAATGGTTTGCTAAGTCAATGCGCTATAGAGGTTTATGGCCATTTTGATTTTGAGATTATATTTTAATTATCCTTGCTGTGTGTAATTAGGGACTTTTGTGTTTAATTTTGCTTAATTGCTTACACATAGCAAAGTGTGCAGTGATCAAAGCTGCGCTATATAAAATACAGCATATCCACCTATAAAGCTATTATAAGCAGCCAAAGCTGTTAAAACAAAGCTGTTCAGATTCTTAAAGATTAAACACACAATATACTATATATCATTAAGAGATCTCAGTCAGTTCGAGTACTTGGTATGTCTTTTCTGTGATATTTGAGTGTTCTTTCAGGTTTTTTGTTGTCTTGGTGTGTCAGGTAGCAAGGAAAGACTTTACTGAAATAATTTTCAGTGGGATTAGGAATTCAAGTTTGCTGTTGCTTCATCTCATTATCCATGACAAAGAAGTTCAAAATTCCAAAGATTTAATTTGTAAATAAGAAAAATAAATATTAATGTTGGGCTTTAATGTCTTTTTTTTCTTTTTTCTTTTTTTTTTCTTTTTTTTTTTTTTTTTTTTTTTGGTATATGAGTACACTTTAGCTGTCTTCAGACACACCAGAAGAGGGCATCATCTCATTACAGATGGTTGTAAGTCACCATGTGGTTTCTGAGATTTGAACTCAGAGCCTCTGGAAGAGCAGCCAGTGCTCTTAATTCTGAGCCATCTCTCCAGCCTGAGCTATAATGTCTTAATTTGACTTTTTTTTTTTTTTTGGTAAATTTTAGGAAGCGGTGGGAGAGCCTCACCACACATTTACCTGTGTTGAGAAGCTAAATACTCTTTCTCAGCAGTTTCTTTGCTGGCAGGATGATATAGTGTATTTCCTGACCAAGGACTACCAAGTCATCAGTATTTCTAGTCCTACTTGTGTGCTTCCAAGTTGGCCTGGTAACTTGGTACAACTGTGGATGACCTTAAATTCCACATCCTACTTCTACCTCAAGTAGTTTGTTCTTGTTCTTCTGCTTTGTTTGTTTAAAGTAGTGGTTTGAAATTTATTCAGAAGACTAATAATCTCAGAAGTGGAAGAGTATTTTCTTGAATGTGGTAGGTGAGAAATGTTTGAGGGTGGGGAACTGCTGAGTACCAGGATTAGAGACATGCCTAGTTTTATTTTTCTTTCTTTAGAGTGTTTTTCGCAGGCTGGAGAGATGGCTCAGTGGTTAAGAGCACTGACTGCTCTTCAGAGGTCCTGAGTTCAATTCCCAGCAACCACATGGTGGCTCACAGCCATCTGTAATGAGATCTGTGCCCTCTTCTGCTACAGTGTACTTATAATAAATAAATAAATAAATCTTTAAAAAAAAGAATGTTTTTCTCTAAAGTAGGCAGGAATTATAAGTAATATATTAATCTCATAAAAGTGCAAAAAACATTTTACATCGAAATTGCAGACAAAATTCAGGAACAGAGGAACTTAAGTCTACTTTCCCATGTTGAAGACATTGTAGGTGAACTTAGTGAAAGTATGTAGGTGGGCTCCATGGAATAAACTCTTAAGTCTGTCTTTGCTTTCTCTTTTTTAAAGATTTGTTTATTTTGAGTGCTCTATCTGCATGTACACTTGTATGCTGGAAGAGGGCATCAGATCACGTTACAGATGGTTGTGAACCACCATGTGGTTGCTGGGAATTGAACTCAGGACCTCTGGAAGAGGGGTTGGTGTTCTTAACCACTGAGCCACATACATCCAGCCACTTGTTTTGTTTTGAGATAAGGTTTCTCTGTGATGCCCTGGCTGTCCTGGAATTCACTCTGTAGACCAAGCGGGCCTTAAACCCAGAGATTTGCTTTGTCACTAGTTAAACAGTGTCAGCTGTTACTACCTTGAATATTGATTGATCCTATTCTGGAACTCTAGACAGGAAGTGTCAGAGGTCGTCAGTGTCACTATAGTTTCAATTTGTGTTATAGCATCTTCTGTATGGAATACTTCACTCTTAATACCTGCTTAATTACCTGCTGCATTTCCTATCTCTAAAGAATTTGCTGTAGTCAGAAATTGAGTATTTATGTATTTCACAGTGAGGTGAATCTTTGTAATTTGAATTGCTTTGTAAAACAATCTTGTAAACAGATTGGGCTTGATTATATAAGCCAGAATCCTGAGAATTTGTGTGGATCAGAACAAAAGTAGAAGACCATCCCTAACAATGGGAGAGGTAGGGTGACCAAAGAGTAGTGCAGGTTAGATTGTTCACTTAAATGTAGGAGGAAGCCTGTTTTTGTGCATTACATTTTAGGGTTTAGATGATAAATTGAGTCTCATAGCCGTTGCTGTTCCAACGGCTGTGAATCTGACCTAATAAAGTTTTTTTTTTTTTTTTTTTCCCCTCAGTCTTTTCAGTTCCTGAGGCTGAGGATCTTAGAATAGTGACTGATTATTAGGACACTCCTTGACTGAGATAGAGCCTCTCAAACCTTCCTTTAAGCCTGTGAGCTTGTTTTTTATCTGGCATGTGTGAACAGAATCATGTGTGAGAGATAATTGCCTTTTCAGTAACCATGTATGGGTAAAGCTGCTCAGTTCCCTGCTCCTCCCTCTCAGTGAAGAGCAGAGGGTGCTCTGCGGAAGCTGCTGCTCCACTTTGCAGCTTTCTATATTTGTACAGCAACAGCAGGAGCAGCCCACTAGCTAGGCGGTGCAGTCATCCTTTTCGTCCACATTGCCTCAGACCTGCTCAGGATTCAGCCAGGGCTTGAAGTTTGTGTTCTTAACGTGCGTCCATCTGTCTGTCTGTGTACATTTCTGTGGAGGACTAAGGTTTTCAAGTAAAAGAGGTGACTTACTTGTCTTTTTTGGTTTGATTTGTTTAGATTTGTCAGTTACAAATTATAGAAAACTGAGAATTCTGGGACTGGGTAGAAGAAAGATCTGTAGTCAGCTAATAGTATCTTGAGCAGTTGCCAGGCTGGTGGATTTAGTGTCAGGAGGTTTCTGAGCTGCCTTAGAAACATGGCTCATTGAAGAAGTGCTTTGTGATCACAAAGATCAGCTCTTAAGAGTGGGACTGAACACATTTTCTGATGTAAATTTTGAGTATAAAAAAACTGAGAAAAGATTTTTGTGCATCTCTTTGGAGTGGGTACATTGGGGCTATTAATTTACCTTTTGCTGAGAAGAGCTGTGGAGAATGTCTGGTTATTTTTGGTTTCCCAGCAACCTATGTTGTTGTCTGGATTCATAGTACTTTGCAAAGTTTTGCCTAACAGGCCTTGTAATGTCTTGTGATATCATACCTATTTAGGGAGTAGAGGGGGTCATCGATAGCTTTCAGGACGTTTTCCTGGCTACTAAGGTTGATACTACTTTAAAAGAGGACTTTTGTTGGCTTGCTCTGGGATTATTTTAATCAGGTAACTTCAGCCTTGATCATTCCATCTAAATAAAGAGAAGCTCTTGGTTTTACTGGTTCCGTTTACTTCCTTCCCCCACCTCTTCCCTGTGAGTCACAGACTGTAGAGCTGGGAATAGAACTTGTCAGCTGAGTGGGGACAAGACAGTTTGCTGTACATGTTTATAACTGGCTCATTTGAAGATGAAAAAGACTATAAATGCTGGATAAACAGCTTTACTGAAGTGACTTCTATCTTCATCTGGGTTGGTATAAATACAGAATTATGTGGCTATTTTATTGATGTCTTTGAAGACTAAGTCTGGTGGGGACTCTGGGTCCTGTATACCTCAGAACATTCTTAAAAGATCTGACTGTGACAACATGTTGACTTAATCTTCCTTTTGGTAGGTCTTTGTGCTCCTCTCATTGCTACTCTTTTCTCATTGATAAAATTAACTGTTAGGTAGGGGCTCTTGTTAAAGTTCAAAATTAGTGACAGCTCCTTTTTGTTGTTTGAGATAGGGTTTCACAAAGTAACCCTGGCTGTCCTGGAATTCATTGTGTAAGAACCACCTGGCCTGCAACTCATAACTTGTTTTTTACAGCTCAGCTTCAGCAACTGATACCATGGCTAGCTATTTTTGGTTTTATTTATTTATTTATTTATTTATTTATTTATTTCTGTACCCCCACCTATCCTGGAACTCACTCTGTAGACTGGGCTGGCCTTGAATTTAAGCGCTCTGCCTGCTGCTGCCTTCAATGTGTTGGGAATTAAAGGCATGTGCCACTATGGCCAGTTCCTGGCCCTATTTATGTGTATCCACTTTGAAAGCTTCCACAAACTTTGTATTTGAAGGGAATAAATAAATTTCAAGGAAGAAGAGAAAGCAGGCTGGAGAGAGCTTAGTGATACAGAGAACTAGAGCATCTGCACCCACAGGGCAGCTCACAAGCACCTGTAACTCTAGTTCCAGAGAATCTGATGCCCTCTTCCGACCTTGAGCACTAGTCAGTCAGATACATGATGCACATATTTCTTGTAGACAAAACACTCGTGAAATTTAAAAAAAAAACTTTTTAAAGGACTGTACTTAGGACCAGTGTTTCAGTATCAAATAATGAGAAACTGTGTACCTGTTGGATGCTAACAGGTACACTTGGGGGCTGCTTTATTAGCCAAGCACTGCTGTCTTACACATTCTCTCCTCCCTCTTTTTTAATAAGAAATATTACCACTGAATTTATTGACCTCACCTTAATTTTATATGGTTGGATGTTGTGCCTACGTGTATGTCTGCATCACATGAATGTAGTGTGTAAGAGTGCCAGAAGATATTCAATCTCTGGGAACTGGAATTGCATAGATAGTTGTGAGCTGCCATGTAGGTGCTGGAAAATGAACCCAGATTCTCTGGAAGAGCAGCCAATGCTTGTAACTGTTGAGCCAGTTCTCCAACCTTACGCTACTGGTTTTTCATGTTGATTTTTGTATCCTGTTAACTTTGCTAACTGTACAGCAGATCCAAGAGTATTCTGTTGAGATCTTTATGGTCTGTTAAGTATAGGATCATATCCCTTAACAAATAGAGGTACTTTAACTTCTCATTTGTATCTTTTCTTTTTAACTGTGTAATCATTTTGAAGAGATATAATCATCTGGCTAAAGATTAAAGCTTTATGGTACTTATCTTCTACTGACACCAAATTTAACATCTAGAAGAATAACAGTAGCAAATGCTTATTTGAGTAATTTCTGTGATTTACATGTTACACATTCAAATCCTAACAAATACACTGTAAAGTAATATTGTTTTGTAACCATTTTTTATATAAGAAAAAAAGATATATAACAATTTCACAAAGCTAACTAGAAGTGTAGCTGAGTTGGTAGAGTGCTTAGCTGGCATTCAGGAAACCTGGGGTTGCTTAGCATTTCATAAGCTAAGCATGATGCAGAATGTGTGTATACTTCCAGCACCTTGGTAGAGACAGAAGGGTCAGTAGTGCACTGAGTTAAAGGCCAGCTGGAATACGTGAGCCTAGGTTTCAAAAAGAAAAGACGCTAGCAAGATGACTCAGTGGGAGTTTGCTGCAGAAGCCTGGCACTGGGTTTGATCCCAGGAACCCATGTAAAGGTGGGAAGAGAACCAACTCCACAGAGTTGTCATCTACCCACACACACCTGCATGGCATGCATCTTTTCATCCCAGCGATAATAAACATTTTTTTAAGAAGAAAAATCAATGCTCATTCACAAAGTTATCTGGTTAGCACCAAAACTGAAAATAGAGAATGCTGTTTGTAGTAAATATGTTGTGGGATGGTGTTTGTTTGTTATAAGAGGGATTGAATTTAGGGTCACATGCACACTAGACAAGCACATTGTCATTGAGCTACAATCAATGACACACACCCACACCTTTACTCATTTTTTTTTCCATTGAGACATAACCTCAAACTCACTATGTAGTCAAATATATTTCAACAACTGATCCTGCAGCTACTTCCTTCTCCCTTGTGATTGGATTATATGTACCATCATGTAGAGTTTGTGGAGATTACCAACTGAGCTTCAGCCCTTTCCTTCTTTAATGCTTCTCCAACCCCCAATCCATACTATATAAATCTCTTGAGAGGTTATGGAATGAAAGGACTAGCAAGCTTTTGCCTGGTCCAAAACTATGAATTTTGTCAGGATAACAGGGATCTGTTCACAAGAAGTGATACTAAAAGAGTTTGTGGTTAACCATGTAATTGCCATTGAGAATAACAGATATCATTCTATCTGGGGCATTATAAACAAATACCACAAAGAATGAATTTAGACAGGTAAATAATCAGGATATTTGTTTTGTTTTGTTTTGAAAAGAACAAAATCCCAAACAGCCCAATGATTTTGCATGACTGATTTCACCACTTGGGAGGCTGGGGCAACAAGATCTTGAGTTAAGAGGCCAGCCTAGAGTAAATATCAAGTGAGTCTGGATTGTGTAGTATAACCCTGTCTCAGAACCCACGACCACCTCTCCAGCCCTGAGTTCTTTTGTATTGACCGAGTTCCTTTTTCCTAAAGAAAACGAAATCACTGACAACTTTAATTTTATGAAACAGTCAAGGTATTTTAAGGGGTGATTTGAAGGAGGTGTTACAAATCCTATAGGTGAGTGTTTAAATGGGAGAAGCTCTTAGGAACAGTTAGGAAGTGACACAAATAATTAAATGTACTCTTTAAAAAGAATAATGTAGAAAGATACTTAGAACATGTTCTTTGATTGATCATCCTTAGAAATGCCCTACTCACTGATTAATGAAAGCAGAGCTATACTTTTTCCCTTTTTATTGCTGTTGTTTGAGACAGGGTCTTTATAGACTTACATGTCTGGGAACTCATACTGACTGACCTAGACTGGCTCTTAAACTCAAAATTTTCCTACCTCATCCTCCTGGATGCTGAAGGGTAAGGGAAAGAGGGGCTTCATTTATTTGGATTTTACTAAAATGGGCCAAAAGAGAAGGACTGAATGAAGTTTCCTGCTTCTCAGCAAAACAGGACAGCCATCCTTAGATGAGACCATATGGGAGCATCCTGCTTGAGTGCCCATGTTTGGAAGGGAGGTGGGAGCAGATGGTACAGGCAGTTTTCTTGGCTGCTTGCTTGGTCAGGGTTTTGGAGATGGTAGAAGTCCTATGGTAGGTTCTGTGGAAGAGTGGGTTTGCTTTGTACATGGCTTGCCTAAAAGGTGAATTGAACAAGCATAGAGAGAAAAAGCAAACCATTTTGTTGAGGAGTATGGGAGTAAGGGAAAGGAAAAAAACAGGAAGATAAAGCCTACAATTGAATCTAGACCTCCCACTGAGATTAAGGAGACAAAAGCAAGATCTGGTGTGAGAAACAGAATTCCAGGCCTATTGCGGTTAGAGCTGCAAGTACCAGATTTCTGTATTGTAGGCTTTTTTGTTTTTGTTTTTGTTTTTAAACTTAAAGCTGCTTTGATTTCTTTTTGAGAGAGTAGGACAAAAAGCTGTATTTATAGAACTTGTTTTTTACATACTATCTTACCCAATCCTTTGCCTACCTTACTGGAATTCAGCTAATCCTATGCACTGCTTTTGCAGAAAAGACTGAAGAATATGTACGTGTAGACATACAGCTGAGTGATTATAAATAGCTCCAAACTTTTAAAGGCATAAGGCTTATAGTTGAGGTTGCCTGAGTGTCAGGTGAGTTGCTAGAATAATTTCAGTCAGCGTGATGCAGTTGTCCCGTCCATATGTGATATATTGCTGGTTTACTGGACATGGCTGTTTGTATAAATAAATTTAGGCAAAGCAAGAAAAAAAGTACAAGACCAAAATGTTTGCAATGTTTATGTTATGCTTTATAATTTTGTTTTTTAAACATTTAGAGTGTTTAGAACTGATTCTTTCCATGTCTTTCAGAATCAAACCCTGATTATCATGCTTGGTGGCAAGTATCTTTACATGATAAGCATTGTACCATCTTGCTAACCCTGTGCTTCATGGAATCTTTTAACATTTTTCTGTAGGTGCCAGGGTACTGGTAGAATATACCTTTAATCTCAACAGTTGGAAGGCAAAGACAAGCATATCTATGAGATTCAGGGAAGGCTATAATTAACACACACACACACAATCTGTTGACTCTGTGATACAAGTCTACATCTACTTGTAAACAATTCAACCAGTAGTCTACTACAACTGTTTATCTTTCCATAGATTTTGCTTTTATTCAAGCCATGTTCGAATCCTTTTCCATTATATACATAGATCCTGATCACCTTTGGGTTTTTTTGTTTGTTTTTTTATAGCTCTAGAATGTTGTGTTTTGTGATAATAATACAATTTACTCACTCAGACTTTAGTTGACCATGGTTCCCTAGGTTTTGCTGTTGTAGACAGTGTTCTTTTAAATGCCCGGTCCATACTTTGCACATATTTGCAGACCATTTTTCAAGAATCAGAACTTCTGGATTCAAAAGCATATTCAGCTATTAGTATTAACCAGATACTTTGAAAATTCCTTTTTGTGTTTTACAGATAATATTCATTAATGATATTATTAGTAGGTGGGCTAGCCAGATGGTTCAGTAGGTAATAACACTAGCTCCAATTCTGACAACCTGAATTTGATGATGGGAACATGAACCTGCACTAAATAAATAACTGAAAAAGTTACTTAAAGTGAAGGATTATTAGGAGAGAGAGTTAATATGGAGTAGCCAAAAACTATCATCTTGTAAGCAATTCCTGGAGTCAACATAGGACTTGAAAGTATTTGGAAAATTAAGATCTTTTTCCTTGGGGCTCTGTAGTCAGGAGCACTCACTGGCTGCTTTTCCAGACAGAGGTTCCGTCAACCACATGTTGGCTTAAAACCACCTATAATGGGATCTGATGCTATCTTCTGGCACACAGGTATGTATACAGATAGAGCACTTATACATAAAATAAATAAATCTTTAATTTTTTTTTTCTTTTTAAAACACAATTTTTTATGTCTGGCTATATATGTACAGACAGTTGTAAGCTGCCATGTAGGAGTTAGGGTTTGAACCTGGATCCTAGAATAGCCGGTGCTCTTAACCACTGAGCCATCTCTCTAGCAAAAGGTAGGAATAGCCCTTCTGAAACTTTAAAAATAAAAATAAAAAAATCACAGGTCAGCCTGTGGCGGTTCTGTCCTGGGCACATGTGGAGAACTGCTGCTTTCTTTTCACCATGTTGATCTCAGGGATGGGAGACCTGCAGATGATAGCACATTACCTTCACTGTCTCTGAAACTTCTCAACTTGATGATGGCTCCTGGGCCTATAAATCCTCTCTTTTTAATTTTACCCATTTATGATCCAGGAAATAGTTGTATCTAATGTTTGTTTACTAATGGCTTTCAGGAAGTAAAAACAATCAGATATGAGGCACACCTTTAATCCCAGTACTGGGAGGCAGAGGCAGGCTGATCTCTGAGTTCAAGGTCTACAGAACAAATTGCAAGATAGCCAGGGCTACACAGGGAAACCATCTCCAAAAACCCAACCATGCAAACACCCACCACTACCACCAAAAACAAGTGTAAAGGCAGTGACATGCATGATGGTTAACACATGTAATATCAGCACATGGTAGGCAGAGGTAGTTGGGTTGACTCAAATTCAAGGCCAGCCAAGATTACACAGCAAATCCTCATTTCCTCTCTATTCTCCCCACCCCCAAAGCAAGCCTGATGTGGTAGTACATACCTGGGACTCCAGTCCTTAAGAGAGGTTGATTGCTATACATTCAAGAAAGAAAGCATGAAAGGGGTTTTTGTCTTTAAGACGTACTTATTTATTTTATATATGTGACAAGAGTGTCGCTGTCCTCAGACACCAGAAGAGCCATCTGATCCCCTTATGCGGTGCTGGGAACTGAACTCAGGACCAGGACAGCAGCCAGTGCCCTTAACCACAGCCATTCTCCAGCCCATTCTTTGAGTTTTTCAATAAAAATCTTTATTAAATAGCCATAACACAATGACTCATGAAAGCCTAGTTCTACTAACTAGTTGTAGTTTACTAGTCTGGTTTACTTATCTGGAAAGTGGAGGTAAAAATACTGAAGAATTGCTTTTGAAGCCAGCACATTGTAATGTGCTCTTGGAAGGCTGATTGAGGAGAATCTCAACTTTAAGTCTAGCCTTAGCTGTATAGCAATATCCTGTCAAATAAGTAAATAAATGCAAAGGAAGAAATTCTCTGACCATACTCAAAAATAATTATAAAGCCATTTTCAGGAGGTTGTGTATAATAATCCCTTAGAGACATCAGGATTACAAGGTAATTTTGAAAGCAACTTTGACAATGTTTTGAAAAAACCAATCGTAGCCAGGTGGTAGTAGTGCACTCCTTTTAGTCCCAGCACTGGGAAGGCAGAGGCAAGTGGATCTCTGAGTTTGGGGCCAGCATGGTTTACAAATCGGGCTCCAGGACAGCCAGGGTTGCTAACAGAAACCCTGTTTTGAAACACCCACTCCCAAAAAGTAAAATTGATATTCTGCCATATCTACATGGCACCAACATATGGTACAGTCACAAGTGGGAGGAAGTGAAAATGTATCGAAGAGAAGAGCAGTGGTGACTCATCAGATTTGGCCTTCTAGTAGGAAGGAAAGAGGAATTGGTGGTCTTAGAACATGTCAGAATTGAGTGAATAATACAGGATATTGTGGAAATGTCTAATGTTAGACCTTTGTCTTTAGATTAAAGCGTTGTCTGTCATAAGGATCTTTGTTGAGCCTTCCTTTCTTCCATACCTTGGAATACCAAATTCAAACTAGAATAATAGAAAAATTATATGCAACAGCCTTCATTCTGCCCAGGAAGAGGGCACCTCGGCTTAAACACTGTATGCAAATTGGCTGCATCCGACATTTATTTTATTTTATTTTTTACCCAATACTGAGAGTGCTGCTATAAGACAGATACAAGAAACAGCAAAGAAAAAGGACATTTATTTCTTTTCCTTTTTACTTAGTGTCACTCCACTCCATATGGAGTTGTATAAGGAGAAAGAAAGAGACTACTTAATGGAATTTGACAATTTGAGGATTATTGAAGAGAGGGAAAGGGTTTTATTTATTTATTTGTTTGTTTGTTTATTTTCGTAGCCCGGGTCCTTTATTTCTCTTTACATTAGACCATGACTTCATAGAGAATGGGCTCCAGCAGCTCAGGCTCTTGTTCGTTAGTCCTCACAATGTGGGCTGCTCTGGGTGGTGCAGGCTGGCGTTTCAGCTGAACCCAGCTGCCCTTCTCCTTGGCTTCCTTTTTCTTCTGATCGTTATTCTTCACCTGCTTCAGGAAGCTGTCTCTGCTCTTCGAGTGCTTGATGTGCTCAATCCGCACATTGATTCTCTTGGCCGGAATCTTGCCCTTAATCTTGCTTGTTTACGATGATGCCCACAGCATGCTGGGTGACACTGTAGACTCTTCCGGTTTTTCCATGGTAACACTTATAGGGCATTCCTTTTTGAACAGTGCCCATTCCCTTGATGTCTACAGTATCACCCTTCTTGTAGATTCACATGTATGTGGTCAAAGAAACAACTCCATGTTTCCTAAAAGGCCTAGAGAACGTATAGCGAGTGTCTCTCCTCTTTCCCTTTGTGTTTGTCATGTTGACAAGTTGACTGGAAGATGGCTGCCGAAGCCGAAAGCGGGTTTTTATTTTTCATAATATGTATGAGTTCAAGTGTAAATGTTGTCAGAGTTCAACTTCTGGGGGTCAACTCTCACCGTCCTTCTTGTTGAGGCAGGGTCCCTTGTACTCCAGGCTTGCCAGCACCGTTGTATCGTTGCGCTCAAAGTTTTGTCTTGGGAAAATGAGGCTTGGTGTGGTAATATGCCTGTGAACCCTTTCCTGGCAGATTCAAGGCCACCTTGGCCGTGTATCTTATTGCATAAAGCAAGATCCTCCAAGGAAGAAAAAAATGGGAAGGAGAGAGAGAATTGGTCAGACTCAAATTTTATGACCCTAGGTATTTAAATAAGTATTTTTGATGGTTTATATGCATGAGCTTACTGGAAGACAGGCTTTTATTGGTGTTGCATGTTTGCATGTTGCTGGTGATTGAACCCGTTCATGCTTACCTAAGACTGAGCTAAATCTCTTCCCTGGTGCCCAGTTTAACCCAAAGCAGCCTTTTCTCTAGAAGGCCGCTTGTAAGTAAAACTCTATTGCCTGGACTTCCGAGATATTGAAGAAGTTACTTTATGTCTTTGTGCCTTTATTCATTCAAAAAGTAGAGGTAGAATAAGTAAGATTGAAAGATAAGGAGAGATGTAAGGGCACTGGCTGCTCTTCCGCAGGTCCTGAGTTCAAATCCCAGCAACCACATGGTGGCTCACAACCATTTGTAATGAGATCTGATGCCTTCTTCTGGTGTGTCTGAAGACAGCTACAGTGTGCTCATATATAATAAATAAGTCTTTACAAATTAAAAAAAAAGATTGAAATATAAAGCTTTCAAAATAGGGGTCTGGAGATGTGGCTCAGTGGTTAAGAGCACTGGCTGTTAGTGACTAGACTAGGTCTCTAGCTCAATTCCTAGCAATCACATGGTGGCTAACAACCATCTGTAATTGGATCCAATATCCTCTTCTTGTATCAGCAACAGTATGCTCATAATACATAAATAAATCTTTTTAAAAAAATTTTTAAAAGCTTCCAAAAAGAAGTGGGTTCATTAATTATTGCTGTTTTGGAAATGTTTGGACAGTTACCCAAATATTTCATAATTGGGGTTTGCAATCTTTAAGCACTCTTCTGTAATTATAGATTTATATCTGTAAATTAAAATTGAAATTCATAGCTGCATGTGTATTTTCATTGGTAATAATTTATGTTCAGTGACACTAAAGATAAAATGGGTGCTACTAAAAGTAGCTCTCATCTCAACGGATATAAAACTAGTAAATTATTTGCTATTGTGAATGATCTGTGCTAGCTTTCATAGCTTTCAGAAGACTTAGAGTTACCTTGGGAACATGGTCAACAGAAGAGTTTGCCTCCCTTATTTCTCCCTGTCTTCAACTTTCATAGCCTCATTCATGGTCATGTTTTTAATCAAATTTTGAAGACTTCCAAACTGGATGCTCTTAAAAAATTCATTAGTTTCTTGTATTCTATCAGGAGCTACCCACCCCACAACCCCATATAGTTTGAGTTGAGGAATAGCCTGTGCTGCACAGAGGTTTCCAAAAAACAACAAGCAAACATTTTTCAGGGCATTAGTGAGGGTATCTACTGTTTGGAATCTTGCTAATGAGTCATGAGTCACATCAGTGAGACTGAGGTATATCAGTGGTCTTGTCTCTGGAGAGTGTGAGCCAGTGAATTATGTAAATGCTGATAGTGGTGACCATTGGCCATTTTCCTGGGAAGGACAGAGTTTTGTCATTTACTAGAATATACAGACAATTAGAGGAAAGTGAAAAGGCAAATAGGATACCTGAGAGATTGATTTCTCTACCGGTCAAGAACAGTTCTTAAAACCTCATGCTGGTTTTACAAGTTTTTTGTTGCTGCTTTTAGTATGAGTTTTGCTTTTATAATTATTGGAAACATCTTTGCTTTATTGACAATATAAATTAATTTGGTCGACATGAAAACACTGAGAAAACTGTCAATCCCAGCTATTTGGGAGGCTAAGGAGGAGGATTGCAAGTTGGAGGGTAGCCCGACTAACCTAATTCCTGCTAGTTACAAAAAGCCTTTGTTTTCAGAGAAAGTAGTTGTAGGTCTAGCTTGCTCTTTGAAATCCTTACACTTTTCAGATACACACTGTTGTCCTTGATGACTTTGAGCAGTATCTGACTCAACAAAAGTACAGCTGGGAGGCGTTATAAATAAAAGTCTGTAGGGTCAGTACAGAGTCAATCTCTACGAGTAAGATTATTCAGGAATGTTTAAAAATAAAGCAAATTGTTTTTGTGGTTTCTCTTTTTGCTTTTACCTTCAATTACTTTCTCATTTTCTGATTATTTTGGGTTTAGTGGTTCACCACACCACCCTAGGGCCAAGATACATTTACAAGATCAGAAACTTGGTTGCCTTTGAACAATTTATGCCCAACACCTACCTATTTAGGGAATTTGCTTGGGGAAAAATAACTGTCCTCTCTATCCTGTAGCTTTTCTGTAGCCTCCTGCCCCATATCAGGTGAGGGGCTGGAGATACAGTTCAGTTGACAGAGTGCTTGTCTAGAACCTGTGGATTACTAATTTCCATCCCCATCTCTTCGTAATGGGCATGCTTGTAATTCCCAGTAGTAGGGAGGAGGATGCAGGGTCAGGAGATCAAGGTCATTCTTTGCTTCATAATTTCCAGGCTAGGCTGGGGTGCCAAAGACCCTATCTCAAACAAAAAAAGGAAAACAACAACGATTATTCTGTTTTCTGTTCTGAACTGTACTGAAATTCAGCCTCTGAGACTTGTTATTTGTAGTGAGATTTTTGGGCGTTTAGTACTTTAATTCCCCAACTTCCTGTTGATGTTTTAAAATGACCTTTGAGCCTGGTGGCAGTGGCACACTTCAATGGCACACACTTAAGAGGTAGAGGCAGGAGAATCTTTGAATTTGAGGCTGCCTAGTCTACAGAGTGAGTTCTAGGACAGCCAGGACTACACAGAGAAACCCTGTCTCAACAAACAAACAAGCTGGGGACAGTGGAGGGGAGGGAAAGAGACTAAGCACAGAGCAGGGAATATCTTAAATTTTGTATTTGGTGCTTATCAAGAAGGATTCAGAGAAGAATGATTAAAAGACAGAAGAAGGAAACAAATAGTTAATGTTTTTCAGAATAAATTCTGATTATTCTACTTTTTCATGTTTTTTCAATATATAATACATGGAAAGTTTACCAGCTTGCACATTGAACATTGCTTCTTCATTCATTATTTTAGATTTGAGGCAATTTTAAAAATGTATTTCTTTTCACTTAATACACACTCCCCTGCAGAATTTCACTATTTTAACTCCTGAAAGGGGCTGGAGAGATGGCTTAGCAGTTGAGAGCACTGGCTGCTCTTCCAGAGGTCCCAAGTTGATTCCCAGCAACCACACAGTGGCTCACAACCCTCTAGAATGGGATTCGATGCCCTCTTCTGGTGTGTCTGAGGACAGCTGCAGTGTACTCATAAATAAAAATAAATCTTAAAAACAAACAAAAAACATCAGGCCTTTTGGTCTAAAGTAATTCTTTCACATTTTTGCAACAACAACAAAACCATGCGCCAAAAACAAACAATAATTCTTTCATAATTTTGCAAAATAAAAAAGATAAAGTGCTACAGAGGTAATTACCAATTCAGTTAGTGTATTTTACACATGCAGGGTACTGGGTTGGAAGTTCTAGGAAAGTCACTAATTCTGTTAAATACTCAATTAAGAACAAAGATTATACGTGCATACATGTACTCAGATCAGAAGAGGGCATTGGATTCCCTGGCTCTACAGTTACAGGCAATTGAGAGCTATCAGGCAGGAATTCTGGAAACTAATCTTCAGTCTCTTTAAGTCTCAGGGTTCTCTTTCCAGTCTGAATGTTTTAAGTTAAAAGTTTAAGCTCTTCATTGATTACTTTGAAGTGGACATCAGTTGCTCCTTTTCTGTATTTCTCTTGTCACCTAATGATCAGCAGGCAGGGGAACGACAGATAGGCACAATTCACTCAGTGGTCTGAGCCTGTGGGTACTTTATAAATACTTTCATTTTTAGCTTTCCTTATATATAAGTTGTGGTTTTAATGATGTAGGTTTTCTTCTTAGAATTCAGTGTCAGTCCATACTCTCTTCTGCTTTTATTTAACCAAACTTCATGTTAATGCTCTTTTAAAAATAGATTATTGGAGCAAGCTTATCCTATTTATGTCAATTAAGACAGCTATTTGGACTTGTCTGTTAGGTGTTTTTTTCCTCAGTAATGGATTTTACTCCTATAATTTTCTCTACTAATCTAGTTTTCTATTTTAATGCTAACTTTATTCATTCAGATATTTCAAACACAGGGCGTGCTATTCTCTAGAGTCTGCTTTTCTCATTTGTATTTTTTCATGCTTAATGATTTTTATGCCCTACCCCCAAACCCTCGCTCCAAGACAGGGTGTAACAGCTCTGGTTGTTCTGGAACTCGATTTATAGACCAGGCTGGGCTTGAACTCAAAAATTTGCCTGCTTCTGATGTTATATCAAATGCTGCTTGTCCCAGCCATGTCAGAATCAGGCTTTGGACTGTTGTCTTTTAAAAAATATAGATGGATGGATGGATGGATGTAGCTAGAAGGGCTGAACACAGTTCAGCGAGGTCCTGAATTCAATTCCCAGCAACCACATGGTAGCTCACAGTTATCTGTAATGAGAGCCAATGTCCTCTTCTGGTGTGTGTGAAGACAGCAACAGTGTACTCACATACATAAAATAAATAAATCTTTAAAAAAAATTCAAACAACTTAGAAGCCTAGTGTTGTTGGTGCTTGCATTTAATCCTAGCAATCCAGAGGCATGCGGATCGCTGTGAGTTTGAGCCCAACCAGGACAACACAGTGAAACTCTTGTCTTGAAAAACAAAAGAGCTAGAAACCTGAGCATGGTGGTCCCAACAACACTCTGGAGGCAAAGGCAGCCTAGTCTGCAGAGTGAGTTTTAGTATCCAGGGATAAGAGAAGCCTGTCTCAAACAAAGAAAGAGCGGGTTAAAATATTTAAGGAAAACAGACAAACAAATAAGAAAATAAGCCAAGCTTGGTAATGCATACCTTTAATCCCAGCACTAGGAAAGCAATGGCAGTTCATTTGTGAGTTGAAAGCAAGCCTGATCTACAGTGAATTTTAGGACAGCCTCTGTTACAGAGAAACCCTGTCCTAAAAACAACAAAAGGAAACAAGATATATCCAGAATAAAAAGACAGAGGCTAGCCCTCTACAAGCACACCGAGTTAAGCGCTTCTGCCCCTTGTCTCTAACTGGAGTGTATGTAAGCAAAAATTGTTTTCTAAATTAAGGGTTATTTCTGTGAACAACTGACTTTTTTAGTTATTAATTTCCTTAATATCTATTTTACATTCATAATTTTTACTGTTGCTGAGTGTTATAAATCTTGAAAAACTAAATTAATTAAAAATTATTTCTCTTTTCCCACAAATTTATTGAATTTAATTATACTGAGCTAACTCTTGGGACCTCCCTAAAAGAGAGACACTCTTCACCGTAAAGCAACATTTTTTTATTAGAGGTTTTTGAAGCAGCAGTGCTTTGTAAATCATAAGATGGATTTTAATAGCAGTGTAATAAGCACAGAAATTGTAGGGCCTCCACTCCTTGCTTTCTTTAAAAACTTTAAACAGCTTTCAGTAATTCTTTTAAATAAAAATTCTGTCTGGGAGGTTAAAAATCAAGTGTTTTTTAGCCCAAGGTTTAATGAAAGTGTAATAAGGAATATATATCCTTTTAGAAATTGGTCTGTGCTAGAGGTCGGTCACATCTCCATGTTTAAGCACTCTTTTCCTTGATGGATAATGTGTGTGATTCTAATTAAAGTAACATATAGAATTTTTTAGTTTAGTTTAGTTTTTTTTTTTTTTTTTTGCTTTCATTTGAGATAGGATTTCTCTGTATAATGTTAACTGTTCTAGAACAAGCTTTGTAGATCAGGCTGTGTGTTTTTAATGAATTATAGAAATATAATATAACAACAACCAGGATTCCTTGAAACTCGATTTTCTTTAAATTAATTAAATTAAAAAGTCTTAATTTGATCTTTGAGTCACAAGTTATTTCTTGGGCCGTATAACTTTAGGATGGGGAATGATACCAGCTCCAGTATGATCCCAGACCTGCCAGTTAGTTAAGCTGACCCAGCTAGGGTTGGGACCTGCCATCTACAGGGTTGGGGAACTAGCCTTTGTGAACTCTTGTCAGTGGGCATTTGTGTATCTTCTCCTTTTAGTAGGATTGGAAACATGCTTTTGCTACTTTCATCTGCAAAGTTGATCTTTAGAAACCTTTGACAAAGTATAAAAACCATTCTCTGTTAAAATTTTGGAGAGAAAGCTAGCTCTAACTTTCCTGGGTCAGGTGTAGATAGATGTCAGCCATTGTTACAGACTAGAACTACCTAATATGTTATCCTTCCTTCTCTGGTTTAAGAGTTCGCATATCTTAAACTATTATCTATAGTTTGTTTGAGATAGCACCTCCTGTCATTCCTAGCTGTCCTTGAATTTGCTATGCAGCAGAGGCTCACTTTCAACTGCCTTTACCTTCCAAGTGCTAGGATTACAGGCATGTAGTACCAGCCCCCACTTCATTTTACTTCTTTTATAAGAAGAATATAGCATTCTTCAAAGCTTCCTGTGTTATGAGCTGAGCTTGGGTGAAGTGGGATCTTTGCAGTAAGACAACCCCAATGATAAAAATGGTAGGAAGCCTATGAAATTTGAGGGCCCTCAGAGCTAAGTTTTAGAATCATTGCCTAAATATTGAAATGCCACCATTTGTTGTTGAGGGGGATATGGAGCTAAATTGAGAAGGGAGCACACATCTGCTCGGTTGCTAAGTATATCCAGTGCAACAGCTCACTCATTGGAATCTTATACTTGCTTTCATCTGTCTTAGTTTCAGCATCAGTGTTTGTACTTTTTGGCATTAGGGATTACGGCCATGTTGTTATATACACATGCTAGGTAAGTCTGCCACTGAACTGTTATAGCCCCTAAGCCTTAAGGAGGTGAAGGAATAAAGAGTTGGCTAACATTGTGCTCTCTTTCCCTGTGGTTTGAATTTGTGTCCCTAATAGACAGGAGTTTTTGTTGTTGTTTTGTTTTTGTTTTTAATGACCACTACTGGCTTTTGTTTTTGTTTTTTTTGTTTTTGTTTTTTAAATTTCATCAGAAAGGCCAATAAATGCTGACATTAGTGGGGCACATGTTTAATCCCTGTACTTTCAAGGCAGAGGCAGGTAGATCTCTGAGTCTGAAGCCAGGCTAGTTTATGGAGCAAGTTCCAGGACAGCCAGGGCTACATGGTGGGGGTGGGGTGGTAGAATATTATTATTATAATATAATATTACTGTTCCTTTTAATTTCTAGTAAAGAGTCAGAAGTAAGCATATTTTGCCTGTGTCCACCTAATGAGTGATACTAAACCATGGGTTTTTTAAAAGGCTTGTCTAATAAGCGACTGATTTATCACTTCACCCTCAGTACTATTAAAAAGAATTTGGCCAGTCTAGCAGAAATAGCAGGGTTTTGATGGCCAGTTCTTCCAACAGCTTTCTTCTAGCCTGCTTCTCTTAGTCTTACTGTTCCTTCTTTTGTGACGGGGTTAATTTGGATCCTGTTTATTGCTATCTTCAGCAAATGAAGACTTAAGTTTACACCCAAGGCCAACATCTAGCTCTTCAAAAGCATTTTCACCACATGAGGTGAAGTGGATTTTCTTGGTTGGTTACTTTTTGTTATTGTTGTTATTGTTTCATTTTGCCTATTTGCTTTTTCCTTCAGGTAGTTTTAGCTCTGTGGGACCTTAAATACTGATTTATAGGGAGGATTTTGGATGATGTGAAACAAGTTTGTGTTTCTTCTGCTTTGTTAGCTACACTATCTTCATGAATCTGACACACTATTTATCTGACAGTGCATTTAGTACTGCTTCGCCAGGGAAAATCTCACAAAACAAGCCTGGTGCATCAGCACTTTCATTGTGTGCTGAGCTGAGCCTCCCTTCACATGGTCGCACCCCCATTTTAGTCCAGTGCTCCCTTTCCCTGCCCCTTCCCCAGACTTGCCTCTTTCTGTGGCACTTACTGCTGGTTTCCCTGAGCTCCATTTCCACTTTGTGTTTTTTGTGGGGCCCAGGAAGCTAAAGCTGTGTGTATTTGTGGATCAGACAAGTGCAGCAAGTTATTGTCATTGGCTTCTGAAGGGGAGTGAGGTGATGGCTGCGTTTAAGTTGGATTTCCTTCCAGAAATGATGGTGGATCATTGCTCTTTGAATTCCAGTCCTGTGTAAGTATTTTTGTTGTCTAATTTTTATCATAAGCAGAGGGAACTGGGCTGTTATTATTATTTGGTGAAACAGGTTCCTTAAAAGAGACTTCTAGAAAGCCTACGCTTAATTTTCTTAATTACTTAGTCTAATTATAACTGCTAATTGCCTCCAGGATGAAACTATGTTCTTTGCATGAGGGTACACTTGATATATAACTAGCAACATTAGTTTAAGTGTACTGGCTCCCATCTCTTCAAACTGTAGAGTGTTTACTCATATGACAGATTCCAAGGTGGTTTTTTAACTGGCTTTACTGCTTTGAATGGGTATGCAAGAGTTAAATAATCCTTTGGGAATTAAGTATTTTGTTACTCACTGTTTTTTATTTCCTTTTTTTTTTTTGTTTGTTTTGTTTTGTTTTGTTTTTTGAGACAGGGTCTTGTGTAACCCAGGCTGGTCTGGAACTCCCTCTGTAGCTGAAGATGTCCTTGAACTCCTGATCCTTCTTCCTGGGTGCTGAGATTGCAGGCATGGGCTACAAAGCTCAGTTTAGCCAGGCATAGAACCCGGAGCTTTGTGTATATTAGACAAACACTCTGTCATCTTCAGACCCAGTTATTTTTTGAGGTAGGGTCTCTCTATATAGCTTAATTGGCCTCATGATCCTCTGCCACAGCTGCTGAGGTACTGTGTTTATATACATGTGCCACCATTCCCCACTAGTTTCTAACTATAATATTCTTAAGCTCTTGTCACAGAGAAAACTCTAGTTATGTATGATAATACTTAGTATTACATACAGTGTATTTTGCATAGATACAGTATATTGTGAAGTATAATTCTGAACCTTAATTTTCTCCTATCTTGCTAATTGAAAATATAATTCAGCATGTAATTTTAATAATAATCAGATTATCCTCATCATTAAAAAAATCAGAAAAACAAAATTATATCACTTTTGAGTGGCAGTTTGCTCAAATAAATTGTGCTCAAATACATTGTTATAGAAATGGAAGATCTTGCTAGCTTGCCAAATTGTTAACCTGACCCTGAGTTGGGGCAATAGAAAACCTTAGTTCTGGGCTTTGTAGAGTCTCATTTACAGCCTCCATTTTTTCATTAAACCTCAGTTCTGTGTTATTTGTAATTTTAATCAGCATTTTTGGTTTTATCCACTTTAACAAGTTCAAAATTCCTTGAGACATCAAGTAAATGCACCTTTATTGAAAACCAAGAATGTTAAGTGGGAGAACATTCCCTAGGTGTGATTCTTTGAAGTTAGGCCTGCTGTTCAAATCACACAGGACAGGTGTGAATAATAGCAAATATTTTGTGAGGTAGTTTTTGAGTCTTGAAGTTAGCCATATTGCTTTTAAAATGATTTGTATGTCTTCTCTATAGTCCTCCAAATAGTAATTTAAATGTGCTTTGTTAAATGACAGTACTTAACTACCAAATGTTATTTTTAGCAATAGTTAAAAGGATGATTTACAGTGTTACTATCAAGATTTAGCTCATAAAGTGTGCCCTTATCTCAAAATATATAATAATGATTAAAATTGGAGTTTGTGGCTCGGATTATCTTTGTTCTAGCAGTTTCTTACTGTGCTTTGCTGCTGCTTCTTGTTGATCCTCCTAGTATTCTCCTGCTCCCTCCTTTGGCCTTTTCTTTTTGTGCTAACAATTAGCTTACTGAGCAGACAAATATTCTGAGCTCACTCAGCCATACAGCCTTTTTCCTTCCCTGTTTTCTTCGTATAGGGTCTCATGTATTTCAGGCTGGCCTCTTAATTGATATGACTGTCATTTGCTTCTACTTCAAGCTTATGCAAAGTTTATGCTGGGGATCATACTTGAGGTTTCCAAGCACTCTACCAACCGAGCTACTAACCTCAGCCCAGTTTTTTGCCTTTTTTTTTTTTTTTTTTTTCTTTATAATCATTTAAGAGGTTGAACTAAGGTGGAGAGATGACTCAGTGGTTAAGAGCACTGACTGCTTGTCCTGAGTTTAATTCCCAGCAACCACGTGGTGGCTCACAACCATCTGTGATGAGATCTGATGCCCTGTCCTGGTGTGTCTGAAGACAGTGACAGTGTGCTCACATACATAAAGTAAATAAAAGTCTTTTTAAAAAAAGGTTGAACTAACCCATGATTCTCTCTATGAACTCTGACAGAACCATTGAATGAACATCACTGGGAATTTAAAGTCCAGTTTAAATTTTATGTTAAAGTAAGGTTTGAGGCTGTATTTTAAGTGTAGTGTATAGTTTTTAAATGTACATTGAAGTTTGAAATAAATGGAGTTACTGTGGGTATTTTGAATTGGCCAGTTGCCATGTTTTATATCTAAAATAATTTGCATCTGTTTTTGTGGCCCATCTTCACCAAAGCTTTATGAGGAACTCAGTTGAGAGAGGTCATGACTTGGTTGCTGAGCATAAATGATGTTGAGTTAAACCTAATACTCTTTTTTTTTTTTTTTTTTTTTGAGGGGGTAGCTAGACCAGGTATCAGTGAGATGATACTTCTGTGTCATTAGATCCCGCTTCTATATAAATGATACACTATGATAGAATAGAATTTATGAAGAAGGGTGTGTGTGAGAGAGACAGAGGGATTGTTGTTGGAAATTAAACCCAGGACCTTTCTTGTGCAAGCTAGGCAAAATGGTACCTCTGACCCATATTCTCAGCCCCAGAATAAAGAATTCTTGAAAATGATACATGCTTACCACCTCTTGAATTCTTCACTGAAGCAATGCTTTTTAACCAAAGGTTAAGTCAAAACTTTGTGACTAAAATTATTTTGTCTAGGAATGTGATTGATCAGTAATATCATTTTTCAAGTTTTTTTTTTTTTTTTTTTACACAACATAGAAGTGATGAAAGAGTCCCAAAAGCTTCAAGGAACCCAGGCTGCTTCCTGTCCTTCTGTTCGAGTCTCTGCTCTTCTAATCTTCTGGTAGCTCTGTTTTTCATTTGCTTACACTTCAGATAAGACAGGAGTTCTCTAAGGCTGGCTCTCACAGATTAGTCTTCTTTCTTTGCTTCTGTGTGTCTCAGGACTCTACGTTCTTAAATACCCTCAGTCCCTTAGCTTGATTCTAAACCTGTCTATTGGATATCGTTGATGGCTTCCTTACAGAAAAATAATTTCCCAAATCGTTTATATCTATGACTCATAGTTTTTCTTCCTCACCTAGAGTTCAATAAGCTCCTCACCCTAGTCAATCATGATTTAAAGATGAAAATGAGAACAACTTTAGAATTCCATCGTTTCCATATTCTCTCCCCACCCCATTTTATTTCTTTAAATATATGTATGCATACATGCACACATTGGAACTGGGGTGTGCAAGGCCTACTTTGTAGCCCTAGTTGACCTGGAACTCACTGTGTAGACAAGGCTAGCCTTGAACTCACAGGTACCCACCTACCTGCTTGTCTCTGCCTCAGGAGTGTTGTCATTAAAGGCTTGTACTACCATGCCTGACTCATTTCGTTTCTATTTTTGAGACTGACATCTATATAGCCCAGGTTGTCCTTAAATTCGTGATGCATTTATCTTTACTTGCCCTGTCCTGGGATTACAGTTGTGAACAGTCCCAGCTGGCTTGCCAGCTTGTTTGTTTTTTGTTTTTTAAATCTGATCATTTTCTTAATTGATTGAGACTTAGAACAGCAAAGAATGTTAGTATGTATCTATAATCCTAGCAGTTGGAAGCTAGAAGCTAGAGAGAGAGAGAAATGGGAGTTCAGAATCATTCTCAGCAACATAGGGAGTTCAAGGCCTGCCTGAGCTGTATGTGTGACTATTTTGTTTAAAAGGAAGGGAAGAAAAGATAATGAACTAAAATCTAAGCTCTTAGTGCATCACAGAAAATCCATCTTCTGAGTCTTTCCAACCCAACTCTTAATCATTTCTTTAACTCCCAAGTGCATTTTCTCTTTCTTTCTAATGATCTTCTGTTCTCTGTCCTTCATCACTCCTGGGTATTCAGTCCTGCATGCCACATATCATTTCTCCTAACCCCTGACCCACACCCCTTTTTCAAGTCAAGTTATATCACTAGGCACATCTTTCACTTTTGGGGTTTTTTGGGGGGGGGATTACAGTATCTCATAAGGTAGCCTTGAACTCACAGAGGTCTGTCTGCCTCCTGCTTCAGTAGTGCTGGGATTGAAGGTGTGCTTAGCCACCATACCAAGGAACACAGAATTCTTATATTTGCTAAATAATTTGTTGAGTGTAGTTTCCACTTGTTTAGTATTATTCTCCAAGGCAGATTGTTGCTCAGTCTTTTATAGAACCATCTAATGGAGGTGTTGATATTCTGACACCATAATAAGAGAATGAGGTTTTGGTTTGGTTTTGGTTTTGGTTTTGTTTTGTTTTGGTTGGTTGGTTTGGTTTGGTTTTTGAGGTGGGACAACTAGAGGGAGATCATATAAGATTAAAACCTTGACATTTTCTCCAAACTTAAGGGAAAAGGACTTCAAAATTATATTATCAGCTATGCTGTTACAGGTTATTGAACTGGAAACCTTTTTTTAGTATCTAATGACAAGTTTCCCTTTATCCAAATTAAAATTACTTCCATACATCATACACATTTTCTGTCTTGTTCTCACAAGAAAAATATGTGGTCAGTAACACAGCCTCCTTTTTCTGACCAATTATATTTACATGTATTCTCTTTCACCCTTTTCCATAGTGTAGAATATGCTGGGGGCTTGAGACTGGGAGGTAGCTAACTTTAGAACATATTGTAAATTTGTGTTTGCTAAAATGGTAAATGAATGGGTATCTGGAATTTTTTGTATTTGTTATAATGAGCAATGGGAAATCAACTACTAGTGACAGGTGAGTGACAAAGTAATGAAAACTCTTGAAAATTATTGAGGGATGTATGTATGTGTATGTGCACACATCCACACAGGATTGTACTTGGCTGTGCAAAACCTGTTTGGGTGCATGTGGAAGCCAGAGATTGATGTCAAGGTGTCTTCCTCTCTCAACCTTATTCTTTGAAAGAGAGTCTCTTGCTGATTCTGAAGCTCACTATTTTAGCTAGACTGACTGACCAATGAGCTCTGTCTGTTCCCCAGTGTTTGGGTCATAGAAGTGTTCCACTGTACCCAGCTCTTTACATGAGTATGGGAATCTGAACTCGGGTCTTCATACCTTTTTTTTTTTTTTTTTTAAGTCATGCTAGGGATTGAATCCTGGTTTTTTAGCATGCTAAATGAATGAATATTTTATCTGGAGATATTAATCTACAGGGAAAATTTCCTTACCTCCTTCCTGCCCTCCTTCCTTCCTTCCTGTTGCAGTAATAGTAAAAAGTTCTGTTGTTATTGGCACTACTCTCTCACTCCGAGGGAGCCACCTTAGTGCAGAGCCACAGGCCATCACACTGAAACTGCTTGCCCCAGCTGCTTCCTTACCAGCCAAGAACTTTGCTCACATTCTCCACAGCCAGGTAAAAACATGACTCACATTCATTAACTTATCAAACAGGTTTATATGTTAAATTCTCAATCCACAAACCCTCTACACAATAAGCGACAAAGATATAAACTGCCCATCCAGAAAAGACCCATAGAAACCCTTAGATAATGACCTCATCAAGCTAGAGATGTGCTGAGAGAAACATGCACATTGGCTTTTATGTTGCCCCCAGAGTCTTCATCTACCGCCTCCTCTGGCCTCTTTCTTTGCCTACTTCTCTTACTGTCCTATCATGTATCACCTTCACATAAACCTACACCTCCCCCCCCCCCCCATGGTGTTAGGGGCCATACCCAGTGCCTTAGGAATACTATGAGAATACTGAACTTCACTTTGACCCTCAGGTAATTTATTTAATTAAATTTTTTAGTGCAGTGATTACTTTCTTAAGGACAGTATGCATCATGAAAGCACATGTACTAAGAAGGGAAGACTCCTATTGCTCATCCCTTTACATCAATAACATTTGAGGAAGTTAGAAACTACTTATTTGAATATATATGTTTATGTGGTTGCTTCTCTCAGATTTTATTTAGTATTGTGTGTAGGTCAAAGGACAATTTAAAGAAATTAATTTGGAGTGAATGTTCTACATGTAGATTCCAGGGATTGAACTTGAGTGCCCTGACTGGACAGCAAGTGCCTTTACCACCCCACCCCCAGTGTTTAAAAAAAAAAAAAAAATTTTAATGCCTTAATGCATGTATGTGTAGGAATGTGTGTTGTGGGAGTTGGTTCACTCCTAATACATGGGTTCGGGGTTTGAACTTGGATTGGTAGCTCTTGCTTTTACCTACTGAGCCATCACATCTCACCAACCTCCTTTTAAAAATGATATTTAATAAAATTAATTAACAGCTTGTAGAGAGGATCTCCGTGTACCTCTGGCTAGCCTAAAATCCAGTATAGACTTGTCTGTTTCTGCTTTCCCCTATTGCCTGCTAGGGTTAGAGGTGTGTGCACTCCATGCTTGTCACAGGACAACTTGTTAGGGTGGTTCTCTCCTCCACTATGTGCACCTTGAGGAGCAAACAGGCTGTCTGGCTTAGCAACAAGGGCCTTTATCCAAAGAGCCATATCATTGAGTGGTCACGCCCACCTTTCTTCCCCTCCCCCCAGTCTCTGTCTCTCTCTCTCTCTCTCTCTCTCTCTCTCTCTCTCTCTCTCTCTCTCTCTCTCTCTCTCTCTCTCCTCCCTCCCTCCCTCCCTCCCTCCCTTCCTCCCTCTCTCTCCTCTTTCTCTTTAAATCCAGTTAGGGCTAAGAGAAATGGCTCAGTAGTTAATTTGCCTCTCTTCTAGAGACTCAAGTTCAGTTCCCAGCACTTATATCAGTTGTCTTCCTGGATCGCCCATACATGTGAAACAGAAAATTCTTAATTTATATATATAAAAAAGAAACTTTTTTTCAAATTAGCACACAAAATTATGGGTTTTATTTTGGCATTTTAAAATATGTACAGTTGTTTTATTCATTATACAATGCTTTTGAATTTACCAATGTATACCATGTCCAATAGTGTGTTATATAAGTGCCCAGTAAATATTGGAAGCAGGAATGAGTTAGTGAATGATTATAGCTTATGATGTTTACAGCATGTTGACTTTGTTTGAAAAGTGAACCATCTAAGTAGTGCTTTTCAAACTGGTGTACTACCTCATTGTTTACTTCATGGTAAAATTCAGAAAAAAGTATTTCCTTATAAAAAATTAAATGTGGCCAATCAGTGGGCCCAGCACTTGGGAAGCAAAGGCAAGAGGATCTTTGTGAGTTCCAAGACAACCAGGGCTACACAGAGAAACCCCTTGCCAGGGGAGGGGGAGTGTTAAAATAAGTAAATATGAGATGTAAGCTTATTTTGTATTTGTCATTATCAGTTTTAATTCATAATTGCTTAATTTCAGTTTCTGTGAGAATTTTCAAGACTCTGGTCTTTGGGCCTTGGTTCACATAGCACTGACCTAGATAATTCTTACGGACACAGAGTTGGTATATAAAAAGGCAAAGGTTGGTTCACACAGTGGGTGGGCTTCAAAGTTTTTAAAGGATTTGAAGCTGGTCCTGGTGGTAAATAAAGGGCCATAGTCTGAGGCACTAAGGGAGTCTAACCTTTAACACAGTTCCTCGTGCTGTGCTAACCCCCAACTGTTAAGTTATTGCTGCTGCTTTTATAGCTGTAAATTTTGATACTGTTATGAGTCATAAATCTGTGTGTTCCAGTGGTTTTAGGTCACCGTGAAAGGGTCATTTAACACTCCTCCCCTCAAAGGGTTACAACCCACAGGTTGAGAACTACTGCTCTACAGAGTAAGTTCAGGGCTATCCTGAGCAGCTTACCGAGACTGTCTCAAAAAAGAGGGTGGAGGGAGGCATATAGTCTAGTGACAGCGTACTTGCTTAGTCTGTACAAAGCCCTGGGCTTAATCCTCCCAGTATCCCCTTACCCTCCCCCCAAAAGAGGATGAGATGAGAGAAAAAGATTTGTCTAGGATCCTGAGTTTCCACTGGTTTTAGATAGGTTATAATTTGTCAATAATATCTGTGTTTTTGCTTCACGTTTTATAGGTGATAAAATAAAGTTAGAAATGATGTGCACATGTAGAAGGAAGGACAAGCATGTATAGTTGCAGAGTTTCTGTTGAATTATAAATGAACAAACCTCTTCCTCTGCAGAAAGAGCTGTCAGCTTATTATTCAGACATATCCCGAGAACCACTGGGGTTCGGTTAATCTCAGTAATAGAGAAAAATATAATGAAACATCAGCAACATCTTAATAAAATGCTACTAAAACTAATAACGTTGTTAAGGTCATGCTGTAAAAAGTGACACCATTGTTTCACTAGTTAATGGTGCCTTTAGAAAGATCTCTTTATGTGCATTGTTGCTCTGCATGTTTTAGATCCTCTGAAACTGGTCTTACAGACAGCTGTGAGCTGCCATGTGGGTCCTGGGAATTGAACTCAGGTCCTCTGGAAGAACAGCCAATGCTGGTAACTACAACAGTGTAAAAGCAAAACCAATAAAACAGCATATTCCAAGATGGGTATTTCAACACGTGTGTGATATATAGGTACAGATACATGGAGAACAGTGGTAGCTTTTGTATCACATTCCACTTCATATTTGTTATTATTCAATTAATTTATTGAGACGAGGTCTTGCTGTATAGCCCTGACTGACTAGCAACTTGCTTTGTAGACCATGATGACCTCTGTCTCTGAAGTACTGGAATTAGGATTGGACCTCCATTCCTGGTTGCTATCATCATCGTCGTCTATCATTATTATTATTATTATTATTATTATTATTATTATTATTTTGAGACGGGGTCTCACTGAACCTCTACTTTGCTAATGAGGCTAGACTGGCTAGCCAGGCAAGCCTGCAGAGTAGGATCTTGTGTCTTTTCCCAGTGTTGGTGTGCCAGGGTTTGTCTGTGGGTGCTGAATATCCAAACTCTGTCCTTGTGTTTACACTTTACCACTGAGTTACCCCCCTGTTTGCTTCCAAAATCTCTTTTAATAGCTTGATCCTTTGGCAACTGTATAATCATAGGAAATGGTAGCTATCCTTTGTCGTTGTTTTGAAACACGTTCTCATATATCTACAGCTGGCTTCAATTTTCTGTGTAGCCAAAGCTCTTCAGTTCTCAAGTGAATTATAAGTGTGTTCTACTACACCTGGGTATAATAGCTGTGCTCATAGTTTTGAGTCCTGTGTATAACACTCATTTTGGTGAGATTAATTGCTTAAATAAGAGGGTTTTAAGGGCTCAGTGGTTAAGAGCACTGGCTGCTTTCCAGAGGACATGGGGTACAATTATCAATATCCACATGCAACTCACAACTGTCTGTAATTTCAGTTTTAGGAACTCTGATGTCCTTTTCTAGCTCCTGCAGGCCACAGGCACACATGTGGTATACAGACAGACATACATGCAGACACCACATGCCCACATACATAAAAACAATTAAAAGAAAAAGAATTTCTTGGAACCATTAGCAAGAAATTTCTTCATTTCACACAACTATGAACCAGGTGTGGCTAAAGAAATGAGCAGAAAGGCTATGGATACAACTCAGTGGTTGCCTGAGACCTGAGTTCATTCCCAACACTGCCTTTACAAAGGAGCTGCGTGAGGTAGTCCTCTGCTTTAACAGCAGCAAGAGGCAGGTGGGTATCTGAGTTCGTGGCCAGCCTGTCTCAAAATGCAAAAAGGAAAAAGGATAAACAAGATAAAGATCAGTAAGTTCTTGGGAAGATTATTTAGAGCCACAGGATGATGGAAGAATTTGCCCATGTAATAGAGATGGAAATTTAGTACTTACTAATTATGGCCTTAGTAATTAAAATGGAGAGTTGTAGAGAACCATAAGTCAGGGGCAACTGTTGGCTGTATATCATTTTGATTTTGTTGTTGTTTTTAATGATAGGATCTTTATGTGTAGCCCAGATTGGCCTTGAACTTGAGGCATCTCAAATGCTAGAATTATAAGCTTAACATTACACCTGATAACTGCTTAATGCTGGATTCAGCAAAAGTGATATGAGAAATGCCCTATATGAGCATTTATTTTAAAAGGATGTATAAATTAAGGCGTCAAGGTTAAATGGCTTTCATAAATTCAACATTACTTGGTAGTTTTTGAGAATTTAAATTGTTAGGTTGAGATGTTAAATTTTAAATGTAAGATTTTGAAATAGTGGGAAAGACTGGGAAATGGATGTTACTTCTGAAGAAACACTTATGGTGCAAGAGTGCCCTAAAGTTGTGGACAATTTGCAGGGTAGGAATAAAGTTATTCAAGTAAGAGTGTTTGCTGTCATAGGACTGGAAGAAGTTGTATTTGAAATGGCTGTAGTTGGTGGAAAATCCAGTGCAGGGTTTCAGAGAAACAGTAAGTACTAGTTACATAATTGAGAAAAAAAAAACCCTAAGATGGCAGCAATTTCCATTGTAGTCAGTTTGGAAGTTTAATAAGAGGTAGAGCTAACTTACAAACATCACATATATACGTTTTATGCCTAGCTTTCAAAGCTATCATTCTGGTGAATTCTTAGTTTGGATTTGGGAAATTAATGCATTGTTCTAACATCTGCTTAAAGGAGACTGTCTTGAAATATGTTAAAAAGTTCTGAATCTTACCTGTAATTATTAATTCTTTGTTACTATACAGACATTTTAAAAATTCTTTTTAGGTTGATGAGATGACTTAGAAGATAAAATACTTTCCCACAAGTCTGGCAACAAAAATTCAATTTCCAGAACCCACATAAAGGAGGAAGGGTAGAACTGACTCCACAGAGCATCTGTTACCCGTAACACACACAAATAATAAACACAGTTTTAAAAGATTTATTCAGTTGTATTCAGATATTATAAAATTCGATGTACGGCCAGGTGTGATGGTATACATCTTTAATATCAGCACTTGGGAGGCACAGGGAATTGGATCTCTGAGTTCAAGACCAGCCTGATCTACAGAGTGAGTTTTAAGACATTGAGGGCTACACAGAGAAACCCTGCCTTGAAAAACCAAACAAAATAAAAACAACAATAAACTGATTAATCTTTGGGAGCTTTACTTTATAGGTTCTGAGAACTTTGGTATGAGAAAATACATGTGACACTGTCGGTGTGTCTTAATCACAGTGGTAAATTTAGTTTGGTATCTAGTAGAAAGGGCAATTCAGGTAAGTTAAGTAGGAGTAGTGAATGAAGTAGATTTTCTTCTATGCTTCAAAAAGTTGTTGAAGTCTTTAGAGAGGAAGAAAAAAACCCTCTGGGTATGCAATATAAATAACCTCTCACTTTATCTCATGCAGCTCAAAGAAAATGAACGGCACCCTGGACCACCCAGACCAACCAGATCTTGATGCTATCAAGATGTTTGTGGGCCAGGTTCCAAGGACCTGGTCTGAAAAAGACTTGAGGGAGCTTTTTGAGCAGTATGGTGCTGTCTATGAAATCAACATCCTAAGGGATAGGAGCCAAAACCCTCCTCAGAGCAAAGGTGAGCTCTTTTTAATTTATTTTATTCTTTTAATATGTGGAGGTCAGAGAACAAGTTGAGATACTAGGTTCTTCCTATTGTGTAGATTCCCTAGGACCGAACTCAAGGTCAGACTTGGACAGGGGCCCCTTTACCATCAGCAAGTACCTTTACCCTTGAATAGGCTTGCTGGCCAGGGTTTGGGGTTTTTAACAGAGTATAGATGAATGGGTTTTCTTTTTGTGTGTGTGTGTTTGTTTTGTCTCAGACAGGGCGTTTATACTTCTAGCAGTCCTAGAACTTGCTGTGTAGACCTGACTGGCTTTCAACTCAAGATATGCTCCAGTCTCTGCCTCTGAAGTGTTTGGATTAAAGGAATGTACCATCATACCTAGCTGGGTTTCTAACTCCTGTATTACATTATACATCCCATCTCTGCTTGTCCGGGTATATCTGTGGTTAGATGGGATGATATTCTTTTATATTAACTATATTTTCTAATCCAAACACACTAATGGCTTAAAAGTAAAGTATTAAGGTTACCACATGAGTGATTTATAAGATGCATCTGGGCAGTTCTTTGTAAGCATTCACAGGGAAGCCCTTACAGGATAGTTTATCAACTGAGAAGGGCTTTATTTTAGGCAACTTGTTGGCAGCAGCCTACAAAATGAATAGGAAAAGGAAGATTACAACAGCATGTGCATTTCAGGAGAGCGATAGTAAGCAAGCGGTATTAGCTTTGCTTGTATGTGAAAGCATACTCTTATTCCACATCACCAATTTTAGAGTGGCCTTTTGGGATAGCTGTGCTATTATACAGACATGAGGAGAGCATGGTTGTCATGTTTACACAAGGGTTAGTAAGTCAAGGATCTAGAAACAGGATCTTCTCCACGTGGCATAACTAACCAAAAATAAAAATTGCTGTTTCTGAAAATGTTTAGCCATATAACATGAATTTAAAATCCTAAGTGCTCTATAATCTTTGAGAGAAAATTGTATTTCATGAGACTTTACAAGTATCAGAACACTAAAGCCCAAGATTCCTAAGACTTGAGTCTCTACTTCATATATAAAACAAAACACAAAACCTTCAATAGTCTAGACAGTACCAAGCAGTAAGAAGCAAAACTATTTGAGAATGGAGAATTCAGGAAAAGTTCTAAGCTCTTGTTCTTAACTTTACAATTTGATGTGTGATAATTAGGTCTGAACCCTATTTAAGTGAAAACTTTTATGGGAGTCTGGAGAAAAGGTACTCTGGGTACACTTCAGAGAATCCAAGTTCAGTGGCTCACAGCCTATTGTAAATCCAGTCTGAAGGGATCCATTGCCTTCTTTTGGTCTCCTTAGCACCCGGCATATATGATACACAGACAAAATATTTAAATTGGTTGTGGTAGAGGAAGTAGTTCTGAGCAAGCAGAGAGAAAAGGAGTTCCAGAAAACCAGGCTTCTAGAAGTAGTACTTGTGTCTAGCTTAGTTGTGGCTACATCCTGTTCTTCAGCGTATTACCGAGTTTGTGGTCAGATGGGTTAAATGGAATGGCATATAATCTTTGTAAAGGAAGCCTTGTAACCAGGCATGATTGTTTATACTGTAATTGTTGCTGTAAATATTAATTAGGAGGACTTATCTCTTTATTGAGGCCCCCCCCCCCCCCCCCCCCGCGCCTCAGTCAGTGGACGCCACTCTAGTGTGGAAAGCTGTACTCTCTGCATGGTTCCCTTCCCAGGCGGTTCCCTCCACCCACCTGCTGCTTCTGTCCCAGGTGGATACCACCCTGGCGTGTTTTTTTTCTCCGCTGCCCAGCACAAACATGATTCCAAAACTCGGTAGCTTTTATGCAGGTTTATACATTAAATTCTCAATTCACAAACCTTCTACACAATAAGATTACATCCAATGGACAAAGATACAAACTGCCCTTCTATATGAAATAAAATGACCTACAAAATCCCTTAAAATATTCATATCTACCTATCGCCAATAACAGCCACCTGGATCCAGATCCTAGAAACTTCTTTTCAGGCTCCATCTTGCTTCTCCCTGCAATCCCTTTTTTTCCTCCTCTTCTGGATTCCTAGCCTTTACCCTGCCTGTCCATCCACTGTCCAATCAAGTATCGCCTTAACATAATCTACAGTAATCTCCACTCTTAGCAGGTGGAAGCAAGAGTTCAGGGCCACTCTTGATAACATGAAATTCAAAGCCAGCCTATGCTGTATGAGATCTTGTCTGGGGGTTGGGGGGAGCATTTTTTCAGAAAAGTTGCAGAAGCATAAAAAGAAGATTTCTACTGACTACAAGGAAGCTAGAAATAAAACCCAGAGCTATAATAAATTAGAACAAAGAAAAATGCTTAAAAAGTCACATCCTTTGCCGGGTGATCATGGCACATACCTTTAATCCCAGAACTGGAAAACTGAGACTGGATCTCTGAGTTTGAGTCCAGCCTGAGTTACAGAGCTAGTTTCGGGACAGCTAGGGCTACACAGAGAAACCCTGTCATGACAATACCCCTACTGTTCCCCCAAAAGGTAATGTCCTTCACCCCTCGGTTTTAGTAAGCTCATTCATTTCTTGAATTTCAGCAGTAGTGTTGGGATAGAAATATTCTAAGAATTAATGTTTTCAAGGCACTAATTTGATTTTGCAAAATCTTGTTTATTCAGGGTGCTGTTTTGTTACATTTTACACCCGTAAAGCTGCATTAGAAGCTCAGAATGCTCTTCACAACATGAAGGTCCTCCCTGGGGTAAGAGCTTTTACAGGTTAAAATGGTTTTAATTTTTGTGCTCGGGACATGCTTGTGCACATACTGAAAGCATTTTGGAGGAAGGGTACTTGCTGTGGGAATTACTGTGAAAAAGAATATAAAGGGAACGTTTTAAAGAAGATAGACCAAAAGTAGTTCTCGCTACCAAGAGTTTTGTGTTTTAACTTTATGACTCACGTTCTGTCTTTTCTTCTATTTTGTTGAGTTAAGATCATCAGGCAGACATGAGCCCAGAGCCAATTCTAAAGGCTCTTGTTTTGGTGTATTCTTCAGAGTCTGTATTTTTGAAAGCCATTAATGAGGTTGGAGAATAACATGAGTGGATTTCCTTTTTAGATGCATCACCCTATACAGATGAAACCTGCTGACAGTGAGAAGAACAACGGTAAGCGTACACAGCAAGTATGCTCAGCGTGAGACTTCCTTTCTGTTTGCTATTCCTAGGACGTTTCTATAAAAGTGCTTTTTCTCAGTTTTAATAAGTGAGAAAAATAGTTAATAGAGAAAATATTTTATGCACACACGGACAGTTAATATTTCTCTATTATTACACACACACATATACACATGCACTCAGAGTGTGGGAATATACAATATGAATCCAGGCATTCAGTTTGAGTCCAGCGTGGGTCACATGAGAACATATTTCAAAAACAGTGAGATACACAAACAGAAAACATAGAATGTCCTCAATAATTTCTTATGGACAAGATTTAGGAAGAAAGTGGAGCATCTGGAAGGAAGACCTGTTAGTACCTTAGGAGAGAGCTTTCTGTGCTTAGTAATGACAAGTCCATCCATGGTCGGTGCCGTTGCCAAGAGACTGCCCTCCAGCCACAAGTTAGGACCCAGGTACTTCTGGAGGCAGAGATGGATTCAGACTTCTAGTGTCATCTATAGAAGCTGAACATAATGGTGGTGGTCAGAAACTATAAATAATCTTTGTTTCACTCCCACAGCTGAACTCTTTGAGAGAGTGCAAGTCTAACAAGTTCATGAGCTAAAAACAGAAAGTTAAGCAGGAAACTCAGGGCAGTTTGTCTCAGAACCACTTGGGGAAAAGATGTACAGAAACAGGCAGACATTTCAGGGGCTGTCCTACTGACAGCCACTCTTGGTGCCATCCTTAAGGACTTGGTCTTCCTGAGTGAAATTATGGGAATTGAACAGATTCCTCAGCAGACCCCACCTGAGACTGGGCGGTAGCTGGTTCATAAAGGTCCACTTAAGCAACAGACAATGCTGTAAAAAGTTCAGGCTAAAATGCTAATTTTAAATTCTCAAGAGTTCCAGTTAGAAACACAAATGACTCAGGAGGCAGACGAGGATCTCTGAGTCATGGCAGGTTCTGGGACAGCCAGAGCTGTATTGAGTGAGATACCTGAAAGCGGGAGGAGGGAGAAGTACACAAATGTTATTCACAGCTTAAGGACATTTAAAAAATAAATTTAAAATGTTGGAAAGGGAAAGTTCTCACTGAAATATCTTCTGTTTATTGATATATCAAGTGTGAAAGTCTTTTCATGGTACTGCTAGCACAAACATTAAGGGCAAGGCAAGATACTAGGAACTTTGCATTTAATATCTATAGGATTAGCCTTTGTGGTGACCTGCCTGTCTATCAGTCACACACTGGTGAATTAACTTGAACAAGAGTACAAATTCTCCAAATCTTACGGAAATGCTTCCAAATATATATATTTAAGTTATCAGTTATATCACTGTATAATTCGTTATTACAATGTTATACCATAGATACAAAATTATGGGAAGTGTCTTAGAATCTGTGAGGTAGATGGTATGAGACATGGCCAGTATTCAAGCCCAAGAGATTTGGTTCATGACTTTTTGTCTTTTAGTGATAAGCCTTTTGTGTTTTACTCTTTTAGCTGTGGAAGACAGGAAACTGTTTATTGGTATGATTTCCAAGAAGTGTACTGAAAATGACATCCGAGTCATGTTTTCTTCGTTTGGACAGATTGAAGAGTGCCGGATATTGCGGGGACCTGATGGCTTAAGCAGAGGTGGTACATTTTTAGAGCTTTTTAAACAGATAGTTGTCTTAAATTACAGTCTTATTTAACTGGACTAGTGGATGACAGATCCTTAGCCACCGTAGTAGATGCACAGCCTGGGCCTGCTACCCTTCTGCTGTATACCTTGATCGCTAGTTGATCCCTCCTCTATTTCCCCAATTGTTTAAGGAGTTCTGTCCTCAATTTCTCTTGATGTTCAAAATAGAATTGTTCTCTCCACATTCACTTATGAGAGTGAACTGAGACTCTTTGCTTCTCCCTCAAAACCTCGTATTCGTTGTTCCTTAATACCATCTAGTACCCTAATATGATGTATCTACTGAACAAGCTTGTGACCCTCTGAAAAGTAGGACTATATTTGTATTGCTAAGATGGTAGTTGATATACAATAAGTTAGATATTCAGTCAGTGTCTGTCAGATAAACTTCTAAACAAATGAACATTATTTTTTTTTTTTTGGGCCAGGTTGTGCATTTGTTACTTTTACAACAAGAACCATGGCACAGACAGCTATCAAAGCGATGCACCAAGCACAAACCATGGAGGTAAGGAGCAGAGAGGTGGAAGAGGAGAAACACCCCTTGCCGAACAGTGCCAGGATAGCTGCCTGTCAAAGTCTAGCAGCATCTGTAATACCAGATCACCCTGAAGCTTAAAATAGTCAACTCAGGGTGTAAAATACTGTGTTTGAGTGTGGGGCTGAGTGGTTCAGAGCACCGATGATCCTGCAGAGGAATTGTGTTTGATTCCTGGCATCCACACGGTAGCTCACAACCATTAGTAACTAACATCCTCTTCTGGCCTCTGTGGGTTTTGTGGATACATGGGGCACACATACATTCAGGTGGAGAAAACACACGTATAAAATAAAGTAAATAAATCTTTAAAAAGTTAACATCTCAGAGCCAGAAACGTTGATGAATGCTTAAAGGCCCAGCGATTCAGGCTAAGACAGGATCATTTGAACCCAGTAGTTCAGAACCAATTTGAGTAACATAGTAAGATCTCCCTATTTTAAAAATAAAGAGAATGATTGTTAGAAATAAATTGCCTTTTGCCACTGTTGGGTGGTTAGAAATAGAATGCAGCCTTCATATCAGCGCAAAGGAGTGTTTCCTCCCTCCGCCCAGGAAGGCATGTTGTTTTAAATTGTGTGTGTGTGTCCACTGCATTCATGTAGAGGTCAAAGAACAATGTAGAGGTTTGTTTTCCCCTTCCATACACTCTGTGTGTTTCCAAGAGCAAACTTAGGTCATCGGGCTTGGCAACAGTCATTTTTACTAACTGAGCCATCTTTCTGGCCCCAAAAGAATTTGACCCTTTGGTTTTGGTGTTTATAGGGCTGCTCATCCCCCATGGTGGTCAAGTTTGCTGACACCCAGAAGGACAAAGAACAGAAGAGAATGGCCCAGCAGCTCCAGCAGCAGATGCAGCAGATGAGCGCGGCGTCTGTGTGGGGAAACCTGGCTGGTCTGAACACACTTGGGCCCCAGTACTTAGCAGTGAGTTCTGTGCTTTGCTTTCTGCAGACTTTGCAAGCTCCCAGCTGTTTCTTTTGCTGCTGTCTTTAGCTAACAGTGTCATTTGCAACTTTAGGCATGTAGAGATTTTATGTAAAAATTTAGGCTATGTCTAGTCTGTCTCCTTTATGGTTCCATATTGAGGCTTTTGTTACAATTAAAGTAAAATGTTGATTTTAATTTAAAGAATTTTAAGTATCTCATTTTCCATGCCTTCTTATAAGATGTGAATATCATCATCAAAATCTTTAAGTCCCCTTAAAAATGACTGATGTATCTTTTAGAAGAATGAAAGATCTTAAGATTAATATTAGGATACTATTAAAGGAGATTTAGAGGTCCGTATTTGCATTTCCCAAATTGTAACTATGTTTTCTTTAATTTCTGTTAATGACTTTGAGTCATACAGTGTAAAAGAAAGTCCAGCTCTATAATTATTATTTAGATTATAGTTTATCATAATCTTACAAGGGATTATTAAATTTGTGAGTCACAAAAGAAGGCATCTTTGTTCAAAGTTGCACATGACTAGTTCCGGTGCCTGGGAGATAAAGTCAGAAAGATCATGAGTTCTAGAACAGCCTGTGATCCTGTGAGCATTAAGTGTGTGGACGGTTTAGAAGTGCTCCTACAGGGATGGCGAGTGTAGTCATTCGTTCCTTAAACTAGTTGGTGGTTGTAACCTAAAGAATGTGATGTGTTGGCCTGATTAGGAGAACATGGGAGAGAGAAAGAACTAGGAATGGCATGAACCAAGGTGTGCTGTGTTGGGATTTAGATTATTTCTCTGTGCTAGTTTTGTCCTTTGCTGTATTCTGCTGCACAGAGACTTGAGCTTGTCTCACTATGCAGAGAATGATCTTCTGGGCCAGGGCACTAACTGTACTGCCCTTGTCCTGTGCAGTCATAGGCTTGCATGTCTGTTGGCTTGGGATCATGTGCTTGACTTGTTCTCTCTGGGGGCCTCTGCACTCTTGCTTTGCTGTGCTGTAGAGTTATCCCAGATGCAGAGCCAGCCCTCACTCTCATTCTTGTTCTGTTTTTTGGTGTAATGTCTAGCTTTATTTGCAGCTCCTTCAGCAGACTGCCTCCTCTGGGAACCTCAACACCCTGAGCAGCCTCCACCCAATGGGAGGTAAGTGCCTCCCTGCTGCAGAGGAGCAGCAGTGCACAGGTCAGCAGACAGCTTCCTCAGTCTGAGAGTTTAGCAATGTTTTGCTTGTTACAGCAATCTCAGGACTCAGATTTGTGGCCCTATTGTGGGTCAATGCCACTTTGCTCTGAAGTTGTGTGGTGTCTTTCATTCAAAGTCACCACTGGGGAAGGAAAATGGCAAAGAACACTTAGGGGACCATCCAGGCTTAGGCCATTCAGCTGCAGAAAAAACTCCTATAGTAAAGTAAGTTCCAGTGACTTTTTGTAACTACTTACCCAAAGCTACTAGAACCAGGGAGTTTCTGTGTTCTGAATTCATGCTGTTGTTGCTGTTAAGATATATGGGAATGTAAGGAACAGATACATGGTTTATAACAAAATGAAGCTCTAAAGACAGTCAGAAGCCTGGGGCTATCAGAAGAGTCTGAAGAAGCAGAATGTGAGTAGTTCTACAGCAGCCTGTACCCTATCCAGTAGAGTGTAGCTGAGCGTGCACTGAGAAAGGGGAGCATGTTTGGTGAGCTGCATTTTTGTATTTTTGAACTTTTAATAATAATTGGCTTTGCCCTGGGGAAATTTGGTTTTCTGTTTTGGGAAAGATACTGTCATGCATGTTGTTTTTACTCTCTCTACTTCTGTCTTGGTAGACTGTATGTTCTCTAGTAAAATGCTTTATAAAATTTACAATATAATTCAAATTTGTTCTTTATTCTGTGTTTTCTAGGGGAAAATTCTTCCCCTCACATTTTTTTGTCTTTTTCTGATGATTAATTTACTGTTACAATGGCAGTGTTTTCTTTATTCTTTATTCCTTCTCCTAATATTGTTCTTTCTGTTACTCCCATGGAGCCTTCTAGATCTCTTTGTTTCCTGCTTCTTTCCCTCCAGAGCACCTATTTGTGTGTAAAAGGCCTTTCTTTACTGTGGCTTGGGCACTGTTCCCTTGGACTCCTTCCCCATGATAGATCACAGGTGTTCTCCTTCAGCCTTGCCACCTCTCTATTACTGCACAGTTGTAGTGCTGTTATACTGGACTAGCAAGCTCTTCTCTAAGGAAGTGGCTTTAAATTTCCTCCCTGCTGGGGATAGATCTCAAGGCCTCCTGCATCATTAGCATGTGCTATACCACTGAATTAGAACCCTGGAATTTTAAAGTTTCATACTGAATGATAGCTGAATCTTTTATGGTCCTGTGGTATAGCATGGAAAATATAGAAACTAAGTATGTTCTTATATAGTTAGTTCACTTTGTCTGGTACCAGTTTCCAGTCATTGCTGGAATAAATGTTGGACATCTAACCTGCTGGCTGATGCGTTTCTTTTCTTTTTTTGATATTACAGGGTTAAATGCAATGCAGCTACAGAATTTGGCTGCACTAGCTGCTGCAGCTAGTGCAGCTCAGAACACACCAAGTGGTACCAATGCTCTCACTACATCCAGCAGTCCCCTCAGCGTACTCACCAGTTCAGGTAAGGGGAAATTAGGGGAGCATTATTATGTATGTACCTTGGACCCATCCTTTCTTTGAAGTCAAAGCTAAGGGCAGGAGCAGTCCATCTTGGAAAGGATTTAACACATACCAGGTAGGTTGTGTTATGAACAACAGATTCAGAGGTCTTGGTCAGTCTGTGTGTCCTGTCTCTAGCTCCTCTCTGTTTTTCGAGACAGATTTTTATCTATGTAAGTCCTGGCTCTCTTGGACTTGCTGTTGTGACCAGGCTGGACTTAAACTCAAAAAAGATCCTTCTTCTGACTCCTGAATGCTGGGATTAAAGATTTTTGTTGATCATGGCCTTTTTAGATTTGTTTTTGTTTTTCATTAAATTTTTAAAAATTATTTATTGAGGCAGGAGTGATGGTTCAGTGATTAACAGCATGCACTACTGGTCTTTCAGCAGACCAGGGGTTGGTTCCCAGTACCCACAGAAGGTAACTCACAGCCACCTATATATAACTTTAGAGAATTTGGCTTCCTTTTCTAACCTTTATGGCCACATAAACATATATTTACATATATACAGTTTAAATGATCTTGTTTGTCCTGTGAGAGTCAAAGGACAACTTGGAATGGTTGGTTCTTTCCATCCTGTGTTCCCAGGAGTGGAGCTCAGACCCTTAAGATTGGTAACACCATTACCCACTGAACCACCCTCAGATGTCATTTTTTGATTATTTGAAATCTCATCACTTGTATCTGACTTAGAAGGACGATTATCAGAGCTCAGTGACTGTAAAATCCATTGTGTAGATAGAAAAGTTGACAGGATTATTCTTGTGCTTTGTTTCCTGTTGGCAAGAGAAAGCAAGTGATGATTTATCCTGAATTTCTAATAGCAGGGTCTTCACCGAGCTCGAGCAGCAGTAATTCTGTCAACCCCATAGCCTCACTGGGAGCCCTGCAAACATTAGCTGGGGCAACAGCTGGCCTCAACGTCGGCTCATTGGCAGGTAATGATTGGTTGTCATCGGGCTACTTTTATAAACTAACCCAGTATAGAAGTACCAATAGAATAATTAATTGCCTAGGCCCAAGAAAAGTTAGAAATAATCATGGGATTTTGTCAGATCTAAGGTAAATCTGTACTCCGCTGCTTAGCTAGCTGTAGCCTTGGACCATCATTTCTTATCTGCAAACTAGAAGTAATAGAATACTTTGACTGGTGCTTAGTTAAATGAGCTCAGGTGGTGGTGGCAGCACATGGCTTTAACCCTAGTGCCTAGGTGGGAAAGGGGGTGGACCTCTGAATTCAAGGCTGGCTTGGTCAATAGAACAAGTTCCAAGACTGCCATGTAGAAACCCTGTCTTGAAAAACTAAAACAAACAAGCCAACCCCCCCCCCCCCCCCAATAAATAACTTTAACTCATCAACTTCATCAACTGGAGAGATGGCTCTGCTGTTAAGAGCACCTACTACTCCAGAGGGCCAGGGTTTGATTCCCAGCACTCACATGGTGGTTCACAGCTGTCTGTAACTTCACTCCCAAGGGATCTGACACCCTCTTTTGGCCTTCATGGGTGCTGCATAAATGGTGTACACAGATGTACATACAGTAGTGAAGAGAGGGGTGATGAGAGGTGGGATTTGTAATATTCACTGTAGCATCAACGGCTGAACTAGTCTACTCAAGGAAAATGAGTCAAATTTTGGGGGCAGAGGTTCATAATTAATTTTAGTAATTTAAGTGTATTTGTCTTTAGTATCAATTGAATCTTTTTAGTATATTAATCTTGCTCTTCTTCCAAGGAATGGCTGCTTTGAATGGTGGTTTGGGCAGCAGTGGCCTTTCCAATGGCACTGGGAGTACCATGGAAGCCCTCACCCAGGCGTATTCTGGTATCCAGCAGTATGCTGCTGCAGCCCTCCCCACTCTGTACAACCAGAATTTACTGACACAGCAGAGCATCGGTGCTGCCGGAAGCCAGAAGGAAGGTAAGTGCAGCAGAATTAGAAGTTGGGGTTTGGGGCAAGGGAATTTAGGTAGACTAGCCTTTTCCCAACCAAGGCCAAGAACAAACTGAGAAAGACTATCAAGTACAGTGCTCTTTGCCATTGCCATTGGGTGGGATGTGGGGGGGGGGGGGGAATAAATGGATGTTTGAATTGATCTTGTCATTTGACAAGAATCTTCTTTTGTTAGGAAGTCTTCTCTGGGTTATGAATCTACCAGAGGATTGTCTAAATATCTAAATATTCCTCTTAGGTATATCATCTGACATTTTTCTCTTTGACTAATGATGTATGTCTTAAATGAGATACTGAGATATGATGAGTAAGATAGTTGGTAAGTTTGATGGAGTAGGAAGTACATGGATAGAAATGGAATTAAATTTAGAAGAGACTTCATTGACAGTTCCTGCTGGCACCTTAGTGTTTAGGTTTGACTGGGTTTTGTTTTTGTTTTGTTTAAATTTATTTATTAATTATCTATATAAGTATACGGTAGCTGTCTTCAGACACACCAGAAGAGGGCATCAGATCTCATTACAGATGGTCGTGAGCCATCTTGTGGTTGCTGAGATTCGAATCCAGGACCTCTGAAAGAGCAGTCAGTGCTCTTAACATCTGAGCATCTCTCCAGCCCTTGACTAGGATTTTATAACCATGATTTGATAAGGTGTAACACTGATGTAAGAAAAACAAGTAGCCTTTTGTCTTTAGTGTGTGAACCAGTATTAGAGACCTGGGGATGTGAGGAAGCAAACCAAGTGTGTGTGTAGGAGAAGGGGAGTAATAGGGCACAGACATGGTAGATGCATGGACCTGGAAGCCATAGTAGGCCATGTGTTTGACAGCAACTAGGAGACATAAGTGGCTAGAGAATGGCTGGATCATTATTTATTGTCTCAGTCGCTCTTCATGAGAAAACCACATTGTAAGTAAAGAAAACATTTTGTAATGAGTTCAATGTTAATCATGGGCACTTTTAGGCGGGGTGGTTTGTAGTTTTTCATGACAGGGTTTCTCTGTGTAGCAGCTCTTGCTATTCTGTACTTGAATTGTAGACCAGGCTGGCTTCAAATTTACCGCTTCAGAGTGCTGTGTTTAAAGGTGTGCACTCCCGTGTCCAGCTTCATAGGCACTTTGTCTTTTTTTTTTTTTTTTTTAAACTGAGATATATTTTAAATATGGTTAAGTTCAAAATTTGCCCATTTTGATATAAAGCTCCGAGTTTTTGTGGAGTATTGAAACACCCACTGTAATGAGAACATTAGTGAATATCCCCTAGAAGCTCCCTAGCACCCCATTGTCATCTGCTACTGCATTCCTGCTTCCTTTAGTGCCTAGGCACGGTTTTGAAATCCAATCTTTTTTTATTGTTGTTGTTTACAAGCTTTTTTGTTTTTGAGGCAGGGTCTCACTATGTAGCCCAGGTAGACTGTCTTGAATTGAGGGTCTCTGCTTGTAGCTTCTTGCATGGTAGAATTATTGGCCCTTGTGATGAGCGTACTTAACACTGATACTCTTCCCATCAATGGGTATTTGAAGGTCCAGAAGGAGCCAACCTGTTCATCTACCACCTGCCCCAGGAGTTTGGAGACCAGGACTTACTGCAAATGTTTATGCCCTTTGGAAATGTCGTGTCTGCCAAGGTTTTCATAGACAAGCAGACAAACCTGAGCAAGTGTTTTGGTATGTTGACTTCTCTTCTGGTATCAGAATGGGATTAAGTATTTTGCCACTGAGAAAGCAGCTGCTGACAAGTTCAGAAACATCTGAATTTGAGTTTGACTGTAGCAGATCATATACCGAGCTTTAGTTTTACCTGTAGTAGAGGTAGTGATTTCTGCTCACAGTATTGGTCCAGAGGAAATAGTGTATAGAATGGCTTTACAAGGGGAGAGAGAATGCAGGTAAATGTCTGGTAGTGCCATTGAGAACCTGATACTGGTTTCATGTGGTTGCCATTGCCAGACTTTCATGCATGCTGAGAACAATTGAGATGACCTTGTGTACAAGGACTGAGACTCTGCTTTGTTAGGTTCCTCATCCAGGTTTCTGCTTGCACATACAGGTTTTGTAAGTTATGACAATCCTGTCTCAGCTCAAGCTGCCATCCAGTCCATGAACGGCTTTCAAATTGGAATGAAGAGGCTTAAAGTGCAGCTCAAACGTTCGAAGAATGACAGTAAGCCCTACTGAGTGCTCCCCACTGAGACTGGAGTGAGAAGATCTTCTGGTAAGTGGGGGAGGAGCACCCTTATCATTTGAAGCCCTAAGGCTGTGTGTTGACAGCCCTGGACCCTGATCCCTGCCACTCTCGCAGGCACAGCTTGCCCTGAAGACTCAGCTACTGCCTTCTGTGGGAGTGTCGCTTCGTACAGAGGACAAGTTTGTGCTTTGGTTTCCAGTGTTTTACTTTGGAGTTTAGGTGCCATATCCTGAGGGTTTTTGTTTTGTTTTGTTTCTTTTTCCCTTTATTTAAAGTTTGCTGTGTTTGTAACTAGTATGTTAAGAAGGACCAACACCAGTCCACCATGAGGAAGAGGGAAATGGGTTTAAAAGATGATCAGAACATGCCCCAAACCATGGAAAGAGAGGGCTGAGCAGAACAGAAAGTTAATCCCCAAAGTCTCTGTCCCTGAGTTGGGTATAAGGGTGGGTAGACTGAGAACTAAAGTCTAATGAAGTTTGGGGGCAGAGTGGGTAAGGTGGCTTGGTATCTAGACCCCTTCATAACTGGCTGCTGCTTGGAAATGCTGAGCTTGTGCCACCTATGCTTCTAATTTTTGTCCTGGATTTCTGCCCTTCTTTCCTAAAAGGGCAGGTCTCAGGAAGTAACACTTCATTTAGCCTGAGATACTCAGTAACAGGAGATGCCCACACCGGCCAGTCCAGCCACCATTCGAGTGTTACTGCCCTGCCTCTTGGTGGCTGTGTAGGGGAAAGCAGCCAAAGAGGTCATTGTAGTTTATTTCAACATGAAGTTAGACTATGCCCATTTCCAGCAGTTTATTTTGAAGAAAGTCACCACACCAGGGAATATTGCCACAGTTTTCTCATGAGGGCAGACCTAAGAAACTCACAGGATCTCTAGCCAACAAGGGTGCAGTTCATGGGCAAAGCCATCAAGAAGTCGTCTAATTGAGGGAGGAGAGGCCTGCTTCTTGGTGAACCAAGGCCTCTGTAAGTCACTTTGCTATATTTGAACAGAGCCTAGTATTCAAGAAGGTTCAGAAGTGTGTTTCTGCCTCCTTAATGAAGGGATCCCAAAACTTGTATTCCTATAAAGGTCTGGCAGGCCTCTCCTCAAGCCACCCTAGCCCCGTTTTCTGTCCTTGAAGACAGAAGAGAGTACAGGAAGTTTACAGGCTCCATATGGATGTAGTGTTCATTTACCTCAGTATTAACCACGCTCATTTTGTCATCATGCTTGCAGTAAGCTCCCTGCTGCCTTTCACGGGTCATAACTGCAGCCTTTGCCATGTCCCACAGCCTCTGGGCTCTTCTGTTCCTAGAAGAGCTGCTGGGAAATGCATCTGAGCAGAGGTGACCCTATAAGCAAATGATTGATAGCCACAGCCAGGGCCTGGGTTCCTGGGTCATTGGAAGCTTAAACCTCACAAGTTAATAGTCTTGGCTCTCAGCAGCAGAGATTAGAAGGGGTAGCCTGCTTAAGTCAAATGAGGACACTCTCCTTGTCATGCTGTCCCTGTGGATAACAAACAGGGACTGACCATCTTGCTGTTGTACAAGTTGTTGGTGGTGTGTTGTCCCATTGATGCTGGGACAGCTGTGCTCTTACAGTGATAAGTTGAGTCTGTTGTCCTCTTAAACATGAAACACACTTCTTAAGCTGAACCATGTAAACTTGAAATCTGCGCACTGGGAGAAAGGTGTCCTGTGTTTCAAGATAAAACTGTTCTAAAGGCTTCCAGGGTAATGATGGGATTTTTTAAAATAATGCAAAAAATAAAAAAAAATTTAAAAAACTTAAAAAAAAATTAAAAAGGAAAAAAAGAAAAAAATGCTAGGTTGGGCAGGCACTGCTCTGGATCCCATCTAGCCGGAACCAAGAATGTTGTTTCTATTTTTATAGAAGTTTTATACAGCTCCAGGGTGGAGGATATTTATTACCTAAATTATATCTCTGGAAAAGGCCAGGATTTTGTAGAATCCAGAATGTGATTGTTATACACACAGGGTGCTGTGTATGATTGAAACTACTGACTTTCTGTGACCGTTTGCAGCCCAGGTAACCTGTCCAAGGGGAAGGCTAATTAATGCTGTGAATTGGCAGAGGCTAGAGCTGTGCTCCATAGGGTGCTGCCAGTGCTGTGCTCCCTAACCTTCTGCTCTGTCTTCCTCCTTGGCCAGAGCACCACGTCCTTCCCCTTCTTCCGGCTTCCCTCTATCTCCCATTTCACCATTTGTCCACCGATTTGTCCTGAGCTTCAGGACTATATGAAACCTTCCTAATGATATTTGAGGCAAATGAGTTACTTCACCTTGGAATGGCCCCCAAACTTCATTCCTACTTGTGATTTCTAAAAGGATCACTTGCCCTAGCAGGGCCATGGTCTGCTCAGTCAGCCAGCTGTGGAGACCATGTACCTCCATCATTCTATTTGCCCAGTGAATTAGCACAGCAGTAGCACTGTCCTCGAGCACAGTTCTCACCCCAGGCCAAAGATGGTTTGTTGAAGAAGCTACTTCCCTATAAGTCTTGATGTGAAAGGGCTCAGCTTAGAGTGGAGACTGAAGTGAATGAAGTCTTAAGCAGTCCATTTCTGTTGTGTGGAGGTTTCACTTACAGTGTGTTTTCTGCTGTAGTCTTGTTTCGTACATTATATCATGCCATTGATTTGCCTTCAGTGCAGCCCAGCTACTATCTCCTGGGTTCCACATGAGTAGTCAGGGCTTAGGTGGAAGCTTAGGGCTTGGATTTCTGGAAACAAAGGGCCATCCCAAGATTGAGCAAGAAACCCTTGCCCTCTACCCTAAATAATCTCCCTCCCACTCTAGTTAGCATCTAGTTGCTGAGACGCTGCTTGCCCAGAGACTGTCTTGATGTGTTAGGTGCTTTGCAGGAAATCCAAGCCTTAGGTTCCTCTGTCTCTGGCAGTTGGATGTTCTCTTGGTGTCCTTCATGTCCTTTTGAACTTTTCCCTGTGTCCATTGTTAGCATGTGCAAAAGTTGTTGTCATTCCCCACCCCTGCCCTTTTCCCGCCTCCTCATTTCAGGGCTGCATACAGTGAGTGTCCTGCTCTCTCTCTGTTTGGATGTATTGCTCTGTGTAACTCAGTGGGTCTCCCTCTTTCTGGTTTGTTTTTTTTCTAGATTCCTGCCGTTTGTTCATCGTTGTGCCTAAAGCATGTCGATGTGGCGTCAAGTACATCGTCCAAATCCCTGTCTCTTCAGCTTCTCTGATGCTTGAACTCTCACCTTTGACCTTGTGTTGACCTTTGATGCTGATGTGTATTTTATTATATGTTTGTTTCTTTATTTGTTTTTTCTTTTTTCTTTCTTTTTTTCCCCCCTTTTGTGCTGCCAAAATTGGTTTTGCTAGAACGACTGCTGAAGGGAAAATATTTAAACTTGCATTTGAATATAAAAAAAAATCTATTTTTCTAGAACTTCATAAGATAACCACTTGATTTTGTGATTCCAATTCTTTGTAACTGTCTCAGAGCAGCCCTACTAGCACATGCCGTGTGGTGTTTGTATTCTTGTGAACACACAGCCAGTCCGCTTCCAGGCTTTGTTCCTCTGTGTGCTTAGTTTTAAAGACAACTTTGAAATAAACAATGAAATAAAAGATGTCACTAAAATCTTTGAGGCTCCTGAACACATTTTGCTGACATAGTTTTGGGACTTGAGGAGACCGCATGTTGTTATTGATTTTTGTTTTTCTGAGTTCTCAACTGCAGAAAATGTCTGAAATACTCTCCCTCCCCACCCCCACCCCCCATTTCCTTTTCTCTGGATGCTGAGGTTTGGGCCTCAGCTAGCCTTTTTCTTTTCCTTTTGTGGTTCTTCCTGAAGCAGCCTGCAGGGAAGCCCTAGGGTCCCTCTTCCCCCTCCCCTCAGCTCAGCCCGCTCACACCAGCTCACACCCATGCTTATTCCTACACGTCTCCACAGCAAAATGTGATGCTTTCAACTTTGAGTTTTATATTGTTTTTGCCTTTTTGTTTTGAATTTTTCCTTTCCTACTAAGATTATGCCCAGAAAAAACAAGTTGTGCATGTTTCCTGCTGTTTCTTCACACCTTCCTATGTATCACCTTCACCTCTGTTTTCTATAGTTTGTGCAAAAACTGACTGATTTAAAGGGGTTTCAAAGAAGATGTTTAAAATTGTTATGGGGTTGTTTTTGTTTTTGTTTTGTTTTGTTTTTCTTAAGATTGTATTGTTTTGTTTTGAAGTGGCAACTTTCTCCTCTATTGCCCTTAGAGTGTTTGCCTGTGCACTTAGACTGTCCTCTTTGTGGCCTCCAGGTCTCAGTGGGGGATCAAGGAGGCTGGCTGCTCTGCTCAGGGAGTACAGGGGAGCCAGAGAGGCAGAAGCAGAACCAAAGGTGGCTGTGGGTAGGCAGGAGGCTTAGCTTATCAAGGCTAGATCACAGAGGGAGGGAGGGAAAGGCACTGCTTCTGACTACCCAGAGGAGGCCATCTGTGCACTGAGTGGCAATATACCTGCCTGCCTACGCTTTTCCTAGGTGACAAGCACAATAAATGCTGCAGTCTTCACACTGTTTACAGCTCTGGGCACCAACCACCCAACACTGGCTCTTCACTGTGGCTCTGCTCTTACTTAGCTAGTAGAGTTGAGGTAAGGGCAAGGGTTTGTTTTTAAATTAGGTGAAGAGCCAGATAGCTACTGTCCCCCCCCCCCCCCCCCCCGGGTGCCAGGCCAGCCAGTTCTTTGGTTTCCTGAGGGAAACTTACCCTCTTCTCTTGTAGCACCATCCAGCCTCAGGGTCTTGAGGACTTGGAAGAATGTGAATAGAGGAGGAGAGGCTAGAGGAAATGAGTAGGCAGGGATGGATCTGTGAAGAGCAGAGGCAGCAGGGAGGATTTTGACAGATCCACTGAGACTTACGCACTGGTAGGAGGGAAAGTGGAAGCAAGATTGTTCAGAAAGGGGTGGCAAGGTGCAGCAAGGGATGGGGTTGAAGAGGAGAAGCACTGTCTGGCATCATCCACTCCCTGGTGATGAAGGGGCTCCAGCACAATTTCTGCTCTGTGAACCCCTACAGGTTGCCTAATATATTATGCTTGAGGCCAACTTACTAGGAAGAAATGGCAGCCACGCCAGGGGAACCCTATAAGTAGGCTGCTTGATGTCCTGGAAGGGGTGGTGGGATGGAAAGAAGCCAGAGCATGAGAGAGCCTGCTGTGTGCCCTACAGTCTGACTGCACAGAGCGCCCTCTGTCGGCAGGAGGTGCTGAGGTCCCCTTCCTGTGTACTGAGAAGCTGTGTTTGCCAATATAGTTTGCTTTCAATTCCAAGAGGAGCTCTGGGAAAACCTGTGGATAAAACCAAATGCCAAATGTTGGACATTGTTTCCTTTTCCTTTTCTCTCTGATTGTTTTAATTGTTCTGTAGTGGTTTTAATGGATTTGAGACCCTGGAGCGGCAGCTGCTCTTTCTGATTTCCAGCTGCTTTTTGTGAATAATTTAAAAAGAAAAAAAAAAGAAACTTTACATTTTGGAGACAAACCTGTGTGAGTTTTTTATTGGTACAAACGTTGTATTTAACACTAGGGGTTTTGTACAGTTTTTTGCCTTTTCTACTAGAAAACAATGTAAAGTGATTTCACAATGTGAAGAGAAAAAAATTGCCACTATGACCAAACGCACAGTCTGTTCTGCAGCAACAACGGGATTCAATCAACTCAAAGTCGTGATTCAGCCGTAGAAATGCTTTTTCTTGACCTTGTTTGAGCTTTCCTTTTTTCCTGTTTGGTTTATAAAAGATGTCTTTTGTGTGTGAACTTGTGTTGTACTCTGTAGAAAATTATGGATTTTGCTTTAATGGTTTTTAAAAAATAAAAAAGGGGGGGCAAGAAGAGCCCTTGTCGCTTTTCTTACCTAATCACAGTTTGTGTAGTGAATTTAAAAAGGAAAAGTTGTTAAAAGTTTGGAGCAAGGGAGTGTGTGTTTAAAAGGACTCACTCTCCCTTTTTGTGTGTTTTCCCTTTTGTCCCAATGGGGAACCTGAATCTGTTTTAATTGCACAGACACACGGACAAAAAGTCATTTTGTATCTGCCAAGTGTGGTACCTTCCTTTGTTTATTTGCTATTAAACTGTTTGAGAAGAACTGTTTGTCTTCAGAGTTGTTGATTGCCCATACCTGGGGGGGGGGGGAGTTGGGGGGTGGCTTCCACGTTGACAGACCTGATTCAGCTGAACCCACACTAAGTTCCGAGGGGAAAGACAGTTTCTCTCCGGAGTGCTGCTTGTGTGTGTGCATTCTACAAGGTTACCATAATATTAGAAACACCTTGAAACATTTTGGTAGCTTTAAATTTTGTATTTTATTTTTGAGACAGAGTCTCTTACCACATAGTCCTAGCAGACACAGGACTCATATGTAGATCAGGTTGACTTTCACCTCATAGTGCTGAGGTTTAAGGTGTGAACCACCTCCTCTGCCCTTGATGTTTTATTTTTATATATTCATATAAAATGTGCTGTCTTAAGTGACCTTTATGGCTGGAGAGATGGCTCAGTGTTTAAGAGCACTGGCTGCTCTTCCAAAGGTCCTGAGTTCAATTCCCAGCAACCACATGTAATGGGATCAGATGCCCTCTTCTGGTGTGTCTGAAAACAGCTACAGAGCACTCACATAAAATAGATAAATCTTTAAGTGCCCTTTATTTAAATAGAGGCATTTAAGTAAGATTAGAGTGTTTGTGCTGCCATTGCAATTAAATGGCTTTTTTAATTTTGGGTTTTTGGAGTTTGGTTTTGTTTTTTAAGATATGCCTGTCTGAGAAAAATAAATGCACTAATAATGTCAGGTATCTATTGGGCATCCTCCCTGGGTACTGTATTTTATACTTTGAAGAAATGGTGTAGTCACAACCTTCCATGGACTCTTTTTCCAGAAGTTGGTTGTCTTAATGGTTTCCTGTTGACAATGCCGTCTCCTCCTCCCTCTTCCTTCCCTCCCCCTCTGTTTTTTGAAATAGAGTCCTAAGTAGCCCAGACTAGCCTCAAACTAGCTGTGTAGGGGAATGGCCTTGAACTCCTGCTCTTCCTGCCTCTACTTCCTAAATCCTGGAGATTATGGGCATGAATCACCATGTCTACCTCACACTTGATTCTCTTTGTCCAGTGCATGTGAGTGTGTGCCTTTAACCCTAGCACTGAGAGACTAGTGAGTCTCTGATTTAGAGGCCAGCCAAGGTTACACAGTGAGACCCTGACTCAAATAAAATAGTCTGCAAAGATGGTTGGTTCTGGACTCTTCTTGCAGAGGACCCCCAAGTTTGGCTCCTAACACCCATGGCTGCTCACACCTTGTGATCTGCTGGAGAACTTCTGGTCTCTGGGCATCTGCACTAAGCACATGCAGTGACACAGACATAATTGAATTGTTTTAAGAAGCAGGGTAGTGGCTGGAGAGATGGCTCAGTGGTTAAGAGCACTGGCTGCTCTTCCAGGGGTCCTGAGTTCGAATCCCAGCAACTACCTGTAATGGGATCCAATGCCCTCTTCTGGTGTGTCTGAAGACAGCAACAGTGTACTCATACACATAAACTAAATCTTTAAAAAAGAAAAGGCAGGTGTTCTGTCACATGCTACATTCATCTGAGGAGCCTGGTCGCTGATACAGAAAAGGCCACCAGGAAGGAAAACCAGATTCCCCTTTCCTTCTGGGAGAGATGGAGACTTTCTTGTACCCTCTGTGACTTTCAAGCACTGAGTATTCTTCCTTCTGGAATCTTCTCCATCCCTACCATCTGGGACTTAAATTACTTTGCCTGTGTGGCCTTTGTCTCTGCGGAGGAAGCTCCAGTAATAGTGAGGGCTTTTGTTTTTCTAAAGGAAAGTTATCTTGGCTTGAAAACCTGAACTGTCAACTGGGAAAGGCACATTTTCTGTCCCAGCTACCCCTTTGACAAGTTGGGAGTTTATGGCTTGCTTGCTTGGTTGTTTGTTTTTTGAGAAAGAGACTTAATACAGCTCAGGCTGCCCTTGTGTTAGAGGTCCACCTTCTGCCTCTCAAGTGCTAGGTTTAAGGCTTGTACTGTATTGAGCTGGGAGATTTTTAAAAGTTGGGAGCCCATCCCTGTGCATTTACCCCACTGGGTTTTAGAGGGGTGCAGCTATGCTACCTCACTCCAGAGGCCGTATTCATGAACACTTATTTTCCCAGCTCTTGTTGACTTTGTGGTTGGGTGTTGTTTTTTTTCCCCCAAGACAGGTGTCTTAGTTTGTTTTTTATTTCTGTGAAGAGACACCATGACCAAGCTCTTGAAGGCAGTTTAATTTGGGCTGGCTTACAGTGTCAGAGGTTGTCTCTTTTATCATCATGGTGGGAAGGATGGCATCATGCAGGCAGACTTAGTGCTGGAGGAGCCCAAGATTTCTACATCTTGATTGGAAGACAGCCAGGAGGAGACTGGTATTCCATGCTGGACAGAGCCTAAGCCTTAAAGGCCTCAGCCCACCTACACAGTGACATACTCTCTCCAGCAAGGTCGAACCTTCTAAAAGTGCCACTGCCTATGGCCAAGCATTCAAACTCATGAAGCTATGGGGGTCAAACCTATTCAAACCACCACAGGGTTTTTCCATGTAGGCTTTGCTTTCTTGGTGCTCAGATCTATATAGATCAGGCTGGCCTGGAACTCAGAGACCCACCTGTCCCTGCCTCCCAAAGACTAGGATTAAAGGCGTATACCACCATCACTGGCTAAACTAATCTACTTTCAGTGGTTTTGTGTGCTCTGGATATTTTAGGTAAATGTAATCACAGGCTTTTAGATAGCCTGCATTCTGAGGTGGCTTCTTTCTCTTCTAAACCTACTCAATGAATAAATATCCTACCAGCTGGCTAGGGCCTTATCCAGCCCTGTAGAGTAGTGGTTCTCAACCTTCCTTAATGCACAGTTTCTCATGCTGTGATGACCCCACACACACCATTAAATTGTGTTGCTACTTCCTAACTGAAATATTGGAATTATGAATATTAGTGTAAACATCTGGTATGCAGGATATCTGATGTGACCCCAAAGGGGTCCTGATCCACAGATTGAGAACCATTGCTTTAGACCTACATCATTCCAGTTTCCCCATTGTTTTTTAAGTTAAGGTTTGCTAGGTTGTGGTGGTGTGTGCCATTAATCCCAACACACTCCGCAGGCAGAGGCTGGAAAATCTCTGCATTCAAGGACTACCAAGCAAGTTCCAGGATGACCAGGGTTATATAGAGAATCTCTGCCTCTAAAACAAACATACAAAAGGAATATTTATTGTTTTTAATGCATTACTGTTTTGCCTGCATGAATGTGTTTGTGCCCCTGTATGTGCCTGGTGCTTTTGAAGCTCAGAAGAGGGTTGGAGCCCCTGGAACTGGAGTTAAAGATGGTGAGCTGCCAAGTGTATACCAGGAACTGAACCTGTGTCCTCTGATCGAACAAGTTCTTTTAACTTGTAAGCCATCTTCTCGTCCCAAATAAAATATATTTTTAAATAAAATTGGTTTTTTATTTGTTCTACCCTAACATTTCAAGTATTCAAAAAGTACATTTGACTCACTGCGAGTGTCTCCACTACTGTGTTGTTGTGATGAGCATATCCAAGGCAACTTATGAAAGAAATTACATTAATTAGGAATTTGCTTAGTGAGTCTGACCATCATGGTAGGAAGGATGGTGGCAGGCAGACATACAGCCAGGGCAGCCAGGGCAGGCATGATGCTGGAGTAGTAGCTGAGAACTTACATCAACCTGCAAGTTGAAGCCTGAGAGCAAGAGACTGGACCTGATGTAGGCTTTTGAAACCTGTAAGCCTGTCTCCAGGAATCCACATTCTCCAACAAGGCCTCTGCTAATCCTTCCATGGTAGTGCCTCCAACTAAAGAACACGCATTCAAATCTATGAGCCTGCAAGGCCATTCTCATTTCAACCCACAGCACCAAGCATTATTACAGCCAGTTGTTGGACTGTCCTAGGAAGTGCTTCTCTGGGACCTGGAGAGACTGCTTAATGGTTAACAGCAGGTTTTGCTCTTGCTGTGACCCAGATTTTATTCCCAGCACCTACATGATGGTTCACAACCAACACCTATAACTCCAGTTGCAAGGCACCCGAGTTCCCCTCTTGTAACCTCCAAGGACACTGAACATATACATAAAATGAATCTAATAATTAAACAATTTGAAAAATAAGGATTAAAAAACACCACCTCCATAATTCCAGGTGTAAGAAGGCCAAGGCAGAAGAGTCACTTTGATCAAAGCTACCCTGGGCTGTATAGAGAAACTCCGGTCTCTAAATGGGCCAGGGATTTGGTTCTATTTGTAAAGTGCTAGACTAGCAAGCACCAGACCCTAGTTTTTCCTTCCCAGTATTGGGGAAAAAAAAAAAAAAAAAAAAAAAACTGGATTTAATGGCACTCTAGGTTGTAGAGGCCAGAGGGTTAGAAGTGCAAGGTCACCCTTGGCTCCGTGGCAAGTTTGAGGCCACTCTGGGCTACATGGGACACTGTCTTGTAAAAGGTGGGTGGGTTGGGGGGTGGAGTCTATCACAGCAACTCCAGTCCTCCTAGCACCTAGGAACTCAGGAAGATAGAATCTGCCTTAATGTTTCCATTGCTGTGAAGAGGCACTATGACCAAGGCAACTTTTTTAAAGGAAACATTTAAATGGGGCTGGCTTATAGGTTCAGAGGTTTAGTCCATTATCATCATGGTAGGAAGCATGGCAGTGTGCAGGCAGACATGGTGCTGGAGGAGCCAAGAGTTCTGTATCTTTATCTGAAGATGGCAGGGAGGACATTCTCACTGGCCAGACTTGAGCGTGTTTTTGTGTGTGTGTGTATGAGACTTTAAAGCCCACCTCCTTGGTGGCACTCTTCCTCCAACAAAGCCACATCTGACAATGCCATTTCCTCTAAACCAAGCATTCAAACATGATTCTGTGATTCTGTGGGATCTCAGGGTTTCTATTCCTGCACAAAACATGACCAAGAAGCAAGTTGGAGAGGAAAGGGTTTATTCAGCTGACACTTCCACGTTGCTGTTCATCAGCAAAGGAAGTCAGAACTGGAACTCACACAGGGACGGAACTTGGAGACAAGAGCTGATGCAGAGACCATGGAGGGGTGCTGCTTACTGGCTTGCTTCCCCTAGCTAGCTCAGCTTGCTTTCTTATAGAACCCAGGACTACCCCAGGGATGGCACCATCCACTATGGGCCTTTTTACTCTTGATCACTAATTGAGAAAATGCCTTACAGCTGGATCTCATAGAAGCATTTCCTCAAGAGAGTCTTCTTCCTTTCTCTGTGATAACTCCAGCTTGTGTCAACTTGACACAAACATGTCAGTATTAAGTAAGGTTCAACCCTTACTTTCTTCATCCCCAAGATCTAAATAACTTTAAGAGTCCCACAGTTTTTATAAGTTCTTAAATGTTAAAATTTCAATCCCTTTAAAACATTCTCTCTTAAAATTCAATGTCTCTTTAACTGTGGACTCCACTAAAATACTTTACTTCAAGAGGGAAAAATGTCAGGGCATAGTCACAATCAAAAGCAAAATCAAACTCTAACCATCCAATGTCTGGGATACACTCAACCTGAGCTCCTCCAAGGGCTTGGGTCACTTCCCCAGCTCTGCCCTTTGTAGCACACGCCTTGTCATCTAAGCTCCAGCTGCCTGTTCTCCACTGCTGCTGCTGTTCTTGGTGGTTATCTCATGGTACTGGCATCTCCAAAACACTACTGTCTTCTGCTGCAACTGGACTGTGCTTTCACAAATAGCCTCCCAAAGCCTCAACTTCTCAGCATTACCCCTTCAGTCCTGGGATTTCAACTGCCGCTGTGGCTGTACCTTGACCAATTGATTCTCCTGGCCTCTCACAGTGGGCTCTCACAAAACCAGCTAGTACAGGTGTCATACCTATTCAAACCGTCACATTCCACTCCCTGTCCACATAGGCTTGTAGCCATAACAGAATGCATTTAGACCAGCTTCAGAAGTCCCCATAGTCTATCACAGTCTCAATGTTTAAAAATTAAACATGTTGGGCTGGAGAGATGGCTCAGTGGTGAAGAGCACTGACTGCTTTTCCAGAGGTCCTGACTTTCCAGAAATTCCCAGAAACCACGTGGTGGCTCAAGACCATCTGTAATGGGATCCGATGCCTTCTTCTGATGTGTCTGAAGACAGCGACAGTGTACCCACATACATGAAATAAGTAGATAAAATCTTTTTTTAAAAAAGTATAACTTGTCTTCTCTATAAAATCAAAAAGCAAATCACATACTGCCAACCTATCGTGACACAAACTGTACATCACTGATCCAAAATGGAGGGATGGCCCGAAATGCAGTAGGGGCCAAAGGAAGACTAAGACCCAGCTGGACAAATCCCAAACTCTGCATTCTCATGTCTGATGTCAGTATATATAGTATATAATAATACAGTATGGAATAGAGTTTAATTGGGGCATGGGGAGGGCAGAGAGAGAGAGAGCAGAGAAACTGAGGCTGGCCATGAACGTGTGAGAGAGTGGGAGCGGGAAGACAAGAGCAAGAGGCCAGAATGTTCTTCAGATCTCCACCTCCTTTCAGGTTTGCTGACAGTAACACCCTTCTTTTGAGCTGGTTCCACTTCCTGTTGGCAGGTTTCCCACAGCTTCATCTCCAGCTTCACCTTCACAGCTTCACACAATGTATTTTCTGGTCCACCATGTCCTTGCTTTTAGTGGCTTTGGTTAGTCATGATTTACAACTCCTTTGACACAATGGCCTCTTTGGTCCTCCATTCAGAGACATCCTTGATTCTAAAGCCAGAACCTTGTGGCCAAAGCTGCTAAATTCTGCTTGCTGGGGCTGGAACATGGCCACCCCCTTGTTTTGAGACATCACCAGTTTCCTGTTTTTGATGTTTCCTTTACTGCCTATGATTGGCTATACTGAAACTTGCTCTGTAGAGCAAGATGGCCTTGATTTTAGAGATCTGACTGCTTCTTCCTCCCAAGTGCTGGGATTAAAGGTTTGCACTACCTTTAATTCCTTTTCACAAGAAGGAAGTTTAGCTAGCTGGGATTTTGCCCGAGATCACCACTCCCTTAATTCCATTGAATATCTTTAATCTGTTTATCTGGTTGAACAAAAGATTTCGCTCCATTCAACTTCCGGTGCCCCTTTAATCCCTGAACTGTGTGTTGTATTTTTCTTGCTCAGTTTGCTGTTTCATCAAAATGCACTTTATAAGAGTTAACATTAGGGACCTGGGGAAATGTCTTAGTGGCTAAGACCACTAGCTGCTCTTCCAGAGGTGCTGAGTTCAATTCCCAGCAAGCTCACCATCTATCTATATGGGGATCTGATGCCTTCTTCTGGCCTGTAGGTGTATATGCAGCAGAGCACTCATACATTCAATAAATCAAATTAAAAAAAAAAGTTAACATAAGAACCCAGTGGTGGTGGCACACACTTTTTTTAAATTTTATTTGTTTTTATTTATATGAATACAGGACAGCCTATTTTCAGACACAGGCCAGAAGAGGGCATCAGATCTCATTACAGATGGTCGTGAGCCACCATGTGGTTGCTGGGATTTGAACTGTGGACCTTTGGAAGAGCAGTCAGTGCTCTTAACCACTGAGCCATCTTTCCAGCCCGGTGGTACACACTTTTAATCCCAGCACTCAGAAGGCAGAGGCAGGAGAATCTGTGAATTTGAGGTCAGCCTGGTTTATAGAAAAACCCTGTCTAGAAAAAAAAGAAAAGAGTTTAGTTACTACACGACAGAGTCTGCACTAAGCTACTTCGATATTTCCTTGCCAGTGCAGTTATTCCAAAAGTCTTCATGTCAGCCTCAGAATAATCTCAGACAAGGACAAAAATAGCTAAATTCCTTGCCAAAATATCACAAAAACTGTCTCTAGGCTACATATTAATATTCTTCTCCTCTGAAACCTCTGAGCCAGGCCTCCACAGTCTAAATCACCCTCAGCACCACTGTCTTCCACTCATTCATATGACTGCTCGTTGCATATGCATCCACAGGCCAGAAGAAGGTATCAGATCCCTTTACAGATGGTTATGAGCCACCATGTGGTTACTGGGAACTGAACCCAGGACTTCCAACAAGCAACAACTTCTCTTAACTACTGAACCATCTCACCAGCCCTGCAATACACTTTTTTTTTTTTTTTTTTTTTTGTGACAAGGTTTCACACTGTAGCTTTAGATGACCTGGAACTTTCTATGTAGACCAGGCTGGCCAACTTGCTATGAAGATCTGCCTCTCAAGTGCTGGCCTTGAAAGTCTATATGCCACCATGCTCAGCTAAATATAATTTTTAAAAAACATGTCCACCCAAGTCTACCTGGTAAAAAAGACACTATAATTCCCCAGAAAAAGTCACACACCTACCTCACTTTGTCTAATTAGCTCTTAAAAAAAAAACTTAAAAAAATATTTTTAATTGTACGTGCATTGGTGTTTTGCCTGCATGTATATCTGTGTAAAGGTGTCTCCTGGAGCTGGATTACAGCCCATCTTACCTATCTCTTTAAAGACTAATTACATTACAGCTGCGTTGTGAGGAAGGGGTTAGGCCTTCATGCTGTGGATCCTGGATGGGAGAGACACTAGCCATAATCAGGGAGAACTGACCGGAACTGCTCGTGAGTCCACACTTGTGAAAACAGTGGCAAGCCAGGCACCATGACAACACTGCAGCATTTGCTGTTGGAATTCACTGTTACGACACTGTCAACCCAGAGCTGGAATTGGAATTGGGCACTTAAATTTTTATTTATTTATTTGTGTGCGTGTGTCCTGTGAGTCACGAGGACAACTTGTGGAAGTCTGTTCATCCTACTGGGTGGGTCCCAGGATGGAACTCAGATCGTTACACTTGGCACCAAATGCTATTACACCATCTCATCAGCCCCTGGAATTGGGACACTTTGAATCTTCAAGAACCACATTGTGGCCTCTGGTCATCATTTTGTCAAGGGGTAGTATCATCTCTTCTCACTTACACACTGTGTTTCTTTCACACCAGACACTTTTCTAAGTCCTGGTCGGCCAGCAAGTCCTCTAGTTCTGTCGCCATCCTGGGAACTAGGTGCTGTTAGCCTTTCTTCTTCGGGACCAGACATGTGCCCAAATTATCTGTGCTCACACAGCTAATACACAAGTACAGCAAGAAATCAGGCTGGTACCCATTGATGTGCTGTGCTGCGTGAGAGCCACCATACTGCCGTGAAAGTCTAACTGTCCTTGCCTTATAGAGGAGGAAGCAGGCTCAGAGATCTGCATGACTTGCTTAAGGCCTCCCAGCACTGGCCATGGTGAGGGTTAGGAACAGTGTGAACATATGCTCAGGTAAGTGTCTATGTGATGGGTAAATTGAGAAAATAATACGGGGGAGGAACCGGGAAGAGAAGAGGCAAAGCCGCTCTGTGATGGTACACACCTTTAATCCCAGCACTCAGGAGGCTGAGACAGGCAGATCTCTTGAGTTCCAGGCCCATCCTAGTATATAGTGAGTTCCAGAACAGCCAGGGCTATGCAGAGAAACCCTGTCTTGGGGAGAGGGGTTGAATGTTCCACTAGGCAGATATGGTGGCTCACTCCTTTTGTCCTAGCTCTTGGGAGGCAGAGTCAGGCAGATATCTAAGTTTGAGGCTACCCTGGCCTACAGAGCAAGTTCCAAGAGCCAGGGTAAGCAGAGAAATTTTGTCTCAAAAAAAAAAAAAAAAAAAAAAAAAAAGGCAGGGAAGAAGGGGGGAAGGGAAAGAAAGAGAAACAGAAGAAAAGAAAAAGCAAGGAGAATAAGCAGGCTGGACATTCACTTCACCTCCCTGATGCCTTTATGCCCAGTGTTCTGCCTGCTCCTTTTCCTGCTGTCAGAACCTCTGGCCTAAGTCCTACCCTGCATCCTGGCAGACAGCCTTTGACAAGGCTTCCGGAGATGCTGGGGGCATCAAGGCCAGTGTCGAAGTGTCAAAGGAGCACCACACAGGTTCTTCGGAGGTTCAGTGTCTGTATCCCTGGGGCAGCCACCTTTCAGCTTTGAGTGGGTGCAGCAGAAACCCTAGTGACCTTGCTGCTGACATTCCTCAGAAGCCACGTGGTCCCAACTGGCAGGGACAGCTGCAGACAGGGGCTGAACCAGCCTTGTTTCCGGGGTGGTGCCCGTTGTCTATCCAGGCCCTGCTTAGCTTTTGCCTGGTGTTGCTTTTCCCTCCCAGATATCAGCCGGCACTGTGGGTCCAACACCATGAGGGTCTAAAGACACCTAGCTAACCACGGTCTTTCCGAGTGGCCAGACTGTGGGAGGATGGGGCAGGACCAGACAAAGCAACAGATCGAAAAAGGACTGCAGCTGTACCAGTCCAACCAGACAGAGAAGGCACTGCAGGTGTGGATGAAGGTGCTGGAGAAGGGCTCTGACCTCGTGGGCCGCTTCCGGGTGCTGGGCTGCTTGGTAACAGCTCACTCGGAGATGGGCCGCTACAAAGAGATGCTGAAGGTAGACATTACCCTTCCAGGGTGCTATAGGAGGGCCCAGGCACTGTGAGAGGGTTGGGAAGCAGGGAAGGGTGACTTCCTACTCCCAGGCACCCTTGTATCTTCCTGAGAATCCTCTGTGTCTCATAGCCTAGTGTCTGGTCTGAAGTTTTGAATATGCATGGAAGACTCTGAGTCTTAGCTGGCTGGGTATCTTCAGAGTCAGGCCTGTGGCCTTCAACTTCAGTCAAAGCCTCTGAGACTGAGGCTCATTGGCATCAGGAGCCAGAGTCTAGGGATCACAAGCCCAGACCTCTAAGCCTAGGTTTAAGTCTGCAGCATGCTGCCTGGAGGAACAGACTCTAAGACTGAGGGTCAGGCTGGTCAGTGGTAGACTCCAGATCTGAGGCTGGGAATGTCTACCCTGAGCTTTGTGGTGACTGGAGCCTGGGAGGATGGATCTGAGGTAGTGGAAACTCTTGAGTCTGAGCCTTGGGGTCTGCCATTCTCTGGTTGGGAAGTAGGGCTGGCTGCGGCAGCAAGAGGTTGCAGGTTGAGCCTTGGTTAAGTGTTGTCTGTTACCCTGGGATCAGTTTGCTGTGGTCCAGATTGACACTGCCCGGGAGCTGGAGGATGCCGATTTCCTGCTTGAAAGCTACCTCAACCTGGCACGAAGCAATGAGAAGCTATGTGAGTTCCACAAAACCATCTCTTACTGCAAGACCTGCCTCGGCCTGCCTGGTACCAGGGCTGGTGCCCAGCTTGGGGGTCAGGTCAGCCTGAGCATGGGCAATGCTTTCCTGGGCCTCAGCCTCTTCCAGAAGGCCCTAGAGAGCTTTGAGAAGGCTCTGCGCTATGCCCACAACAATGATGACACCATGCTGGAGTGCCGTGTCTGCTGCAGCCTGGGCAGTTTCTACGCCCAGGTCAAGGTGGGCCTGGTCCCTTTGTGGGGGGTGGGGAGAAGATAAAGGGGTATTTGAAGCTCCCTAAGAACGTCTTGTGTGTGTGTAGTGGGTCATACTGTTTATGTATGATAAATGTTCTCTGATTTTCTCTGACCAAAAGTTCTTTTGAGACAATGCCATCTGCCTTAGCCAATTGGAGAACAGAATTATCTGACTTACCCATCCTGCAAATGGTCCCATGCGTGGCATGGGTTTTTTTTTTTTTTTTTTTTTGGTTTTTTTTTTTTCCTTATAAGAACATTTTAATTGGGGCTGGCTTACAGATTCAGAGGTTCAGTCCATTATCAGAAGCACGGCAGCATCCAGGCAGACAAGGTGCAAGAGGAGGTTAGAGAGCTACATCTTCATCTGGAGGCTGCTAGGAAATTATTCTCTTTTTTTTTTTCTTTTTAAACATTTATTTATTACATATAAGTACACTGTAGCTGTCTTCGGACATAGCAGAAGAGGGCATCAGATCTCATTACTGATGGTTGTGAGCCACCATGTGTAAGCTGGGATTTGAATTCAGGACCTCTGGAAGAGCAGTCAGTGCTCTTAACCACTGGGCCATCTTTCCAGACCCCCTCCCTCCAGTATGTAGCCAGACCTGTGTTCTCAGCTCTGAGGAAGCAGAGCAAAGATGATCAGAAGTTGAAGGTCACTGTCAACTGACAATGAGTTTGAAGGCAGCCTGGGCTACATGAGCTCTGTCTTAAAGGGAGGAAAGGAGGAAAAATGTTGACACCTCAATATTTTTATTTTACTTTTATTACATTTCTTAGACTTACTTTATTTTCATGTAAGAATGTTTGCCTGCATGTAATTGCATTGTGTATGTGTCTGTGCCCCAAGAGGCCAGAAGAGGGCAAGAGATTCCCTGGAATTGGAATTACAGATGTGGATGCTGAGAATCAAACCCGGGTCCTCTGCAAAAGCAACAAGTGTTCTAACCACTGAGCCATCTCTTCAGCCCAGCATCTCATTTTTTACCCTGAAGTAGTTCTATACACATCACTAAGATTGGTATAAAATCAGAAAATGGTATTTGCTTTCTAGTGACCCATTCTTACATAACTACAATAACTGTTCTCACATATACCAACATTATCATAATCTCAGAATAGGAGCTAAATAATCCCTGGATGGTGTCTATATTTACATTTCTCTGCCTATTCCAAATATTTCCCTTACCCTCAGCTTGTTGAAAGCAGAATAATGCAGACAGCAGAATACAGACAGCAGAATACAGACAGCAGAATACAGACAGAGCTACACCGACAGTGGCTCATTGTATCTTTTATGGCTTTAAATAGAACATTTTGGCTTTCCTTTTTATTTTCCATGACACATTAAAGAAACCAGGTTAACTGCTTTGTAGAATGTCAGGTATCCTTTCTCTATCTGGCTTTTGTGTTTTCTTGAGGCATCCTGAGATTCCCTCATTTATCTCCAGTGATTGTGGTAAAATGAGGTCACACCTCTTGAGTAAGAATGCCATTAGACATATCTGTGTCCTGCTTTTTCCCAGTTATTTGTTTGTTTGTTTATGGTTTTCAAGACAAGTTTTCTCTGTGTCGCCCTGGCTGTCCTGGAACTCATTCTGTAGAGCAGGCTGTCTGCTGCCGTGCTGTCTGTGCTACTAAATCTTCTCAGAATAACTGGACTTTATAAAACAGGGCTATTTCTAACCCAAACCTGGTGTCTAGGAGTTCCTTTTCACTGACTGTAAACTCGTCCTTCTTTCTTGAAGATGGGAAATTTGAGTTCATTTGTTTGGTTGGTTGGGTAGGTGGGGATGGACAGGGCACAGGAAGGGAGCCACATGTAGGTAGAATGTGTGACTAGTGATGAACAAGGACACTCCTGAGCCCCTGATTTCCTCATGAGTGGAAGGAAGGCATTGGCTGTTCAGAGTGGATGCTTTGGCAGGTTTGAGGGGGAAGCACTAAAGAAGTACTTCCTGGGCTCCATCACCCCGATCTGATGTTGCTTGGTGCTGATGGAGGAACACTGTCTTTGAGCTCTCTGAAGCAGCTGCTCCTGGAGGCAGAACCCTGTGTGGTTCTGAAGCCAAGAAGAGCTGCGTGAGAGAAGCCAGCTGTGTCTTCGCCCTTTTGTTTAACAAACAAGTATTATGCACCAGCTAAATCTAAGACCCGTGTTTGGCTCTTGGCATACAGCAGCAATCTCAAGAAGCCACACCCGTGCACCGGTTTCCCCTTCTCCCTGGATCATGCTTATTGCTAGAAGCCTAAAGGAATGAATAGGCTGACCATGACCACTATGGTGCATGCCTGTCTGTGACCTAGGTACTCAGGAGGCAAAGGCAGGAGGACTACAAGTTTGCAGCTACTTTGAGCAACATAAAAAATACAAACAGGGCTGGAAAGATGTCTCAGGGGTTAAGAGCACTTCCAAAGGTCCTGAGTTCAATTCCCGACCACATGGTGGCTTACAACCATCTGTAATGAGATCTGATGCCCTCTTCTGGTATGTTTGAAGACAGCACTGGGGCTCCCTGGCTGTCAGATCCGGGGTCTAGAGCCCTGGGTTTGGGTCAATTCCTACCACTCAGTGTGTCTCCCTCCCCTTCTGTGTCTCCTACAGGACTATGAGAAAGCCCTGTTCTTTCCCTGCAAGGCTGCAGAGCTTGTCAACGACTATGGCAAAGGCTGGAGCCTCAAATATCGGGCCATGAGCCAGTACCACATGGCTGTGGCCTACCGCTTGCTGGGCCACCTGGGCAGTGCCATGGAGTGTTGTGAGGTGGGACAGCTGGAAAGCATGCAGATGGCGTGGTGGGAGAGGACCTCAGGCCCAGGACACAGAGCCCTCTTTTCTAGAACAGCCAACAAGCACTCGAGTGTATCATTGACTCTGTACCAGCCTCATTCCCTGCCTGTCCATCCTGAGGGCCAGGAGCTTCCCTTCTCCAGCAGCCTCTGTAGGCCACTGTGAAAAGTAAAACATGACCTAGAGATGTAGCTCAGCTTATAGAGTGCCTGCCTAGCCTGCACAAAGCCCTGCTGGGTCAACCCTTACCCTACATAAAACCCAGTTTAGTATTTCGTGCCTATAATTCCAGCACTTGGATGGTGGAGACAAGATCACACGTTCAAGGCCACCTTCAGGTACAGAGTTAATTCAAGGCCTAGCTGAGCTATATGAGAGCGTCTTTAAAAAAAAAAAAAAAAAAGAAGAACAAAAAGTTAGTAGAACAGAGACGCACAGAATTTACCTGTCTGTAACCCAGCACTCAGGAGCCAAGTGGTATGACCACTTAGTTTGAGACTAGCCTGGGCTACCTTGGGGGTCCTTGGGCTAAAAAATACAAAAGAAAATAAAGGGCTTGGGGGAGAGAGAGGGGGGCTCTTGAGTCTCAGAGCTGTTCCAGCTAAACTGTTCCGATCTCCCTCTCTCTGTGTGTGTGTGTGTCTTTGTGTCTCGGTCTCTGTCTTTCTCTGTGTGTTTCTGTCTCTGTCTTTCTCTCTGTGTCTCTGTCTCTGTCTCTCTCCCTCTCTCTCTCTGTCTCTCTCCCTCTCTCTCTCTCTCTCTCTCTCTCTCACACACACACACACACACACACACACACACACGCACACACGAAAAGATACAAAGAAAAGAGGGAGCAGGTTCTGAGGTTCCCCTCTCAGGTTCCAATCACATTGCTTCTTCCTTTGATCCTGATGAAGGTGCTTCTCTCTGAGCCTTGGTTTCCCTCCATCAGACAGTACTGTAATCTTAATGGTTCACTGTAAAAGGCCTCGGCAACCACAAGAGGATGTGGTGATTACACCTTTTTAAGGGACTGCTCGGTATCGGGCACCCCATAGTAGGGCCACATTAGCTTTCATGAGTGACCAGCCTTCCTTGCAGGAGTCTATGAAGATTGCCCTGCAGCATGGTGACCGCCCCCTGCAAGCACTCTGTCTGCTCTGTTTTGCTGATATCCACCGGAGCCGAGGGGACCTGGAGGTGAGATCACCAGGATGAGGTGGGGGGCCTTGGGCCTGGAGCATCCCAAATCCAACCCTGCTTGGCTCTGCAGACAGCCTTCCCTAGGTACGATTCTGCTATGAGCATCATGACCGAGATCGGAAACCGCCTGGGGCAGGTGCATGTGCTGCTGGGTGTGGCCAAGTGCTGGATGGCCAGGAAGGTGCTGGACAAGGTGAGGCCAGGCTCTTTCCTGTGGTAAAGCTCTCTCTAATGCTCCCAATTTGGGGGTCTTCAGCCAATACTGGGGGTACAGTGTTGGGCTTGTCCCCTTTATTTAACATCTGTCTCACCCTGTTGCCATGAGACTCAAATATTCCCAATTCTCCACACAAGGGCCAGAGGTCGCATTTAAACCATATATTCCTAAATTCCCTTTGCCTCTCTCATAGTACCCCATGAGGCAGTCATGTTTGGCCCACTTTGTCAGCACAAACTGAGGCCGAATGTAACTTGCTCTCTCTCTTCTGCTGCCTTTCCACGGGGCAATGACCCTACCCCAGCCCCCAGCCCCCCCAGGCCCAGTTTTCTTTGTTTTTGCTTTTGAGCCAAGGCAGAAACTCTCCCTACAACTCTGGCTTCTGCTCACCTTCCAGGCTTTGGACACCATTGAGAAAGCCCAGGACCTGGCTGAAGAGGTTGGAAATAAGGTCAGACATGATTACATCTCCTGGGTCTGGGGTCAAGAGCCAAAGGAGGAAACTTGGGTATGCCGGCACACACCTATAATCCTCCCACTTGATAGAGGAGCCAGGGGTTCAAGGTTATCCTTGACTACACAGTGAGTTGGAAGCCGGCTTGGGATACATGAGACCCTGTTCAAAGCTTTGAGCCCTTCTGATCCTCTGGAAGGTGCTTGCAGCCACTCCAACCTCCTGGATCTCAACCTTCCTCCCAGAGACTATTTCTGGGGCCAGGCAGGCATTTCACACCTTGGAGAGTCCTGAGTTCCTAGTGGCCTCTCAGTTCCACGGGGTAGATGTCTTCTTCATGGGTGTTAGACATGCACATGTATGCACACTTACATATATGCAAGCATAAACACTTGTACACATGTTTAATCTTACAAACAAACAAAAAACAAAATAACAACCCTAACAATGTCCTCTACTCCTCAAGAGCTGGTTACCCTCATAAATACTAAATACAGACTTCCCTTTGAGTGTTCTTATGCTAGAGATGAAGCCCAAGGCCCCACACTACCAGCTATTACATAGAGTATATGTAGCGACTTCAGATGTCTCAGTTGTATCCAGACCTTAAAGTCTTGGAGAAAGCTTTGTATCCCCCAAAGTCTTCTAGAACATATGCATCTCTGTAGGCTCTGGGGCACAACCCAACTAAAATACTGAAGTATATTTGCTTTGGGCTGGATTACAGCCATTCATGTTTGTCCAAGTATCAGGCTGATCAGAAATGTATATTCAGTAAAAATAAAAAAAAAAACACATTAGTCATTGTAGAGGCAACATAGCAGCAGGTTGGATCAACAAAATTCTTCAGAAATATGGTATGGTGGGGCACACCTGTTCCAGGACTTGCAGAAACAGAAGGACCAGGAGTTCTAGGCCAGCCATCACTATATAGTGAGTTTAAAGCCAGCCCGGGCTTATATGAGACCCTATCTCAAAACAAAAACATGGGGTCCCACGTTTCTCACCTCTGGTCTTACCCATTAAGGGAACTCAAGGCTAGGGTGTGGCAGGAGCTCCTTCTTAGCCCCCTCTCCTCTCTCCTGGGACTCACCCTTAGCTGAGCCAGCTGAAGCTGCATTGCCTGAGTGAGGGCATCTACCGCAGCAAGGGGCTGCAGCGTGAGCTGCGCGCGCACGTCGTGAGGTTCCACGAGTGCGTGGAGGAGACTGAGCTCTACTGTGGTCTCTGTGGTGAGTCCATCGGGGAGAAGAATAGCCGGCTGCAGGCCCTGCCCTGCTCCCACATCTTTCATCTCAGGTGAGTCGTTCGCTGGGTGGGCAGGACTCCCAATCATACTAACAACAATACGAAATGCAAAGACCGGCTTTCTCTCCCTCTTCGCACTCTCCCTCTAGCCTTGTGTACGTATGCGCGTGCGTGCGCGAGTGTTTGTGTGTATGTGTTCATTCTTACCATTATCCCAAGGGGAATTCAGAAAGGCCCCTTCAAGTCAGCTCCCAGGACCAGGCTTGCCTTGGGGTAGCAGCAGATGCCGACTTTACCACAGCCTGGAAGCCTCTGGTGCAGGGCAGGCGGGAAATGAGTGGAGCCCAGGAGCGCCTTCTCCTCCACTGCAGTGACCTTCCTGGAAGGAAGACACAAGTCAGGGCCTGGGTGAGTGAACACAGCCCTCTGCCCCCACAGATGCCTGCAAAACAATGGCACTAGGAGTTGCCCCAACTGCCGCCGCTCCTCCATGAAGCCAGGCTTTGTGTGACTTCAGTGGCCATCTTGGCTCCTTCTCCACCATCAGCTGGTGAAATCCTAGGGTAGCAGCCAGGGCCTCCATAGCCAACTCGGGGCCAGAGGCCTGCCTGCTGCTTCTCTGGGCCAAGTTCCCCTTCCCTGCCTCTTTGTACTTTGTTCTTTATAGAGAAATAAAATGTTTGTACCTGGTGCCAGTGATTCTGACAATTCTTGTGGAGGCTTCCCTAGACACAAGCCTCACTCCATGCATGGTGTGTGTGAGACCCTCCAGCTAACAAGTTCCCATGAGAACTGGAGACAAGATCCCTGCTGCTGAGATTCGAGAGTGCACACACACACACACACAGGCACACAGACAAACACCAGCATGAGGAGTTGAAGGGAACTACTGTACAATAATCAGAATAGACAAGCAATGTGGAAAGTGCTAGAAACTTGTGTGGATCGCATTGTAAACTTCTGCCCCACCAATATTTTTAAGTACATGCTCATGTATGGGAACATATGTGCCGGTGTGAAGGTGTGGTTGGAGAACACTTGTAGGGAGTCAGCTGTGAGTCCCGCAGGCTGGAACTCAGGCCCCCCAACTCGGAGGCAAATGTCTTTCCATCCAAGCCATTCTGCTGGGCCCCGCCTCACCCATTGTTCAGGTGTTGTTGCTATTGATTTTCCCAGACACAGTTTCTCTGTGTAGCTCTCTGGCTGTCCTGGAACTCTGTAGACCAGGCTGGCCTCGAACCTGACTCTGCCTCCTGAGTGCTGGGATTAAAGGCCTGTGCCGCCATGCCCAGCTGCTGTTCTATAGATTTTATCTGTTAATGCCTTGGTCTGTTGGGCTGATATGACAAAAATACCTTATGTGCAACAGACATTTATTTCTGACAGTTCTGGAAGTTGGGAGCCCCATGGTGTAGTGTCTGGTGAGGGCCCATGTTACGGTTCATGTGCCTTCATATGGACAAAGGAGCAAAGTGACTCTGTGGTCACTTTGTTTTACTTTGTTTGAGACGGGCTTTCTCTATGTAGACCTGGTTTTCCTGGAATCTGCACTGTAAGCCAAGCTGCCCTTGAAATCACAGATACCCACCTGCCTTTGCCTCCCAAGGGTGGGATTAAAGGCATGTGCCACCACTGCCCAGCACTTCAAAAAAAAAAAAAAAAAAAAAAAAAAAAAAAGAAGAAGAAGAAGCAGGCTCTCTCAATGTAGTCCTCGACTAGGCTGGCCTTGTTTTGTTTTGTTTGAGACAAGAATCTCACTATGTAGTTCAGGCTGGTCTAGAAATCACGTAGATCCGAATTCACAAAGCTCCTGCTGTCTCTGACTCCTGAATGCTGGACTTAAGGGCATGTGCCATCATGCCTGGCTCTGCAACTTTATTAGAACAAGACTAGTGACCACCTCCCAAAGGCCTCACTACAAGTACTGCCATAGGCAGGATACAATTTCATTATGTGAACTTGGGACTGAGCGGAAAGAGTAAGTGTATCTGAGCATAAGGCCTTGAATAAGAAAGAGTTAAGAGTTGGGAAGACAGTTCTGCTGGTAGAGTTCTTGCCTAGCATGCATGAGGTTCTAGGTTCCATCCCCAAGACCACAGTCACCAAGTATGTGTGAGATAGCACAGCACAAAGAAAACAAACCCATTCATATAAAAATATGTAATAGTTAGAAAAGGAAATTAGTGTCTGTATTTAAATCACCTAATCTGTGCTTTTTTCCCCTTAAACCAGGCTGGTCTTAAACTCAGACATATCTACCTCTGCTTCCCAGTGTTGGGAGTAAAGGTATGTACACCGTTCCTGGCTCTGTGTTTTCAATAACATTTCCTATTTGTTGAGAATTTTCAACATATATAAAATAAAATATAGTTTTATCATATACACCTCCAGCATGTCACCCTCCCAGGTTCATAACCTAGTCTTTTTCCTTTTGGTTTTGTTTGTTTTGTTTTTTGAAATAAGGTTCCACTGTGTCCCCCTGGCTGGCCTGGAACTCACTAGGCTGGCCTTGAATTCATAGGATCTTTCTGCCTCTGCCTCTTCTTTTCCACAGCCAGTGAATTGAGTTAGTCCTTCCCTTAATGAATGTGGATATGGGGTCATCTACAGCATTTGGGCCACCTGTGAAGCAAATTAGCCATCCCTTTCCTGGTAGCCATCAGCTCCGCAGGGAAGGATGGGGTCTCATGAGCCCTTCCTGCACCTACGCTGGAACTTTCCCTGGATTGACTGTGTATAGGTCAGAACAGGTAGCTACAGCTACTGCAGGGTTTAGAGTAAGTGACTCTCTCATGTTACAATACAAACATTTCCAGCTACCATAAGAGACAAAGCCTTTCACTTACCAGATGAGCGAGGCAGGCTGCCTTCACTTGCAAGCTCTAGGGACCGGCCTGTCTCCATTTCCCCCACAAGGAGGAGGTGCTGCTAGCACGTTCAGCTCTGTATGTAGTTGCTGGGAGTGGACTCAGGAGTCCTCATGCTTGCTCAGCAATCCCCATGTTAATGTAAAGACAAGCCTGGTGGTGGTGGCACACACCTTTAATGGCAGCACTCAGGAGGCACAGTCAGGTGAATCTCTGAGTTTGAGGACCCCCTAGTCTACAGAGTGAGTTCCAAGACAGCCAAGGCTATAGAGAAAAACCCTGTCTCCAACAACAAAGATTGACAAAGTGGGCAATTATATTAAGAAAAATAATTAGAAATATGGAAAAGGAAAAAAATAGAAGAGGCTCAGTAGTATTGTATTAAATTGTATTTGGTACTTATCATTGTGAACTTGTGGGTTTCAGAAAATAGAGCTGGAGATGGGTGGCTGAGTAGTCAAGACCACACACTGCTCCTGTAGAGGACCAGAATTTGGTTCTCAGCAGCCACACTGGGCAATTTACAACTCCATGGGATCTAGAACTCCTTCTGGCCTCCCATATGCATTGACGTGCGTGAGTGCGCTCGTACACACACACACACACACACACACACACACACACCTTAAAGAAACAGTTAATTACAGGACTACATGGGTCTGTGCGTGTCCAGCAGTCTGGAGTGCTGACACAGTAGTGGGTATACTGAGCACCCAGATCTTGACTTTTAAATACAACGCATAAAAATTATATATATATATATATATAAACAAATCAAGACCAAAACAAACAACAAAACTAGCCTCTTTGTGGGACAATCTGTTCTAGTCCTGGACCACAGAAAGTACAAAGTGAAGTTGGAATATCTTATTCTGGAAAACAAAAAAAAACAGAAAGGGAGGTGAGCCATCTTGGAAGGCTCCCAAAGCCCAATAGCAGTGACAAATCACAACTGCTTTGTCAGCACAAAATACCAGGGAATGGTGTTTCAGACAACCTATAGAGCCTTTTATCTGTGCTCCAGAAGAAAGACGCATTCTTCCTTCCCATTTCTATACAGCTGAGAGCCCCGCCTCATCTGACTCCAAATGCCATTACCCCAGGAGCGAGGACCTCAACATGACTTTTCTGAGAGACACAAAGTTTCTGTACACACCAGTGACACAGTTTGATTCAACAAGACAGGGACCATACTGATATAATCAAAATTTGAGGTAAGGGAATGTTTACAGTTTGCAAGTTCTTCCTCATAAAATGAGTATTAATATGATTTTTTAAAGAACATTTATTTAGTGTTTGCATGTGCATATACACACCACTATGTATATGAAGTGTTAGGCTGGCCCTAGTTTCTACTCTCAAGGGAACCAGCCCCTTCAATGAGATAAAAACTGCACTTTCTGCATGTCTCAGGTCATGGCATCCTGTTATCTTAATGCCCAGAGGTCTCTACATACAAATTTCTGTTTACAGCAGTTTGTTCGTAGCAGCTGTCTTCCCTTAATGCTCTCCTACCCCTTCCCAGCCCAAATTAAACTGGCCTATAAAAACTCAACCTCCCTTTTGGCATGGCTGGTCTTCCTTCTCTCAGAGACAGACCTCAGTGAAGCTTTGTTCTTTGGCTTCGGTGTTGCTCTGGTGATCTTGTTCTCCTGTAAAGAAAATGTAAAGCTGTTATGCTTAATCTTTACACACCAAGAAAACTTTGACTATTTCCAGGTTACATCTTGTTTTACATGTACTTTATGTCCATTGTAACTAGTAAGATTTTAATGCATACTATCAAACCTTTAAAAAAATAAAGTACTGACAAAAATGTATTCATATACTTTTATGCAAAAATGCTTAAAATTTGTATATTTATCTTTGTTTTTTTAAAAAATTAAGTTGTTCAATTTATTAAAAAATTAAAAAACTTATCACATGGATGTAAGAAGACAACTTCAAGGGATTCAGTCCTCTGCTTCCCTCATGGGGGGTCATTAGGCTTGGAAGTAAATGCCATTACCTGCTGAACAATCTTTCCTCTTGGATATTACTTATTCTAAGGCAGGATCTCATTGGGTAGCTCTGGCATAGCTAGAACTCACCATGTAAACTCGGATAGCCTCAAATGCACTGGAATTAAAGATGTAAATAGTCATCAGTTTTACAGGGAAGGAAAAGCTGAGTGTCGGTGGAGGTGGATGGCTGTCCCAGTTCATCAGCTGAGAAGGGTTAACATCTCCAGGACAAGATGAAAGGAGGCAGAACACAAGGAGGACACAGCTTTAGAAACATCCCACAGAGTAAGTGTGATCACTGAACAGGTCCAGAGCATTAAGTCAGTACTCTTCCAGCCCAGGAGGATGATCTTCATCTCAGCAAATTCCCTCTGAAGTACCCAGCTGATGTGGCATCGAGCCCTCACTTTACTTCCTTTGGTTCATCCAAAGAAGTTACAAGGCTGTGGTGTGGCTCCTGCCCTTAGTCCAACACTCAGGAGGCAGAGGCAGATGGAGGCCAGCCTGGTCTATAGAGTGAGTTCCAGGACAGCCCGGACTCCACAGAGAATCTTCTCTTGAAAACTGCCCCTCCCCTCAAAAGAAGAAGTTACCAGGGTTGGAATGTTAGGATTGTTTTAAATGTGTGTGTGAAGAAGGAGTAGAGTGGATCTGGAGTAGGCAGTCGGCAGGCTTGGCATTAGTGTGGTTCTTAGGGGTTGTCTCGCTGAAGTATAATTGACAGGTGACTCAAAAGGAGAGCTGGGATGCATCTCAGAGGTGTAGGGCTTGTCTGGCATGTGCAAGGTCTTGGGTTCAAACCCGAGTACTGAAGTACAGAACTGCTATGAGATCAAGGTCAGCCTAGACTAGACAAGTTCTAGCCAGTTAAGTTATAGAGTGAGATCCTGATTTTAAAAAATAGGGCTGGAGAAATTGCTCAGTGGTTAAGAGTGCTTACTGTTCTTCCAGAGGACTGAGTTCAGTTCCCAGCACCCGTTTAGGTATCTTACAACCCATGAATCCCATAATCCCAGGTCCAAGGTGTCTGATCTCCCCTTAGGCACAGTACTCATGTAAATGCACAATGCAGATGTATGTGCCTACACTTAAATTAAAAATAAAGATCAGGTCAAGCAGCAAAATTATCAGTAAGGGATATTCTAGAAAAAAAAGAACAGTCTGATACAGTCAAGGCATAGCAAGGACGCTGCTTACCATGACCTAGAGCTGGGGAAAGCTGGGGAGTCCAGAGAGTCTAAACATGCAGGGACTTAGAAACTACTGCAAGGATTTGGGCTTTTACTCAGAGAGAAAGGCAGCTGCTGTGGAGGTTTTAGGCAAGAGTGACATGATCCAAGCAGTTTCAAAGGAATTCCACTGGTTGCTATGTAGAGAACAGATTAGGTACAAGGCAACTGGCAGCCTGGAGTATAATGTAAGATCTGTCTACACACACACACACAGACACACACACACAGAAAAAGACACACATGCTCACACTCGGACAGTTGTGGGCCTTTAATATTAGCACTCAGGAGGCAAGGTAATTGGATCTCTGTGAGTTCATGGCCAGCCTGGTCTACAGAGTGAGACCCTCTCTTGAAGGACTGGGAAGAGAAGATGTTTTTGGCCTGAGCATTCTTTCTCCTGGGCTCTCATGCAAACACGAGGACATGTGTACTCAAGGAGTTTAACAACGAAATCATCACACAGAAGACCTGTATACCTGATAAGTGTTTTGAAGTGGAAGCTCGGAGAGCGTGGGAAACAGTAAGAGTTGACTAGTCTTTGCTGGTCAGTGAGGCTTTGCTGTTGACTTAAAGAACATTAATATTCATTGATATTCAGTAGTGACCGAGTTATAGGAGGTGTGGAGACCAGATGTGGGAGGAGTTAGATGCCAATCAAAGGGCAGAGGCCCAGGTACTGTGAAGAAGGGTATGGCAGGTTGTTTGATTAGTGAGAGTCTGATGTCTCTGGATACTCCATGGAGAACAGATTAGAAGAGGTGAATCTCACCCCACCTAAGATGTCACAGAGAAACATCGACTTTCTTACTGTTCTCAGAGAACACCCTCATCCTCCAACCTGCTTCTTCCTCATCATAACTCCGTGATCAGCATGAGGAGACCAGAGCTACCACAGGACACAAATATCTTCTCTGTTCCCGGTCCTTTCCCCAGGAGCTTATGGTTAGAATGGGACTGCCCACCATTCCTGATCCCTTCTGGATCCAGCTTGTATTGGCACCAGTGTGTTGACTGCAGGGCCTTCTACCTCCCTGGCTCTGGGCCTTTTCTTCCCTTCTAATACCCAGGTGGACCAGATGTTCCAAGCCGCTTTCTTTCTTCTTGAGGCCAGGCTCTGAATCTCAGCTTCCTGCTGGGACGCTCCCCTGATAAGTCCTAATTTCCTTCAGCACTGCAATGTTCTCTAACCATCTTTCTTTCCCAGCTTCCCCAAATATCTCTACTCCTTTGCTCTCAAGAGAAGTGATTGATCCTGTCATTCTTCATAATGAGAAACTCAAATAGGCTGAGATCTTTCAGCGTTTCTCACCTCCTGTCCTCTATTCCCACTGTGCGTGTGTGCGTGTGTTATATGAGCATTTCTGTGTGAGTACACTCACCTGTGTGTTTATGTTGAAGGTAGAGATCTAAATAGTATCTTCTTGTTCTTTGCTTCCTCTCACCCCCTGAGACAGGGTCTTTTATTGATTTGGTGCCTAGTTTGGGCTAGACTGTTTCACACAAAAAGATCACCTCCAAACCTCCCTGTCTTAGTCCAATAAAAAGTTCTTTCTCTAACATCAATAAACTATATACAGTAAGAGCAATTATGAACACTACCAAGTAAGAATTACATTTATGGGCTGGAGAGATGGCTCAGTGGTTAAGAGCACTGACTGCTCTTCCTGAGTTCAAATCCCAGCAACCACATGGTGGCTCACAACCATCTGTAAGGAGATCTGATGCCCTCTTCTGATGTGCATGAAGACTGCTACAGTGTACTTTAAATAAATAAATAAATAAATAAATAAATCTTAAAAAAAAATTACATTCATGCAGTCCGGAGCAAGTGAGCGAGCTAGAGGCTGTTGGATGGCTGGGGTGGAGCAAGGCTGGAGTGGAGTGGTGCCTAAAATCAAAGGAATTTGTTTCTTTTCTTTTTTACCAATTATAGTATTTTATAGTTAAAAAATACAAATTTTTCTTACATAACAGTATATAAAAAGTCCATTTTTCTTCCAATTTAAGTTTTCTTAAATTTTTTTTTACATTTTTATTAAATACTCTGTATTTACATTTGAGATGTTATCCCTTTACCCCGCTCCCATCCTCCCCCTCCATTTGCCTTCACAAAGGTGCACTACCTTCTGATCCCCTTCTCCACCCCATTGCCTTGGCATTCCCCTACACTGGGAAAACATGCCCTCTCTGGAACAAAAGCCTCTTCTCACATTGATGCCCGACACTGCTATCTTCAGCTACATACGCAACTGGATCAATAGGTCTCTCAAAGTGCGCACAAAGGTTGGTGTTTTGCTCCATGGGAGTTTTGAAGGGTTTGGTTGGTTGATAATGTTGTTATCTTCCCATGAGGTTGCAACCCCTTTCAGCTCCTTAGGTCCTTTCTTTAACAGACTCCTTGGGATCCCTGAGTTCAGACCGCCGGTTAGCTGCAAGCATGCTCAGCTGTATCTATCTATGTGACTCTATCATAGTCCCTGAGGGGGCATCTCTGTCTGGTTCCTGCCAATAAGTACTTTTTGGGATCAGCTATAATGATTTTGGTGACTGCATATGTGGTGGATCCCAAGGAATTTGTTTCTTCAAGTTCTTCAGGCGCTGGTTCTGACAGCAAAGTTAAAAAAAAAAAAAAAAAAAAAAAAAAAAAAAAAACAGGTAAAGAGGAAAAAGCAAGTTGTTCCAGAGAAACCTGTGAAGAAGCAGAAGCCTGGGGAGACGTCTAGAGCGCTGGCGTCCTCCAGGCAGAGCAGCAGCAGCACCGATGAAGACATGCTCCAGACTGGAAAGATGGGACGTGTCTGTGTTCGAGACTTTAAAGGGAAAACTAACTGATAATAGAGATTACTGGATGGACTCAGAAGGTAAAAACAAACCAAGGAGAACAGGTATTTCTTTAAACATGGAACAACAGAGTCAGCAGGAGGAGCAGATCTCTGACGCAGATGATGCAGAAAGACAGCTGGAAAATCTGAGCCATAGCAAACCTGCACTGTTGTCGGTGTTTTAATCTGTCCTTTTAAAAAAGATTTATTTATTATGTATGAGTCCACTGCAGCTGTCTTCAGACACACCAGAAGAGGGCATCAGATCCCATTACATGTGGTTGCTGGGAATTGAACTCAGGACCTCTGGAAGAGCAGCCAGTGCTCTTAACCTCTGATCCATCTCCAGCCCTTAATCTGTCTTTTTACATTGGCTTTTGTTTTCTAAATGTTGTTTTTCAAGCTGTTGTATATTTGGATTGCACAACAATTTGTAAGCCAAATACCTTTTAATATGTGTATTATTAAAATGTTCGAAGTGAAGCTAATTGTCAACTTCAGTAAAGAGGATTACTTTGTGCCCCCTACCTAGTGTAAAATAAAGTCAGATCATTACAATCTTAAAAAACAAAAGACTTACATTCATAATGTCCACTCCATTTGTATTTGATAAACTTGGAGAAAACACCCCACTCTCTATCCTGTCTTGGTGGGTATGAAGTTCTATACCTAATTCACATCTATCATAACTTAAATGTATCAACCTAAAACAATCTTTTTAGACCTCAATTTTTTTTTCTTAAACTCTTCGAAACTTGAGCTTAATGTGAAACTGTAACTATCTAGTCTTCAACCCCATCAGATACCTGAGAATAAATATTGCCTGAGTAGACAGGAAGTGCGGAGCCAGCAGCTTCCAAAACTACAGACATGACAGAGGCGGCTGGCTTCCTGGTCAGTCACCCAAGATTCCTCTGAATGTTGGGTATCTATCTTCAGCCCACAGGCCCAGAATATCTGACACACTTTTTGTGAAGCAGGAATTATGAAGGACTGGCCTAGTTGTCTTGGCAAACTTTGGCAGGCAACTTCCTGTGTCCCGCATGTCCACAGTTTGGACAGTATGCTGTCAGCAGTTGAGGCAGGGACAGTCTTTGCCCAGTAGCTAGCCTTGCCACCTTTGAAGCAAACTCCATATGGAGGGTCTTCAATGCCCACCATCAACTTTGAAATAGTATTCAGGTAATGCCAGAAGTTGATGCATCTCAATGTGACACAAAGCCCTGTTATTAAAACATCTTAAACGCCATATTATATAGATCTCTAAAGTGTTTGAAAACCATCTGTCTACCTGGAGTATATCTGAATAGGCAAACGCTGCTTGTTTCTGGCCATTTACTATCTGTGTAACTTTGAAAACATCTATAGGCTAAATAAAGCTTATTTCTGTAATTAACTAAACTAGTATCTAACATGGCCACAAGTTTGATTATTTATAGGTAGCTTACTACTAACTTGCATTTCCAATTTTCCTAAGCAGTTTGTAATAGCAGCTTTCGAGGACTAGAACTTTACACCACATTTAAAATAGGTTGCACAGGTATACCTTAAACAAGAGTTGAAACATATATACAGTATGTTGTAACAAAAATAACCTTCCTATGTGGACAGTTGGATCTGCATTAATATTAGTAGAAGCAATGGTTTATCTGGGATTTGTTAGACTCACACTGTGACCAGAATAGTCTAGAAATTAGTGAATTTCCACCGTGGTACAGGCTGGCCTTAACTATGCAGCCGTGCTTCTGCTTCAGCTTTGCAGTGGTTCAGTGGCTGGGATGACAGGCATGTACCATCAAACTTGGCAGTTTCTTCTCTCCCTTCCCCTCCTTTCCCCTTCCCTTCTTTCTTTTTTGAGACAGGAGTTTGTGTGTGTGTGTGTGTGTGTGTGTGTGTGTGTGTGTGTAGTCTTAGCATTCCTAGACTCTAACCTTAAACTTAGAGATCTGCCTGTCTCCACCGGAGTGCTGGGATTAAAGGCGTGCGCCACCACTCTCGACATTTTGCAAGTTTACCCGGGTCCTTAGATTGAACCTGTACCAGTGCAAACTCCTTTTCAGTTGTCCTCCAGGCTAAAAACTGCATTTCCCGAAAGACTCCGCGGTCCCCTCCTTTCTCCCGCCTTTTCCGGTTGTGCAGCGAGCCCCGCCCCACTCGCGCGCCGGCCAATAGCAGCCCACTCCTCGGTCTCGCACAAACTGGAGCAACCGGCGAGCCACGGGGCGGGCTCTGTGTCCTCGGTTTGGTTCGCGGAGACCCAGCGGCAGATTCGCTTGGCAACGCGGACGGAGCCAATTTTGTCACGACAGTAAAAGCGGGCGAAGTTCGCCACAGGCGGAGAGAAGACGTCGAGAAAGGCTGCGCTGGGCTCCCTCAGGGCCTCGTGCGCACTCCCACTTTCGGCCTTTTCATGCAGGAAATGAATCTGCTGCCGACGCCCGAGAGTCCAGTGACTCGGCAGGAGAAAATGGCGACCGTGTGGGATGAAGCAGAGGTGAGTGCTGGGAAACCTGAGGGGCGTCCCAAAGTTTGGGCTATAGGGTTAGACGTTCTTGGAGGGTGGAGAAGGAGGGAGCTGGAAATCCCGGTCCGGTCTTGACTGGGCACAGAGCTTCTTGGGATGTGGGCAGAATTCTGTGCTGACTTCATCCTGCTGTGAGGATGAGGATGCAGGCGGTGAGGGGGCTGTGGGAACGTCGGATGGCAGCCCTTAGTTACGGTAAATAAATACTTCTTCCCTTCTTTAAACAGCAAGATGGCATTGGAGAGGAAGTGCTCAAGATGTCCACAGAAGAGATCGTCCAGCGCACACGGCTGCTAGACAGCGAGATTAAGGTGGGCTCCTGGCTCCAGGGCAGGCTGCAGAGTTCTCAGATCCCCATTTTACAGATGAGGAAACTGAGGCTCAGAGACGGCTTCATTCACACAAACCCATGGAAAATACCTAGTACAATACCACAGCCACTTCATCAGGAAGTTTTCACACTGGCTTCTCGTCTTGACATATACAGGCTGAACCTTCAGAAAGCCCTAGATTTTGTTGGATGGGTCTCATGGCAGTCTGGACCTCATCCATTATAAGGCCTTAATTAATGCAAACTGAATCATTTGTTTTTCTCTCATCCCAGATCATGAAGAGCGAAGTGTTGCGAGTCACCCATGAACTCCAAGCCATGAAAGACAAAATCAAAGAGAACAGTGAGAAAATCAAAGTGAACAAAACCCTGCCATACCTTGTCTCCAACGTTATTGAGGTGTGTGTGTGTAGAGGAAGAGGAGGAGGTACTAGGGTTTGGAGACATATTGGGATGGGGTCGATAGGGTACACTGTATAAAAAGCTTTGGCCTTACACTTTCTGAGACTAATGCCCTAGACATAAGCCTGCAAAGACCTTAGAAGTGTCACAGGTTTCCGTCTTTTTTCTTGCCCCTCCCCCCCAATTTCTGGGGAAGATGAACTTCACAAACAGAAACAGCATGTAAACAAAGATATTATCAACTCTGTACAACAATAACTATGCATTTATTTAGCTTAAGGAGGGAAGTAGTTTGTGGCCTTGTGGTATAAGGAACTGTTTGAACACACACAGCAGTGGACTCTGGGAAGTTTGGGGGACTGAGCTTATTTTCCTTCTCAGTTGCTGGATGTGGACCCCAATGACCAGGAGGAGGATGGTGCCAATATTGACCTGGACTCACAAAGGAAGGGCAAGTGTGCAGTGATCAAAACTTCTACCCGACAAGTAAGGCTGGCTCAGTAACAGCTGGGTAGGGGCAGCATTGGGGAGTTTCAAAGTAGCTGAGCCTGCCCTGTAACTCTTTCTACAGACATACTTTCTGCCAGTGATTGGATTGGTAGATGCAGAAAAGCTGAAGCCAGGAGATCTGGTGGTGAGTGATCCCTGCATAGGGTTCTCCAGTGAGCTTGCTCAGGTCACTGTTGCCTCTGCACTTTCTTCTGCAGGGATTCTGTCTGCATCTTCTTTGATTCTTGCAGTTCACCAGTTCTGTGGCTTTCTGTTTAGACTACAAATAACTGTCCCCCAGAGCATTAGGCATAGTGGGGACAGGTACAGAGGCTCCGTGCTCTGTTCTCAGGGTGTGAACAAAGACTCCTATCTGATCCTGGAGACCCTGCCCACCGAATATGACTCTCGGGTGAAGGCCATGGAAGTGGACGAGCGGCCCACAGAGCAATACAGTGACATCGGGGGCCTGGACAAGCAGATCCAGGAGGTGAGGGAGGCGAGGCTGCTGTCTGCAACCATGCCAGCCTTTGTACTTTCATGTACTTGACCAGACTGTATTCCCATTACCTCCACTCAGACTCCTGTTTTTTGCCCCAGTGTCTTCCTTTCCTCCCTCCTTCCTGTGTGTGTGGTGTATGTACTTGAGTAAGTGCGTATATACACAGAAAATCTTTACACCACCCTTTCCCTCACTGAGCCTGGAACTAGGTTGGTGGTCAGCAGTCTACTGATTCTCCTGACAGCCCCACAGCCCTGGGGGATAGGCTTGTGTTTTATAGGCCTAGATTTTTACATGGGTCCTGGGGATTTGAACTTAGGTCTTCATGCTTGCACAACAAGCACTCTTTCTCTTTGAGCTATGTACCCAGTGCAGAACATTGTCCTTATCTTTCTGTTCTACCCTTAGGGTGGGAAATGAGGACATTAGTGTCTTTTTGCTGTGGGAGGAGAGCAGACTGTCTCTGCGTCAGCACAGGAAAGACGCTTCCTAGATTTGGGCTGTAGGATCCCTCAGGGTACCACTTTCCTCACCCAGGACTTCTTCCTGGCAGCTGGTGGAAGCCATTGTCCTGCCTATGAACCACAAAGAGAAGTTTGAGAACTTGGGTATCCAGCCCCCCAAAGGAGTGTTGATGTATGGGCCGCCTGGTACAGGGAAGACTCTGCTTGCCCGAGCCTGTGCCGCTCAGACCAAGGTGTGTGGGGACCAGGGGAGGGGAGGAGGAGGGGAAGGTGCGTGAAGCCATATGAAGCAGGCTGGAAGATTCTTTGAGCCTTTTGAGCCTTTGGTCTGATCTGCCCTTCTCTCAGGCCACCTTCTTGAAGCTGGCAGGCCCTCAGCTGGTGCAGATGTTTATTGGAGATGGTGCCAAGCTAGTCCGTGATGCTTTTGCCCTGGCCAAGGAGAAGGCACCATCTATTATCTTCATAGATGAATTGGATGCCATTGGTACCAAGCGGTAAGAGATTTTCAAGGGTTAGTGGGGGTGAGGGGTGAGCTAGGAGCTCAGCACCCAGCTGTGCTAAATTCAAGCTCCCTCCCACCCCATCCCCTCTCTCCTGGGTAGTAACACTTCTATTTTCCTGCTTCCTAAATTCTCAAAACTAACACCTTGCTCTGAAAAAAGAAATCTGGTCATCGCGCATGTTTTCAAAGTACATCGTCATACACTATTTAAAAGCATTCCTAGGTCACCCTGTTGCTCCTTGGCATTCTAGATTGTGTGGCCTGTTCTTCCAGTCTCCCTCTCCTCTAACCCCCATCCTGGACACCTTTCCAGTACCTGATTGGTTTCAGTTCTTCCATTCACTGGGTGGTTGCCTGGCCATTGTTTATAGTTGGCTGTCTGGGTTCCTGATTCTAGATATTTCTGAGTAAAATTCTGTGGGATGATGCATTTCTCAGAGCCACCGTCCTAGCCCTGGCTGTTGCTGCTCACTGTGTGTCACTAGTACAGCACTGATCCCAGATGCCTCTGCAAGCTTTGAATGCTATAGTTAATTACTGGTGAACCTTTCTCTGTACTGGTCCCTGGGCTGGGAGCCTCAAGTTGAGGTAACCATTTCCCTGGACAAGTTGGAATAGCCTGTGCTATCTCGGGCTCCTGTGCACCGCAGCTTTGACAGTGAAAAGGCAGGGGACCGAGAGGTGCAGAGAACCATGCTGGAGCTTCTGAACCAGCTGGATGGCTTCCAGCCCAACACCCAAGTGAAGGTGAGTATAGGGCTGACTACAGCCATCTCACGTACTGACAGCTCGGGCTCTGTCTGCCCCATTCCCAGGCTGTCTCCTGATACTACTATGACTTGTGCTGGTGAGTGGATGTCCTGCTCTTCGGTTTAGGTTGCTGCTTCTCCTCTTCCTTAGGTAATTGCAGCCACTAACAGGGTGGATATCCTGGATCCTGCCCTGCTCCGCTCAGGCCGCCTGGACCGCAAGATTGAGTTTCCAATGCCCAACGAGGAGGCCCGAGCCAGAATCATGCAGATCCACTCACGAAAGATGAATGTCAGGTCAGCTGCAACAGCTTTTTGAGCCCTCAATTTTCATGACTCCTGTACTGTTCCCCCTCTAGTCCACGCCATCCCCATGCATGCATATAGCCTCCATTTCTTCCCATTGCCTGAGGTAGAGTTTCACTGGGGTTCAGATCCTCCTGGGTGCTGGGATACTTGTACCTCATCCTCCCATTGAAGACATATAGGCCTTCACAACCCAGTAGATGGACACAGCCCAATCATAGCTTGGGAGAATGTAACCAGGACCAGAGGGTCTGAACTCAGATCTGTATAGCTTTCAGCATGTGACCTAACCCTCTAAAGTATGTTCTGATTTTGAAACTTGAGGATAAGTCATTCCACTTTGAGAATTAGCTATGGTGATGTCTTAGGCACAGTGCTTGGGACATGAGGGCAGATGATTGGCAGCTGCATTTTACTGGCTGATGCATGGGTTCATCAGGACTCATACTGTGTCTTTATAGATCATATAAATAGGCTCTCATTTAACCTTTGACCCCTTTTCTTCCCTTTATACTTGAGAAGAAAAGTCAGGGTGGGTAAAGACTTGCCTGCCAGCAGAAAGCCACTTATTTTATTGTTTGGTGGGTACATAGTAGCACAACTTCCCTTTGTCTCAGTGACTAATTGAGCTCTGTGGTGTCTTGTCCTTTCTCCAGTCCTGATGTGAACTATGAAGAGCTGGCTCGTTGCACTGATGACTTCAATGGAGCCCAGTGCAAAGCCGTGTGTGTGGAGGCGGTGAGTACTCAGGGCGGGTGGGTTGTTTCAGGCCTTACCTTTTCCCTGGGTAGGTCAGGGACCTACACTTTTGGAAGTTGGGCTTGAGGTGCAGGGAGGCATTCTAGATTATATCTGTCCTGGCTGCAGGGTATGATCGCACTGCGCAGGGGTGCCACGGAGCTTACTCACGAGGACTACATGGAGGGCATCCTGGAGGTTCAGGCCAAGAAGAAAGCCAACCTGCAGTACTATGCCTAGGGACCCCTCTAGTTTGTCTGCTGCTCTGGGCTAAAGTTGATAATAAAAGGTGTTTTCTGTTCCTTGCCACCAGTCTCTCTCAGCCTCCGTGGGCTCTGGGTGGAGTGGGATATGTGGAGAAGGCCTTCTCCTTGGGAGCCTCAAAATCCTGTGGGTGGCCATGGGCCTCAAACCAGCCAGAGGTACAGGGGCACAGCTGCTGCCTCGAGTCCTTCCCGCCCTCCTCCCACAGTCCAGAAGGAGCCCATTCGAATTTGATGCTCTAGTCCTCACTGTCTTGTGAAACCAGCTCTAGTTGTTTCAGTTCTTGGGCCACATGTTTCCCGTGACTTTATTAGCTCTTCTCATTTTTTCTGGCTTACAAAATACCCTTTAGCAAGATCTACACTAATTCTGCCATCTGCTCTGCGCTGTGTGGCCTGTAGTCTGCTGTGCTCTTGCTAGCCTTATTCTTACTGCCCCAAGTGCTGAGCTTACAGGTCTGTCCCACCAGTCCCAGCTTTATATGGCACTGGAATGGAACCTAGGGTTTATTTGTTAGGCAAGGACTCTACCAACTATAACATACATTTCCCACCCCTATATAGGTCTTAATGCATAAACTTATATCAGGATAGCTGCTAGAGAGTCGGTATTTACCTCGAAAATTTCCACTTTTGCCAAAAAGGGGAGAAAAAAAGCCCTACTTTATTCTCAACTCTTCCCAAGTGGACATAACTGCAGCAAGCTACAGCCACTCTTCTGCAGGCCATGAAACAGGTTTTTCCTCATAGTATTGCAGGATCCCCTTCGGGCTGTGTACAGTGGGGACAGTAACCCTTGGCATGTGCTTCTCCGCCTCCCTCACTGAGCACCTGCTCACATGAAAGCCTTGGCCTTTTAGGCCTGAGTGGACAAACTCGGGTCAGCTGTGCGGAACAGATCTCCCTCTTGGCTCTTGTGCTGATGGGACACTGGCAGATGAGTATTCCCAGCTAAGGGTGTGGCTGATTCAGTTTCCCATCTGCTTGCTCTGGACTTAGCTGTCACAGAGGGCTGCTAAAGGCTGTTTATTGGCTGGGCAAAGGATTCTGTGTGGGATGTAATGCCCCCTGCTGTGTGAGGATAGTGATGCAGTCTGAGGAAGGGAGCTTGGGGAAGTGGGTGGTGTGGGAAGGCTGAAGTGAGACAGGGTATTGTGTAGCCCAGGCTGGCCTTGAATTCACATTCTACCCAATATATTCCTATATCCCTTGTTTTTCATGATACGGGTTTCTCCGTTTCCTGTAGACTAGGCTAAATGAACTGCAATCTCACTCAAGTCAGAGTAGGAGATGACTTTGTGGCTCTAAGTCCCCAGATGAGTATTGTTAAGGGGGAACAGTAAATACCTTAGCTTTTACAAAGTCCATAAGATCACTGATGGTGATGAAGGCTCAAATGGGTGCTAAAGCATTACTGGGATAAAAAGCGAACAATGAAACATGGCAGGAAGATAGGAAATCCTTTGAGATGAACAGCAAGTGTGACAGACAGACCTGTTGAGAGAGAGCACTTAGGAAGAGCTGTTTGACAGCCCTAGTACGTGGAAGAGGCAGCCTGGTTAAATAATATTTATTTATATCTACAGAACAAGTATTTACAGATAAAGAAGAGCCACAGCATAACTGCTGTGTTATCAGATTCTTCAGTGGCCTCTTCTCTAACATCCACAGTTGAGCAGCAGGGCTGGAGTCTGGCTGTAGATTGGGCCAGCTGAGTACCTGGGCGTCAGCCAAGGGAAATAGTTGGGGATTATGGCTTCAGCATTCTCCCAGTTCACATTCCTGAGCACTGACAATGTGGAGCCCTCACCACCCCCGTATTACTCTTAACCCAAAGGACAAGGGGCCCTGAGTAGGGGAGGGTAGCAAGGTTCATCCTTTGCCTGGGGCATGCATGCCTGCTGGACCCTGTGCTGGCAGGAGCATCCTGAAGAGCTGTGCTGGGAGACTGCTAGCCTGGGACTACTTGCTGACCCGTGGACTGCCAGTTGGCAGCTGGAGGTGGTGAGAACTCCCGTGTGGCCAGGGAGCATTTGTTGGAGAAATGTGCCAGCCAGGCTGGCTGCCCTTAGGAAGCAGTCGTGGAGCATCTGCCTGCTCAGGGCTGGGAAGGGACAGGACATCAGCGCTGAGTGGGGGCTGGTGCTACAAAGCACCTACCTTCCCTTTCTTTGGCTGTAGAGTTGGTGTAGGAAGGGTAAGGAAAATGGTTCGCAGAGAAAAGCTGTGTAGGCTCTGCTTCTAAGATGCTTTGAGCACCTTAGATGTGTGAGCAGAGTTTTTGATTGTATGTTTTCTTTTTTCTCTCTCTTGGGCTAGAGTCCCAGGAGGAACAACTTTGGGCTGTAGCCCTGGGCTCATTGGGCTGGTTTCTTTGTCAAGTAAGAAGTGAGGCTTGTGCTGGCACTGGTGCTGCAATTCCTTGCTGCTTGGTGACAGTGGGGTGGCCGGGCAGGTGCTACGTTGGGCTCTGGGCTCTGTACTCAGGGATCACAGTGTCGGTCTCTCTCTCACACTCTGGCTGCACACGCACACCACACACTGATTCACCCTCTGCCTCTTGCACACAGTCACAGAACAAGTTGGAGTCTTATTGCTATGGAGCCTGGGCTGGCAGCAGTGGTTATTCGGTGAACAGTGAGAGCAGCACCATCACCACAATTCCGGAGCAGAGCAGCAGCACCTGTTGCAGGGAGTGCCTGTTGGGAGAGTGGAGAGTTAGGTGCATGGACAGGCTGGGCAGAGGCAGCAGTCCCTCCCAGACCCCATCAACCATCCCAGTAGTTTGCTCACCATGGGTTGTGTTCTTCCAAGAGGTCAGGTAACACATTCACCAGGGCAATATAGAGAAAGCCTCCAGAGGTAAAGGGCAAGATCCAGACCACTGTCTCCTCTGTAGGGGAAGGTCAACTGGTAGTGAGCTCAGGGCACTATATGTACCCCACCCTCCTGCATGGGACACCAGGCAGACATTACCCCAACAGCAGCAGGGCAAAGGTGCCTGTCAGCTGGTGTGCCTCTTGAACACACTGTCCCCCACCCTCGTACCTACTCCTTTGGGGGATTGCGTACAGATGGCAAAGCAGGCCCCCAGAAGGCCTCCCAGGGCTGTAGAAAACTGTAGCTTGGCTGCAGTCCATCGGTCAAAGCCAGCCCGGAGCAGGATAGCAAAGTCACCCACCTGACGAAAGCTCAGATGTTCAACCAAGAACCAGATCACAGGAACACCCAGCGTCCTGTCTACCCTACCCCTGGGCCAGTATCTCATGAAGCCGTGCCCTCCCACCAACCACCACTTCTGTGGGTAAGGCCCCCCCAAATGTTGACCATGGGAACCTTGGGATCCACTTACCTCATGGGGGATCTCATGCAGGAGGATGGCCATGGTGGTTAGAAGCCCAATCTGCAGAGATTGGAGTCTGAGTCTATGGTGCCTGTACTGGGTTACTAGGCTTCCCCAAATACCCAGTGCCTCATAAACATGTACTCTGCCTTAAGTCTGCTAAGGGGAGACAGTAGTGACTGAAGGAGACAGAGCTTGCCTCTCACACTTAAGTGTGTCATCCACAGATGTGCTGGACATGTGCAACACCAAGCTGCAGGTTGGACATGCGTAGTAGAGTCAAGATTACAAAACACGAGCACCTCCGTGGTTCCACATAGAGCAGTGCTGTGCCTACTGAAGTGCATTTAAACTGAGGCCTGAGGGAGTCAGCTGCTCCAAGAGTGGGAGGAGGCCAGGGCATAGAAAGCAGTGGGAGGTGAAGGGAGAAGTGTTTACTGGTGGGCAGGGCCAAGTCTAGGAGCTTGATAGAAGCATCCAAAAGGGGAGTGCTGGGAACAGCAGTAGCTTGGGACAAAGGGTGCAATGGAGGTAGGGGGATCAGAGGCTAAGAGTTCTTACTGCTTTTCCAGGGGACCCAGGTTCAGTTCCCAGCACCCACATTAGGTGTGGCTCACAACTGCCTGTAACTCCAGCTCCAGGGGATCCAAATCCGGCTTGAGGATCTTTTGGCCTCCAAACACGCACATGTGACACCAGCACAAACATGCACAAATAAATCTTTGAGGAAAATAAAGGTGAAAGAAGACAATGAAGAAGACTAAGGCAGCAACCAGGAGAGGAATAGGGACCACGTTTCACAGAGGTACTGCCAATAAATTGGAGATTGCTCTTACAGGTAGACACTGGTGTCATTCCCACCAGAAATACCAGAGCTCTACTTGTCCTACCCCTTACCTTTTTGCTCACAAGGAAGCTGGCAGCCACAGCCAGCCCATGAGTAAAGTTGTCTATGGTGTTGGCGAGCAGGTTGAGATAGCCACTGACCTGGATGAGGAGAGAGAAAGCCAGGCTGAGCCAGGGAGGCAGAGCCGAGTCAGCCATTCCGCTCTGCAGCTGCAGGAGGGGGCCCGCGTGGGCCACTCACTTTGAGGTTCCGGACCACGGCTCTCAGGCCGGGCTCTGCAGCCGGCTGGGCCAGACAGTGGCCTCCATTGTGCGCGGCAGCAGTGGGGTCTTTGCTGGGGGCCTACAGCCAGAAGGAGGAGAGAGAGGAGACATTAGATGCCCCCCACTCCGACAGGCAGGCAGAGAGAGAGGACAAGAGATGATGAGTACCTCTTTGATCTGGCTGGACTTTGCTGGTCCATCAGCTGGGTTCCTCAGGGTCATCAGACCTCAACCCCACATGTCCATCTAGAACAGTGGTTCTCAACCTTTCTAATACTGCGACCCCTTAATACGGTTCCTCATGTTGTTACCCCAGCCATAAAATTATTTTGTTGTTACTTCATGGCTGTAATTTTTGCTACTGTTATGAACTGTAATGTGAATATCCGATATGCAGATGACCTTAGCAACCCCTATGAAAGGGTCAGTTGACTCCCAGGTTGAGAACCACTGATGTATACAATCAAACTACTTCAGAGGCTAATGCTGTTGCTCTCAAGAGTAAGGAATGAGAGCCAGGAGATATCTTAGACTTAACTTAGACCCTGGGCTTCTCTGGGCCCTGGGTTCTATTTTAGGGAAAAACAAAACAAACAAAAAAACCTTGATCTATCCAGGCTCTGAGACGTGGGGCTCACCTGGCCAGGGTCCTCCTTGCTATTGAGGAACATCTTCTCCAACACCAGGAACGTCAGGAAGCCAGCAATGACCCACAGCCCCAGTTGTTGCTGTCGTTGCAGACTCTGCCCTTCACCACCTGCAGGGGAAGCACTAACAGGCCATGCCAAGCCAGTGGCTAGAAGGGAGCCATTTGGAATGGGGCCTAGATCAGAGCTAGTCCAGGGCATTGAGGCTGTCAGATATGTGTTGGAGACTCTACCTACTGAACAAGCAGCTGGGCCCTAGAACTCCCAACGAGGCCAGGGCGTCAGGATTAGACCTCAAATGAGCTTTTCTGGATACTTCTTCCCATATTCCTCTCTCCCAGACCCTGTGGAGCCAGCAGGGCCTAGGCTAACCCAGGGATGGTCGCCAGCTCTACTTCTAAGCTGCTTCAGGCTCTTACTCACCGGGGCTGAGGTTACAGGTGTAGGCCCACGCCTCTGGAAGCAGATGCAGAAACACATTGCCCAGGAGTCCACCTAAGGCAAAGCTGAGCAGTTGCCTCAGTCGCCAGGCTCCAGCTGCAAAGCAGAGACATGAGGTCTGGTGTGAGCCTCTTCTACTAAGCTTGCCCATCATACTGGCTTTCTAGACTGCAAGCTTCCAAAGGCTTGATTGGGCTATTGCTCTTCTGGGTCTCCACTTCCCATAGGCCCAGCCAGGGCAGGGTGCTCAGGAAGATGTACCGTGGACAGTGGAATCACTGTGGACTCACTGTTATAGGCTAAGAGACAGGCTTGGGGGCTGGAGAGATAAGGTGTGTCTGAGGACAGCTACAGTGTAATCATATACATAAATAATTCTTTTTAAAAAAAAAAGAGATGGACTTGGACCCTGGCAAATTTCAGATCTCTAATCCATTGGATGGCAACCACAAGATAAAACCTTCTAAGACTTAGTTTGCCCATGTATAAATTTGGGTCTTGGCAGAATTAAACCACAATGCATAGAGCAAATGTTCATTAAACAGGAATTTCTCTCTTCAGCTAATGCCACCCTTAGAAAACTGACAGATCTTGGGACTTTTACTGGCTTGCACATCCAGATCAGGAAGTGCATTATGGTGACTGATAGGGCAGCTGAGGTCTAGAGGACAGATGCAGCTGGTGGTGGGATGTCTCCCGGCTGGCCAGAGAGCTCTTGTAAAGTGGGAACACAACCACTCCAAATGCACCATCCTGTACAGACCCTGCCCAGGCCTCACACACACCAAGTAATCATTCCACCACAGCGCTTCCCCACTTTGGGCTGTCTGAGGAGGGACACCTACTGCAGGCGCATGACAGGCTCCAGGGGGTTCTGTTCACAACTGGTAGCAACCATCATACTGAGCCTGGCAATTGGTAAAAGGCTAAGAGTATTTCTATGTATTCATTTATTTTATTGCTATCTAAATGTGTGAGTATGGGTACACGGGTGTACACATGGAGGTCAGAGGACAACTTTATGGTGTGCTCTCTCCATCCACCTTTACATGGCATTCAGAAATGAGCTCAGGTCACCAGGCTGGCAGGGCAGGCACCTTCACCCTCTGAGCCATTTTACCAGCACTCGCTTTTCTGAGATTTATTCTTATTTTTAACTACATGTATTATATGAGTGCAGGTGCCTGCTAAGACCAGAGCATCCTGCTGGAGCTATAGTTACAGACAGTTGTGAGCTGGCTCACATGAGTGTTGTCAGTCAAACCTGGATCTTCTAGAAGAGCAGGATGTCTCTCCAGCTCCAACCTTTTTTATTTTTTTGAGAAAGGGTTTCGTATAGCACAGGCTGGCCTCTGCCTAGCTACATACTTAAAGATGACCTTGAGTGTCTGATTCTTCTGTCTTCACTCAAGTTCTGGGCTTTGCAGTGTGCGCTGCGCTCAGGTGTGCGCTGCCACATCCAGTCTTATGCAGTGTGGGGACTAAGCTCCTGCACACCAGGCATGTACAATACTAATCCACTACATCCCTAGCCTTTACACCACTAACCAAAGCTGGAGGTGTGCTGGGGGAGGGGCGCAGCCCTTCTGCATCCAGAGTTCAACATGAGCCTTTGAACAGCTGCCCCTTGTGCCAGGCAGTCCTCCAAATGCTTCATCTAAAACTAATGAGTTAGTATATTCATTTGGGGGTACTGAGAATTGAACCCAGGCCTTGAACATGTGAGGCAAACATTTTACTACTAAACAACATGCTCAGACTTATTACCCTTATTTCAAACTCTGACAGAGGCAGAGTGAAGTTAAGCAACTTTGCTAGGTGCTACATACATAGTTGGTGGGTGGCAGAGCCAGGATTTGAGCCCTGGTAGTATTGCCAGCCATTGTTCATACTGAGTCTGGAGAATGTTTGTTGATTGAAATAATAAGCAGATGCCTCCATGAATGAACAAATGAATATGTATAACCTGTGCTCACAGGACCAAGGTGACACTGGACTCAGTGCTAGGCAGACTGTGTCTACTATCCCTGTACATGAGACTTGGCATTTTCCAGGAGCAAGCAGCATGTTTCCTACCCTCTGACTGATCCTCAAGACTACTGAAGGGTCACTCACCTTCTGATTGTAACATGGTCCCCATCTCCAGGGGAATGACCAGCAAGGGAAAAACTCCACTGAGCCCAACCATGAGGGAGCCCAAAAGGGAGCAGATCCAGGTGTCCAGTCGCTCCCCTGTCAGCATAGCCCCCCAGGACTCGCTTTCTTTATTATCCAGGCGACAGGCAGCTGCAGCCCCCAGGCTCCGGAGGGCTGGCTGGGAACCTCCAGCCCTTTCCAGGAGCTCCATGGCAAGGACGGTGAGGAAGAGGAGCCTTGTGCCTGTCATACCACAGCCAAGGCAGGGACATCCAGGCATGCTGGGTACTAGAAAACACAAAGACGTGAGCTGCCTCCCTGGACCACATACCCCACTTGGGAAGCACATCTCTTCCTGCCTCTCAAGTGGTCATGGCACCATGTTCCTGCTCATTCTGCAGAGGAAACAATCCTAGCACCCTCTGCCCCTTTGCACGTCTCCCAAGAACCACACATTTTTTCCTTCTGAGCTGGCTCCAGTCTATGTGTCAATGTGTCCGCCTGAGGCTAAACTTTCCTTAATGACTGGGTGAGGCACTGGCAGGGCTTCCTTCAGCCACTGGAGGGACCATCCCTGCTGGGTGCCTCTAGCTGCCAGGAGAGACTTGGCTGCCAGAATGTGCTTGTGAACACACCCCAGGGTCTAAGGCCAGCACTGTCTAGCTTGATGGGGTAGCACTAAGAAATATAGGTGGGGAAACTGAGTCATGGTCCAAACCTCTTCCTCCTAAATAATCTTGTTGTTCTTGGGCACCAAGAGACAAGAGGTGGGACTGAAGAGAAGAGATGCCTCACAGATGCCAGAGGCTATGGTGACTTATGGCTAATTAATTTGGTGCTCTAGATTGCTAACTGACTGTGAGTCCGTTCTGAGCCTGAGCCTCTGTCCGCATCAGGAAATGGATGAGGTACTGCCTCCCTAACAGAGCTATGCACGTGAGGTGAGCTTCACAATGCAGGTAGCTGCTGGCAAGGAGGAGGAGGGAGTACAAGTTCCCTGAATGCCAGGGGAGGCCTGAAGCACTCCTAGAAGAAATGTACACTGCAGACTGATCTCTGGATGGGGATGTGAGTCAACGAAGCAAGAAGTTCAATCTGGAAAGTTTAAATGTGGTCTGCCCCGTCTTATACTGGCTGTGACCTTGAAACTGCCTCAGTTTCCTCATATGCTAATGGATGTGAAGAGAGAAATCAACTCTCTGCTTGGTGGGCTACAAGCCTATATCTGGGATCTTCAGGCCATAATTACTGACACCCTCCCCAACCCCCGGCTGCCACTGCCAACACCATCATAAAAAACAAACAAAAACCAAAACAACAACAGAAAACAAAGCAAAACAAAACAAAAAAACGAGCAAAGCTTCATTAGGACCAGAGAGGCCCTAGCCAAACCAATTCCTTGGCGGGTCATGCAGAGGCAAAAGGGGGACCACAGATTTACCAGAGATGTATGGGGGTATGGAGAGAAAGGAGAAAGCGAGAGAAAAGAGTTTAAAAAGTGAGCCAGAATGTCTGGGGGAAGGAGAAGACAAGAAGCGGGGCAGCAGGGAGGGCTAAGGGGCAGAGTATGGGAAGACAGAGGTAAAGAAAGCCAAAATGTAGGCAAGTTCAATTCCTAAACTCTGGACAAGTCGCGACAGGTTTGGGAACTGACGCGGGCCTGAGGGTCCAGCGAGCACTCACCGTGCAGTGGCAGAGGTGGCAGCAACAGCAGATGCAGCGCTCCGGGCGGGCCCGGCCATCCAGCTGCAGTCTCGCGCCCCGCCCCGGCTCTGCCTCGCCCGGCCCCGCTACTAGGCCCCCGGTCTGGAGCCACCCCCAGCGTGCGGCCACGTCACACGGGACAGTCCGGAACCCGACGCGCCCAGCTCCGGGGGGCTAGACGGAGCGGCGGTGGGGCGGCGCTTCCGCCTCTTACCGTGGGGGACCCGCGTGGTCAGCGCACTTCCGCTCGGGCCGGATTATGGGGCTGCGGGGAGGGTAGGACGGAAGTGGGTACGCTCTTGGGCATCGCTTTTAACCAAGTAAAGCTAGGGTGAGGGCGGCACTCATGCGGGGACCCGGATCAAAGGGTTGGCGGGACTTGTGTGTGGCAGCTGCCTTCCTTTTGAGGATGCGGTCCCAGCAGTGGCCACGCGGGGGCGTGCGTGGCTGCCAAACCGCTTCGTCCCGGGATAAGAGTAGGGTTGCAGTTGTCTGAGTCAGCGGGTCTGGCTCCTCCATGAGTTAGGGAAAGGGGAAGTGCTTGCCTGCCGCAAGGAGGGGCCTGGCCCTGAGTACCTCGGAAGAGGGAATTTTATTCTTACTCATCGAATTATTTTTATGCTTTGGTTTTTCACTTGGAACCACTGTCTCCAGAACTGTAACCCTTTGAGGTCCACGTTTGTGTTCTCTTACCTTGACCCCAGCTGTGTCTGAACTCTTAGACTAATGGAGCAATTAATGGCAACAATATTTATTACTGCAGTTCTCTGATTTAGCGTAGCCTTTTACTGACCATATTCTCAGTAATCAGTGTTACCTCACCAAGTCATCTTATCCTTCAGGTGGGTGCTGACTGTTGGCTGAGTTCAACTTTGTTGTAACTACCTAGGGCATATGGTAGCCACCTCATGTCTAAGCCTGAACACAGGTGTGAATGTGGCCTAGCATACCCCCTTTGAGGTTCAATGCAGGTTTGCATCCTTTTCTGGGAATCTGCCAGCAATGACACAGAAGACATTCAACAAAGGCCAGATGAGTATTCCCTTGGGCAGACTGTGACAGTGAAGGGTTCTTACATCTCGGGTCTCATTAGACCTCACCCTCCCGTTGCAGCTGTCTACAGCCCCCTTTTCCTTCTGGGTGCTCACACTTCACAGGTGATGCCTTCCTCACCTACTTCACTCTTTGTGTGTGTGTGTGTGTGTTATTTTGAGATTGGTTCTCTCTGTGTAGCTCTGACTGTTCTGGAACTTGCTATGTGGATGCTGCTGGCCTTGAACCTACAGAGATTCTACCTCTTCAGTGATGGGATTAAATATGTGTGCTGCCACCCCTCTTGGTTTATTTACTTATATATTTTTGATATAAGATTTCATGCTAGACTGTCTCTGAACTTGTTATGTAGCAGAGGATGACCTAGAACTTGTGGACCTCCTGACTCTAAGTGGGCACTCCTGCAGTAATGCAGCGCTGACACCTTGGGCATTGTGCATGCCAGGCAAGCACTCTTATCAGCTATACAACCCCAGCCTTTATACTCCCCCATCCTCCAACCCTGGGTTTCTCTGTACAACAGCCTTGGCTATTCTGCAACTCCATTTGTAGACCAGGCTGGCCTTGAACTCACAGAGATCCTCTTGCTTCTGCCTCCTAAGTGCTGAGATTGAAGGTGTGCACCATCACACATGGCTAACACACAACATTTGTGCTTCTTAGACTTCCAGCTCCTTCCAAATGTTCTGTCTGGCTCTCCTGGCCAGCCCTGTAACTATCCTAGAATATGCTTCTAGGGCCTTCTGGAAGCTCTGAGACAGAATGCTCAGTCAGCTTCTTTGCCACAGGGAGAAGGTGTTTAGGGATGCCACACTAGAACTTTAAAGATATTTTCCTCCCTGTATGCAAATCATGCCATCTTATGCAAAGTACCTCACAATATGCAAATGATTTCACAATAACACTGTCAACATTCCTGTCTCTAGAGGTCAAAGGGCTCCTGGCCAACAAGGACACTAGCAAGACCCAGCTACAAGTACTACTTACTGTATACCTTCTTCCCTCCTGGCCTGGAAGTAACACCAACAGAATCTAATGAATTTAAGGAGCAAGGATGTGGGGGTGGGGACAGAGACACTAACAGAGAGTCAGGAGAGTGAGAAGATCCATTGTTTGCAACAGACTTTAAAAAGGTGATACAGCAGCTAAGAGCATTGGCTGCTCTTTCACAGGACGTGAGTTCAGTTTTCTGCACTCAGATGATGGCTGACAACCACCTGTGTCTCTAGTTCCAGGGAATCTGATGCCCTCTTTTGATCTCCTGGGCTTCTCATGTATGTGATACATATACACTCTGGGGAGCTCTCTCCTCTCTGCCTCTGCCTCTGCCTGCCTCTCTCTCTCTCTCTCTCTCTCTCTCTCTCTCTCTCTCTCTCTCTCTCTCTCTCTCACACACACACACACACACACTACTGCCATGCCTTTAATTATAGCACTCAGGAGGCAGACACATGTAGGTCTCTGTGTTGGGGCCAGCCTCTCTCTGCCAGTAGCTTCCATGAACAATTAGAAGTGTTAGGTCTGTGTGTATCAAGGAATGAATAAAATTATGGAAGAGTGCCAGGTCGGTGCCACATACCTTTAGTCCCAGCACTTGAGAGTCAGATGCAGGCAGCTCTCTGTGAGTTCCAGGCTAGCCCGATCTACATAACCCAGCACATGGGAAGCAGAGACAAGAGGGTCTTTATGAGGTCCAATCTGATCTGCCTATCAAGTTTCAGGATAGCCAGAGCTAAAAAATAGAGAGATCCTATCTCAAAAGCAAACCAAATTACATCTCCCACACACAGGAAAAATAAATAAATAAATAAATATTCATACTAGGATGATATCATAAATTTCCTCAGGAAATCATAAACAGGAAAATAAAGGGCTTTTTAAAAAAATGTACATGCTGTGTGTGTATAAACAGGCAGGTCTCTGAGTTTGAGGCCAGAGAAGGACACATAGATCCTTTCTCAAAATAAATATAAAACAGGAAAAAAATCTGTTTCCATACTTCCTGGGACAAATTACTTGCCTCAGTTTCTTAATCTGTAAAGCAGATAAATGTGATAGATAGATTAGTGGTTTTGGGTGTTTTATTTTGATTTTTAGACAGGGTGTCTTGTATATGAGGCTAGCCTTAGGTTTATTATGTAGCTGAGGCTTGCCCTGAACTCTTGAACTCTTTTGCCTCCACTTTCTGGATTCTAGTACTGCAGTCTTGAGCCGCCAGCCTCATTCTGGACTGGACTCCTGTGTGGGCCAGGAATGAGGACCCAAGAGACACTCAGAAGGACACCTAACGTGAGAAGATTTAAATAAGGGCTGTGTGGGGGCCATGGGCATGTGTGTGTGCGCGGGTACCTCAAGAGGCCCAAAGAGGGTGGCTGAATCTCCTAGCCAGATTACAGGCCATTGAGAGCTTCCATAAGTGCAAGAGTAACAAATCCTCTTAGCCACTGAGCTGTCTGTCAGTCCCAAAGATTATATAATAATAGTCATTATATACATCGATGCATGTTACAAGTATGTGCAAAGAAAACAAAGAACAGAGACATCATGAAATAAGGTCCATCTACCCTTTCTCCCTGCCAAGCAAATATGAATATTTACTGATGCTTATCAATTGTTTGAAGGTCCTAAGGACTTGCTGGACTGAGTGCTGGACAAACTCCTGCATGGTGGAATGGGTACTGCTCAGATCTGTGTGGCCAAGGCACTCTGGGGCAGGAGCTGCAGGTCTGTTACTCTGCCTGACTGGGAGGCAGACTTCACTGCAACACATATTTCTATTTATTTAATGTATACGAATAACACTGTAGCTGTCTTCAGACACACCAGAAGAGGGCATCAGATCCCATTACAGATGGTCGTGAGCCACCATGTGGTTGCTGGGAATTGAACTCAGGACCTCTGGAAGAGCAGGCAGTGTTTTAACCACTGAGAACTCAGCAGCTGGCACCACCCCTGGGCATGTTACTCATGAAGCAGTAGTGGTGCTGGCTTGACCTGGTACTGCTGGCACTCTGATATCCAAGGCTGTACATACACTTGGGCTAGGACTGACTGACTGCAGAGTGTGGCCTCCTCACAGGCCTCTGTGTGACTCATCAAACAAGTAGCAATGTGTTCTGGAAAGGCATTGCCCTGGGTTGCAGCCAAAATGAGGGAGGATTCATTAGGTGTTCCCTGGCCATAGACAATACACCTCGAGAGAATGGTCCTGGATCATTGTATCCAGAGTCAACTATGCTCGGTTCTAAGTTTCTGGGTGCTTTCTTCTCTTACTCCTGAGCCACAAGATGCTAGTGACTCCTCAGGGCTCCCACACTCAGGAGCAACAGCATGAGGAAGCACCCCTCTCCTTGTGCTCAGCTTTCTCTATCTTTGCCCATGCTGAAACCTCCACCTCGCCATGACACCATCTATGTTCATCAAAATCCAGCGTAAATATCCATGGTGACCTTTAACCACAGCGTCTAGGAGGCAGGAGCGGGGCAGATGGATTTGTATGAGTTCAAGTCCAGCCTGTTTCCAAGGCTCCCTCTTTTCAGGACTGTTTCTCAGACACTCTCCCTGAAGGCTCTAATGTCTGAGCATTTGGGTCCTTTATGTCATAGGCACTTCCTCTTCCAGCCTCCTAGAAAAGGCAGGTTCTGCGGGGCAGTGGTAGTGTGTGCATTTAATCCCAGCGCTCGGAAGGCAGAGGCCAGTGGACCTCTGTAAACTCAAGGCCAGCCTGGCCTGCAGTGAGTTCTAGGACAGCAAAGGCCACACACAGAGCAACTCTGCCTTGAGACTTTACCTATATGAATAGAAGTTTACAATAAGGACTCTCCTCCCCTTTATGTCCTGGCCCAGGTGTGCTGATTTGGGGCAAAACCATCAAACTTTCATGCATTTTGCCTTAGTCCTTTAGGGTCTTCTTTAATATCTGTGTTTAGTTACAGTTTTGCTCATGAATAAAACACAATCCTGGGCTGGAGATACTATCAGTGGTTAAGAGCTCTGTTTGCTCTTCCAGAGGTCCTGGGCTCAGTTCCCAGCACCCACATGAGATCTGATACTCTCTTCTGGTGTGTCTGAGGACAGCTACAGCTACAGTGTACTTATTTACAATAAGTAAATTAATCTTTAAAAACCCACAATCCTATCTCCTTGTCTCCTTTATTTTTTTAAGATTTTTTTCTGTGTATATGAGCACACTGTAGCTGTCCTCAGACACACCAGAAGAGGGCATCAGATCCCATTACAGATGTGGTTGCTGAGAACTGAACTCAGGACCTCTGGAAGAGCAGCCAGTGATGGCCCTTCTGTTGCCATGCCTCTCTTTAAGGGCTGGAGTCTGCCAGGCTTGTTCTTGGTTTTATTTTTTATTTTATTTTTATTGGTTCCTTTGTCGATGCTTGTCCAGTCAGAGGCTCAGTCTACTACCCATGTGAACTAGAAGTCATTACATAGCCCACTAAAGCCTCACACTCCGCTGCTGTCCTGCCTCAGTGTGAAATAGCTTCCCACAGTGGTCTTCGAATTTCCCTCCTGCCAGGAAGGTTAAATGTTAGTGCGACCGTGTGTTTTCTCTTTTGTAGCTGTCGCTCTGTTGGATTCCTTGCTCTTTTTTCTGACCATGTGCAGGGGTGCTGTATAGATTTCTGGGGTGTGTCCTCTCGGTGGGTACACTGTACACATCGCTAGTCTGTGGTTCTCTGTTCACTTTCTCTCAGGTGTCTCCACCTTTCTTTCCCTCCACCCCAGGCAGATGTCGCTAGGCATGAGTGTGTGTGTGTGTCTGTGTGTGTGTGTGTGTGTGTGTACGTACACGCGAGAGCTGTGTCAGTCAGAATCTGTTACCCTGACGATGTTCGCTGCTTCCGTGTCCCCTGAGACTTTGGTGGAACATTCCTTTTGGGGGTGGAGACAGCCTGCTTCAGTAATCCCTTGCAGGCTTGGGGTGGCTAGGATGGCAGGGAGGGTCCCTACTAGGGGCTGATCACTTCCGCCGCCCAGCTGGGGGCCGACACTCTCCGCTCTGCTGGGCAGCAGCACCGCGGCTCCGACTCCCCTGGGCCCTGGGGTCCGGCGCACGGAGGCGGGGGCGGAGTGGGGGTGCGGAAGCTGCAGGGGCAGATAAGGCCGGGGTCCGTCCTGCGGCGAGACAGTGCGGGACGCGGCTGGCCCAGCCCCGTACCCACTGCTATGGGGGTGGAACTTTGGTGGGTGAAGGAGACCCCACCTGCACCACAGAGCCTGACCTACTCCAGGGAGCAGTGGGGAATGGGGCCTGTCCTACTCCCTTGCCTCTGGACTAGTGGCAAGTGAAAGCAGGGCTGCCCCCTCAGGGGACGGGGTGTCTCTGCTGGAAAATACGGGACTGGGAGCTCACTTCCCCCACAGCTCTGGGATGGAAGAGGCCGACTTGAAAGCCCTCTGAGGTTTTGGGCTGGTCTTGACTTTTGGGCCTGATGTACCCTGAGGCTCTCACTATCTGCCATACCTTCCTGACGGTCAGGCTTCACTGGTCCCCAATGAATGGAGGGGGAAGGGGCTTACCAAACTTACAACCAGCAAACAGATTTAGGCTTTGTGGAGCCTTGAGTTTTTACACTTTTGGGTAAAGTCTAAGGAAAAGGTTACAAAGCCTTAAATATAAAATTGCAGACTTCCTTCCCAGGGATAAAAGGTCTAAAAGCTAGGAAAGAGGTCAAATCCAGTTTCCTAGGGCAGCACCACCCTGAAGTGCCTGGAAGGGCCTACGTGAATCTTCTCGGCGCTTCAGAGACCACCAACTCACGTGGCTTGTCAGGGAGACCTAAGGATATGCTGAAGGTGACAGAGCAGTGGACCGCTTGAGGCCACCGTGCAAGCTTTCAAGTCCCACCCTGTCACTCAAGGGTTTCTCTTCGGAGGGGCAGGTAGAGAAGAAAAGCCAAACTGGATTTGTACCGGAAGGGGCTTCAGGGCCCAGGCAGGCCGGGAATGAGGGGACAGGGCTCCCCCTGACTCCCGGACTGACACTTGATGTTCTGAGGCTGGAAGAGCATCCAGGAAGGACAGAAGTCAGGTTCTCTTCCAGGACATTTCTAGTCCCAACTCTGAGATCAAGTCACATCCTCGGGCTGCTCTCAGCCATAGAACTAGACTTTCAAAGCTACAAAGGAGGCCAGGCGTGAGGCAGACTCCTTCAATCCCAGCACTCAACAGAGCTCTCTCCAGGTCTGAGGCCAGCATCAACCAGGGTTACACAGACAGACCCCATCTCAAAAACAAACAAACAAACAACAGGCCCTCTTGCGGAGGATCTGGATTCATTTCCCATCACCCACATGCTTACATTTGGTATGTACATTTAGCAATTTACAACAGTATATAACTCCAGTCCCACGGGATCCAGTTGTCCTCCTTTGGCTTTCAGGACATGCACAAACATATATGCAGCCAAGACATCCAGACACAAAATAAAATCAATCTAAAAATCCTACAAGTGTTGGGTGCCAATGCCCAGAGTCCAGGCACTGGGAAAACACCTTCCTCAGCTGGTTAGTGTCCTGTAGGGCTGTGGTTCTCAACATGTGGGTCACGATCCCTCTGGGGGCCAAATGACCCTTTCACGAGGGTCGCCCAAAACCATCAAAAACACAGAGATATATAGCACAATTCATAGTAATAGAAAAACTGCAGTAATGAGGTAGCAATGAAAGTAATCTTATGGTTGGGCAGGGGGGTCGCCATAACATGAGGAACTGTATTAAAGGGTCAGGGCATTAAGAAGGTTGAGAAGCACTGTTGGAGTTCTGTGCTGTTGTTCCACAGGTGAACATCTGAGGTGGGCAGGTGAAAGGAACAGCTCAGTCAAGGAGGCCACTTCACATTCCAGTTTTTCATTTTGGTTTTGGTTTGGTTTTGTTTGTTTTGTTTTGAGACAGGGTTTCTCTGTGTAGCCCTGGCTGTCCTGCACTCACTCTGTAGACCAGGCTAGCCTCAAACTCTGAGATCCTCCTGCCTCCTGAGTGCTGGGATTAAAGATGTGTACTATAATGGTGGGCCTCACATTCTGTTTTTGAAACTGTTATTACATTGTGTGTTTGTGTGTGTGTGTGCGCCTACGCAAGTATGCACACATGAGTACACACCATGAAATACATACAGTAGCCAAAGGACAATTTATAGGAGTCAGTTCTCTCCTTCCAACATGGGAGTCCTGGGGACTGAACTCAGGTAGTCGGGATTGGTGGCAAGAGTATTTACCAAATGAGTCATGTTGATGGCCACGTTCTGTTTTTCTGATGAGAAGTCTTAGCCCAGACTGCCCTTGCACTGTGAGCTGAAGGTGACCTTGAACTTCTGATTTTCCTCCCTCCACCTCCCAAGTGCTGCGATCATAGGCAGCACTATTATGCCCCAGTCCCTCTCTAGCTCTGTCCCCTACTCTTGAGAGCTTCTCCAACCCTAGCCCCTTCCAGGGGGGGAGGGGGAGCGGACTCTTAGGACAGCACTGGAACAGAGGGCTGGGAAGACATGGTCCCTGGCTGGGCTGTCTGCTCATTGTTCGCACAGGATTTATCCTGGACTGGAGAGCAGGACTCAGCTACTTCCCTTCTTCGGCTTAGGTCACCTGGCTTTAGTCACTCATCTGCTCTGGGCCTCAGTTTTCCCACCTGTAAAATGGAGCTAATCTTGCACCTAAAAGGACTAAAGATGCTATTTGTCTAAATGGACTGCTGAATGCCACGATCCTATAAATAGACATGATGAGCAAGAAGTGCCAGCAGAAATGGGGAGTCCTGCCCCCAGAAGCTTAGGCCTTTGAGGTCTCTGTTTCCAAGGGGGAGCCCCTTGGTTGAGGGCTGAGAAGCCCAGCTCTGGCATTCTCCCAAACCAGGAAAGGTCAGAGCAAGGCCAGGGGCCCTGGGGTGCTCAGAGAAGGATGGGGAGGGAACCAAGCTTCTCACCTAAGTCAGTCAGGTGAGTGGGGAGGAAGGAGACTTCAGTGTGATGAAGTCTCATTGGAGGCCACACTCCAAACCTTGTTTGTCTCTCATTGAAATAAGCATTTCCCCTTTTCCAAATTTGGAAACTGAGGCTGGAGGGGAGTGTCACTTCTCAAGGGTCATTCACAACGCATGTCCCAAGGTCTGAGGCTGACAAGGTTTGGAGAGAAATGGTGTGATCTTGTTCTCTTGCTGAGGAAACAGAGGCGTCAGAGAATGTCAGTTCCCACCACTCTCCATGTGGCCTGTCATCCAGATGTGACACTGTGGCCTGGGGGTTGGATCAGGGTAGGAGCAAGAGGACTGGAGTCAGCACACGATCACAACAGAAGGCCTTCAGCAGAGGCACCTGGTGTCCCTTTACTCGTACCCCAATAGCAGAGATATACAGGAAAAAGGGTTCCTGGGCATAGAGACATGGCTCATATGAGACCCCAAAACTAAACATATATGTATGTATGTATGTATGTATGTATGTATGTATGTATGTATATTTCCTCATCTTACCATTCATATATGTTTTCATAGTTTTTTATTGTTTGTTTTTGAGACAGGGTTTTCTCTGTGTAGCCCTGGCTATCCTGGAACTCATTCTATAGACCTGGCTGGGCTGGCCTCAGACTCAGAGATTTTGTGCCTCCAGTGCTGTATTAAAGGCGTGTGGCACCACTGCCTGTCTTCATCCCTCGTAATATGGAAAGGTCCCTCTTTTAGTAGAACCTCCCCTTCCAACCTTTTGCCTACGTGGGCAACTCAGAGACACACACCATGGCTCCCTCCTATGGCTGTGTCTATACCTTGGACCCTGAGGAACTGAGAAGAGCAAGAGGGAAAAAAGCCAAGGTGACAGGTCTGGCCATTGTCACGCACAGGACCAGCTCTGCCTCCGCTCCCAGCCTTAACCATCTTCTCTCACAGACATTTGTCCATCCAGCCCCAAGAATCTTGTCCACAGTTCTCAGGATGCTCCACCCTAACTTTGTTCCATGAGGTCCTTGGTCCGCCACATCTGCATGACCTTTGGCTATGCAGCCTGGCATCTACCCTCTAAGGGCTGACACACAGCTGGAGATTTCTAGACCTCTTAGGAGGAAATCTGGGCCCAAGTTCCTAGTCAGGAGTGCCTAGCCCCAGAGATCAATGAGAAGGTGGGGAGGAGGCTCTGCTGGGTGAGGTGCCCACGCTTCAGAGGAGATCTGGACACTGGCTGGAGAGGCAGGAGGAAGGAGGGAAGGCTATGGGTGCCCCAGGCTGCTGCCTGGCAGGTCCCCGTGCCCAGGCTAGGGAAGTTTGTTATTTCTCCTGCTTCGACTTCCCCCTTTGATTTATTATAGCCATGAAATGCTCTGCTCTCTTCTCTTTTCCTTGCTGTACCCCGGGGTTGGAGGAACACAGGGCTCCCCAGGCCCCAGGATTCAGCCTTACTGGACTACCATCTCTTCCCAAGGGCAGGGCATGGGGACCAGGAACGAGAGGTGAGTTGGGCAGGCAGGGTAGGATGGGAGGGGTCCTGGCCTCCCCAAAGCAGGCCACCCCAGGGTGGGCAAAGCATTTTCTGGATAGAGGGTAAAGTAGGTATAGATTTAACAGCAGCAGGCTTCCTGGAGAGGTAGAAATAGCAGCCCCAAGGCTAATGACCTTAGTAAGGCTTAGAAAAAGCCTGGCTAGGGTCTAACGACCAAGCATCTCCAAAAGGCAAATACTGTATCTGAGACATGGGTTCTCTATGACCCCTGACCCCCAATTCTCATTTAAGGATAGCCACAATAGGCCTGTCTCAGGCCAGTTTGGGTACTGGACTGAGAACCTTGAAGAAAAATAGCCTGAGGTCCAAGGGCCCAGAAAACTATAAGTTCTTCTAGGTCACAACGGGACATCACCCTAACCCCTGCACATGAAAGCCAGGGTCTGTGTCTGCTCCTCTGCAGGCCTGGTGGCAGGAGCGTTTCTCCCAGGCCCTGTGTGGTGCCTGTGGTAATGGGGCTGTTGGCGTTTTGCAATGGGCAGGGGGTGGGGAGGCAGTGCACACATGCTTCCTGTGGTGACTGGGCGCTTCCTGTTTTCTCAGGCACCGGCCTTGCTGCTGCCGATGTGGAAACAGGGCAGCTGCTGTCAGGGCGGCTCCAGGCTAGGCACCCTGACCCTGCCCAGGGAATGAGGGGCCCACCACCCTTAGACTTAATTTCTGGACAGTGGGTGGGCAGGAGTCTTGGCTCACCCAAGGGAAAGGTCAGACATGCATGGTTCTGGACAAGCTGGGAACCTAGGAGGTCAGGACCTAGGGGTGACAATGCAGGACACGTGCTTCTGGGTTTGGTTGTCTTTCTAATGCTACTGTCAGCCTTCCCATGGTCTAGCCCTTGGTTTTTCGTAGTCTCATGGCAGCCATGATGTGAAATCCCTAACCCACACTGACCCTAGTCCCAACATTCATAGCTTTGGGGACATCACTAAAATTGAGCCCCCAGAGGTGGAGCTGGCCATAGACCTTGTCAGAAGGGAAATTGTAGAGACAGGAAGATCATAAGGCACGTAGGACCTACCAGAACCAAGTAAGCCCTGGTACTGATGGAACAGGGGGATAACCGTGGGTATATATGACCCAGGACACTTATCCCTGCAGATGCTGGAAAGGTGTTTGACAACCCCAACATCCTTCCTCAGAAGACTAGTGGTCAGATGCAGGGTTCTCCTCTCCCAAGGGCACGGGGACCCATATGCCTTGGGAGAGACCTATTCCTGGCCCCACCTGTCAGCCTGCTAGCTGGGCTGAGATGAGGTGTAGCCATTGGGGCAGGCCTTGAGGTTTGACGTTGCCTCTTCCAGAAGCTGTTTGTTTTGCTTCTGGGCTGGTATTCTGAGAACTGCAGGGAATGACTTTGCTTTGTGAGGAGCTTGCAGAGGACACCTAGCCTCTGAAGAAGGCTGAGGCTCAAGCTCCTGAACATTGACCAATTTGTGGACTGAGTTACCCTGTTGGCCTAGAATGTTTTTTTTTTTTTAAAGATTAATTTATTATATATAAGTACACTGTAGATGTCTTCAAACACACAAGAAGAGGGCATCAGATCTTATTACAGATGGTTGTGAGCCACTATGTGAGTGCTGAGATTTGAACTCAGGACCTCTGGAAGAGTAGTCAGTGCTCTTAACCGCTGAGCCATCTCTCTAGCTCCCTAGAGTGTTTTGAGATGTGTGCCTCACAGGAAGTTCCCCTCTAATCCTAAGATTTGCCAATCACAGTGGAGGGACTCGGTTGAAACTTCAGGATCCTCTGACCCTGAGACTCAGGCTAAGGGGCCATTTGGACCAGGCTGGCCTCTACAGTTCTTTGCTCTGGGCCTGCCTGAGTGCTGAGTTGGCGACACAGCAGCTGTCCTGGCCATGGAGGTCCAGTTATAAATAAGCTCCATCTGGTCAGGTCATCAAGTTCTGCAGATCTTCTAGTCCAGCTGCATTACCTCGGTGACCACAGGTCGGGCTGCCCAGTGCTAGACTCATCAAAAGCCACCCGCTCAGACCAAAAGCTGAGTGTGATCCTCGAGTCTCAGGCTTAAGCATCTGCAAGCCCCTCAGACCCGAACCTCACTGGACACAGGTCATGGAGGGATAGAACACATTCTGCCTGCACAGAGCCAGAGCGGGCAGCTATTTACAAACCGAAACCGGGAGAAGCGAAGTGAAGTGGCCAAAGTGGCTCCAGGTCCCCAGCCCCCACTCCCACTCTATCCCCACGGGCCCAGCCCCCTCTCCCCATGGCTTCCTCTTTCCTTCCCCGCATAGCTCCCCAGCCTCCCACTGCCTGGTCAGCTCTAGATTCCCTGCAAGCACCTCACAGTGACCTCTAACTCCCACAGTACATTCTTGGGGGTCACCTTCTTTTCATCCCAGGACCCCAGCAATCAGAGCTCTTGGAGCCACTCCTTCCCAGCAGCCTCAGCTCACCCTGGGCTGGCTGCACAAACACATTCCCACAGTTCTCGGTTCCCTTTCATGCCTGGAAAAACTCCAACCTCAATGGCTGCCACAGTGCTTCTGGCCTCCACCCAAGGGCGGCTTCTCTGGCCGTTCTTAACCTTCACAATGGACAAGGAAGGGTCAAGAGATCGAGCAGGCTTGGGGGCCCTCGCAAGGCAGGCTTCCTGGCAAGAAGTCCTGGCTCTCTCTCTCTGCGTTCAGGTTGGATTTCAGCCTCTTGTTATATCAGGCTTGTGAGAGTCACAGGTGTTTGTGCGGTGCAGACAAGCTGGGATAACCAGGACCACAGCCCAGCACTGCCTAGGAGCTAGTAGCAGGTTAGTGCTTCAAAATGGACAAAGGACTGACAACATAAACCTAAGGCTGAGAATGTAGCTCAGTAGGCAGCGTGCTCATTTAGCACAAAGCCATGAGCTTTGTCCCCAGCACTATATGAACAGTCACAGGGGCACATGGTGCAAGAAGATCAGAAGCCCAAGGTCGTCCCGTAATAAGTACCACATTCAAGGTTACCCTGGATTACATGAGACTTAGTTCAAAAACAAGGAAAACCTCTACTGGGGGTAGACAGCCTCCCCACGTTGATACAGCAGCTTATACCTCACAGTCATCTATTTGTCTTGGAAACAAAACATTCTCCTTATCTGTCGTACAGTGGAAACAGAGACCCCGGAGGAAGCCATGCATCCAAGGGCACACTGCTTGAGAGCATCTCAGTTGGACATGGCCTCTCCTGCGTCTGTCCCTCTCCACTCCCTAGTCTCCCTCCTAGCAGGACAGATGTTTCCCAGATGTGACAAGGACACATAGAGATGTCCTAAGAAAGCAGGCCTTAGATCAAGGAACTTGTCACCGTCCCTGGCCGTGTGTTGCTCATGCCCTGTACCCCTGGCCTTTTCTGTCATCCAGTCCTTTCTTGCTACATCCTGGCTGAGGGAAGGCACTAGTCTAAACTTGCCTGGTCCAGAGACAGCTGACTGAGTCCTACCTGTCTTTTCTGAACCCTCACAAACAGTATGCCATGCCAGCCCTGTGTCAGGTGCCCAATGTGTCTACAGCTGAGACTTAACCTTTGACCCCAGAAACCTATAATCCAATGGGCAGATGAGCTTCAAGAGAAGGCTGTGGGAGAAACAGAGGAGCAATGAGGGTTGTTTGGGATGGGGAAAGGGGGTACGGGAGAGGGGCTACTTGAGATGGCTTGTGCATGACAGGAAAGTAAAGAAGTGTGAGCTCTCCATGCCGAGTCACATGCCCGTGCCTCAGCTCCAGTGATTCCCATGGTCTGGGTGCCTTTCCTTGCTCTTGACTTTGCTAAATTCCTTACCAACCTGCCAAGGCCCCAGACACATCATAGCATGTGTGTCAGCTCCTCATCTCCCTCCTCTTTCCAGAACCTGAACAGAACTAGAGGCCAGGTCTCCTTGTCCGCATTACCCTCACCAGCCCCACCGGGGCGGGTGTCTGCTCCCAGGCTCCAGCCCCCTTTGTCCTTTGCTCTGAAAAGCACCGTTTCCCTTTTCTGGGTGACCACACACCATGCACAGGGAATTTCCATTGTAGCCTGCGGAGTGTCTGATTCACTCAGGCCCCTCACAAAGTTAACTCCTTGCAGGTCCAACCTACTGAGCTGTCTTCTACCCAAGCTTGGGTAGTTGTGTACCGACGTTAGGTCCCATAGAGTGGAAGCTGAGATGAGAAACTCCACTTAGCAACCCTCATTCGCCCTGGAACAGAAACCCAAACACACACCCTTAGGCAGCTCCCCAGACAGCAAGAGATTGGAGGAGAGGCGAATCTGCCTCTTTCTACCTGTGTGGCCTGAAATGAGCCCATCTTGCTTATCTATAAAGCAGAAGCAATTCCTGACAGTAGTCTGAAAAGACAAGTGTGCTGGACCCACATAATGGGAGCTCTTTCTTAGTTTTTCCTCTTTTTAAAGAGCCCACTTCTCTGATCAGGGTCCCTGCTCCAGACTGTCCCCCTGGGCTGGCTCTCTGAGAGCAGAGGGTTCAGAGACACAGCCTTTAAATCAGTGGAGACCTAAACAGAGAGAGGCATGTCCAGCTCCTCCTTTCTGATTCTCTGGCTCCTTTTCTTAGGAGCTCTTAGGGAACTGAGGACTTAGCAAGATGTTGGCCTCTGGGGACAGAACTAATCTTCTTCCCCAGACTGAGATTCGGGCATGTGTATCCCACAGACCCCACACCTATTAAGAAATCCCCACCTCCATTCCCAGAGGTATCTTCTGTGATTGCTCCCATCTGGGGACAAAGAGCCTGAGGTCCCCAGAAGTAGGCTCTTTTCTCTCAACCACGTAGAGAACAAGGTGGAGGGGTGGGGGTCCCACTGCCGGTCTCAGAAAGCATTGGCAGAAGGCAACGAGAGAAACACACTAAATAGCTTTTTAGTCTTGGAAACAAGGCTACGAAGTGGTTCTTGATGTTTCTCTGTAGAACTGAGCCTAAGCTCTGGAGAGGGGAAGGAACACAGAAGACTACACAGCCAATCCATGGGGGAAGATCCCATGGAACTTAGAGATGGGTTGGTAGAGGGGGTTCCATAGAGGAGGGGGCTGAGTGGGGAAGCAGCTCTTGTTCTCCGTAACAAGCTAGGGGTGTGGTTCTGCCCGTGGTGAGTACACGGAAGTCGCTGTGGGTGGTGGTGGGTTTGAGGTGCCAGAGACTGAGTGATGTGGCCAGGAGGTGAGCGCTCCGCATCTGCAGCCCTGGTCAGCAGGAGACGGGGTACAAAAAGATTCAGAGGAGTGTGGGCTGATCTGGAGATTTGTATTTTTTGGTCACCTATATTGGAGCACATGGGACCAGGAACTGGAATAGAATAGGAGGAGAAACCGAGGCAAGGCTTGGGAAAGACAGGGCAAACTGAAAAAAAGGGCACTCTGGAGGAGTGCTCAGTAGGGCGTAGAAGAGGGTGAGAGCCTGTGAGTAAAGCCTGTGGGAGACTGAGAAAGAGGTGCTGGGAATGTCCAGTAGTGTCTTCTGGTTGACATGGGGGCAGGGCTAGCTAGACTCCCAGTGGAGGAGGCTCCAACACAAAGGTACGTATGAGCTTTGGCTTGGGAGAGGCGAGAGCTAAGGAAGACTTGCAGGTAGGGAGAGACACAAGAAGCCTAGACAGCTGCAGAAGCCCAGGCCCCACGTCTGCCCCCACCAGCCATGAGTGTGCCCATTGCATGACCCTCACTTCTTTTACCTCAATTTCTTGCCTGCAAAATAGCATTGATAAGTCCTGCCTCATGGAACCACAGGAAGGTCTGAGGAGCTAACATTGGCATACAGTAGAGACTTAATAAATGCCACAGTACTCAAAAAAGTACTTTTGGGAGGCTTTTTCTCCTGTCTTTTTTCATCTGGCTTGGCTGAGTAATTCCACCCCAGAGCCACAGTTGCCTGCTACCAGGAGGGTGAATAGATGTTGACTTCAGATGTTGACGAGTGAGACTGTACCTGCCACTATGCCCCAATGAGAATCAAGGCCACACTCCAGCTCCCAGCCATGTCTGACCTCTGAGCCTGTTCTGCTGCTGTCCCACATCTGATGGTCTAGTGTTGACACTGGGTGGCCCCATGCTTGGAAGCTCTGTGGGCCCAGGGCTAGCTCACATCTACCCTTCTCTTCTGCCCTGCTTTGTCCCTGTGAGACATCAAATGTCCAGCATGTGAGCCCCCTTGCCCAGATGCATGCTTCTTTTCACTGCAGCCCCTTGCTTCCAACAGGCAGTGGAAGCGATCACACATCTACGGTGAGTCCTCCCTCTGCCTCTGCCATCGGAGCAGGATGATTCCCACCCCTTCTGGTCACCTGGCGTCCAGAGAACCAAGTAAATATTTGTTAACTATCTTACTGTTCTCAAGAGCCAACCCAGTGTTGTGACCAAAACTTGCAGAGCTCTGAGGGGCCCAAGCACAGGCTGGGGCCCCAGGAGCCTCTCCCAGTGTCTCAACTGTGAGAGGAAGTTGCAAGACGGCCATTTCAGTGCATGGGCTTAGCTCTTTACGGTCAACTTTTCCAGCCCTCGAGGCGGAGGTTTGCGTTTTCACACGCATCTTGCCACAGCTCCTGGGGTTCTGTGCATTGGAAAGTGGGAAGGGGAGTTCTCTTACCTCTCAGTCCTTTAGGCTAAAGTGACAGGCTAGGGAGGTTGAGGGTCTGTAATTTCAGGACTCCTGTCGGTTTTGGTTGCTGGCCTAGTCTTGCGTTGCATTGACACCCTGCCCACCCTCCTCAGCTACCAGCCCAGAGGGGACAAATGGATATACAACCACCATTCTGCCTGATCTCCCTGTCACTCTGCAGGCCAGCCTCTTGTCCAGTGTCGGGGGAAGTGCCACCATCTTGTGTGCTGATAAAGGATGATGGATAGGGACAATTCAGTTGAGGGAGAAAGGGCAACAACTATCTGTCCATCGTCTCCCTCAGAATTCAAAACGCACTGCCCTTTGACCTTGTAATTTAAGTGTTGGCGTTTTTGATAGACATATTCCTCTATGTATATAAACTAATCTATTTTATCAACAGCAGCCCCAGTTAGAGCAGCAAACGCTGTATTGAGCTGTGCAGGCCTGTAACTGGCATCTGGGAAGCAGAAACAGAAGACCTGTAAGTTCAAGGCCAGAATAAAGAAAAACAAAGAAAGAATAACCCAAATCGATAAGGACCTGGTTGTAGAAACTGTGACCATGAGATCTGTCCAGCAGGGACAAGAGCCGTGGTGACATGCATCCACACGGGCCGCGGGAGCGGTACCCAAGTTCCTGCAAGTTTCCTCTATCCACCTTCTGTTATAAAGATAAACTGTGAAGCCAGTAAGGTTACTTAGAGTTCCAGGTTAAGCAGACCCAGGCCAGCATGGTCTCAATTAGCAAGTATGTGAGTGAGTAAGTAAATAAAAGTGAAAAACTGAAGTGCACTTTCAGAGATGTTCAGAAGGAAGAGCAATCAGGATGGGGCTGGAACTCAGAGTTCTTGGCCAATACTTGTGAGACCTTTATTTCAGTCCCAGTACCAGAAGCGGAGGCATGGGCCGGGAATCCCGTGTGTGTGTGTGTGTGTGTGTGTGTGTGTGTGTGTGTGTGTTGGGGGTGGTGGTGGTGGTGGTGGTGGTGGTGGCAGGAAGTTCTAGCCTGCTGGGCAATTTAGTGACATATTTTTTTCATGTTGAAATGCAAAAAGAAGACTGGGAGATGTAGTTCAGTGGTGGCCCTGGGTCATATGAGGCCCTGGGTTCAACCTCAGTGCAAGACAGAAAGAAAAACAAAGGAAATAAAGTTAGGGAGATCCTTCTAGAAGGAAATAGGGAGGGATGTAGGGCCTGCTTCATCCTGAGCTCTTCTCTCTTGTCTTTTCCTTCAACAGCTCCCTTCCCCGACCTGATGCTCATAACGTCCCCTGAGTAAACATGTCACAGGTGTTAACTTTACACTTCCACCGCACATCCATGTTATGTCCTCTGTTCTATGAATGGTGTTCCATGGTCTGCACATACACAGCTGGATGAGGAGACACACACTTGTGGCCTTGCTACTGTTTTGTTGTTGTTTTTTTCTTCAGTACCTGGGAATCAAACTCATGACCTCGAGCATGTTAGGGAAGTGCTCTAAACACTGGGTACATCTTCAGCTGTACTCCTTGCTACTTATGAGATTGAGGGTCACTTGAGCCCAGGAATTTGGGGATAACTATCACAAGACACTATCTCAATAAAATAAATAAATTTTCTTTTACATGTATTTAGTGTGTGTGCATCATGGAGTGGGGTGGGGCACGCATGTGTACTATGCCCATGTGTGGAGGTGAGAGGAGCTCTCACATGTGCGTCAGTTTGAGTCTTCCCTCAGGTGGGCCCCAGGGATCTAAATTAGGTTGTCAAGGTTGGTGGCCTTGCCTCTCCCCCTGCCCTATTGTTTTTCTAAACAAACTACATTTTTTTGGTCTTTTATTACCACAATACACTGGTAATATAATCAAGTTGGAAATGCTTAAAGTTAGAAATGCATTTAATAGAGCTGGCTCAAACTGTGTAACCTGAATTCAGTCTTGGGAACACACATGGTAGAAGAGAACAGGTTCCACAAAGTTGTTCTCTGACCTCCACTCTTGGGCTATGGCACACATACCTGTCCCATCAAACATAACTACAACACAATGTGTTTAAACTCTAATGTATGCCCTAAAGGCCATGGTGACAGGCCTTCAATTTTAGCACTCAGGAGGCAAAGGCAGGCTGATCTTTGAGATGGAAGCCAGCCTGGTCTACACAGGGAGTTCTTGGACAGCCAGGCTACACAGAAAAACCCAGTTTCTGGGTGGGACATGCATGTAAAGGGCTGGAGAGATGGCTTAATGCTTAAGGGTGTGTTTTGCTCTTGCAGAGGACAAAAATTCAGTTCCCAGCACCCACATCAGGTGGCTCACAAGCACCTGTAACTCGAGCGTTAGAGGATCTGACAACCTCTTCTGATGACTGGGGGAACCTGCACTCATGTGCAGATCATACACACACACACACACACAGACACACACACAGACACACACACACAGACACACACAGACACAGATACATACACACAGACACACACACACACACAGACACACACACACAGAAACACACACAGACACACACACACACACAGAAACACACACAGACACACACACACACATCATATGTTTGCATCATCAACTCAAAAATAAAAATAATTTAAAACTTTGGTTTTTTTCTTCTGATCCTGGTGGCCCCAATATTTTTGGTTCAAAACCAGTTTCCTGCCTACAAGAGTGAGTTAAAAGCACTGTCCAGCAAGAGGCACCTGGTGACCACCAGAAAGCCCAGGATGCTCTCTTGAGAGGAGGGAGGTTGGGGTGTGTCCCCTGCTCTGAGGTCTGCTCACCTCCTGACCATCAGCTCCTTTGTGTGACTACCCGCTCCTCCCCCACTCCCTTCCCTCCTTCCCTAAGGCTCTCTTTTCCAGCTTCTTTTCTTTCCTTTGGCTTTTTTATTTCTCTTTCCCTTCCTGGAATATCAGAACCCTCTTCCTGATGGGAAACCTGAACCTACCCAGAGCCCACTCTTCTTCCCAGAAGCTGTGGGATCCTATTTTAGTCACAGATCTCCTGCGCCTCCAGTTAACAGGTCTTAGTCCCATGAGTGCACAAGGATGAAAACACCCAGCTAGGTAACAGACCCCAGACCCCTAAAACAACAGTTTTCTCTGTCATGTGTACATGTGTGTGCATGTGCATGTCTCTGTGTGTGTGTGAGTGTGTATGTGTGTATGTGTATGTGTGAGTGTGTATGTGTGTATGTGTGTATGTGTGTATCTATGTGTGTGTGTGTGTGTGTGTGTGTATGTGCACTCATGTACATAGGTGTCCATGTATCTTTTACCAACCTCTACAGTTTCTCAGGACATTGTCTACCTTGCTTTTCAAAACAGGATTTCTCATGTGGCTTGAACTCACTGATTTGTCTAGGATGATCCCTCTTGTCTTTACCTCTTTAGTGCTGGGTTTATAAAACATATCACCACTCTCTGCTTCTTATGTTGGAGCTGGGATTGAACTCAGGTCCTCACCCTTGCAAGTGAGCCCTTTATCAACTGAGTTATCATTCTCATCCAAGGGTCTTTTAAAAGGCAATGTTAACTTGGGCTGTGCATTGGCAGACTTCCTCTATTGCTCACGATTTAAAACTATTACAACAAGCTGAAGAGATGGCTCAGTGGTTAGAGCACTGACTGCTCCTCCTGAGTTCAGTTCCCAGCAACCACATGGTGGCTCACAACCATCTGTAATGGGATCCGATGCCCTCTACTGGTGTGTCTGAAGACAGTTCCAATGTACTCATTAAAAAAAAAAAACAGGCCTATCACAGCACTGATACCCCACAACCTGTGAGGATGAAACTCACTGCAAGCTGCAAACAAACATCTTGTGAAGATAAGTTTAGCTCAGCACCACAACAGTCTTAGGTATCCCTGCCCCCTCAATTTATTTGTTTATTTTATATGTGAGTACACTGTTGTAGCAGTCAGTGACTGGGGTCAGGCTAGAAACCTTCCTGTGGGTCCTGGGTTCCTTCTGTGAGGTACAACGTTTGACTTGGGCTTAGAGTCTAGGATTCTAGGATTTTAATAACAGCAGGTCCCTGGAGGTGAGAGGGAAAGAGGCTTAGGAGTCCTTTGGGAGTGAAAGGCTGCTCAAACGTTCTCAACCACAGGATACTGTTATCCAGAGAGTGGTCTTAGTGTACATATTTCTAGAGAGTCTTACATTTCCTTGCGTTCTGTGCACAGGTTCCCCCTCCCCAAGCCCCCCCCTACTGCCCAGGTCTATTTTGTACTAGGGATTAAACTCAGGACACTAAGCATGCACAGACTGGTCTACAGAGCAAGTTTCAGGATAGCCAGGGCCACACAGAGAAACAAACAAACAAACAAACAAAAAACAAAAAGAAAACTTTTTGAGAATTATTTATTTTTTGTGGACAAGTGCTTTTTTTTACCTATGTATGTGCACCACAATAGGGCATTGGCTCTCCTGGGACCAGAGTTACAAACAGCTGTGAACCACCATGTGGGCACATAGGTCTTCTGCAAGAGCTACAAATCTCTCAACCACTCTGCCATCTTTCTGGACACCTCTGGCTCTTCTATGAGCTGCCATTGGGCAGACATAGGACAGTGGAACAATTATTTTCCTGGAGGCCTTTGAATCTTATGCCTTGGGAACACAGCCAACCTGGTCTCCTGCCTGTCACCATAAGACAAAATCTCACACTTCCTGCTGAGAACCAACAGAAACTCCATTGGTGATGCTGTATTTGGCCCAGGTTCCTGGGCTTAGCAGTAAAGGTTTGCCTTCCTGTTACGCCTTTCTTGGGAACAGTGATGGCTGCTTACTGCTCTAGGTTCTTTAACTCCCTACCTCTGCTCAGACTGCCTTCTCAGCCAAGCCTGCATTCTGTGACATCCTTGCACACTGCTCCCAGGGTGTCCCTTTGGTGACTCCAATCAAATGACTTGTCCCCACACGTACCCTCTACCTCTCTCTGTTGCATTCTCTCCGCAAGCCCCACAGTCTGTCTGCACATCTCTTTTGGGGCCTGTGACCTCCTGAGGACCATGCAGGTCTCATTCATGTTTGTCTACCTTTAGGTCCAGCACATAGAAATTGCTTAGTGACATGTTTGTGACTGTATGAATAAAGAAATGATCAAACATGTTTACAAAGAGAACAAGGTAGGGTCGGGATGAATGCCCCCAGGCCAGTCCCCAGCACCACAGAAACTGAGTGCATGGCCCACATCTTTAGTACTTTATGGAGGCAGGTGGATCAAAAGATCAAGTCATTCTCAGCTACATCAAAAAAGTTTAGGGATAGTCTGGGCTTGAGATCCTAACAAAAACAAGGTGGGGTGAGGGCAGGGGTGGAGGTGGGGAAGGAGGAGGAGAAAGAGGAAAGGAGGGAAAAGGAGGATGGACACCAGATGAGGGAAGGAGTGAAGGGAGAAAGGAAAGAGGGAAGAATTTGGGGCTTGGCATGGGGTTCACTCCGGGGATTTCAGCACCATTGAGGCAAAGGTGAGAGGATAAATAGAAATTTGAAGACAGCCTGGTCTATACAGCAAGTTCCAGGCTAGCCTGGGATGCCATAAGGAGGGACCTCACTCAAACAATCCAAAGCAATGAATTAATGAAGAAAATAATGGTCAGGGCCTGGTTCTCACTTCCCGGACCATCCCGATGACGGAGACACCTGGAGCTGGGCTGTTTGATGGAGATGTGAGAAACCACAACCGCTGTTGCAGAGCAAGCTTGCATCTTCCCCATCTCAGGGAGGGGCCTGAGTCCAGGGATCCCTGAGGACATGGGATCTGGATCCTCTGTAGAGTCCCCAGTGCCCCAGTGTGTCTACAAGAAAAGAGGATGGAGGTGAGGGTGACACGTGGGACCGTTCCTTTTCTTCTGTCAGTAAGAAACGACTCCGGTATAAGGAAGGACCAGGATAGCTTTTATATAAAGCAAGAGGTTAAAGTATACACAGGAGGAAGCTGATTGATCAAGAAGTCCTCCCTAGCCAGGGGGTGGTGGCACACACCTTTAAGCCCAGCACTCAGGAGGCAAAGGCAGGTGCAGAGTGAGTTCCAGGACAACCAAGGCTATACGAAGAAACCCTGTCTCAAAAAGACCAAAACAAAACAAAACATCTGTTCTCAACAGAGTAGTCTCACTAGAGGTGTGTGTGTCCTCAGGGTCTGAAGTGGGGGACAGGTGTGTGACTAGGAACAGGACTTTGTTTTATTCTTTAGACCAGATGGATGTCTGAAAGGCAGAAACCCTTTTCATTTTCCCAGAACTCAGCATAGAGCTTGGTTAACATTGGGAAGATGCACGGATGGATGGATGGATGGATGGATGGATGGATGGATGGACATATAATATGTAAATAGGTAGATCAATTAATAGTAAGGTGGTGGATGGAAAAATTGATAGGTAGGTAGTATAAATGTATGGGTGGGTGGATGAGTGGATGGGTAGACAGACTGATGGATAGATAGATGGATGATGGATAAATGAATGGAAAAGTAGATTAGCAGGTAGACGATGAGTAGATGAGTAGACAGGGAGATGGGTAGATATAGGCAGACTAATGAATGAGTGAATAGATTAATGAGCAGATGGATGGGTGCAAGAATATATGTGTAGATAAATGATGGGAGGATGGATGGGTGGACAGACTGACAGATGACCAGACTGATGGGAGATTAGATCGCGGATAAAGAAATAAAAATACAAACTGTTAGCAGATAGATGGGATGATGTATGACAGACAAGGGGCTAAAGGAGCATGGTGCTAAACACAAGGGTGAGCGTGCAAGCTGGACGGCTGAGAAAGCAGCAGCTGATGAGCAGAGAGATGCGTGGGCTGCAGAGATGACAATCATAAAGACACAAGGATAGGAAGACAGGAGAGGTGGGACACACAGGAAGGTTTAGAAACTAGGACATCCAGACAGTAGCATTCAAAGGTTGGAGAAACTGGGAAATCCGGTCTGAGAACAATGTCCTTAGGGGCCTAAGGCCAGCTATGGTACTTAGCTGTGTGGGAGGCTATAAACACCCACGGTCCTTCCCAACTGGAAGGGAAGCCCACTTGAGAAGTCAGAAAAGGCGATACAATGTTCGAGACCCAACGGCCACTGTTGGCCCTAATCGGTTTAGGATATTGCAGGGCCTACAGAAAGAGCCAAGCCAGGCAGCCTTGGGACCAAGTCCTCCACCTGCCAGATTCACCCTAGAAATTAGGAACCCACACGATCACTATTCTGACCCCCCAAAGAGAGGGTCTTGGCCACCATAGGGGTCTGAGAAGAAATCAGTTTTATTAGGCTAAAAGAATAGTGGACAACCTCAGCAAGGCCTAGCGGCCAGAGCAGCAGAAGCCTTCCGTGGTAGTGCTAGACTTTCTCCCTCCCAGCCCCAGTTTCCTCTGGGCAGGGGGCCTGGCCCCCTGGCTTCCCAGGGCTGCCCTTTGAGAACCACCTGCCCCAGCCGGCCAGAGACTTCCTGTAGCGCAAGAGATTTATGCAAACGGGCTGGGGCGGTGATGTCACCCCAAGGGGACTATCTCCCAGTGGCAGGCCCTTCGATAAAATCAGGAACTTGTGCTGGCCCTGCAATGTCAAGGGAGGGGGCTCACCCAGGGCTTCTGTAGCTCAGGGGGCAGGCCTGAGCCCTGCGTCCGACCCACGACCGTCCAGCCCCCCCACCCCTGACGGGGCACCTGGTCCTGAGGGGGATCCGCACTGATCCCCACCGAAGCAGGGGATCTGACCAACCTGGAGCTCAGCTGGATGTTACAGGCGTGCAAAATGGAAGGGTTTCCCCTCGTCGCCCCTGTGAGTACTGGGGCTTCACTACCAGCCCAGCCTGGGGCCTGGGGATGCGTGTCCATCTGCCTACTAACCCTCCAGCCCACTCGCTGTCCTCCGGCTCCCTATCAGTGGGAAGTTGGTGTTTCCTCCCCGAGCTGCTGGTCTGAGACCCAGCGAGGGGCCATTGGCTTCCTTAGAGCATGCCCTGGCAGGCGGAGGGTTGCCGGCTGGCCCCATGGTGGGGCTGTGATCGGTGGGGCCTGAACAGCTATTTATAGATAGGTTCAGTGGCAGGCCGAACTCTAGGGCAGGGTACTGGACTGAAGATGGCGAGCCCGGCTACTGAGAGGCCATGGAGGAGGAGGTCTGGAGACGGCCTAGGAGACTTTGGAGGCAACAGGAGAGGTTTCAACTCATAACCTGTGGGCTCCTGAGACAAAGGCTCTTAGGACTCTAAGTCACCCATGGGTCCCCAACATTTCGTTTGTGGCCTGGCATAGACGAATGGCTGATGGTCCAAGTGTTTGGGCTTTGGGCCTACATGGATCTGAGGGTCTGGGGCAGTGACAGGACTGGTGTCTTGGGGCCAGGCTGGGCAAGAGCAGCACATACAGCGGAGATACTGCAGTAAGATTTGTGGCAAGGACTTAGTGCAATACGAAATCAGGTGAAGGAGACTGGGGGCAGAATAGGACAGAGATTGGGGCTGGGGTAAGAGGTCATGGCTGGAGTTAGGGTGGGACAGGGACACAAGCAGGTGGCTACATCCCGCTGTTCCTCCTGTTTTCAGTGACAGTCGCAGCTTCAGGCAAATGGCAGCCCAGAATCCCTCAGAGAAGACCCCTTGGAGGTGTTGGGGCAGTGAGGAGAGGCTGAGCAGGGCCGCCCACCAACTCAGCTTTCCTGAACCACACACAGATCTCTTCCTACCACCCAGCCTTCAAGCCCTCAGTAGCACCTTAGGTCTCACATCATAGCCAATATCCTGCAACAGGGGCAGGCCTCAGACCCAGGGCAGCAGGACAGCTTCTGACCTCCTCACAGGACAGAAGACAGGCCGGCCAGATCCCACTGTCCTCACCTTATCCTGATCCCTTCTCCGCCTTCGGAGACGGTGCCAGAAGTCCACTCTATTTCAATTAAAGCCACTGTCCCTGACCCTTGACCTCTCCTAACTGTGGATATGGGCACAGGGCAGACCTCCAGCTCCTATATCATCTCCTTAGTCCCCCTCTTCAGCCTCAGAAGCCATCCCAAATGTCCCTTGAGTGGATGGGCTCCCAAGGCAGCCCTGGCCCACCAAGCAAAGCCACAGTAACTATTGTGCAATCCCTGGGCACACTCTGCGGGGGTGGGGAGAAGCCCAAAGACTGACGGGAAGGCTTGGGCGTGCATATCCCTGAGCCCAAGCAAGTGAGAGAAAAGATGGAGGAGGCAGAGGGAGAGAAGATGGAGAAAGGAGGGAAGAAAGACAGGGGAAGGAGAGGAGGGCAAGAGGAGGGAAGAGAAATTAGCAGTGGCAAGGAGTCCATTCAGGACACTGGAGGGAGGAGGCACAAGGGACAATTCCCTGGTCCCCAAAATCTGCCTGGGTGACCTTAGTACAAACAAATCATCAACACGACAGTCATCATGTCGGACTGTGCCTGCCTGGAGCTAGACCGACAGAGGCTAATAGGGAGGGAGGAGTGGGGGGGCGGGCTGTTGCAGAGGGATACAATGTAGCACTGGACAGTGGAATGTGGCTGGCTCTGAAAGGTGTGTGAACAGAGCTGATGGCTGGGATGGATGTGAGCGTGAGCGTGTGTGTCAGTATACATGTGTGTGCCTGCAGGGGAATACAGTGGGTGTCTGTGAATGTAACTGTAGTGTGTGAGACTTGTGGCTCAGGAGAGGGTGAACATGCCCGTGTGTGAGACAGAGACAGGACAGGAACCCAAGAGTGAGCTTGTGGCCATGTGAGAGTGAGTCCCCATGGGTTTGGGTGTACATGTATCACAGGGCGAATTTGTACGCGTGGGGGAAGGGTGAGTTGGTGGGAATGGAGAGGGTAACAGGTTCCGTCAGCCAGGGTGTACGTGAAATACTGCAGTGGATCCTAAGAGAGGAAGGGACTGCATGTACCCACTCTTCATGGTTCTGCTGACCTCTCTAACTCATCATTGCCTTAGCACACTGTCCTCAACTCCCCACTACCGCCTTACCCACTGTGTCTCTGAGTACTCTTGGATTCTAAGCTAAGGCTGGGCAGCCCCTAGGTCTCCCAGTCAGGGAAGGTCACAGGTCTCAAACTTAGCTAAAAACCTCACTGAATCTCTTCAACAGCTCGGCGTCTGACACCTTTCTCTCTCAACAGCCATCGGATGAGCTGGTTACTTATGAATCAGAACTATATCAACGTCAAACGCATGACTACTACTCCTTGATTGGTAACGATGGAGACAGCCATAGTGGTGAGTACTTGGTCCTCCACCCCTCATCCCAGCATGCCCTGGGGCTGGAGAGAGGCTATTTGGAATTCTGAGAGAGATGTAGGCAGCTACCTCATCACCGCATCCCACAACATCTGCCCCATTTATGAGCATCTTCTTGTGTCACGGGCAAATTTAGTGTCTTTCTCGTTTACCTTGTCTGGTTCTTGGGGATTTTCAAAAATAGAGATTTATTTTCATATAATACATTTTTATTGTGGTTCCCCTTTCCCAACTCATTCCAGATTTTCCAAATCCACACCTCTTTCTCTCTCATTAGAAAAAAAAAAAAACAAAAAAACAGACATTTACAAATAAAATAAGATAGGGCTCAGGGTTTAAGAGCACTGGCTGCTCTTCCAAAGGTCCTGAGTTCAATTCCCAGCAACCACATGGTGGCTCAATCATCCATAATAGGATGTGACGCCCTCTTCTGGTGTGTCTGAAGACAGTGACAGTGTGCTTATATAAATAAAATAAATAAATCTGTAAAAATAAAATAAGATAAAATAAAAACAAACCAAAGTAGGATAAAACAAATAGACAGAAAAAAAAAGAGCCAGAGAAAAAGTATAAGCAAGAAACACATAAGAGTTCCAGGACAGCCTGCTCTATACAGAGTGAGTTCCAGGACCGTCAGGGCAATGGAAGAGAGAGAGAGAGAGAGAGAGAGAGAGAGAGAGAGAGAGAGAGAGAGAGAGAGAGGAGAGAGAGAGAGAGAGAGAGAGAGAGAGAAGAGAGAGAGAGAGAGCCCGCACGCGCGCGCACACACACACACACACACACACACACACACACACACACACACTTTAAAAGCTGCCTAAAGTATTGTGAGATAAAAACAGCAACAAGACAAAATTCCAAAAACACCATTGAGTTCATTTGTGTTGGCATTCTGTATGGCCCTCTACCAAGTGAATGTGACCTGCCACTAAAGAAGCCTAATATTTCCATTTTGAGTGCTTATCAGTTGGGGATAGCTTCTGGGTTAGGGATGAGGACTTCTGTTTACTTTCCTCACTGGAACCTCATCTGGCTTAGACTTGGGCGATTTTGGGACCAGTCCTTGGGGACTTTTCAGTTAATGAAGATAGATGGGGTGCTGGCTGCTTGACTAGGCCAGTGAATTCTGGCCCAGGTAATCTATCCTGTACCTGTGCTCTTTCCTGACCACTCATTTTACCTCCTTCTCTCTCTTCTTGTTACCCCCCTTTATCCAAACCCCCCTGGTAAGCCTCCCTTTCGTACTGTGTGGCTAACTGCCTTTTTCTATTGCCACTACTGAGATTTGGGACTTGGTAACTCTGTTGGTTTAGCTTAGCAACTTTTTTTTTTTTTTTAAATCTCTTTTAGTAGATGCCAGAAGAGCCTTCAATCATGACAGCCTTCTCTCTGCCCTCCCCCAACCCCACTTGGTTGAACAACCCTGGGTCAAATGAAAGCTTTTGACATCCCTTGTTGAGCAGACATCAAGGCTCCCCAGTCTGGTGGAGGCAGTGAAGAGTTCTGGCCCCAAATGTCCACCCAAAACCTAGCCTTGTTCTCTAGAAAGTTAAGGGGAGAGGGAAGAGACTCTTAGTGATTGGAACCTGAAATGAGCCAAGAAGCACAGCCACCAGACTGGGGCAGGGGACTCTCCAGAATGCCTGCATTTGGAGAGTCATTGTCAGAGAAATGCTCAGTGCCACGCCCAGTGCTGCCGTGTGTGACGTCACACAGTTAATGCTTTTTTTTTTATTTGAAAGCCAAACTTTAAGAGCATTGTCACCTGGCACTCAGCATGAAGTTTCCTGGAAGTTCGTCCTGCTGTGAGGGTCTACCTCAAGGGCACAGGCTTCTTTCAGATCCCCAGTGCTAGAAAGGCTTCTTTTGTTCTTCTTAAACTATATTCAAAGTGTATAAGAAAAGCACCCTCCCTGGGTGAACTTCAGATAACACACGTTATCTCGTCCTATGTTGTCCTTATTTCCCTTCACCCAGATGACACCAGGTGACACCACATCACCCACCTTTCCAGCAGCAGGTGGATTGACTGAGATCCTGCTGGGTCAAGGAGGGCTCCCCCTGGTGGCAGAGGTCTGGCAAGCACAGCGGGGCTTGGAGCCTCTCTGCTGGGGTTGGGGCAGTTTGGCTTAGTCTCATATTCAAGTCACTGGGTTTGGATAAAGGCATTTTCTTCAAGAGTTTTTGCCACCTCGGTTTTGCCTTTATGTAGTTGCCCAAATATCTAGAAATTAGATGTGGGATTGTGGCTGGGAAGATGGAGAAAGCACTTCACAGGAAGGTTGGATTCCCTGGCTCAGGGTCCCAAGTGGGTTCTTTGTATCTCTGCAGGGCTAGAGCAATGACCCCTGGTCATTCATGGCACTCTACTTAAGGCATGAGCCCAGAATTCCTTCAGAGACTCCTCCAGGGTCTCTGGGTGTTCCTGTCTCTTCTGAGTCTGTCCTGGTCTCTGGTCTCTACTGGAACATTCTATTAGAAGACTCAAAGAAAGAGTCTTTGCCCTTCACATCCTTCCTTGGATTCATGCCTGTCCTTTGTGTCCACACCTTTAAGAAAGCGATGCTCAGTGGAACCCTGACTTCATTGATTTCACCAGTTGTGTAGCCTTGGGGCAAACAACAGAGCCTCACTGAAAGCCCCTTCCTCATCTGTCAACCTGAGACCATGGAAGCACCTCACAGAATTGTATTAGTACTGTGTGTACCATGCTAAGAACAGGACTGGGTGAGTGCTCAGTATGTGGTGTTAGCATTGCTGTACCCAAGCAAGCAGCTAAGGCAGTGGTTTTCAACCTTCCTGATACTATGACCCTTAGTACACTTCCTCATGTTGTGTTGACACACAATTATTTTTGTTGTTTCTTCAGAACTGTGATTTTGCTACTGTTATGAATTATAATGTAAATATCTAACATGCAAACCCCAAAGGAGTCACTGACCTAGGTAACAGCCACTCATCCATCCATCCATCCGTCCATCCATCCATCCACCCATTTTTCCCATCCATCTACCCATTTTCCCATCCATCTACCCATCCATCCATCCATCATTCATAAATTTACCCTTCTACCCCCTCATCTATTCTCTCATCAACCCATCTTACCCACAACCATCCTCCCAGTCAGTTTACACCTCTCCTCCTCTGCTCATCAGTGTGTGGAAGCCCTGCTTACATGAATGCTCAGGGAAGCCTGTGAGAGAATAATGGCTAAGCTGAAATCTGAGTGAAGAGAAAGGACCACGCATGTGAGGTGGATGAGGACAGGGAATAGCAGAAACAAGAGCAGGAAGCCCTCAGCAGAGGACACACGGCTACAGGTCACCAGGAGACAACATGAAACCAAAGTGGCCATCAAAGGGCAGATCAGAAAAGGTCTGAAGGCCATGGAGGAGTATAAGTTGTACCCTGTGTCTTCACACTTGCCAGGACAGCCTCTGCTACTACATTGTAATTAATCTTCCTGGAGGGTTTTGAATAGGGAAATTACATGATCTGAATAGCCTTATGTTTGGTGAAAATTTAAATACACTTTCTATTTTTTATATTCTCTCTCTCTGTGTGTGGAAGAGAACAACTTGTGGGAGCCATCTTGCCAGCCTTAAATACATTTTAAGTGCTTAATTTTAAACTATTAAAATGACCAATGCTCAGGTGTTGGAGAGGGTTCAGCAGAGAAGACCACTGACTGCTCCTGCCAAGGACTCAAGTGTGGTTCCCAACACCTCTCTGGTGGCTCACAACTGTCTGTAACTCACGAGTACCACTGAGCACATGGTATACTGGCACACGTGCAGACAAAACATCCATACACATAAAAATAAATAAATCTTAAAACAAAAAGTTCTCAATGCTACAGTGAAAAACACACAGCACCTCAAGCAAAGCCTTTTCTCCCACCGCCCCACTGCCGAGGACACTTGCAGAAGCTCCGTACTACATCCATCATATGTCTTTGACACCTCTAGTCTGTGTGCTCAGCTTGCTCTAGAGAACACTTTTCCTTCAGAACCCTGGAGTCACAGGGGATGCCACCGTGAGTACCAGAACTTGGACTAGAATGCTCAGGGTTGGATGCCCAGTGCTTTATCCACTGAGCCATCCCTCCAGCTCCATAAACATCGATTTTTATGGAAAGCCTTCTAGGTGTCGAGCAGAGATGAGTCAGCTCAGTCTTCCAGTTTGAGACATGTATCTGTGCACGTAGGCTGTGAGGAGGAGTGTGGACAACAGCCACTCACAACACAATGCTCACATGTCTGCCGGCTTCCCATTGTTCTAGGGTTGTTATAATCATGTGACTAGCGCACAGCTCCAGAGAGGCTCTGCAGGAGATGAGGAATGTCTGCGCTGTGTGGCGTTGTGTCTCTTCCTGTCTATTCTGGGCTTTCACCTGTGAGCAGCAGTTTGCTTGTGTCAAATTTCAGAGTGGAAAAAAAAAAAAAAACCCTTGTTTTCTGTTATAAATTTGAAAGCATTTCCCTACTGTCTTCTGGTTATTACAAGATTTTGTTGTTGTTGTTGTTGTTGTTTGGTTGGTTGGTTGTTTTACAACATCTGGCGCCATTCCATGTGTTCTCCTTCTTATAATCTAGAGTTTTATTTTACTTTTTTTTTCCAGTTTTGTCTCTCTGGAAGTTATTTTTCTTTTTTATCCATTTCTCCTCATCTCTCTCCACCCCCTTCCTTTGTCTGTCTGTCTCTGTTTGTCTCTCTTTTTTGGATTAATCATATACTCAGGCCAACCTTAAACAAGTTATCCCCCTGTCACAGCCTCTCAAGAGGTAGAATTAGACCGATTTTAAATGGTCCAACTGGCTGCCAGGTAGATAACGGACATAAAAGAGGCAGGAAAGGAACTGGGAGAAGGGCGCCTAGAAACAAGAGCATTGCTGTAGTGTTTTCCTAACTTGACACATGGAGGTTTAGATGAGAGTAGCAGCAATAGAAAGAAACAAAGGACACAAGCTGGGGAGTGGGGAGTGGGGAGATGAGAAGATGGGGAGCTGGGGAGTGGGGAGATGAGAAGATGGGGAGTGGGGAGATGGGGAGATGGCTTAGTAGGTAAAACTGCCTGTTATGTGAGCATAAGGGCCAGAGTTGCACCCCCTAGCACCTACTTAAGAAGCCAGGCACAGCTACCAACTGTACCACCGTAACTCTGACAGGCAGGGCAGATCCTGAGAGCTTCCTGGTCAGACTAGTCAAAATGAGAGAGTGTCTGGTTCAGTTTCTTTCCCTTTCTCCTTCTTCTGAGATAGAGCTTCACTAAGTAGCCTTGGCTGGCCTTGAACTCAGTATATAGGCCAGGCTGGCCTTGTACTCACAGAGATCTGCCTGCTCCTTCTTCAGTGCTGAGATTATAAGTGTGTACCACCATGTCCAGGGAGAGACTGCTTTAAAGAAAAGAAAGAGGTGGAGTGTGAGAGAGAAAGATACTTGAAGTCTTCTTCTGACTTCTGCATGTGCACACACTCATCTGAATATCTACATGTACACACACATACACACCAAAAACCAAAGCAACCAACCAAACAAACAAACAAACAAAAGGGTTAGACATAAGAGAGGTTTTGAAGGTATCACAAATACACACATAGTATAAAATTTACCATCCTAATCTTTTAAAATTATTTTTGTCTATTCATATTTCTATCATCTATTCACCATCTATCTACCTACCTACCTACCTACCTATCTATCTATCTATCTATCTACCTATCTATCTATCTATCTACCTATCCATCTATCTGTCTGTCTACCTATCTATCATCTATCTATCTATCTATTATCTATCTGTCTGTTCGTCTATCTATCCATCTATCCATCTATCTATCTGTCTGTCTATCTATCTATCCATCTATCTATCTATCTATCTATCTATCTATCTATCTATCTATCTATCTATCCATCTATCTGTCTGTCTATCTATCTATCATATATCTATCTGTCTGTCTATCTATCTATCTATCTATCTATCTATCTATCTATCTATCTATCATCTATCTGTCTATCTATCTACATATCATCTCTCTCTATATATATAGATATATCTGTCATCATCATCTATCCATCACCTATCTATCTATCTATCTATCTATCTATCTATCTATCTATCTTTTCATTTATCATATCATATCTATCATCTATCATTATCTATCTATCATCTATCTATTATCTACCTATCATCTATCTATTATCTATCTATCATCTATCTATCTATCTATCATCTATCTATTATCTATCTATCATCTATCTATTATCTATCTATCTATCATCTATCTATCAATTATCTATCATCTATCTGTCTACATATCTATCTATCTATCATCTATCTATCTACATATTTATCTATCTATCCATTTATCATATCATATTTATCATCTATTATCTATCTATCATCTATCTATTATCTATCTATTATCTATCTATCTATCTATCTATCTATCTATCTATCTATCTATCTATCTATATATCATCTGTCTGTAGTTATGCATGTGCCAGCATGGCATGGAGATCAGAGTCAGTCTCTCCTTCCATCACGTGGCTTCTGAGGAATCAGTCAGGTTGTCATGTTTGGTGGCAAGTGCCATTGTCAGGCAACCATCTAATCATCCAAAGGCACATGGAGTAGTAAAATTCATTCCCAAAGGCTGGGCACGTGGGCATGATGGTTTGTGCCTATAATTCCAGACAGGGGATCAGAAACTGAAGATCAGTGTCTAAGTGAGTTCAGGGCTAGTCTGGGTTACTAGGCCCTGTCTCAAACAAAACAAGACAAAAACGCACCTGCGCTGTTGTGTAACCATCACAGTTGTCTTGAGTACTCATCTTGCCAATCTGAGACCCTGTGCCCATTATACAACCACCCATCTTCCAACCCACCACCCCTGACAACCTCCTTCCTTCCTTCCCTGTCTCCCTCTCTTTCTTTTGTTTTTGTTTTAAGAGTTTCTCTCTGTACAACTTTTGCTGTCCTGGAACTCTCACTGGCTGTCCTAGAAGTTGCTCTGTAGACTAGGCTGGCCTTGAACTCAGGGATCCCTCTACCTCTGCCTCCCAAGTGCTGAGATCAAAGGTGTGCATCAACACTGCCTGGCTCTACTTTCTTTATGAGTTTTATGACATTAGGTGCCTCTGATAAGTGAAGTCACACCGCATTTTTCCTGTTCTAACCGGCTCATTCCACATGTCAGCATGGTTCAAGATTCTCCCATGTTGAGCATATGCCAGAACTTCTCTGTTTCCAGGTTGAATACGATTTCACTATATGAATACATTTGGAAGGCAGCTATGTGCATGACCCAAACAAACCACTACAGTTTGCTTAATGGCTCGTGTATTGATGGATACCTCTGCTGTCTCTACTTTCTGGCTATGGTGAATAAAGCTGCTGTGAGCATGGGTTTACAGTCTCATTAGGACTCTGACGTAGACTCATTCAGTTGCACATTCACAAATGGACTTGCTGAACTTGCTGTGTCCTGTGGCACTTCTTTCTTTAGTCTGTGTGTGTGAACGCACACATGCACATGTGGATATATGTACATGAGTGCAGGTGCCCATGTAAGACAGAGGCATCAAGTACCCTGGAGCTGGAGTTACTGGCAGTTATGAGCTGCCTCATGTGGGTGCTGCTGGGAAGTAAACTCAGGTCCTTTGGAAGAGCAGCGAGCACTCCTAATAACTGGCTGTCTCCTCAACCCCTCTTTTTTTCTTTTTTGGAGGAGCTGAAATGCTATCATTCACAAAGGCAGCAACAGCTTTACAAGCCTAACAACAATGCACAAGGCTTGTTTTCAGCAATCTTGTTGTTGCTGTTGGCTTTTAGCAATCAGCAATCCTAGGGCTGGGGTTTACTCACACATCTGTGTAACCAACCACTCAGCCTTCTTAGTGACTGTCCTTCCCCCACCTATCAAACCTCCGTCCACCTCACATTCACCTCTTCATCTAATGAATACACCAGTGGTCTTTTCTGTGCCAGGCACAGGGCTAGATGCTGTGGGGTGAACAGGATGCTGGTATGGTCAGATTCAACTGTGTCAGGGGAAGAATTAAAACTCCAATAATCAGGATACCTAGCTGAGAGAAACAAACCATGAGGCCTCCTGTTCTCCAGGCCTTGGCAACACACCTGCAGGCTTTTCTGGAGAGGCTGTTCTGCAGTGGTAGTAATTTCCTAAAAAGGAGGGTTTTTTTGGCCCTTCCTTTCTTGATTCCTCACCTCCTCTGGTTTTGTTTGTTTTGTTCTGTTCTGTTGAGACAGGGTTTCATGTAGCTCAGGCTAGCCTTGAATTTCCTATATAGCTCATGCTGGATTTGATGTTCTTTTGCAATGATTTGTTTTTATTGTTTTAAATTGTGTGTAGGCGTGTGTGTCTGCTTGTGTGTACGTGCATGTATGTGCTAGTGTCCTCTGTCCTCAGAGGGCAGAGGTGTTAGATTCCCTGGAGCTCGAGTTATTCTGAGCTGCCTGACATGGCTCTGGGAACTGAACTCAGGTCATTTGGGAGAGAATCGGTGCTGTTAACCTGTGAGCCATCTCTGCAGGCCCTGATCTTCTGATTTGAGAACACTTTGGCTCTTCTGAGGATAGCCCTGGCCTTTGACTGGGGTTTCTGTCCTGAGGAAACAAGGTCAGCTTGGTATTTTGTAATCTTAATAGCACCTTGTTCTTGTCCTTCTTACAACTAAGAACATGGATGAGTGGGTGGGAACAATAAAAGGTCAAGACAAATGGACTGACAGCTCTAGTGGTTTCCACTGGTGATCCCAGCACATGAGGCCAGCCTGGGCTCTATATCAAGACTGTGTCACAAATGGGCTCTTGTTTGGCTGAGTGGCTGGGTGAGTCACAAATGACCGATAGGTAGATGGAGGTGAGTAGCTAGCTACGTAGGTGGGTAATGGTTGGTTGGATGGGTGTTCAGACAGATGGACAGAAACATCAGGAGAAGCTCTCAGGGTCACCATAGGCCTTACTTATAGCTTACATCAATTACAGTAATAGGCTAAATCCCAAGAGTTGGCATGGCATAGTAAGAGTTAAAGAACAGTAAAAGTCTCTGGAATTACATGGAAATGGGTTTGGATCATGACACTACACTACCAGGGGTTGCTGTAGACAAAGGACTTAACTTTTTTTAAAATTTTGAGATAGGTTCTCTCTATGCATCCCTGGCTGTTCTGGAACTTGCTATGTAGACCAAACTCGCCTTAAACTCACAGAGATGCTCCTGTCTCTACCTCCCAAGAGCTGGGTTAAAAACAGAAATTAATCTCTCGAGTCACAGCTTCCTTTACTGTCAAAAGGAAGAGTCTACAGTAGCATCTACCTCCTCAGAGTAGATAGATGAGGTGGGTTACAGCCTTAGTGCAGTGCCTGGAGGTGGTGAGTTAGCAGCAGTGATCCCATCAAGCCCTGAGACCTTCTGCATGGTGGACGCCTACAGGATGTAGAAAGTGGACATGGAGCTGTCACAGATATGCAAGTGACATGATAATATTCTCTGAAGAGCTGAGAGTTATGCCAATGCCGTGTGGGTGGCTGCAGGCAGAAGGCAAGGTGGCACAGTAAAGGGGCAAAACATTCACAAAGAGTTGTCCAAGCTGGGCACTGTGGCACATGCCTGTAATCCTGGCACTTGGGATGTAGACACAAAAGGACTAAGACTTCAAGATCATCCTCTGCTACACAGTCTAAAGCTAGCCTATACTAACTGATACCCTGTCTCAGAAGGAGGGAGGGAGGGAAGGAAGATAGATGGAAGGAAAGACAATGACAGAGCAAAAGAGAGAGAGAGTTGTCTAGAGCGAAGCTTACTGGTTCAATTTTGTATGAAGTAAGAAAATCACCAAGAACTAAAGGCTATCCTAGACTACATGGCCCATAGGTTCTGGGCCAGCCTGGGTTATCAAGTAAGACAGGGAAAATAAGGTTCAGGAGGCCAGAAAGGCTGACCTTTGCTCTCTGAATCATTTCTTGGACACTCGTTCTGGGAGCCCCATATTTGGGATGAGCTTGCTTACCAGACTGTTGGTTACATAATTGTCTGGGCACCCAAATGAAGGAGAAAGGTGAGGGTTTGAAACCGTCTGTAGCTCAGGAGACTGAGGGCAGTAAATCTCCTACATTCCCTTTCCCCACCCCTCCCCCAATGCCGTTGCCACCCACAACAGCTTGGGGAAATGCTTCAGAGATTACAGAGGTGGACGGTGCCGAGCCCCCCACTCTCACCTAGAGGACTGCAATCTTTGCAAATATTCACGGTTCCTGTCCCCGGAGCTGGAGTGGGCCGAGAAAGAGACAGGGGAAAGTAAATGGTGGTGACCAAGAGGAAGCTGGGTCTGGATCCAAATAATAGAGCCCCATTCTGTCCTTTCCGGTTTAGTGACCTTGGTTTTTGGTCCTGGGACTCAAACCCAGGACCTTGAGCATAAGAGATTAGTATGTCCTGCTATATGGCCCTGGGCTTTCTGTTCTGAGATAAGGTCTTGCTTTCTAGCCCAAGATGGCCTCAGACTTTTAAAAACATATTTTTTATTATTTTTTTGTCTCTCTGCTTCTCTATGTCTTTCTATGTGTGTCTCTCTCTCTTTGTGTGTGTGTTTGTGTGTGTGTATGTGTGTGTGTTTGTGTGTGTATGTGTGTCTGTGTGTGTATGTGTGTCTGTGTGTGTGTTTGTGTGTGTATGTGTGTTTGTGTGTGTGTGTGTATGTGTGTGTGTGTGTGTGTGTTTGTGTGTGTATGTGTGTTTGTGTGTGTGTATGTGTGTGTGTGTTTGTGTGTGTGTATGTGTGTGTGTATGTGTGTGTGTGTTTTTGTGTGTGTATGTGTGTTTGTGTGTGTGTATGTGTATAGAGCTAGAGTTACAGGAGGTTGTGAGTCACCATGTGGGTCCTGGGAACCCAACTCTGGTTTTCTGTAAGAACAAGTGGTCTTAACCACTGAGCTACTTCTCCAGACTCAGGCTTCAAACCTTTGTTTTGAGTTAGGGTCTCATTACATCTACATGGCCTGGAACTCACATGCAGACCAGCTCCAGCCCACTCCAGCTCTGGGGACAGGAACTGTGAATATTTGCAAATATTGCAGTAGAAAAAAAAAATGTGTAGACTCACACAGCCCAGAACCGCTTAGCAAGACAAGAAAGCTAGAGCCAGGCGTGTAAGCAGACATCAAAAGTCTAAGTCGGGGTGATCACTAGTTCAAACTCAGCCTGGTTAAGACCCTGCCTCCAAAACAAAAACAAGGATGGGTGAAGTGGCTCATCTTGGGACCCCTGAGGTGGAAGGAAGGAACAGTCTCCAGAAAGTTGCCATCTGACCTCCACGCATGCACAGCATATTTGGCCCCTCCCATTAAACAAATAAATAAAAACAATTTAAAAAGAGCCCTGTGATATTGGCACATAGCTGGAAAGCTTATGTCATTTCTTAGGGGATGTGTGAGTGAGGATTTGTTTGTGTGAGAGACAAAGGAAAAGCAAGAAGATCATAGATCATAGGCACACATGCCTGTGTGTGCACACATGCACATATGAACACATGCACACATTCATAATGCACACATACACACATGCACACATACACACATACACACACACACACACATACACACATGCATACATGCACATGGTTACTGGAGGACTTCCCCTGGTTCAGCACCTTCCACACTCCCTTAGGCCACAAGAGGAAATCCCTCTCTTAACACCACATTTTCATTTTTTTCTCTCTTCTTCTTAAATTCGTTATTGACATATGCATGTGTGTGCTCCTGTACGGCAGCACACTGAATTCAGGTTGTCAGACTCGGTGGTAAGAGCTTTTTCCAGCTGAGCCTTCCTTTTGGACTCCAAATTGTGCCCAAAAGTCCCTCAGACAGGCAGCAACTTTCGTTCCTGGAAAAGGTTCAGGGAGAAACATCACAGAGCTTCCCAGGGCTATGTGGTCCACCTGTCCACAGACACCAGACCCTCACGGGGGCTTTCGGGGGAAATCTCTTCCTTCAGCCTCCCGGGAACCAGGGTGTGGTTGCCCCATACGTAGTTTTACAGAAGCAGTACTAGAGGTTTGGACATACTCTGGTATGTGAGAAATGTCAGCCCCATGACTTTGAAATCATACCCTGATCACGTGACAAGGATCCATGCTTGTGACTTTAGGTAGAGGCAGGAAAGGTGACCGGTTTTCCAGGCCTGCTGTGGGCCTGGGAGCCCTTACAAGTGTCAGTTTATTTGTAGTCTTCCATTAGCAATTCCACCCATTGTGTGGGTGGGTCCACTGAGACCAGAGAGGCCTAGGCCTGTGCTGAGATCACACAGCCAACAAATGGCAAAGCCAAGATTCAGACTAGGGCTCAGAGGCCTGTGTCTCTCTCTGGACCCAGTCAGGAAGCAGGGAACAGAGAGGCTGCTGATTACAACTCCAGGCATGACTGCTGTTAGGGGCTTTGATATTGATGTGTTTGGAAATCTCTCTAAGCTCCAGAGTCCTTTCTATAAAGCAGCAGTGGAGTAAGGGAACATTACAGGAGACGATTAATGTAAACCGTGCAGCCTGAGGGATTATTTTGTTACTATGGCCTCTCCCTGGCTTACGCCCTCCTCCCTGGCTCTCTTCACAGATCATTACTGGGATTTCCCCACACACCATGTACACAGCGAGTTTGAGAGCTTCCCTGAGAGCAACTTCACGGAGCTGCAGAACGTGCAGCCCCCACAGCTGCAGCAGCTCTACCGTCACATGGAGCTGGAGCAGATGCATGTCCTCGATACCCCCATGGCACCACCCCATGCCAGCCTCAGTCACCAGGTGTGTGCTGCTGGCTATCCTCTGTCCCCCAGACCTCCAGGCCTGTGGTGAGGCAGAGAACCTTCACAGGAAGTAGACATAGGCTCTTACTCAACGTGGCTTCCTGATCTACAGAGCCAACGGCAGCTGGTACCCCAACGGCTGTGCTGACCTCCTGCCTGACCTTAGGAACCCACACCTTTATTTTGCAGAGGATGGACAGACTCCGTATGATCTCAGCCATCTTCTTCCCCCCTCTCCATTCCCGTTTGTGGCCCTCAGTGTCCCACTGACTGTAGTTCCCATTTACTGTCCCTTCACATACCCAGAATCTGAGTCACTAAACGCTAGCTTCTACTACCGACTCCATGTTGATCTTCACTGCTGACCATACTCTGCCCCAGGAGCCCTAACCGCAGCCATTGATCTCTGACCTCCACTGCCCTTTCATTGGCTTATTAGGGCTCACTCACGTCCTTATCAAGCCCCAGCTCACTGCTCCCCAGGATCGCCCCTCCATTCCTAGTCCACTACTGGGCCACACGGCCCCTTTGCATGCATGAGGATTACAACATACCTTACCCGCCCTAAACCACAGAGGGAAAGGTGACAGGCTCAGAAATTAGCAACCCACTGAGCTGCACCCCCGAGTCTTGGTCCAGACTGGCCCCTCGCTCTTCCTTCTTAGTCCTCATCCCTGCTGACCACTCCACAGCACTATGTCTCTCACTCGGCCCCTCCCGCAGCCCTGCGCTGTCCCTGCTTGACTTCATGCTTTTCCTTCCCTTTGCAGGTTTCCTACATGCCCCGGATGTGCTTCCCTTATCAGCAACCCTTGTCCCCAGTCCACCAGCAGAGTTCTGATGAGGAGGAGGGTGAGAGACAGAGCCCTCCACTGGAGGTGTCTGATGGAGAAGCTGATGGCTTGGAGCCTGGTCCAGGCCTTCTGCATGGGGAGACAGGTAGGAATCTGCCTGGGGTCCAGCTGTCACTACCTGCATTTACATTTACGTACCTTGTGTGTTCTGTAGGGCATGTAAGGGCCTATATGTGTATGAGGTCATATGTGTGAGTACCCGTGAATGTGTGGGGGCCTGTGGGTGTGTGAGGTCTTCTCTGTGAGTGGCTGTGTGTAAAGGCCTTTGGATAGGCATGTAGATATGTAAGAGCAGATATGGATATATGTATGGATACGTGTGACCTGTAGGTACGAGGACTTGTATACAGGAAGGAGCGTGTACATGAGTGGGGATGGGCACGTGTGTGCTTGTACCTACCATGGCCGGGAGGAGCTGCTGGGAGGGTCCCTGCAAAGCCCTTGCATCCTGTCCACAACCCACTTGGTTGTCCATCTTCCATAGGCAGCAAGAAGAAGATTCGCCTGTATCAGTTCCTCCTGGACCTGCTGCGCAGCGGAGACATGAAGGACAGCATCTGGTGGGTGGACAAGGACAAAGGCACCTTCCAGTTCTCGTCCAAGCACAAGGAGGCGCTGGCGCACCGCTGGGGCATCCAGAAGGGCAACCGCAAGAAGATGACCTACCAGAAGATGGCGCGCGCGCTGCGCAACTACGGCAAGACGGGCGAGGTGAAGAAAGTCAAGAAGAAGCTCACCTACCAGTTCAGCGGCGAGGTGCTGGGCCGCGGGGGCCTGGCCGAGCGACGCCTCCCGCCCCACTGATCGCCCGCAGAGCCCGCCAGGCTCCCGGCCCCCTCCGGCCATAGCATTAACCCGTCGCCCGGCCCGGACACAGGGAGGACATTCCCAGGGCCGAGGCAGGACTGGGGCCGGGCCTCGCCCTCCCATGCCCGGCCTGGCCCGCCCCGCCCGCTTCGCCTCCCACCAGGACTCTAGCCCGGCCCATGGCCACCTGGGCCTCGGACCTCACCAGATGGTCAGCCTGGTTTAGTGGCCACGGTGCTTCCTTGGGAGTCTGGCGTTGGCACTTTTTTGTATATTGAATGCTTTTTAAAAAGCTCTTCTCCCCACCTCCCGCACCTATTAGCTAAGTAAAATTATTGTGGGCTATTCTGTCTCATTCAAGTTTGTGTGTACCGGGTCCAGGGGGCGCCCCGTGTGCACGGATGTCTCTCCTTTTTGTCCAGTGAACATGCTTCTGAAGCTGGACTAGGGACACCGGGACCATGGACAAACAGCGCCTGTTTCTAGGGAAACAAGTCCTGGCTTGTTATGGGGCACAGGGATCATACTGAAGGGCCATCAGCACCAGGAAGGCTTAAGTCTCAGTGAAGCCTGAACTCAGTGATGGTTGTGAGACCATGGCAATTAGCACAGGTGTTCTGATCGTTTAGCATCTGTCAACTTTGAGGTGAAGAGCCTAATATCTCCCGACTTCATGGAATGGGAAGGTGAGGCTCCTGATAGTTAAATCAAGGTCGCACAGGGTGAACTCCAGGGCTGCCCATCACTTCAGTGCAGGGTAGAAGCTCCACTTATCTGAAGGAGGAAATGCTTCTGCAGAAGTTAAGTCCAAAGCCCCAGGCGCTACACAGCATTCGGGATGATTTGATTGTGAACATTTCCTTCACTGGCCTGGCCACAAAGCATCCGTAACAGAGACTCCACAGGCACAGCCTTCCCTCAAAGCTACAGATGTTGGACAAGGGACATCTGTAGACATCTTGCTTCATTCAGGTGGCGTAGACAGAGCGTAGGCAGTGACAGAATGTGGTGGTAGACAGACAGGGAGTGGGGACATTTCCCAATGTCTGCACACCTCAGGAATCACAAACCCTGGGGATGTCACTGTAGGGGGAAGACTCCTGCACACATCCTGGACATGCGGGTCCCTCATAGCCTACGCTGATGTTCCCAAGTCAGATTGCAGAGAAGGCTATGGGATAGAAGGCAGGGATCAGTTCTTTCTTTCCACCACTGGGCTTGAACTCAGGTCACCAGGCTTCTCTACCACCTTGAGCCGTTTTGTTTTTGCCGGTTTTTTTTTTTTTTTTAAACATTTAAAAAATTTTTTTGCCTGCACTCATGTGAGTGTGTTGTGGGTGCCTGCACTCATGTGAGTGTGCTGTGTGTGCCTGCATTCGTGTGAGTGTGCTGTGGGTGCCTGGTGCCTGCAGTTTAGAAGAGAACCATCAGGTCACTGGAGCTGGAGTTCCAGGTGCTTGGAATGGATCCTGAGTTCTCTGCAACAACAAGTGTTTTTAGCCAGAGTCACTTCCAGCCCCTCACCAGTACTCTGGAAGACTCAGAGATAAACACAGTGGTGTGGACTTGGAATAGCAGCACTTAGGTTGAGGCAGGAGGATTGTCATAGGTTTCAGACCATCCTGGATTACTAGTAATAGCTTCAGCGTAACTAAAATTGGGTGGGAACCATGGCTTCTGTTGAATAGAAGATGCTTATATATGGGCTCCCTCCCTTTTGGTGATAAGCTATCTATTCTATTAGTACTGCTTGATGTGGATTCCCATGATTTATTTTTTCCCCTGTAACAACTGATGAACTCATAGCTAAGTGAGGGTCCAGTCACAGAACAGGAACAGTGGGCGAGGGGTGGGAGCTAAGGGGATTCCGAATATCTGCATTCGTCTTCGGTTAGTTCTTGTGGCTTCAGTAAGAGCTAGCTCTGCTCCTGTTCTCTGCTTTGAGTACATTTAGAGATTCGCTTCCATGCCCTTTCCTGCAGGCTTGCCTAGCAAGTCCCTTGGTGGGACACCCAGCTTTATTCCCTCCCTGCCCAACCCTAGACCAAGCTCACCCAGGATTCCAAGGTCCAAGGCCAGCCCCTGCCCCTTGTGGTGCAGTAATGTGTGCCAAAGCTCTGCTGATGAAAAGAACAACAGCGGCTAACCCTGGGCACCTTCATTCCCAGTGCATTGCCCTTGACCTTTAGCTGTGGGTGTCACAGGCCAAGAGCACTCAACAGTGTAGTTTTCTGCTGGATGGACACACAGACAAAGGTTGGGCTACCTCTGAGATCCACAGAGGACTGGAAGGGCAGAAGCTACCTAGTCCTGCTGGAGGTGGGGGTGGGGGGAGAAGCCAAAGGACCAAGTGGGCCTATCTTATCCATGAAGATACCTCAGCTGGATGGAATTTGTCTATATTTAGCAGGTGGCTCTCAGGAGGCTGATAAGCAGGGCTGGGGAGGGGGTGGTCCTTATAAATAGTGAGGACACAGGACACTGTTCAGTCCCTCCTCCGGTGGCCTGCTTGGTGCTTGGTGTGACTGTTTTCAAGATGCCTGAGCCAGGAAAGAAGCCAGGTAGCTCCACATAAGGGATGGGTCTGGACCTGGGGCAGTAGTGTATGTGGCTTTCGGACAGGGTTAGGTACTGGTATAGGATGAGGCCTGTGGGTTCCAGGAAGGAACAGGACAGTCCTCTTTGGGCTTTGTCTAATTCTCTGCTTCTTCCCCTGTCCCTTTAATGAGATCGAGGAAATGCTCAGTGTCAGGGCCACTGAGAGATGGCTTTCCAACTTTAAGTTAGGAAGAATCCAGGGTCAACATCTCATTCTACCTGGACCTGTTTTCTTTTTCAGCCAGTGTCCTCGATTCAAGAAGATCAAATTTAGGCTACAAGGGAGGCAGCCCACAGAGTCCCTGAGCACCTTCTGGTCTCAGTTTCTGAATGTACTGAACATGTGGGGGTAGTGATCCTTTTCAGCTCTGAGTATCTGCCACATGAGCCGGAACCCCCTAGGGTACTCACATCATGCATAACTCCAGATATGGGGGACAGTGCCTCTCTTCTCTGGAATAGAACAAGCAAACAAAGGACAGAGAAACTGTAGCCAAAGGCTTGGACCAAGACTGTTGCAGAGGTCATGGGGCAGGGATCCAGTCCCCAGCCCCAACCCCCAGCCCCTGCTGCTCAGCAGCTAGCCTTATCTCAGTCGCTCATTCTTAGTCTGAAGCCCTCAGAGGACAAATTTAGCTATGTTCCAAGTAGGCAGAGAGCTGGGGCCCTTGCCAAGGGTCCCACAATGGGAGAGGAGGCTGGGCCTACTGCTGATGTTCCCAGTCAGGAGGGTAGGAATATCTTGTATGGTGGTGGGGATAGCAGCCTGAGCTCTCTCATCTGTCACTTAGCCTCTCTGTCACCTGAGAAATAAATACAGTTGCAGCTACCCCATAGAACTATTGCAGCATTAAACGAAAGGCTTGGAATGTGCTTACCATAGTCTTCTTGAAGAAGGGTGTCAGGAATGGGGTACCAGGGAGCCTGGCTCCTGAACTTTCCATCTGGCTTTTCAGTGTCAGCCTTCAGCAAGAAGCCGAGGTCAGTGGAGGTGACCACAGGCAGTGCCGCTGTGTTCGAGGCTGAGACGGAGCGGTCAGGTGTGAAGGTGCGGTGGCAGCGGGATGGCAGTGACATTGCCGCCAATGACAAGTACGGTCTGGCAGCAGAGGGCAAGCGACACACGCTGACAGTGCGGGATGTGGGCCCTGACGACCAGGGTTCCTATGCGGTCATTGCAGGCTCCTCAAAGGTCAAGTTTGACCTCAAGGTCACAGAGCCAGGTAAGAGCTTGCTGACCTTTCCCCAGGGCCCAACCTGAACTTCAGCGTAGCCCTGAACGGGGAACGGACTCTTGACGCTGACCTTTGCCCTGTCCTCTGCACCAAGACCTCTCTAAGCATTTGTTGTGGCTGCAGCTTTTTCTGCACTGTGGAGTGGAAACCGTGAGCAGTGTTCTAGGAAGGGCCTTCCTATAGCAGGCCCGGAGCTAGGTCACACCCAGGAAAGCACTTGGCTAACTCTGTGTCTTGGTGGGGAACTTAGTGGTGGTGCTGCTGGGGGTCCTGGGTGGAGCCCAGAGCCTGGACTGGGACAGCAGATGGCTTGTAGAGCTGTTCAGAGCAGAAATCTAGCCATGGGACAGTGGACTGTGAAGCTTGGAGCAGCAGTAGACAGAAAGAGCCTGGGGCAGTCTGCAGGACTGCAAGGACATGGACTGCATCTTAGCTGGGACATATGTCTGAGAGGGGCTCTGATTAGAAACTGTTCCGTCACCCTACCTCAGCCCCTCCAGAGAAAGCAGAGTCTGCAGTTGCTCCAACCTCCTTAGAGGCTCCAGAAGCCCCCAAAGAAGTCCTTGCTCCAACCACTGAGTTGGAAGAAAATGTCTCAAGTCCTGAAGGTAAAAGGGGCTAGAGAAAGAGGGACAGGCCAATGGGTGGGGAATGTCCCAGGACAGGCCTCAAAAGCCTTCTTTCTTAGGGTCAGTCTCGGTAACCCAGAATGGCTCAGCCACAGGGAATCAGGGAACCCCTGATGATGACCCTATTGGCCTCTTTCTGACGCGGCCACAGGACGGTGAAGTGACTGTTGGTAAGTGGGCACTTCTGTGCTCATACTCGGGGGAGGGGAAGGAGGCTCCAGAACACCAGGGTCAGAGACGTCACCTTTCTCTTGTAGGTGGCAGCATCGTCTTCTCAGCCCGTGTGGCTGGGGCCAGCCTCCTGAAACCACCAGTAGTCAAGTGGTTCAAGGGCAAGTGGGTGGACCTGAGCAGCAAGGTGGGCCAGCACCTGCAGCTGCATGACAGCCACGACAGAGCCAGCAAGGTGGGCAGGGGACCGTGGAGCCCAGGACACAGGGAGGCTAGAAGACTGGGAAGCAGGGCAGAGCTGAAATGTCTGGCCACACCAGCTGCACATTGCACAAAACAGCATCTAGGTTAGCCATCTGCTTGGGATTTTATCATGGCCGTGTGTCAGCAAGAGCCCATCAAGGGTCTTGAAAGGTGGATCCTTTCTGTAAATTATACAAAAGCTCTGTACGTGTTAGCCCTGAGAAGTTAGGTTGACGCTTTTCTCTTTAGGAACGCAGGGCCTCTCCTGCCCAGACTTCCTTTATCTCCCTGCCCACAGGTCTACTCATTTGAGCTGCACATCACAGATGCTCAGACCACTTCTGCTGGGGGCTACCGCTGTGAGGTGTCTACCAAGGACAAATTTGACAGCTGCAACTTCAACCTCACTGTCCACGGTGAGGGAGTCCCTGGGTTTCATCTGGTCTTGTTGTTTTCATGGGTCCTGGTCCCTTGGGCTTGTCTCTAACTCCCAACTAAAGAGGGTGACTAGCTGCAGCCAGATGCCAGTGCCGACCACCCGAGGTGTTGAAGAAACCCATGTTCTCAGGAGAAGAGTAGGAGCAAGTCAAGGGTGGGAGGCTGCTTCTGTGTCCTGCCTGACAGTTTGAATGTGGACTGGGAAGTGAGTGGGAGGCAGTCTAGTGTAGACATGAGGACTGCTTCACCTCTCTAAACATGAACCCTGGGAAAATCTGAGAAGATGGAGTCGTGTGACCCTGTTCCCTGAGATCACCCCATCACTTCATTATCTTTGTACACAGAGACCATTGGTTCTGGAGACCTGGACCTCAGATCAGCTTTCCGACGCACGTGAGTGGTTCTCTTTCCTCAGGCATCGGGAGAGGCCAGTGTGAGGGGTTCAGGCCCCCTTATGTTTTAGATAGACACATATGGGGGTCCAAGCTGAAGTATGCGAGGGGCAGGGCAGATCCTGGGTCACTGAGAAATCTGTCTAACTCCACAGGAGCCTGACTGGAGCAGGTCGGAGAACCAGGTACCCGTCCTGTCCTCCATCTTTCCCTTCCTAGACTTGGGGTGTAACAGAGCTGGGTGGGGGTCCTGCCTGGCTGTGCCCTTTCCTCCTACTCCACCCCATCACCTAAGCCCTGCTGGCTCCTCAGTGAAGTATTATGCGGTCTCTCCTCAGTGACAGCCATGAAGATGCTGGGACTCTGGACTTTAGTTCCCTGCTGAAGAAGAGGTGAGTCCTTGGGTCACATCTTCCAGGGCAGGGAGGAAGACACGGCACTGGGGTTTCCGGGCTGTGTGGCCCTAAACAAAATGAGGCACCTCTCTGGGCTGGTTTTCTTATCAAGTGGGATCACCTCAGTGTGGACAGAGTTAAGTCTTAATAACCATTCTCAGTGTACTTCTCAAAACCCCACAGTGACTCTACGGCAGACCATTTCCATAGATTCTTTGAGCTCTAAGAAGTAGAGAGTGTCCCCAAAGCTGTAGCAATAAGGCTGGGCTAGCCTCTGACTTCACTTCTTTTTCTGTCCTTTCTTTCCCTTTCTCCCCATCTGCCCTTCATGGCTGCTGCCGCCGCTCCTGCTCAGAGAGTAAGGAATGTGTTGGGAAACTCTGGGTCTTGTGAGAGGATGTTAGATTTGGGGACATGTACACTTTCTGCTGGGGTTTGTGAAACTCACACACACCAAGGTGACATTCTTGAAGCTTGGAGTGGCCCTGATACTCTTGTCTGGTATTAAGAAGAATGAGATGTCTGCCCTGAAAAGTAGGGGCACTATCTGGGGAAGGAGAGAGCAAGTGAAGGCCCTGGGAAGGGTCCCAGGCTCGACATGGAGATGTCTAGATTTCTAATGTTCCTTGTCCTTTTTTCCTCATCTGGAGCAGCAGTTTCCGGAGGTGAGTGCCAACAACCTCAGAGCCCCCCTTAGTTCAACCCTCAGACTCCTAGACTGGGAAGGAGGAGAGGGGAGGGGGCAAAGGCAGGGCCTCCTCCAGTGTTCAGAAGCCCCCACCCCAGGAAGGGACAAGGAGGGGACTGCCTTGAGCTTCCCAGTCGGCTGTGGGACACAGGGACTCAAAGCTGGAGGCACCTGCTGAAGAAGACGTGTGGGAGATCCTGAGACAGGCGCCACCTTCAGAATACGAGCGCATCGCCTTCCAGCACGGAGTGACAGACCTACGAGGCATGCTGAAGAGGCTCAAGGGGATGAGGCAGGAAGAAAAGAAGAGCACAGGTTAGCCCTTCCCACACAAGGGAAAGGAGCTGGGCTGGAGAGCACCGCAGAAAAGCCTGTAGTGTGGACAGAGGTGGCCTTGGGGGCCACACTAGGAGTAGAGGCAGTAAGAAGTACAGTTAGCAGTTCAGCAAGGCACTGCATGTTTTACAGAATGGCTGGTTTAATTCTTTCGCCAGCACCACCAGACAGGGAGGAACTAGCTGCAGTCCCCACAGCTGTCACAGGCCCAGCCCGAGTATATGTGGGCTCCTGCACAGGCCTCTGGCCGCAGAGCTGTTTTTACTAACATGGCTGCAAGGGAGGCACTGTCGTGAGGCCTGCCTGGGCTCTAGACTCCTCCAAACCACACATTAGTGGGGCTTGTGGTCTTGGGTCACTCACCTAAGCCCTGCTCTATCTCTACATGAGACCCATGACAGTGGTCAAGAGGACTGGGCAGTATTGGCCGGGATGCTACAGGGAGGCGTGGCACTAGCAAGAGGAAGAGAAGGGTATGTTTTACATCCCTAGTTCTCTTGACAAGCTTCTATCTTGCTGGATGCCTCTAACCCTGCCCTAGAGCTGAGCAGTTAGAAAGAAAGAAGCTCAGGGAAGACAAAGCAGGCACAGACGGACAGTCACGGGACAGTGATGAGAAGACAAGGTCATTACGGAAACCCAGAGGATGTGTCGGGGATACACAGCAGGGAGAGGAAGATGCAGGCACCTGCCATTAGCTGCTGTGGCTATGCTTGGGGGGAAGGGTGTGGGCATTGGGGGTGGCTGGGCTGAGTTGTGGGGTTCAGCCTTTCAGAAGAAGCTGGAGCCTGCGTACCAGGTAAACAAGGGCCACAAGATCCGGCTTACTGTGGAACTGGCGGATCCGGACGCTGAAGTCAAGTGGCTTAAGAACGGACAGGAGATCCAGATGAGTGGCAGGTGTGGCGGAGTGGGGTCCTGGGTCCTGGGGTGAGGGGAGAGCCGCACTGCCCTGTGTTTTTTTTTCCGTGAGATCTCTCTGACTCCGGCTCCTGGTCCCCCCCATTTGTGTCTTCCCCCATTTCTTCCTCACCTTTGGAATCTAATTCCAGGCCATCTGACCTAACCTATCTCTCGCTCTCTCTGTATATCACTTCCTTCTATGTGGGACACGGCGGCAATGACCCTTCTGCTTCATAGCAAGTAAGTCTTCTCCTGGACAGCTTGAAGCAGCCATGGGGTTTGTGAAGGGCACCCAGCCCAAGAGGGGCATCCATAGCTGGACTGACATGCTGCTGTGCTCTGCCAGGTACATCTTCGAGTCCATCGGGGCCAAGCGCACTCTGACCATCAGCCAGTGCTCGCTAGCTGACGATGCGGCCTACCAGTGTGTGGTGGGGGGTGAGAAATGCAGCACAGAGCTCTTTGTCAAAGGTAGGCCTGGGACCAGGGAACCCTGGGAGGAGAAGAGGCCACAGGGACCAGCCCTCATGCCTTTCCTCCCCGGACAGAGCCCCCAGTGCTGATTACTCGGTCCCTGGAAGACCAGCTGGTGATGGTGGGTCAGCGGGTAGAGTTTGAGTGTGAGGTCTCAGAAGAAGGGGCCCAAGTCAAATGGTGAGCGCGTGAGTGTGGGAGTGTGAGGTGGGGTTGGAGGGTTGGGGACATCTGTCCAGAGGAGACACTGTCCCATGTCTGGCCAGGCTGAAGGATGGGGTTGAGCTGACTCGTGAAGAGGCCTTCAAATACCGGTTCAAGAAAGATGGGCGGAAACACTGCTTGATCATCAATGAAGCGACCCTGGAGGACGCCGGGCATTATGCAGTTCGCACAAGCGGGGGCCAGGCAGTGGCTGAGCTCATTGTGCAAGGTGAGGCTCTGGGCTAGCGTTTGATACCCTGACCTCATCTTTCTGTCTGTAAGATGAGTGCACTGAAGTGTGGGCTTGCTCGGTGTCACTCCCTGAACCTGAGTTTCCTCGTGTAACTATAGTATCAAGACACACATGCATGTCACACAACTGCACATACCTAACCAGAGGCATGTGAGCCCACATATCCCCGCAGAGGTCCATGCTACACCCACATTCCTCCTGAGCTCACAGGCTCTGCCTGTCCCCCAGAGAAGAAGCTGGAAGTGTACCAAAGTATCGCCGACCTGGCGGTGGGAGCCAAGGACCAGGCCGTGTTTAAGTGTGAGGTTTCAGACGAGAACGTGCGCGGTGTGTGGCTGAAGAATGGGAAGGAGCTGGTGCCTGACAGTCGCATAAAGGTGTCCCATATAGGCCGGTGAGTAAAATGGAGTCTGGTTACGGAGGGAGGCCAGACAACCCGTGATGGGAAGGGAGAAAAAGAGAGGAAGAGAAAGAAAACATGTCAGGGAGCTGGAAAACACAAAATTAGATAAAGAAGTCACATTTTAAAATATCAGAACACTAAGAAGCTAGAGTAAGGCACAGTCTCCTGAAGTTGAGGGGTATATGGATTGGCCAGGATTGTGAGCTGAGTTACCACTGCCCTTCAGGGTCCACAAACTGACCATTGATGACGTCACACCTGCTGATGAGGCTGACTACAGCTTTGTGCCTGAAGGATTTGCCTGCAACCTGTCTGCCAAGCTCCACTTCATGGGTGAGCTAGCAGTGTGTGTGTGTGTGTGTGTGTGTGTGTGTGTGTTTGCCAAATTCCACATCATGGGTGATCTAGCAGTGTGTGTGTGTGTGTGTGTGTGTGTGTGTGTGTGTGTGTGTTTGCCAAATTCCACATCATGGGTGATCTAGCAGTGTGTGTGTGTGTGTGTGTGTGTGTTTGTGTGTGTGTGTGTGTGTGTGTGTGTGTGTGTGTGTGTGTGTCTGCCAAGCCCCACATCATGGGTGAGCTAGCAGTGTGTGTGTATGAGTGTGTGTCTGCAAAACTCCACTTCATGGGTGAGCTAGTAGTGTGTGAGTGTGTGTCTGCCAAACTCCACATCATGGATGAGCTAGCAGTGTGTGTGTGTGTGTGTGTGTGTGTGTGTGTGCAAGTGTGTGTGCATGAGTGTGTATGTGAGAGTGTATGTGAGAGTGTGTGTATGTGAGAGTGTGTGTGTGTTGTATGTGTGAGTGTGTGTGTGTATGTGTGTGTGTTTGTGTGTGTATTTTGGGAGCATGGCCAGGATGCCCTATGGCTTGGTCCTTCCTTTCCTTAGTGTTCTTTGCTTTTCTTCTCTTTCAGAGGTCAAGATTGACTTTGTGCCTAGGCAGGGTGAGTCTTGGGACCCATTTGAGCCACCTCAGCTTTTTCTCCTACCCCCACATCCTATCCCAACCCTAACTCCCTCCCACTCCAGTCTCAAGGATGGCAAAGGTCTGAGAACAGGACCTTAGACCCATGTCTTAGCTAGGGCTTCTATGGATGCAACAAAACACTGTGACTAAAGAGCAAGTTGGGGAGGAAAGGGTTCATTTGGCTCATACTTCCACACTGTAGTCAACCAAGGAAGGAAGTCAGGACAGGAACACAAATAGGGCAGGAACCTGGAGGCAGGAGCTGTTGCAGAGGCCATGGAGGGTGCTGCTTACTGGCTTGCTCCTCATGACTTGCACAACCTGTTTCTTATAGAGTGTAGGACCACCACCCAGGAGTGGCACCATCCACAATGGGCTGGCCTCTCCACATCAATCACTAAGAAAACACTCTACTGACTGTCCACAGTCCTATGGAGGCATTTTCTCAGTAGAGGTTTCCTCCTCTCCAGTGACTAGAGTTTGCATCAAGTTAACATAAATCTAGCCAGCAGAGCACAGCCCCATGACCAGAGAAGCTCCGTTATAATCTCTCTGGCTTCAGTTCCTTGTGTGTGTGCATGTTCATGTTTGTGCAGGTAAACTAATGAGCATGCACACATACATGGGTCCAGAGTTGTCCTTGTTATTCCTGGGGACCACCCCTCTAGTGTTGGAATTATATGTGCAAATCTGGTTTTTCTATGTGGGTTCTGGGCATCAAACTCAAATATAACTTTGCCAGTTGAGCCATCTCTTCTGACTCTGATTTATTCAGGTCTAAAATGAAAGGTAACATGTCACGGTAAATATTAAGTAAGGGTAACCTTTTATCCTGCCCTAGTTCCAGCACCCTTAGGTCCGGCTGCTACTCTGCCATTTGATCTGCAAGCCGCCCTCTTCACACGGTTCCCTTCCTGGGCGGTCCACTCAGCCTGCCCTAGCTACTTCTGTTCTGGTGGTCCACAACCATCCCAGTGTATTGTTTTCACTCACTTTTCCTTAGCGGGTTGTTGCCAAGCCTTGCACACACACATCCCAACTCTGTGGCGGGCTTTGTGCATCCTCCCATTATACCCTCTTTGAACTCAATTGAGTTGCCACATCAAAAAACACACCAAAATACCCTGATCAAATTGGTATGATAAAATTTGCCCACCTAAATAAGTCAAAGGATCCTGTACAATTCCATCCCTTATAAAATATTCATAAACATAAGTAGAATATTCATAACAACCTTTATCCATATAGAGATGCACAGAGAGAAACATACATGTCTGCTTCCATGTTGCCCCTTCTTGAATCTCCCACTTTCTCCTTCTCTTCCACCTTACCAAAACTTTGTCCCCGCCCCACTCTCTACTGTCCAATCATGTATTGCCTTGACATCAACCTACAGTGACAGGTGTCCTTCACAGGGACAGTATTACCTCTGCGAGATGTTTGCATACCTCTCCTCCCCCCCCCCTCTGTCTCTGTCTCTCTCTCCCTTTCTTCCAGCCCCAGATGTCCTAGAACTCCCTCTGTAGACCAGGCTGGCCTTTAATTAGGAAATCTGCCTGCCTCTGCCTCCCAAGTACAGGGGTCAAAGGTGTGCACCACCACTGCCAGTGCCTTTTTTTCTTTGACACTAAGATTTAATCAGGCATTTCAGGATCCTAACTTTAGTAGACTAGCTCAAGCTAGGACTTTCTCCAGCTCAGTGCTGTCCAAAGTGAGCTCACTCTACTTTATCAACCATGTAAGGAAGGAAGTCTTTATAGTGAAGTATGTTTGGAAGCACTGAGCATCAATTACCTGGTGCCCCAGAAGGTGGGATAATGTGTTGATGGTCCCCCAAGATCTTGTGGTAATGACCTTCTTATACCTAACACAAACTTTTCTGGTTTGTGTGCTCCATTTTTTCTAGTAGGATATATGGTATTCCCCAAAACAAAGTGAGTGACCAGAATGTTTTAAACTCTCCAAAGAATATCCTGGGCACAGTGAAAAGTTCTAGATCTTGTTTGGGTTGGTAGTCACACAGGTATATACATTTATTCAGAATCTCAAGACTGGCAAGTGAGAAAGCTCAGAGAAGAAATGGCCCTTGTCACACAAGCCTGGGACCTGAGTCTCCAGAGGTCACGAGAAGGTGGAAGGAGGAAACTGACTCCACAATGCTGTCCTCTGACGATGTGCACACCATGGCATGTCCCCACCCACCTGCCATCTGTGCACACACAAGACTGTCAGGCCTAATGGCATATGTAGTGATCGTAATGATAGGGATGACACTGAGGTGCAATTTGTTCTTGATATCTTGCTGTAGACTCTCCATAATTCATAGAGGCTAAGACAGGAAGACCTAGAGTTTGAGGCTAGCCTGGGCTAACCTAGTGAGACCCTGTATTTTGTTTTGATTTTTGCTTTTGCTTTTGGAGAGAGGGTCCCTCTATATAGTTCTTGCCTGTCCTGGAGCTCACTCCGCAGGCCAGGCTATCATAGCTCATAGAGATCCCCCTGCCTCTGCTTCCTGAGTGCTGGGATTAAAGGCGTGCACCACCACAACCGGCTGAGGCCCAAGAAAACCCTGCAGAATTGTCTCTTCTGAAACTTGTACTTTTTATTGTATATAAATTATACCTAGATGGAATTGACAAAACCAACAACGAGGGGCATGAGCCCCCAGCACCCACAAAATGACCTCTGGCACCTCCTGTGCTACATTTGTGGGCCCAGACACCTCCCTTTTCTCTGACCTGTCCTCCTCCATACAGAACCTCCCAAGATCCACTTGGACTGTCCCGGCAGCAGACCAGACACCATTGTGGTTGTTGCTGGGAACAAGTTACGCCTGGATGTCCCTATTTCTGGGGACCCTGCTCCCACTGTGGTCTGGCAGAAGACTATAACACAGGTATTGTAGTTTCCCCTCCCCACCAGTTTTTCTACCTGTATAATGGGTGGGTGTAACCAGGAGAGTGTTAAGCTTTGCTCCATACCCTACCCTACCCTACCCTGAAGGTGTAAGCTGCACTCTCTGGGAGCACAGAGGTCCCCCACTGGCTGGAAAGCAGAGCATGTTGGAAAGCACTTGGAAAGAAAGCTGACTTAGCACCCCTAACCCTAATTCCAGTCCATTCTGTTCCCAGGGGAGGAAGGCTGGGCCACCCCCTGATGCCCCAGAAGGTGCAGGTGCTGATGAGGAGTGGGCGTTTGATAGGAAGGTAAGACTGAAGTCGGGCATGGCTCATGGTCCTCACTCTTCTCTACCCATGCTGTATCCACCCTAAGAAAAATCCTGACAGGCTCTCGCATGTGCAGAGGGAACTGACAAGCCCCTCGCTAAGGTGTTGGTGTCCTTGACTTTGCTAAGAAGTCATTGGAATTGAAATGGCTCCTGGGTCCAGGTCTCATTTCTCCCCTTCTTCTTTTTCTTCATATTCTTTATTCTTATTTTTAAAGATTTATTTATTTATTATATATAAGTATACATTATTCAGACACACCAGAAGAGGGCATCAGACCTCATTACAGATAGTTGTGAGCCACCATGTGGTTGCTGGGATTTGAACTCAGGACCTCTGGAAGAGCAGTCAGTGCTCTTAACCACTGAGCCATCTCCCCAGCCCTCTTCTTTATTCTTGAGAGTTGAGTATACATATACAATGACATATGGGGAGACCCACCATTTCTTCCCTCCTACTCCCAATATCCCCCTCCCAACTCCTTTACTTTTCTTCTAGACAGCGCCCCATTATGCAGCCCTGGCTGGCCTGGAATTCCCTGTGTAGACCAGGCTAGCCCCAAAACTCAGATATCTACCTGCCTCTGCCTCAGGGGTGCTCAAGTTTTTTGTTTTTCTCTAACCCACTGAGTTCAGTTAGTGCTGAAATTGTAATTGTGAGCATGGGACCCCCCACTGGAGCATGGGCAGCTGACCCCCACCCTTCCCAGCAGTTATGACTGGCCAACAGAACCTCAGTTCAGAGCGGGGCTCAGAGAACATTTCCTTGGCTGCTTCTGACGTCTGGCTGGCTTTATCAAATATGGACAAGCACAGTTGCTGAGCGTTGATGGTTATGGCTCTGCCACGGCCAGTGCATTTCTCCTCATTCCTCCCCACCTCTTAGCTCTTACATCCTTTGTGCATCATGTGCCTTTGGGGTGGGGACAGCGGGCTTGATAGAGACTTGGGACTTTGGGCTGGACAGTCCGTCTCTTACTCTCAGCACCGAGACAGGCCTCAGATCATAACAGAGCAGAGAGGGCAGCACTGCCCCCTGTGCTAGTGCAGCTGTGGACACTTACTTGGCAGGTTGGCATCTTGGCATGCAGGGTCCGGTGCCGGGGAAGACCACTGATAGCTTTTCATCTCCAACAACCCGAGTAGCACCTCTGGCTCTTTGAAAGCCAGCCAGGAGAACACTTCCTCACTAATTTTAGAGTGTGTGCCTCTAGAGCTGACCTTGGCTATGTGCGGGTGGGTTCCCTGGCACTCTATAAAAGTTTAGTTGCCAGGCATGGCCCAATTCTGCCTTCCTCCGCTGTGTCTCTTCTGGCTCTTCTAAGGGTCTGGCTACCTCTAGTCTTTCTGTAGCTTTGTGGGGTCACATTCTTCCCAGTGACACACATAGAGGCTAAGTTAAGTTCCATGACAAACTAGAGTCTGGGTCCTCTGCCTGTGTCTTGCCTATGGTGTTACATTGAATATTTTGAACTAGTCACTTACAGGGGTACAGTTTTCACCCAGGCTGTGTCCTGCTCCCCACAGACCCTGAGCTGAGCTTCCCTCTCAGTGAAGGGCTGATGGCTCCTGTGTAGGCCCAGCTGGTCTGGTCTCTCACTCCCTTTCAGTTGTTGTGTGAGACCGAGGGCCGGGTCCGCGTGGAGACTACCAAAGACCGCAGTGTCTTCACAGTGGAAGGGGCAGAGAAGGAAGATGAAGGGGTCTACACTGTCACAGTAAAGAACCCCGTGGGCGAGGACCAGGTCAACCTCACAGTCAAGGTCATTGGTAAGGCAACCGGAGCTGCAGGTTGGAGAGCACAGGACAGCAGCCGGGAGGGCCATTCACTTGCTCCTTCAGTGACTCCACAGTGATCAGAGACTCCAGAGCAGGCAGTGGTAATGACCAGGACTGCCTGAGAGGCGCCCTGTGAGGACATGGGTGTGTAGAAACATCCCTGTTTGTGACACTCACAGTTCTGGGGAGGAATGAGCAAGGGACAGTCATTGTATTCTGGAGGGCTGAGTAGGGTCGGGTGGAGCTGGGACATGAGGGGAAAGTGAACAGCGGGAAGCCCTAAGTGCTAAGATGGTAATGTAATCTGGCTCCCGGCTGCTTTGACTCTGGTGGGGGTGGGGTGGTGAAGAGAAGGAGATGAGCAATGTTGTTGGACTCTGAGTTGAACATAGCTGACGTGGCACCTCTTCTTCAAGATGTGCCAGATGCTCCTGCGGCCCCCAAGATCAGCAATGTGGGAGAGGATTCCTGCACTGTGCAGTGGGAACCGCCTGCCTACGATGGTGGGCAACCGGTCCTGGGTGAGTGCCAGGGCGCAGGAACAGCCAAGGGCAGCTGTCACCGGAATGACGGAGCACAGAGACTTCTCATCTCCCCTCTCAGGATACATCCTGGAGCGCAAGAAGAAAAAGAGCTACAGGTGGATGAGGCTCAACTTCGACCTGCTTCAGGAGCTGAACCATGAGGCGAGGCGCATGATCGAGGGCGTAGCCTATGAGATGAGAGTCTACGCAGTCAACGCTGTGGGAATGTCCAGACCCAGCCCGGCCTCTCAGCCCTTCATGCCTATTGGTAAACCTGCTAGATCCCCAGAATGCAGGGACCAAGGGGTGAAGGGTGGCAGCCTCTTAGCTGACAGGTGGCCCCTGCATGGGGCCTTTGCATGCATGGTCTCTGGTGCCCTGGGGGGGGGCTGTTTTGCATTACAGATGAGGAAACTCAAGCTGGACAAGTTAAATGACCTCAGGGTCACCTTGCTGGTAGAATGGACACCCTAGTGAATACTAGTTACATCCCTCCTGGATTTGAGACAGGATTGCATTTATGTAGCCCTGGCTGGCCTGTAACTCTATGTAGATCAGGTTGGGCTCAGATTCACAGAGGTCCACTTTGCTCTGCCTCCTGAGTGCTGGGATTAAAGGCATGTGCCACCCCACCCCCACCCCCAGCGGCCACAAGGGCACATCAGATCCCCTGGAATTGGAGTTATGGGAGCTTGTGAGCCACCAAGTGGGTGCTGGGAACTGACCAGTCCCCTACAAGAGAAATAAGCCTCTAAAACAGGTGAGTTCTAGCATCCTCCTCCAGCCTTCCCGTTTTTAAGGAACTAACTTTTGGTTTGTGCAACTCACCTAATCATACGTTGGCAGGGAGTTCCCACACTTCACACTGGGCTCTGGCTTTCTTACACGTCCAGCATTCCTCTGAATCCTGTGTTCTGTTGGCTCCTTTCCTCTTTCGTGAGTCCCTGTTTTGAATCAGCTCTGGTTTGTAAGTCACTCCAGAGACGCGACTTTTAATGCAGACCAAATACTCCTGGAGGTTCCTGGAAGCCAGCAGAAGGGAGTCCTTCCTAAAGATCAGTAGACAGCTGTCATGGATGGCAGCTTCCCTGCCGAGGACAGGCTCATTCAGAGCCTCTCTGTCTCTGCCCAGGGCCCCCTGGTGAACCAACCCACTTGACTGTGGAGGATGTGTCGGACACCACTGTCTCACTTAAGTGGCGGCCCCCAGAACGTGTGGGTGCAGGTGGCCTGGACGGGTACAGTGTGGAGTACTGCAAGGAGGGCTGTGAGTACTCCATGCCTGGGGCCAGCCCTCAGAGGGTGGTAGCAAGGTAAGGTGTGACGGCGACTCATTTATGCCCCACCCAGGCTCCGAGTGGGTGGCCGCTCTGCAGGGGCTGACGGAGCGGACTTCGCTGCTGGTGAAGGACCTACCCACTGGGGCACGGCTGCTGTTCAGAGTGCGGGCACACAATGTGGCAGGCCCTGGAGGCCCTATCATCACCAAGGAGCCTGTGACGGTGCAGGAGATACTACGTGAGTGCCCTTCTGCTACAAGGCCTGCCACCTTCTGCCCAAAGACAAGCCAGAGATGTGGGCTTTAGGAGGCAGGGGCATGAAGGGCCAGAGCCTTCATCTATGCCTTGGGCTCTCTTGACTTTCCTATCAGCCCTAGTTCTGGAACAGGGGCTCCCGCACATAGATATCGTCCCCAGAACTGAACAGTGAGGCCTCTTGGGGCCATTTAGGTTCGTCTGGGGTATACTTTCCTTCGGTTGGTCTTTGTTATTGTTTGAGACAGGGTCTCTCTATGTAGTTCTGGCTATTCTGGAACTATGTAGACCAGGCTGGCCTTGAACTCACAGACTGCCTCTAACTCCCAAGAGCTAGGAGTGTGCCATTTGCACCTGGCTCATTCTGCTGTTCTTTACTTCAACAAAGGTAGAAGGATTGTTTCTCTAGGTTGGAAAGACACAGCAAATTAAAATAATACTGGGTTGAGGGTCCAAAAGTGTAGAATCAGAGCCTTTCCTTACATTTTACAAGATGCGTGGTTCCAAATAACTTCCTTACCCTCTTGAACCTAAGCCGAACATGGTGGCATCCACCTGCAATGCGGCAGGAAGGTGTAGGAAGGCTGGGCTATGTGAGCTCCTTCTCAAAAGATAACAAAGGGCTGGAAAGATGGGTTCTCAGTTAAGAGCACTTGCTGTTCTTGCAGAGGACCATGGCTTGGTTTCCAGCACACGTATGTGTGGTTCATAACCATTCATAACTTCGGCTCCAGGGGACCCATTGCCGTTTTCCAATCTCTGTGACACATGGTCCTCATACACACAAATAAATCTAAAAAGTGAAACACACGCATGCACTGAAGTGATAGCAATATATGAAATCTCAGTGTACAGCTTGTAGTGTGGAACATCCTGGAATTGCTGTGGGTTAGGAGAGTGTAGCCCACGGTAATGCTTTTCTCAGCTACAGTGCTCTGGGCCCTGTCCCGAGAGGGAATGGACCTGTGGAATCAGGGTTGGGCTGTTCCCTTTCTATCCACAGAGCGACCACGGCTCCAACTGCCCAGACATCTACGCCAGACCATCCAGAAGAAAGTTGGGGAGCCTGTGAACCTCCTCATCCCTTTCCAGGTAGGTTGACTCCTTCCCTGTCCCAAAGAAGCAACCGCAGTTGAAGGATCTCCTGGGGGCCACAGACCCTGAGGCCTCAGTTCACATGTAGCTGGTGTGATACCAGCCCCTTTGGAAAGTCAGTTCAGGGTTGGGCTGGTCATCCTCCAGGGTAAACCCCGGCCTCAAGTGACCTGGACCAAAGAGGGGCAGCCACTGGCAGGTGAGGAGGTGAGCATCCGGAACAGCCCCACAGACACAATCTTGTTCATCCGAGCTGCCCGCCGCACCCACTCAGGCACCTACCAGGTGACAGTTCGCATTGAGAACATGGAGGACAAGGCCACACTGATCCTGCAAATCGTGGGTATGTGGCCTGGGAACCTCCCTTTCAGCACCCTTGAGTCTGGGACACCCAGCTCAGAGCTCCTGCAGAGGGTAGTTAGAAGGAGGGGCTCCTATATACTAGCATGCCCCTGCTTCTGCTTGGGCAGCTTCAGGGTGCTCAGTGATCCAGTCAGATCTGTCTCCTGCAGACAAGCCAAGTCCTCCCCAGGATATCCGGGTCGTTGAGACTTGGGGTTTCAATGTGGCTCTGGAGTGGAAGCCACCCCAAGATGATGGCAACACAGAGATCTGGGGTTATACTGTACAGAAAGCTGACAAGAAGACTATGGTGAGCCCGGGGCCTGGGCTTCCATATACTCTTCCTGTGCTCATGGACCCCCAGCCCATTATTCTGGTCTCCTCTATGGTAGGGGTAGAGGTACAAGGCTAGAGGACCCAAGAAAGGCAGAGGCCCCTCAGAGAGCCTTCCCTTCCTTCACATCCTCCAGGAGTGGTTCACTGTTTTGGAACATTACCGCCGCACTCACTGTGTGGTATCAGAGCTTATCATCGGCAATGGCTACTACTTCCGGGTCTTCAGCCATAACATGGTGGGTTCCAGTGACAAAGCTGCCGCCACCAAGGAGCCTGTCTTTATTCCAAGACCAGGTGCTGTACCCTCACTCACACTGTGGGGAAGGAGGGGGGGCCTAGCTTAGGGTGACCTTTTTGGTACCAAGACTTGTCCCCAGCAGGTATCACATATGAGCCACCCAAATACAAGGCCCTGGACTTCTCTGAGGCTCCAAGCTTCACCCAGCCCTTGGCAAACCGCTCCATCATTGCAGGCTACAATGCCACCCTTTGCTGTGCTGTCCGAGGTAGTCCTAAGGTACTCAGGGTCCTGGGCTAGACTGACAGAGGCTGGTCCCCTAGGCTCCCTCTGGTTAACTCTCCTCAGTCTGTATTGTCTTTGCCTGACTTCTGGATATCTTCCAGTCTTTCCTGAGAAGGGCCTAATCCCTCATTGTTGCCTCTACGTTCCTTCTCAGCCTTGGGTTGAGTCTGGTGCTCCAATGGGAACTTCTAGAACAGTCTCTAAATTCCCACCAGTCCCCTCCCCCCCCACCAAGATGCTTCCATTCTCTTCCTCTTTTTACTTAATGTTCAGCCCAAGATTTCCTGGTCCAAGAATGGCCTGGATCTGGGAGAAGACGCTCGCTTCCGCATGTTCTGCAAGCAGGGAGTACTGACCCTGGAGATCAGGAAACCCTGCCCATATGACGGGGGTGTCTATGTCTGCAGAGCCACCAACTTACAGGGTGAAGCGCAGTGTGAGTGCCGCCTGGAGGTGCGAGGTAAGGAGCCTTCCGGGACAGGGCTGGGGAGAAAGCAGGGCGGCAGCAAGGCCCCTGGGCTTGGCTCTGCTGTCCTGGCTGCTAGATTACTAGACATGGCATATCAAGTGGATCTTGACTTCTTACAGACTAGGAAATCACATGGCTTGTCTCCTTCCCTCTTACAGTTCCTCAGTGATCAGGATGGCTCCCCAGAGATGGCAAGGTATGTATTCCAAATCACCTAAGGCCAGAGGCCTGGGGTGCTATCAGGAGATGGGGGTTTAAGAAGCCTCAGTTAATTCAGAAGCCTTATATCACAGGTACAAATGGTTGCCAGCCACTGTAGCAGAGACCCGGAAGGGAGTTGGAGAGCACCCTCCCCTTCTGCTACTGCAGGTGTGTGTGTTCAGCTGTGCATCCTGGTCGGCAGTTACACCAGACAGGTCTGGTGGGTTCTGCAGAAATTGATGTCACAACTCCTAAGGAATGCTGTTAATATTGGGGAGCATAATGTGTATGGGCCTCACAAATGGTGACTGGGGACAGGCCCTTCTGGCTGGATCATTGTGTAAGAGCAATAAAAGATCAGCGTCGTCATGGGCGCACTGATACTCCCTGTTCATCTTCATGGGAAAGCATACGGCATCTCGGCAGGCACGCCATTCTTCAAATCAGTGTCCTGTACTTGAGAGACATGGCACTCAAAAGGGTGTCGGTCTCCCTCCAGCCTCATTCTCAAGTGACGAAAATGTGGAAGTGAAAGCCACTGGAGCCATAGGTGTTCCACTGCAGGCACAAGCATGAGCCTCATCCACGTAACCCAGGCAACACCGGCTGTGTGCTACAGTGGGGCAGGGCATTAAGACCCCAGGAGCCCACGGCTCTTCACCACATATTGTGGGACAGAGTGACTCCATCCAGCTCAGACACAGGAAATCCCAACCTTCTCTGACGTCCTCCCCAGAGATCACATTTCCTTACAAATCTTGTGGCCAGCAGGTCTCAGAAATGTCATGGCAGTGTGGGGGTATTCTGCCCACAAGCGCCAGGGTTTCCCTTGAAGGCTGGACCTGGGTTACCACTTTGTTTTACTCAGCATAAGACACACAGCTGAGCACACCTGTGCTCTCCTCTGACTTCTGCATCAGGTCACCTCCTCTCTCTAGTGGCCAGAGCATCCCAGGCCTTTACAGCCGTAGTGTAGTAGGTGTTCCTTTCTGGCACCCCAGGAAGCCCTGAAAGCAGGAGGCTGGAGCAGGGCCTCAGTATGCCAAAGCTGGTGTAGATGAGCTAGGAACAGCCTTCCTTAGGCCTGAGCTGAGAGGAAAGCAAGGGAGCTCAAGCAGAGTTTAGGACATTTATTTCACATCACACAGCTGTACATTTTCTATAAATAGTGTGGAGCTGAAATATTTACATTCCTCTCCTGTCCAGTCCATAGCTTTCCTCTGGCATGGAAGCCAGGAGACTGCCTGCTGACAGGCAGGCACACATGCTGGGCTGTGCCCGGCCTACCTCTCCCAGCTCTTAGGCTGATGCTGTCTGGGACACCATCACCTCACTCCTCTGTCCTCTCAAGCCGAAGGCCAGGAAGAGCACTGCAAAAACCCCAGCTCAACACATGGTAGCCATTCAGGAACACCCATTGATGGAGTGGGGCAGGCAGCAGCATGGCCTGCAGCCACAGTTTAGGAACTGTGTGAGGAAGCAGAAACGTTGCCACTTACTGAGCTTCTTTTGAATCCTCCCAGACTCTCAGCCAGGATGGCTGTGCCCAAGTGTCTCTCAGTTCCCAGAGTGGAACTGTCCCAGGTGCCCCACAGTGCCAGATCACAGAGGATGGAGAGAAGAGCCCTAAACTGGAGTGATAAGGACAGGGACATGGACCACAGTGCAAGGACAGGCAATAGTGGGCTCACAGTGACCCCACAGACACACACACTCGCTGGAGCCCTGAGGGGACAGTAGGCTAGCCTGCTATTGTAGGAAGAGAAGACGAGACTAGCTTAGCCCCGTGACAGATGGACACAGAGACACACTCAGTAGTAAAATGAAACCAGCTAAACCGTGGGAAGGAGGTTGCAGAGATAAACGCATCATCCCCGTCTCAGTCACAGCAGCAAGAGGTAAGGGGTGACCCCTGGGCTGGGCCAGCTGTGGAACCCCTCTGTATCAGCTGGAGACAGGCCGAGGCGGGGTTCGGAGGTCTTCTTCACTGCTACGAACTGCGGCCACATATGAGAAGAGACACAACACAGAATAGCAGATCTCGTGGGCCTGCAGGAAACACAAGACCTGCTGGTCAGCCACACGAGACTCCTGTGAGGCACCTTCGTTGGTGGAGGGTCAGCCTAAGTACAAGGCCCTGCTCTAACAGCAGCACAGGCCTCTGGGCCGAGTGAGCCTCAGGCAAGTCTTGGGAAGCTTTTCTCCTGAGAGACTAGGAGTCAGCACATGTACCCCAAGATGAAAGATGTTTTTTGACTTGTGTTGAACCATCGGCATCTAGACCAATCCCCCATGAGGGTCCACCCTTCTTGTCGGAAGGTCCCCAGGGAGCCGTGGGTGAAGTGCATACTCACCATTGGAGTCTTGTACTTGTGGCTCACCACTTCTTTAATTTCAGGAACTAAAACCGACGGGCAAGAAACAAAACAGAAAGTTCAAAACTAAGAGCAACAGTGTCCTACTCCCCTGGGTGGCAGCGCCCGGTGCCAGGCTCCCTTCCCTCTGTATCTTCTCACAATGGCTGTGGTGGCTTAGGCTATGACAGAACAGAGCTCAGCCTGTCCAGCCAGACTCCTTGGGTTGTCCAGGAAGACTCTTCAAACAGACATGGGAGGTCTGCCGTGGCTCTTTCTTTACTTGGCAGTTTGGATCTGTGTACTTCCTGGGGTGCCCAGGGTAGAAGGGCTGGCCCACCTGGTCACGGCTACTGTCCAGGGCTTTTGAGGAGTTGCAGTAGGGAAGAGAGTGGTCTCTAGCCTGTGCCTCCCTTGCTGAGATGCCCATTAACTCATCCTTGTCACCAGAGCCCACAAATCTAGTCATGATAAATATCATTCCTCCCACAACCCCTCCACAGAGGGTCATATTGTTATATGAAGTATACTAAACCCAGCATCAGACTTGGAGGAGACATCAACTCCTGTGAGGCAGGAGAATCTCGGGCCTGCCTGTGTGAGGGAGAGCGTCAGAGGGCTCTGGAGCAGACACACTGATCAGGAGAGAAAGCGAGTACAGTGCCCAGGTGGAGGTAACGGGGAGCATCAGGCAAGTACACACATGTCCACAGCCCAGAGTGCAAGATTAGGAGTCAACCCATCCCAGCCATGCAGGGGCTGTGCCCAGCCAGAGGAAGGAGTAGGGTCCCCCAGGTCCAGCCATCAGTGTGGCCTTGTGAGACTGGGAGAAGGGTATGGCATCCCTCTGGGGGCAGAAAAGATAGAATGAGAGTTGGCCACACCTTCTTCTGACCCTGGGAGGGAGAATACCCAGAACCCAGTGTTAGCATGAAATAAGCTCATCAGAGACAGAGCAAGAAGCCCCAGATCATTCTCCTGAGTTGGAAGAGTTCCCCAAGTATCTCTCTGGCAAAAGAGAGAAGGGAGCACAGTGAAGAGAGAACTCAGAACAGTGAGCCAGCACAAGGGGGAGGGGCATTGGAAGGAAGAGGCTGGGGAGAAGAAGGAGAGACCACTAGTCATGGAAGCAGCTAGGTTGGTTGAGAAGAGCCCACCACCCAATGCAGGGCCCAAGGCTGGGGCCTGGGGGAAGGCAGCAGAGCCGAGGTCAGAGGTCACGTTACCTGCTGGAGAATGAAGGTTTTCATAGCAGCGATAAGGGGCACGAAAGAATGAAGCACAAACCCAGCAGGAACTCAAAGCCCCAGGTGAGCCCCACTATACCACTCCTCAGTGCCTGTTGGGGAGGGATCCAGCTTCCAGATAGACCTGCCCTTCTGCCTCTGAGGCCCACGAGGCTTCTTTGGCCTCAGCTGCGTCTGCCCGTGATGCCTCATCCCCTCTAGAACAGAGGCAGGTGAACCCAGAGTGGTACCAGGCTGGGCAGAACCTGTGGGGCTGCTAGAGAGACGGCAGTAGGAACATGGACACAACAGAGCTTGAGGATCATCAGTCTGCTCTGCCCAGAACTTTCTGACCACTGGCTGGCCAAACCCAGAAAGAGGGCACTACATCATTACCATCCTAGACTCTAACCTGTCCAAGGCTTCCCGCTCTCAGGGAACCACTGGTTACCCTGTCTTTCTCCTTTCTGTTCTGTGTTCTCAGGGCTCCTTTCCTTTCCTGTCACCTCCTGACCTCACTGCAAAGGCTTTTGTCCCCCTGCCCTAGTCCTTCCTCTGGAGCTCCAAGGTTTGAGTTACTGCCACGTGAGTCCAGACCTAAGAGCAAAATAGTGTAATTACCAAATTCCTCCAGGACAAAGACGCCTCGAACTGTATTGCACTTTTTAATGTGATTCAGCTCTATGAAAACCTGCAAGAGAGGGAGGGGGCGGGGGTAAGGCCCAAAGGCTCCACCCCTGCCCCATGAAGCCCGCTCTCCCAGCTACAGCCCATGTTCCCCAAGGAAGCCTAGTTCCCAAAGGGAAGACGTCAGAATCCACACACACACAATCAAAAGCGCTAAGAAGCGAAGAAAGCAGAAAGGGCAAGTACCTTCCGCTCCTGGCCGGAGGAGAAAGCATGGGAGAGAAATGAAGGCATTAGTTTTAATGGTCAAACCCAACCCAAAGGCCCCTTGGCTGACCTGGGCTACCCACCCATACCCTCTGCCCAGGCAGCACTCATAGGACACGGTGCCCCAGGGATCTCTGACTCAGTCCCTCAGGTCTCTACCCTTCCATACATCCTCCTCCGGCGCAGAGGGCTGGCATGGGTGCAAAGCTTCCCTCAGACTATCCTTAAGGTGGGAGATGGTCTTATCTTCCTTGACACAGGATCCAGAACCTCCCAAGAAGTAACACTGTAACTGCCGCCACTGCTGAGCACTGACTTGGCACTTTACAAACTTTTATCTGACTGGCACAGTACAGTACTGTCTCCATGTTACAGATGAGAGAGAAACAGGATCAGAACATTTGTTAGCTCATGATGAATGAAGCTGGGCCTCAGATCCAAGCACATTCTGACTCCAAGTCTATGCTCTTCCCCTCTGCTGTGCCAACGCTCTGTTCACCCTAGCTGCTCGCTGTAGGCAAAAGACAGGTCAGGCCACAAGCACTGCTCCATTAACATTCTAGACCAGAAGTCAGCCCTCACCATTACTGTCTGTAGGACGCTACTTCTAGGAGCCACGCCTTCCAATTCAGGCCATTTTACGTGGTATACAACTGTTAACGTGAAGGCTCGGGATGGGGACACTGAGCACTGAACAAGAAGGTAGGTGGCACTTCTGGGTACGAATGAACAAGAGCTCATCTGTTCATTTTCTGGAAGCGAGGGGCACGGCCCTGCAATGGCATCAGAAGCTCCTCTCTAGCTCCTTCATGGTCTACAATAGTACACAGGCATTCCCCTTCGTCGGGATAACCCTAAGATCTTTATGTGTACACTGCCTCACTAGGTTCCAGACTGGAAACACACTAGTCGAACGGCGGGATGTCTGGGCAGCTATTTAGCTATTTCTTGTATCTGAACCTCCCAGCTACGTTGTCAAGGAGGGACAAGTGATGTCAAGTCAGAGCTCCACCTCCACTGAATCCCTGGTGCTTGGCCAGAGGCTTCTGGATATCCTATTAGGACCTAGTTCAGAGTCTGGGGGACTTTAGGGGAGGGGAAGAAAGGCACTTGTGTGAGGAGTCAGCCGGGAACGGACCTGGGATGATGCGCTGGCCTCAGAGGGAATTAGCTTAAGGGATGTCCACTGAGAGAAAAAGTATCACTGTGTTAAAAGAGCAAGAAGAAGAAGAGAAGTCAGCTCCTAGGGTGAAACCACGGTAGGAAAAAGGATCCTGAAACATTCCCCCATCAAAGGAAGGGCATAGGCCTGCGGAGCAGGGCAGAGTAGGGACACCCAGAGGAAGAGAAAGGACAAGAATCAGCAGAAAAAGGCAAACACCCACACTTGGAGAGGATAGAGACAGACAGACAGACAGACAGACAGACAGACACACACACACACACACACACACACACACACGAAGTACACAGGGATATCGGCCAATCTACACTCTCAAAGCAAAACCATCAAGAGAAGCACACCCTGGGAATACAGGAAGGCAGAGACACGCGAGAGGGGCCAAGTGAGACGCTCCCACTCACACTGTGAGTCTAACGGGTGGGCAGCACAGCCACCCAGCCTTTCTCTTTCCGACTCCCCAGCACAGGCTCCCTGCTGCATCTGCTCAGAGCCTGGTGCTCTCACCACTCACTGTGCCCCCCTGGTTCATCTCTCGGCTCTAGCCATTCGCCTCTGTCTTGCCCAAGGCTCTCCCTCCTACTGGGAGAGCACCGAGAGCCTGGAAACTGACCTTACATAGCAAAACACTAGGGCAGGAGGCCGCCTGCTGCTGCCTCTTGTGCATACCTGGTTGTGCATGAACTTGAGATTGATCCCTTCCAAGGTGACTTGGAGCAAGCCACCCTCTCCAGTCTTCATGTCCTGCACAGGGAACTCACCACCTAGTTCAGGCCCTGTGGAAAAGGAAGGTGTCAGCTGACTGGTGAGGTGAAAATCCCATGGCCCAGTTTTCTAAGCAGGTCTCTGTGTTGAGAAGGAGGATAGCCGGGGGTGTCTGCTCCTTACCAGGCTTGATGCTCTGTTGCCGGGCCGCGGCACGCTCCATGCTGTCTTTCACACAGTAGTACAGCTCCCGACACTGTGGCACAGGGGGGATGTCCTATGACGGGAGCCCTTCCAGGGTTCCATGTTCCCTGCTCTAGAGCTCCCAAAGGTTACGGTCAATGTCAGGTCTCAGAACCAGTGTAAGCCTTCCACATGGGAGCTGGAGGCCAAAGTCGGCTCTAGGTATGGACTTCGGAATTTTAGCTTCCCAAATGCCTATTCAACCCCAGCCCAAACAGGCCCAGGTACCTTCTTGGTATAGAACTTGTTGAGCTGGGTCTCAGAGCCATTTCTGCGCCATAAGCACAGAACCTTGGTCTTGGGACAGTAGGTCATGTTGATGAGCTTCTCATACCACCAGCGCTCGCACACTGTCCCCACGTTACTCCGCAACACCACACAGTCGTCACACACCTGAAACACACAGCATGGTCGGTGCTCTGCTCTGAGACAGCTTTCCCATCCCAGGTCACACCACACCCGTCTCACATGAAAGGACGGCATGACTGGCCCTGGGAGCAGCTACGGCCAAGTTCTCTGCCTAATACTCAGGGTCCCCTTAGGGGAAACAGTGAGCTGCTGGCCATACTTTCTGTCAGGATTACTGACAGAAATGGAGTCTGTGACAGGCGCACTGTCCATTAGTTGGTTACCACCTCATAGTTGCTCTCTAGACCAAGGGCTTGGAGTGTCTCCTGCCTCCATCTTACAACCATGCGGAGGAATCAGCCCTGTTATCAGGCAGGTTAAGCGTAACTGGGGAAAAAACAACCGAGGCCAGTGCATTTTCTAGTCTTAGCTCTTCTCTAAATACTTGTATTTAGAATTCACTAAATTACTATAAGATACTTTTAATTATCTAAGTGACGCATAAACAATGGGTACTGCATAAACATTACTCGATACAGGATGAGAAGTGTTAAGAAGCAATGTCCCCTTCGTATGCTTTTCTTGTTCAACAGTTCCCTCCAGATGAACTCACCAATTCTCATACCTTCAATCACTGGAGTGACAGGGTGGCACACTGGTTAGAGTATGGGCCTGAGACAAAGACTGCGTGGGTTGACATCCCAGCTGTACCCTACCAGCTGTGTCATGTTGAGTAAGCTCAGGAGGGCCACTGAGAGTAACACTATTAAATGTATTACTGTGCACACTCTCTGTGCTGTTCTGGTAGACAGGGTCTCACTCTATGTACTCCTCAATGTCCTGACCCTTGTCATGTAGACCAGGCCGGCCTTGAACTCACAGAGATCATCCTGCCTCTGCCTTCTGAATGCAGGGATTATAAGAGGGTACCATCACGCCTGGCACAACATCCATACAATTCTTAATGTACATCAAAAGCCAGGTAAAGGTCTGGGAATGTGGCTCAACAGCAGAGCGTTTGCACACAGAAAGTGCCCAGTCAGCTGCTTAGACATAACTAAGTCCAGCTACGATGAAAACCCACCACCCTGAGGGCAGTGAGGAGGCTCGGCGACAACGGCGCTTGCTGAGCAAGCGAGAAAACGTGATTTTGATCCCCAAGCCCTCACAAACATGGAACAAGGCAGAACTGACTCTACCAAGTTATCTTCTGTTCCCCAGACACCCGTGGTGGCACATGCAAATAAGGTATGATTTGCATAGTTATTCTAACACATTGATGTTCTTTAAATCCAAGCCCCCTCAGCTCTGCTCCTGACCACTCTTACTTAGAGGGTATTTTTGCTAAAAAATTGAATCTAAAATCAAGTATCTCTACTGTGCTGATAGTTTACATAAGAAATACAAATGGCGGAGAAACGGGAGATAAGATCACCAAAAAGTTTAGATGCCCTAAAGGCAGAAAGTGAATTTCTTCAACAGAGTAACTGGCAATCGGTAGAACCTACTTAAGGACATGCTTAAAATTTTTAACTATCAAAGGTGGGCAAGGGATGCATGCCTTTAATTCCAGCACTTGGAGGCAGAGGCAGACAGATCTATGTGAGCTCAAAGCCAGCCTGGTCTCTATAGTGGGGTCCAGGCCAGCTATGGCTATGTAAAACCCTATCTCAAACACAAAACTAATCAAAACAAAAATGAAAACAGGGCTCCAAGATGGCCCGGTGAGTAAAGGGACTGGGGTCAAGGCTAGACCCTGAATTTGAGTTTATATCTTGAGTCCATATGGTGAACAGAGAAAAAACCAACTCCTATTCATTGACCTCTGATGTCCACACACATGCTGTGATACACACATGAACATACAATTGTTTAAAAGGAGGAAAGATAAAAGAAAAGGTCTCTTTGTTCTAGTGTAGACGAGTATGCAGGAAATGCTGACTGAAGACTAGGTACAGGCCAGCAAAAAGGTAGCCACGCTGTACTGTGATCAACAGACCAGCACGCTAGTGCACACTAGTGCTAGTGCACGCTAGAGGTCTCTACTCCCTTCCCACAGAAAGGGAAACATAATTTATGTTCACGTCATCTGTTCCTTGGTTTCTCTGTGTTGCCTTGGCTGTCCTGGAATTCGCTCTGTAGACCAGGCTGGGACTGAAGGTGTGCAGCATCACTGCCTGGCTACAGTCACGTCTTATTGCCTTTCTAGTGTCCTGGAGGAGACAAAGGTGACAACACTTTTCAGCTGAAAGAATGAGGACAGTAGAAACCGGAAGTGAAGGTTAGAACACGCAGCAGCCGCCACCGAACACGTGTCGTGTTCTCATTCATGGACAACGAAATTATGTCACACACACTGAGAAAAGAAATGGTGAGGCTCACACAGCTACCTAATCATTTGCAATAATAACTTGATAAATTAATGATACATAGGAAAAAAAATCCCTAGCACTGTCCTAGGAGCTTCTTATGTCCCCGAATATTCTTCTGGCTCTCCAACATGAACTCACTTCCATGAAAAAGATGTCTCCATTTGTGTCCGTCCCCGCATGCACGACAAACGTCTGCTTCTTCATGTGCCGGCTGCCGCTACATCGGATGGAGAGATCTCGTCCATTCTGAGGAAAAAGAGACGCTTAGAAACTTTCAGGTGTTGGTTGGTCTTACACACAGATCTGACATTTAAAAAAAAAATTTCTCAGGAAATGGGGATGGGGTATGGGGCTTATGGAAGGGGGACCAGGAAGGGAGACAACATTTGAAATGTAAATAAATAAAATAATTTTTAAAAAATCTCACTTAGCAATTAAATTCCTAACAGCTTCCTTAGTCCAATCTTTCCCTTTGTTTGTTACTTTGTTTCAAGACAGGGTTTCTCTGTGCAGCCCTGGCTGTCCTAGAACTCCCTCCATAGACCAGGCTGGCCTTGAACTTGAGATCAGCTTGCCTCTGCCTCTTGAGTGCTGGAATCAAAGGCCTGTGCCACTATGTCCACTGCTTAGCACCATATTATCTGCTTGCCACTGGCTATAGGGAAGGTCCAAGGACTTTTTGGAGTCAGAGTCCCTACACCTCTTAAAAATGGAAATCTCAAAGAATTTCTGTTTATGTAAGTTATGGCTATGCTTACTCCTCCTGAAACATTAGTGACATTGGGAGGAGAGGGGTGTGTGGTCAGGATGTAATAATTTGCTGATATTGGCATATGATAAAGAACACACCTTTTATAAAATGTATTTCTTCTAATAACAGCGACAATAAAAAGAGTATCAATGTTTTACTTACAAATCTTTTTAATGTTTAGTTTAGGAGAAAATAGCTGCATTCTTGTGCTGGGCATGGTACCACACACTCAAGAGGCTAAGGCAGGAGGATCACAACTTTGAGGCCAGCCTAAGCTACATTAAAAAACACCATTAAAAAAATAAGCAAGCAAGCAAGCAAGAAAGAAAGGACAAAATAGAGGAAGGAGCTGGCCCTGGTGCATTCCTGTTTTCTCCAGTACTTGGGAGCTGGGGCCAGAGGATTGGAAATCTAAGGTCATTCTTAGTTGAATATCAAGTTGGACCACAAGATCTCATTCTCATCGGAGGAAAATAAATAAAATAAGGTGCACACCTTTAATGCCAACACGTGAGGGAGGCAGCAGGTGGGTTTCTGTGAGTTTAAGGCAAGCCTGGTCTAGAATAAAATAAAATAAAAAGGGGGTTGGCAATGTAGCCCAGCAAGTAAACAACTTGTCAGCCTGACTTCGGTCTCTAGAACCCACATAGTAAAAGGGAACTCTAGCCAAGTATCCCCTAGCACACATAGACAAAAACAAATAGAGAGAGAGAGAGAGACAGACAGAGAGAGAGAGAGAGAGAGAGAGAGAGAGAGAGACAGACAGACAGACAGACAGACAGAGAGAGAGAGACAGAGAGAGAGAGAGAGGAAGAGAGGCATTTAGTATGATGAGAACAGATTTCATCTCATAGATTCCCCAGGTATCTACAAACCTCATGTGGAAACTGCTGTAGCATAACAGCTGGAGTACTGAGAGTCCAACACTGAACTACTGCCCCATTCTGTAAACTACTAACTATAACTACCCATCTCTAAACTACTAACTATAACTACCCATTCTCTAAACCACTAACTATAACTACCCATCTCTAAACTACTAACTATAACTACCCATCTCTAAACTACTAACTATAACTACCCATCTCTAAACCACTAACTATAACTGCCCATCTCTAAACCACTAACTATAACTACCTATCTCTAAACCACTAACTATAACTACCTATCTCTAAACTATTGACTATAACTACCCATCTCTAAACCACTGTCCCATTCTCTAAACTACTCTCTACTCATCTCTAAACTACTAACCACCCATACTCTAAACCACTGTCCCATTCTCTGAACTAGAGATTAACCAGGAGTGATCCTCGTGGAAGTTCTGTATAGGGAGGAAGACACACAGAATGAAGGAGGCCCAAGGGATGGTCTGGTGTGCTCACCAGGTTGTTCAGCTGATCGAGCACCTCGTTGATTTGTTGGCTGTACACCAGCCCAATGTGGGACTTTCCCATTAGGCGCCGTACTTTCTTCCTGATGTCGTTCTTGTTCACCTGTAAAGCCAAGACAGGAATCTAGAAAGGATCTTCTCTCTTCCCAATTGAGGCAGAGACAAGAAAATGTCAAAGTTTCCACTTACCTGAGATAAACGAAATTCTAAAAGACTCTATTACTGACTGTGGCAGAACACTTTCAACTGTGTATTCTGTCCATAAGCTGGGGAGAAAATAATTGTCTCTGCCTCTAGTTAACTTCTACAGAAAAGTGGCTCTTAGATAATCGGGCTGGAGAGATGGCTCAGTGATTAAGAGCACTGGCTGCTCTTCCAGAAGTCCTGAGTTCAATTCCCAGCAACCACATGGTGGCTCACAGCCATCTGTAATGGGATCTGTGCCCTCTTCTGGTGTGTCTGAAGACAGCTACAATGTACTTACATATATAAAATAAATAAATCTTAAAAAAAAAAGTTGGGTATCAACCTCTTCCTGTTCTTTACCAATACCGTAACATCCTCCCGAAAGGGACTTCCTAGAGTATGATTTAGAAACAGTAACACAGGCACAGTAACAGTGGGACTCTGGTACCTGAGACACCCTGTAGATAAGCACCACCATCCACCCCGACCACAGGAAATGCTGACTAGCTTTTGTCAATAAGGTAGAATTATTTGGGAAGGACTCTCAATTGAGAAGATTCCTTTGTAAGACTGGACTGCAGGTAAGTCTAATAGTTGTTTTTTGATTAATGACTGATGTGAGAGCCCAGCTGCTCACCGTGGGCAGTTCCTTCCCTGGGCAGGTTGATGTAGAGGTCTAGAAACATTGAGTTCCACAGAGACAGCGCCAGGGCAAGCAAAAGCTGGATGGGCACTGGGTGACTGCCTCACGGAGGAAAATCAACTGAACATGGGCAAAGGAGATCCTAAGAAGCCGGGAGGCACAATGTCCTCATGTGCGTTCTCTGTGCAAGCCTGCCAGGAGGAGCACAAGAAGAAGCACCCGGATGCTTCTGTCAACTTCTCAGAGTTCTCCAAGAAGTGCTCAGAGAGGTGGGAGACCATGTCTGCTAAAGAAAAGGGGGAATTTGACAGTATGGCAAAGGCTGACCAAGCTCATTATGGAAGAGAAATGAAAATCTACATCTCCCCAAAGGGGAGACCAAATAGAAGTTCAAGGACCCCAGTGCACCCAAGAGGCCTCCTTCGGCCTTCTTCCTGTTCTGTTCTGATTACCGCCCAAAAATCAAAGGCGAGCATCCTGGCTTATCCATTGGTGATGTCACACAGAAACTAGGAGAGATGTGGAACAACACTGCCGCAATGACAAGCAGCCCTGTGAGAAGAAGGCCGCCAGGCTGAAGGAGAAGTACGAGAAGGATATTGCTGCCTACAGAGCTAAAGGAAAACCTGATGCAGCGAAAAAGGGGGTGGTCAAGGTTGAAAAGAGCAAGAAAAAGAAGGAAGAAGATGATGAGGAGGATGAAGAGGATGAGGAAAAGGAGGAAGAAGAGGAAGACAAAGATGAAGATGATGATAATGAATAAGTTGGTTCTAGTGCAGTTTTTTTCTTGTCTATAAAGCATTTAACCCCCCTGTACACAACTCACTTCTTTTAAAGAAAAACATTGAAATGTAAAGCTGTGTAAGATTTGTTTTTAAACTGTTCAGTGTCTTTTTTTTGTATAGTTAACACACTACCGAATGTGTCTTTAGATAGCCCTGTCCCAGTGGTATTTTCAGTAGCCACTAACCTTGCCTGGTACAGTGTTGGGGTTGGAAATTGGCACGGAAATTTAAAGCAGGTTGGTGCACAGCATAGATTAGTTATATATGGGGACAGTGATTCGGTTGTTTGTTTTTCCGGTTTTTTGGGGGGGGGTATTTTGTTTTTGTTTCTTTTTCTTTTGTTTTATTTTCATCTTTAGTCATCTCTGCTGCAGCTTAGATGAAGAAGATATTTGCTGTTCTGTTAACTAAATACCACTCTATAATTGCAAAAAAAAAACTTTGGCTGTTTTGTTGACATTCTGAATGCTTCTAAGTAAATACATTTTTTTAATTAAAAAAGAAAAAGAAAGAAAGCAGCCTGAGCAAGCCAGTAAGCAGCCCTCCTCCATGTGTCTGCCTGTGTTCTGCTTCCAGGCTTATCTTGGCTTCCCCTAATGCTGGGCTATCACCAGTTACCCAATGAGCCCTTCTGTTCCCAAGCTGCCTTTGGTCATAATGCTTACAACAGCAACAGAAACCTAAGACACAGAATCAATGAAGTCAAAGGCTCACAGAACTGTCTCTGTACTTGGGCAACTGATCGCTTCCCATTTAAAAGCTAGGGAGAAACTCAGGGCGGCTCATTCTCGAAATAATTCTCTGCCACCACCAGTCCAAATCCACATTTCTCTTCAGAGAAGAGCTCTTCTTGATAATTTGCTATACACTTCTCCACAGCTATAAATACGGAGCCCGAACAACTCAAACTAGAGCTAGTACTCCCCTGTTAAGTAAACAGGTATTTTTTTCTTTTTGACAAGGTTTTATATAGTTTTTTATCTGGTCTCCAACTTATAGCCAAGTCTGGCCTTGAATTCCTGATCCTCCTGCCTCTACCTCTCAAGTGCCTTTATTTACTGGCATGAACCATCATGCCCAGCAAGGTAGCTTTTTCTAGCTAGAGAAGTTTCTGCCTAAGGGCTGGTGCTGAAAAATAAATTCTGAGCACCTGAAGGTTTTAGACTATTTTACTGAAAAATAAAATAAAATCAGCTGTATTCTGTGGAGAGCTCTGTTGTATCCTAAAACAACTTAGCAAAGGCAACACATAAAATTAAAAGTAAACAAGTAAGAAGTGATAATTAATCACCTTTATAAAAATTCATTAACAAAACAGCCTGGCAGCTTCAGTTAAAGGAATAGTTGGCGAGCTGCCATGAGAGCCTGGATGAGGACCGCAGTCAGATACTTCGGCAGTTCCAATCTATTCCAAAATGTAGGCAACAGACCTAGTCTTTCCCTCCAGCACCAGTAACAGCTGGACATGAGCAATACCAAGTTACCTTCATCAGTAGCATGTAGGATATCAGGTTGTGTAACAGCGTGGCCAGCAAGCGGTCTTCATCATCCTCTAGGCGCTTCCGGTCATGTTCTCCTAGGGACAGGTACCTAAGCAGAAGTCCAGGCACAAGTTAGTCCTCAGGGGGAAGACCACGAGACTATGCGGAAGGAACTGAATAGGCATATTGCCGGGCGTTTGTGAAGTCTCGTACCTGTCAATCATTTCCTGAGGACCCTGGTCCATACCCATTCCTTCTCTTTCTAACATCACGGCATCTAGAAATGCATCTTCCCAGAACTGCATTTGGTCCCATAAAGTAGAACGTTCCTTGCCTGTGTGGAATAAGGTTATTTCTTGGGTGGGGAACATGGTTTATTTAACATTTAGTGAATGTAGCTGCTAAATAAAAAGAGTAATCCCTAGATAAAACAAGGTCATTTCAAATTCCAGAACAAATGAAATTGAAGCTTTCTCCCAGATCTAATATATTTTGTCTCCAACCCCAGAGGCCTCCAAGTGAGACCTTCCCCCTTCCAAGCAGGAGGGGTGAACACATCACACAAAGAGAAGCAGTTACTTATAGAAAAGGTCTCCATAGCAGCATCCTCTAACTGGTCCCACATCGATCCTTTGTCCCTTCCTGCCAATTTGTGAGCCGGGAGGAACATGGTAGCCAGAGGAAAGAAAGGAGACAGAAAGGCACAGCCTGGTGAGTAATGCCCAAGCCCAGCTTCATCTACTTTTCAGTCCCTGCTTATCCCACAGGTATCTTGGTTCAGGTTTTAAAATGTTATCTGGGCCACTGAGCTGCTTCTGTGGGGAAAGGTGTGTGCTGTCAAGCCTGATGACCCAAGTTCAGTCCTGGAGCCCACATGGTGGAAGGAGGAAGCAGAGAACCAACTTCTAAAGTCCCATGACCTCTGAGTGTGTGTGTAGCATGCAACCCTGTCCCCATTAAATAAATGAATATTAAAAAGAAGTTTAAAATGCTATTTGATGTCAAATTGATATTAGTAAAAAGCCAAGCAGCGGCTGTCCCGTGCCACCCTCTACCATGGCTGAACCCAGCTTTCTTCCAACGCAAGGGGTCTTACCAGACCATTTCTTACCTAGTAGTCCCTCATAGAGATAGACCCGATGGCTGACGTCTTCGGAAGAGCGAACCGGACTACCCGCTGGCTTCTCCTTTGGCTTCAAGTTATGGGCTTTACCCTAGAAAGACAAGATGGTAGGTTAGATGCCAGAGTTACCAACCAATAGAGACAAAGCAAACCAGGCACCTCAGGGAGAGGCTTGTACACTAAGCAGGCCTACACATCATCCATTAACAACATAATTTTCCCTGCTTCTCCTACTACACTAGGCCACAAGTCAATCTAATAACCCTGTTTGCTGTTACTGCTTCCTAAAGCAGGAAGTCTTTGTCCCACTGACCTATATTCCTCAGTCTCTGTGAGCTTCCTCTTAGAGCTGGCCATGCCTCTCTAATCCCAGTCCTGGGGAGGCTAAGAAAGGAGGATCAGTAGTTCAAGGCCAGCCTTAGCTTTATAACAAGTCTGAGGCCGACGCAGGCCTCACACCTCTGCCCCACAAACAAGGTAAAGCTTTGTAGTAGCACAGCACCACAGCAAGAACACAGAGCCTAGGTCTGCCTGGCCATGGCTCAGATCCCTGCTTTCTATTGACTTTGTAGCTGCTGAGGATCATTTTCCTTGTCTACAAAAGGAACGTCATAATATCTACCCCACAGGACCAGAGGAATGATTAAGTTAATTACTTGTGTATACATGATCATATGTGTGCAAGTGTCTGTATGCCTGAGGGCCCAACAAGAGTTTTCCTACATTATCTTCTACATCACACACACACACACACACACACACACACACACACACACTCACACACACACACACTCACACACACACACTCACACACACACACACTCACACACACACACACTCACACACACACACACTCACACACACTCACACACACACACACACACACTCACACACACACACACACACAGAGACACACACACACACACTCACACAAATCAAACAAGAAGTTTAGTAACCTTTCTCACCTCAAGTGTGTGGTAAAAGAAAGAAAAAGTAGCACATAGTGACCAGAATCTTGCACGAATGACACATTTGTTTTAGCGTGCAGAATCAAAGCTTAACAAAGGGCTTTTTAAAAAGGTTTCAAAAGACTTTTTTTTTTTTTTTTTTGAGTACACTACAGTGTAGCGATCTTCAGACACACCAGAAGAGCATCAGATCCCATTACAGATGGTTGTGAGCCACCATGTGGCTGCTGGGAATTGAACTTAGGATCTCTGGAAGAGCAGTCAGTGCTCTAACCACTGAGCCATCCCTCCAGCCCTCAAGACTGTTTAAAGTAACATGTATTCATTTTGTACGTGTATCCTGGGGGTTATATGCATGTGAAGGCCAGAAAACACCTTTTAGGAATTAGTTTTTTCCTTCCACCATGTAGTTCCAAGGACGGAACTAAAGTTGTCAAAGTTTGAAGGCAAGAGCCTTTATCTGCTGGGACATCTTCCTGGGCCCCACCCCATTTGACAAGGTCTTACCATGTAGCAGGCTGGCCTTAAATTTAAGATCCATCTACCTCAGCCCCTGAGAAGAATTACAGGCAGGAGCCACTGCACCCAGCTGGAAGGACTTCTTACATGCTCTATTAAAATGTCTGTCTTGGGCTGGAGAGATGGCTCAGTGGTTAAGAGCACTGACTGCTCTTCCAGAGGTCCTGAGTTCAGTTCCCAGCAACCACATGGTGGCTCACAACCATCTGTAATGGGATCTGATGCCCTCTTCTGGTGTGTCTGAAGACAGCTACAGTGTACTTATATAAGTAAAGGAAATAAAATTTTAAGAAGTCTGTGTACACTCAGAATGACTCAGGCCCTAACTTGAGCAGCCCTGCTAATTCTTAACTCCCTGTCTCCACTGGCTGTACTAGGAGCAGACATGCAGAAGGAAGAAGGACCTAGAGACAGATGAGTGCACCAGTAGTAAAAAATGACTTAATTTGAACCCTATCTTCCACTGTCCTCTCTAGAAAAAGGACTGAAAAGCTGTTGTGGAGAATATCCACTGTCCTCTTAAAGCGACACATGCTCAGAGTAGATAAAGCTGGCTGAAGAAGCAGGTGCAGGGGTGTGGGATAAGAGCAGTGACTGACTTCACTGGGATGGGTGGTACATACTTATAATCCCGGCACGTGAGAGACTGAAACACAAGGAACACAAGCTTGAGGGCAGCCTGGGTTACACAGTGAGACTGTCAGAAAAGGAGAGGAGAAGGAAGGAAGGAAGAAAGGGAGGGAGGGAGGGAGGGAAGAAACAACCAAACAGATGGAAAGAAAGAGAGAAGGAGCAGAGCCATCCTAGCTAAACCCGACTATGCATAGACATGCATCCCAGCGTGACTATGGGAGGTTCCCCTTTCCTCTGCAGTACCACACACATGGTCAGCAAGAGCCCCGCCTTTTCCCTCTCATTGCCTCTAACCCACCTCCCTCCCCATTAAAGAAACGGTCTTTTGTTAGTAAATAAAGCTTACAAAGATGGTGCTTGTGGCAGAATTGGTTTCAATCTCACTGTCAGACAGCGTGGCCCGAGAACATGCCAAGTGGGCACTGCCTTCACCTCCTGGCCCGTCGCCTGTGCTGCTCAGATCACTGTCTGCTCCAAGGGTCTCTCCCGAACTATTACTCACCTGGAAAAGACAAAAGGGTGTCAGGGACAGTCCCCAGAGAGGGACTCCCACAGCCAGTTAGACCCTGCACTGCTGTGAGAAGGATCACCTCGAAGGTGTGCCAACTTCCCCATGAGTGATATTCTGTACGCACACACCCATGAGAATCAAGCTGATCTAAGATTAAGAACAGCCTTCAAAAGGAAGGAGCCCTTCCAGGGAGAAATCCGCACCCCACCCACAAAGAGGCCAGTGTGGAATTCCCCTACCACGGTGCTAACTTCAGAATCCTGACTTGAGCTTCGGATCATAAGAGCTGGGCCCACACCGATGACAGAGTCCTGATCAGTCCTCTGAAATAAGACAAAGGGACACCAGTTTCTAGAAAGATCCTGAACAAATTCATTTTTTTTTCTTAAATGGAATGTATGAACTTACATCAATGAAATAACACATTAAACAAATACTGTAGAAGACAAAAAATAAGGAAATAAGAACAAGCCATAAGTCTACTGCACACATTAGCCTCTACTTTTAGTGTATTTCCTGTTAGTCATCCTTTCTAGATCTATTAAAAACTAAAGTGAAGGTGGACAGTGTACCACACACCTTTAATTCCTGCACTTGGGAGACAGAGGCAGGACGATCTCTGTAATTTCCAGGACAGTCGAGTCTACATATAGCAAGTTCTAGGCCAGCCAGGGCTAGACAGTAAGACCCTCCCTCTCATAGCTGTATTCCATACATACATAAAATTATACTGTGCTGCTAAATTTTTTAAAACAATTCATAGCAGTATTACATTTCATGACTCTATTTATTTAAGTTTCTTTGTTATTGGTTATTGTGAGATTATTTTTTTAACTATAAAAAGTATTTTGAGGATTAATGGTATAATTTAGTGGTAGTCTTGAATGTATACCCTGAATTTAATTCCCACTGCCAAAATATATGTATGTATCTATGTGTGTGTGTATGTATGTCTGTGTGTGTGTGTCTGTCTGTTGTATGTGTCTGTCTGTGTCTATATGTGTGTATGTGTGCCTGTGTGTGTGTCTGTGTCTGTATGTGTCTGTGTGTGTGTGTCTGTGTGTGTGTGTGTCTGTGTGTGTGTGTGTCTGTATGTGTGTCTGTGTGTGTGTCTGTGTATGTATGTGTCTGTGTCTATATGTGTGTGTGTCTATATGTGTGTGTGTGTCTGTGTGTATGTGTGCCTGTGTGTATGTATGTGTCTGTGTGTCTTACTGTGAGGCAGTAATTTAGCCCTGGCAGTTTTCAGGAAGGCTCTCACGAACCTGGGAAGCAGATGTTAGGCTCACACCACTGTCTGCGCTGATCTGGGACTTTTTCTCCTCAGCCTCACCCAGGTCAAAGACAGGCTTGATGACCTCTGGCCCTGAGTAGAGAAGACTTGTGTTACTCGGCACAGAGAAGCTCCGGGCAGGCTAGTGATGGAGTGGACCAACAGCAGAGCCTGCTCCACACCAAGTCACTTCCCAGGGACTGCCCCTCCCCACCACTGGGACCCATGAGAAGAGGTCCCCAGAAGCTGTAAGAACCAAGTAGTGCATTAGACCTGGCCAAGGGTTTTTGCAGCCATCTTCTCAACCTGAGAAAATCCAGAGCAAATCATCCTAACACAAAACATTCCACAAACAAACCCCATCCCATGGCATTCAAAGTTGGAGTTTCACCTGTGCCTGAAACAGACCATTAATGTATTCCCAGATGCTCACTGACAAATGTGTCTAAAGAGGCCAGGAAAGATTAGGCGAAAGGAAAGAAAGAAACACTGTTTCCATAGATACTGTCTACCCCACCCTATACCATCTATATTTAAGACCAAAAAAAAAAAAAAAAAAAGCCCCTATTTTAACTCACCCACCCAGGATGGTATGGCAGAAGGACAGAAAGACAGATAGCAAGAAAGTGTGCCTAGGCAAGCCACTAGAGAGCTGGCAAGCTACAGACTCAACACAGAGGGACAGCAACCATCTCTGCCAACTGCACCCACAGGCCTAACAGTGAGGGAGGTATCAGCCGCAGAGGGCGCTGCAATCGGCAGACATTCTCCCCACCAGCTATAGAGCAATAGAAAACCAAAGTTTGGGTAGTTACTCAGTAGACGCTTGATTGCTAATAAAGGGAGGGGCAAGGAGCAGTTTACACACCATTCACCGAGGATTTACACACCACCTACCAGCTTTCAACCCAAATACAGCACTGCCCACCCCCAAGAATTCTCTGACCTATCTTTACAACTCTTCCTCCAAATACTGCCTGAGAACAAATTTGGAGTGGGTCTGAGAAAGGGAGCCTGTCCCAGTTGGGCCTGGGAAGTTGGCAGGTATGGGAGACTGGGGGACAGGAAGGGGCATTCGTTCCTTACTCTGTTTTTCCAAAGCCTTTTGCTTTTTCACTTCCTGGTGCTTGTTCCACAATTCTACCCCAGATGCAATGCAAGCAGGAGAGAAAGACAGAAAGAGTCAGACTTGTCGAAGAACTAGAACCCACCACCCAGTCTCATTCCGTTTCAGACACAGCATTATCAGGTAAGAGATACAAAGATATGTTTATTTGAGTAGGGTTGAGGAATCAAAAATCCATCGTTTGTCCCTGAAGTCGGGAACTGAAGACTCTAAATCTCTAGTGCTATTCCCAGTGTAAACACACCCAGTGTTTGAGCTGAAAGGGCTCTTCATGAAACCCTTTTATTTTATATGAGAAACCGGACCTGAATAGGCTAGAGACAGACCATTTGACTCTTACCACACTGTAATCTCTCTGCCAAATAAACTGAGTGACAGCCATGCTTACAGATTACAGATAAGAGAGACAGTCTGGTCAAGCAGTCAAAGAATTTCAGAGACATGAGCAGAAATCTGCTTGACTCCCGGAACTGACCGAGGCCAAGCATTCAGTTAGGACTCCTCCTGTTACCACCAAAAAACCTCAAAAAACCAAAAACCAAAAAACAAATTTACCCTCAGAACTATTGCCTGATCAAGTAAGAGACACACAGACACATTTGTAGTCACTATCTATGAAAAAATGCTTCCAGTAGAAGAAACAGAGAACAGAAAATGGTCAATATTAGCTTCTCAGTAATACAAAACGAAAAATACCACTCAGAACATTTATTTCCTGGGAGGAACTTCAGAGTTTATTTAGTGTAATCTCTTCGTTTTCTACATGAAGCGACAGAGATTCTAAAGGGACATGATCTGCCCAAGTACAGTCAAGACTTTCAGGACAACTGATAAATGTTTTTCTAGAACACTGTATGAGGCAGGAGAAAGTCAGGCTTTATTTACTACAGCTCCTAGGAAAATATCTGCCAACCAGAGAACCAGAGACACCTAAAAAGAGAGCTGCTTCAATCCTATGAGAACTCACAACAACAGCGGTGGCTAACAAGTATCAGCTGAGAGCATCAAACTCAAGGTCAGGTGGAGTGAGACAAACGGGTGACACCAGAGTGTGAACGGAGAAAACTCCAAACTTAACCAAGTCTCCAGTCAAGTCTGGGGTGAAAAGACAGAAAGAAGAGCTGTCTCAGAAATCTATCACTTTGGAGTCTAGAACCCAAACACGCCAAATCAGAACACATTCCAGAGCAATGTGCTGCTTGGATGGGGAAAAACTGGATGCAGAGACCCAGATGATCAAAATTTTACATCCCAAAGATGGATCTATAAATTTCCTAATAATTTCCAGGAACGTGTTGTCTCCAGGTGAAGAAAATCAGATGTGAATTAAAAAGGGATTAAGAATACAGCCCAGAGTCCCTGCACTGCATTCCATGGGCCTCTAAGCAAACTTCCATTGCTCCTCAAAGATGCTGGTGAGGCAGCTATGGAGCAAGCAGCAAGACCAGACATGGGGAAGAACGCTGCTGGAAGTGGACAAAGACCTGTCTCCCTCTCTCAAAAGCAAGCCCGGGGAAGAGAAAGTCAGGACTCTGATGAACTGTGAACATGGAGGAATCGTTAAGAAGCCAGGCCCGTATCAGACGCCAGTACATACCGACAGATGCCACAAAGTTCTCTTCCTTCAAACTTCTGGTGTCCAGTTCTTTAGGAGCCCTTCCTGTAGCACTTGGTGCCCGAGGACCTAGCTGAGGGACCCTTAGCTGGGCCATTGCCTTTGGGTCCCCCCGCCCAGCCAGACCAGGGTCCTTGCCAACTGCAGTATTTACATTCTCTGTTGGACTTCTCTTGCGCTTGTCTGGTTCTGGGGAAAGGAACAAATACAAAAAGTGGTTAAAGGAGACATGAAGTAGAAAGCAAGTAAGGAAAGTGAGATGGGGACAGGAGGACGTGGGGCAGAGTTAGCACATGGAAAGAACAACTTAGGCCTTGTTTTGCATGGTAGGAACGTTTCTTACATATAAACACACCGGAAATGAAAATCCTAAAGTGTGGCAGCAGAGAGGCACTGCAGGCCTGACAGGGAGACGGCAATGCGTCCTACCTTTACTGTAGTAGTGGGTCTGGGCAATCTCCAGAAGCCCAAAGATGCTGGCCATGCCACCCAGACCCGCATGGGCATAGGACTGCTCGAGGCTGAGGACTGTGCACTTGAGAAGGTCTAGCATTCCCTTGTACACCTTCCGACTGACCTCCTGCAACAAGAGCCAGGACCTAGAGCTGGCAACTCTTCTTTAACATCCACATTCTGCCCAGTTGACCCTGGCTCCCTTGCCCAAATACTTGCCACATCTTGGATGACATCCTGCCGGGCGTCATCCTCGGACTGTACTGCACGATTCAGCTTGCTCAGGACAAAGACTCGGAGCTGTTCACTCTCCAGCAGCCGGCGCACCTTTTTCATATTGAGCCAGCCCACTCCCTGGCCATCCAGCACACTGTGGATCACTTCCTTCAGGAACTGTTGGTTCTCGCTACAGGGCCCACAAACCACTTCTGTGGTGATCTGACCCTTGGTAGAGCAGGCAACCCCGCTTCACCAGATAAGACATATCCCAGAGACAAGTACAAAGCTAAGTGCAGACTCTCATGGCCACCATGCCCTATCTCCCCAAGGATCTTGTCTGACAACTTCCCACACTCCTGCAGTTTCCCTGTCTCCACTCCATAAACCACACCATAAACTGTTACCTGGGAACTGGCCTAAAAACGGGAAGTGCTGACAGAGAATTGATTAAATCTACTGTTTTGAGAGCTACTCTCCCAATCTTGAACATTTCTCAAAAAAACAAACAGAAAGATGTTTAAAAATAGGAATCATCCCCTCTGCCAGTTAAGTGAAGTGGTAAGTGCCTACAACCTCAGCACTTGGGGATGGAAGTAGACATCAGTTCAAGTTCATCCTCAACACTGTAGGAGATAATCGACTGCCTCAAGGAGAAGACAAACAAACTGCCACTTATTACCTAGAGTTGCTGGAGCGGCCCTGTGGTGACGGAGGTTCTCTTTTCACAGTAGGGCTGTGTTTAATGACAGATGATTTCTGGTCCACTAAGGCCCTCCTGTTTCCTAAGTTGGGAAGGTAGAATTGAGACACATCATTGCAAAGTCTGGGGGTCATGTCATCACACCCCTGGGTTGCCAAAGTCCACACCCATTCCCCAGCAGGGCTGGGCAGGGTGATACCAGAACATCACACAAAGGTAGAAAGCAGTCATGGCAATGCGCAGGAGATAGGGACGGAGATCAGGCTATGCCACATGCACCAGCAGCATGCCCCATGGGCTGCATGGGTGTTGTGGGGGACACGCAAGGCAGGTCACTCGTGACATTGCTTGCTCCTTGAGGAGGATGGCCCTTAGGCAGGCAGAGAAGCTGCTAGGAAAAAAGAAAAGGTCATGCACAGCTCACGGGGAAGACCCACCTTCACCACTCCCAGGGCCGGCTTCAGTAACAATCTCCATTAGAGTATTTAGCCCAAATACTGGGACAAAAATACATAATTAGTAGGTGCACCACAATACTTGAAACCCTCTACCCACTGTTGGAACAGTAAGTCAGACCATCTGAGCACTCTCTCAGAGCCTGGAAAGTGCATATAACCCTGATTCTTGGGCACATCAAACCTGGAAGCCAAGTGACCAGGACATGACAAAGGCTCTCAGAAAGAACATTCTTAGGCCTGGGACCTCTCGAAGCCAGGGGCAAGGGTAAATGACAGAGAGCCTTCAGATGCTAACCAGGCACATGCATGAAAGAGGGAATGCTTGTTTTTGTGAAGCATCTAGCACAGGGGTCCTGAGGGCCTGTGGGTAACCACAAGGAGGAGGGAAGACAGGGTGCCGTAGTGAGGATGGGCACGGGTAGAAAGGCCAAGTGCAGCACATGAGATGAAGCATAGCATGCAGTGAAGAGTTTCAGTCACTCTTCCCTTCAAACGCACTAGATGAACGCCACAGAGGCCAGCACAGCTTCCCATCACACTCTACCCACCCAGCTGAGGACTCACTGTATGTAGCCATATGGTTTCGTTTTCTGTACTACCACTCTGCCTCCTTCACCCACCTACTAAAAATCACGCCTTAGGTTCCTGAAGTCGCTAGCTGGATGTGACAGGTGGCACATGTCTCTAATCTCAGTACCAGGGAGGTGAAGGGAAGAGAACTAAGTGTGAGAGGCTCTACATAGAAAAACCGTGTATCAACAAAATGCTTGGGCTGGAGAGGTGGCTCAGTGGTTAAAAGTACTGACAGCTCTTCCAGAGGTCATGAGTTCAAATCCCAGCAACCACATGGTGGCTCACAACCATCTGTAATGAGATCTGATGCCCTCTTCTGGTGTGTCTGAAGACAGCTGCAGTGTGCTCATATATAATAATAATAAAAAAATCTTTAAAAAACCAAAATGGTTGCTGCTCACTGTATGTACTATTATAATTAAGTATTTTAGCACAATATTCAGAGATGACAAACAAGCCAAATTAAATTGAGAAAAGCCCCTCAAGCTACAAAGATCACAAATGAAATTGAAATGAGGTCTGAACTGATCCTATAAGTCAATCAATACCACTCATAGACCAAAAGTTGGCATGAAGCCATGTGGAGCTACATGGTATAAATGCTGCTGGCTTGCCCATAATCAACTCCTGTGGACCAGCTCCTTGGGAGGTTTACCCCTGATTCATGCAGTAGGGATCTGGAGATGACTGGGGGCAGCCGATTACCCCTTTGCGAGCATATGCTTCTGAGAAGGTCCTCCCAAAGCAGCAGTATTCCCATCCTACTACTGTCCTACGGATATAACAGGGCCTCCTCCAGCTACAAAGATTGTTTCTACCTGCAACCACCTAGTGCCCGCAGTGTACAGTGAAAGCCATGATAAGCAAATGAGGCAGCAGCCAGGTCAAATGATTCATGGTACGCAGGCTCCTGACAATCACCCACATGTCTGACATGTCTCCCAGAGAAACCTGGTTTGACGAAAGAAGACTTGTAGTTACCTTTCAGGCTGGGGAATGGTGTAGTCTTCTCTCGGGTACCTTTGGTGGGCAGTGTGAGGTTTGAAAGACTGAAGCTTGTACTATGATTCCGATACAGGCTGCCTACAGAGGGAAGGGTATGAAGATGAGTGTGCCCACGAGCTCAAAGACAAACACAGCATCCTTGTAAGTGACCATTTCACCTCCTCCTTCAAACAGCATTCCAAATAGCTTGATCAGATACTCTCTGCTCTACTTCAGAAAAGACTGAGTGAAACTTAGGGCAAATAAAGAAAACCCAGAGAGGTCTGCTCAAAATCCAGTCCTAGCTGTCTCGGGCCACACACAGTGACAATATCCACATCTCGTTTGTATGGCTCATTTATCTTTAGATCTGAAGAGCAATTGCTGCCTGGATTCTCAGAACATCTACAACTATAGACACCCTTTATGGGAGTTCTTATTAGCCCCCAGTCAATCTACAGTCTATAAGTGATTCTAGCCCTCAGGCTAAAGTAAGCATAAAAATTAGTTGCATATATATTTCAAACATGTTTATTAAAGCTCCTTACCAGGCAAAGAAGATAGCCTATTCAAAACAAATATTTCTACAAAGTATATAAAAAACTGTATGGTTTAAATGTAATATTAAAATAAATTAAAATATTCGACTACATCTGAAATACACATACGCGAATGGGTTAGAGAGACGGCCCAGTGAGTAAAAGTACTTGCTACCATATCTACTATATTAGCAACCTGAGTTTGACCCCGAGGAGCCACAGGGTAGGAAAGAACTAACTCCTACAAGTTGTCCACTGACTTCTACATGCATGCTATGATCTGGTGGCACATTTATGCGTGGGCACACACACACACTTCATACATACATACATACATACATACATAATGACTAATTTGGCTGGTGTTTCTTTTACTTCATTTAAAAATACTTCAATCTGTATCACCCCAATGATATAAATCAAGACTAATGTCAACCTAGTCCTACATCTCAAGTTCTGAGCAACATGTGCCTTAAAGAAAATGCAGCAGAGGAAGAAGAAGTTTGAGGTACTTACTAGCAAAAGACATGATGCCCCCGAAACCCTCGGTGCTGTTGTTAGAGACAGTGGAGTTTGGAGAGCTCGCTCGAGAGTCTGACTCTGCATCTGAGTCACTTGCCAGCTTCAAACTGTTGGGCCGCAGCAGCTTTTGAGCCCTTGAATGCACAGTGCCACCTGTGAGTCCCAGGCAGGGGACCTAGTCTTGGGAGTGAACCTTATGCTACACTGCAGTTGCTGTTCTTATCCCACAATTTCTAAGTCCCTAGTTCAAAGAACTACCGTCTGGCAGAATAGAGAGAGAGTGTAGACTTTCTGATTAACCTCGCTCAGGGTCATTGCAGTGGGGTCCCTTAGTCACCCCTCTAAAAGGGATCCCCAGGCTCTCACCGACTGCCACTGACATGCTGGCTGAATCGGGGAGTGTAGCTTTCCCCCTGCTCATTGTCATCTTCCTCAGGGGGAAAGCCATACTGGGGCTCGAAGTATGGATGGCCATAGGTTCGCTGGCACACTGACCCCTCTCCACTCTCTGTGTGTCTCCTGTCCACAGTAGGTCTGCAAATGCCAGGAGGCACAGGAGGGAGAGGCTTGGAGATGCCGGCTGCTCCCTTATCTCCCATCTCTGTAGAATCAGCAGGTTCCTAGAAGTCACAAAAATGAAGAGTGGTCATCCGCTGTCCAGTGATGACCTCCCATAGTTTCAGTCCAGTGGAGCTGATCAGACCTGTTCGATTCCTAGCCTACAAAATGTATGAGAGAAGCTACTCTAGTCCTGACCTCTGGATCTATGTAAGGAGAATCCCATGACCTTCTTCCGGGCCATCTCAGAGGCTTTTAGTCAGAGGTTTACGGTGAAAAAAGATGGGAAGGATATGGAAAAAGGCAAACTAATGGCTGCAGTAAGGTTTTCCTAATAGAAAGAGTCCACATCGTAAACAGTGGCTCTCATCGTCCGCCCACCCCTCTAACCCTCACGTACAGACTGGGCACCGTGGGTGGTGCTGGGGCTGCTGCTGGCAGTAGTACTGGGGCTGGTGCGCAGAGGAGGGTTCTCCTGAGAGCTCTCACTGTCTGGGCCAGGCTCCTCTCCCTCCTTCTGGGGCTGCAGCTCGTCAATCTCCACTTCACTGGCATCTCCCAGGGCTGCATGCGTCAGAGGATCCACATCTACCAAGAGAGACCAAGAGGTACAGACCACCTTGGCCCTAAACTGAGCCCTGCCTAGTTCCTATTGGCCAGTCTTCCCAAAGGTACTTACTGGGAGTGTCGCCATTGATGTCACATTTCATCATTTCACTGACGAAGTCCCCAAGGGAGGAGTAAGAAGAGCTTGAGTCATCATAGTCCATGCTATCACTGCCACTGTGGAGTCAACACAACATGGCGGGGAGAGGGGCTGGCCTGGGCGGCTCAGGCTCTTACAGCTCTTGCTGCCAAGCCTGATCCCTGGGGCCCACATGGTAAAAGGTGGGAACCAAGTCCCTTGAGTTGTCATCTGACTTCCACATACACACAGGGCCACATAAATGCAAGCACGCACGCACACACACACACACACACACACACACACCCCATAAACTGTTTTTAAAGAAGAGAAGCTGCGTATGTAGCTCATTTGGTAGCCTAGCAGCAAGAAGACTTGGGCTCAGTTCTAGCCTTGAAAAGGCCAGGCAGAGCAGTGGGCAGTACACTCCTATACTCCCAACATTAGGAAAGTAGAGGCAACAGGGATTAGAAGTTCAAAGTCATCCTTAGTAAATTTAATCCACCCTAGGACACAGGAGAGCATTTTTCAAAATAAAATATAAAAAATTAAAACCAGAAAACGGAAGGCAGAGGAATCCACAATTAGTACTTACAAAGCACAGATAACTCAAGGCCCAGGGTACAAGATAAAATAAAATGTTGAGGAAACCAGTCAGAGTGGGGATGGTGGTTTATGCCTGTAATCCTAGTCCTGGGGAACTTGAGGTAGGGGAACTGAGTGAGTTTGAAGGCATCCTAAACTATACAATAAAATTCTGTCTCAAAATACAAAAACAGACAAGTGGCTAAAGAGACAGATCAATAGTTAAGAACACTTGCTGTGCTTTCAGAAAACCCAGCACACACATGACTAATTGTAACTCCAGTTCTAGAGAATCCAATACCATCTTCTTCCCTCTATAAACACCAGGCACACACGGTACACATAAGTACATTCAGACAAGACACATATGCACATAAAATAATCAATCAATCAATCAATAAATACTAATAAGCAAACATAACCCACAAAAAGCAGCCTACCAAACAAAGGACTGTATCCACATATACAGGTAGAACCCCTGCCTAAAAGGCAGTAGGCCCTGGGTCTCCTTCCCAGCACCACATAAACTAGGTGTATACCTATAACCCTAGCATCTGGTTTCCAGAGGTAGAGGCAAAGGATCACAAGTTCAAAGTCATCATAAACTACATACTGAATCCAAGCTAAGTCTGGACTACATGAGATTTTACCTCAAAAAAGAAAAGCAAGCAAGCAAAAGCAACAAACACAATAAAAAGAGGGAGGAACAGGAGGGAGATGGTCTGGAGGGTGACAGGATATAGTATATGTCTGTATGAAACTGTCAAATAATAAATACAAGGCATTCAAAGAAGGAAGAGAAGATGAAAGAGAAGAAGAGGAGACCCTAGTGGTTAGGAAAGCTTGCTACATAATCATGAGCCAGGGTCAGATCCCAGCACTCGACTAAAAGGCTACGGTGTGCCAGTCCTGTTAAAATAGACTGTAGAGCTTCAAAGACTCGCACCTACAACTGCCTCCTCCAACAAGGGACTGCTCACCTGTCATCAGTGGGGTCCGAATCAGAATCACGCTCTGGTGGCACACTCAGAGCCTCAGCCAGCTGAGAGTTACCGTCATAGACTCGATAGTGGATGGGCTGCAGCTGGTGAGCATACCACTTTGGCTTGTCACCAATAAGGGCGGGATCGAACATATCTACCCAAAGAGGACAAACAGTGAGCAGCAGAGAAAAGAAGAAAGTGGGGTCTGCAGCAATACAGAGGGAGGGAATAAGCCAGGGCTCAGCCATTGAGGGACAAACGAGGGGCAGGCAAAGAGCAGGCGGACTCACTGTTGTGAATCCGCTGGAAGGCATAGTTAGAAGGGTTCAGAATCCATTCTCCAAAATACTCCACAGCTTGAGTCCTGGCCAGTTTCTCAGCAAAGGCAGTCTGCCGGGGGCGGGAGGCCAGGAAGGAGCCAGCTTGGAAAGCTACCACAGGCCGGGGGAAGAGCCGCAGGGTACGTGTGTGCAGCTGAAAGCCCTGCAGCACGTTAGCAGAGTTGAAGAAACGTACCATGGCCACTCTGGGAAAGAAGCCAGTGGTGAGATAATCCAAGACCCATACCCTGTCTCATTAGGATAGCCATGATCCAAGGTCTTAGGCCACCTTCCAACACCATCACTTAACAGGTTTCAAACACCATCATGGAGAAATCTTAAAGAACCATCAGCCTCTCTCTTCATGCTGAGAGTATGAGCTATCTCTTCTCCTTACTTTTGCTAAGGTAGAAAATATAACCAAATATCATACACATTTTGTATGTAAAGTAAGTCTGGCTCTCAGAAGTAGACTCCCCGGAAACCAAGAGATCAGAGAAACAAACTTAAGAATTCATGGTCTTACCTCGTTGCAACATCGACTGAATCTACATCATTGCCATAAATGAGTGGGTTGAATTCAGTGGAAGGTGTGGACTGAAGGTCATTAGAAGGCCTTCCCAAGAGAAGTGGGATCTCCTGGCCCTCGTGGAATTTCTCCAGGTTGAGAATGGGCTGGGTGTTGAGACTCATGCTGGCTAGGGCCTGTGGAACAACAAAGAGCCCTCATATAAGACAGGTTCGCAGGCAGCCCATCTCAGCTCCTAGGAAAGAGCTGTCACTCTGATCCAAAGTTCTCAACAAAGACTTGTGCTCATTTGAAAATCATGACCAATTCATTTCAGAGTCTGTATGCTTGAAAAAGAATCCAAATATTAGGCAGAATTACACAGCTGTTTATCTTAAGTTCAAGGCACCGTTAAATAAAATTGAAGTTCAAGATAATTTTTACTTTCCATTTATTGTAGCCAAGAAGTGCTTTTCAAATTGAAATATACATAGAAATATAAACAAGAGAACTGTGAAAACAGAGCTACTCAGAAGGACATTAAAAAAAAAAAAACCAACAGAGCCTTGCTGGTCAGTGGACACACACCTTTAATCCCAGCACCGTAGAGGCAGAGGCAGGGAAATCTGAGCCCAAGGCCAGCCTGGTCTACAGAGCCAGTTACAGGACAGCCAAGGCTACACTGAGAAACTCTGTCTTGAAAACAAACAAAACCACCAACAACCACTACCACCACCAACAAAAACCAGAGCCTCTCCAAGGCAGCCAGACTATATAGTGAGATGCTGACTCAAAACAACAACAAAGCCACCCAAAAAACCAAAAACAAAACAAGAGCAAAAACAAAAAAGCAGAATCTCAAGTTTCCAACTTAAATTAGCCTATACGAGATTCCATGGTGCACTTTGAACTCTACTGGTGTAAACCAGCAGCACTTTTTAAGTGCAGGTGTCACAGTATGAGGAATCACTACATCCAGGGTTTAACTGAAGGCCCAGACTGCTGGTTCTGGGCTACACAGTAGCAGACACATAGACACATAGAGCACTCTCTCTTCATATCAGTTACCTCTCTCTTCCTTTCTTCCTCTCACACTTTTTCTCTGAAACAAGGCTTCATTATGGAACACTGGACGACCTGAAACTCCCTGTAGACCAAGCTGGCCTCAAACTAACAGATCTGCCTGCCCCTGATTATTTTTATTTCATGTGCCTTGGTGTTTTGCCTGCACATGTTTGTGTGAAGGTATCAGATCCTCTGAAACTGGAGTTACAAGTTGTCGTGTGGGTGCTGGGAATTGAACCTGGGTTCTCTGCGGTGCTCTTCACCACTGAGCTATCTTTCCAGCCCCCACTTTAGTCATTCTTAAGCAGCCATCAAGAAGGACAACAGCCAGAGAAAACAGCTAAGAGAACTTTCTGATCTTGCAACCCTCCCCAGACACTGCTGCAACAACGTATCATATTACATCAGCATAGATGGGGCCAGTGAGCTGAGCAGGACCCGAGCGACCCAGTTCAGTTCAATGCAGTCTAGACTCTAGATTCTAGAGGAGCTGCTAGGCACTTGAGACAACACAGAAAAAAGACTTCTAAAGCTCTCAAATGAGACCAGCCTCTGTAGAAGCACAGCTGGCAGTCCTACATAACACGTACAACAGGGAAGGGAACAGAGCACTGTGGGGTTTTACCTTCAGGAACTGTTAAGCATGCAGAAGAAAAGAAATTAAATCAATAAAGAAAATGGGTGGAAGGGCTAATTCAAAGGGGATTTTTAGAAAGGGTTTCTATATGGACTTTGAGATTGATTTAAGAAGCAAATGTGTCCAAACACTAACTTCCACCTTATAAGACTACAGGAACACTATAAAGACACACAATGGCAGATATGTCAAGAAACAGAAAGTGAAGGGTGCTTTATATGTTTGAGTTGAGATGATCTCACCATGTAGGCCAACCTGGTCTCAAACTCACAACCCTGGCCTGAAGTATATATATACACACACACATAGCTTTGTGTACATTACAGAGTAATAGAGAAGACAATGAGTTAGAAAGAACCTTTTTAAGGTTTATCCCGTTACACAAAATTTAGATGTGCCTCTTCTTCAGCCCATTCAAGGCGGAGAGACTCTGTTCCATGAGAGGGTTCTCATACCAGCTGCCTTTCTGCAGCAACCTTAAGTCATCTATTACTTTCTTATTTAAAAACTGCGTTTTAACCTATTCTGCGTTGAGTATGTCTATATGTGTGCCACAGCACAGTGCCGACTTGCAGAAGAGTCTCTTCTTCTACCTGTGGGGCCCAGCTGTCAGAGTCGATGGCTGAGCCATCTTGCAGACCCTTCCCCTTCTTTCCTTTTGCTCGTTGCCTACCTGCTTCAAGTGCTTTTTCAGCTCTAGAGACTCTGGTTCTGGCAGGATGGGCAGCACTTCTGCATTGGTGGGGGCAATCACCTGCAGCAGAGAAAAGAAAAAAATGACATGAGCTTAGAATAGACTGGCGAGAAGCTCTGTTTACACAGAGCAAATACCATGTGCAGGGAGACTGGATAGACACAACAGTATATGTTACACTATACATACAAGAGATGTGTATGCAGACATAAGCTATACCTGTATGCCTAAGAATAGCCTAAACAACACTATCTCCAAATAAGAGATTATGAATCATATTTTCTTTCTTAAATTTGCTTGTTTTTTTAAGACTTATGTTTTATTTTTAATTATGTGTATGTATGTGTGTCTGCGTATGGGTATACACATGCGTGCAGACGCTAGCAGAAGCTGGAGACATCAAATCCCCTGAGCTGGAGCTACAGAGAGCTGTGAGCCACCTGATATGGGTGCTTGGATTCGAACCCAGGCCCTTACAAGAGTAGGAAGTGCTCTTAACTGCTGAGATATCTCTCTAGCCCCTACACTTACCTTTGATTTTTTTTTCTCATTACATTTATTTATTTGTGTTTGGATGTCACATGTGTGGAGGACAGATGACAACTTTCCACCATGTGGGTCCTGGGGGTTGAACTCAGGTTGTCAGAACTGGAGGCAAGTGCCTTTCACTGGTGAGCCATTTATTTTCTTAAAATTTAATAATGAACACATAGTCAGCTTTCTACAAGAGGTTTAATATATTCACAATGTTCGTTATGTTAATATAATTTTAAATGTGTGCTGGAAAACAGCTTCCTACTTGAAACGAATAAGAAAACTAGTGCCTGATTATCTACACTTTACATAATAACATTTTCAAACATAACAGTCTTACGGCTCCTGGAGCATGTAGAAAGAGCGCTTAAATCAGCAAGACTAACTTCTATAACCTGTCTGCCCGATGAAGTCAAAGCAGCACTAGAACAATGTGTTTACGAGTGTTAGAAATAATCCAGAAGGGTGGTTACGACAGAACTGGGTTAGTACAGGGTCCTAGTGAGTGTCTCACCTTGTTGCTGTCCAGATCCACTAGCCACACGTCATCAGGCATCTTGAAGTCTAGCTTATAGAGAAAGAAGCTGGCAGGAACGCCAATGATGTATGGGGTTGGAGCCAGGAGCAGCTGTGGAAAAGATAAAACAGAGGCAAGACCTACTGTGAGCAATGAAGTCAGAGTTTCTCTAGATAAAGAAATTAGACAATTCCTTTCCCAAAATATCTGTGATAGAAGTATTGCAAAATTTAGAATTTTTCAGATTTTAGAAGGGTAACAGTGCATTTCAGTACATTAATGACTATCGCACCATAACAAGAAGTCCACAATCACTAGCTGTAACAAACAGAAACTACAAACACTGTAGTTTTACCACAGAACCAGTGCAAACCCAGCCAAAATTTCAAACTGGTGAGTTCCGAGGGACAGAGGAGCAGTGCTGACGAATAAGCCAGGGGACACTGCAGCACCCAAGGGAAGACACCGTGACACTTACCTGCTCTGCCGATGCCATGCAGGTGGGAAGCAGAGGGATGACAGGGAACATGTACTCCAGGGGGTAGATCATTGCCACAAACGCCATCACAGACATGGAGAGTGCATTGTAGTCTCGAGACTGCAGCACCACCTGCCGTGGGCCCACCACAAACCACTCAGCACGGAAACTGTGTACTAGGAAACAGCTCCCAGCCCTCCAAGTCAGGCTCACCACACCTACCGCTGCAGCATATTTCAGCCATCACCGAGGCTGCAGCCCCCACCCTGCCAGTCACCTTCCAACCCATGTAGTTCCTCTAGAACACCACCTTCTTAGAGCTGCCACTCCCTGTCCTAGGACTATACACTGGAACTGATCTCTCCAGAGAATTAACCCAGTCTAACAAAGAACTCGACTAAGCATCCACACGACATCAATATCATAATTCAACTCGTATACCAAGTACCGGCTGTCTACCTGCCATCACATTCCTCCTGGAAATAAAAAGACACACTTCTGGTTCTCAACAGACTCATGACCTAGCTCCCAACAGGGTGTACAGTTCTCTCCCTAGACAGGTCTACAGAACTGGCCCTCTCACCTTATGCTCCAACAGGATGCAGGTTAGCACCTGAAGACAAGCATCTACACCCAGAAGTTCCAAGGGAAGGTGAAGAGGGAAATCTACCAGGGTGAACCGAGATGGATCTGGAAGAGCAAACGTCAGGGCCTGCTGGAGTTCCTGGGGTAGGACCTCAATGTCCACCCGCTTCTGCCCAGAGACAGGCACTGGGGAGTGTAGCAACCGATAGATCCAGGCCTCAATCTCTCGAAGGTCATGCAGAAGGGCACTGGACTTCTCCTCCACTATCAGTGATCCAGTAAAGATTCGCCACATGGTGTCCCTAAGGAACACATGGCAAGACTTAGACACAGAAGTGTTATTGGCTGATACCACTGCAACCCGATAAAACCTCGATAATAACAGGGAGAGGAGGATTGCTAGAGAAGCCCGCTAAGCTCAGACGGGACCAGAGGGATATATGATGACAAAAACGGGTGTGGACGGTATATGTGATGGAACCCAATGCCATGACCACATCAAACTCCTCTGCATTTCTCAAAATATAGCTACAGTACAAGGTCCAATGCTTAGCAATCTTTACATTGGTACTAAATTGTTTAAACAGTCCTAAAGGAGCTGAAGAGAAAATTCCTTTCTTTTAAGATTTATTTTATGTACATGAGTACACTGTTGCTGTCTTCAGACACACCAGAAGAGGGCATCAGATCCCATTACAGATGGTTGTGAGTCACCATGTGGTTGCTGGGAACTGAACTCAGGACCTCTGGAAGAGCAGTCAGTGCTCTTAACCACTGAGCCATCTCTCCAGCCCTAGAGGAAATTTCTTTCCCTTTCACAAACTAATCATGTCAGTCTCTTGCTGTTCTCCCTTCCTTCCGAGCATGAGAAGCAAACCATACCTTTGAACACCTCGAGGGATGCCCAGTTTCTTGCCTAGTAGACGTTCACTGCAGCAGTCCACCAGACGTTTGAGAGTGTACAGACACTCTCTGAAGGTAGAGAAGAAAGGGTAGTGGCTAAGCACACACAGGGACGTCAGGGTACTGTTGCGGGAGCGGCTGCCCGCTTTTGCCCTACGTTTGCCCCGAGGAGACTGGTTTACGTCAGGAGTGGAGTCAGCAGTAGGAAGCTGCAAGGTTGAGCCACTCTCTGGGCTCTCAGTAGCAACCTCTTCTGAGGCACAGGGGGCACGAGCTCCCTCCTTCCCACGGGGTCCTGCTCCGCCTTCCACCTTTTCCTTGGGCATTCGCTTTTGGAAGGAGCGGTAGAAGTTGACACAGATGCCATAGCGGGTGACTCCAGTGTCCTTATCAGTCAGGGTGAAGACAAAAGAGGTATCGTCTCGAAGGCCCGCGCGTCGCTGCCGCACACTCAGACACCCCTCTGGCTGGCAGAAGAACACCACATCTGGGGGCAGGGGAAACTCCGGGTGGTCCTCTAGTGGGTACCTCCGCAGCAGTTCTGGAGTCTGAGCCACACTGTCACTGCTGGGATGCCTGAAGGACATGACACACTCAGCAGCCTGACAGCGTATGACGCACTATCACACCTGAGCCACGACCAACAAATAAGCTCAAAGCTACTTTAGGAGAGCGTCTGACTGGCAGACTAAATGAAACACACACTGTCATGAAGAGTTTCTACAAGAAAATCATCACTAACACTAAAGATGACTGGCACCTTAGCTAAAAAAATGACCAGAATGCACAGTGTGTTCCCCCTTTCTACAAACTATGAAAGCTTGGCTATAAAGGATATGTTTGCTCAAAATCCATAAAGTAGGAATTAAAATAACTTAGCATGTATTTATTTATGAGAGACAGCCTGCATAAAGTGGAGCATAAAACATGCAGCAAGAACATAAAGCAATAGGAAAAATAAAATATTCAAAGCAACATGAAAATAAGGTCTGGGAATGACAAGACACTGTGGCTGCCTCAGAGAACAAGGCAGTTACCAGTCTTCTTGGTTACCTTGCCCCTACGATCACTAGATAATCAAGTAACCGAGGGCAGAATTTCTTTTGCACCATGGTTCCAACTTATCAGTTCATCGCAGAAAGACGTCAGGTCACTGAGCAAGGAGCCAGCGTTCCCAGGAGGAATTTTGATATAATCTGAAAATCCAATCGGGAAAAATATTGATAAATATTCAGTGCTATGCCTAAGGGAATCATCCTTCTCAGGTTCATCTCAGCAAGGGGCAGAGGTCAGAGGCTGTCCACTTCTGTACTCGTGATAGAATCTGACACTTGCTTTGCCTGGTGGTTGTCTAGGTTTATGGGCTTCCAGAGTCAAATTTCAAACTGAATAGGGTTGAGGATGTATCTTAGTGATCAAGGATCTGTCTAATATGGATGAGGCCCTGGTTTCAATCCTCAGCACCACAAAAAGGAGAAGAGGAGTCGAAGAAATAATGACTCAGACCACTAACTAGCTCATTTCCAGCCTAGTTTTGGGGACTATTTCTGAAAAACAGACCTAGACAGTCTAATCTAGATTGAACAATTATAACAAAAAAAGTCATTTCAAGATTACTCCAGGGGTGATTAAGATAAAAGCAGATTCTTCGCACAGCACTAATCTATGCTTTTATGTCTGCGTCTACATGGAAACCTAATTATTCTGTCTCACCAAGCAGCATTCAGCCTGATGTGTAACTATCACATAGACTTTCCAGGTAATTGCACTCAGACAGTAACAACAGCTGGATACTGTAGTCCATGTGACCTCACATGAAGAATTTCCATGTTCCAACTGCCTCATCTCTAACCACTTTTCCCACTTCAAGATAGAAAAGGGGCAGCAGGTCCTGCTGCTTCCTCTGCCCTTGGTGCTGAACCATAGCTCTTGTCTATTCTGGTCTTGGGACCAGAGTCAGTAATAAGTAATACAATACGCTCCCAGGAGGCCTGGTCTTTCTCTGTCTTGCGGAGATTATAAATTAGGGACTGAAAATACCAGGGTTTTTGCAAATATAGGGGAAGTGTTTAAGGGAATTTCTAAACATATTAAGAATCAATTATTTCCCGGGGGCCAGAGAAGTGGCTCGGCAGTTACAAGCACTCCTGGCTCCTCCAGAAGGCCTAGGTTCAGCTCTGAGTAGTAGACTGGACGGCTCACAATTACCGCAATGTTAGTTCCACATAAAGTGTCACTCTTCACAGTGCTACACTGATGGAGGGCCCACACACACACACACGCTCAGACATACACGTGTGTAAAATAAACAATGATATCTCTAAAGAAACTATATTTCTCATTAGATTTTCATATACTTCTAAATATGTTTCACTCCTGTATAGGGCATTTCCAGTGCTCCAAGATTTTGCTTCTATGGTCTCACTGAGACTTTATTCACTGTATACACACACACACACACACACACATACACACACCATTTTGCCTCATACACTCCCATACAACAGCCATAGATATTGCCTGTGCTGAGGGCATTACTTGATCTAGATAATTAGTTTTTTTTTTTTATCTTTTTCCTCCTCGACCCACAAACAAGACCTATTTACAATACCGCTGGTGTCCTCAAAATACTGTTCCCTTTACCCCTTGCTCCCAATAGAGGACCCATAGGTAATAGGATTCAGTTTTGTCTCCATAGCGACTCTGGCTCCCAGAACTATTTATAGCAGAGCCATAGCCCCTCCCCCTGCTTAGTGACCAAACAGTGCTAGCAGCTGCTACTCCAGACTCAGCCATGGTCTACAGCATTTCATTCTCCCTAACCCTGGAGATACCAATTCCATCCACAGCACCTACTAAGAATCACGTTACCTTTGCTACTGTCTGTGTTTAATTTTATTTTAAATCCCACATTCAGCTTTTAATAGAAATAGCTCTTCACCAAGGTCCTAAGCATGCCACACATTAAGTCATCCCGGGGTTCATCACTCTTAGTACTCATAAGCAGTCCTCTGGTTCTCCCGACTACAGGAACATATTGCATGAGCATATTGTAAAGGTGGAGCACCCTTATCGAGCTGAGCTCTCTTCCTAAGAGAAATGAAGCTAGAAATGGGACATGGGCAAAAGCCATGCTGTGTTCTATATAGACCTGTCTACCTACAAGCAAGCTAGATTCAGCTCCGTACTTCAGCTCCTTACCATAAAACAGAATTTGTAAGGCTGGAGGCTGGGTCTTTAAATAAAATACAGGTTTACACTGAAAGCCAGAAGCATCTAAAAAAAAAAAAGTGGGTGCTAAAGCTTTCTCTTACTGATAGATTGGTTGCAGAGCCTCTCTCTAGAGTTAGCAGTGGTAGAGTGTATTTTTAGCCTCAATTCTTATCCCACCATTAGCCACTGATCAGATACTCAGGCTACAAAGACAATCAACACTGTCCTTCCTACCTTCCCCACAGACTCTAAATCCTCTAACAGCACATGTAACTCACTCAGCCTTCGTAACCAACCAGGCCCAGACTCTGCCTCTTGCCTCGATCTCATTTACTAATGGAAAGTCCCTACCTCTTGCCGCGATGTAGTCCAAATCTCTAAAAGCATACCTTCCTGCTGTACTCCTGTGTCACCACTCACATCTAGAGTCCATAGACTTTTAAATAATCTCTCCTTTTTAGCCCACAGTGGCCATGCTACCAACCCTGTGGGCTCGTCCCTCATTTGGGGCAGGATCTCATTCTAAAAACCACAAAAATCCGACCCAAGGACGATATGACATCTTTGCTGACGTGAGCACAACCGGAGGCTTTCTCTCCTTCCTCCTCCTCCCCAGCAGTGACCTTGCAAGCTCATCAACAGACTGGTCCAGCATGGAGGAGAACTGGAGCAATGAATCGAGCGATGGTTAGGACTGGGGAAGGAGGAGCGAGCACGAGGAAGAATTGAGCTGCGGGAGGATGGAAAAGGGGGCAGTTGCATTAAATGATTAAATGGTGTACCTAGTCTTCAGCAAGCCAATATTGAAGGATGAAATGTAGATATATATGTATGTTTTAGAGAAGCAAACGCCGTTCTCCAAACGTTCATCAAAAATAAGGCGTGCACACGCACGCGCACACGCGCCTGGCGCCTTCCTCGGGTCCGGGGCTGGACAGCTCTGCCGCCCCCTCACCTGCTGGACAGCTCCTCGCCCCCAGCCGGGAACGCGGTCCGCGGCCCTCCAGCCGCGCGGGCGCCCCGCCTCGACCCCCGCCTCACTTTCTCAGCAGGCTCCACGCCCCCTCGCGCTCGCTCCTTCAGGGCCGCCTCGGAGACCCTTTCCTCCTGCAGCCGCTTTTCCTTCAAAGGCCCACACAGGGCTCCCGGCCGCGCGCGCTCCCCTACCTGCTCTCCGAGGAACCCGCCAGGCCCGCCCGACGTCTCCCGGCGGCAGAGCGCTCGTCGCTTCCTAGCCCGGCGCCGCGGCGAGCGGGCGCCAGTTCCGCGTCTGCACCGGGGGGGCGCGTACCACTCAGACCTGATGCGGGAGGGGGAGCCTGAGGGGGCTGGGGCCGTACCATTCGCCGCCCGGGGGACCGGGCTGCACCAAGCGGAGCCCAGGGAGGAGAGCGGCTACGCACACACCTAGCCTTGTGGGAGTGGGAACGGGGTGGGACGCACTGGGCCAGCCCAGTACAGGTAGGTGTCAAGGGGAGGACCCAAAGAAATACATTTTGATTTGGTTACTCAAACAGCTTTTAATTCGACTGGGGTATAGAGTCCGTCTTGAAAGAATGATGATCAATCTGAAAGTACTTCGCAAGATAAACTCCCTCTAAGACTTTCTGACAGTTTATACAAACCGTATCTGACACCCCCTGCACGCTGTTTGAATGTGCCAGCCTCCCAGGCTGGAAGGCCAATTTGTGTGTCGGTGGAATCTACCAAGTCGGGATGGCAGGGGGGCACTTCGGAGCTGCCTGGGTACTTATTACCTACACCAAGGTAGGGGACCGAGAACGGTGCCGCGATGCCCTCTGGGAAATGGAGTCCAGTTCTTTTGACAATTCAAACATTTGTTATCCTCCACTGGCCTACGGGGAGTCCTACAGGGCCCAGAGCCCAAAGGGGAGTATTACCGGGTCTTTAAATCTGTACTCTTCTTCAGATGCCAATGGAAAAAGTAAGTCACTTTATACACAAGCGTGAAGCGTACTGCCGAGTTATTGCTGAAGATCCCATTCCTCCCCTCACAGAAAGAGCACCTGCTCCTACCTGGATCATTAAAGAGGAAGGAGCACCTAAGCGGCGGGCCTAGTAAACAAAAGCTGCCGCTTGTGATTTGCCCTTCTCCTCTGAGTCTGGAGGGAGATCACAACAGACACAGGCTTCCTCTGACACAACAGCACCCCCACTCTCGATCCAGAAATTGGCTTCCTTAGTTCTATATTCATCTTGGCCTTCCTGTTTCAAGTGCCAGATCTACTGGTGAAGCAGCCCTGAGGCATTACAGCCAAGCCACAGAGAGATAGTGGAGAATTTCTTTGGGTCACCATGAGGAAAAACAGGAAGTGGTAGAAGCAGGGTGGGCAGGGCCCTGAAGAACCCTGGGCAAAGCGGCTCTCCTAGCTAGTTTATTTGGTTGGGTCAACGAGGTCTTCAGATGGCATACAACGTTAGTAGGTCCCCAACTGCCCAGCAGCCACAAAAGACCCAACCCGCTGACTCTCCCTTAATGCATTGCAAGGTTCTCCTTCGCCCAGCTCCCAGGAATGTGTGCCCGTCTCAATCTGTTCCACCTCTAGGGAGCAGTCAGTAAGCCTCAGCCGTGTGGCCAACACAAAAGGCATGGAGAACAGTCATTCGTGGACATCCCAGATCTCAGACAGCAGAGGGGGGAGTTTTTTGTCCTGCAGGCGAAGTGCAAACACTTGCTCTGAGTGGACGCTGCTCAAAGTCCGGAGGCTCACCAACTTCATTAGCATCCGTGGGAACATCAGTCGGTCCTGGGGGGCAGGGGAAGGGGAGTCTAGTTGTTGCTCTTCCTCAGAAAAGGTGAGACAGGGCAGGGAGATTGTTAGAGACACAGAAATTATCATGCTAGGTGAAGGCAGAATTCTTGAAAGAAAGTGGGTATCAGAAAATGAAGAAGAGCACAAGAAAAAGATACCGAGGTAAACTCACGTGGGGGTGGTTGATGGAGACATAGGCATGCAGGGCCTCCACATACGTGTGTTGCAGCCTCTCGACCTGGAGCTGGTCCTGCACGTTGGGCCGGTCTATAAGCCACCAACAGAGTTGAGGAGCAATCTGGCCAAAGTCTTGATTCCATAACCCAAATCCCAGCACCCAGCCTCTGTCATCCACTGTAAGGACTATAGCTCTCCTGGGTAAAAGTCTCTTGCTCAGTTTCCCCCTTGCCCCTCCTCCATACCTGCCGAGAAGATGCTGATGGCAATGAGCAAAGCGAATTCGGCGTCATTGAGCTGCAGCTCATTCATGGCTCTGGAGAACTCAAAGATGGGGTTGATGAACTCCACCTGCAGCCCTGGGGAGGAAGAAAAGAGGCTGGGTGGGGATCTTCGTGTCAGGAGCAGGAAGAACACCTCTAGTGCTAGAGTCACTAACAGGTCTCTAGGTTTCTGCCATGTCAGAACAAGTATCTAGGGCAGAGAGTTGGCTCAGCGGTTAAGAGCACTGCCTGCTCTCTCAGAGGTCCTGAGTTCAAATCCCAGCACCCACATGGTGGCTCACAACCTCTATCTATGCTGGGGTCTGATGCCCTCTTCTGGCATGCAGGCATACATGCAGATAGTACACTCATATACATAAAAGAAAGAAAGAAAGAAATCTTTTAAAAAAGAAAGAGCGGGCTGGAGAGATGGCTCAGTGGTTAAGAGCACTGACTGCTCTTCCAGAGGTCCTGAGTTCAATTCCCAGCAACCACATGGTGGCTCACAGCCATCTGTAATGAGATCTGATGCCCTCTTCTGGTGTCTGAAGACAACTACAGTGTACTTATATATAATAAATAAATAAATATATATATTTAAAAAAAAAAAAAGAAAGAAAGAAAGAGCAAGCTCCTAAGCTTCTCCAAGCCTCCTCTGTGAAATCTGAGTCATGGATGAATCTATCTAAGAAAACGACCACACTGGGCATGGGGTTCAGGAATGTAATTGAAAGGCTGAAGCAAGAGGATTCCTAGTTCCAAGCTGGTTTGGGCCACAGAGCAAGATCCTGTCTCAAGACAAGACAAGACAAAACAAACAGACCAAAACCAAGTATCTATTGTGATGCCATGATGGTGACTCAACTGTGAAATTGACAGATCTAAAATCACTTAGGAGACAAAGCCCTAGGCAGGTGTGTGGGACTGGATAAAGCAGGCTGAGTGCTGGCTGTGGGTCCTGTGTGACCCCTCCATCTGCTGCTGCCCCTTCACCCATGGCGGACTAGACCCTCAAAGCAGGAGCCTTTCTTCCTGAAGTTGCCTTTACAGGTATTTTTTTCTTGGGGTTGGGGAACATTGTGCAGATGGTTATATGATAAAGTAGGCAGGAGGTTTAGCACAATGTCTGACACATAAAAACTGTTGAATTAGGCCAGGTGATGGTGGCACACTCCGTTAGTCCCAGCACTGGGAGGCAGAGGCAGGTGGATCTCTGAGTTTGAGGCTAGCCATGTCTACAGATAGAAAGTTTCAGGATAGCCAGGACAGATACACAGACAAAACCTGTCTTGAAAAACAAAACTAAACAAAAAGCGTTGAACTAAATAACTAAATTAGGAATCTCAAGGGTGCCATACTTCTAGAAATATAGGTATCTCTGACTTTTGCTTATAGAGAAACCCAATATAGAGGGCTGGTAGGGGTGGTGCTCACCAATCTCAGCACTCGGGAGGCAAAGGTTCTCTGAGTTCGAGGCCAGCCTGGTCTACATAGTGGGTTCTATGACACAAAGAAACCCTGACTCAAAAACAAAAATAACAAAAGAGGGGGAGAAGGAAGAGAAGGATTAAAGGAAGAAACCTTCTTGGCTTATCTGAATGCCTGAGTTACAGCTGATATGTCACATTATCACATCCTGGAGAGAATACAAATGTAGCTAAGGGTGTGGACTGAGGTTGGAGACTGCCAGGATTTGACTCCCTTGAATTTACTGTGGACTAAGCTGGGTGACTTAAGGTTAAAAAAAAAAATTAACCTGCCTGGGTCCTAGAGTCCCTATCTGTAATACAGAGATAGTAATATCTACCTCATAAACGTTTTAGAATAGTAAATAGTATATGTGATATCTACTGTTCATTAAATTTTTAAAAAAGACTACATCTTTGTGATAATGTCTCAAGAAGCCCAAGCTGGCCTCAGACTCACTATGTAGCTGAGGATGACCTTGGACTTCTGGTTTTCTTCCCTCTCTGCATTGTTGATTATGGTTATCTAGTACCACAACCATGTGGTACTGAGAATTGAATCCAGGCCCTCATATAACTTAGGCAAACACTCTGCCAACTATACCATATTCACTTCGGTTGATCGTGTGTGTGTGTGTGTGTGTGTGTGTGTGTGAGAGAGAGAGAGAGAGAGAGAGAGAGAGAGGGAGAGAGAGAGAGAGAGAAAGGTAGCCCTCGGCTGTCCTGGAATTCACTATGTAGACCTGGCTGTCCTAGAACTCAGAGATCTGCCTGCACCTACCTTCCAAACATTGGGATTAAAAGTGTGTGCATACCTGGCTTCTCTCTTAATTTTGTTTTAGGGTTTGGGGTGGTAGTTTTTGTTTTCTTTTGGTTTTGTGACAATGTCTTATATAAACCCACACTAGCCTCATACTCCCTATGTAGCCAAGGATGGCCTTGAATTGTGTGTGTGTGTGTGTGTGTGTGTGTGTGTGTGTGTGTATGTACATGTAAGTGGGGAGGAGGGTGCATTTGTCCATGCATGCTCATGTGGAGGCCAGCAGTCAACAGACAGCAAGTTTCTCTATTGCTTTCCACCTTACTTTTATTGAGAGACAGTCTCTCACTAAACTTGGAGCAAGCCATTTCATCTAGACTGGCTGGCTAGTAAGCCCCAGAGATGCTTCTGTCTCTGCCGGCTCTCCAGGTGTGTGCCACCTCCCCAGCCCATGGACTTGAACCACTGATTCTCATATTTCTCCCAACATTAATAGAACAATCTTCCTGCAGAGAAGACGATGAGCACACAGCAGCCTGAGCCTAGACATGGTCACACTTCTTCCACCTACTGTCACCCTCTCTACCCCACACTGGTTTCCAGGCTTTCTCAGCTTTCTTTTAGCAACCATCTGCTATTCTTTTCCATCCGAGGTTTCTTGATGAGTCACTTCCTGTAGCTTCACCCTGATATGTACCAAGCATTTTGTGTTCATCTATTCCATAGGCGAGCTTTGTTTTTATAGAGCATTTCTTGATGAAAATTTAAGCTCCAAAATATGCTTTAAAAGTCCCTTCATACAAATAAAGGGAGAAGGTTCTAGAATTGAGCTGTCCTCCTGGGAGGGTCTGCTAACACTGGCTGGAGGAACCCCTCAAATTAGCTGGGTCCACATCGTCAGGTGACTGTCGTGACATAGTAGTGGGTGTACGACAAAAGGGGACTTGGCAGAACAGAACCTCCAGGGAAAGAAACAACAAAACACAAAAAGAGGTGGGTGGGGGGAGACAAGATAGTCAACTCTTTACAAAGAAAAGATGGTTAGAAAGGAAGAAAAAATAAAAAAAGCCTTCTATTCCTTTCCCCCCAAGAATACACTGATAAAGTAAGAAATGAAAAACACAATGAAATCAAGATTGCTTAAATAAAGAAATCTTATAAATAGGTATAGATTCAGATAACAAAGTCCACAAATGCTGAAGAAACAGGAAGGGCCCACGAGAGAGGGTGTTCCGACAAAGGTAAGGGTTAAGAGAGTCTAAGATAGCAACCTTTTTTTTTTTGAGGGTAAAAGATGCTTGGCAGAAAAGGGGACAGGAGGATAGGGCTGGGTCTTAAGGCAGGACAGAGTCCTCACATAGCTCACCAGGTACCTAGACATTCAGAAAAACCAAGAAACACAAGAGAATCTGACGGAGCCTTGCCCCTTCCCTGCAATTAAGAAAGGCTTTCCTAGAAAGCCCATGTTGGTACTAGAGGATCATGGGTGGGTCTGAGTCACCAGTGAAAGCTTTCTGAATTCTGCCCAGGATCTATCAGCACTAAGAACAGAGTCACATCAGCTCCATTTCACAGCCTGCTTTCTCAGCTGCCAAACTCCTCAGTCTCCCACGGACCTCTACCCTTTCCCAGCTCCCGTTTCATAAACATCACTAACAGCGATCTGAGAGAAGCTCGGCCCTGAGGAAGCATCAGACTCCAGCAGCAGCTTGAACACTAGCTCTCTTAGTCTTCATGTTTGTCCCACATCAGCTCTACTACAGCTCATCAGGAAAAGGGACAGATTTCAAGAGTCAATTCAGTCTGTATATCCTTAACAAGCAGTATCTTGCCTTTTGTCTGTTAAAAGGTCTGATAGAATGCTTTTCAAACATTTTCCCTAGCTACACAGTATTTTTAAATGTTGAGCAGAGTAGCACATCCTCTCTAAAGCAAGAATGAAGGCCGCTGCTCTGCCTTGCCTGGTCCCCACCAGGGAGATCCTTCCATTGGCTCCTCAGTGCTTCAGTGGACAGGGGTCAGTTTGGAGTGGTTGAAGCAGCTGATCAACATTCCAAACTCCTCTCTTGAAAAAACAAGTGGTATCTTCATTGTATAGGCACCCAAACCTCAGTCCCACGGTTCTTTAATCATGGTGGCCCCAATGGTGGAAAGCGCCAGACCCCTGACCATGTCGGATCTCACCTGCTTTGGCAAAGTCTTCCCGGTTGTAACTGAAGTCCTTGAGGAAGGTGATGCTCTCACTCCCAGGGTTGTACCTCCGTGAGGTCTCCAGAAGCATCACCTGCACACAAGCAGCATCTTTCAGACAGGGACGAAGGGGCTGGTCTTATATGTGGCCCTTGAGAGCAGCTTGATTCTCTTTCCCAGTGGCTTGGACTCTCCAACCTGGAGAGCTGGAGGTCCCCTACAGATAACCCTACTCTGTCTCTCCCTTCACCCCATCCCCTTTCCAGCCACCTCGATTGCAGAGGTCTTCAGCAAGGCGATCTGGTCCTCCCTGCTGAGCTGTAGGAAGCCAGGGAGCTGTTTGGCAAAGTCGACAATCTCCTGCACCGACACAATGGCCAGCTCAGTGAAGTGGGCAAAGCGCTGTTGGCGGGCTTCCCGGCTCTGAGGGTCGGGTGCAATGGGCCAAGGCTACCCAGGGTGGGCAAGGAAGAAAAGGGTAAACTGCTCTGAGTCAAGAAGTTAGCTGGTGCTTCATATACAGCCACCTCTCCCCAGGCCAAGTACCGTGACTCGAAGTCGGTCAGAGAAGGAGCGCCTGTTACACTGCTGCTGGGCAGCCACCAACTTCTCGATCATGCCCAGCTGTTCTGGGCTGAGCTGTGGCAGGACTTGGGGAGGCGAGGAAACCCTTGGGGACACTGATGTGGCTTGAGCCTGTTCCTCTTCTTGCCGCTTCAATTTCTTCAAGCGGATCTGCTCTTCTGACAGGACACCTGAAGACAGGGCCAGATGTGAGGTGGGAAGTGTGCCAAGGGTGGGTTGATGCTCCAGAAACAAAATGTGTCTAAAGCAAGGAGGATTTAGTTATTTATTTACTTATTTATTTATTTCCAATACAGGGTCTCACTGTGTAGACCAGGCTGCCCCTGAACTTAGATATCCACCTCTCCTCCTGAGTGTCGGGACTAGAAATGTGTGCCACTTTGGCCAGATAAGGAAATTGTAATCCACACTCAGAAGATCGCTGCAATGCATCTGCCTTCATAGCAGGGAACCAGTGTCATCTCTTCCCAGTTCCTGCCGGGACACTTACACTCCTCCCTCATGCCTGCTTGGCGGCATTTTCGAAGTCGGCACTCCTGGCATTTCCGCCGCATGTAGGTGTCCATGGGGCAGTGGCCACCACTGTGGCAAACGTAGCGCGCTCCCTTGATGACACTGCGGCGGAAGAATCCCTTGCAGCCCTCACAGCTCAGCACATTGTAATGGAAGCCAGAGGCCTTGTCCCCACATACACTGCACAGCTCATTCCCCAGCATTTTGGGGGCCGGACCCTTTTTCCGCTTTTGTGGACGAAGCTCTGGATAGAGACACAAGGTTTAATGTTCTCCCTTCCTTATTCGCTCCCAGCTAGGCACTCTTTCTTCCCTTCACTGAATGATATTCTCTCATTCATTCATTCTCCATGAGCTCTCCATAAGCATTGATCCTTAACACAATCATAAGGACTAATTTCACTCCACAAGCAGGGAGACCTAGGCTCAGAAACCCCTAAGATACAGACACAATCCACACCAAAGTCATTCAGGTCTACCTGGCCCAGAGCATTTGGATTTAGTTGTGACATTAGAAAACAGAGAGCCCCAGAGTTCCCCTCCTCAATCTAGGGAGACTTTACCTTCTCCAAATCCAGGTGTGGTTCATACCTGTAGGCTCTGGGAGGGCTTCTGCCCTGGGGAGCAGGGCTGTGGACTCTGATGACTCCACCCCTGTCCTCAAAGCATCCCCAGTGGATTGGGGCATCCTGGCTTCCTCCCTGAGGATGCAGGTGTTGCCTCCCTGATCTCTTGCATCTTGAGGTTCTGTCTTCCACAATTCTGTTGCAGAGTCTGAGCCCAAGAGAAGAGCAGGGTAGTGAGTGTGGGTTTGGGTCCTATCCAAACTCCATTCCCAAGTGTCTTAGCTCGGAAACTACAAACTCAACTCTACTGTTAGAAGGCAGGCGAGCTAGACAGGCATGGTGATGAACACCTTTAATCCCAGCACTTGAGAGGCAGAGGCAGGTGGATCTCTGAGTTTGAGGCTGGCCTGGGCTACACAGAGAAACCCTGTCTCAAACAAAATAAAGAGCAAATACAAAAGGCATCTGAGCCTCAGCTTCAGTGCCCGGTGGGACCCAGGACTAGTGTCAGCTGCAGTCTTTTGTCTACCAACCAAGAGTCCCTGATCCCCCAAGACAGGGTTTCTCTGTGTAGTCCAGGTTGACCTTGAACTCACAGAGATCCAACTGTCTCTGAGTGCTGGGATTAAAGGTGTGCACCCTCCAATGCCCAACTAGCATATTAAGATCTTAAATGAAGGTGCTAACCTCTGTCCCCTGGGGGACGATGGAGGGCATCCATTTCATTGATCAGACAGAACTGTCTAAGCATAGACATGTCACCTTTCCCAGAAAAGCAAACCCAGACTGAGGACATCACTGGTCAAGCACTGGAACCAGAGAAAAGAGTTTGAGCAACACTAAGAATAGATCTGGCAGTGCTTCTGAGAGGTGCTGGATGCAGGTAGGAGAGGAGGTTTGGATAAAACAGCTTACCAGGAGAAACATCAGGCACTGGGGCCTCCAGCCACAAGGACATCTCTTCCTGGAGCCCTGGACATTACCAAGACACTGTCCTGCAGGAATAGCCAGGTTACACTTCTCCAGATCTAGGCCTGGGCTCCCTTCTGTCCTCACACCACCAGCTGACAGTTACTTAGCATGGATGAGCCTGGGAAACCCTATGAAGTCTGGATTTGTTTGTTTGTTTTATTATTTGAGACTGGGTTTCTCTGTGTAGTTCTGGCTGTTCTTGAACTCTCTCTGTGTAGATCAGGCTAGCCTAGAATTCAGAGATCCACCTGCCTCTGCCTCCTGAATGCCAGGATTAAAGGCATGTACCACCACAATCCAGTTGAAGTCAGGAGTCTCTCTCTCTCTCTCTCTCTCTCTCTCTCTCTCTCTCTCTCTCTCTCTCTCTCTCTCTCTCTCTCTCTCTCTCGCCTCTCTCTCCCCCCCCCCTCTCCCTCTCCTCTCATAGATCCTCCATGGTCTGCCACTGAACTCTACAACCTCCACCCTGTTGTCAGGACTGTTCTAAATTCACTTTAAAGATAAGCAAACAGGTTCAAAGAGGCTGAGGAAACTGCTATACACACAGGTGGAGGTGGCAGAGCCCAGAGTGGATCCCGACTTGGATCTCAGCCTTGTTCTCTGAACCTGCCTCCGGGATCCGTGGAGGGTCCTTCCCTCTGCTCTGACATTAGGAGCCAAAGTTGGCAGGACCACAAGGCTGGATTCAAGCTCACTCTATGAGTCTGTTCATTGTCATCTATCTTTTCCCTGCCGTTTCTGAAGTCCTAGCATAAAGTTCTCCTTTCCGGTACGGGACCTCTGATCCCAGAACCCCTCTAGTTCTTCTGAGACTAGTAAAACTATCCCTGCCCAGATCTCCCGTTAACATTATTCCTCACTTCTAGAATATTCTTCCATCACATCCCTCCCCAACCAGATGCAAAGATAGAGCCCCCAGCCACTGAGCAGACCCGCCGAATCTCCAGGCCACCAGACTTCTTGGCTGCGTAGTCTCTGGAGCCCCCTTGCTGGGAGAAGAGGGTGTTGCAGTACCGGCCCTCGAGGCCGCAGAGGGCAGCCAGTGACTGAGCTGAGCAAACAAGCCAGCAGGGAGAAGCAGTAAAGTGGGGAAAGGCCGAGGGGAGGGACTGCCAAGGGGTCCTTCCTCCTGGCGACCCGGGGCCCTTAGCCTCATTAGGCCCCCGCCCACGAGGTAGCTTTCCCACCAGACTGACTCCACCCCAGCCGGCCACCCTCTCAGCCGGCGCCACCCTGTCCCCTACCCTCTACCAAGACAGTCGCGTTTTCCCGCAGACCGGCCTAGTCCCATCTCTCTTCTTCCTCTCCTCACCCTGGAGGCTCTTTGCTCTTACAAGAAGGACTGCTTCTCAGTCACCCCCACCCTAATCCCAGCAGCCTCCAGAGTCAGCGTTCCCTCCCCCCTCCTCCCATAGACACCTCGCGGAGCAAAGGTCCCGGCACGGCCCGGAATTGCGACACCAAGCCCCAGCCTGTGTTCCCAGCCTCCCTCCTCCCCTGCCTCTGGGAAGGCGCCAAGCTCTCCCCACTAGCCCCAGGACTGAGCCAGGCCGGTAGAACTCCAAGGGTGAAGACAGGCAGGTGCTGGGCCTTCCAGTGAGTTTGTGTGTGGGTTCCCTGAGGGGGACAGAAAAAGGAAGAGGCCAATAAAAAGAGGCCTGGGAGAGGAGTGAGAGAAGCAGATGCTGGCAACCCAGGGACCAGTCCAGAATAGACCCCTCAAAGATAGCACTGTTGCCTCATCTGGGGAACAGTCCCATCTGAGGTGGTGTCAAGATCTACTGAATCTAAATAACGCCATAGCTTTCCTGCCTTGCTTCCCGGGACAAGAGATTCAGCCCCGAAGGAATACGTCATGCTTCTCTGATCAGCAGCTGTTTCTTTTTGTTGAATGGCAAGTAAACAAACAAACGTCTCTCTTCTATTCCACACTTGTTAGCTTGAGTTAATTCCAACTCACCACAATCATTTCTCTTTTGGGTTCTGGGTTCAAACCTCCGAGCTTAGGGTTACAAACTGGGGAGAGCTATAACCTACACTAGGAAAGCACTTCTTGGCTGAACTTTGCCCCATCCAACTGTGCTGTCTTGACTGAGCAAGTTAATGTTTCTGAACCTCTCTTTAAGATGGGGATGATGATGATGATGATGATGATGATGATGATGATAGTCTTGCCACATATGATCAATGTGAAAATAAAAATCAAAACAGTGTGTCACAGTAATGTCCAAGGATGGGCAGGGGTTATCTTTCCACTCCCAGTTCCTTTAGTGGTTTGCCTTCCCATAACCTTGAACCTTGAAACGTCAACCTTTTGAATCTTTGTTGTCATATACAAATCTCTGTCATTATCTCTCTGGTTCCTTAGAGAAGCTCCAGGAGGGAGGCATGGGAGTAAACGGCTCTATTTACACAGTGGTGCTTGTTTGTGAGCGCCCAAGACCACGGAGTGGTCACAGAGACCAGGTTCTCTGATCTTTTCTTCCTGTGTTCGAGTTCACAACATTCTTGGGTCTGAAGGAAAAGTTCTGAAATGGAAAAAGCCAAGACTGGTGGTCAGCAGGGCAGGTGGTCAGCAGGGCAGGTGGTCAGCAGGGCTGGTGGTCAGCAGGGCAGGTGGGCTGCAGGGCTGGTGGTCAGCAGGGCTGGTGGTCAGCAGGGCTGGTGGTCAGCAGGGCAGGTGGGCTGCAGGGCTGGTGGTCAGCAGGGCAGGTGGTCAGCAGGGCAGGTGGGCTGCAGGGCAAGGTGGTCAGCAGGGCAGGTGGTCAGCAGGGCAGGTGGGCTGCAGGGCTGGTGGTCAGCAGGGCAGGTGGGCTGCAGGGCAGGTGGTCAGCAGGGCAGGTGGTCAGCAGGGCAGGTGGGCTGTAGGGCTGGTGGTCAGCAGGGCAGGTGGTCAGCAGGGCAGGTGGTCAGCAGGGCAGGTGGGCTGCAGGGCTGGTGGTCAGCAGGGCAGGTGGTCAGCAGGGCAGGTGGGCTGCAGGGCAAGGTGGTCAGCAGGGCAGGTGGTCAGCAGGGCAGGTGGTCAGCAGGGCAGGTGGGCTGCAGGGCAAGGTGGTCAGCAGGGCAGGTGGTCAGCAGGGCAGGTGGGCTGCAGGGCTGGTGGTCTGCAGGGCAGGTGGGCTGCAGGGCAGGTGGTCAGCAGGGCAGGTGGTCCGCAGGGCAGGTGGGCTGCAGGGCAGGTGGTCAGCAGGGCAGGTGGTCAGCAGGGCAGGTGGTCAGCAGGGCAGGTGGTCAGCAGGGCTGGTGGGCTGCAGAGTTCTGCAGATGCTTCAATTCAGATGTGAGAAGCCAGAGTTGAGGTTACTGCTGGCCATTCATCCTCTGTCCCATTCCCAGTTTCCTGCTCACAGGCCCTTCCTGTTTTGCTGTGAACTCCAATTCCCATGGGTCTACATTAAAGCATAGGACAGGGGCCAAACAAGCAACCAGAAGGACCAGAAGAGAGGTGAACAGGGCACAAGAGAAGAAAACAGAGGAAACAGGGAAGGACGAACATGGTTGTGGGGGCGGGACAGAAGGGACAGGGTGGGGGAAGGATGAGAAAACTGAAGTGGAAAGGGGCTTGGTGAGAAATGAGAGGAAGCTCAGGGTGAGCCAAGGGAACAGACAGAGACTGTGAGCACATGTGAGAAGACGGCAGCTGTGGGGGTGTTGCAAAATCTGCCCATGTATTCATTTCTCACATTCAGAAAAAACCCCTCTGGCAGCCCCCATCTTCAGCTTCTGCCTCTGACTTTTGCTCTCATTTCTTCTCATCATAAGGTCATCCCCTCACAAGGCCTCCACCCTGGTCTGCACACTTATGAGTCATAAGCACAAGGCTCTCTATTCTTCTCATGGGTTCCTTCCTCAATCTTCACAAAGACCTGACACTCTGGGAAAGTGGAAACCAAGGACAGCAGCCACAGAGACTGGGACAGCTCAGTACCCATTAAATGTCCAGCTCTCTCCCCTTGCTCAAGTTCCAGTGTAGTAGCTCACTCAGAGATGTCCCTGATATACCTCATTTCTAGGAACTTGAGACTCAACATTGGCCTGAAGCCCAAAAACATTATCTTCTAACGGTTTAAAAAAAAGTCTCCTTCATCCTGATCCTAATCTTCAACCTGACTCCCTAATCTCTTCAAAGGTACGTCCCAGGTCTCAGGAACACACATACACAAACCCAGTGAGCCCACTGACCCAGCACAGAGGTGGCTAATGAACACAAGCATGTCCTCCCTCAAGCCAGTGAGGTAAGGCAGTCCAGTTTTCTGTAGAAGAGGCAGCATTGTCAGCACCTCCCCATTACAGGTTACAGGTGATGGAGGAACTTGCCACGAAGGGAAGGGGAGAAGGAAAAAATGGGAGAAGGCTAAAACCAGTTGCTGGTTTCTACACGGACTTTCTGGTGAGCAACCACTGGGACTTCTGCCCCCAGCCAGGCAAGCAATCAGGTGATCAGAAGCACGTGTCCCACTTTACCAGCTCCACCTGCCTGGCACAGTTCCATCAGCCTACAGGGAAGTGTTCAGGCCAAGGCCTCCCAGTCCTCTAAGTCTTTCCAGTGTTTTCTTGACTTACAGGAAGCAGGTCCCTAGGAACATCTTTGGGGGATCTTACTAGCCACAACTCTGACTCTTCTACCCTAAACTTCCAGAGGCCACCTCTGGGCTTAGAAATAGGACTCACAGGTCCCTAGTCAAATGGACCACTAAACTCCCCCAAAGGCAATCCTGCTGTTAAGCAAGCCAAAGGAAGGTTCACACGGAAGGGCTAGGGCAGATATTGTTTCTAAATTCTTCTTGTTGGCGCTCTAGACAAGTAAAAAGTGAGGGAATCATCTTTTAGAGCCCAGGGAATCCACTCAAATTGACTTTGCCCAATCTCTTAATCACAAGACAAAGAAGAATCTAGGAATCCTATTCAGACCTTGTGGTGATAAGTATTACAAAATGTAAGGAGGTAAGGAGACCTGGGCCTCTATATTCCGAAACAATGTAGAAGGCAGAACAAAAAGAAGAAAGTAATATTTATTCAAGATTTTCTGCATAATTTATTCTATATGTGTTATCATTTTATGTCTTTTTAAAAAATATTTATTTATTTTATGTGTAAGTACACTGTTGCTGTCTTCAGACTCACCAGAAGAGGGCATCAGATCCCATCACAGATGGTTGTGACCCACCATGTGGTTGCTGGGATTTGAACTCAGGACCTCTGGAAGAGCAGCCAGTGCTCTTAACCACTGAGCAATCTCTCCAGCCCCATCATCTTATGTCTTACCATGATGAATCTTAGACGGTTACTAACAAGGTATAAATATCAAAACTGACTACAGATAAAAACCGACTTCTAAGCTCATACGCCCAGCTGGAGGATGCTTGGCAGTTAAGAGCCCTTGCTGCTCCTACAACCGGCCAACTCCAGGTCCCTGTGCCCATGTGAGTAACTCCAGCTCCAGAGACCCGCTGGCCTCTTTGAGTACCTACATTCATGCAAACACATAAATAAAAATAAGTTCCTGCTCAAATCCAAACCAAAATAAAACAAACCAACTTACTTTATCCCATATATAAACTACCTCCAAAAAAATGAGGGGAAAATTGTTAATACAGTTTGATTTTGGCTTTTGCTTCTGTCAACATAGGGTAAACAGTTCTCAAGCCCGACCTCGCCTTCAGAAGCTGATCTATTTGATTTGGAATAGGCACATGAGTGCATCTATCTATCCACAGACATGATTTTCTTTTCAACTCTAAGGAACCAAGTTGGCAAGAAATTGAAATCACCTGTAGAAAATAATGTAGATGCTGAGGAATTGCAAACTTGAAGCTCTGCTCTGGTGCAGTGTGCCCGCCCTTGTTACCCTGGAAATAACATCTGCTTCACCAACCCTTCCTACACAAAGGCTTGACAGAGCAAGTGGGAAGAAAAGCAAAGCCTGCAGGAGTTATGTTCTATTTGGTGAGCTAAAGACTTACATTCTGAAAACACAATGGCTTGGGTAAATTTGCAGAGTAAAAGTTTACACCAAAATTTTTTTGCTTTTTGTTTTTAGACAGGATCTCCTATAGCCTAGGCTGGCCCTGAACTTGCTGTGTAACTGAAGCTGTCCCGAACTCTTGATCTTTCTGCCTCAACCTTACCATGTGCTGGGATAACTAAAAAAAATAGTCTGAAAGTTGCCAGGCAGTGATGGGAAGTGCCTTTAATCCCAGCACTGGGGAAGCAGAGCCTGGCAGATCTCTGTGAGTTCGAGGCCAGCCTGGTCTACAGAGCTAGTTCTAGGACAGCCAGGGTTACACGGAGAAACTCTATCTTGAAAAACAAAACAAAAAACAAAACTCCACAAGATGTATGTGGGGGCGTCCACTTGTGGCAGCTCGTGAGAGCGGCGGGGCGCTTCAGAGCCTTCGAAGTGAGACTGTGTCTAAAACAAACAGAACTAAAGTGCACTTGTCAGTTAACATATTCCATTGATGCCACTTATGTGAAAGGCATCCTTTGATAAAATCTCCAGATACCTTGGGGCTACCATTTGTAATTTTTTATCACATTACCACAAGTCAGTTTTACTTAAATCAGGACTGTCCAACAAAAACATTGTTAGCCATTCATGATCTGAATTTGGTATATGAATTAAATTATGGTACACATTAAAAGCCATGAGACATTTGTTTTGTAATAAATACGGCAGTGGAATTACTCCTTAGTAGCCTTTTTAAGATAAACTATGAGGCCTGCCCTTTCTCCCATCTTAATTCCAGCGAAGATCATTTTTGTTCCAGGGATGTACTTTTTTCGATTCTCCAAATACTCCATCAGGGTTTCCTCTCCCCAGGTGATGCCTTTGTTCTTGTTGGCATCAGTGTAAGAGAATCCAACAGCCTGACCTGTCTTCTGCTCAAACAGACCATGGAGATTTGATCCAGTCTTATGTTTGCCTTCCTTTTCCACAGTGTGGCATTGGGCACAGTTCTGAACAAAAATCTTCCTGCCTTTTTCAACATCACCCATTTTAAATTTTCTCCAGGCTGGTCAACAGCACAATCATTCAGATTCTTAGACAGACGTCCCACTCTCTCTCATATATACTTTAACAACTCAGTTTGAACAGGCTACAAGAAATGGCTCATTATGTTGCTGTCATTGGCAGCATATAAACTAAAACTGGAAAAATACAGAGAGGTTTTCATAGTCCTTGCAAGATGACAAGAACATTTGTGAAGCATTCTATATTTATTTCTTTATTTGGAGACAGGGTTTCTCTCTGTAGCCCTGACTATCCTAGAACTCACTATACCAGGCTAGCCTCAAACTCAGAGATCCACCTGTCTCTTTAGCACATTTTATATTTTAAAAAGGATTGGGGTGGGGTTGGTGAGATGGCTCAGCAGGTAAGGGCATGTGCTATCAAGTCTGAACACCTGAGTTCAATCTTTGGAGCCCACACTGTGGAAGGAGAGCACGGACCATCGAGAGTGACCTCTTCACATGCCATGCACAATAGGTATTATAAAAAAAACACCAAATTATATATTAACCAAAAATCAGAAAACTTCAACTTCAAACTAGGTGTGGCAATGTGTATTTTGTACATTTTGGGGATGAGGCAGTAATAAATTCAAAGCTAGTCTGGGCTACACAGCGAAATCCCAATCCTGCCTGAAAGAAGAGAGGGAGGTTGAGAAGAAAACTGCTGAATTGGGTAGTGCACACTTGTAATTCCAGTGCTTAGCAGGTGGTAATAAAAGGATCAGAAGTGTGAGGCCTGAGCTATGTAAGACCCTGTCTCAAAAGACAAGCAACGAAAATAAGCAAATGAATTTCAATTCACTCTCTAAACTGTGTAAGTTTAGGCAAACTGCTCTCTGGGTTGGTTTCCTAACCTTATAAGTCTTTGTGAATCACTAAGGATTACATGCAAAATTGTATTCTGTGTTCATGTGTAGACACGGTTTTTTTTTCTGGAGAGAGGGCTAGTTTTTTCATGTGATTTATAAGGAACTGATGTAAAAAAACAAAATTTTTAGGGGTTCTGAGACTTTTCTTTTCTTTTTAAAGATTTATTTATTATATATAAGTACACTGTCACTGTCTTCAGACACACCAGAAGAGAGCATCAGATCTCATTGCAGATGGTTGTGAGCCATCATGTGGTTGCTGGGATTTGAACTCAGGACCTCTGGAAGAGCAGTCAGTACTCTAACCACTGAGCCACCTCTCCAGCCCCTGAGACTTTTCTAAAACACCCGATTCTTAGCATGTAAGACCCTAAAGACACAGAAAGGTTAAAGTCAGACTTAGAGATTTTCCCGTCATCCCAAGGCTATGAGATTCTGCCTGTGCCTGACAAATAAATCAATGTCTCAGAGTAATTCTCAGAAAAAACCACAGAATATACTGACTGATAGCCACCTGGCCTTCTAGAAAGCCCTAGATAAGGTCTTGACACATGTCATAGTTAGCTCATGCTCTAATCACCCAATTCTGAGAAACAAAACAAGAACAAAACCCCTCAAAAATTTGAAATATAAAAACAAGTTTCTGAAAACGTAAAAAAGTTTAGAGCACAGGTCAAGCTATACTGACCAAGCTGAGTTAAGACAAAACAAAAATCACGTTTAGGAACAGCTCCCCTGTACTGAGTTTCAAGGAGAATGCAAATTGTCAACAACCTTACTACCAAACTCTCTTCCCCCTTTCCTCCCCCTTCCTCTCCTCTTTCTAAAAATTATACTGCTGACCAATGGCAAAATAGTAGTTCACCCCACTCACAAAAAAGTATAAAAGATGTATACTTTTTGAGTTTGGGGTTGACTCTCCCTGTGAGGATGAGCAACCCCATGTACATGGAATAAAACCTCTTGTTATTACAGCGGTCTATCGTCTAATTGTGCTCTGTGGGTTGCACTCCTGATCTAAGACTCCTCGGGGGTCTTACAACAGAACCTGTGTTTAAGAAAGTTAAGAACCATTAATAACTCAAGAGCTAAGGAGATAGCCTTGTGGCAATTTTTGGTAGTTAAAAATCATTATGTTTAATCTTTACACACCAAAAAAACCTTTGACTATTTCCATGTTACGTTTTACATATACTTTATGGTCTTTGCAAATAGTAAGATTTCAATGCATATTATCAAACCTTTTAAAAAAATCAAGTACTGACAAAAATATTTATATATGTTTATACTAAAAAAAAAAGTTAAGAACTATCCAGGCAAGGTGATACATGCCTTTAATCCCAGCACTCAGCCTGGTCTATAAAGTGAGTTCCAGGACAGCTAGGGCTACACAGAGAAACCTTGTCTCAAAAAACAAAATAATGGGGCTGAGGAATGGCTCAGTGGTTAAGAGCACTGACTGCTCTTCCAGACGTCCTGAGTTCAATCCCCAGCAACCACATGGTGGCTCACAGCCATCTGTAACTGTAGACAGCTACAGTGTACTCATAAAACTTTTTAAAAATTGAAATGTAAAAACAACCCAATAAATAAGAAAGAAAAAAAAAAGGAACTGAGGTTGGAGGCTTAGCAGCTCGCAACTCCTTCAGAGGACTCAGGTTCTATTCCCAGCACCCACGTGGCTATTTAAAGTCTACAGGGGATCCTATGCCACCTTTTTGCCTCCAAGGGCACTGTATACACATGGCTCACAGATATACATGCAAGCAAAACACCCATACATAGAAAATAGTTTTGTTTTGTTTCAGATTTCTCTGTGTAGCTCTGGCTATCCTGGAGTTTGCTCTAGATCAGGCTGGCCTACATACAACTCAAGACTACCTGCCTCTCCACGTGCTGGGACTCAAGGCATGCACCACATAGATTTGTATATATGTTTGTTTTTTGTTTTTTTTTTTTTATGTTTGTTTTTAAGTTAAAAACGATTTCAAGCCTTCTAATTCTTCTGACTCCTCAGTCTTTGTCAAGGTGACTTTGAAAGTAAAGTTTAGGCAGTAAGGTACTCAATTTTATCTGGAGTCCTGGGACAGTGACAAATAGTTCAGATCAGGTTTGTAGATAATCTGAGGTGGGTTTGTTTAGACGGATCTGCACTGATGCATATCAAAGGCCCAGATTGGAATCACAATATCCGGAGGCCAGACTGGCCGAACGCCTCTAAATCCTAAAGGATATGGTCTAGAGAACTCTTGATTCGGTGTCAATTCCATAGTTATATGCCCTGCATCAAAACTGATGCAGTTGTTTGAAATCCCTCCCATAGGAACTCAATGTAGTGGGTTTGGGAAATTTGAACATCCTATACAATCCAACTCCTTTGAAAGGAAAACATTTTGAGTCTAATTTAATATAGAAATCTATAAGCACAAGAAAAGGGCTGAAAACGGTTTGTGAGGTTTGTTCAGGACAAGAATGGTAGACGAGACTGGATCTACCTCAAGGACACAGGGAGTCCAAAGGGCTGTTTACATGCAGTGCCCTACTTCTCAAACAAGACCGCCTAGAGAAACAGTACCTGAGCCAAGGCTAAATAAAACTAAATTACACACATAAGAGTAGAAAATTAGGTTCTGTACTTCCCTACACCTTGCCCCAATTTTGCACCAGCTGAGGCTCTGGGATCACTCTCAGAAGCACTCGGTCTCCATCCCAGACCCCACCCAGGGCAAGCTCCAGCCTGCCAGACGAAAAGGTATACCTGACCTACCGCCTCTACAAAAATGAGGTCTTTAAGCCTTTTCTGCCTGGAAGATCGCGCTACAGTCCCACACTCGTTCATCACCGCCAATCGCAACCCTTCTTCGTTGATATTCCCTCCCAAATCCCGCCTTCTCCCACCAGATTTTCTCATCCCTCTCTCTCAACCCATAGAAAGATGGCGAAGGCTGCACTTCCGGCAAGTGTCCTTACGAAAGCATCCGGGCGGCTGCAGCAGGTACCGCCCAAGGCGTTCCGGCCTCTTGCTACACTGCCTACAACGGTGATGGCCGGCAGACAGCCTGGTTGGAGCCAGGCGGCTCTTCTCCACTTCCTTCTTGGCATGTGCCTAACGGTGATGCCACCCATACAGGCCCGGAGTCTGCGCTTTGTTACCTTGGTAATGGGTGACGGAGTCACCAGTGGGTTCGCCAAAGCTGAAAGGGCAAAGGCCGGCTGGTAGAGGGAGGGGCAGAGCTTGTGTTCTGGGGTCGGGGGTCTCACTTCTCAAGGAGGAGAAAGAACCTGTTTAGGAAGCAGCTGGCCCATAGTGGGTTGCGCCGCTGGATTCAGAATTGATTTGGAAACATAGGCTATCTATTTTTTTAGGGCAGGACGACCAAGTAATGTTAGGAGATATTCTTCCCTGGGATGATTCTTCCCTAGGATGGGAAATTAGTTAAAAGATTGAAAATCACCCATTAAGACGACTTTGATCTTTGTTTTCCCAGTCTCATTGTCCACTTCCTCCCCAAGAAGGCATTGCTTTTACCTGTGCTTGAACTGGGGTCTTTTTTCATCGCTTAGTAGAGAAAGATGGGGTGAGATTTCCTTTCCTGACATGCAGAGGTGGGTCCTGTCTTTAACTAGAAGACCCTTCGGATTCTGTAGACAAACCATTTTCTTTGCTCAGCTGTATCGACATGGAGATCGGTCACCAGTGAAGACATATCCGAAGGACCCCTATCAGGAAGAGAAATGGCCCCAGGGATTTGGTCAGCTAACCAAGGTGGGTCAGAAGCCAACCTGCAAGGGTATGCTACAGAATGAATCACATCTGGAGCACAGAAATAAAGCTTCCTAAACTGCTAGTTTCCCACATGGGTTCTAATGGACCAGTGTCTATTTTGTTTTTTTGTTTTTGTGGTCTTGGAAATTAAACCCAGGACCATATCTATGCTAAGTAAGCACAGTGAACTACAGTCTGTGACCAGATTTCTTAACAACTCTGTGCCTGGGACAGTATCATTCATAACTGGCCACTTCTGGAAGCAAACTCACACCTTGTCAAGGGAAGAATGCCTAAATGCCATAGGACTTGTGGCTCATCTCTTCCCTTTAGACTTTTGGGGATAGGGGGGTGTTTGAGATAGGGCTTCACTGTGTAACAGAGCCCTGGCTATCCTGGACTCACTTTGTAGACCAGGCTGGCCTCAAACTCAGAGAGTGACTGCTGGGATTATAGGCATAAGCCACCATGCCTAGCTCCTGTTTGGACTTTAACTCTCAGGTTTGCCCACAGGAAGGGATGCTACAGCACTGGGAGCTGGGCCAGGCCCTGCGGCAACGCTACCATGGCTTTCTGAACACCTCTTACCACCGGCAAGAGGTAAGGCTGGGAGCCTATATGGCAAGAGGATTGGAATCTTTGGATTATCTTCTGACCTCAGAGGGCAAGGCTGGGCAGTCAAGTCTCCCTACTGAACTTTTGGTCTCTGGACAAGATATCTAAGACCCGTCTAGAATACTGTTCTGGAGTCTCAATTATCTCTGCTTGTCTGGGAAAAGACAAAACTGACCAGGGGTCTACCTCAGACATGAAGAAGGGTTTGATAAAATACTTTCTGACTCTGAAACAACAAATGGGCATTTTTGTCCAAGACATTTATTGTCACCTAAGGGCCAAGGACTGTGGTAATGCTTTCCCTATGATCATATACCATAGAGTTATGATCTCTGTCTTCATGGAGCTTATATTGGAGCAATCTAAGCGGGACAGAGCCAAGATAAAGGGTGCAGAGGGGAAGCAGTGAAAACTGGCAAGTGTGCTAGCTCCTGAGGTCCTCTGTTTACCGTGGGGATAACCATTCCTATGGTTACTGCTTTCAGCCACATTTCTCTCAATCCTCTAGGTTCCTGTTCCCTAAAGACCTAGCTCTACCCCGAGCTTGCCCTTCTCTTCTGTTTTCTTCCTCCCTTTTCATAAGCCACCTCTCTGTTCCTTTTTTCCCCCTCCTCCCATTTAAAGTGAAGGGGGTGTGGTGAGGAGTGGTATCTGCCATGTGGACTCTTTTGTGTTTTTAAACAGGGTCTCACTTTATCTCCCCGGCTAGTCTTAAACTTAAAATGCATCTCAAATTCTGGAATTAAGAGTGTGTACCAAACCAGTGGTGGTGGTACACACCTTTAACTCCAGCACTTGGTAGACAGGGGCAGGCAGATCTCTAAGTTCTAGGCCAGTCTGATTTACAGAGAGATTTTTCAGGACAGCCAGGGCTACAAGGTGAAACCCTGTCTCGACAAAAAAGAAGAGAGAAAAATAAAAGTGTATACCAAGCTGAATGAGAGGTACATACCTTTAATCCAAGCACTTGGGAGGCAAAGGCAAGTGGATTCCTGAGTTTGAGGCTAGCTTGGTCTACAAGTTTGAGGTTTAGGACAGTCAGAACTACGTACCGGGATCCTGTATCCAAGTGTGTGGAGGGAGATGTACCACTCTGACTGACAAGGACTCTGGTCTTCCCAGGAGACAAACCAGTTATTGAAGTCTCCCAGACCAGGTACCAAATGAGTGCTTTTGATGAACAGGAAGGAGTATTTGAACTAGAGTCATTCCCACAGACTGAGTGCTTAATACAGTGGTGATAGCCTGCAGCTGAATGTTTGGGCCTTGACTAGGGAAGAAGCATTGAGGGCGTGCATGCATGATAAGTTTATAATTATCCGAACAGTAAACATCCAGAACAGCTTCTTCCCTGGGGCTGTGGGGAGGAGCGAAAGTGCTTCTACACATAAAGAGATTTGTGTTGCCAATCTACAGGTTTATGTGCGAAGCACAGACTTTGACCGGACTCTCATGAGTGCTGAGGCCAACCTGGCTGGACTCTTCCCTCCCAATGAAGCTCAGCAGTTCAACCCTAACATTTCATGGCAGCCTATCCCTGTCCACACTGTGCCCATCACTGAAGACAGGGTAAGACTGGCCAGCGCTTCTTACGTGGTAAGAGAACGACTATGGCATGAGCCTACTGAACCCAGACTCTTTCTCTGCCTGTTCCCCTTAACTTGTAGTTACTCAAGTTTCCTTTGGGTCCATGTCCCCGTTATGAGCAGCTGCAGAATGAGACTCGGCAGACACCAGAGTATCAGAACAAGAGTATTCAGAATGCTGTGAGTTGGGGCCAAGGTGTAGGTCATCAGATTGTTCCTTCTCCAGAACATTACTGATCTTTGATCCATTTTTCATAGCAATTTCTGGACATGGTGGCCAATGAGACAGGGCTTACGAACCTGACCCTGGAGACCATCTGGAATGTGTATGACACCCTCTTTTGTGAGGTGAGCTGAACAGGATGCCTGTGAGAATGCTCTTCTGTCCTCAACAGGTCCATGTCTCTAGGGCAACAGAGCACATTGCCTTGATACTGCCACCCCACTGGGAAGGCCCAGCAAGCACTTGCTTATGCAACCTGGGAACTTCCCTCATGGGTAAAGAACCACAAAGTGGGAACTGGTTTACCAGTTGTCAGCAATGTGTGTGCCCTTCTCCATCCAGAGCTCATGTGAGGTTTCTTCTGTGCTGAGCCTGCTCTTCATGCTTGAGCTTCCTTTCCAATGCCCCGCTGTCTGCCATGTCTGCAATGGCCCCTCTGCCTCACCTCTGCTCTCCTCTTCCTCCCTCATACACACAGGCATCTTCCCCACTTGGGGAAGAAAGCCACCCTTGGAGAGGCTCTGGCCTAGGCCTAGGGAGCTAACCTGCCTGCTGCGATACACAGCAAACACACGGACTGCTCCTGCCACCCTGGGCCTCTCCCCAAACCGTGCAGCGTCTGAGCCAGCTAAAAGACTTCAGCTTCCTCTTCCTCTTCGGGATCCATGAGCAAGTGCAGAAGGCCCGGCTTCAGGGGGGTGAGTGAGAATAACATGCCACTACCCTTTCCTCAAAACTGTAGCATTGGAAGTATGCTGTGGGAGCTTCTCACTCACTATGCTAAGATAATTCTCTGTTTTTAGAACTGAATCTCCCCTCTGCCGTCCCTGCTAGTTCCCCAAATCTTCCAGTTCTCTGCTATTTATCTAGAGTCACAGATCTCACTTTGTAGCTCTGGTGAAACCAGCTTGAACTCTGTGTAGACCAGGCTGGGATTAAAGGTGTGTGCCAACCACACCAGCCTACTGTTCTTTTTCTTTTTAGATTTATTTATTATATATAAGTACACTGTAGCTGTCTTCAGACACACCAGAAGAGGGCATCAGATCTCATTACAGATGGTTGTGAGCCACCATGTGATTGCTGGGATTTGAACTCAGGACCTGTGGAAGAGCAGACAGTACTCTGAGCCATCTTTCTAGCCCTGGCCTACCAGGTTTTATCCATGTTGAAAGACCCTTCCTCTCTTTTCTAACTACATACCTCCCTCTAGAGAATTGCTAAGACTTTTAGAGAAAAGACTAGGGTAATACACGTGCCAATTACTTTGAACATCCAGGGGTACCATTTTCAAATCTTTTAGAATGCAATAGTTTTCAAAGTGTGCAGAAGCAGTTGCTTTGCCATGAACCAGCATCATGTGTGCTGTGAAGCAGTCTTAAGTTTACACTGTGTTCATACTGTTAAGTCATGGTCAGTGCTCCTAGCTCATTTCTACACCTGTGCTTAAATACTAATAGCTTGCTTTATCTGTCTTGTCTATAAACTTGACAATTCTTGGTAGTATAGAGTTCCAGTATGGTCCCCATGAACTGGAAGAGTTCTCTGGGTTGGTGATGAGAGGAGATCAGTGATGGTTCAAGACACTGACACTTGGAATTTCTCTTCTTTAGGAGTTCTGCTGGCTCAGATAATGAAGAACCTAACTCTAATGGCAACTACCTCTCAATTTCCTAAGCTTCTGGTTTATTCTGCGGTAAGTTTCAGCCCCCTACCCCCACTTCCCACCCACCCAACACACAAGTATCAAAACAGGAATTGGGTACTTCTGATCCAGTTCCTGGGATGTGGAGGGGCAAGTCTCATGGGCAGCCCTTCTCCCTTACAGCATGACACTACCCTGGTTGCTCTGCAAATGGCACTGAATGTCTACAATGGGAAACAAGCCCCCTATGCTTCCTGCCACATATTTGAACTGTACCAGGAAGATAATGGGTAAGTGGAGCTTACCAAGTGTCTTCTAAAGAGGCATTAAGTTATGGGCTGGATGAACATCCCTATCTTGCCTCCTGTCAACTCTCAGGAATTTCTCAGTTGAGATGTACTTTCGGAATGACAGTAAGAAGGCACCCTGGCCTCTAATCCTGCCTGGCTGTCCTCACCGTTGCCCACTTCAGGACTTCCTTCGCCTCACAGAACATGTCATACCCAAGGACTGGCAGAAGGAATGCCAGCTAGCAAATGACACTGCAGACACAGGTGAGCTGCCAGCTGCTCTTGTACTGATCATCACCCAGAACCCTTCAGGAACAGACATATTTGCAGCTGTCTTCCTGCCTTTCCCTGGACAGCCTAAGACCATATGTTATCACTGAGTCCGGGAGAGAACTGTCGTTCTCCCACATCTTATCAGCGTACCTGCTGGTCTAAGATAGTATTCAGGTGCAGCCTGTCCACTTCAGAGTTTAACAAAGACTTCTGAGACTCACTTCTGTAGTCTTCTTTTCTCTCTGGTCTCTTTGAGGATCCTTCAAAGAGTTGCCTACATTCTGGCTTTACTTCCTCAGACTTTTTATTTCTGACTTGACATTCAATAATTTTGTATCACCTTTTGCTACAATGAAGTTACTGTCAAAATAATCGATTCTCAGTCAGCTTTCTCACCTCATCAGCAGTTGCCATTTCTTCCTTAAACACATGTTTTTAGTGTGGACACAGCTCAGTGGTTAGAATCCATGGCTAGCATGTGTGAAGTCCTGGCTTCCCTCTGTGACTGTACTGCAATACAGTAACATTTTCATGACTTTTTCATGAGTTTCTTTTACTTACTACAAATTCCTTACTGTTTTCCTTCTTCTCTAAATAATGAACGGCCTGAGGCTTATCCCTATCCCCTTTCCTATCTGTCCCAACTCCCAAGGGATCTCATCCAACCTCATGGCTTTCCATGGTAACCCCAAGCTCATCTCCATGGTAAGTTAAGTTCCACTTTTGTACTAAGACTTAGATTTATAACTTCTGAGCTAGGCTTTTCCCCAGCTGTTGACTTGAAGCCTCTTCTCTATATGGATGTCACAGAATCTCTTTTCAGATCTACTTGCTCATCTTACAGTTGTCAATAGATACTACATTAGTTGCTTAGTCACACAGTGCCCCATTATCTCCTGACTACCCCACCACCCAGTCCACTGGAAGATTTATCTGCTTTGCTTCTCAGATACAGAGCTCTCGCCTCTCCAGTCTAACACTATCAGTTCTTGCCTGAACTGCTCAAAAGCCTAATGTTCATTCTGGTTTTATCCTTGCCCCTACCAGTCTTAAATTGAGGCTATGTGTGTAGCTCAGTTGGTAGGGCAACTATGGGAAGACCCTTTAATTTAATTCCCAGCACTGCATAAACTGGGTGTGGTAGTGTACGCCTCTAATTCCAGCACTCGGGTGGGAGGGAGGATGATCAGAAGTTCAAGGTCAGTCTCTACTACTCAGTCAATTTTGAAACCGTCTGGGCTATAAGAGACCAGGTCTTTTTTAAAAAATGTGCATGTATTAATCACACACCAGACCCAAGTTATCTACCATGCCTGCCCTGCCTCTGCTTGGCTTAGATGGCTTCTGGTTCCTAGTGCCCCTTGTTTAATTCTGCTCCAGTATCCAAGCCTGTACTACTATCAGATGTACCCCCAACTCCATGACACTCTATCCTTAGGTCTGGTCTTATCTCCTCAGTGATTTCCAATTTATCTTCTTCATATAGCATCACTAATGGGTCATTACCATAAAATGCTTGCTTGTTTACTGGATCTCTTCTCTAGAATACAAACTCCAAGAGCAGACTTTCTTAGCCACCTTTATTTCCCTGTTTTGTCAACACACTACCTGGCTTGGGGTAGGTGTTCTGTATTTGTTGGATGAATACTAATGTTACCTTTCTTTTCCTCTCCCCTGCCCAGAGGTGATTGTGGCATTGGCTGTCTGTGGCTCCATCCTCTTCCTTCTAATAGTGTTGCTCCTCACTGTCCTCTTCCGGATGCAGGCCCAGCCTCCTGGCTACCACCATGTTGCAGACAGGGAAGACCATGCTTGACAACCACTCAGTCCCCTTCCCTCTGCCTCCTAGGGGAGGTGGGCTGAGTCCTCTCCTGACTATTGCTGATCCCAGTCCAGGGACAGGTTTAGCCTTCCTGATTACCTATGCCCAAATGAGAGTGAGGCTCAGCTGGGCATGTGACACCTGTGACTTTCCTTCTTCATGCCTGATGCCATATACTCTGTTGGACACTGGCTTTCTCTAAATGGGATTTGCCTCTTCTGTGTTCCCTAAGGATTTGAGATACAGACAAGCATTCAGGCTTCACTCAAGACCTGGGATTAAAAAACAAAACAAAACAAAAAAGCAACCCCCCAAAAAAACTGAAGAAGCTGGTTCTTGATCTGCCTAGCTCTTCCACTGAGCCTTGCTCTTTATCTTCTAGCCCACTTCTTTGGCAAATGGCTTGGAGGACATTGTCCCTTGGTACATTTTTAGAGGCAAAAACTGCAAATCACTAGGAGTATAAAATACGGCTCATTTTGTACAGATCTTCCAACAGCTAAGTTTCCCTTTGGCTGAGGCTTCCATCAGTGTGAGCCTCAGGCAGGTCTGAAGGGTGCCTGCACAGGTAGGAGCGAAACACATGGAATTGTGAAGTGACTCCCTCCGCCGGGCTGGACTCTTCAGGGACATGAAGTAACTGCAGCTGGTGAACTGTATACCTTGACTGGCCCGAAATAGGGCTCAAGTAACTCCGAGGAAATGAAGGTTTTGACTGTGAATGCTGGTTCTGTGCCTTTTGTTCCTTTCCCATTGCTGACATCCAAGGAGCACTCTTACCAGGTCAGTATTAGTCTACTCAGAAGCCCCATTGGGCAAAATTTTGGGTGTTTTAGTTAGATACAAAGGATATGCGTTTATTGGCCATGTCAAGATTGAACATAAAAGTTTTTTTTTTAATCCCTGGTTATTCTGCTACTATACATCAGAAGAAAGAAAAGTACCTTGGCTCTAGCATAAATTTGGCCTCCAGGCTAGATACAGCAGGGACCCTGAGGATAGTTGGTTACTCTTTAATTTTCTGGAGCAAAATATAGAAAAGCAGTAACATCTCAGTATCCTAGCCCCAAAGTACCCCATGCCACAAGTGTCCCCATTCTAACCCTAAGAGTTGGGTACTTCTGGCCTATTAACAAGCAGCTGCCACTTCTCCCGGAACTTGTTCCCATCTGTGGGGGCCAGTATTGCTCTCCCACAAAAATCTTCATAGTCTTTCATGATTGTTCTATGACCCATCTTCCTCGTGGCTCCAGATGAGAATATGATAACCTAGAAGAAACAAGAAGTCTGACTGACACCTTCTGTTACTGGTCTGTCTCAGAGGTTGGGCTGTCTTGGGGCATTGCCATGACCAGAATAAAGCCAGGTGCGTGACCACTCTGTCTCCCAGATATATTTACTGTCTTGGCTTGAATAGGGCAGAGCTAAGGTGATTTAGCCTCCACTGCAACCTAGGATAGGGTCAGGCTTAGACAGTTTGAGACAGTTACTTTTACTCACCCATAGTAGAGGCCAGTATGTCTCCCATAGGATTGAACTCATTGAGCTGCAAGAGTAAGTATCAGTGTGAAGCAGGGCTAAAGGCAGTACATGGACTAATTCTGATCAGAAAGGTAGCTTGACTCCCTGCTTCCTCCCATCACTGTTTGAGGGGCCAAGTCTCACCGAAGTAATACCGGAATATCCAGGATCGTAGAGCTGACACATCATCTTCCCCGAGCTTCCATCAAACACGTCTATTGTCCTTAGTTCATAGGGAACACAACTTTTAAGATTAGGATCTGGGTATCGGCCTACAACAATGAGGTTGTGCCGTGAATGCCAGGTCGCCTAGGAAATAAGAGGTTGGTCTTAATGTAAAGTATTCTTGAAGCTAGGGAAGATGACTCAGTTGGTACAAGTATACCTGAGTCTGGATCCCCACTTTTGAACTTGCTAGCTATCTACTCCAGCCAAATCAGTGAGAAACCGTTTCAAAAATAAGGTAGAAAACAACTGAGAAAGACGCCTGCCATCAACTAGCTTGCACACAGAGTATTCCTTAAGGGCTGGATATTTGGCTCTGTGGCAGAGCACTTACACGGTGTACACAGGACTATCTTTGATCCCAGAACCTCACACATAGACCAGCCTGGTCTACACAGCAACCCTTTCTTGATAAAACAAAAGTCTGAACAAGGATGGGAAAACATTTGGTAAGAGCCAGAGGTGTTTAGTGGTAAAGACCTTGTTTAGCATGCACAAGTGTCCAGTTCCCAGAACTGCAAAAAAACAATGAAAACTAAAAATGCCCAAGTTTGTACCAACCTGAGAAACTGCAAGAGAGCTAGAAGAGATGGCTCAGTGGTTAAAAACACATGCTATTGCAGAGGGAACCTGGGTTCAATTCCTAGTACCCACATGCCAGCTTACAACCATCTATAATTCCACTTCCAGGTGATACAGTGCCCTCTTCTGGATTATACACACACTGTGTATATAGATATATATGTATATAGTTTATATACATATGCATGTAGATATGTGTATATGCATATTTTTCTCATTTTTTAACCACTCATGTTAAGAAGAACCCAACACTGCATACAAGACAAGTATGAGGTATGGCTAGATCACTCAGCAGATAAAGGTATATGACCCCAACCTAACCTGATAACCTTGATCCCTAGGGCCCAGAGTGGGAGGGAAAAACCAACTCTACCCCCTGCCCACTGTGGGTATAGGTACACACACATTAATCATAGTCAGGTCAGCCAGGACTATTATTTATCTAGGAAGGGATTTGAAAGTGAGCTGCCCCACACACTTGCTTTCTAGGTCCTTAGGATACCTCAGGCCCTTTTTATGTGCAGTGTCTTACTCTGTCCTCCTGGCTGTCCTGGAACTCCCTCTGTAGATCCAGATGGCCTCAAACTACTGAGATTAAAGGCATGCACCATCACTACCATCTGGTAAAGGTTTATTTTTATCTTGTATGTCGAGTATTTTGCTTACATGTATGTACATATCTAAGAGGGGACTGAATCACCCAGAAGAGGAGTTGGAGGCATTTGAACTCTGGTCCTCTGAAAGAACAACATTGTTCTTAACCACTGAGCCACACCTCTAGCTCCTTTCCTGCATTTTCTTAAGTTGATACCAACTTGGGCATTTCTGCTTTGTTGTTTGTTTTTTGTAATTCTAGGGTCTGAACCTTTGTGCATACTAGGCAAGGCCTTAACCTCGGAACACCTCTGGCTCTTAAATGTTTTTCTATCAGCCTAGTTCAGATTTTTTGGAGGAGGAATGCTGGGGGGGGCGCGTGTGAATAGATATTTTTTGTTTGGTTGATTGGTTTTTCCACCAAGAGAGAGTTTCTCCTGTGTAACCCTGGTTGTCCTGGAACTCCCTCTGTAGACCAGGCTGGCTTCAAACTCAGCCTTGTTTAACCTAAGAGATAAACCTAACAAAACAAAAAGCCTCTGGTAAACACAACCAAAGGACTTAGGTTCTCTAGTGGCTCCACTACTAACCTTCCTCTATCCACACATAACAAAGACTTGGATATAAAGTGTGAAGAGGGAAGGAAAGATAACCTTCATTCCCTAGATCACACCCCTCTTAGTTATTGGTATGATAGAATTGGATGGGCTTTTCCTAATTTCAAAACAGTTCTTGATTTTATGGGACAGGAGTTATACACTCTGAAGCCCAGGAATCCTAAAATCTCCAACCCTACTTCAATCTGAAGTGCTAGGATTATAGTTTGTGTCCCATGCATGGCTTCAAAACAGTTTTGAAGGAAGTAAGATAAGATCAAGAGAAAAGGGGGCTGGAGAGACAACTCAACAGTTAAGAGCACTGGCTGCTCTTTCAGAGGACATAGGTTTCCTAGCACCTACAATGTTAGCTCACAATCATCTGTAACTCCAGTTCCAGGCTCAGTGGTTAAGAGCACTCACTGCTCCTTCAAAGGTCTTGAGTTCAAATCCCACATGACAGATGCCTCAGGTGTGTACATACTTACACACACACACATATCTTAAAGAGAAAAAAAACCACCCATACACATTAAATAAATAAAACTTAAGAGAAAATTGGTACATCCAGTGGCTTGGAAGGAGTTGCTTCCACCTCCCAGGTCCTAGGATTGCCAATGTATCCGACCACTCCTGATAATTTATGCATGCCGTCATGCCCCCCAATATTGTACACACTAGGTAAACACTCTACCACTGAGCAATATCCGAAGGAAAATCCTTGTGTCCCTGTGATTACATAATCATGGCTGGCCCTGAACTCAAAATAGATCCACCTGCCTCTGCCTCCCAAGTGCTGGTGGGATTAAAGGCGTGTGCCACAATACCTAGCTTCACAAGAATTCTTAATATTTATTACTGGTTTTGATTTGAAATATGTGGAATACTTAGTTTTATTTAAAAGTGTTTATTATTAAGTGCTTATCAAGTGCTAGGCATGGTGTTAGTGTTTTATGTATCCTGACTCATCTTCACAAAACCCTACAGTTAGGTACTATTCCCTCTTACAGATGAAACAGATATAAATTGGGAAACTGAGGGTCTTATTTCTATTATTAGAAACCACTTAATCCTGCAAGGCAATCCAATAAGGTTAGGTTAGTTTATGGGTCAGCTGCAATACACGGGTAACTGAAACAGGGCAGAACAATGCATCAAGGTCATAGAAAATGCCCAGTGTACGGTCAATGCTGGGCTGTAAAGTTTAGAAAGTTAGCTTATAAGATATACTAAGAAAACTCAGTGAGTGCTTGGTGTGGATGGTGGTGCATGCCTTTAATACCAACCACTTGGGAGGCAGAAGCAGATAATCTCTACTAGGTCAAGACTATCTAGGAAGATCCTACCTCAAAAAGACAGAACTCTTAATGGAAAGAAGTGAAGGAACAGAGAAAGCCAAAGGGTTAAGGGGCCTTTTTTGTGTTGGTGAAAAGTGTGATCTGAGATTGTAGACTGCGTGTGTGACCCTTACCCCAACATGGAAAGATCTGACCCGTTCCTATAATGGCAGATCCCTTTCTCTAATCACTCACCTTGATGGGTGTGAGATGCTGAAAATGGCGGTGAGGGTGGGAGATCACACGCAGGGGGCTGTCCCACTGCGACGCAGAGTAAACCCGAACCTCATTGTTCTGGTCAGTAGTCAGGAGCTGAGCTCCATCTGGGCTAAAACAAGCTGACAAAGTGAAAAGCCTTTAAGTTGAAGGAATCCTTAGCCCCTGGTATCCTAAAGTTTCAAAGTATCGTTTCCTTTCTAGGATAGGACAGGGCAATCTGGACTATGAACAAAACTAGTCCGAGCAGAAAGGGTGGGTCCTAGGCATCACTGAGCTGATGGACAGTGGTAAGAAAGACAGGGTCCATAAGGAAGATGGGGTTTGGATGTCACACCTGCATTGACAGGATGCCTGTGAGGCAGTGAGTACAGGAAGCTTTCTTTCCCTTTAATTTGGCGCAGGTCCCAAATTTTCACTGTTTGATCTATGGAGGCTGTGGCCAGAAGCCAATCACAGCAGGGATTCAGGGCCACGTGGGCTACTTTCTTTTTGTGCATTCTGAGGTTCCAAATCTGCAGAGAAAAATTTGGTTCAGGTGGAGGTACAGGACCAAAGAGTGAGGGGATGGGGAGTGGGCCACATAGTACCCACCTCCTTGCCATCTGTGTTTATCAGGATCACGTGTCCCATATTGTCTCCTGTAACCACCACTCGACTTTTGGCAGAAACATCAAGGCTGCAAAACCAGACCCTAGAGGGAAAGAGTGTGCTGTAAGACTCTTTGAAACTGAGATAGTCTGTTCAGTCACTGTTGCAGCTCCAGTATCTATAACGGGCATCAATAAATACTAGTTGAATCCATGAGTAGCTGTCTTATTATAAGTCTCCAGTGGGAGTACTCAGCCTTGCTCACCTTGCAGAAGGGGGAGAAAGAGTGCAGAGTTGACAGTTATTGCTGGGCTCAGAGTCCCCAGCTAGTCCCTGAAACCTCAGAGCCACAAAGCAAGCTTGCTCCCCACAGCTCAGGTGCTGAAGAGCTTTATTTACTATTCCAACACTCATCATTCTTCAGTCTTTGCACCAAAGGAGATGACAAACCAAACAGGAACTGTTCAGCTCAGCTCTGTGAACATCTGTTCCCTTCTGAGTATTTAGGGAAAACAAATATTACCAGAAACTTTTTATTCTCAAAAACTATGTGAGAATGAATAGACTCGAGAAGCAGGTATTTTATGGATCCTGTTTCGAAGCCAAGAGAACTCTAAGTCCATTAGTCCCCTTTCCTGACAGTGTCTTCAACCTTTGGGACAGCCCAGAACAATACCCAAGCTGCTTAGACTCATTGCACACACCCACGTATCATTCCTTAGCAGAACTGTGTCTCTGGCTAGACATCAAAGTGGCTTGCATGTGTAATTTCTCCAGTCACTTGTTCTTAGGAGAGGGTTAACACTTCAAAGAAAACAGTAAGGCCATTTCATCCCAGAAAATGGAGGGCAATAAAATTGCACTTCTTTTTTCTTTTCTTTCCTGCCCTCTCTTTTTTCTTCCTTTCTTTTTTCTAAGATAGTCCCTCACTATGTAGTCCTAGATGGACCAGGCTGACTTAGAACTCATAGTGATCCACCAGCCTCTGCCTCCCAAGTGCTGCCATTAAAGGTAAATGCTACCACACGTGGCTAAATTTCCATTCTTGATTCCTGCTCTACTCTGTAAATACCTTTCTAAGCAAATACCACATGATGATTTATCCTGTGAAAGTAAAGGTCTAATTTAATGTGGATATAGCTTACAGAAGTAATTAAGCCCTTCCATCAAAGACAAGTGCTAAGGATCCAGAACATCCTCCCAGTGTAGTGACCCATTTGGATCAAAGTCCTAGCAGCCAGAGTCTAAGGAAGAAAAGGAATAGTGCAAAGTGGCTAAGATCCCTCCCTGTCTTCTCTGTGCCGAGCCAAAGTGAAGGAAACAACTGGGTATGTTCTCAGCAAAACTGCATCTAGTGCTTAGAAGCCATTTCCCTGACTAGTTAAACTACTCACTTGCAAGAGTTTGAGCTGGTATAAACTCTGAGAATGTTGCCTTTAAAATCCTGCAGCCTGGTTGTTCCCTCCATTGAGGAGGCAAAAAACTGGTTGGTATTGAGATGGTTAAACTTCAGCCCAGTGATGCTTCCTCCAGCTCCAATCTAACATGAGGAAGGAAAAAGCCAGTGAGTAATGATGGGCCAGAAGTGAGGAACCAGGTCTGGGCACACAAACAGCACTAAGGCAGCAACACCACGGCCAACTTAAGCATCTGACATTATTGTATTTTTTAAGGCTTTATTTTGACTTTTATATTTTTAATGAAGAGGCAGTAAATATGACTGGTTCCAGTACACAGTTCTTTGAAGCCCAACATGCACAAACATTTGAACAGCCTCGCCACCCCCAAGATTAAGATGTAAACACTGATTCCATAAACACTTGCTCACACTGTCCTACTCTGCCCACTTCCCGGCCTATTCTTAACCCTTGGAAACCGTGTGCTAATAGAACTTCAGCTCAGAGAAAGTGAGGTTTGGAGGGAACCATCTGTGATGCATCTGTGAAAAGCCTGGAGGCATAGTAAGTACTAGAGCCCTGGCCAAGTATGCGCAAGGCCCTGGGTTTGACCTCCAACTACACACCTCACAAATTAAAAAGGGAGGAGAAATACCTGTGGGTTAATATTAAGAGGTTAGAAAGATGGCTTCGTGGTTAAGAGCACCTACTGCTGTTTTGGAGTTCAGTTCCTAGTATCTACATAAGATGGCTCAAATTACAGATAACTCCAACTCCAGGGCATCCAATGCCCTCTTCTGGCCTCCCATATACATGGCATAAATACACACCCACACCCAACAACACACACATAAACAAACAAAAACAAAAAAACAAAAAAACAAAAAAACAAAAAAAAAAAAAAAAAAAAAAAAAAACTCAAGCCAGGGCATAGGAGCTTAATGCCAGAAGTTGGGAGGCAGAGACAGGCAGATCTCTGTGAGTTCAAGGCCTCCTTGGTCTATATATTGAGTTCCAGGGCTAATAGACTGCCTCAAATATAAAGTAACAAATACAGTAAGAGCTGAAGCCAGGCACTGGTGGTGCACTCCTTCAATCCCAACATCGAGTAGGCTTCAATTTATTTGAGGCCAGTCTGTTATACAAAGCTGGTTCCAGAAGAGCCAGAGCTGTTATACAGAGAAACCTTGTTTTGAAAGGAGAGACAGAGACAGAGAGACACACACACAGAGAGAGAGAGAGGGACAGAGAGAGAGAGGGAAAGAGAGAGGTGGGGAGAGACAGACAGAGAACTTGGCATATCAAGAGATCCTTTTCCACTTCTTAACAAGTTCATCAATGTAACAAGCACTTAACTGACTTAACATACTGGCATGCTCTGGGTTTGTTTTGATAGGGTCTCATGATGTAGCCCTGGCTCATCTCAAACTCAGATATCTGCATATCTCTGCCTCCTCAAAGCTAGGATTGAAGGCATGTGCCACCACTCCCAGTAAGAACATTCTAACCAGTGTCCTTTGTCTCTTAAATTGTTGCTGCTAGTAAGACAATCTACTGTTCCCACTAGTTGATCAGATTTCACTATTTCGAGACATCACCACTGCCCCCATCCTACTCTCCTACTTGCTGAATGGCCGGCCTTATCCTGTTTAGGCCCTGATGTATTGCTAAGCTACCCTTCTGATACTACCTGCACGGACATCCATCTCAACTCAATGGGATCCAGAAGCTGATCTGAGGCCATTGTGCCTCCCTACTGTGTAAATGTTCCTTGCCCCTACATAATTACATGTGTTGAATAACTCAGAAAGGTAAGGAAAGAGGAGGCAGCAAAGTATGGATGTCAATATTGTATGATCCAACGAATAAAAACCGAGTAATTTCCAAATTTAAGTGTAATCTTGATGTGCAAATCTGTCAAAGAATTTAGAAAAATTACTGGGAAATTTCATATATGAACATAAAAAGAAAAATTCTGAAGAATATTATCAAATTAAATCCAGTGATTATTTCAAAAGGTCAAATACATTCTGATTAGGATAGATTTATTCCAAAAGGCAATGTTGTCTTAAATATTCAAAATTAATCCAGCCAGGCATGGTGGCATGTGCCTGTAATCCCAGCACTAGGCAGAAATTCAAGGGCACCTTAGGCCTTGTTTCTAACAGTAAGAACTTGGTTAAAAAACAAAACAATAAGACAAGATTTAATTAAGCATGAAAGGAAACAAGAGTGAAAAGGCAACCTATAGATTGGAAGAAAATACTTGAAAATCATAACACAAAACTACAACTAAACTAAACACCAAACAAACCTCCAAATATCCACTGAAAAGACACACATGTCCCATAAAACATAAAAAGGTACTCATCATCATTTAGAGAGATAAAGGAAAGTACAATACCACCTCCACACCTTACTACAATACCACCTCCACACCTTACTACAATACCCCCTCCACACCTTACTACAATACCTCCTCCACACCTTACTACAGTACCCCCTCCACACCTTACTACAATACCCCCTCCACACCTTACTACAATACCTCCTCCACACCTTACTACAGTACCTCCTCCACACCTTACTACAGTACCTCCTCCACACCTTACTACAGTACCCCCTCCACACCTTACTACAATACCCCCTCCACACCTTACTACAATACCCCCTCCACACCTTACTACAATACGACCTCCACACCTTACTACAATACCTCCTCCACATCTTACTACAATACCTCCTCTACACCTTACTACAGTACCTCCTCCACACCTTACTACAATACCACCTCCACACCTTACTACAATACCTCCTCCACACCTTACTCCAATACCACCTCCACACCTTACTACAATACCTCCTCCACATCTTACTACAATACCTCCTCCACACCTTACTACAGTACCTCCTCCACACCTTACTACAATACCACCTCCACACCTTACTACAATACCTCCTCCACACCTTACTACAATACCCCCTCCACACCTTACTACAGTACCTCCTCCACACCTTACTACAGTACCTCCTCCACACCTTACTACAATACCCCCTCCACACCTTACTACAATACCCCCTCCACACCTTACTACAGTACCTCCTCCACACCTTACTACAATACCACCTCCACACCTTACTACAATACCTCCTCCACACCTTACTCCAATACCACCTCCACACCTTACTACAATACCTCCTCCACATCTTACTACAATACCACCTCTACACCTTACTACAGTACCTCCTCCACACCTTACTACAATACCACCTCCACACCTTACTACAATACCTCCTCCACACCTTACTCCAATACCACCTCCACACCTTACTACAATACCTCCTCCACATCTTACTACAATACCACCTCTACACCTTACTACAGTACCTCCTCCACACCTTACTACAATACCTCCTCCACATCTTACTACAGTACCTCCTCCACACTTTACTACAATACCTCCTCCACACCTTACTACAATACCTCCTCCACACCTTACTACAATACCTCCTCCACATCTTACTACAGTACCTCCTCCACACCTTACTACAGTACCTCCTCCACACCTTACTACAGTACCTCCTCCACACCTTACTACAGTACCCCCTCCACACCTTACTACAATACCCCCTCCATACCTTACTACAATACCCCCTCCACACCTTACTACAATACCCCCTCCACACCTTACTACAATACCCCCTCCACACCTTACTACAGTACCTCCTCCACACCTTACTACAGTACCCCCTCCACACCTTACTACAATACCTCCTCCACACCTTACTACAATACCCCCTCCACACCTTACTACAGTACCTCCTCCACACCTTACTACAGTACCTCCTCCACACCTTACTACAATACCTCCTCCACACCTTACTACAATACCCCCTCCACACCTTACTACAATACCACCTCCACACCTTACTACAATACCCCCTCCACACCTTACTACAGTACCCCCTCCACACCTTACTACAATACCTCCTCCACACCTTACTACAATACCCCCTCCACACCTTACTACAGTACCCCCTCCACACCTTACTACAATACCACCTCTACACCTTACTACAATACCCCCTCCACACCTTACTACAATACCTCCTCCACACCTTACTACAATATCACCTCCACACCTTACTACAATATCACCTCCACACCTTACTACAGTACCTCCTCCACACCTTACTACAATATCACCTCCACACCTTACTACAATATCACCTCCACACCTTACTACAATACCCCCTCCACACCTTACTACAGTACCTCCTCCACACCTTACTACAATACGTCCTCCACACCTTACTACAATACCACCTCTACACCTTACTACAATACCCCCTCCACACCTTACTACAATACCTCCTCCACACTTTACAAAGGATGGAAAATAACATTGGTGAGGATTTGGAGGAACTGGAATTCTTGTGCATTCTTTCAAGAAATTGTTTTATTTTTTATTGAAAAATACTTTTAAAAGTATAATATATTCTGCTTATGGTTTCCCTGAACCCATCTTGTGCATTCTTGATGGCAATGCAATGCAAGTTGTGTAGCTACTACTGAGAACAGTCTAGATGTTCCTCAAAAAGTAGCATTAGCATTTGACCCAGCAATCCCACTGTTGGCTATAATTCCCAAAGAATGGAATTGGAATACAGACTATTTCAAAGAGCTATGTATGCACCCATCTTCATTACAACATCATTTATTATTTCTAAAAGATTTATTTATTTATTTATTTATTTATTTATTTAAAGTACAGGTATTCAGACACACCAGTAGAGGGCATCAGATCTCACTACAGATGGTTGTGAGCCACCATGTGGTTGCTGGGATTTGAACTCAGGACCTCTGGAAGAGCAGTCAGTGCTCTAACTACAGAGCCATCTCTCCAGCCCTAAACCTAAACTTAATTTATAATAATTAAGTAGCAGATTGAATTCAAATGTCCATCTACAGGAAAATGTGGGTTTGGTGCTGGAGAGATAGCTCAGTCATTAAGTGCACTGGCTGCTCTTGCAGAGGACCTGGGTTCAATTTTCAGCACCCACATGATACCTTACAACTGTTTTTAATTCCAGTTCCTCTGGATTTGACATTCCTCTCCTGGCCTCTGGGGATACTGCAACACACACACAGACACATACTACACACACACACACACACACACACACACACAAACACACTCACACGCGTAGTACATAATTTAATAATAAAAGTAATCTAAAAAAACTAATCGAAGTACTTACTGAAAAAATGAACTAATAACACATTGTATAATGTAAATATAGCAATATTTTACTTGTAAATTAAAATGTAATTTTAACAATGGTGAGACAGCTCAGTAGGTAAAGCACTTGCTGCCAAGACTGAAAACCTAAGTTTAATCCCCAGTATGCGGTGGTAAAGAGAACCAACTCCCACAAGTTGTCTTCTGATTCCCATATATTCAAGTACTCACAAGTTTCTCACAAACAATAAATAAATGTAAAAATTTTTAATTGATCTCCTAAAAATTATAGATCTAGAATTTGCTATCTCATAAAAACTTACTTAAAATACAGCAAAATTCTCTTTTAGGCAAATAGAAATAAAAAGATTTCATCACCAACTAATCTATATTATAAAAAATAGTGAAGGAATTTCTTCAGACAGAGAAAGATGTTTCGAAGAAGAAATCTAGAGCACACAACAGAATGAAGAGCAGTGGAAGTAACAACTGATAGACAAATATAAATATTTTCTACACTTTAGAAAATATAACAGTATAGTGATGAATACAGTACCCAGGAGGCAGAGGCAGGGGATCTCTGTGAGTTCCAGGTCAGTTTGGTCTACACAGGCAGTTCTGCAACAGCCAGGCTACAGAGACCTTATCTGAAAGGAAAGGGTGGTGAACTGGGCTGGAGAGATGGCTCAACAGCTAAGAGCACTTGTTCTTGCAGAGGACCCATATTTGATTCCCAGCACTGGCATGGTGGATCATATCATCTGTCAGTCTAGTTCCAGAGAGTCCCAACCCCTTCTTCTGACCTGCTGGCAACAGGCTGCATGTGGCTCACATACATACATGCAAGCAGAATACTCATATGCATAACAATAAAACTACTAGCTGGAGAGATGGTTCAGTGGTTAAGAGCACTGACTGTTCTTCCAGAGGTCCTGAGTTCAAATCCCAGCAGCCATATGGTGGCTCACAGCCATCTGTAATGAGATCTGATGCCCTCTTTAGATACACATGCAGATGTACATGCAGAGAGAGTATACACACATACATAAAACAAATCTTTAAAAAAAACACAGCTAAATCTAAAAAAAAATGTACTTTACATTGTCAAAAAAAAAAAAAATAGGACTTAGGGTTGTAACTTAAGAGTACATGCTTAACATGCACAGGCCCAGGGCTCAATCCCCAACACCCCGTTACACACCTGTAAAATATTCTAACACTATAACTGGCCTCAGAACTGATGGTTCAAGACTAGCCTGAGCTATACAGTGACACTTGATCTTAAGAACACACACACACAAAGATTTCTACCCTAAATCCCAGCCATTCCAGTTCTAAGTATTTACTAAAGAAAAAAATTATCTCACTGGGCAGTGGTGGCACATGCTTTTAATTCCAGCACTTGAGAGGCAATCAGATCTGTGTTGGAGGTCAGCCTGGCATCAGAAATGAATAGGGATGAAATAGATATTATTTTTTATTGTGGTAATGGGTTAACAGTTGTATATATATGGTGGAAGTCATCAAATCAAATATTGCAGTTTACCATATGTCAGAATAAAGAATAAATTTACAGAATAAAATAATTAAAAACAAAGAAATGGGGCTGGTGAGATGGCTCAGTGGATAAAGTTGACTTGTTGCTAAGCTTGTCTGAGTTTAACCCACATAGTCCACACTGTAGGAGAGACAATCTCTTGAAAGTTGTCCTTTAACCTTCACACGTATTGCATGGTACCCAGACATACACCCACACAAATGTAAGAGAGGAAGGAAGAAAGGAAAGGGGAGGGGAGGGGAGGAGAGGGGAGAGGAGAGGGAGGGGAGGAGAGAGAACTAGAACATACTGTTCCTGCAGAGACCCCAAATTCAGTGATCAGCAAAGACATTAGTTGGCTCACAACAGCCTACCTCCAGCCTCAGGGAATGTCTGAATCACACAGACATTCATATTTACACATAAATAAAAATAAATAGTTTTTAAAATAAAGTGCTGGGCATGGTGTTGCACACCTTTAATCCCAGTGCTCGGAAGACAGAGGCCACTGGATCTCTGTGAGTTTGAGGACAGCCTAATTTTACAAAATGAGTTCCAGGACAGCCAATGCTGTTTATACAGAGAACCATCTCGAAAAAACAAACAAACAAACAAACAAACTACAACAATGACAAAAAGAAAAACCCTAAAAACTAATATTAAAATTAAATGAAGGGGAAAAAAATCTATAGGCATGTATGATTTTACTAATAAATTCTATAAAAAATTAAAGAGGGCTGAGAAGGTGGCTCAATTAGCAAATCGCTTGATCTGCAAGTATGAAGACAAAGTTCTGATTCTTTCTGAGTGTCCATGGCAAATGCCTTGCCATGGTGGTATCACATGTCTGTTCTGTGAGCTGAGGTGGCAGAAATAGGTAGATCCTGAGAACAGCCAGGACAGCGAGGACTATACAAAGAAACCCTGTCTCAAGCAAACAAACAAAGGAATGAACAGTTCAAGATCATCCTTACATAGTGAGTTCAAGGCCAACCTCGATATTAGTGTATATGAAATACATATTTGGCATAAGTTAACCACAACATTCTATGATAGAATTTTTATTTAGCAATACGGAAGAGATAAATGGATGTGTAATAGTGTATATATCCACAGAGAAATGTTCAAAATGAATTTGGACATTTACTTAAATCTTTAAACTTCAATTACTTGAATTTTATAATAGAATTAAATTTTACAAAAATTCACTAAACATATTTTCACTTTGAAAATGTAATGTGACCAAAGCCAAGATCCGATGACAAAGGTCACAACTCTGCCATTCCCCTGTAACTGTTTTCAGTCAGCTTCCTATCAACATGTAGGATAAACAAGTCCTCTACACCAGCACATCTTCTCTCTGCTCCAAGCTAGCTCCCTGTGAAGCACAAAATTCGAATGCTCAAACCAATCTCCATGGCAGTGTAAGGAAAATTCAGTTCTGTGCATATATGATAATAACATATACAGCATATATAATATACGTGTATAACATGTATAATAAGAAAGGGTGATATAAGAGGTTAGGGTTTGGCTCAGGAACAGTATGCTTAGCAATCTGGAGCCCTTCAGCACTCTATTCTACAAAAAATAAATAAATAAATAAAAATAAAAATGGAGGTAGAATGTGCAGAAACAAAAGCAGGCTTAGTCTGGCACGAATTCAAAGCAGCTGGCTTTCTCCTTTCTTCATGATGCTGTTCTCTAAAATATTTCAGACTACTTACCACCTCCAGGCATAACCACATTTCTCTCTTCCCATGTCCTAGATTCCTGAGGAAATAAAAATCTCTTGCTGGAATGCTTTGTTAGGGCTTAAATGCAAACGTCCTCTCCTAGAAGTCACCTGTTTTGTCACCTGCACTGTTACAGGGGCCAGAAATCCACAAAGCTCTGTCCTCAGCACCCATCTGGTTGCCTTTCTTCTAAATTTCTTCTGGTATTTGTTTTCTGGGCACACATCTCAGACCTGGACTCCTGGTCTTCCATGCCTGTCTAACCTGGCCTTTTGGATGAGCTGCTTCCCAAAACCTCCTATTTAAAGAGGCTTCGTCTGGGACACAAGTTCTTTCAACTATAACTAAAGTGGGAGAAGAAAGTAAGCTATAATGTAAGACTAGTTACTTAATGCCAGTATTAGGCTAGATACAATGAGCTGGCCCACATCTCAGCCATTTAGGAATCACTCCAACCTAGAAGTTTAGGGCCAGCCAGGGCAATATAATGGGACCTTGTCCCAAAAAATAAAACACAGTGGTTAGTATGGTATTTTATATGTATTTTAAAACAATTAAAAATAATTTTTAAAATGGAACTTGACGTTACATTCATTTTGTAACTTTTTAGTTTAAGTATAAATGCTGTCTGCATGTACACCTGTATGCCAGAAGAGGGCATCAGATCCCATTACAGATGGTTGTGAGCCACCATGTGGTTGCTGAGAATTGAACTCAGGACCTCTGGAAGTGCAGCTTAACTGCTGAGCCATCTCACCAGCCCCCATTTTGGAACATTTTAAAATTAGGAGTAGGCTACATAGGGAATTCAAGGCCAGCCTGGATTACTAGCAGATCTGATCTCAAAAAAATATCTGGATATTGTAGCACATCCTTTTATCCACCACTTGGGAACAGAGGCAGGTGCATCTCTGTGAGCTCCAAACAATCAAGGATCACATAGGAAGACCCTATCTTAAAAATAAGAAAACTAAAACCAAATAAAACAACAAACCATACAGCACTCATAGAGACCATATGTATATACTTTCAGGCTTTCTTTGAAAAAGAAAAAAATTGTATCCAAAAACTTAAAAGACTTATATTTTTGCATGAAAATTGTCTCTTTACTATTAACTATGTATCTTCCCACCTCCAAACCTGTTTGGTTTCTTGAGGGGCTTCTTGAGTTTTTAACTTAAGTTCTAAAACTAGAAAGTCACTTTTTATAGAACAACTCTCCAATGTAAGCTACCAACCAGATAAGGTAAATACCTTAGCAACTGAACATGAACCTTAGCATGTTAGACTAGTGGCACATACATGTGAGAAATGGAAACAGGAGATCATCTGGAATTCAAAATCATCCTTACCTACATAGCAGTTCAAAGACAGTCTGGGCTAAAATGAGCCCCCTTTCCAGAAAATGTAGCTGTTGGGCATTGTGGTATATACCTTTATTCCAGTACTCACAAGGCAAAGGCAGAAAATCTATGCAAAGCTAGCCTGGCCTAAATAGAAAGTTCCAGGCCAAGATGTAGTTCTGTGGTGAAAGGTTTGCCTTTGAGCCCTAACAACAAAAGCAGGGCAGATGCTATGACAACAAAGCACCTAAACTGTAAACCAAACCTTCAAACCTTGCTACCTGACAGCACCATGCCTTTCCTCTTGTCTCCTGATTATTTAAGTAGTATTCTTCAAACATCCATGAAGACTTTGACATCTATAACTCCCAGGGATTCTTCTTTAGTGTTAGAGCATTTGGCATCTGCATTTTGTCCAGTTGTAGTTCAAGCCCTTCATTCATTCAAGAAATACAAAGCAGCTGCTCTATCCCAAAGGCTGTCCCAGGCCCTGAGGATATAGTGACAAAGCAGAAAGACAAAGCCCTGCCATCATGATTATTTTCCAATGGGCAAGACGAGAAAACAATATTCCAAACAGGGCAATTATTTAGAAAATGATCGGGTGGGGCAGGGGCCACTTCCTCTTTAACAAGGCAGATCAACAACACTTGCCTTTAATAGCAGCACTTTTGGGGTAGAGGCAGGTAATTCTTACATACATACATACATAAGTACATACATACATACATACTAAAAGGCAGCTTAGGAGCTGGGGAGATTCCTCAGCTGTTAAAAATACTTGTCCAAAGGACCCAGGTTTGGTTCTGAGCACTCATTTGGCAGCCCACAATCATCTATACCTCCAGTTCCAAAGGACCTGATGTTCACTCCTGGCCTCTGAAGACACCAGGTATGCATATGGTACACATTCATACATGCAAGAAAAACATCGATATGCAAAAATAAAAATTAAAATCTTTCTTAAAAGGCAGGTTACAAAGAGACCCAAACTTTAAGTGGGAGGCAGCCATGAGAAAACTATAAAAAAGAGAACTCCAACCAAAGGGAAAAACAAGTCCAGAGTCCCAGTTTCAGAAACAGAAGTAGCTGGTATAGCTGAAGCATGGGAAATGCTATGGTTTGCGTATGAACTGCCCCCTCCCCTGCCTAAGGCTCATATACTGAAGGTCTGGTCTCCAGATGATGGAAGTATTGAAGGTAACTTCATCATGAGGGGGCTAACTTCATCACTGCTTTAAATGAATGGGCTAATAGTGCATGGGGCCTAGTTAGAGGGAACAGGATGGGGGGCAAAATGTCATTTACTCTGGACCCTGCAAGTCATTCCTTCTGCTTCCTGGCTGCTATGAAATGAACAGCCCTGCTCTACCATTTCTCTTCTATCACGATGCCCACAAAGCAAATAAGACCAAAACCTCTACAATTGTCTTTCTTCTTCTTTTAAATCATTTCTCTCTGGGACTGTCACAGGAAGGAAAAATTAACTAGTGCAGGTCTCTATGAATTTGAAGCAAGTTTGGTCTACATAGTGCATTCCAGGCCAACCAAGCTACACCATGAAATTCTATCTCAAAAAGAAGATGAAGAAAAAAAGGAAGAGGAAGAAGAGGAGAAGGAGGAGGAAGACAAATCTAGAGTCTATAGATGACTACTAGTCTATACCTTCTAATATTTTAAAGGCCAACATTCAAAATATATTTAAATTCTGTTACCATTTATAAGTTTAAAAACACCCAGTTACTTTTGTCATCTTGCTACTGGATATCAACATTCCTTCCATTCCTCCAAGAAAACAGTTTTATAGCACAACCATCTGGCACATGTAACCGCTTACCCCTTTAAGGAAGATAGGTTTGTCCTTTATGCCAAAGTTCCAAATCATAATATCTCCCCCTTTGGAGCCCACAGCCAGGGTAGTGGGATGAGTTGGGTGCCATGCCAAGGACGTAGTCCTCCTGTCAAAGGGGGCAGCTTTTTGGAATACCCGGTAAGAAGCTAGAGAGTTCAAAAAGGACTTCTGGAGACCCTAATACAGAGAAAATAGAATTAATTCGGATTCACTGAATTAAAACTCATGTCCTAAGCTGGGCATGGTAGTGAATACCTTTATTTAACTCCAGTACTCAGGAAGTAGAGGCAGGTGAATTTCTGTGAGCCAGGTCTATGTACAGAGATCCAGGTCAGCTAAGGCTACTACTCAGTAAGATTGTGTCTCAAAACATAAATAAAAATTAAACTCAAGTCCTGGGTAAACTGTCAATCTCTGGTTCCTTTGTGGATAGGCAATAAGTCCTCGCTGGCCTTGTGCATCAAATATCTGCAATGTGTGTGAACTAATCCTGGAAAGCCAGAGGAAGAGAAGAATGCACATTGTAGCTAGGATGTCTACAGAGTAAAACCTTCCCTCTTTGAGTGTGCAGCAGGCCAGCCATCATACCCAGGAGACCTGACGGTTCTGAACCAACTTATCAGCTAGCTAGAGAGGGCAATAGTTGAAAAGCTATGTAAACCCTCAGAAGGAAACATCTCACCTGCTGTAGGGATGACCAGGTGGCTTTGCCCAACTTATGCTGGTAAAGATCCCTGATAATGCTGCTGCTCCGTGGAGGAATCTGCAGGCTGGACAACTCTGTCAGAAGACAGCATGACTCACATTTCCTGCTAGACACTGCCAAAGAAGAACACAGACATTTTCCTTTCCCCCCACTCAGGAAAGGTTTTTCCCCTGAAAACCCTTTGTCTCATCATCTCCTAAAAGTCTTTCTCTGCTGTTGAGGCTCACTCAACCCAACAGAGAAACAACAACCCTTTCCCAAAAACACTCCTCCAAACAGCAATTCTGAAGTGAAACTAAGTATGACCTTGCAGGGTTCCTTAGAGCTTTGTCAAGCAGATGCAGAACTGTATACACTGAAGACTTTTCTTGTGTGGGATGATAAATTGGTAGGGGTTGAGGGACAACCTTAAAATCACAAAATTTCTAGGAGAGCATAGAAGTAATTGCTTAGGGAAAGAAGTTTAATCTTAAAATAATGTAAGAGATATCCAAATATAGTGGTGCATAATCCTAGCACTCAGATAGCTGCAGCATAAACAGCTTGGAGGTCAGCCTGGGCTACACAGCAAGACTCTGTAAGCAACCATTGAGTGGAAACCAGAAGAATGCAGCAGGGTTTAGAAAAGCTCTAAATTGATTAGGTTGCTTCAGGGAGGGGAGGCAAATCAGAGTATAATGAAAATAGAGCAACCCTGAGTTACTGAGCCCTTCTGGTGGACCCAATCTTATAGGTCCTTTCTCTTGACAACGTTTCCTTTCTTCTCATAGCTAACACCATTCTATCAACTTACCACATTCCTTATGGCTCCATGTTCAAGCCCTGATAACCCTCTGAGAATGAGCTTCCTGAAGAAAGGAGGGAATTTCATACCCTCAGAGCTGAAACCCAAGGCTATAAAGCTAACAACATTGACTGTGGAAATTCAAGGGAGAAATACTTTGAAACAGTAGATGTGTAAAACTTCTGGAATAAGGAAAGCGGGGACTATGGCTTTTATGGTGATGGAGCTCATCTGATTCTTACTGTCACCTGGGGTAGAGGTTGGGGACAGCTAAGCTCTCTGGTGTCAAGAACTGGCAGATAAAACGCAGTCCTAAGAGTGTAGCTCAGTGGCAGACCACTTGCTGCGCATACTGGAGTCCTGAGTTCGAACCCTAGATCTCCCAAATAAAATCACTGCCTGAGGCGACGGGGACCAGGAACTGCTTCAGAATCCTAGGGACAATCACCCACCACCCCAACTTCGGCTTCTGGCGTGAGCACCCTGAACCACCGGAAAGCTAAGGCAGCAGCACAGGCCGTACCGGGACCCTGCACACGCAGCTTCTTGGCTTCGGGCTCCAGCTCCTGAGGACTTCTGCGGCTTTTGCTCTTGAGGAGCACCGCGACGTCGGGGGACTTCTGGGCTTCTGGGCGTTTCTTGGGAGCCATGACGTACTCGGTGAAGAGATATCAAGCTCTATAGCAAAATAACGAAGCAAGGAGTGAAAAGCTTCCCACGAGAAAACAGGAAGGGACTACGTACGAACGAGCGCCGTCGCAGGTAGCTCGGCCAAGACAACTTCGCGCCAAACGCTCTAAGGGCTGCTTTACTTTTAGCCCCGCCCTGTCCCCTCAGGGCTGCCCCGCCCCTTTGAAGTGCCCCGCCCCCTCGGGAACGCCACAGTAGGGGGTTGTCCCGCCCCCGGAATTGGCCCCAAACTGCCCCGCCCACTTGGGCTAGGCCCGCCCCTTCCGGAATAACGTGTGTGGAGCGTGCTGGGAGGGTTCTTTTCTTTTAACTCCCTAAGAACTGGGGCGTCGCTTCTACGCTGTGCCTGAAGAAACCGTATTGTTTAAACCTGGCGGAGGTGGTGCGGGCCTTTAGTCTCTGCACGCTGGAGGCGGAGCCAGGCGGCGTTCGAGGCCAGTCTGGTGTACAGAACGAGTTCCAGCAGCCTGGAGAACTACGCTGAGACCCTGTCTCGAACAGCTACAACAACGACAACAAAACCCCAAAATAAAGACGTAGGTAGTTTATGTCTTAACAAGATTCAAATGTGGGGAGCTGGAGAGATGGCTCAGCAGTTAAGAGCACTGGCTGCTCTTCCAGAGGTCCCAAGTTCAAATCCCAGCAACCACATGGTGGCTCACAACCATCTGTAATGAGATCTGATCTCCTCTTCTGATGTGCATGAAAACAGCTACAGTGTACTTAAGTTTTTATATACAGAAAATAAATAAAACTTTTTTTAAAAAAAGATTCAAATGTGGCTAAATATTTCCCATTTTACCCATTAATAATAGGTGCCTCTGGTTACTCAATCTCAGCGTTAGCATTCGATTCTTCCCTCTCACTTTACATATGTATTTTACCTCCTAGATACTGCAGGGAAGAGCAGCATCCATAGTTACACACTCTGTGTAATTCCCGGCTTCGAGGAGGCTGGGACATGAAGAGTTAGCCTGGACTACACTAACATCCTGTAGGGGTTAGATAAGAGTGAGAAAAATCTGGGAGGGGGAGGGGGGATAGGACTGGGGGAAAGGGGATAACATCTGAAATACAGAGAATAGCCAATAAAAAATAAACTATTAAGAAAAGGAAAAAAAAGTGAGAAAAATCTGGTGTACTATCTCACAGCAAGGTAACTTCAGATAAGGGTTATTTGCTGTATATTTTTTAAAAGTAGAAAGAATTTGAAAGATATGAATGTTTTCACCATAAGCGATATCTGAAAAAATATGTTTAACCCAATTTAAAGAATACAATATGTGTATGTGGGTCAAAAGTTATGTATTCCTTATGAAGATGATACTCCATAAATATGTAAAACTCATGTTTTATGTAATTTAATTTTATTTTAAATTAAAGTGTTGCTCTAGAGGAAAGTTAAAGGCTGAACCTAGCTAGCACCAGTCATGGGGCTGTCTAAGATGGGCTTGAATAAAGAACTGTAGCTTAGTGGCTGGAGAGATGGTTTAATGGTTAAGAGAGCTTGCTGCTTTTCCAGAGGACCTGAATTTCGTTCCCAGTACCCAGAGAGGTGGCTCACAACTACCTGTATGTAACTCCAGACTGTGGGGCGCCGCCTGCACATTCTCCATTACAGGATGGCGCTGACATCCGGCTGGAGTTAGCAGTAAACAAGCCATGTGCGCACGTGCTGGGTAACTTTCCACTCCTTGAGCTCTGCCTCTCTCGTGGCCTCATAGGGCCTGATGAGTTTAAACCAATCAGGGGGCTCTATGTCCAAGGCGAGGACTGATTCCTATATAAGGGACGGGCTAGATAGTTCGGGGTCTTCGTCTTCACTTGTTGCAAGCTTATGCTCTGCCTCTCGAGATGCATTAAAGCTTTACCGCAGAAGAATCCTATTTCGTGTGCCGCGTCGTTCTTGCAGGCGAGACGGTTGCGCGGGACATCTGGTGCCGGAACCCAGGAACTCGACCACTCCATCCTCAGCACCACCGGAGACCCCTGTCTCTGGGCAGGGAAGATCCAGAACTGTGGGGAAGTAAGTTCGGCAAGGTATGTCTGACCCTGGATCTTTCTTTAGTTTTGGTTTAAATCTTCCACGGCCGTGGGAAGGGTCCGTAGAGGCTCTGGTCTTTGTCAGTGCGGTTTTTATTCTCTTCCTCTTAATTTCCTATTATGTCCATTGGGGCTGGTGTTAATTTTGTGCTTAAGTCGGACGTAGATAAGCCGCGGCACCCCTGCGTTCCATAAGTCTTTTGTAGATAAAAAAGCAGAACGCGCTAAGACTCGCCTTTCAGTTTCACTTTGTGCCGCGACGTAAATAAGCCGCTGGCATTACATCGTTGTGATGGGCTCCTCACACTCGACCGTTACAGCCCTGCAGTCAATTCTTAAGCAGAGAGATCTAGAATTGCCCACCCGCATCTTACAGCGTTTCGTAAAAGAGGTAGAGCGTGCTGCCCCTTGGTTTGCGGTCTCTGGGTCTCTCTCACCAGCCTCATGGAAAAAATTGGGTAGAGATTTAGGCCGTGCGCAGACTTCCGGAGACCTTGGGCCCGGGACCGTGGCCATTTGGACGATGGTACAAAATTGTTTAAAAGATGAGAGTTGTAGGCCCGCCGTCGCTGCGGGGCAAGAGGCATTGAGTGAATTCCAGGATAGTCTATCAGAAGCCGAACAGGGCGAGAAGATGGGCGCGCACAGAAAAAGGCGTCCCCCCCCCAAGGAAAACGGATCTCCCGGTACGCTGCACAGCAGGAGAGTTGTTACCCACAAACCTTCAGATTTTCATTCTCTTATGCCCTCTAATATTAAGAAAAGGGGAGCAAGCTTGTACCCTGTAGAGGACTTTGAGGCTCTTAACATTGATAGCCCCGAGACTTCAGATGATGATGAGCGAGAAGGCTTAGACCCAGAAGAAGAATCAGAGCTAGATGAAGAAGCTAGATATGAGGAAAAAAGATATCCTGATGAGCGGCGCAGGCCCATGCGCTTGTCCTCTATCGTTCCGACAGCGCCTCCTTTACCTGTGGCCCCCCCTCCTTATGCAGCACACACGCCTGTAAAATCCTCGTTCCTCCCAGAAAGTGTGAGAAGGCAGATGCGTCTTGCTTTCCCTGTGTTTGAGACAGCTGAGGGTGGCCGCGTTCATGCCCCCGTAAAATATAATCAAATAAAAGAATTGGCAGAGTCCGTCAGAAAATACGGGGTAACCGCCAACTTTACTATCGCTCAGCTTGACAGATTGGCTATCTCTGCCTTAACTCCCTCTGATTGGCAGACAGTTGCCAAGGCTGTTCTACCGAGCATGGGACAGTATATGAAATGGAAGGCTCTTTGGTATGAGGCTGCCCAAACCCAAGCAAGAGCCAATGCTACAGCCCTGACTCCTGAACAACAAGAATGGACATTTGATCTGCTGACTGGCCAAGGTCGCTATGCAGCAGATCAGACAGCTTATCATTGGGGTGCCTATGCCCAAGTATCAAGCACAGCCATTAAGGCCTGGAAGGCACTTTCAAAAAAGGGAGGGGCCGATAATCAGCTTACAAAAATTATTCAGGGACCTCAAGAGCCTTTTTCATATTTTGTAGCCCGCATGATCGAGGTGGCAGGACAGATCTTCGGGGATCCCAAACAGGCTGCCCCTCTTATTGAACAGCTTATTTTTGAGCAGGCCACCCAAGAATGCCGAGCCGCTATCACCCCTAGAAAGGGCAAAGGTCTTCAAGATTGGCTTCGAGTCTGTAGAGAACTGGGAGGGCCACTCACTAATGCAGCCATTTTGCAGTCCCAGAGGGGCCCTCCAAGAGCCCCTGACAGGCGGGTCTGCTTTAGATGTAGAAAATCTGGACACTTGAAAAAAGATTGTTGGATGGTCACTAGAGACCCTCCGCCCCTTTGCACAAGATGTGGCAAGGGGTACCATAAAGCTGAACATTGCCGCTCTGTCAGAGACCTCAAAGGCCGGCTCCTCCCTCCACTAGAGAGCCAGACCACCCAGACCAATGAGATGCCAAAAAACGGGCCACTGGGTGGGCCCCCGTTCCCAGGGCCCCCAAAGATATGGGAACAAATTTACCAAACCCCTAGGGGAGAGCAAAGTGAGCACACAGACAGGCCAACAAGAATGGACCTGCATGCCTCCTCCTCATTTGTATTAATGCCTCAGATGGGTGTTCAACCCATCCCTGTAGGAGCGGTTACCTTACCTCCAGGAACCCTAGGACTGATCCTCGGACGAGGATCCCTTACAGCACAAGGACTGATAGTCCACCCAGACATAGTAGACAATGACCACTCCTCTGAAATACAGGCACTGTGCTCCAGCCCAACGGGCATATTCTCTGTAACTCAGGGCGACAGGATTGCGCAATTGTTGCTCCTCCCTGATAATTCCGATGCTAAGACTAAGGAAAAAGCAAAAAAATAGATTGGTTCCTCTGAGACCGACTTAGCCTATTTAGCAGTATCTTTAAATACCAGGCCAAGGCTTAACTTGTGGGTTAATGAGAAGAAATTTGAGGGCATCCTCAATACGGGGGCTGATAAAAGTATTATATCCACTCATTGGTGGCCCAAACACTGGCCTGTTGTAGAGTCATCACACTCCTTACAAAGATTGGGTTATAAGTCCTGCCCCACCATTAGTACAGCCTCACTCACCTGGAAAGCCCCTGAAGGCCAATGTGGGCGATTTGTCCCCTATGTACTCCCTCTTCCAGTTAACTTATGGGGGAGAGATATAATGCAACAAATGGGGCTAATTCTGTCCAATAAATATTCTGCACAGGCTTATGATATTATGGATAAAATGGGATATAAAGAAGGAAAAGGCTTGGGACGCTATGAACAAGGATCCCTAGAGCCTGTCTCGCCTAACCCCAACAAAGAAAGGCAGGGTCTGGGCTTTTCCTAAGCGCCATTGAGGCAGTACGGCCCATACCATGGAAAACGGAGGATCCGGTATGGGTTCCTCAATGGCCCCTTACCTCCGAAAAATTAGAAGCTGTTACCCAATTAGTTAGAGAACAACTACAATTGGGTCATGTAGAACCCTCTACTTCACCTTGGAATACCCCCATTTTTGTGATTAAAAAGAAATCAGGAAAATGGTGATTGTTGCATGAATTGAGAGCCATCAATGAACAAATGCATTTGCTTGGCCCTATACAACGTGGCCTATACCTCACAAAAATTCCAACAATTTTATAGCCAGATGGCTGTGACTCATCTTACAGGTTTGCCGTATAATCCACAAGGACAAGGTATTGTAGAACGTGCTCACCGCACCCTTAAATCATATCTAATAAAACAAAAAGGGGCAATTATGCAGGCTTTGCCCCCTGTGCCTAGGACCGCAGTATCCATGGCACTGTTCACCTTAAATTTTTTAAATCTTGATGACCATGGCCATACAGCGGCTGAAAGGCATTGCCTACCTATGGACAAACCAAGAGAGATGGTGAAATGGAAAGATGTCATAACTAATAAATGGAAAGGACCGGATCTTGTGTTGATAAGATCCAGGGGAGCTGTTTGTGTTTTCCCTCAGGATGAAAATAATCCCTTCTGGGTCCCCGAGAGGCTCACGCGAAAAATGGTGGAGACTCCTGATGACAGCCCTGCTCCTGATGCTTTGGAACCAGAGAGTCAGAGGAGAGGCGAGATGGGCGATTCTGTCAGCATTCCTGAAACCAATTCCAGCGGAACATGATGCTACAGTCTTCCCTAAGCTTTTCACCTCCGATATTAACTTGGGTGGGGGTGGGACTCTTTGGAGCAATCCTTTGCTGTGGACTTGCGTTGCTTCTCTGGCTGGTTTGTAAGCTCAAGGCCCAAACAAAAAGAGACAAGGTGGTTATTGCCCAAGCGCTAGTCGCTCTAGAACATGGAGCATCAGCCGATATCTGGTTGTCTATGCTTAAGCAGTAGGTCGCCGGCCAGACAGCTCTTGCACTCCTAGAACTTCGGTTCATTGCACAGGATTAGAGTGTCTGGTTTGAGCAGCCCATGAGGGATGCCGAGCAAAGCATCGCACTGAGAGCCCCTTGTCTCGGGGTATCTCTGGGAGGTATGTCATTTTGCGTGAGGGTTGCCTGCCCCAGTGTCCCTCCCTCAGAAAAACGGCAGAGTGACAGGTCAAGAGTACTACGGGCTACAAAAAGCCTAGCGGTTACTCCTGTACATGGTCTTTATACACCTTAATGAGGATTTGACCTCTATCTCTGCCCTCCTAATATGGGTGTCCTACTTTGCTCAAAGAATAAAAGATAGGGGGAGATGTGGGGCGCCGCCCGCACATTCTCCATTACAAGATGGCGCTGACATCCGGCTGGAGTTAGCAGTAAACAAGTCATGTGCGCACGTGCTGGGTAACTTTCCACTCCTTGAGCTCTGCCTCTCCCGTGGCGTCATAGGGCCTGATGAGTTTCAACCAATCAGGGGGCTCCACGTCCAAGGCGAGGACTGATTCCTATATAAGGGGACGGGCTAGATAGTTCGGGGTCTTCGTCTTCACTTGTTGCAAGCTTATGCTCTGCCTCTCGAGATGCATTAAAGCTTTACCGCAGAAGAATCCTATTTCGTGTGCCGCGTCGTTCTTGCAGGCGAGACGGTTGCGCGGGACACCAGACACACTTTCTGGGCTCTGCAGGCAGATGCACTCATATGTGCACATAAAGAAACATGTATATGCATAAGTGAAAAGTTTGAAAAAGATGGTCAGTGGTGCAACACACCTTTCATCCCAGCACTTGGGAAGCAGAGGCAGGCCTATTCTACAAAGCAAGTTCCAGACAGCCATGGCTACAGAGAAACACTGTCTGGAAAACCTAAATAAGTTAATAAATAGCCAAGGCTTCTGAGAAACCTTGTCTGAAAAAAACAAAACAAATAAATAGCTAGACCTTAGTGGAACATACTCTTCTACCTAGTGAGTTCCAGGACAGCCAAGACTACACAAAGAAACCTTGTCTCAAAAATACAATAAATAAGTAAATATGAATCCTAAAAAAGTTGTAAGACAGTGACTAGGAAAATTATGAGGGCGCTGGAGAGATGGCTTCGTGGTTAAGAGCACTGACTGCTCTTCCAGAGGTCCTGAGTTCAAATCCCAGCCACCACATGGTGGCTCACGACCATCTGTAATGAGATCTGATGCCCTCTTCTGGTGTGTCTGAAGACAGTGACGGTGTGCTTATATATAATACATAAATCCCTGAGCAACACTGTATGCCAGAACAGTTTAAGCTGCTCAGTGTGTTCCTGCCTCAAAACAAGCAAACAAATAAATGACAGTAAAACCCAAAAGCAAAACAACAAGCAAACCACTGAGAAGCCAGCTCTCTGGGTCAAGGAACGGACACTTTCTCATAAGAAATATCGTGATTTGGTTTTAGATGTGTGTGTGTGTGTGTGTGTGAGAGAGAGAGACAGAGACAGACAGAGAGAGAGAGAGAGGTGGGGTGGGGTGGGGGAGATTAGAAGCTTTCTTGCTGTTTTTTAAGTACCCTCAGCTCAAAATAACCATCTGGCCAAAGTGGAATATTTGAGAGTAGTATGTTTTAAAACCAGTAGGTGATCATAGGATTACACCTATTTCCTGAAAGTCTCCAATTCAAGGCAAAGCCTCCTGTGGTGCTTTGAGTTCTAATGGCCCCCATAGGCTCTTCTGTTTGAATGCGTGCCAAAGGGCATGGTACTTATTAGGAGGTGTGGCCTTATTGGTGTAGGAGTGGCCTTGTTGGAGGTGTGGAGGCACCTCCTTCACTGTGGAGGTGGGCTGTGAGGTGATATATGCTCAAGCCACATCCAATGTGGCACACAGTCTCCTCCTGGCTACCTCTCAGCTCCTTCTCCAGCACCATGTCTGCCTATATGCCACCGTGCTTCTCTCCATGATGGAAATGGACTGAACCTCTGAAACGGTAAGCCAGCCCCAATCAAATTATATTATGAGTGAGGCCATAGTCATGGTATCTCTTCACTGCAATGGGAGCCCTAACTAGGAACCTCTTCCCCAGAGCTGCCAATACATGTTAAACCCTGTAATCCTAATATTCTCTGAACGCCACGACTTATCTTCTGAAGTGTTGATTACTTAAAAGCCTCAGGTGGACTGAGAAACTACATAGGAATGTTGACTTGACAGCTAACACTAGCGGAGATTCACACACCAAAGCTTCTGGTATCTACCCCTTCAGCCTGAGTGAAAACTGACCTTTTCTGTCCTGTGATGTGCCGAGAGTCTGTGCACATAGCTTCATTTCCTTCAGTCGTCCTGGTTACTGGACAACTGTCTGCTTTCTTTTATTGACTCGTCACCCCCAGAACCTGCTCTAACACCTTTTCTGTGATCTGCACTCTCAATTGTGAAGGACAGTGAACCAAATTTTGAGGATGATAAAATGTGATAGACTGAGGGTAGAAGCCTAGGCCAAGAAAGTGACACACGAAAGGGATATTTCTAAAAATGTATTATTAGGGCCAGAGAGATGACTCAGCAAATAAGAGAACTGGCCACTCTTCCAGAGGACCCAGGTTTGATTCCCAGCACCCACAGCTTTCTGAAGCTCTGGCTCTGGGGCATCTGATACTCTTCTGGCCTTCAAAGTCACCAGGCACACAAATGCTGCACAAACACACATGCAGGCAACACCAATACACATAAAGTAAATTTTTAAAGATGTATTTATTTCATGTATATGAGTATACTATCACTGTGTTCATGCACACCAGAAGAGGGCATCAGATCCCATTACAGATGGTTGTGAGCCACCATTTGGTTGCTGGGATTTGAACTCAGGACCTCTGGAAGAGCAGTCAGTGCACTTAACCTTTCCAGCCCTAAAGTAAAAAAATTAAATACAAAGTTTTCAATTATAATTGTTCATGTGTGTGAGTGAATGCCCTTTACAGAGCATGTACAGAGGTCAGAAGACAATGTGGTAAAGGTGGGTCCTCCTTCCATGTTTGAACTTGGGTACTTTACCCACTAGGCTATCTTGCTTGCCACCGTTACTACCACCCTTTTTTTCCGTCAGGTTCTCTTGTCAATCATCCTGGCCTTGAATGCATTGTCATGTAATCTTGACATTTGGATTGTAGAAGCAGGAAGACCATGAGTTCAAGGTTATCCTCTACTACACAGCAAGTTGTAGGCCAGCCTTGGTTAAGAGCTGGTTCTTCCACAGAATTTGGGTTCAGTTTTCAGCACCCACATTAACAGAGCATCTGTAACTCGAGTTCTAGCCTCCTCAGGCACTCTGCACACGGGGCACACAGAAGACCCATACACATAAAATAATAAAATCCTGTAGAAGAAGATGACGCTTGACTGTGTAGAGGAAAAGGGGAAAGTGCTTCAGGCAGAGGGAGCAGAACATGCAAAGACCAGAAGGGAACTGTGAGCTGTGCTTGACTCATAAGCAAAAGAAACATTCTGCTTGGTGCCAGGATTTCGCAGAATCTGTTTCTTAGACCTGGGAATTTTCCCATGATGGGCAGAACTGATTCTGAGCAGCGGTGACCTGCCTTGCACACACACACCAACAAAACACTTAGTTTCAGGTTGTGGTTTTGAGGCACCTTTAACCCAGAGTTCACTCTGTTTCCTGATTTCACAATAAAGCCTCTGCCTGGTGACCTGATGTCATTCGTTCCCAGCTGATGAGCCACCAGGTGCAGGATAGACAAGGGTATTTCAAATGGGTATTTTCAAGATGCTAATCTGATAAAGGGGTGCATGGTATATTACTGCTCCAGTTTCAGGCTGTGGAGATGAAACCTCACTTATAGATGCTTGAGGTTTTCTTTTGTTTGGGGTGTGTGTGTGTGAGAGAGGGGGGGGGGGCTGGGCAGACCAGTTTCTTTGATCTGCAGAACAATACGTGGTTTCTAGAACTGATAAATAAAGCACAAGGAAGATAGTTGCACTTAGACTCTGATCTGGAACTCATATATTTTCACTCTTTTGTTTGGTTCTGGTTTTGTTCTTGAGACTGTATTTCTGAATATCCCTGGTTCTGGAATTCTCTATACAGACCCCATACTGGCCTCAGGCTCAGAGATCTTCCTGCCTCTGCCTCCCGGGTGCTGGGATTAAAGGTGTGCACCACTGTGCTTTAGTCAGGAGTTAGGACTGTTGGCTCCCTCCCAGGTTTAAGATCTAGGATCCAGTAAGTTGCTCTATAGGCAGCAAAAAGCAAGATTTCAGCCTGCCTGTGGGAAGTGTTCAGCTAGTAGGAATGATTGCTGAGGTGCAGGCTGATACATGACTCCAGCTCTGCTCAGGCTGTCTATGAGTCCAAACTCTGCTGAGTCTGCAAACCCCCGTCATTCACTCAGATGCTTCCCACACACGCTGACTGCAGCCAGTGGTTTGTAAATGACAGGCTTGGGGATTCCGCAAAGCTTGCAGAGAACTCAAATTCTTCCTGAAGAATTGGAAACACACTAAATAGAACTCAAGTATCCAGAGTTCTTGTTTGGCATCTCTAATTTGTGTTTTAAATGTCCAAATATGAACAAATTCGTAACGATATTAAATGAAATCCTGGATCCCACCCCTTGGGAATATTGAATATCAGAATAAACACTATCATTTTGGAAAAAATAAGTCAAATATTAAAGCAAAAAAATCTACTAGTCATCTTACTGAAAATTACTTTGAATCATTTGCTGTTGAAATCTCCTATTTTGTGGTTTTACTATGCAGCTTTGACTTGGGGTTTACTGCTAGCTTTATACCCCCTGCTTCTGCTTCCCAAGGGCTTGCATTAAAGCATGTACTAGCATAATATAGCCAACCCTATTGATTTTTTCGAGACAGGATTTCATTGTATAACCCTGGCTATCCTAGAACTCACTCTGTAGACCAGACTGGCCTTGAACTCAGAGATCTGCCTGCCTCTGTACCCTAACGAGTGACAGAAAAGGTATTCACCATCACTGTCTGTCTATTAAAAATACTTTTAACTGGGTCTAAATAGCTCGGTCAGCGAAGTACTAACTGTGGAAGCCTGACTTCAGATCTTCAACATCCACAGGAAATGCTAGGTATATTGGCACTCACTTGTAACCCTAGTGTGGATTACAGAAAACTCCCCGACCAGCCAGCCTCACTAACTAGTAAACTGCAGACCCTAAGCACAAGGTGAACAGTTCCTGAGGAACGACAATAGAGGTCATTATACATGTACACATGTGCACACACAATTTCTAAAATGTGATTTATGTTTGGAATTTTACCTGCATGTGTGTGTGCACCTCATGCATGCCTGATGTTTTTACAGGTCAGAAGAGGGCATCCAGTCTCCTAGAACTGGAGTTATGGATGACTGTGGAGGAACTAATCCTCCGCCAGGGCATCGAGCACTCTTAACTGATAAGCCATATCTCCAGCCCAACAACGTTAAGAAAGGAAGGGAGGGGATGGAGAACAGAACACTATAAGCAAAATATGGAACACACTCAAGAGGCAGAGGCAGGCAGATCTCTGTGAGTTTGGGGCCAGCCTGGTCTACAGAGTGAGTTCCAGAACAGCCAAAGCTACACAAAGAAATACTGTCTGAAAAAAAAAAAAAAAACCACGAAAAATAACATACAAACAAATAAACAGTTATATTAAGTACATCTAGGGATGGAGAGATGGCTCAGCAGTTAGGAACACTATCTGCTTTTCCAGAGGTCCTGAGTTCAAATCCCAGCAACCCACTTCTGTAATGGGACCTGATGCCCTCTTCTAGTGTGTCTGAAGTCAGCTACAGTGTACTCATACATAAAATAAATAATTCTATTAAAAAGCCAGAAGAACATCTAACGATGACTTTCAGTTTGGATCTGTGTAAGTTTTCCAGCTACTGGCAGTATTCAAGCATGGAAATAATGTTCTTAGTCTCAGGTAGACTTCACATATTTCATCACAAAAGTTAGAAAATCTAGATAAAAATTACTTATCTATTTATAATCCTAATATTTGGAAAAGGTTAATGGGGGGGGGTAGTAAGTTTGAGACAGTAAGAGGTGGGGAAGAGAAAAAAGACAAGGGGGAAGAACAAGAGAAAAAAGAAAGCGAAGGGAAACAAACCCACTGGGGACATGGCTCAGCTGGCACAAGTACTCACTTTGTGAGCACAAGGCCCTGGGCCCCTACAGCAGCCACAATATAGAAACTGCATATGGCCGAACATGCTTCTACCAACTCCAGCAGTACTAAGAGGTCAGGCAGGTGGGTCCTGAGAGCCCACTGGCAGCACCCCAGCAAAAACAGTAAGTTTCCAGTCTCAAGTGAATAAGGCAGAGAGCATGTGGGGGGGGGGCGCTTGAAGTCCTTCCTGTTCTGGCCTCTACACTTGGCAAATGAAGGCAGGAGGTTAGGGAGCTGTAGAAACTTTTGGCTGCACAGTCTGTGGCCAGCCTGGGCTCTATGAGAACTTGTTTCCACAAAATAAAACCAACAAAAAAATCTGAAACAAAAGTTTCTCTTCTTAAATAACCCTCCTAAAATAGTTGGTACATTTAAGTAACAATTAAAATTATTATATTTTATTTCCTTCATCATTTCTCAACTATTTTAAATTGCTTACTTCTATGCAAGATTTATAAAAGTGTCCTAAGAGATTGCAAAATACACATGACATATAAGTAAATAAACTTACATGCATTAGTGATATATATCATATATATATAATGCCTGGAAACGCTAGACCTGTGAGGTGTGTGGGTGGCTGTTAGAGTAAGGCTTTGGTAGACAGACCCAAGGTTTTGGCTTCAGAACCAGTGTCTGAAGGGCATCTGGGTCGTGTTGCTGAGGCTCAGAACTGGGAAAAAAGCTGAAGGCAACAATGGATGCTGGAAAACTGGTGAGTGATGACGTGGTTGTGGAGCTCACTGAGAAGAATTTGGAGACTCCTTCATGCAAAAATGGCTTTCTTCTAGATGGTTTCCCTCAGACTGTGAGGAAGGCTGAAATGCTTGATGGCCTCATGGATGAGAGAAAAGAGAAGCTCAATTCAGTCATTGAGTTCAGCATCCAAGACTCCCTGCTGATCCAGAGAATCACTAGAAGGCTGATTTACCCCAAGGGTGGCCAGTCCTACCATGAGAAGTTAAACCCTCCAAAAGAGGCCATGAAAGATGGGCATCACTGGGGAGCCCCTGATCCGCAGGTCAGATGACAATGAGAAGGCCTTGAAGACCTGCCTGCAGGCCTACCACACTCAGACCACTCCCCTTGTGGAGTCCCCTCTGCACAGGATACACAGGCCCCGTCTGACTGCTGTGTTCTTGGCCAGCGGCGGGGAGATGAGCAGTGGTGTGCTCTCGCCTGGCCTTCTATTACTAGGATGTGGCTTTGGAGAAGGCTGCCAAGATGCTCTAAAACACGAATGTCAGGGATCTAGGATGCCCATCTTTCCATAACTGACCAAATGCTGCCACGTTTGGCCGCTGAGTCAATAAAATATGTTGAAAATTTGTAAAAAAAAAAAATATATATATATATATATATAAATAATATACATCATATGTGTGTGTATATATATGGTGTATGTCACCATGATCTGAAACTATTTTGAGTTGTTTTGTCTTAAAGAGTTTCCCTGCAAGATGGATTGTTTCAATCTCGAGAGGAACAACACATTACTATCTACTATATATATAAAATGTTGGGCTGGTTAAGCACCTCAGTGGTACAGCATGGTCCAATCCCTTATACCACTAAAACAAAATTACATGGACACAGTTTGGGGTAGCTTTGGAAATGTTAGACCACTGTGTAAAAACCAAAGCAAAAGACTAAAGGAACACTCTGAGTGTTTACTGTGAGAACTGATGCGCTGCCTACTTACTAACTTACGGTAAGAGTAAGGATCCCCAGGCAGCCAGATGTGCGGGGCAATAGCCTCAGGCTAAAATGATCTACAAAGTACTGTGCAATCTGTGTGCAAATAGGTTGTTATATAATCTGACTAGGTGTTCTTTACTATACTGATAAAAGCAATAAAGAAGCTCTTTGGTGGTTTTAAGAACCCGCGTCAGGGGATAGAAATATGGTTTAGTTGGTAAATTATTTGCCTAGTGTGTGTGATGCTCTGAGTCTGATCCCCAGTACCCCATAAACTCGGTGTGGTGATTCGTACCTGTGTGGTATAGGCAAGGGGATTAAGAGTTAGGGTCTGAGGCTGGAGAGATGGCTCTGCAGTTAAGGCTGCTCTTCCAGAGGTCCCAAGTTCAAATCCCAGCCACCACATGGTGGCTCACAACCATCTGTAATGAGATCTGATGCCCTCTTCTGGTGTGTCTGAAGAGAGCAATAGTGTACTCATATAAAATAAATAAATCTTTAAAAAAAAGTTTGGGTCTTTATTAGCTACTATATAGCAAGTTTAGCTTTGTCTTAGGGTTTCTATTAGTGTGATAAAACAACACAATATTGCATGTCAGGACTATTCCTGGGAAGATTCAACACACCCCAGGCAGCCAATGACCGACCAAAGTACAGACACCAGCAAAATCCAATGACTTATATTAGGATTCTTTAGGAATATGGGTGAAGGGTTACTTACAAAAACAGAAATGATATCACCCAACATGTCTGGAAGCTCACAAAAGCACTGCACAGCCTGTAGGGAAATTTAACAGTGAGAGAGTGTCCCTTCCAAGTGAAACAGTTGATCTAAACATTCTCTGGGCATCTTGGCTGATCTCAGAGTTTCTTTTTACTTACTCTGAGAGGGAGGGGACATAGTGTCAGTTTCAGGGACTTCCTGAATCTGTGTGTTTTTTGTTGTGACAGAGTTTCTCTGTATAACCCTTGATGCCTTGGAATGCACACTGTAGACCAGTCAGTCCTGAAAGTCAGAAATCCCTTTGTCTCTGCATGGCACAGGACCGGCCCTGAAACTCTTTTATTCATTCATTCATTCATTCATTCATTTATTATGAATATACTGTAGCTGTCTTCAGACACCAGAAAAGGGCATCAGATCCCACTGCAGATGGTTGTGAGCCACCATGTGGTTGCTGGGAATTGAACTCAGGACCTCTGGAAGAGCAGTCAGTGCTCTTAACCACTGGGCCATCTCTCCAGCCCCCGGCCCTGAAACTCTTAAACTGGTTGTTCTGTCTTAAGAAGTCTCCCTGCAAGATGGACAGTTTCAATCTTGTAAAAAACCAGCTACGAAACAAATTACCAAAAGCAACTTACTTGGAGGAGAAAAAGGTTTGTTTCCGGTCATATGTCTGTATCACAGTGGATCATTGAAAAAAGTCAGGGCAGGTGGCACTGGGGAGGAAGGCTGGTCTCTAAGTCTGAAGCCAGTCTGGTCTACAGAGTCAGTTCCAGGATAGCCAAGGCTTTCTCTTGTTTTCTCTCTCAAGACAGGGTTTTTCTGTATGGCTCTGGCTGCCCTGGAACTCTCTCTGTAGACCAGGCTGGCCTCAGACTCGGAGACCCACCCGCCTCTGCCTCCTGAAGGCTGGGAGTAAAGGTGTGCTCCACCACTGCCCTGGCCTATAGGTGTCTTCCCACTGAGATTTCTCCTTAACAGATCAGTCTGTGTCAAGTTGACAAACTAACCAATATGAGGTTCAAGGCAATTCTGCATGGGGTGGGGAGGTGCTTTCTGGTAGGATTAGCCCTCATGGCAGGGGTTGAATTCTGGCAGTGCCTTCTACTCTTCTGACCCAAAAGTTCTCTTCCAAGGACTGTAGAAATCCCAAATGACAGAAAGGAAAATGCTTCTTTGTGGTACAGCTAAGAGCCCGTTTCCTATGGGAGATGAGTCACATGCTCAAGGGGCTGGGAGAACTGCATTTACATTCCTTCTGTTTCTCTCGGTCCATCTTTCCATTGCTCTGCTTTGGCTCCTGGCCCTACCATGACATTGTAACTCTAAAAGCATGTGACATAAAACTTTCCCAAGGTGTCTTAGTCAGGCTTTCTATGCCTGCACAAAGCATCATGACCAAGAAGCAAGTTGGGGAGGAAAGGGGTTTATACAGTTTAGACTTCCACATTACTGTTCATCACCAGAGGAAGTCAGGACTGAAACTCAAGCAGGTCAGGAAGCAGGAGCTGATGCAGAAGCCATGGAGGGATGTCACTTACTGGATTGCTTCCCCTGGCTTGCTCAGCCTGCTTTCTTATAGAACCCAGGACTACCAGCCCAGGGATGGCACCACCCACAATGGGCTGGGCCCTCCCCCCTTGATCACTAGTTGAGAAAATGCCTTACAGCTGGATCTCATGGAAGCATTTCCTCACCTGAGGCTCCTTTCTCTGTGATAACTCCAGCTTGTGTCAAGTTGACACAAACCAGCCTGTACACAAGGTGAGTTTCTTAATGTAGAGGAAAGTGTGACTTGCTTTGTTAGCTGTGGTTCTCATTGGTGAAGCCTTTAGCCTGGGGCTGCAGAAGGATGGTCAGTGCTGTGAACTTCACAGAATCTAGAATCACCTGAGAGCTGAGGTCTAGATCCTCACATCCTGACTTTCCCACCAAAACAGGCTGTATTTTGAACTGTAAAGTAGGAGAAATCCTTTCTCTCTTAACTTGCTTTTATCATAGCATGAAAGAAGAAACTAAGAGTTGAAAAGATGGCTCAGCAGTTCCTGCTCTTCCAGAGGAACTGAGTTTAATACCTTGTCTCTCCCCTGGTATCTCACTCTGTAACAGCAGCTCTGAGATGTTCCTCTTCTGGACTCTGCAGGCATCTACACACATGATGTACATTCTCAAAGTTATATACACATGCATATAAATACAATTTTTTAAAAAATCTTTTCAAGAAAGAAACTAAGGTCTGAATGGTGGAATCCTAGCACTCGGGAGGCAGAGGCAGATGGATCTCTGAGTTCCAGGTCAGCCTGGTTTGCAGAGTGAGTTCCAGGACAGCCATGGCTACACAGAGAAGCCCTGTCTCGAGAAACCAAGAAAAAAAGAAACTAAAACAAATGGTGTTTGCACAAATCCCCTTATGTTCTGAGCTGTCAACTTCTGCATAGGTTCACACTCAGAAAATATCTGGATTTGTTTTGTTTTCATCTTATGTATGTATGTGGTTTGCTTTCATGTATCTGGTCATTATATGAATGCAGTGTCCAAAGGAGGCAGAAAAGGGCACAGAATCCCTGGAACTGGAGTTAGCGATGGTTGTTAGCTGGAAGATCAAGAAGTACTTCTAGCTACTGAGCCATTTCTTTACCTCTATTTAGTTCCAGTTTTGAAACAGGGTCTGATGCGGCCCAGATGAGCTTTGAACCTGCCATATAGCCACACTTAAACTTGAATTTTGATGCTCCCACCTCTACCCCTCACAACCTGGGATTGTAGACAGGCATCACCCGTCTGGCTCAGATGTGGTTATAGTTCCTTCTTTCCCTTCATTCATAACTATGCCTGTCTCCTGTGTGCTCCGAGCTGAAGTGTTTCGTTATGATTGCAGGTCTACACTACCAAGTCACCTCTGAGTTGGCAGCATGAGGGCTTCTGATCTATTATGCAAAGAGGCACATTTATGAAACTTCGTGAAGGAAACTTGTGAGAGCTGCCTATCTTTAGAGCTACTGGTAAGTTTCTGAGAAGATATGTGTACATCCTATTCCCCAGAGACTGTGAATACTAACTTATTTGGAAAAAGTGTCTTGCAGACGTAATTAAGGATTTTAAAATGAGACCATGTGATGATTTGCTTGGCCCAGGGAGTGGCACTATTAGAAGGTGTGGCCTTGTTGGAGGAAGTGTGTCACTCTCGGAGTGGGCTTGGAGACACTTTTCCTAGCTGTCTGAGGATACTGTCTGTTTCTGGCTTCCTTTGGATGAAGATGTAGAACTCTCAGCTCCTCTTACACCATGTCTGCCTGGATGCTGCCATGCTCTTGTCTTGATACTGGACTGAACCTCTGAACTGGACTGAACCTGTAAGCCTGCCCCAACTAAATGTTGTCCTTTATAAAACTTGCTTTGGTCATGGTGTCTGTTCACAGCAGTAAACCCTAAGACAGACCATGAAAGCTGAGAGCGGTGGTCCATGCCTGAAATTCTACCACACGCACAGTTGTATTTTTATATTTTTATATTTTTTAAAAAATATGCATGTGGGGTATGTACATGTGAGTAAAGTGACATCAGATCCCCTGGAGCTGAAGTTACAGAAGAGCTGCCCAGTAGAGTTGCTGGAACCCAAACTCTCGTCCTTTGCCACAGCTGTGAGAGCCTTTAACTACTAAACATCTTTTCAGCTGACCAACCCACTGTGGTTATGCTTTTGAGACAGGGTCTCATTGTAGCCCATTCTGGCTTCAAGATCATTGTGTGGTCAAGGATGCAGAACTTGACACTAAAACACTACTAGAGCCAAGCCACAAACCTTATCACAGGTTGCCCAGTGTTACTAAGGCTCTAGGTCATTTTGTATCTCATCACTTCCGTCCACCCTCCATTCTTTCTTCCCCCTTTCTTCCTCTCACCTCTCTCTGCCCCGCTCTCCAATCAGATAGGAGCTTGTTACTACCTAGAAGAGGCTTGGAAAGGCTTCTAGTTTCTGCCTCACTCATGCCTCTGGTGGTGCAGGCATGACTCACTGCTAGCTTTGTTTGCTCGTTTTTGTTTTTGTGACAGGGTCTCACTATGTAGAGCCCAGGCTGGCCTCCAACTCAAGATGGTCCCCCGACCTGAGTCTCCCACATACTATTAGCAAGTTCTGGAAGCTCTTTCCTTAAATTGCTTCTTCAGTTCATCCACAGCTTTGCTCCACTATCATTGGGAAGGAGGAGGCCACTGTCATCTCATCCTGGTGTCTTTACAACCTCCCGTTTGGGCGTCCTACTTTTAGTCTCTCTCTAGCCCACAGATCACTTAGTTTCATTGTGAAAAGAGGCAAGTAGTTAATATTTTAGGCTCTGAAGACCACACAATGTCTGATCCACCTTGGCCAATGTAATGAGAAAATGACATGAGACACTTTGTATGTAAGTGAGCGAGGCTCACCTTATTTTTGAACATTAAACTTTTAGTTTCACGAGGACTATTTTTTCTGAGTTTTGGTTTTCAGGCATCCTTAAAAAATGTTAGAAGCATTCTTTGGCCAGTGGACCATACTAAGCCACTGTCTGCTGATTCCTTAGTCCCTTCCAGCAACTAAGACCAGTCAGTCTGCTCCTGCCCTGGGCTGCCCCCAAGCCTCCTCCCCCAGGAAGAAACTCATAAAGCCTGGCAGTATGGTGCTGTGCCTTCGCCACTCCTGTCACCATGCTGTCATTTGGTATTTGGTATGAGGGGACAGAGTCTTTTCTCACACTTTCCCAGTGGAAATTATGATTCATCCATTATTAGCATGCGACACCTTTTTCTCCCCATGGGCCCTAGACATTGCTTGTGCTAAACACACTTTCTACTACTACTAAGCTTCACCCCGGCCCTGCACTCTCTTCCCCCCCACCCACTTAAAATGTTTACCCCACCCTGTAATCATGTATTATTTGATTTTACTGGAGATTTTCAGGAAGTCAGAGACTTTGCTTTCTTCAAGTTGAAGAGTGAACACCCAATGGGCATCTGGAACACTGTGGGCGTTCTCAGAAAATGTGCTCAGTGAAAGGACCATTGAGTATCCCTGTTCAGCCACCATGGCTGACCTCAGCAGAAGCCTTCCTGACATACACAAGCTGGAAGCTGAAGAGGCTGTGGTAGCTCCTGGCCACCTCCTGACTATACTAACCGAAAAGGTTCTGCCCTGAGCAAATTCCTGTGCTTGGAAGACCCTTGTGCTCTGTAACCTGCTTTGCATTTCCTCTCTGGTACCCAAACCAGTCTGATGTATTTCCTCTCCAGATGGTGTTCTGCACTTTTCTTTCCACTTAATAGCGTCTTGCAGATCTTCATATATGTGTGTATCTCAGGCTGGGGTGGAGCTTAGGAGCAGAGCATTTACGTAGCAGAAACAGGGCTCTGAGTTTGAACTTTCAGCACTGCAAATAAAATGTTTGATTATAAAATATGTTTCCTCTGTTCTGGAATTGTAATCGATAGCTTTCTCTCTTCAGCAATGACGGGCATTGATATCTCACTTTCTAGGATTTTGAATAGTGCTATATGCGAACATCTTGGCACATCTGTCTGTACCTGTACACATTTGTCTGTGGTAGACCGATCCCAAGAAGTAGACTTGCTGGGTCACAGACTCACAGAACAAGACCTCTGGGGACCGGCACACCTACTGCTCCCGCCTAGAACACCTCTCTCCATGACTAACTCCTATTCATCAAGCCCAACCAAGTGTCATGCTTTTGTGGAAGGTGGTCCTTCCTGTCTCAGTTTACTTATGGGACTGCCCCTCCACATCCTCCATTATTGTATAGACACAGGGCTTTCTAAATATATTCCCAAAACCTGGGATAGGGTTTAGCATGAAGCAAAATTCCAAATGTTTTCTCGGGCGAATAAACAAACAAATGAGGGCTCAGTGACTAGGACATTCCGGAAATTCAAGGTGAGGCTGAGTGTCCTGGAAGTTGACTGCAGATCACCCTGCCACCTGGCACTCAGAGCCAAGTGGCTTCTTGCTGGGTGTCTGTCTTTGGCCCTCTGGGCCTGGGCATCTCATCTTGAACTGATGGGGTTGAGGGATGACACAGTTGAAGCACTGTATAATTAAGAGGTCTGTTCATAGGACATAGAAATCTGAGCCCCTGGGGGAGTAGGAGCTGGGTGATGGGATTCTGAGCAAATGTCTGTTTCCTTTCACCTACAGCTCAAAATGTTCTGTCCTTTGCCCCCTCCCAGTACCTTAGGGACAATTAAGATCAGCTGCAACATTTCTGCTTTCCAATTCCAGATCTGAACCCAAGGGAAGCCAGATGTTTTCCACTTCACATCCTCTTCTCCCTGTGGTCTGATGAACAGCCTTGTTTCCTGATCCTCTATATCCTGACTTCCCCACATCCCTGAGCCTGGCTGCCAACTTTAGTTTTAATTAGGTTTTAATAGGCTGCTTCTGTAATTAATTTCATTCCTGTATTTTCACACTTTCTGTCTAGGTGTCTAAATGCCCCCAGGGGCTAAGTGAGATGGTAACCGATTCCAAACAGTGCAAAGCACCACGGCTGTGATTAGGCATTTCCCAAGCCCCTCTTATTCTCAGTTGTTTAACAATCATTAATTAACTGGGCACACGGCCCAGTGGTAGGGTTACCTGTCAAGTTTTATAGAGGCAAGAAACAGATAAAAAGATTTGCTCAAGCCTTGAGAGAGTGGGTGTAGAAATTGGTTTCAGAAACCACATCCTCAGGTTTCTAATCTCCGAGATTTGCTACACGCGTGCAGCCAGAGTCCTCAGGCCACGGGTGACGCGCGTCTTTGTGACAGCACACACAAGCAACTAAAGGAGACAGTTTCACTCTCCTAAGTTACCGTTATCCTCAGCAGCCCCTCTTCCCCTTTTTTGAGTGGACTCTACTTAGCAAAGAACTCGTCAGTGATTCCTTCTAGATTTAGAAACAACACGATTTTGCTATTTTTGAAACTGTCTCTTAAAAATCCGCGGGCGCACGTACTCAAACTTCTAAGGGGGTGGAGGGGGCTGGGTTGGAAATGTGCGGGCTGCAAAGGGAGCTGCTAGGCTGGTTGCTTCCCAGAGCGCACACGGTCCCCTAGGGGGCGGTCCCTTGGGCTCTCCAACCCGGAGCGAACTGTGACTCCAGGACCCCAGCGCATCAGAGGCCTGGGACCCCGCTGGCTGGCGTTCCCTCTTGTCTTTCGGGTCGGGCACCGCTGCTGGGTCACCCGGCTCAGGAGAGCCGGAGGGGCGGGGAAGCCGAGCAGGTGGCGATTAGGTCAGCCTCAGAACATTCTTGGACCGCTCCAGTGGATATAAATAACAGACCCACGGCTCTGAAATCCCGAGGGGTTGGGGGTGGGGCAATGAAGAAGGGATCTATTTAGGGTGGGGTGGCATCGTGACGATTCGGAAAAAGCCTACAATTGGACTAGGAGGTGAAACCAAGAGATTTAAAGATGAATCGAGGTACAAAATCTGAAACCGTGAACATAGAGGAGGACTTCGTGTTTTTTGTCCCACTCCCACTGCTTGTTTGTCTCAGGTCTGGGAATGCGCGTTAGAGCTGCAACCAGAGCTGCTCTAGGTAGGCATGGCTTTTCTAGGCTCGCTTCTGCCGGACCAGAGATCTTGGGCAAACCGTTGGAAAGAATCTCTAAGTCTCATTTACGTCACTGAGTCGTAATGTTTGCAAGGAGTGGGTGGTTGTGAGCCTGTCTCCCCGTAGCTAACTTCTAAGAAGGTGCTCTCAGAAAAATAAATAAATAAAATAAAATGCAGCATTGTTCCCGAATTCCACCCCAATGATTAGTGTGCAAATTCCCGCTCAGTCCCAGCAGCCCCGCCAGGCTCTGGAAAGGTCGCGACAAAGCTCAAATCTAGCTCTCTGGTAGCGGCTCCTGCTTTCTCTGCACGGGGGAGCAGATCCTATGGCTCGGATCCCGAGCCACCTGGCGCAGTGATGCCTGCAGTCCCCGCCGCGGGGATGCTGTCGGTGGGGTTGGGACGGCGGCACTGCAGAGAGGGCGGGCCCGAGGGCCGGGCTTCCCGGGGGAGGGCCCGAAGCGCTCCAGGAGGCGGTGGCCGGGACCCGGGAGTGGTACGACTCCCGACCGAGCGTGGCCAGATCCCCCTAACCCACTGAGGGCCCCTGAGAGGACACGGTGAGTGCTTTGGAGGGGATGCTGGGGGACACGGCGGCGGCGCGGCGGCTCTAGCTCGCTCTCTGGTCCTTCAGAAGTTGGCAATGGGACGGACTCCCGCGCGGGAGACCCCGGCCATTGGCTGCCACTGAGCGCAAGGCCGTCTCTCATCTCCTACGCTAATTAGGTGTTTCTTTAGGCCAGCCAGGGGAAATGGAGCGTCCATGCTGGAGGAGTAAATTATCTCTCGAGGCCCCTAGAGGGTCCCAAACTGCTCTCCTCGCGCCCGTTCTGAAGCCCTTGAAGGGGCCTCTGCAAAAAGTCCCCCCCCCGCCCCTTCGCGCCACCATCTGTATGGCTAACCCTAGTAGGCAGTGCCCCTTCCCCGCTGCAGTAACCAGCTGGCCCCACCTTCCCACCAAGACCAAGTTCAACAAGTTTGTCCAAGAAGTCCTAGAGCCTCCATGTCTAGGCCTGGCTATGCCTATCCGTGTAGCTGGCTCCACCAGCTTGGAGTTGTTCAACACCGAGCCTTCTGGGATCCGGAGGTGGTTTGTCGGGTGGCGCTGTCTATAAGGGTGGAGGCCCAAGACCGGCAGCCCCTGGGTTCTGTGATTTGGTGTGGAGGCTCGAGGTTAGGAGTGCGTCATCAGTGAGCAGGCACCTCAGCCGGCAGGTCGGGTTTCCAAAAGTGCCCCTTTGTTATGCCCCTCCCTGGCTCTGCCTCCTCCCCCTTTCTTTGAGCCACCCCCTCCCCCAGCCTTCCAAAAGACTGTGGCCCTCTCTGGATCTCCTGCACCTCCAAATCCGAGGTCTACAGGCTGTCTGAGAGAGGCTGCTGAGGAAGCCCTTGGGTGCAGCCTGTGACTCAGGACACAGGACTGGGTTGGGAAGGGTGGCTTTGCTCTCTTCCAAGGCCTAGGTCCCCAGCTACTGGAAAAGGGTGGGGGCTGGCTTCTGTGTAAGAGAGGAACGAGGCAGAAGCCCTTAGAGCTCAGGTGGGGAGAGTGGGCTCTGTCCTGAAACCCAGAACTCCCAGGTCAGCACTAGCGGCTGAGAAGAGACCCCGTCAATGCCCCAGAAGCCTTCTCTGACAGGCTAGGTGGAAGGCCTGGGCTGGAAAGAGTTTAACTACCTGTTCTTGCTCTCTGAGCTCTTACTGTGTTAGGATGTGTTTATTCAGATGTGGGTCTCTACTTATGTCAGGAGGTACAAGATGCCAGTCCTCCTCAACAGGGACCAAGGTGCCGGGTCCACCCCCATAGCTGGATGAAGCTGGGGTGCCGGGCCTGGCTGTGCCTGGGGCTCCAGCCCGTGTTTGTTCTGAGGCCGGAGGGAGCTGTGCCAGCAGTATGCACACAGCCTGCTCTGTTCTGGGGCCAGGGAGAAGGACCGGGTTGGGGGCAGCTCTCCTGGGAGCAGGGAGACTGGAGTAGACAGGGGCCCCCAGGTCCTGGATAGTTCACTGGGGCAACTCCAAAGACCCAACGATTTATAATTACTGCTCTTCCCCCTCCCTGCTCCCCATCTGGCCGGTAAGCCATTCTGGACAAGCGAGCTGACTCAAGAGGAAACAAGGTGGAGAACTAAACAAGGTGGCAGTTGGGGGGCAGTTTGCTTTGTGTCATTGCCTGTAGGCTAATTGGGTCCCAGGGAGAGGTCAGTCTCCCTCCTTCCAGCAGAGGTAAGAAGTCAGCTTAGACCAGGCTTTTCTGAGGGTTGTTGTAGCTAGCAGCTTTTTCTGGCCTTCAGATGGGATGGGACACACTCTTTCCTTTTTGGTGCTGATGATGGACCTAACCTCTGGTCTCAAGTATGTCCTATCTCTGAGCTATGCCTCCAGTCCCTTGTTTTCTGATTTAATTGTTACCAATTCTGGTGCCCCGGGGATAACATGAATGGAAAGTGCAGAAGTCTGTCAATGACTTTGGACAGATCCAGTCACAACCTATGGAATGCATAGAGGGGACACAAGGCTGTGGAAGCCCTGAGAAGGGCAGAGTGAAGTTCGGAGCTTTGAGAGTGGCTGGGGGTTCACCAGTTTAAAGAGCACTGTGTCACACTGTGTCAGAGTCCTGCCTCGGTTCCTGCAATCTCATACCCTTGTCCTCTTAACCAAACTGTCCCTTAGGCCTTGGGCTATCTCAGGGAAGAAAACAATTTCCTTCTATGGACTAAGAGTCAGTTGGTACTAGGGAAAGCTGAGCCCTTGCCTGGAGGCAGGAGGCTGCACGTCACTGTGTCCTCTAGTGTCCAGGAAGCAACGGGGGGGGGGGGGGGGGGAGACACTTTGGGGGTAAAATTTCATTTTGTTGTCCTCCACAGCTCTTTGACTATGTGGTTTGCTGGCAGTTCATGATGCCCACCCTGGGCTTTTTTTTTTTTTAAACGTTTCTACCCTTTTATTTTTTAAAAATATTTATTTATTTTATGTAGACACACCAGAAGTGGGCATCAGATCACATTGTAGATGGTAGATGGTTGTGAGCCACCAGGTGGTTGCTGGGATTTGAACTCAGAACTTCTGGAAAAGCATCCAGTGCTCTTAACCACTGAGCCATCTCTCCAGCCCCACCCTGGGCTTTTTGAAGGAAGAATGGAATTGTTATCTCAGGACCTTTGAGACACTTCTGGATGCTGTGCCGTGGTGGCCAGGGGCAGGCAAGTGTCTCCTTATGAATGATGGATCTTTCAAGTGTTTCCTGTTCGTTGCTTAGTTTTATCAGCCATAGCATGGATGTTAACTAGGTAGAGGGATTTCCACCTAGGAGTGAGCTGAGGCTCCCTTAGGACAGTAAAACACAGGTGTCTTCCTGGTCATGAGAGGGCCCAGGCCTTCTGGCTCTCTTTCTACTCTGCTCAGCATGGGCAGTTGCTGAGGCTGTCACAGGGAACTTCCTCACTCAGACTGCTTTGCTCATGGGGTCGCCTTGTCATCCAAGGGGCTTAGTTAGGCAAGAGGTCTCTTCTCATGTAAGTAGGAGTGGGGGCTTTCTGCCCATCACCCACCCCTGCTTGTCACCTAATCCCTTGCTGGATTGAGTGACCGGTCTGGCATTCTCAGCTTGGAATCTGGCACTTCTGACAGCAGTTGCTATATTGGGGTACTGGGCACCGCCCTGGACACTGGAGGTTCCTACTCTTTACTCCCTTCTGTGTTCTTGTTAACATCAAGACAGAGTCATAGTGACAACTTGGAGACTCGGATCTGGGTCTTTGAAGTGATCTGGAGACCCCAGGTATGTAGAGAATGGACTGAGATGGGTAGATCCAGAGAGAGAAGGGAACTTGGGAGCTGCCATCTTTGCCTCTCTCATGGCTCCTCCTGAGGACTTCTAGCCTTTTGTTGCCTGGTCATTCTGCTCGTTCCTTGGGTGGTGGGGATGGCAGAGAAACAAACTTTGGACTATTAGGCCTTTTCTTACCTTTCTGCTTAATTTACCTGCCGTCCACAGCACCACATCTGCCACCATTCCGTGCTGCGGGGATACCATGGCTCCCGAAGAGGACGCTGGAGGGGAAGTCCTAGGGGGCAGTTTCTGGGAGGTAAGCAGCTGGGGCTGGGTTTGGAGTGCCAGTAAACTGTCCCTTTCTTTCTGGGCTCAGCCACCTGTCCAGGGGAGTAGCCTAGCTGTCAGCCTCAGCTGGAAAGGGAGACTATATCACGCCATCTCTTCTCTGTGCTCCAGGCTGGTAACTACAGACGGACGGTGCAGAGGGTTGAGGATGGGCACAGGCTGTGTGGGGACCTGGTCAGCTGCTTCCAAGAGCGTGCCCGCATTGAGAAGGCCTATGCCCAGCAGCTGGCTGACTGGGCCCGCAAGTGGAGGGGTGCCGTTGAGAAGGGTGAGCCAGTATACAGGTCTACCAAAGGCCTCACAGGTTGTGAGGGTGGAACCCTCAGGACCCCCAGAACAGCTTCTTGAGGTTTTGTGGGTAGTGGGAATGGAATTTAAGACCTCAAGCATGCCTGGAGAGAGGGGTCTATATTTCTACTCTACCCGTTTTCTAGAACAGAAATGAAGGGCAGAGAAGGGACTTGCCTGAAGTCACAGCTAGAAAAAGCTAAGCGTGAATTGCAGGTCTTTTCTCTGAGTAAAAGATCCCAGGTATACAGAGCTTGGCTTTACTCTGCTTTGGACAAGTTAACCTGACTTCTCTAGGTTTAGTTTTTGTCTGTTCCATGTTGGCAATGGCAGTGTCCCCATGGTAGTAGTGAAGACAAGGATTCGTGAGATTGTTCCTTTCAGGGCAGAGTAGGAAATCCTAGTGCAGCACTTGACGTTGCTGTTCAGCTTGGTACCCAAACTCCTGTCATGCCCGGTCTGGCACCAGAGCAGGATGCAGGGAGAGGGGAAGGTTGTATTTAAGACAGCAACCCCACCTGGCCCAAGCTCGTCCCTCTGCAGGCCCACAGTACGGCACGCTGGAGAAGGCTTGGCACGCCTTCTTCACTGCAGCTGAGCGGCTGAGCGAGCTGCACTTGGAGGTGAGGGAGAAGTTGCACGGTCCTGACAGCGAGCGAGTGCGGACCTGGCAGCGCGGGGCTTTCCATCGGCCAGTGCTGGGAGGCTTTCGGGAAAGCCGGGCTGCCGAGGATGGTTTCCGGAAGGCCCAGAAGCCCTGGCTAAAGAGGCTGAAGGAGGTGAGACCAGGAGCAGTGCTTACTGGAGGCAGGCACCTTCCAGGTCTGCGCAGGAACAGGGTGTGATTTCATTCTGAGCTGTTCTCGTGCTTGTTAGGTTGAGGCCTCTAAGAAGAGCTACCACACAGCCCGCAAGGAGGAGAAGACAGCCCAGACCCGGGAGAGCCATGCGAAGGCAGACAGCTCCGTGTCCCAGGAGCAGCTTCGAAAATTACAGGAGCGGGTGGGACGCTGCACCAAGGAGGCAGAGAAGGTACAGTCCCTTGGCAAAGCTTCCTGGATGCCTTTTCAGACCTCAGGCCCTTCTCGCTCTAATCCCCAATGCCTCCCTTCTTAGTTATTTAAAACTGGAACTTGGGCTAGGTGTTGGGGTTCACGCTTGAATATCAGCACGCAGAAAGCAGAGGCAGGTGGATTTCTATAAGTTCAAGACCAGCCTGATCTACATAGAAGCTAGTCCTGTCTACATGGACTTCCAAGCCAACAAAGGCTACTGTAGTGAGACGCTGTCTCAACAAACAAAGAAACAACAAAGAGGAGGAACTTGTGCCTGGGAAGACAGCTTAGTAAAGTGCTGGGTGTGAAGGTTAAAAGCCAGGTAAGGCAGCAGGAGTGGTAAAGCGGAGTTATCAGAAAGGGTGTGTGTTGGGAATGGGCGGGACAGGCGGATCCCTGACCTGGTGACCAGCTTGTCTAAGGGCTGTGAGGGACTGAGGAAGGCACCCATACTGACATTCTCCCTCCACCACACACAAGTGCACACATGTACAGAGAGACATGAGAAAATACAATGTTTTACCCAGAAGAGAAATGGGATTTTGAAGAATGGCATTTTTCTTTTTTAAACCCAAGAGAGTAATGGCTGGATTTCAGGCAGTTGGGGACTTAGTTACCTGGAATGGTCTCTCATACTGCATACTCTGTCCCCTGCCCCGAGTGCCCTTCTCTCTAGCAGTTCATCCTCCCAGGGGTGTCATTTCTATAACACCTCCTCCAGGAAGTCTACTTTGATTTATCTCACCTTATCACCTAGATTGACTCTGTCTTGTGCTCCATCCAGATTCTTACAGGTATTTATTTGTGTGTCACTTCTCTTACTAGGCTGCTTCTGTCAGTCCCCGAGGGTAGGAAGTGAGTTTCAGGTCAAACTGCCCCCGGTGGTTAGCTTCAGGTCTAGCCTGTGGCTATGCTCAGCGAATACAGGTTCAGGCCTGAGGGGAAGGCAGTCTGTCCTCACCACCTCCCTTCTCTCTCACCCAGATGAAAACCCAGTATGAGCAGACCCTGGCAGAGCTGAATCGGTATACCCCACGCTACATGGAGGACATGGAGCAGGCTTTTGAGAGCTGCCAGGCTGCGGAGCGCCAGCGTCTTCTCTTCTTCAAGGATGTGTTGCTCACCTTGCATCAGCACCTTGACCTTTCCAGTAGTGACAAGTATGACAGGCTCAATGGAGAGAGGCTTCCCTTGACCTCCTCTGGGCTCTGGCCTTCCCTGTCTGACTGTGTGCCTCCCTGTCTGACTGTGTGCCTCCCAGGTTCCACGGACTCCATCGAGACCTGCAGCAGGGCATTGCGGCTGCCAGTGACGAGGAAGATCTGCGCTGGTGGCGTAGCACGCATGGGCCCGGCATGGCCATGAACTGGCCACAGTTTGAGGCAGGTGTTAAAGGCTGGGTGGGACGTGGGTTGGGCTCAGTGTGCGACCCCAAAGGATGGCAGTGTTTGCACTGAAGTCAGCAAAGGCGGTCTCTCCATAGGAATGGTCCTTAGACACACAGAGAGCCATCAGCCGGAAGGAGAAGGGTGGCCGGAGCCTGGATGAGGTTACTCTGACCAGCATTGTACCTACAAGAGATGGCACCGCACCTCCACCCCAGTCCCCATCATCCCCAGGGTGAGAGCTGGGACGCTGGTCAAAACAAATAAATAATCTCTTGCTTGTTCTGCCTCTTACTTCGTTCCCATCACATCACCCGAAGGCCATCTTGAGAGAGTTAATAAGGCCATTTCACAGAGGTTTAGCTTCCTGGTCCATTGTCTCTCGTAGTTTGTATAACAGCGCTCTTCACAGCACTGAGTTGTGCCCTTGTGTTTCCTTCTCTAGGAGTGGGCAGGATGAGGACTGGTCAGATGAGGAGAGTCCCCGGAAAATCGCCACTGGGGTGAGGGTACGGGCGCTTTATGACTACGCGGGCCAGGAAGCTGATGAGCTGAGCTTCCGAGCAGGTATGCTGGTCATGAAAGGTCACGTGTCTTCCCATTTCAGCCCGTCCTACCTTCTAAAGCAGGGCTGTAGAAAAGGAAAGCCAGACACTCCCTTCTCACAGGGTGCTCAGACAGTTGCTTCCCTGGAGTCTGAGGCTGGGTGGCTTTTCCTGGCTGTGTCTTATCCTGGTCGGAGTTGGGTACCCTCTAGTTTGTAGGTCCATGGCCTAGGTTTGAGACCAGTGAAGCCAGTGCCGTTGGCAGTGACCAATTTGTCTTTCTTCAGGGGAAGAGCTACTGAAGATGAGTGAGGAGGATGAGCAGGGCTGGTGCCAGGGCCAGCTGCAGAGTGGCCGCACTGGTCTGTACCCCGCCAATTATGTAGAATGTGTGGGTGCCTGAGTGTCCTGACAGCCCGCTCTCCAACCTGGGCCAGCACTCAGCGCTTCCTGGACTGTTGGACCTGAAGGCCCTGAACCATATGCTGCTGTCCCTCTGGTCCCACAGGAGGAAGTCTTAGGGCCCATGAAGGGAAGGTGGTCTGTGTTTAGAAAGAGTTTTAGGCTGAGAGCAGGATGGGAGATTGGAGTGACAGAGGGTTGAGAGGGGCCTGAGCCTCCCAGGGAGCATTTGGGTCATCTCAGGAGTAGGGGATCCAGTTCCTAAACTGCTTAGGAGTTCCTGGGGTGAGGTTGGGAAGACTGTGGTTTGGGGCTAGCAGCACCCTCTTTTGTGACTTGTTGTAGTGTGTATTAAATTTGATCAAGAATAAAAACCCCATCAAGTGTTGTGAGCATCTTTTGATACCCCACTCTTGCTGGTGGAAGGCATGGGGGAGGCCCATGGACGCGCCGTGTGTCATGGAACTGGGATTGGGCAGGTAGTTGCCTCCTGGTATCTGTGTTATCTGAACTGGAAGGGACTTTCGTGTGCCAGCCTCTGCTCCAGGCCAGTTGCTGGATTGTGAGCTGAGCTGGAGCTCTGTCAATGACTTCCCGGTGACACTTGGAGCACTTGGGGAATTGTTAATCATTACTCGTCCATCAGTAACTCATCACAGAGTCTGTTGCCATGGATATCGGCCTGTCGCCCAAAGCCAGTAGTCTAGCAGAGCAGTACGTAGGGTGCCGGAGTCCAGCAGGAACTCATGAGGAAGTTTGGGCCAACCCACGAGCCGTCGCCCGCTCCAGTTGCGGATTGGCTAGGCGGGCGCGGCGTTCCCTCTCGGGCCCATTGTGGAGCTCCCGCTGCTGACGTCATGTTTCAGTCCCGCCCGACGTTCACTGGCCCAGATCTGGTCGAATCACTCCGCTCGTGGGCGGGCTAGGGCCCTGTCGCGACCGGCGCGGTTAGCCAGCTTTCGCCGCCGAGGATTGGCCCGCGCCGGGACCTGTCGGTCGCGGTTGTGTCTGGGAAGGAGAGAAAATGGCGGCGGACCCGAGCAAGACCGAAATCCAGACTCTTTTTAAGAGGCTTCGCGCAATTCCCACCAACAAGGTACTTGAGCGGGAGGGGCATGGGTCCTGACACCGGCGGGGAAGACGTCTCCTGTCTCCAAGGGTCTGAGAGAGGGCGGGGACAGAAGTTGGAGGCTTTCTGTGGTTTTAGCTCCTGGTCTCGACTTTGGGCCCTAACCATTCACTCGCCGCCCTTTTCACTTAGGCCTGTTTCGATTGTGGCGCCAAGAGTCCTAGTTGGGCCAGCATCACATATGGTGTGTTTTTGTGTATCGACTGCTCTGGAGTCCATCGCTCCTTGGGTGTCCATCTCAGCTTCATCAGGTAGGTTAGGTTCTGTGTGAGGGCGCTGCGCCTCCACAGGGGCAAGAACGCCGGGACTTGGGAGTTCTGGTAGCCTATACAGCGGGGTTGGAGGGGTGGGTGGGATCCACCTCTGTAGGCGTCTCTCACGGTTAACAACATACTCAGCATAAGTTTGGGAGAGAAGTTATTGCAGAAAGATTAGCCCAATAGGTTTCCAGTGCGATTTTGACCACTCTTAGAGAAGAGCCAACCCGTGCCTGCATTTCTGGGAAGTCGACCTCCTTTTGAAAAATAATTAGTACCCTTTGGATTAGGTGAAGAGCAATGATTTCAATACAGGGAAGAGAGGAGGAAATAGGACAGTGAGCGATGAATGGTTGGTTCCTGGACACCCACAGGAGCCTGAGGCCAAATGACAGGTTTGGTTTTGATAGGGAAGCATGTTTTGGTATCAGCGGGTAGGTGACACTCAGTCCTTGTACACAGGTCCACAGAGTTGGATTCAAACTGGAGCTGGTTGCAGCTGAGGTGTATGCAGGTCGGCGGGAATGCCAATGCGGTAACTTTCCTTTACCTTCCTCCACCCCTACCCTTCTGCCTGGGTACTTTTCTTAGACTTCTTAGAAGTGAGTTTGGCTTTTCTGTTCAGAGAGGTTGCAGCTCTGGAACATGCCACACACTGTTTTCTAAATTCAGAAAAATTTAAATGGCTTTTTTCAAAGAGGTTTACTTAAGTACAAACTGAGCTAGACACGTGCTCTGGGGATGGGGCAGCTCAATGTAGTTTTGTCTCCAAAGTCTTTGGGGTTTTATGGGCTCCTGGAGGAAGGGCAGCTGGAGTAAGAAGTACATACATTCTCCCTGGTCTCACAGGGAGGGGATGGCATGATATTTTGGATTTTGTTTTTTGAGGAATTTTGGAGGAGGGAAGAGTGAGGTCAGTTAGTGAATGAAGGTGTTTACTGAGCAAACCTGGTAACCTGAGTTCAGTTCAGAACCCATGTAAAGGTGGAAGGAGAGAACCAACTCGATGGAGTTGTCCTCTGACCTCTGCACACATGCTGTAGTGCACATATAATAAAAATGAAGGGTTCTGTTGCTGTTCCTGTCTTGTTTTGAAAAGGAATTTTGGAGGACCTTTATCTCTATGAAAATCTATTGCATCATCCTGTATAAATAATAACCCAATTGTTTAGTAAAGTGTCTTCTATGGTGTGAATACAGTTCTCTTTGGTGAGAGTATCTGCACATATTTTTCTCTTTGCTCTCCAGACTGCTTTTTTCCGCCAACATGGATGTATGGCCAATGATGCTAACACCAAATATAACAGCCGAGCTGCCCAGATGTACCGGGAGAAGATCCGGCAGTTAGGGAGTGCTGCTCTGGCTAGGCATGGCACTGATGTGAGTGCTGGCTCTTGGGCTAGGGTGTTGGGATAAGAGATGTTAGCAGTCCTGAGCTCCATAGTGTCTCCTCCTTTTCAGCTTTGGATAGACAATATGAACAGTGCCCCTGGTCACTCTCCTGAGAAGAAAGACTCTGATTTCTTTACAGAACATACTCAGGTGAGTACTACAGGGATATTTCCTCATAAATGCTTGACTTATCAAGGCCATGTATACCCTTTTGTGATCATAACATAAATTCTTGTGTTTAGGTACAACATCTCAGAGAATGTTTGTAGCTCAGAATTGGTAATTATTGCTTGCTTTTTTTAAAAAAAAATAATGTACATGAATAACACTGTAGCTGTCTTCAGACACACCGGGAGAGGGCATCAGATCTCATTACGGATGGTCGTGAGCCACCATGTGGTTGCTGGGATTTGAACTCTTACACACTGAGCCTCTCTCCAGCCCAAAATGTAGTTACTTAATAGGGCCTATACATAGTTGAACCTGTTGTACCTGTGAGCAACCTTGGATTTGTGCCTGGTGCATGGTCAGAGTTGTTAGTGCTTTGTCAGGGGAGTGCGCTGGGCTGTAAGTTGAAGATGCTGTTTTCCTACATTTTTCTTCCACGGTAACTGGTGAATATAATTGCTAGTCTCCAGTCTCGTCTTCCAGCTGGGAGCAGTGCCTTCTATCCACAGGTAGCTTTGGATTTTTAGGGAGCTCACTGAGACCTCTGTGATTTGGCTTCCTTTTTAGGCCCCTGCTTGGGATACAGCAGCCACTGAACCTTCAGGAACCCAGCAACCAGCCCTACCTTCAGAGAGCAGTAGTCTGGCACGTGAGTTCAGCCCCGATCTCAACCAAGTGCCTGGGCCTGAGTACATGAATTGGACACTTGGCCAGGGACATAGAAGTTCGGAGAATGTTTCACTTTAGTTCTTGGAGGAAGGGGTGGACATACATCTTTTAATGGCAAGCCAAGGAAAGCCAATGACTCCTTTCTTACCACCTCCTGTAACTCCTGTCACTTGTGTCCACAGAACCTGAACATGGCCCTAACACTGATCTGCTTGGAACCTCACCCCAAGCCTCTCTGGGTATGATAGCTGGCAGGTGTGGGGGGCTGGGAGAAAGTGGGCCTCAAGTATTTGTTCCAGATCTCTGCTGCCTACTCATGTGACCTAACCTTGGGACACTGAGCAACTGATCCCTCTTGGGTGGCTATTGGAATTGAAGTTCTGACTACTGACCTCAGCCTTTGAGATGACAAGCCTGGATGGCTGTCATTTTGAGTGTGGGGGTAGATCTAGCCAAAGGATGGGAGGCTGGAGTGGGACTGGTGTCAGGACTGGCCGGTTTTATCTGTTTCATGGTGTGGGGATAGCTTTGAGCTACCTAGCTCATGGCTAGAGGCAATGCTGTCCTTTCAAAGTTCATCCTTTTCCCACTCTTTCATGACCTTCAGACTTGGTTATGGTAAACAATTTCTTTGCTGACCTTGATTTGTTCTGTTGACTCTTGGGGGTTGGGGCAGAAAGCCAGTGACTATCCAGTTGATTCTGTGAGAAGGCCGTCTTTGAAACAGGCTTTACATAGGCTTCTGGGGCAGGCCCTTGTTAGCCGTGCATCTGTTTCTCCTCCAGAGTCCATGTGTCTGTCAGCCAAAGGGCCCTCTTCTACCAGAGGTAACCAGGGGTTTGGGAAGCCTGTCCCCTGCTTGCCAGCTCCCTGCTCTAGCAGCTGAGGCTGTTGAGCAGCTCCCCTGCCTAACAACTGTCACTTTGGTTGGGTACTTTGCCTTTGGTGCCTCGGGTATAGGCTCTTACTGCAACTTTTTGAGCATCAGCAAGCTCCCCTAACCTGTCTGTCTTTGGCTTGAACAGTCTTGATTGGAACTGGTGATTGCAGTTTTGCCTTCCCATCTGAAGGAATTCATTTTACATGCTCTAGTTCTGAAGCTACTTGGTGTGGACTGAACCACATTCTCTGACCTTCCTTTGTCCTAGCTCATGCTCACCTTCTTCCTCACACAGAACTGAAAAGCTCCATTATTGGCAAGAAGAAGCCAGCAGCAGCTAAGAAAGGGGTAGGTGGGATGAGGGATGAGGCAATATCATAGGGTGGTTGCAAGTTGGACTTGGGCCCCTTTTATTCTTCCTACATATTGGCAAAGTTACTAAACTTGTCTGAACCTTGTCTGAGACAGTGATATAAAGATACTCATCTTAAGAGTACTCCTGGACAGTAAGCAAGATCAAGCACATCTAGTACTTAGAGAGAGAGCTTGGCACATAGCAGGCCCCAGTCAGCATTCATTGTTGTCCTCATTGCTGAGACTATGTGGTGGTTGTGGCAAGTTCCTCATCACCAGTTCTAGCAGAACACTGTTGTCTTAGAATGCTCACTGGACCCTAAGAAGGAGAAACCCCACCCCCCCTATTGTGGGTGTGACTACAGTGACCACACTGGGGAGGGAGCTGAGGAGACTGGCTGGCCAGATCCCACATCACATGGTTTTCTCTTCAGCTGGGTGCCAAGAAAGGCCTGGGAGCTCAGAAGGTGAGCAACCAGAGCTTTACTGAGATTGAGCGACAGGCCCAGGTGGCAGAGAAGCTCCGAGAGCAGCAGGCAGCTGATGCCAAGAAGCAGGCAGAAGAGTCCATGTGCGTGATTGCTGTGGTGCCCTTGGCTTGTGTGGGGGTTGGTGGCAGGTGGTATGGGTGGCAGCCTCTGAGTGTTCATTCCCTCTAGGGTTGCCTCCATGCGTCTGGCCTACCAGGAACTCCAGATTGATCGGAAGAAGGAGGAGAAAAAGCTACAGAACCTTGAAGGAAAGAAGCGAGAGCAGGCTGAAAGGCTGGGCATGGGCTTGGTGTCCCGAAGGTGAGGCTTGGGCCCTGGTATGTTAGAAAAATGCCATTGTTTTTCTGGGAGTCAGAACAGGCTCTACAGCAAGTCAGTTCTTTTTTTCCCCAAGACCTGAGAACCTTAGGGATTTTTGCTTTTTTAGTCCTTGTTCACCAAATGCCATTCATCCTTCCAGAAACTATAATACCTCAAACCGTCCCATACTTCACACGCCTCTGGGTTGGGAAGTCCTGTGTGTGTATGCGTGAGTGTGGGTATGTGGCCACCACTGCCTAGCTTCGAGTCTGTTGTCCCAGAACTACTTGGATTGTGTTCTGTGCTTTGCTTAACAAAAGCAGAGATGCTATCTGGAGCATTTTGAGTTAATATTTAGAGATTTCAGTAATAGTGGTTTTGTTTTTTTTAGGATAGTTTTAGTGTCTAGTCTGTCTAGGGTGGCCTCAAACTCCAAGAACTTCTTTTGCCTTTACCTTCCAATTGCTGGAATTAAAGATAGATTTTTTTTTTTTATCAATTAAAAATTAAAATATCTGGGGCCTGGGGGTGTAGCTTGGTTGGTAGTGTGTTTGTTTTGCATGCATGAAGCTCTGAGTTCAATTCTTGGTACTGTATAAAACTAGTGTGTTGGTGTAAGTCTGTAATCTCAGCACTCTGGAGGCAGAAAGATCAGAGGTTCAAGGTCATTCTTAGCTAAATAGCAACTTTGAGGCTAGCCTGGGCTAAAACGTATCTGCGAGGAGTGGTGGCATACACCAGTGATCCTAGCACGTGGAAAGTGCATGTGGTAGAATCAGGAGTTGAGAGTGATCTTGGCTACATAGGAATCCAAAATCAGACTAGGTTCTGGGAGACTCTGTCTCAAAAGAGAAATGATAGTGGTGATGATGATGAAGAAGAAGAAAAAGAATTTCTACTGGTGCCATTGACAAGGTCTTGGCTGCAATTAGCCTGTGCCATGGCTCTTGTTAAGAGGCATGGGCTCACTATGAGAAATGTCTTAATAGTCCTGAGTAGGAGCCTTGTTACCTCTGTACAGATGAGGAAGCAGATGCTGAGCAGCTGAGCAGCTTCCTCAAAGCTCTAAACCTAGCAATTGGCAAATGAGTTGACATTTTAATTTTAAATTCATTTGTAGTTTTGTTTGTTTGTCTTTTTAACACTATGTAGCCCTGGCTGTCCTAGACTCACTTTGTAAACCATGTTGGCTTCTAAACTCAGAGATCTGCCTAGTGCTGGGATTAAAGGCGTACCACTGTACCGTCCAAGGCAAGTCTGATTGTTGTAATTTAATCTTTCAGAACATGTACTTGGTATTATCTTATTCCCTTTCAGTGTATGCTGCTAGTGTAAGCACTGGTGTTACTAGTGAAGTGCAGGAGTGCATGAATGTCTGTGTTCATGTGTGATGTAAGTGTGTGTGGGTTTTGGTTGCTGGCTGTTTCTTATTTGTGTTCTAAGCTGGTTTCCAAATTACTATATAGCTGAGGCAGCCCCTGACATTCTGATCCTTCTGTCTCTGCTTCTAATGTTCTCCTGTATCAGGGGTTTTGTTTATTTTTTAAAAAATTGTATGTAAGGGTTTCTTGGGGTTTTTGTTGTTTTGTTTTAAATTTTTATTGGATATATTTTATTTACATTTCAAATGTTATGCCTTTTCCTAGTTTCCCCTCCATAAACCCCATATCCCATCCCTTGCCCTGCTTCTATGTGGGTGCTCCCCCACACAGTAAGGGTTTTTGTAAAAATTATTACATTTAATTGTGTGTGTGTGTGTGTGTGTGTGTGTGTGTGTGTGTGTGTGTGTGAGAGAGAGAGAGAGAGAGAGAGAGAGAGAGAGAGAGAGTGTGTGTATGTGTGTTGTGTGTGTGTTAGATGTCAGGGCAAGTTATGGGAATCTTTTCACGGTCTGGGCCCCAGTGCTAAACTCAGGCCACAGCACTTACCTATTGAGCACTCTAAGCAACATTTACTAAATCATTTACTAAGTCTTTTAAAATTAGATTCTTCTTTACTTATTTTTTTATTTGTATGTATATATGGGACCTACATGTCTTCTGGCACACATGTGGAGGTCAGAGAATACCTTGTTAGAGGCATATCTCCTCTGCCATATCCTAGGGAGTGATCCATGGTTTTCTTATTTTTATTTTGTTGTTAGTTTGAGACAGGGTCTCATTAATCCTGGCTGGCCTTAAAGTAGCTACATAGCCAAGGATGACTTACGGTCAGAGAATACTGGGTCCCCTGGGTCTGGAGTTAGAGATAGTTGTGAGCTGCATGTGGGTTCTAGGAATTAAACATTGGTCCTCTGGGAAAGTGGCCAGTGACCTCTTAGCCTTCTCTCTAGCTCCTGTGGTTTGTTTTCTTTTCTTTTTTTACAGTGTAACAGAATCTCTTATTAAATCTAGTCTACCTTATATAAAATCCAGTTGTAAAATACTTATTATTTGGGAGTTTTCAGTTTGGAGTCTAGTGGTGAGTTTGTGTGAGGGGCGAGGCATTAGCTATGCTGCTGCTCATTCTGGGGGCACTGGCAGATCCAGGTGCAGGACCAGACCTGTGCTAGGGGATGCCCTTTTCATTTTCTCTTTAAAGATTTATTTATGTATATGAGTACATGGTCACTGTCTTCAGACTCACCAGAAGAGGGCATCAGATCCAATTACAGATGGTTGTGAGCCACCATGTGGCTGCTGGGAATTGAACTCAGGACCTCTGGAAGAGCAGTCGGTGCTCTTAACCACTGAGCCACCTCTCCAGCCTCCTCTTTTCAAGAGATGAATGATTAAGGACTCACCGTGATCCTACGAGGATCAGCTGGTGTTTCTGCACTCTGTGTTGTGCATGTTACATCTGTCAGAATCCCAGGAAGGACAGAGTCTGTGCTGTAGTGAGGTTCTAAGTAAAGGTGGAGTTGGAGCTGGGCATGGTGGCTCATGTCTGTAATCCCACCACTGAAGCTAAAGGAGGAGGATCTGGGTCACATAGACAGTCAGTCTCCTTAGAAAATGCAAATCAAAAACTGAAGAGGGAGGAATGGAGACTGAGCACTCATTCTGTGGTGTACATTACTAAGATAACAACCAATAGCCACTGTCTAGAGAAAAGCCTTTTTCGAGAACAAAAGCTGGTATGTTATCATTTCTGAGTGTGTCCCACGTCATTGCACACAGTTCAGAGCACAGTTCTCTGCCTGGCCTGGCCTGGTGCAATGCACAGATAGTGAGCTACACTGTGGGTGGTGATTGGGGAAACAGACTCATCAGCCTGACTGCTGCTCTTGGTCCGTGAACAGTTGATGCTCACCAGCCTTTGCCTGCTGTGCTTTCTCCACAGCTCCATTTCCCACTCTGTGCTGTCTGAGATGCAGATGGTCGAGCAGGAAACCCCGCTGAGTGCAAAATCTTCCCGTTCACAGCTTGACTTGTTTGATGATGTTGGAACATTCGCTTCTGGACCCCCAAAGTAAGGCAACTGCTGGGGCGCAGACCTGGCTGTTTTGTTCCTTGCAGGTTTCTCTGAGCTGCTCTGCTTGCTGTCTCTGCAGGTACAAGGATAATCCCTTTTCCCTGGGAGACACTTTTGGTTCCCGCTGGGATTCAGATGCAGCCTGGGGTATGGACCGTGTAGAAGAGAAGGAGCCTGAAGTTACCATCTCCAGCATCCGACCTATTTCAGAAAGGTAGTGTGGGTAGGCAGTGCTGTCTGCAAAATTTGATGCAGTGATGAAAATGTCTGATAGTTGCACTAGTTGTGTGGCTGCTGAGCTAGTGCAACTGAGGAACTGAATTTTTAATGTAACTCTAGTGAATGTAAATTGCCACATAGAGTTAGTGATACCATTCATCAGACAGGCGGAAAGCTTTTAGCTTGGGATCTGTTTTGTGGTGGGAGGAGCCTGATTTTTCTGCTTCAGTTATGATGTCCCTTCCAAAGGCTGTATGCTTCTGGTTTTGAATGACTGCAGTATTCCAGGGATCAAATAAATGTTTTCTACCTGGTAGGCCCCTTTTTTAAAATCTCACTCCATCTTACTACGAACAATGCTGTTACTATACACTATCCGTTTGTAAAATAGGACATAAGTAATAACTTGACTGGATTGTTGGAAGGACAGTTGTAACCCCAGCCTAGAGCCTGTGCATCATCAGTGAGGCGGCGCAGCCCTCCTGTCCACATCAGCACGGTTCTGAGACAGTGGCCATGGCACTGAACAGACGCGAACCACAAGGACAGCAGCAGTGATGACCTGCTTTCTGCATCTTAGTGAGACTACAGTTAGCCTAAGCCCTCACTCAGAGCCATCCTCTACTCTGTCTAGTGTAGGCACTTGAGGCTCTTTGTGCCATGGCTTCAGTGAAGGAAAGGGAGAGGACTTCTTGGCGTTCTCTTGGAGGGTACTCACTAGGGGACTGAATCCTAGAGTCACAGACTAGACATGATAAGCCATGGCCAGAAAACTATGGATCCAGTTTTTGGTCTCTGAATTTACTTTCCTTGGTGGCAATGAGAAGGGACAGAGAGATGTTCTTCCCACAGAACTACAAGTCGGAGGGAAGTGGAGAGTCGGAGCTCAGGTCTTGAGTCCAGTGAAGCACGTCAGAAGTTTGCAGGAGCCAAAGCCATCTCATCTGACATGTTCTTTGGTCGAGAGGTGGATTCTGAGGTTAGTGACATTGTCTACTAGAAACTTTAGCATTAGGCTACCCTAATTTGGCATAAATCAGTTCTTTATCACTGGCCAAAGATTACCCAGACTTTGTCTTTTCTCCAACACAGTATGAAGCCAGGTCTCGGTTACAGCAGCTTTCGGGCAGCAGTGCCATCAGCTCTTCAGACCTTTTTGGGGACATGGATGGAGCTCATGGAGGAGGTAGGACCTTGGTGTTGTCACAGGCACCAAATGAGCACAGCTGGAGTGCCCTGTTACTGGGAAGGGCTTCTTGCAGAGCTCTTGATCACCCTTCCCTTAATTTTACAGGAACTGTATCTCTGGGTAATGTACTTCCTACAGCTGACATTGCCCAGTTTAAGCAGGGTGTCAAGTCTGTGGCTGGCAAGATGGCTGTGCTGGCCAATGGTGTGATGAACTCTTTACAGGTGAGGCTGGGCTCCTGGACCTGGGAAGAATTGTAAAGAGGTTTGCCTTCTACTGTCGATACTGCTGAGTAGCCATGGGCAGCTCTAGAGAGAGTGCATTGAGTTTTCTCTGCAGGAGAGTTACTTTCCAGCCATTTTGGGCTAAGCCTCTCCCTAGGGTGATAATGTGTCTGCACTAGTTTGACTAAGCTACTTCTGCTGCTCTCTCTTTCCTCCCAGGTTCTGTCAGGCAGGACTTCCCTTTTCATTAGTATCCAGCTGATTTTCACCCCAGCTTCCAACATGGGGGTCCCAGCCTTGTCCCCCTGTGGGTGTGCTGGGGAGGCACTGTGTGTACTGTGAGCTCCTGCAGATTAGAGATTCTGACTTTGTGTTTTATTCTCCTCACCCAGGATCGCTATGGCTCCTACTAATCCAGGCTCCGTGGCTCAGGCCTCTGGTGGTGACCTCAAGAACCCCCCGATTCCCAGGCCAGAGATGCCTGTCTTGTGGATCCAGGGATTTGTTGACTTTGTGTGTGTGGTGTGTGAGTTGGATGACTTGGGGGATCTTGGCGAGGGGAATGGTCAGCGTCAGCCCTTGTCCTCAGCCTGTGCATCGAGTCCTTGTCCTTATCTCTCACGCTCCCTCTTTGCTAGTGTCCTTCCTTAGTCCTGCCCCAAAGCTGCTGCTGCTTGGCCTGCTGCACTGGGAGTGAGGGAGGAGTCCGTCAGGATGGCTTGATGGGTCTAGTTTTTCCTAAGACTTTGCAGGCTCTAGGATCCTTGTAGGTGGTATGGGGGCTTGAGCCTCCATCTTCTGGAGACGGGAGGCCTAGCAAGAGTTGTGTTATATCGGCCCTCAGGGAGTTCTGGGTTTACCACTGCTGTTCTGTCAGTGGCCTCTTTTGAGTTCCAGGGAAGGATGGGTTAAGAGAAGGACCCTCGTAGCTCACTAGGATCTAAAACTTTTGCTTGGTACCTGGAGGTTTTATTTGGGATCAGCCTGGAGGCCTGAGCAATCCTCCGTTGTCACAGCTGTCCCTTGGAGGCTGACTTCTGCCTAGATGTTTGAGAGGCTTTATCTACAATTACTATGGGTAACAGCACCTCTGTCTATGCTTGAGATCCTTTCTTTGTGTCCTGCTTGGCCCCATGGTGAGTCTCATATGTGAGTCCTGCCTGGATGCTGTGAACCTGCGATTAGCTGAGGAAGCTGAGACTGAGCGAAGTCCCTGGAGCCCAGCTTTTATCTTCTACATCATCCTGGGCTTAGGGGTCCTGGACAGCACCCTAACCAGTGAGAGCTTGAGGACTTGCAGGCTCCATACACTGTTGTCCTTGGTGCCATCTCACCCTGCCACGCTGGCAGCCTGGGCCCAGCCTCTGCCTGTGGATTGCAGGTTGGGCTCCCAAACAGCACACACCACTCTTCCCTCATCCCTCCCCAGAGGGACATGACTTTCTTTCAGCACTGTTTGTATTGAAACAAAGTGGTGTCAAAATAAAGCCCCCATGGGGGCCCTGTGGGTCAGTGTCCTCTCCATCCTGCCTCCCTGCCCAGTGTGGCCCTTCGCTCACTCTCTGGGCTCCCACCGATATGGGTTGGGCGTCGGTGCCAAAGCTGAGGGCACTCTCTCCGGGGCCTCCAGCTTGTCTCTTCTCTGAAAGCCAAAGGCCCCAGGATCCTTGCCCCTTTGCTGCCGCGGGGTCCGGTACAGCCTCGACCTCACCACCCTGTTGCACGTGGAGGAAAGAGGTGGTGTTAGTTGGCCCTTTAGTTTGTCTGCAACCTCAGGGGTTCAACACCTCATCACAGGAGGCAGACAGGGACCTCTTTGTCAACGGAGTTCTGTTTTTGTAGACTGTCTCCATAGCCTAGACTGGCTTTGTACTTGAAACCTTCCTGTCTCCACCCTGGCTGCTAAAGGTACTAAAATACCTGGCTTGGAAAAGCATTTTAAAGATTCAGACTTTATACGACGTTGTGCCTGTGCGTGCGTGCGTGCGTGCGTGCGTGCGTGCGTGCGTGCGTGCGTGTGATATTTTGGAAGAGTTAGAGATGCTGTGTATCCTTACAGGGCCACTTTGTCCTTGGAACTCTTCAGCACTGTACAGCTGTAATCCACTCTGGGAAATGGGGGGTTAGAAAGGCAGGTGCAGGGAAGCCAAGTTCCAAGTAAGTTCCATTACCCTGGAATCATCTGGGGTGTCTAAAATACATGGTTTCTGCTTCCAACCCCAACTTGGTATATTAAGACTCCGGCTTGGTGACTGGCACTGTGTGTGACAATCTTCTCTGTGGTTCTGGTACACACCAGAATTTGAGGAACCTTTGAGGGCTCACTCAGATGCCTGTAGGTAGGTTTGGCAGCCACTTGCAATCATCTATTGGCAGGGAAGAATGCAGGAAAATTATGTGTCCAGTAAGTGGTGACTTTAGACCATTGCTTACCTGAAGCAGGCAGCCTGTTCTGCCATAACTCCTTAGTGAGTTTTATTGTGTGGAGATCTACCTCATTCAAAAAACATGAGGATCACCTCTGACCTTTCAAGTCTCTGCTCTAAAACCTTAGGCTTGCTTTGTGCAGATGTGCACCACTGCTCTAACCCAGGGCCTGGTCCTCACACACTCTAACAATTCTGGGAAAGGCTTGCAGCTCTAGTCCTTGTGGCAAGGGAGAGAGAACCTGACTGAACACAGATGTTTCTGAAGGCCGTATTCCGAACACATGCTTTAAATGGCTGTCCTCATCTGTAGGAGGGCCAGGTCCTCTGTCAGCTGAGGCAGGTCTCCATCCTGGAATGACCCATAGGTTCTACCTCCCATCCAGTCAGAAAACCACCCAAGTCACATTTTCCTTCTCCAGAGCCTACTGGCTTTAGACTCATTGCTTACCAGACACAAGGGACTTTATTCATTTCACAGATTTGACTATTTGATACAAACTTGAAGCAGATTTTGAAAGTGAAATTCTTGCTCATCCCCTCTTATTCCAGCAGAAGGCCAGTTGATACGTCTTCCCAGTGCATGCTCTCAGGAATCACCCTCCACCATGAAGGCCCTGTGTAACTAATTCATGTTTCCTGCTGTGAAAATTACCCTTACTAGGAGGATCGTGGACTGGCTGAGACAGTACTGTGCCTAAAGCATAAGCAGCCCTGCCAACAAAGACTAAGTTAAAGGATTTCTGGGATCATTGAACTGGGCTGGTCTTACTAAAGCTGTTGTTCACCATTCTCTCCAGCAGAGGGCGGCACAGTGATGCTGGAGAAGTCTAGTGAGGGCCGCAAAAGCAGGGTGGGAACAAGGTACAGGCCACAGATGGGACCCTTCAGATTCAGGTCTCAGACTCATCTGTCTCTTCAGTGGAGCCATCGCTCTCTGCATCCAATTTGCGGGAGCGATGGAGGGGTTTCCATGGGGAACCAACCCGGGGAGGGGTTCGGGAAGGCAGGCAGCTGGCCTCAGAAGTGGTAGTGATGGAGTTGACCAGGCCTGGGACCTGGACCAGCCTGAAGAAGGAAAGAAGCCCAGAGGGTGATGTGATGAGTCTCCTATTCAGAGATAGGACCTTTTCACTCGCTCGTAGGCTTTGATGGAGCCCCAAGGACTTACGGTACCTCTCCTCTCCTGGCCCCAAGCCTTTCCCTGAACAATATGGGGTGTTAACAGTGCTGTGTGGCCTACAGGGGCACAGCCACATCTGACACATTTGGTGTCCACAAGAGGGGGTCTTCCTACTTGACACTTACAGCCGTTCCAGCTCCTCATCCATGGCTGGGTCATGCATCAGATCTCCTTTGTCAGGCAAAGCTCCTGTAAGACAGGGATTTGAGGTAAAATCATGAAACAACATGAGGGCCCTTCAACCAGGCAGCAGACACTTTGCCCTTTGCCTTCATGTCTGACAGCAGCCTAGGAGATACCTACAGACAGGTGATCAATCCCCTTCCAAGATTGGATGTGGTTTGTGACCAGCACTAGGTGTTTAGTTTGAGGCCCCAGGTGCTGAGCTGGATGTTAATGGCCTAAGCTAACTCCAGAGGGTAGAAAACAGCCAATTGTATGTCCCCAAGTCAGGGGTACGTTGAGATGTTAAAACTGCAGTGTCTGGTGGGGAAGAGAGCAGCCTCATCCCGAGGTCTGATCCTAACATCTGTCTAGGTGGCTCTCCTTAGCCTTGAGGGCTTTTTGGTGACGCTGTTGGGAAGTGAAGAGTCCTGAGTGCTTCCCTAAAATTTTCTTTGGCTCTTTTTCAGATATTTTAGATACTTTAATTTCTTTTTTCTTTTACCTTTTTCCTTTTGGTAGCTGGGGATAAATAAATTGAAATTTGTTTGAGGGATTTAAAGTTGCAGAGAGGAAGATTGTCACCAGAAAACTGTTGAAAGAACAGGGTGTAATGGCAGTCAAGTCCCTAGACTGGACAGTCAGTGATGCTGGGCTTCAGAGACTCAAAAGTATCCAGCACCGATTCTTCTAGGAGGCATCAGGTCATTGGTCATTTTGTGGGGGTGTTTCAGAGATATCCCACAGTCTTCCACAGACTGAAACGGTATTTCCAAGTTCCTATTGCTAATACATGCTACCTTCTGTCACTGCTTACTCTACACACCAGCCATCAGTCAGTACAGAGAACATGGCACATGGCCACTTTTTATCTCCCTCAGAAGGCTCTTTCCTTTCCTGCCCCACCCCCATAGAGATCTGCCTTCCCCTACTGCCTGAGCAGAGGGGATGCGATCACAGGCTGTGGTCGTTGCTTGAAAGGGTCGGGCAGAGAAGTGGTCAGTTCTTGGATTGTGAAGTAACAGCTAGTGAGTCCCCACTGGCTCTTGAATCTGACTCTCAGTTGGCCCGATCTCTAGCCCTAGTCCAGCAGTCTTGGTTATGAACCTAACTTAGTTGAGCAGGTTCCCGACTCAGTAACCAGGCTTCTGATTGATCGTTTAGCTTGCCTGTCTCTAGAACTCTGGCAGATGTGTGTACACAGAAATGAGCATAAAGGTTCCAGTACAGCTTCTGGCCCACTGTGTTAGCATTTAGAAGATGTTAACTTGATGCTATTCCTTAAACTGGCACAGAGGGGAGGAATGCCTTGTGCCTGAGACTCAGGAAATTAGATCTAATCACACAAGGAGAGTCTCCTAAGCAAAGACATAAATAGTAAGTGCTTAAACTTATTAAAACACCTTTAATCCAGCACTCACTTGGAGGCAGAGGCAGGCAGATCTCTGAGTTCAAGGCTAGCCTGGTCTACTTAATACATTTCAGGCTACACAGTAGCCTCATATATACAATGAGACCTTGCCTCAAAACAACAAAAATCAACAAACCTCCAGAGCAAGAGTGGTTTACTGGTCCCAAACTGGAAGGAGTGGTTGTGCATGGGGGAGGGGTGCGGTGGATGGAGGCCAGCCAGTGAGAATAAAAATGATAAGTATTAAAACTGGGCCAGTCTCTGCTCCCCCTCCTTTTCAGATTTATCAGATTTCTCCCCCTCTCCCAGACACACCTTTGCCCTGTTTCTAGATGGAATCCAGGTTGCTTTGATATATAATCTCCAGAGTCACTGGGTAAATAGCTTTGAGTCTGCCCAACCTGCAGGCCACTCCCTAGAACAGACCCAGGGATTCTGTAGGGAGGGGCTGGGCAGGCCTATGCCAGGGAACAGCAGCAGCTCATTCATGTTGGGGCAGGGCAGACGGTTGTCAGTCACATCAGTCATGTGGGAATGTGAGGGTCCTCCTAGGCACAGGCGGATTACGCACACTGCAGCCTCTAGGCTGGACAGTGTCATCCTACCCCTAAAGGGGCCATGCTGACAGGCCAGCTATTACCGGAGTTGGAGGAGCACAGGTGATCTCAGTGAGCTCTGCTTACCCAGGGCTTGGTTGATCCCATGATGCTTTGAGAGGGCCACAAGAAATCCATAGAAAGTCAGCCTCTGAACATTGCTCAGGATCTCTTTGACAAGCGCTGGTGGTGGACAACTAAAAGGAAGAATGTGGAGGCCAGATTCAACTCTGAGTGCTGTCTGTCTTTATCCTACAGCTGGGAGAGCCTGCAGGAGCAGGGCCGGACGGCAGAAACAGGGCTGGCATGCTTACTGCTGTTTGGCTGGAACTAGAGATGGACCCTGTGCTCTGCCACACCCCCAGCCCCATAGCTAACTCTTTTACAGGGAACCTAGGAGAGAGGGAAGAAGACACAGCTACTGTCCAGAGCTCTTCAGGAGCCTTTGTGTCATACAGGACAGTGTAACCTTCCCTTCCTGTGAGAAGGTTTGGAACAGTGAATGTTGCCTTTTCATGTAGCCAAAGCTAGTCTTTCCCTAGTAAGCCAGTCACTTCAGCTAGTCTTTCCTGGGTGAAAGTGAGCTACCTGCTTTGGGGACACATGAGCATATTTTAAAATCATGACCATCCTGGGACAATCAAAATATTCTGCTAGAGATTTATTCTCAGCAGCACCTGGATCTGCAGGGCTGGAGCTCAGCCTCCATGCCCACCTGTACTTGTGCCGGTCACACAGGTTCTCCAGGCGCTGACAGAACAGTGACGCTTCCACTCCATCTAGCACACCGGCATCACCCAAGGCAGGTCGTTGGCGGTGTTGCCCGCTGGATGATGTTGGGACAATCACTGTATTGGGGCTTTTCCCTGATAGCAAGTCCTGATAGATGGCAGCCACACTCTCCAGAAATTCTGGTACCACAGGAACAGGAAGGGATAGTTTAGGCAAAGAGTGCGCATTTCATTTCTTCACCATGTCTTCCCTTCTCTGACAGCTCAGTCTGTCCAACCTCAGTGTAGGTGCCAAACACCTGGAGTGACTACGGCCCTCATGACCCTCCCATGGGCTTCATCTGGACAGTGTTCCCACTGCATGCTTGCAGAGTACCTTAACCAATGACAATACAATGGCAGGGGTCATGCCCTGATGATGTCTTCTGTCTCAGCGCCTAATACTATACTGGTAGGTGTTACATGCTGTAAGTTTTTAAAGTGAACACTGTACATTCTCACTGGTTATTCCCATTTCATGAGGCCATCTGCTTTATGAAAGTGTACTGGAGGCTGCAGAAAGTCTCCTTGTTACTGCCCAGACTGGGCCCCATTTAGTGTAATCAGTATACCTTGAAAGAAAGAGAAAAAGATCATTGAGGAGGAGAGGACCTTACAAACTCCTAATTTATCAATCATTTGAAGTTGAATTTGTTTTCCATGCTAGCTCCTGACTGAACAGCCCTTGGGCTGCAGTCTAGGAAACATAATGTGGCACCTGCGTGAGGCCAAAGTTGCTTGGCAAGAAGGTGATCTCCAAGCTCCAATGTCTTTATGGATGTAGCAAATTTTAATTTGTACTCACACTTGAGATGTATATGTATATATTTATTCATCTATTTTTATTCCATTAAGACAGAAGGGGCTTAAAGCTGCAACTGGCATGAACTGGGGGGCAGAATGGAAGTGTGAGATCAAACACGTGTGTGAGTGCATCGCCTGATTACAGTTATGTGCCATTGTGTCTGGTTTACTGTGTGTTTAGTAAAAGACAGGACTGGTGATCAATGACCAAGGGAGTGGCTAAAAGCACAGGCCTGGGCTCTAACTGCTGCAAGCTTATCTCTTAGGACCAGTGAAGAGACTAAAATCGTCCTTAGTGCTGTATCTGGAAGGTGGTACGTTTTTAATGAGTGAATGCTGTTGGTGTCCTTACTTCTGCTATCACTTAAGTGGATGTGTGTGTGTGTGTGTGTGTGTGTGTGTGTGTGTGTGCTGCTGATTGGAGGTAGTGTTTTTTCAGTATCCTCAGTAGGCTTGGCAGATTGCATCTTGTGACCACCAGTGCAAATCAGACATCCTGTTGGTGGGCCATGATACCTCTAAAGGAAGTGGGGGTGTAAACTGTGTGTGCCAGACACACAGATGGAAAAGACAAGAGGATGAGAAAGGGAGACATGGTCCCTGACAAAAGCCACAGGGGACCTGGAACATTCTCACCTGAGTAATAAAACTGGATCTGGAAGGCAAAGAGGAAATCTGAAAAAGACATCAAGCAGTCCATGGCATCATCCATGAGCACAATCCTGGGGGGAGAGGGACAGAGCGTATGTTACATGTGTGCCTGGGAGGAGAGAAAAAGTTGAACCGACAGGGACAAAGGCCACATACAAGTGGTCCCTAGGCGTTCCTTGGGACTGCAGCATATTTGGGGAAAGGCTCCCAAAAGCTCCTCCTCCAGTTAGCTCACCTCCATCCATCCAGCTCTGTCACTGAACTGCACTGCGCACACTGCTCCCAGGTCGGCCTCTGTGGCACCAGTCAATGGAGCATGGGCAGCAAAGAGGGTGCAATTGTAACACAGCCAAGAGTTCCTTTCATATACTTAAGGCAGTAAATCTTTTCATTCTGCACTGAGGACCATTTAGTTCCAAATAAATACTGCTGATCAGAAAAGCCAAAAAGAACAGCCAAAAGGTTTAAAGGGGACTTGGCAAGTGGTGCCGAGATTTAATAAGCTACCAAATGGCCAGAACAGCAACAAGCACCTCTTCACTGGGACACAGAAGGTAGACTGGGAGCGGGAGGTGGAGAGTGCACACCAGTAGTGAGCTGTGATGGTCACTGCAGGCACCTGCTCTGCTCTCCCCACTGAGCACCCTCCAGGAGAAACTGCTTGGTTGGTAAAGAGATCACACTAAGACCAAGTCTGTACTCTGCTCAGGGATGTAGCTGAGGGGGACAGGAAGAGAAGGGAGGTAGCACTTGCTGGGCTCCAGCCGTGTGCTAGGCAGAGTGCCAGACTCCTCTACTGGAGCGGAGCTGGGCCTCCAATCTGCTTCTGACAGGGCCCTTCTGGCTTTACCTTTCTTTTTAAACATTAAGAATTTTTCTTTTGCTTTGGGCTATTTTTCTAAATCTCTACTTCTTTGGATCAGAGGGGTCGGGGTTAGAGATATATTTCCAAAGACAGAGGTCCTGATAGCTGTAACAATAGTAGTGACAGGTACCATTTATTGACCCCCTTGACCCACAGTGGGCATGGCATCTAGCATTAGCTACCTTCATTAAATTTTACCCACAGCATCATAAGAGTTTGGACTGGTTAATTTCTTTTGCACATAAAGGATTTTTGATCTTAAAAGAATCAACTTATGAAGAATAGATATAACTTGTAAGTTTGTATAACTTCAAAGACTTCCATTAGGTCACACCATTTCTTTAAAAGAAGAAAGAAATTAAGTGCATGCCTTATATCTCAGCACCGGAGGGAGAGGCAGAGGCAGGGAGACAGAGTTTAAAGCCAGATCCAGCCTGGTTTACATAGAGTTCCAGGACAACTAGAGCTATTTAGGGAGACCCTTTCTAAAAATAAACAATGAACACACAATAGAAACACTAGCATTAGCGTATAAATTAGATTCTATGGATAATTTATATTCTTTTCCATATATATTTTAGGGCTTTAACTGTTTCTTTGTCTCTTGAGAAGGAAAGAGGCCCTTTGCTATCCAGCTGGAAAAAAAGAGGCCAAAGTGGGAAGCAGCGATGCTGGAAGGCCACCAGAGGGCGCTCAGATCCCTCCAGCAACAGCTGAGAGACTGAAGGCAGTTCCACAGTTCAAAGGTTACTAGTAGTTGGGTTCTCATATCCAAGACAAACAAACAAATAAAACCCAACAAAACAAAATGAGAGTGGGAGGGCATCCCAGCAACCAGAGAGGCAGAGGCAGGGAGACAGATCTGTGAGTTTAAAGCAGATCCAGCCTGGTTTACATAGAGTTCCAGGGACACCTTGGGAGGAGAGAAGGGAGATGCCTACCCTTCCTGCTCTACTCCTGGAATGTCACAGGAGAGCACTGGGCTGAGCCTCACCCTCAGGAAACCTTGTCAAAGCTTTCAAAGACTACAAATGCTTCTGTCATTAGCCTGGAACTTAGGGCTGGTGCTGACAGTCACAGCTGGCTTGTGTCTTTACTGATCATCGTACCGAGAGTTAAAACAGCATAAAGCCAACCCATTAAATACTTAAGACTGTTTTAGTCTGTTAGAGCACTGTGCAGTCACTGTCACAACTGTGATGATTCTAAAAGTTACTTCTCTCTGTTTTCTCCCACGTCGGCTCCTGAGGCACACCCTGCTTCTCCGAGGCTCCAGGAAGCTCCTGCCATCACCTCTCTGGGGTCTTAACCTTTTCTGGGCAAAATAATATACCATATGCCCACCTCAGACCTGGCTCCAGCTTTTTGTCAGAGGCTTTTTATAAAGAATAAATAAATTTATTTTATTCGTAGGTGAGTGTGTCAATGTGCACACATGAGTGCAGGTGTCTGTGCAGGTCAGACGCCTTGGGGTTATGGCAGTTGTAAGTAGTGGGTACTGAGAACCAAAGCTGGGTCTTCTAGAAAAGCCCAAACGCTCTTAACCGCTGAGCCATCCCTCTAGCCTGAGAGGCCATTCTTAATTAGAACATTAGCCTCCTGTTGACCCCACACTGGCCTGCTGTGCAGCTATCTGCTGGGACTGTTGACCTGATAACCAGAGAGTTAACAGTTTTTATCCACCCCAGGAACTCGCAGCTCTTTCTAGGGTGGCCTGCTATTCTAGGAGGAACACCTTACACAGTTTAGCACAGTAGAATTTATGGCCAAGAGCAGAGCTTTAGAATGTGTGGATGAGGAATATGTGTACCTGTCACTCACCCATTCAGGGGCAAAGTAACTGGGAATATGAGCTCATCTGCTTGTTCACTGGGCACAAAGATCTGAGCCTTAAATCTTTTCTGAGATTTGTTGTCTGTCAGTACCTCTGGAATTCCAAGAATTGGTTTTACATTTGAGTTACTGGTCATATTTGTGCCAGAAATACTTCTTCTTTTATCTTTTTTAAGATTTATTCATTTATTATATATGAGTACACTGCAGCTGTCTTCAGACACACTGGAAGAGGGCATCAAATCTCATTACAGATGGTTGTGAGCCACCATGTGGTTGTGGGATTTGAACTCAGGACCTCTGGAAGAGCAGTCAGTGCTCTTAACCACTAAGCCATCTCTCCAGCCCCAGAAACACTTCTTGATCCTTTCTTTGGACAACACAAGAGACTTCAGGGTGTCCATGTTGCCCAGGAGGAAATGGCTACTCCCCACATAGGCACGGGCACTGCTAAGGAAGAGAGACCAGCCCCTCTTTGAAGAAGGCCCAGTAGAGCCTCAAGGGGGGCAGGGTAGCCTGCTGTGCTTGGCTTTTGTTCCTACTGTTTACTTGGCCAGGAATGATGTGTGGTCAGAAATGCCTACGGGCAAGTGGAGGAGGCAGACAGGTACAGGGACATGATACTGGGTGACAGCAGGACATGGGGGAGGTGAGAGGTTTTCTCTAGTGTAAGTAGTGGCACTGGGAACACCTGCAGGGAGGCTGTTCTCTGCACTTCCCCTGGAGCTGTAGAATAGACTAAGCAGGCAGCAGGCAGGAAGACGGATATGGAGGTGTAAGACAGTAGTGGACTGACTAGCTGGTGAACGGGATCTTTGCCCTTGGCTGGAAGATGGGCCAGATAACACCTTTCTCTCCTGCTTGTTCTTTGACTCTCGGTTCCAGCATGGCAGCTGCCACCGTTCAGGGACTCGCTCAGGAAATGCTGTTGAGTGAAGGGATATGTGAACAAGGAGAGAAGGCCATACTTACTACCTAGTCTTTGTTCCTGGTCAGGTGAAACCTACATATACATTGAGCTCTGGAAAGTCCAATTAGGAAGAAAGTAGAGTCCTGGAGAAGCAGGTCAGAATGATAGGGACTCAGACAAGTGGCCACATTTTTTGTCTTGGTAGAGAAGCTAGGAGGAAGTCAAGGTTAGATCCAATTCTTGGAGGGTTGCCTCAGAGGACAACCGTGGACCTAGAACTGGGCACTAGGAGATTTTTTTTTTTTCCAAGCTGGGACTGTGGCTGACTTGTATAGAAGAGAGTCATGCACAAGCTGGGAAGCTTATTTCCCAAGAGCTTCTTCTGGCCTGGTCAGAGTGTCAGCTGTCCCAACCATGGGTGTAACTACTGGCTTTTCTTACGAGAATTGGAGGGAAAGCTGGCTGTCCAGAGGCTGGGGGCTGCAGAAGATTCTAAGAAACTGATGGGAAGGTGCTTTGATCTTTAAAACATCATACATGGCTGAGACTGCATTGGTTAAAGGCACCTGCTACCAAGCCTGGGACTTGAGTTCAGGAACCCAGATCCACATGATGGAATGAGGTACCTGTCCATCTGTCATAGGTGCACCACAGACGGCATGCTGACACCTCAGCAAGTAAGTGTGTGTGTGTGTGTGTGTGTGTGAGAGAGAGAGAGAGAGAGAGAGAGAGAGAGAGAGAGAGAATGTGGATGGCAAGGCATCAGATCCCTTGAAACAGGAGTTACATGTTGGTTATTAGCAATCTGATGTGGGTGCTGGAAACTGAACTTGGGTCCTCTGCAAGAACAGTATGTGCTTTTAACTGCCGATCCAGCTCTCTAGCCACTACCTTTAAAAATAAAGGTACTTTTTTATTTTTAAAATTAAGGGATTAGACAGTCAGCTTGACGGTTAAAAGCACTTGTTACTCTTGCAGAAGGTCTGGGTTCAGTTCTCAGTACCCACACGTGGTACACATACATACATGTAGGCAAAACACTCAACCACCTAAGATAAAAACAACTAAATGAATAAAAACCAAAGCCCTTGATAGCCAAATGTGGTGCCATGTGTCTGTAGTCACAGCACTCTAGAGGCTGAAGCATCAGGATCTTCAGTTCAAGGCCAGCCTCATCTACATATTGAGTGTACCTCAAACAAAACAAATCAAATCAAATCAAGGCAAAACAAAACAGACACAAACACCACATGCAGTATTGTCATTCTGCACAGAAATGCTCTGATCCATGAGAGCTCTGGGCATTTGCACCTGCTCTGAATTGCAGCAGGACTGGGGAAAGGCACGCAGAAAGCTATGGCCCTACCTTTGTCTCCCAAGACAGGGGTAACCTGAGGTCAGACATCCCAACAGATAACCCCTTTAGCTTGAACTCAAATGCATCTCCCCAGAGGTCTCCAGAGCCTTCCTTGAAACAAGGTTGTCCACATGTGCAGTTTTCCATTGGAGAGCAGTTGGCTCAGTATCTCTTCCTGCCAGAGGCCTTCTGCTAACACGCCAGCTGCCTCTGACACCTGGAGGGGCCTGGCCACCCTGGCTTTGAAGTGGAGCCAGCAAGGAACTGCTGCCAACAAGAGTCTGCACAAATCCATTGGATCATGGAGGGATCCTCGCAGGCATTGCTTCTGGGTTAGAGTGAAGGCCTCTGGGGAGAAATATGGTACTCTGGTTCAGGCTGGATCTGAGCAGAACCATGCGGAGGGTGGAGTCCAGGGCCAGCAACTGAGAGGAAGAAAGTTGAATTGGCAGGGTCCAGGCTAGTTCCAGGGGCTAGCTGCTCTCTTCCTTGCTAACTTCCAAGAGCTAGGACAAACTGGCTGGCTGGTTGGTAAGAAGCCAGGAAAGCAGAATGTCCACGCTCACCGAAGTGCAAATTCCCTGTGTCTAGTGGCATGAACTGGGTCCCTTTTCTTGAAATTCTAGGTTTGATGGCTTTTGGATCAAGTTGCAGTTGTCCTAAAACTGGCCTCAGTTATAGAGATGAGCATGGTACCTCTAGCAAAAGACAGAAGTGGAGTACGAGAATGCTCTTTACCCAGGGTCTCGGGCCTCCACAGTAGTGTGAGGTGCTAGCAGCATGAAGAGCCTCTCTGGATTAAGGTGCTAGAAAAGCCTAAAATAGCAACTGAAAGTGGTTCAGTGGAAGTAGACGCCACCAGCTTCCAAACCGGACAGAGGTGGCTATCTGCAAGCTGGCTATTTAGTTTCTAGCCCACTTTGGGGGAGCTAGCTCTTAGCCAGGGCCCAAAAGAAGAGCCAGTTTGCATGACTGAACTTTGGAGAGGTCATATGACTAGTGTCCTTTATTGGGACAGCTGAAGCATGTCCCCAAGTTGGTTTGTGCTAACAGTATTTTAATGTCAGGGCTGTGAGACCAGGGTGGTGATAAAGCCGGGGGACATGCCCAGGGTCAGGAAGCACGCAGCTGGGAAGGTCTCCTGGGTCTGTCTCCCTCTGTCTCTGTCTCTCTCTCTCTGTCCTGTACCACCCCAGTCCAGAACCTCAGATGGTAAAGGACATGTAGAACACAGGTTTCCTTTAGTGGCAACCTGTACCTTCAGGGCACCCCAAATTCCATCCACCCAGGAGGGCATGCCAAATTTGATCCAGAGCAATATTAACAACAACAATAATACTTAAATCCATTTTCATGTCTTTTAAATTAAATTTTCTAGTTACTTGAGTATATGGAGGCAGGCAGCCTGTCATTTGTGGAGGTCAGAGGACAATTTAAGGAAACTGGTTCTTTCCTTCTATTGTGTGGCTCCCAGAGACTGATCTCAGGTGTCATTCTCAGTGGCAATACCTCTACCTGATGAGCTATCTCTCCCCTTACAGTTCAGTGAGCACATTTACAAGGGCACAGAGGCTCAGAGGAGCATCATAGGCTAACCAAGATCTCAGTCTAGAAGCTAAAGCTAAAGAGTCCATTCAAATACACACGATCTCAGTCTAGAAGCTAAAGAGTCCATTCAAATACACACCTTTCTGACTCAGCACCGGTTCTAGGCCATCTGCTCTATCTGTTTTAAAAAGTCCCTGAACTCATGTTGGCAATAACCTTTCCTCTGCCCCTGTCTCTGATGCTGGCTTTCAGTCTGACACCTACCTGCCCAGGGCTGGAGACTCAGGTCTAACACTGCTGCTTCCCTGCAGACAGTTTACATCCTCACAGTCCGGGAGCCACAGAGAAGCCTGAAGGCTTGGGTGGACGCTGCACAGGTTTGGGGAGCCCAACGTGCACCCTTCCCTCTGGCCCTGACACGTCCCTCTGCAGCCGCTCTGCACTTGGCCTGGAATTCTCTGGCCCTCTTACTGCTCTGCCTTTTACTGAAATTCTGCCTATCCCTTTAGATTTCAAAGAAGTGCACACACTCTCAGATTAGTGCAGGGAACAGCCTAACACCCATGCTCTTCCGTTCAACTTTTAAATGGTTTTTGTTGTTTGTTTGAGACCAAATTGTAAGTAGCTCAGACTGGTCTTGGAGTTCTGATCCTCCTTCCTCTACTTCCCAAGTGCATCCCAGTGGAGTCACAGTGCATCTGCCACCACACCCAAATAAAGCATTCTTGGAACTTCTAGAGCAAACATAACAAAAATCCTCTTCCAATCTTAACATTTTTAATCTTTTTTGAGACAGAGTCTCACGATGCACCCCTGCCTGGTGTGGAGCTCACTAAGTAGACCAAGCTGCCCTTCAACTGACAGTGGTCTGCTTGCTTGTGCCTCCTGAGTGCTGGGATTAAAGGTGTGTTCTACACTGCCTAGCTCAATTTAAGCAAATAAACCAAACAAAAAACAAAAAACCCAAAACAACCACTACCACCACCGATAGAACAGTACTAGGGCCTGAGCCCAGGGTCCTCTTCCTAGTTTTTAATCTGAGACAGCGTCTCACTAAACTCCTGTGCCTACTCAGTCCAGGCAGGCCGTGGCCCTAACCTTAGCAGTTAGTATTACAGGCCTGTGTCACCAGCCCAGGTGTTACTTGGTTGCCTACTTTTGAAAAGTCTACTATTTGTCCAGACTGATCTCGAACTCCTGAGCTCAAGTGACCTCTCTCTTATAACTTCCCTGGAAGCTAAGACTTCAAACATGACACCAGCTTCAGCTTTTCTGTGGCCATGGCACTGGAGGTTGGATTCATACTTGGTCACTAGGCCACAACCCAGCCTCTCAGTTTTGCTGATGGTATCTTTCGTTCAATAGAACATTTACAATGAAATTCCTGGTCCAGTACAGTGTTCTCAACCTGTGGGTTGAGATCCCTTTGGGGACCACATACCAGGTACCCTACAAATCCGATATTTACATTATCATTCGTAACAATAGAAAATTACAGTTATGAAGTAGCAATGAAGTAATTTTATGGCTGGGGGTCACCACAACACAAGGAACTGTACCAACGGCAGCAGCACTAGGAGGCTTGAGAACCACTGGTCTAGTAGAGATCAATTTGCCACTGGGGAATTTCTGCTTCCTTGATGGTACCTGCTCCCTCTCTCTGGGATGCCAGCCCTACTAAGGCAAGGGCTTTTGCTCATTGCTCTAGCTGCAGTAACCAAAAGAGTGCCCAGCAGCAATGGCACGCTAACTCAGTGGACAGCAGCTATGGAGGAAGAGGTTTGTTTGTGGACAGCTATATTTGTCTTGCCAACTGGGCTTGGCTTTGCCAGCATGTTTAAGAATTCTTTTGCACTGCACAGCAGACCCTCAGCAGACACTTGAAGGATGGTACAGGTGTGAGGCACCACTTTTCATTCACTAGACTACATATGGATTTATTCTTTTTTTTTTTTTTTCAATTAAAGGCAATACTTTTGAGCCTGGGTATCACTCTGTAGCCGTGGCTGACCTAAAACTCACTATAGAGATCAGGCTGGCCTCAAACTCACAAAAATATTCCTGCTTCCACCTCTAGAGTGAATCAAAGGCATGTGCCACCGTGCCAGGCTTCCATCTGTCAGCTGTTGGCATTATCTTCGGAGTGACTGGAGTCCTCTTCAGGAACTGTTTATATCTATAGCTTGAGCTCCCCTACCCTTCCCTCTAACCGTCTCTGATCTTACATTAAGATCTTCAGTCCCTTGGAGTTAAGTTAAAATGGTTTTCTGAGTTGTAATAGCTGTACCTGCGTTTCTAAGTAGCACCCACGTTCTGGTCTCTGCCTCCTACTGGCTGTGATTAAAGGTGTGCATCCCCATGCTCAGCCTTTGGGTTAAAAATCAAGTATAAAAAAATTAGATAATTTGTTGGGGCATTATGACATGGGTTTTACATGTCTTATTTCATAAATGCTTTAAAAGAACGATATTAGCTAACACTATTTCTGTTTTATAGATGAGAAAATCGATGCTTAGAGAAGTTAAATAATAGTTTTGAGAAATAGTCTTATTATGTAGCTCAGGCTAGCCTGGAACTCATGGTGTAGCCTGGGCTTGTCTAGAACTCATAGTAATTCTCTTTCCTTAAGAGATTATTGCAGTTCTAGACATGGACCACCGACCATGTCTGGCAAAGTTAAACAACTCAAATGAGACCACACAGGCTTTTTGGTGATGGACCTGGCATTTGAATCCAGGTCTGTGTGGCTCTAGCACCTGTCCTTCCCCGTCAGGCTACACTGTGATTTTGGGACACAGAGACCAGCTCAACGTGGCTTCCTGAGTGGAAGAGACTGTGTGAGACGGGACTCCTTGCAGGTTTGTGCCTGTGGAGTACTCCATGCATCATTCCTAAGGGAAGGACGACAAGAATGTTTCCTATTCTGGGCAGATCCCTGACTAGACGTGTGGTCCTTGGTAAGGGAGGTGGCAAACAGTATTTCAGATGACCTCAGAGAACGGATGTCAGCAATTGAATCTACTCTGGGCTAAAATGCCAGAGGGAGCCTGTGGCTAACACTTTTAAGCCAGCGGTCTCCAGTGTGGCTCCCAGACCATGAATCTTTGGGGCCCTGCCCTAGAACTCTTGAACTTGGGGATGGGGCTGCTACCTGGGGTTTAATTGGCCTCTCAGGTGATGCTGATGTTGGTCCAAGGGAGGGATGCTGCTTTCAATCTACCCTTGGGTTGGAGCTTCCAAATGTTGTCAGAGGCTAACTACAGGTCGTTTTATTTTGATACTTCATCAGACACTGTCTTCTGAGTGTTGTGAAGAGAAAAAGGCTGGAAAGCACTTTCATTTGTTCTTAAATAAAAAATAAAAACCCACATTATTATTATTCCCATTTTATAGAAATGGAAACGGCTCAGCAAAGCTAAGTGATCTCCTATGTCCATCCAGCTGATAGGCTCTGCTGGGTTGGTTTGTAATTCTGTGTGTTTGTGTGACTGTATGCGAAAGACGGTGCAGCGTCCCTAGAGTTAGCTCCTACAACTAAGCGCTGCCTGACGAGGGTTCTCTGCAAGATCAGTGAGCACTCGCAGCTGCTGAGCCATCTTCCCAGCTCCCACATCCACCTCTTCTAACACCTGCAGGTCGATTTTAATGCTACTTCTTGTAACTGTATTGCAAGTTTACTCTGTGCAGGGCATTATTTTAAGCATATCACAGACAATTATTATTCCCACCTTACAAATAAGAACAGTGAGGCTCAGATAAATCACTTTCCTAAGAGCACAAGCTAATAAATCCCGAAGTCTGATTCCAACCACATTTTCTTATTTTTCAGGGACAGGGACTGAACAGGGCTTCACAAATGCTAAGCAAGTGCTTCACATGTCCAAGCCCCAAGCACATGCTCCTAGGCATCAAGAAAGCTTCCTAGCTTAGAGGAGGATGAGATGGAGATGCTCTAGAGACCGTTTGGGATAAAGGGTCTAACTTTCTCATTGCTGAAAGAATGAGGAGGTGGAAGGCTCTCTAACTGGGCTGCTGTGTTTCCAGCTCACACCTGCTGCCCCTGGCTAGAATGCCTGCAGCCCTTAAGGCAGACACTTGTGGAGAAGCCATGTCATGCACAGGCTCTGGTTTACAGCTGCCCATGGATTACATTCTTTTCCATGTGCATCATGGCAGACTGGAGCCTCCTGCAGCCTGTTCCCAGACCTCAGGGCCCCGAGTAAGAAAGCTGGCAGTGGATGGGTTAGGGCAATTCATCTTTTCGAAAGAATCAGCCTTACAGGCTTAGCTACCCACATCTCTAACTCTGGTCAGATGGCTGGACTGGTTTGGGGAAGCTGGCCATCTGATTTCAGGACAAAGGCATTTTCTGGGTAGTTGTAGGCTTGCAATAAGCACAGCAACTGGAGTGGAGCAGTGGATGAACGACACGGAGGAGCTGGGATTGACTCTGATACACACTCCCAGGATAGAACCACTTCGAAGCTTTCCTCCTGAGGATTTCCCAGGGGTCTCCTGTTTCTATGTGCATGCCCGTAATTCCTTATTGCCACTGGTATTGCTGGTTATGACGTGTTCATTCCTCACAATGAGAGGTTGAGTTTCTGTTAAACAGCACATAATCGGATCAGAAATTTAAGGTCACCTTGGGCTACATAGTAAATTCCGGGCTACCTTGGGCTACCTGAGACCCTATATCAACAAACAAGAATTAGTTTTTGTTCTTAAACTTTTATTTATCTTCAGATTTACTGTTAGTGTGTATGAATATTTTGCTTGTGTACATATCTGTGCACCACATGCATGCCTGGTGCCTATGGAGATCAGAGAGGGCATTAGATGCTCTGAAACTGGAGTTATAGACAGTTGTGAGCTAGCATGTGGGTGCTGGAAAATACTCCATAAGAAAGTGTTCTTAACTACTGATTAATCTCTACGTCCCCTGATTTCAAACATTTATTTTTTAATTTAATTTTACTTTAACTTTTTCTTGCAGTTTTTATTTCTATTTTTAAAATTAACTTATTTACTGTACATCTGGATTACAGCTTCTCCTTCTCCCTCCTCTCTTCCCAGCCCCCCACCCCCATCCTCCTGTTCTCTTCATATCCTCAGATCATTTTATCTTTGAGAAAGGATAGCCCTGGCTGTCCTGGAACTCGCTCTGTAGATAGGCTGGCCTCAAACTCACAGAGATCCGCCTGCCTTTGCCTCCTGCCTCCTACGCTCTGGGACTAAAAGCATGATGGGCACCATCCCTGGGCCTGCTTTAAACTTTTACAATAAAAATCTTGTTTGTGTAAAATGCCATACAAGGACTATTCACATATCTGTTTATTCATGTATTAATTTAACACTCATGCATGGGATATCTAGTCATATGTGTGCAATGCATGTGTCTATGTGCACACACCAGGGCCAAAAGGGGGCCACGGCTCCCTAGGAGTGACATGTGTTTGTAGGATGCTGGCTTGCTCTTTGGGTTCTGGATGCACGAACACATGGGGGTGAGGAGTGGGGGCTGTGTGCACATGTGTGCACACATACATGCACAATTTCTGTGGTCTTGTGTCTTTATTTCACGACTCCCAGACCCTGAGAATCCCTGGGAAAACCACAAGGGATCATTGGTTTCCCTTAGGAAACAGAAAGTGTTATATCTGAGGGGAACTCACAACAGACTTCTCCCATGAAGGCCAGTTTCTCCCTAATGCTTTTCTGAGACCCACATTGTTCTGGTTTCCCTAAGAAGCTCTGGCCCCAGAGTGCAGGCAGCTTGAAGACTCAGACTTGGGACATACATACCTGGCTGCTTTCTGAGTGAGCTCCAGCGGGAAATCTGGGCACAAGAGCTGCAGCAGACAGTGGTACTCCCTCATGGTCAGCAGGTCTGCAGGGCAAGGGAAAGGACCATTAGGACTGCAGCTCAGGTCACACCCACCTTGTGCTCACTTCCTGGGTTCTGGGCCCAGTCTTCTTAGAATGCTGCTACGTTTTGAAGGCCAGTTAATATGCAGGGTGAGGTGTTGCTTCCCACCCACCCCCTTTCTTTTGACACAGGTCTCACTATGTAGCTCTGGCTAGTCTGGAACTATGTACATCAGGCTGGCCTCAAACTCAGAGATGCGCCTGCCTCTGCCTCCTCAGTCTAGTTAAAGGCATTATAAGATTAGAGGCATGTACCACAGTTGGCCAAAGAGATGAGATTTTAAGACTGGAATCTCTACCAACATGCCATGCACACCTCCCCCCCCCCCCCGGGTGAGGTACTGGTTAGAGCATTTTGACTAAAGGGGCTTCATTTTCATTGGTCTGAGAGTTGGTCAGGTGAAGAGAGGAGACAAAAAAAGCACCCATATCAGCCTTCTTACCCTAGCTTTCCTTGACCCCCAAAAATGTGGGTGACACAGTCCAGATTTGCCAAAGAGGCCGATGTCAGAGAGGAATCATACCGATGCTTCCCAGTTGTTTTGCTGGGGCCTGTGCTACAAAGAAAAGCTCTGGAGCAGCCTGACAGCAGCAGTCTCCACGATCTCCCAAGGAACCAGGCTTCCTGTGTGGAAGGCCATGCTGTCCTAAGTGGGAAGAGGGAGCCGGAGGATATGGCTCTGCTGGACAACCATGATGACAATCATAGGCCCTTGGTTTCTTTGGACCTAAGTTAGCCCAAGCCACAGGAATCCAGGCCTCCTGCCCCTGCTAGTTTGATTGATACTTTTCTAAGACAAAAACCCCAAATCTCCAAAGGTCAGGTCTGGGCCCTGACCACTTTTTCATCAAAGTTCACTTCAAGGTAGGGGCACAGAGTTAAACTAACCACAGTGCCAAAGGCAGGGGCACCAAAAGAGCAGACTCAGCGTCAGTATAGGTCAGGGAACCAAGAGAACTTTCAGCCTTGACCTTGGCTTCATGGGCCATGCATGCGTTTTCATTTGACTCCAGGGACGGTCTGGCAGTTTATACTCTTCCAGCACGGGAGCAACAGCTGCTCAGTGTCACCGTTCAGAGTGAGGAGCAGGGATGATATGGAATAGGAGAAACGCCCAACTTCTTGCTCCACAATGCTAGGTATGGAGGACAGAGAGGACTGTCTTTGAATCAAGAGCTTTTTTATGCTATACTTTGACACTATTATTGGGGGCGAGGCCAAAAACTGCACAAGAATTAGTATACATTCTCCAAAACACCTAGGCAACCACCTTGGGAAGATATACAAGGGTTAAAAAGTAGAAGGAACTAAGGGAGGAGAAGAATCAGTCTCTGGCTCCTGGTTTCCAGAGCTAAGCCCTGTTTGGTTTCTTTTTGTTTTTTTAAGGTGTGGCGGTGTGTGTGTGTGTGTGTGTGTGTGTGTGTGTCAAACCTAGACACAATATAAAAGTGCTTTACAACTGAGGTACATCCCCAGCTCCTTGTTAGGTTCTCTGTAGTATGTGTGTGTGTTTGTGTCTGTGTGTGTGTGTTTAGGCCGTAGGTATTTATTGTCAAACTTTTTAAGTTTTATTTTATTTTAACCCCAGGCCCTCCTGCTTGTGAGGCCCAGCACTCCAACCTTATCTCCCCAGCTCCTGTTTAGGCTCCTGATGCTGCTCTAACTCACACATTCAAACGTGTTTCCCTCCTAAGGGTGGGGAAATTTTACACAAGTTACTTTGTGCTTCTCTAATGTAAGGAGAGGCTCTTAAAGCAGAAGACACCCTGCCCACCCCTGAGACGGACTCCAGTGCTGGTGAGGAAAGTCACAGGAAGATACAAGTAAACAGCTTTCAAGTGTGAGAGCAGTTCTAAATGCTATTGGTATTAAGGCCAGAAGGGAGAGCCACCCTGTGCCTCTGGAGATGGGACTGCAAGTGGAGAGACTGGTTCCAAAACGCAGCCACTGCCCCACTGGCTGGTGTCAAACCGGCTCTTTAATTCAGGAATGGAACCTCAGGCAAACTGTAATCTCCAACTCAGGTTCTCAGCTGTAAGCTGGAGATGGCAGCCTCACGCTTTCAGGAGTGAAGTCAAAAGAGATGCTATCTATAAAGTAAGTCGCAGCAGAATGTCTGGACCTTAGTAACATCAAACACTTGGAGTTGTTTTGGTTTGTTTTTAAATCCTGGGGGTTAAACACAGGAGAGGAGAGGAAACCACCTTAGAAGGTGGTTTTTCCTTGCTGCATCTGAATGCTTTATAGTTCAGTCTTGGCTAGTTTTGGTCAGGCTGCCTGGGTTAACTCACTTCCACTCCTGTTCATCCACTCATTTAGCAACCATCCTTGCCTCCTGCATGCCAGGCACCACATCACAGTGAAGCGGCAGCCATAGAACAGAGATCCTGAGGCTTGGGAGACCCTGACTCCGAATCTGCTGTGCACTCCAGGCTCTTTGGCTTTCGGCACTCTCTTCAAGATCTCAAAGAGTTTCCTGGCAGCCCTTTTGTAATACAGGCTCAGTAACAACAGGGGTAACTAGTGCTCTTGACTAGTACTAGCTCTGTGCTCAGCGTTTGAATCTCGACCCTTCACAGAAATCTTGTTTCTATCCCCAAGCACAGAGAAGCACATGGACACTTGGAAGACTTAATAACCTATGATCATGGAGGGGCCCAAGTCTGAGAGACAGGGAGATAGAGGGCTCTAAGGCAAGAGGGCCTTAATGAAAGTACCACGTGCTGGTGTTTGGAGTAGGGTGTTTACCAAGGGTCAGGCTCTGCTCTCTTTAAGGTTTGTGGATTACACTTGTTTTTGTTTTGTTCCCCCCCCCTTGGGTTTTCACCTTCATTTTAAAAAAAGATTTAGACCTTAAATCATTACTAATCCGAGAGCTAGGAATATAGCCTTGTGGCAATTTTTGGTATTCAAAGAATATTATGTTTAATCTATACACACCAAGAAAACTCTGTTTCCATGTTACGTTCTGTTCTACATGTACTTTATGCTTATGGTAACTAGTGGGATTTCAATGTATGCTATCAAACCTCTAAAAGAATTGCCAAAATGCTTTAAAAAAATCTGTACATGTATCTCTCTTCTTTAAATAAAGTTGTAAGAAAAAAAAGATTTATTTTTTTTTTAAAGGCAAATTCTCACACTTAGTCCAGGCTCCTCTAGAACTGCCAGCCAGTGTCTTGCCTATGTCCTGAGTACTAGGATTGCATGTGTGAGCCACTGGCTAATCTTGACGATTCTAACAGTTTCTCCCTGCCTCTGTCTTTGTCTCTGTGTGTGCGTGCACGTGTGTGTGTGTGTGGGGGGTGGTATGTGTGTATATGTGTGTGTGGTGTGTGTTTGTGTGGGGGTGTGTGTATGTGTGTGTATTTGTGTGTGTGAGTGTGTGTGGGGTGGTATGTGTGTATATGTGTGTGGTGTGTGTGTGTGTGTGGGTAGGTGGGGGTGTGTGTGGTATGTGTGTGTGTGTATACACCATGGAACTTATTTGAAGGTCCCAGGACAATTTTGTGGCGTCACCTCTTCCTCTCCACCTCCTGGGATTGAATCTGGGTTGCCAGGCTTTCAGAGCTTCCCACTGCACTAATCATCTTGCAGCCCTAATTGTCACTATTTTCCCTCATTTTACAGACAAACACATTCAGGCTGTGTGTGCACAAAGACAGAACCAGAATTCGAATTCAGGAGGTAGCCACTGAGTTTACCCGGTTAACACTGGAGCACCTTGATTGTATCACTCTGATAGGGGAAGGCTTAAACACCAGTTTCCCTCCAAACAAACTAGCTCCAGGTGAACTGGATCAAGGAGACAAGCCTTGGGAATTGGAATCTTTCTTGTAAGAAACTGAGACTGGGAGGTTCTAATTACTGTAAACAGGAAATACTGAAGCTCAGCAGCTGGAGAGAGCGGCTGAGCCCCACCAGGGGAGGCTTGCAGCAAGAATTCACCTGTGTGGCTGGCTCAGTGGCTCACCACAGCCACCTGCGAGCCTCAGCATCACACAGGTGCAGGGGAGGCTAGTGATGTGGTGTGTACCCTCGGATGCTTCTCTAAAGGAATCCCCCACAATTAGGATAGCTCAGCCAGCAAGTCCTGGAAGTTCAAAGGCAAAGACTTTTTGTACAAGATTGAAATCAGAGCTCTCCCCACAAATTGGTGTTTCTCGTTGTGTGGGTGGTCAGAGCTGAACTCTCTTCACAATCTTCTACTAGGTCTTACCAACGAGGTTCCTGGCCCAGGACCAGAGAGGCTTGGCACCTTAATTCTGCCAGCTCCAGAGGCTAGCGCTGTAGCTCAAACATCAGAATGCTCAGGACTAAGTTTTAGCTTTGTCATTGACTTTAAGATACTTAACTGATAACTCCGTGCCTCAGTCTCCAAGCACCAAGTGTTGGGTGAGCGTTGTAGAGCCTTGAGAGAATGTTAAGTGCACAGACCCATGTCTGGTTCATCATGAATGTTAGTGTCTGTATGACTATTTCAGAAATAAAACTCTTCTCAAAGAAACAGCTGGTTTATAGAACTGTTCTTTAGATAGAAACCTATCCTGGCTCCAAAGGCCATAAGAGTTCTGCCCTAGCAGGTGGGGTCCAGCTGGTTTATGTCGGTTTAACTTCTGATGATAGGATTATTCATGCCAGGTGACTGACAGACTAAGTTAAAGTACAGACTCCCTTCAGGTGGGCCAGTTCAACAAGGGCTGGTGGCTTGGCAGGCAGGGTAGCTCAGGGCTGGGTTGCTTGGCCGGCAGGGTAGCTGTGCCGGTGCAGAGCTCAGATTCTGAAACCAGTTGACCTAGCAGCAGACAAATTATAGAACTTCTCTGCACCTCAGTCTCCTTATTTAAAAGTGTGCGCAACATAGTACTTACCTGATGGGATTGCTGTAAACAACAAAAGGCCACAAGAGATTAGTTTATATATGGTACTTTATCAGAAAAATCAGTGAAGTGAATGATCTGCTTAAAATTGTACTACTGTTTTTAAATTAATTAATCTAAACTTGAAGTCCTGGGCCTGGTTTGGTGGTGCACACCTTTAATCCCAGTACTTGGGAGGCAGATGAATCTCTGTGAGTTCAAGGCCTTCTCGGTCTACATGGTGAGTTCCAGGACAGTCAGAGTTTCAGAGAGAGACTCTAACCCCCTGTTCACCTCCTCAAAAGAAAAACAAAACAAAACAAAAAAAACTCGAGGAGGCTGGAGAGATGACTTAGAGATTAAAAGCACTGGCTGCTCTTCCAGAGGTCTTGAGTTCAATTCCCAGCAACCACACAGTGGCTCACAGCATCTGTAATGACATCTGGTGCCCTCTTCTGGTGTGTCTGAAGAGAACAATAGTGTATTCATATATAATAAAAAATAATCTTAAAAATAAATAAATACGAAGTTCTGAAACGTAGACTTAACTACAACACCAGCTAAATTCTGACATTAGCATAGTTGAGTATGTGCAGAAGAAAAGGATGAAGTAAACCATGTGTCACATAGTGACCCTAAGTCAAAGCTCACAGGGACAAAGTTATGGATGGCCATTGTATGTTGTGGTCTGAGTGTGCTCACTACAAATTTATGTGTTTGGATACACTGTATCCAACTGGTGGCATTGTTTGGAAGGGTTATGGAACCATTAGGAGGCAGAACCTTGCTAGAGGGAATATGTCATTGTGGGCAGGCTTTGAAGTTTTATAGCCTGGTTCCAATTCCTGTTCCCTCTCAGCTCCTGCTCCTGATACCACACCTGCTTCATCATTACGGATGGAATCCCTCCCAGAACTGTAAACCCAAATAACCCTTTATCCTTTACGTTCCTTTTCAGAGCATTCATTCATTCATTCATTCATTCATTCATGTACATTGGTTTGTGCCTGCATGTATGTCTGTATGAGGGTGTCAGGTTCTCTGGAACTGGAGTTACAGACAGTTGTGAGCTGCCATGAGGGTGTTGGGAATTGAACCTGGATCCTTTAGAGGACTAGCCAGTGTTCTTACCCGCTGAGCCACCTCCCTAACCCCCTTTTCAGAGTATTTTTATCATAGCAAAAGAGAAGAAATTAAGATAGTGTGTGAATTCAGAGAAGGGAGATCTCTAGTCATAAGAACTATTCTGGAAATGGCAAACGTCCTGTTTGGTAGACGTTACAACCGTCAGTAAACACAATGCGCCACAGCTAGGGCGCCACTGTGCATAGGCTGGTCAGCTCAAAGAATCTTCTCACCAAGGGCTCAGTTCAATCAGCTTGGATGCTTTGTACAGGAATGAATGGCCACTTTCACTGTGAAAACCAAAGGAAGCTGGGGGACTGCCTCACAGAAATGTATTTCACTTCACCAAAAGCACAAATTTAGTGTGAGCACTAGCTCGAGATGAGCATAACCCAGATTCAAAGTATTTTTGTTGGTTATCTCTAATCCTAGACATTGATGGGCAAGGTTATTTTAGACAAGGAAATCAATTTATCAATTTAGTCAGAAATGATTGATACTCAATGCACTCAAGAGCTAACTTGACCTTATTTGTAGGAAAAGAAAGAAGGCTTTAAAAGAAAAAAATCTGGCCTGCCTTTTTGCTGTGGAAATTCCTGCCTCTGAAGCTCTGTGGAGGCAAGCTTAGTCATTTCTACATCCTCTTTGCAGACCACCATGTGTGTCCACAACATCTCACAAGAACTGTGGTGGCATGTGGCTGTAGACTCAGAGGCCTGGAAAATGGTACCTGTCCCAGGGCCAGAGAGTCTTCATCACAGAGCAGCAGAATGGTCCCAGATGGAAGGACTTGGGGCACAGCTATGTCTCACCATGAGCCTGCCCTGAATCTAGGACCTTTGGCCCTCAAAGTGTGGGCTACAATACAACAGGGATTAGCCAGAACTCATCTGTGTGACTTGCCTGTTGTCAGCTGTAGGAGCTGGTGCTGGATCAGGGCTAGAGATAATGAAACACTGCAAAGCCACGGGAAACCCAGAGGGCTGGATGACCTCTAGCTGGTTAGTTTCAGGATTTCAATAGAAACTGCCACAGAGGCCAGAGAACACCACAGACCAGGAGTAGACTCTTCAATTTTCAGTTACAACTGTTTTTATGTGCCTTTTTTTTTTTTTTTTACAGGCTCTGAAGGCCCATTCTAAATGACACTCACCCTTGGCCAGCATGCTCTCTCTGCCAAGAGTTGCTCGGAAGGCCATGGATCGTTCGGGGCATGACCACACCACCCCTTCCCATCCCTAGGGTATGAAGGCTTTGTTACCAGGCTGCAGCTGAGTAAATACTGCTCTGCAGAGGGAAAGGAAACTGAGGGAGGATGGGAATGGGGGTGGGGAGCAAGACATCTGACAGCTTCCCTCTCCTTGGAACACTTGGTACCACAGTCACAGGAAAACTGCCAGCATCCTAAGGGCCATGTAGCTATCAAGCAAAGCCCAGAATAGTCTGTGTTTCTAAATGTTATCTTTCTTGACAGCATTTGTTTTATATTATAAATAGAGGGAAATAATAATTAATTTACTGAAAGGGAGATGACCCCACAAAAGGAATGAGACACAATGGCTTCCAATAACACTTGTGGGCTATAATGCTTGCGCCATTATAAACTCTGCCCTCTGCCACGTCACCACTCCACAGAGCTCTATCTAGTGTGTTCAAAGAGGAGCACTAAGCCAAACTCTTTATTTTTATATTTTATTATGACCAATTCCAGCACCAAGTGAGAAATGTATCTTGCCTATTTCTGTTTGGCCAGTGGGATTCTAAGACAATGATCTTGTGGCAATGTTTAAGATAAATAAGAACAACGGCCCAGGAACTGTGGTATCAGATACAAATGTCAGGTCTGTGGGTTAACCAGGACCCACCACTGGGGGCTTGAAACAGAGGCCTAATCTGACACAGAAGACCCCTCTACTGAATGGAGCCTTTGGGGTATGGCTCTGTCTTCTGGCCCTCAGAGAGGACTGTTGAGGTTGGGTGGACTAAGGAAGGTCTATTGAGTTAGTTTGTTTTTCAAAACAGGGATTCTCTGGGGAGCCCTGGCAGTCTTGGAACTTACTTTGCAGACCACACTGGCCTCAAAGTCACAGAAGTCTACTTCCCTCTGTCTCCTGAGTGCTGAGATTAAAGGGTGTGCCACCGTTCCCAGCCATCTTGCTTTACTTCCAGAGAGGACAGTATTTTTCCTTTCAAACTGACACCATAAAACCAAGATGGAAGAGTCAAGCCAAGCATGTGCTTCTGAGTACTGAAACACCCTCCTGCCCTCAAGGAAACAGAAATGGTTCAACAGGCCAAGAGCTTACATGGAGAATGGACCTTAGCCTCTCCTCATGGTGACTCCTCCTGTCCTTGAGGATTGACAGATCTGAAACCATTCATTCACTCAGCCTTTGAAAAGGAGGACATGTAAACATTTTATATGGGGTTTATAGTCAGAATGAAGGGATCCAGCTTGTTTTAGAAAAGAAAAAGTCTATTCTGTTTTAGAGACACATCATGATGCAGAGGCTGGTCTGAGTTCTGTGAAGAACTGGCTACATTCCTCTGGGTACAACCTGACTTCCTTTCTACCCATAAAACAGAGAAGATGTCAAATATAAAAGTAAAAAAAATATTTAAAGGATACACTTAAAAAATAGAAATCTTACATGGAACTTTAATATATATCATTCTGCTGGTTTGAATAAGAATGGCCCAGGAGGCTTACATATTTGAATGCTTGGTCACTAGGGAGTGGTGCTATGTGACAGGACTAGGCCTTGTTGGAGGAAGTGTGCAACTGAGGGTGGGCTTTGGGGTTTCAAATGCTCGAGTCAGGCCCATTGTCTCTCTCTTCCTGCTGCCTGTGGATCTGGGTGCAGCACCCTCAACCACCTCTCCAGCACCACGTCTGCCTGCTGCCCTATGCTTCTTGCTATAATGGACTAAACTTCTGAATGTAAGTTAATTCCCAATTAAATGCTGTCCTTTATAAGAGTTTCTATGGTCATGGTGTCTCTTCACAGCAGTAGAACATTGCCCAAGGCAATCATAGATGAAACAAAACCTTTCTGACTCAACTTTCTCTTCAGTGTTCCTCACTCAGGCTGAAGGTAATAGAAAAAGAGAAACTCAGCTTGGGGAATGGAAAGATGGCTCAGTGGTTAAAAGCACTCACTCAGCTTACAGAGGACCTAGATTCAGCTCCCAACACCCACATGGTGACTCACAACCTGTTGTAACTCCAGTTCTAGGGGAATTCAATACCCTCTTCTGGCCTCTATACACATTTGTACACACATGGCACATATGAACTCATGCAAACACACACACACACAAAATAGTTTAAATAAAATTTTAAACTCAGCATGATGGTATAATGTAATCTCAGCACTGGGTGGCTGAGGCTGAAGACTCACAAGTTCAAGGGCAGCCTGGACTATATAATGAGGCTCTGTTTCAAAGAAACTAAACTACCACACCAAAATCCCCAGAGTTTTATTAAAGGCAGGATAAACACTACCATCTCTAACTTCTGAGTGGGTCTGACTGAATGTGATGGCTCCTGAGTCAGCCAGCTTAGGTCCAAACTGTGGCTGTTCACTAACTAAGTGACCCTGAGCAAGCCAATTTAGAAATGAGTGTGAATAATTACTCTGACTGCACCATTTTTTAATTTTAAAGTTATGTGTGTATCTAAGTGTGAGTTTGTGCGTGAGTGTAGCACGCAGAAGAGGAGATCAGACCTCTGGGACTTCACTTACATTTGTGTGCTTGGAGTTGAACTTGGGTCTTCTGCAAGCCATGGCTGCATCTTTAATGACACCAGGAGCATGGATAACAGCAATGCTCGCGCTGGCCATGGGCAGCTACTGAGAGGATTAAAAGATGACTAAGGAGAGAGCAGTGGGGGCTGGAGAGATGGCTCAGCGGTTAGAGCACTGACTGGTCTCCCGAGTTCAATTCCCAGCAACCATGTGGCTCAAAAACACCTGCAATGTGATCTTGGCACCCTCTTTTGGCATACAGGCATATATGCAGGCAGAACACTGTACGTAATAAATAATAAATCTTTGAAAACAACAACAAAGAAAACAAAACCTGCTCTGGTTAATACTCCCTGCTGCGGCGTACTCAGGGAGTGTGGTGCTTTGAGCATGCTTGGCACAGGAAGTGGCACTATTAGAAGGTGTGGCCTTGTTAGAAGTGTGTCACTGTGTGGGTGGACTTTAATACCCTCCTCCTAATCATGTGGGAGACAGTCTCTTCCTGTTTTCCTTAGGAATAAGATGTAGACTCTCAGCTCCTCCAGCACCCTGCCCGCCGCGATGCTGCCATGCTTTCTGACATGATGACAGCAGACTGAACCTCTGGCCTGTAAGCCAGCTGCTGTTAAGTGCTGTCCTTTATAAGAGTTGTTTGGTCATGGTGCCTCTTCACAATGGAAACCCCAACTAAGACAAGACAGGTGGAATGGCGTTGCCTCCCAAATAGCACAGTTCATTGATGTTCTTCAGCTCAAGCCCGTGGGGCAGAACAAACGGCAGTCCTTATCTCGGCAGTCTTCCTGCCTGAGGCAGGTGCACACCATTTTCTTTGATAGCTAAAGCATTGCCAGTCCTCTGTCACGCCATTCACTGGTGCTGATGGCTCATTGCTATGGAGACTGAATTATTACGAACCATTTCCACAGGCAGCGTCGCTTTTGATCCATCCCATTAAGACGTTTGTGGAGATCTCCACAAGATCAAGAGTAAAACATTCCAGCATGGTGCCTGGGAAGGCCCTTGATACCCTACCTCTAATAGAAGGCAGTTGTTAGTTGCTGGAGGAGGGAAATCACTTTTCTTTAGGGAGGCGCACAGCCATGGGTAGAATGCCCACGCATCCGTGATGACTCCACACACAGGTGTATGTGAACCACACTAACTGGACTTAGTGGGTCACGGGGAAAAAACATGAAGCTGGGAGATGGAAGGTGGGTGTGTTGGAGGGGTGTGGGGGGAGCTGGAGGGAGTGGAAGGTGTGTTGGAGGGGTGTGGGGGGGGAGCTGGAGGGAGTGGAAGAGGAACATGACTAAGATGCATCATATTTGTACATAAAAGTTTCAGGAGAAAACCCAGCAACCTTGTGGATCATGGTGCTAGTTCCACCTTCCTTTTATGCTCTTCTAGGGATCTAACCCACAGCCTTGCACATGCTCAGCAAATACTCCACCACCAAGTTCCAGGTCCATCCCACCCATCCCCCATTTTGTAGACAAGCAATAGCAAGGGACAAAATCACCATGTAAGGGGTAGAGGCAGGATGAAGCTGAACACTCAACTGAGAGCAGCCTCTTCCCTCCACACAGCCCTCCCCCATGCCCTTCTGCCTGCAGGGCCTTGGGAACTCTGCTCTTCTTTCCTTCTTTAATGGATGGAGAATAGCTGGGCACACAGGGAACTGGTAGATAAAGGCTACTTCTGCAGTTGGTGTTTAAACTTACCACAGACCAGCCCATCTTTCTGCCATCTCTGGCTTAGGCCACCTCCCTTCAATTGCTAATAGGAAACAGAGATGGTATCAGTAAACACTTTGAGCTGGGCCTTTGATCCCAGCATGTTCCAGGCAGAGGCAAGCCTGGTCTACAGAGTTCCAACACAGCCGAGGCTATATAGAAAAACTATGTCTTGAAAAAACAAAACTAAAACTAAAATAAAAATAAACATTTAAAAACCTGTATAAAGTTGTGTCTGCAGTTTTAATAGGCTATACACTGGTATATCAGTTTATACACAAATATAGTTTTTAAAGTAACTTATTTATCTTAAGTATATTGGTGCTTTGCCTGCATGTCTGCATGTTTGTGTGGGGTGTCAGTTCTCTTGGAACTGGAGTTACAGACAGTTGTGAGCTGCCATGTGGGTTTTGGGAGTTGAACTTAGGTTCCCTGGAAGATCAGCCAGTGTTCTTAACTACTCAGTCATTAGACATGCATGCATTTTCAATTACCTTTTCTTTTCCAATTTAAAATCAAGCTGGTAGGATGAACTTTCTTTTTTGGTATTTTGAGACAGAATCTCACTAGGTAAGATGTCCTGGAATTCACTATGTAGACCAGGCTGGCCTTGAATATAAAGAAATCTGCCTCTTCTGCCTCTTCAGAAAGAACGTTATATCAGCAAAACTGTCTGATGAGAATGTAAGAAAGCTGCAGAGAACAGAATCTAAATAAGTTATTTTCCCGAGCCTTCCACTGTCAAAGGCAACCATAGAATAAACAAGATGTGGGCCAAATTATGCATTTGATTTGCTTAATATGCGTTCTCCTTTTCTAAATAAACACAAACAGAAGCAGTGGCTAGTGGGGTTGCTCACTGAGGGCCGCTGAACCGAGACGGAGTGCAAAAGCAACAGCCTGGGTCCTTCACGGGTGCTGTAAGCAGGCAGGCCAGGCCCACTCTCCCATCAGAATCTACTGAGTACCATGTACAATGATGGATTTATGGCTACCCATTCCCTGAAAACCAGACTTCGAAACAGCAGGAAGTAGGAAGAGGGCTGGAGATGGGTAAACACACACATCTCTTCGGATTCTGAATCCACCTTTGTGTTTCCTGCTGTTTCCTGCCTTTTGTGGGCACATGCCATGTTCTCTCCTATGTATGTGGCTAAGGGCAGAGGCAGCTAAGAAGGGGAGAATGCCTGTCTTTGGGGTCAAGATGGGAATGAAACCGAAGTTATCAGTTACAGTCCTAGAGGCCATCAACTTTGTTTTGAAGTGTGGTTTTCCTAGTAATCGATCCTCCACGTGCAACAAGACACTCGTCTGATTTTAACAGAAAATGAGCAGAATCTAGTGCTCCCTTCTTAGACCTGAGCCCACGGGCTGTTGGCCTGGATCCTTATCTTTCACTGAGTCTGGCAGGCAAAAAATAAAAACAAGGATGAAAAAAAATACCCCAACGCTATCAAAGGATGAGCCCATTCAATTATTTGTTTGATTAAAAAAAATACTATAAACCAAAAGTCTTGTTTCCTCACTGAGTTTTGGGTCAGGTTCTTGGCTTCCCATTGATGAAGGGCTTCTAATTAGCACCTCACTCTGCACCCCAATTTCTTCCTCAATCATGTCAGAACTTATTAGAGTAAGTGTAATATACTTTTTAATTAAAAATATAATTGCTTTACTAAAAACATGTAGATTTGCTCTCTCACTTTCTCTGTGCATGTACATACATACAGTGATTCACATGTACATACATGCAGTGATTCACATGTACATACATACAGTGATTCACATATACACGTGTGTATCTGATGGCTATGGAGATTGTCTGAAACTGGACTTACAGATAGTTTTGAGCCATCATATGTGTTCTGGGATCTGAGCCTGGGTCCTCTGCAAGAGTGTTAAGTGTCTCTAACACTGAGCTGTCTCTCCAGCCCTAGAATTATTTTGTGTGTGTGGGTGTTTTGCCCATAACCTACAAGATGTTTGTGCACCATGTGTGCATAATGCTCTTGGAGGCTAGCCACCAGAGGAATCAAATTCTCTGAAATTCACTGCCTTGTGAGTGCCGAGCATCAAACCCTGGGTCCTCGGAGCATCCATGGCTTTTGTCCACTTTTATCTAGTGACACTTGTCTAGTCTTTTTAAAGTATGAGCGATTTTATGCCCTCTGTTTTTGAGTTTTTGTCTGGTTCATGTGTAACTCATTTAAAAATTAAAGCTGAGTTTGTGGTGCATGCCTAGCTCTTGGGAGGTGGAGACAGGATGAGCAAGAGCTCACGGTCATCTTAGACATATAGTTAATTTAAGGGAAGCCTGGTCTACACAAGACCAGCTCAAAAATGTAAAACCGGAAAAAAAAAAAAAAAGAAAAAAGAAAAGGTGGGCCCTGGTCTTCCTGTGTGGCAGTTCACTCATGCTTCTCCATCTCTGTGTCCTGAGTTCTGGGAATCTAGGTCTGGCCATCACACCCCATGTGCCAGTTATCTCTTGGGTGAAAACCCAGAAGCCCTGCCATGCTGGTTAGCATTCCTGCACAGCTGAAGAGGAGAATGTTCACCTTGCTTTATCAACAAATGACCCCATGCTTCTCAAGGTGGCTGCTTGAAGGTAGTACAAGCCTTTGATTTTCAATCCCACCCACAAAGTCTTAACAGATGTGTTCAAAACACAGATCTCATCTATCTCATGGAGCTAAAGGTGAGGTCATCTCAGGCCAACCTGGAGCTCTCCAGGCCCTTCCTTATCACTACACTGACTGGAGGTGCTGAGCTGTCTCCATGCTCCCTCGACAGTACTTCTCTTCTGACGGTGCAGCAGTCTGGGAGGTGAGGACTCTCATCCTCATGCCGCCCGAAGCTACAGGAAGGAATGCCATCTGCAGGGGCTATAGCTGGCAAACAACACAGCAGCGTTTGAACGGGGGTCGCCTTAGTCTGAAGCACACACTTTTAAGCATGCTATTATTTGTATCTGGCTGAAGCACCAACTAATCTGTCTACATGTCCCGTCTTCACTACAGTATTGTTCTCAGCACTGAAAGTTTCTATGCTTTGTGACTTTATGATTTCAAAGAGCTGGGAAATCAAAACATCACAAGTCTGGACTTTGTCTCTCAAGCACAGTTGATTGCTACCTTCATTTTTTTGGTGGAGAAACGAAAGCCTGCACAAAGTTTTCACAAATGATACACATAGTCTGGAAGAGTCAGGCTAGGCTCTAAGATTCCATGAGACCAAGTCTTGAGGGTATGGATGCCAACTACTGGCTTCTAGGACTGGGACAAAGCAGGGGATATACGGTGACTTCTGTCCTTGTTATCTCTGTGTGGATTTCCAATCCTAACAGCAATGCAGTCTACCCGTAGGCAGTCCAGAGCATGCTTCCTGGTACATCTGCATCCTGAGCCTGGGGAAGTGACAGCAGGTTAGTATGTAGACAGACCCACAAGGTGGCTTATGTAACTCCAACACCAGAGGATTTATTTAACACCCAGAAAGATACTCATCCATAGAAAAATAAGTAAACCTAAGCAATTTTAAAAAATGGGACAGTAAAAGATATCTCCCCTCCCATGTGTGTGCATGTGTCTGAATGCACAACATATTGGTAGTTTAACCCCGGGACTCATACTTGCTAGGCAACTGCTCTACAACTAGATTGAACCCCCAGTTCCATCTCATTGGTGTTTAAAATGTCAAGGTTCGTTAATTTGATAGATATCATAAAGCATCTATCGTGTAACAAACACTGTTTTAAGTACTTAGGAACAAATAGGCAGGCTCTTTGGATGAAACGAATAAGAGATAAGGGTACAGAAATAAAGAGGGCCAGTTCCTGGATAGTCTTTGGCAATGATTAAATGAGATACAGTATTTGCTATAGAGAAAATAGGCAACAACATTCTCTCCACATGTATTTACATAAACAGCATCTGGTCTCTGAGCAGAGCTGGTCTTCAAGGTCAGGCTGCAGGGATTATTATAGCACCTTTGTGTGCTTTGGTGGAGTTAGAGAGTCCTTCAACATTTCCAGAAGTATAGAAATCAAACACTTCAAAGGCCTGGGTGATCCCCGGCAGCCAAGAGCGATGGTTAATTCTCTGCAGGTGCTCAGAAAACTGAACTAAAAGCAGCATGCAAAGTCAACACTGCAGCAATAAAAGACCAGGGAGCACAGGGTGTGGACTGGGTGGGCGTGGCTAAAAGCTGAAACCAACAGAGGGTTATTAGCCAGCAAGAGAAGAAGCAGTGGAGCGTGTAAGAATCCCTTACGGTGGTTGAGACCCATCCTAATATCAACGAGACCACAGAGTCATGGTAATAAAGTGTACAAGCTGCCAGGGAGTGTGCCAGCCAGCTTAGACATGAATGCACTTGCACGGAGGGCAAATTACAATATACTGGCAAATGATCCCTTTCCCTTATAGGGGCTCTTTAATCTTTAATATCTGCAAGATATTAGGACAAAGGGATAACTTCTGAGAGGACATCTTTGTTGAAGGCCTTCTGAAGAGACCAACTCCATGTCTGTCAGCCTAACAGGAAGTTCCCTTGGTTGTTCAGCCTCACAGTGAACAGCACTAAGGTACAGGCCATAGATCCTCAATGGCCTTCGCTACAGAGGGAACTGCAGGGCTCCCAACCTGTGACAGGAGGGTCATTTCTTTGTAAACTAGGGAAAGGCTGGACCTATGAAGACTGGAAGGAGACACCCAGGCTGGACCTGGAGCTGTTCTAAACTGTGCCAGTTTCTTCTGACTCCTCTCTTTAAGAAGGCAAAGCCTGGCACTGTCCAGTGGAAATCTGCAAGTGACCCTTTGTGACCTCAATTACGCCAGCTCGGCAAGGAAGTCTGTAGCATTTGCTCTGTGTCACCCTCACTTAGCTCAACGGGGAGCAGTTTGGTCTGAGTTAGAAGAAATGAAGTGACTTCATTAGGTAGATCCTGGCTCAATACATTCAATTTGTAATTAAAAGGAATTATTAAAATCCACGCAAGGAACACAGTATTTCATTCCATTCCTTAACAATGTATCTGTTTACCCTTCCCTGATTTGAATTAAATGAATTTAAATGAAATTGTTACATTGCCTGATAGTAACAATTACCACTTTGAGGGCTAGAGACACAGGCCTTTAATCCCAGCACTGGGGAGGGGCAAACAAAAGCTAGGGAAATTTGGTCTATCTTATACAGTACCATTTCCCCAAACTCACTGAGATCCTCCTACCGGGTGCTTGATTAAAGGCATGTGAGATCATATCCCGCTTCCCTACCTCTTGAAGGAGGGTCTTAGGCAGTACTGGATGGCCCTCTACAGCCGAAGCGGGTCTTGAACTCTTTCTTTCCTTTTTTTTTTTTTTTTTTCTTTTTCTTTTGCTGCTCTGGAATTTACTACATAAACCAGGTCAACCTCAAACTCACAGAAATCCACCTGTCTCAGACTCCCAAGCGCTGAGATTAAAGGTGTGCACCATGTCTGGAATACCCTTGATCTCTTGATTCCACTACCTCTATCTCCAAGGTGCTGCAAGTACATTTGGGTGCCACCCCACTGGACTAAAGTTCCCATTTTTGGAACACTTATATTCTAGTGTGTGGGGATACAGACAGCAAAGACAAAACACTTGTAGGAAGTGGTAGTTCATATGGTAGAAGCATGTAGGAGCACACTGAACAGGGAGGGGAGTGGAGATGTCACTGAGCCACACTCTATGGAGGAAGAAGTCAGGGTGGGGTGGGGGACGTATGAGACAGAGGGCTAGGAACAGCCACAAAAGAGGCATAGCTCTCTGCTTTGCCTTTCTGCACATTAATGCTAGTTCTGTTCCTGGTGTGTTGCAAGTTGTTAAGAAACTACTCTATCAAGAAACGGAACTGAAGTTACCAATGACTAGAGTGGCCTACTGCCATGGGGGAGGACGGGACACGGTCAGTCCCGTCCCTCAGTGAGGACACGGCATGGCAGAGGAAGCATGTCTCTGCCGTCACCTTCCACAGTCATGGTGAATTGGCAAAGCATCAGCCTGAATGAGCTCCGGGCACCAACTCGCCAGTTCGCAGCACTGTTTCCCACGTCAGCATTTGAAGTCTCCGACTGACAGGATTTAGCACTCTGTTTGGCAGCAGCCAGCAGCGAAGCAGCGAGAATTCCACTGGATTATCCAAAGCATCTGACCCGAAAATGAGGAGTGAAGAGGACATTTTTAAAAAACAACTTCTGAATGGTTCAGTGAGCCAATTCGACACTGAACAGAGACACACAAACATCCAGCCGCCTCTGAGGCACAAGGTCACTTTCTTGTGCTTGTTCCTGATCCTCGGAATCCAATTTCTTGATCTGAGCTCAGTCCCTCATTTTCTTAGCCAAACAGAGAGATGTGAAACAGAGGCAGGCCAGCTGGACTGCTCTCTATTGTCTAACCTCAGAGAGGCACGGCAGCAGGAGTGGCTGAGAACAGGACTGCTAGAGAGGAACGCTCACACAAGATCCTTCTTTGCTGTATTGATTTTATTTAGAGACAAGTGTTCACCATGTAGCTCATGCTGCCTGTGACCCTAGGACCCTCCTCCTCTGGGCTCCTGAGTGGAGGGATTATAGGTATGTCCACCACCCCAGGCTCTTCTTTTTTCCTCTTTAGTTGTGTGTACTTGTGGACACAGTGTGGTGGTTCCGTGTACATATGCGGTGTGCAGTGATCGGGCCAGAGCAGTGGTCATTTCTGCCTCCTGACCACTGCTTTTCATCTAGAGCATTGACTTTCTTTTTTCTTTTCTTTGCATTCATTTTTGTTTGTTTGTTCTTTTGGTTTTGTTTTGTTTTTCTTCCCCAGACAGGGAGACAAGGTTTCTTTGTATAGCCTTTTTTTTTTTTTTTAGCTGTCTTGGAACTCACTCTGTAGACCAGGCTGGCCTCAAACTCACAGAGATGTGCCTGCCTCTGCCTCCTGAGTACTGGAATTAAAGGATTTTTCTATTTTTTTTTTACATGTAATGTTTTTGTATTGTTTTGCTTGAGACAGGGAGACAGGTTCTCTCTATGTAGCTCTGGCTGTCCTGGAACTTGTTATGTAGACCAGGCTAGCCTCAAACTCAAAGATGCCTGCTTCTGTTTCCCAAGTGCTGGGTTTAAAGGACTGGGCCACCATACCCAGCTTTAAGTTTAATTATTTATGTGAGGTAAATGTGTGTGTGTGTGTTGGATGCCTGCATATGGGTACCACAGTTGGCCACTAGCACCTAGTGTCTCCCTCTAGTGCTCTCTACCTTTGTGTGTGTGTGTGTGCGCGCGCTCACGAGCAGTGTTTATACTTTTAGTATGGGTTGGTTTGCATACATGCATGTAGAGGCCAGGGTTACACTTTAGGTATCTTTACTTGGTCACTCTATCTTTTTAATTGTTTGAGAGAAGGTCTCCCACTGGGCCAATTGGTTCACCCAATTGATTAGAATGGCTGGCCAGTCTCTGCTTCCCCCAAGGCTATGTTATATACACTCAGCACCATGCCAGGCTTTCCCATGGGTGTGTGTGGGGTGCTTCCTGGTCCTTATGCTTATGAGGCAGGCCTGGTGCCCTCTTTGCTAGTTTAAAGATCTCATTAGAGAGACAGGCTTTGCAGTTGAAGATGCTTATACTCACAACCAGAGATCTACCTGTGGAAAGCCTATCACTGCTCCTAGGTTTGAGATAAAGGGCTGGGGGTAGACAAACGGGAGAGTGGAAGAGGCAGAACTTTGGCATCCCTATCTTATGCAGTGCTGAACTTTTAAATTCTCCTAATCAAGTCCCGAGTTCCTCATCGTTTTTCCTCAATAGCTTCTCACACAGCTGTGAGGGTAAGATTTACTAGATGGAATGTGTTTGCAAAATCTGTTTTGTTCGTTGGAACATGTTTATCAAGAAAGAGAGGGAAAAATCCTGTCCCCTCTCACTATTTACTTTTTGATGACTGCCTCCTGGGATTTGGAACTGGATAAACAGATGGACTTCCCGGAAGGAATCAGGCCGGACGCCAGGGTGTGTATATATCTTAGAACGTATGTGGCAAACAGTCTTCATCCAAACAGCTGTGCTGGTTTGGAAGAGAAGATCAGGGCAGTGTCTAATGGACGCCCACTGCCCCAAAGGTGTATCTCCCTGGTGGAACACAACGTGCCAGAAAGTCTCTAGAGCCTTCAGACGTATGAGCCAGTTCATCTACTGGCCTCCGGCTGTAGCAACTAAGGGTGGTGCCAGATTTAAAGCCACTGCTTGTCATCTGTACTGGGATGCTCCGTTTCATGAGTGCTGCAATGACGGGGAAAGACTGGGTCTATGTGCTGTGTGTGTTTGTATACAATCTTTTTTTTAAAGATTTATTTATACTCAGTGTAACTGTTCGATCCAGACATAGTGAGCACTCATGGGCCAGCCTGCTGTAGAAAGGAAATAGGAAGGATTGTTAGAGAAGCAACTGCCCCCTTTATAATCAATATAAATCTCTGCTGCAGGGGTGGGACTAGAGGAAAAACTCACTATTCAATTTACCTTCATAATTCAACATACTTCAACCTCAAGGTCTAAAGAAAAACTTTTAAAGATTTATTCATCTATTATATACCCTGTAGCTGTCCTCAGACACACCAGAAGAGGGCATCAGACCTCATTACAGATGGCTGTGAGCCACCATGTGGTTGCTGGGAATTGAACCCAGGACCTCTGGAAGAGCAGTCAGTGCTCTAACCACTGAACCATCTCTCCAGCCCCTAAAAAACTTTTAATTCCAAGGGAATTTAAAACATATAAACATTTCTGCCTCTATTGTTTTATGAAATATAGTACAGATGAATATGTCTTTCCTCCTGGAAATTTTCATTTAAATGATGATTTAAAAAATAAAAAATTAGGGGCTGGAGAGATGGTTCAGTGGTTAGAGCACTGACTGCTCTTCCAGAGGTCCTGGGTTCAATTCCCAGCAACCACATGGTGGCTCACAGCCATCTGTAATGAGATCTGATGCCCTCTTCTGGTGTGTCTGAGGACAGCTACAGTGTGCTCATATATTCATATGTAATAAATAAATCTTTTTAAAATTTTAAAAATAAAAATGTTGTTCAAACGTGGAATTGGTGTCCAATAGAGCCAAAAGCTAAAACAAAACCACTTGCTGAGATAGCACAGACTACATTCATCAGTTTCAGGCAACTCGAGGTGAGAACATTAAATGTTAGCGTCAATAGACCAAGGCGCTGTAGGTAACGGACTTCATCAGGACAGAACAAAGACCCTGCTTCTAATCAAGCTGCTGCAGACCTTTCCGCTGCGGTGAGCGCTGAGCAAGAGGGATGCTGCCCAGGAAATGAAAGACCTCAATCGTTCCTCTTCAGTGAGCAGAGCCCAGGAGGAGAGCTCCAGGGCTCTCTCAAACACTCTTTAATAATCCCATCCAGAGCCTTTGATTCAAGGAACATGCTGAAGAATAAACGGCCTATTAATCTGAGTTTGCTGGTGTGCCCGAGTATCCAAAGCCCAATGAACCAACCCCCTGGCTCTCTCAAGCATCCCGGCTGCACACCATTGCTGCTCCACTGCACAGCTTGGCTCCTCCTTCCACCTCTGCATGCAATTTGTCCTTGGAAAAGCTTCAAGGTTTGGGGGTCCCAATGGTTTCATCTAAGGGTGGCCAGGCCAAACCCAGGGTGTGAAGAATGGAAACAGCGTATCCTTGTTTGGCCACCAGAAAGCACAGACATGTGACCAGGCTCAAATGGGAACTGTGTGGTAGTGTGACTGGGTAAGGAGACAAAGTCATCAGTCTGCCTCATTCTGAGCCAAGCTGACAGCCGCAGGCCTGGGAAAGGAAGGCACAGTTTCAATTGCTTCCTAGTTTTGGTTACCTTGGTGGCAGGAAGGGTTCCTGTACGGGTGAGCTCTGGGGGCCAGTCTGTGGAAACAGTTCTGGAAGTCCCACTGAAGTGGACATGAGCAAGCAAGGGCCCTGAGGTCGGAGACGTGTGGCACAAGACAGAGCAACCTTTGCCCCCATCCTTTTACTGTGAGTCCCCTATGGAAATAACCAGAGACAAAACCATCAGGCTCTTTTTCTGCTTTGAGGGGAGTTACAAAGAGGCTGCAGTGTGAGCCTAACCCAACAGAGCAGGCTCTCGGTTGCTCACATATTGTGACTGAGGCTACAATTACAGGTAAGAGTGGCCGGGGGTTGGTGGAGCAGGTGGCCTGTTTCATTGCCACTGACTTTATACAAGGTATATGCCTAGTCATAAAGGAAGTGGTGTGACAGTGTTACCCAACACACAGACACACGCAAACACATGCACACATGTACACATACCTACATACACATGCATGCACACCTCACTTTTAAAATGCATATTCTTCTGACTCCAAATTTATATTACTAAGAAAAACCACATTTAATAAAATCTTCCTCTTACAAAAACAATTTCAGGCATGCTGTATCGGTGGGCACACCTTTAAACCAGCCTCTTGGGAGGCAGAGGCAGGCTGATCTCTGAGTTTGAGGCCAGCCTGGTCTACAGAACGAGCTCCAGGACAGCCGGAGCTACCCAGAGAAATACTTTCTTGAAAGGCAAAACCAAAGCAAAAGTTTCAAAGACGTGCTTCTATAGCAGGGCTTCTCCTCGCGCTGCGACTCTTTAATGCACTTAAGTCCTCCTGTGGTGGTGACCCCAGTCATAAAATGAACTTCACAGCTACTTCACAGCTGTAATTTGGCTACTGCTATGAATTGTTTCCAAAGGGGTCTCGACCCACAGGTTGAGACTCACTGCTCTAAGTCTTCTGCCTCTGTGGCCAGCGAGCAAGCTGCGTCTTAAGAAAGAGGAGAGGTGTGAAAGCTAACACTGTTCCTGTGACTGACTCCAATATACCTCAGAGGATACTGCCTAAGAGTGAGCTTGGAAGTCACCCAGATCTAGGTCTAAGTTCCTCTTACGCCATTTGTCCGATGTGTGCTCTTAGGCCCTCGAAATCTGTGAGCTTCAACCTCCTCATTTGCAAAATGAGAATATTCTCATGGGACTATTGTGAGGAGTATTTACACATTCAGTATATTGCCTGGGACACAGTAAGTGCTCCGCAAAACATCACTTAACACCCTGACTTCTAAGTATGGGCACAGCAACGAGACAGGGCTCCATGGGAGAGTCCAAGTAGTGGTTGGCACATAAACTGCATGACATGGGGACATCTTTATTGAACTGAGGTGACTAGGTTCCTACACGACCCTTTAGGACGTTAAAAATAGAAGTTTGGGTTCCATGAGCTACGGACCAAATGTGAGCTCATATGGTTGGAATAATGTGAGCTCAATGGTGGGAATTCTTGAGACCTCATTTTTTTGACTTGGAATATTCTCATTCCAGATTCTGGCCTTCCAGGCACAGCCTTTTCTGTCGAGGTTGCCACCTGTTGAGACAGATGCAATCTAAATGCAAGGGGGGCTTGCAAGCATAGATCTGATATCAGACAGCTTTTCTCTGCAGCATTCCTGGGGTCATGAAATGACAAACATTCCAAACAGGCTGAAGCTAACCCTTCTTGCCCTGCAATTGGGGCTTTATGAAACCGCTTCTTGTGATTGCCCTGTGTATCTCTAGAGTCTGTGAGGTGGACTTCATTAATATTGATGTGCTGTAGCTCGTTAACCTCATTTGATGTTTATTTACAACCATTCTTCTCATATGCTAATGAGTGACACTGGGCTCTTCAGACAGAAAGTGGGGAATGGGGCTCCCTCTGCCAGCATCTCCTTGGCAAACTCCTGTCCCTTGAAACTGAAGTTTGCACAGAAGGAATGAGGCCAAACAGAGAGGACAAAATGATGTGAAAAGAATGTCCGCAATGTAACGGGGCAGAGAGAAGCCCGGCTGCTCGCCGTGGTGTGAGGAGACTGGGTTACGCCCACCCATGGGTAACAGATCCTGTGGTGGGATCTGAGATTGCTGCAGATACAGGGAAACCACTGCTGTTTCTCTCCCTTTGAGTTACCCAGGTAAACCAGAGAGCCGCTGGCTAAACTGGCAAAGCAGACCAGAGGGTAGGGAAACTATGTTTAATATTCTGTTGTCTCAGGGCTGCTAAGTCTAACAAGCTACAGGTCTCCCAAGTTTTACAGTGCTGACTGAGTCTTGAGTTGCCTCACCCCAAGACAAATGGTGGGGACAGGACAGGACCTACTTCCGATGTCTAAGTGTGTGGAACACAAGCAACATTTCCTAAATGTCCACTCCCACTCTCCTCTCAGGTTCCACACTTTCTGTCACTGTTTAGACAATTATGCCTTCCCTGCCTTTGGGGACCACACCTTCTTCTTTCTCCAGATCTGGCTTCTTTGAAGCACTTTGAAGATCAGCTCTACCCTTGATGTGCTGTATAAGGCTGAAGAGGCAAGAGCAAAAAGAAACCTCCTACATTAAAGATTTAACCACATTTTATTTAAGCATGAAGTATCGGTTCTAACGGGTAGGTTTTATGCTTAAGTTGTTTGTCTGAAATCTTTACCCCTTAGGGGACAAATTTCATCTTCTTTTAAGTTCTCTCTGAACTCCGTTCCTTTTAGGACATAATAGTCAATGGCATTTTGCATTTGGCCTGACCTGCAGCTTACCTAGGCAGAGGACAGACACCTCAGAAAGAGGACCTGACATCTACATGCCTGCTCTTGACCCCGGGATGCTCTTCATCCTTGCAGCATCATCTTCATCCTTGCAACATCAACCCCACTGGACATGTATTTCCAGCTACACACCCATATGAAGTTTTAATGGGCTACATGTATATGGTCAAACTATAATATCTCTCAGGGCTGGAGAGATGGCTCGGCAGTTAAGACTGCTCTTCCAGAGGTCCTGAGTTCAATTCCCAGCAACCACATGGTGGTTCACAACCATCTGTAATGGGATCTGGTATGTCTGAAGACAGCAACAGTGTACTCGTATACATAAATAAATCTTAAAAAAAAAAAAAACTCTCTCACCTGAATCACTAAAGAAACAATCTTTTGTCCTGCTGGAGGTAATATTACTACCACTGAGAAAGTATGTTCTAGCTGACTGTGGTGGTACAGGCTGAGATCCCGGTACTTGGGAACTAGAATCAGGAGTTCAAGGCCCTACTCAGCAACATAGCCAGTCTGAGGCCAGCCTGAGTTGCGTGAGATCCTATGTCTAGAAACTAAAAGAAGTGGAGGAGCAGGGAGAAGACAAGATATTGAGTGTGGTGATTTATGCCTGTAATCCTGGCTTTCAAGAGCCTAAACCAAGGGGGCTGAGAGATGGCTCAGTGGTTAAGAACACTGACTGCTTTTCCAGAAGACCCTGGTTCAAATTTGAGCACCTACATGGTGGCTCACAACTGTCTTTAACTTCAGTATTGGGGTATCTGGCATCCATACATAGAAGAACAAGCAAAACACCAATGCACATAAAAAATTAATTAATTAAAACAACAAAACAAACAAACAAGACCATAAGAGCCTAAGGCAAGAGAACTGCTGTGAGTCAGTGCCATCCTGGGATTCTGGAGACAGACAGACAGACAGACAGACAGACAGACAGAGAGAGGGAGAGAGAGAGAGAGAGAGAGAGAGAGAGAAGGAGAGAGAGAGAGAATTCTTTGTGTCTATCTAGTTAATGATAGTTCTTCCAAGAGAGAGAGAGATCAAAATCCTTTCCCCCTCCCCACACTGGGCCTGATCTAGCCACAGAATAAATGGCTTACTTCTTGGCAGTGGGTTAGCTTTGCACAATAGTCCTATTTGCACACTGGAGGAGGTAATAAATTGCCAGACCCCTCAAAGTCCTCCAAATACTTTCCTCAAAGTCAACAATATGCCCCCTTGTAAGAAAATTAAGTAGAATGGAGTTCGTTGTGTCATTACTTTTCTCCCGAACCCTGAGGAAGGGCAATTGCTTTCGCTGCTCCCTCTCCACAGACAGACATGGAGCATGGCTCTAGGCAGCTCAGCACAGCTCACAAGGTGATGTGCTTCTGAGAACGCTCTGCGGGTTTCTGAAGCCATGTCTTCTGGGTCTTACTTTAACACAGGAGGATCACACTCTGCCAGAAACAGTCTTAACAGTTGTTCTGCCTTGTTAACACCTTCTTCTCGTCATCTGCCAGGAGATGGCACAGGTCGGAGGCCACCATTGTGCTGCGTCAGCAACATCGACGCTCATGGGCAGGGGGATCTTTCTGAGTTCCAGGCCAGGCCAGCTAGGGCTACGGAGTGAGATCTGTCTTTAAAAAAAAAAAAAAAAAGCAAAGGACCCGTGGTGGTGAAGAAAAGCACTCAAGCTACTGTTCCAAAGGTTACTGTAGACAGTGCACAGAGGACTGTGTAGCAAGAAATGTCCCACCTTTTCTAGGACAGCCACTGCCACCTTTCTAGGACGGATGAGAGCATTAAACTAGAATGTGCTCCTTGGGAAATGCAAAAGCCTGATCAAGACCTCCCACAAACACTCTTCAGGCAACAGGAAAGATATTTAGTAGACACTGGAATCCACCACATCTTAAAAAGCTAGCCACAAGTGAGTAGGAATTAGAGGTTAGTGAGCCAAATTTAAAAATGCATTCTAAAAGGGCTCTTCTCTATAAACTAGGCTTAGGATCTTTTCGTTCTTCCAGGAGAATCTATCTGAAGACATGGAGATAAGCTGGTGATGTGTTAAAGGCCTCAACATTTTGCCAAGATCCAAAAGGCATTCCCTCGATCTACCAAAAGACACCAAAGGACCCACATGGTAGAAAGTCCTCTGACTTCCACATGTGACACCCCTCACACACACATATAAATGTAAGGAAGTTTGTAAAGGGAATGTTTGAAAAGAAAAATATCTCCTACTGGCTAGTTTACAGAAACAAACCTGTTGAAATCCTGCTGTGTGAGAAAGAACTAAACATGCACGAGCGGCTGCTGAATCCCAAGGACTGAGCACTGATAGCCAACCGGGAAGTGCAGTAGAAAGGGAAGTTACTGACCAGGAAGTGCAGTAGAAAGGGAAGGTACTGACCAGGAAGTGCAGCAGAAAGGGAAGGTACTGACCAGGAAGTGCAGTAGAAAGGGAAGGTACTGACCAGAAAGTGCAGTAGAAAGGGATGGTACTGACCAGGAAGTGCAGTAGAAAGGGAAGTTACTGACCAGGAAGTGCAGTAGAAAGGGAAGGTACTGACCAGGAAGTGCAGTAGAAAGGGATGGTACTGACCAGGAAGTGCAGTAGAAAGGGAAGGTACTGACCAGGAAGTGCAGTAGAAAGGGATGGTACTGGCCAGGAAGTGCAGTAGAAAGGGAAGGTACTGACCAGGAAGTGCAGTAGAAAGGGAAGGTACTGACCAGGAAATGCAGTAGAAAGGGATGGTACTGGCCAGGAAGTGCAGTAGAAAGGGAAGGTACTGACCAGGAAGTGCAGTAGAAAGGGAAGGTACTGACCAGGAAGTGCAGCAGAAAGGGAAGGTACTGACCAGGAAGTGCAGTAGAAAGGGATGGTACTGACCAGGAAGTGCAGTAGAAAGGGATGGTACCGACCAGGAAGTGCAGTAGAAAGGGAAGTTACTGACCAGGAAGTGCAGTAGAAAGGGATGGTACTGACCAGGAAGTGCAGTAGAAAGGGAAGGTACTGACCAGAAAGTGCAGTAGAAAGGGATGGTACTGACCAGAAAGTGCAGTAGAAAGGAATGGTACTGACCAGGAAGTGCAGTAGAAAGGGAAGTTACTGACCAGGAAGTGCAGTAGAAAGGAAGTTACTGACCAGGAAGTGCAGTAGAAAGGGATGGTACTGACCAGGAAATGCAGTAGAAAGGGATGGCACCATGTGCCTCCTCCTCCCTTTTAAGACAGGGCCTCTCTAGGCAGCCTTGGCTGGCCTGGAACTTGAAGTGACTCTGGTCACCTGCTCTCGGTGCTGCAATTATAGCTGTACGATTCCTGCATTATACTTACTAAATGTTTTTATCTGAGGTGCTCAAAACATTAATACCCAGTTCCCACTCCTGCTTCCCACCTTGCCCAGAGACTGGGGAAGAAAAGTAAATTTGGTGTAGGAAAGAAAAGGCTGCACCTCAGTCTCTCTCTGATCACAACTCGAGAACAACTCCCCAGAGAGGCATGGGTAGGGCCCCAACTCCTCAAGCTTTCTGGCAAAGGCCCCATGCTGTCACTCCGAAGGTAGCTCAGCAAAGCTCCCTGTGATAGGTCTGGATGCTAGAGTTTCTTCCCTGGGCCGGGGAGAAATGCAGAGGAATAAAGAGGCTCCCCTTTTGAAATAAGGACAGATGGGGAATTACAGAGGCCATGGGTGGTCTTGTCCTAGGTCTGTGCTTACTCAACAAAGATACAAAATGGACGTTTGATAAAGTTGGCCAGGGAGTCCAGGGCTCCATTGGAAACACGGATAGACTTAGCTTGTCAAAGTACTGGAGAGGTTTCAGAGTAGAAACTATTTCTGGTTATTTTTCAGGACTGGGCATTGAACTGAGAGCCTTGCATATGTTAGGCACGTTCTCTACCATTATGCCACCATTTCATAGTAGGAGAGAGGGAGGAGGGCTGGAAGTGTGGTTCAGTGGGTAGACTTGTTGGCTCATACACACAGAAGGATTTGACTCCAGGCTTTGATTCTTAGCACCTGGTAAACTGGGTGTGATGGTGCATGCCTGTGATTCCAGTGTTCAGAAGGCAGGAGGATACGGATGTTCTAGATAATTTTCCCTTACTTAGTGAGTTCAAGGATAGTCTAGGCCAGCTGAAACTTTGTCAGAGAAGTGGAAGGCAGGTAGAAAAAGACCCATTAGTCCAGTGGTTCATTTCAATACTGTAGTTCAACACAGGAGCACAGATATATAAAAAGAACCTCTAGGGAGAGAGAGAGATGGCACAGTGGTTAGAGCACTGGCTGCTCTTCCAGAGGTCCTGAGTTCAAATCCCAGCAACCACATGGTGGCTCACAGTCATCTGTAATGGGATCTGATGCCCTCTTCTGGTGTGTCTGAAGACAGCTACAGTGTATTTATATCTAATAAGTAAATAAATCTTTAAAAAAAGAACCTCTAAAGGTTACACAGAAAATGACTTTACAATTAGAAGTTTAAGGAACATGTGTTAATTTTTATTCCACTGTTGTGCACAAAACACAATTTGGTGCTGCCATGTTGTATTACTGCTGGGGCAAATCTACACACTGAGACAGTGAGGCACTGAATTTTATACATTTTACCATAATGAGAAGTGATGTATTTTAAATAACCTAGAAAATGGGTTCCTTGACCATGCATGCACAAATATCATGGCTAAGGCAGGTCTATAAACCTCCCACTCAGCAACATCTCTGGGAATGCATTTAAACTACAGATTCTTTGACCACAGCCCACACAGGCTCTTTTTTCTTCTTCTTATACCCTTCTAAGCAACAAAAGGAGAGTATCAATAGTTGTTAGGCAGAAGCTGCTTGAGGCACAGTTTATCTGAAGGAAAGTAACAGTTGCAAACACTTGGCTGCAGAGGCCCCTCAAGGGTAAGAGCATCCTCTCCTGTGTGGCTTCTGAGAGCTAATCCACAGTATATAAAATAAGCAAAACTGAGAACAACAAATAGCAAACCAAAAAGCCCCCAAAACTAAACAAAGAACCTTCATATTCCGGAGGGAGTTTGCCGTTGTTTGTTTGTTTGTTTTCTGGCTCCAGGAAGACACTGGAGTTCTGTAAATGGCCACGATCAAAGAGGTGCTGGAGAACTTAAAACAATATATATATTCCTGATGGCAAAAGGTAATTTTGCTCTTGTTTCTGTCTGTCTGTCTGTCTGTCTGTCTGTCTGTCTGTCTCCACACGCGTGTTTGAGTGTGCGTGTCCCTAGCTGACCTGAACTGACCTGAACTCACTTCATAGACCAGGCTGGCCTCAGACTTGGAGATGTGTTGCCTTTGCCTCCGGAGGACTGGGACTAAAGGTCACCACACCCAGTGATACTTCTCTTAGTCAGGAACCAAAATACAAATCACACCAGGCAGGACTGTTTGTTTTGTTTTCAAGAGAGGTTTTCTCTGTGCAACAGCCCTGACTGTCCTGGAACTTACTCTGTAGCCCAAGCTGGCCTCAGACTCACTCGCAGAGCTCTTCCTGCCTCTGCCTCTCAGAGTTGGGGAAGAACTACTTTTTAATGATCTGTAAACTTCATGAGACAAGCACGCCCTAAGGCTTGAAGGGGGGAAAGGTGTCTTAAGTCCTACAAACCAGTTACTGCTCCCGTGTAGCAAACATCCTGTGATTGGGAAAAACCTCTTTCCTTTTGATTAGAAAGCAATGGCAGGAGAGGAAAACCTGGGGATGAGTTGGACACGGGGACAAAGTTGGCACCTGAGTTCCTTCAAGCACTGCAGCCGAGCCAGACTCAGCTCTGTGGCCTTTAAACAACCCACCAAGCCCATTTTCTCCCTCAGTGATTTCAAAGCCTCACCAAAGGCTCTTCAGGCTGAACAAATCATGGGAAAGTTAGAAAAGAGGATGCAGTGACTAACATAGTCTTGGCCATTTCCCCTCAGAACTGTCTCTAATTGGAACTGCTGAGGAAAAGCCACTTAAAAGTTAAGTCTTTGAAAATTACATTTCTTTTATTTCACAGTGGAACTATCTTCTATTACTAGTTGTTAAGTAAACTATCTGCTATTACAAGTTGTTAAAAAATATGACCCTTGGGGCTGAAGAGATGCCTCAGGTTAAGAGCCCTGGCTGCTCTTCAAGATAACATAGGTTCAATTCCCAGCACCCATAAGGCAGCTCACAACTGTCTGTAACTCTAGTTCCAGAAGAAATGACACTCTTAGCCTCCTTGAACACAGAAACACATATGCCGACAAAACACCTATACACGTAAAATAAAACAGATAAAAAACATAAACTTCAAGAATCCACCCAACCCCAGTTTAGAACTGGCATTAGAAGTCACCTTATCAGTTCAGTTCTTTTCTGGTTCCGTTCCAGGATTTCCTTCATTGTTCAACAGCATCTAGAAAAGCACTGTCCAGTGGGATTTTCTGCACTGCCTAATATGGTAGAAGCAATAGTCATACAGAACTTGTGAGTACTTCAAATGCTGTGCTTGGCTAAAATAACTAAGAAATCTTAAGTATATTTAATTACAAAGTCAATCTTCTTGAGATGCAGTTGCTATACAAAAATCCACATCTATAAATATGTACGATCTGATGCTCCCAGACAATCTGTGGAACTGTCACTACCATCGAGATAAGACATATCCACCCCTTCTGAAAAGGCTCCTTGCTTCCTTCCTTTGTGTGTGCTAGTAGCAAGAATACCAGATATGATTACAGGAGCGCGCCCTCTAAAGCACGGCAAGTGTCTGTGGATGATAGGACTACACTGCAGGGCAGTCTCTGGAACTAACTTTTCAGGCCAGACTAACTTTATCCTAAGTGAGCAATGGCCCATGCTCTAGTACTGTCCTATGGCCTGACTCCACAGCTTTAGTAACTCCGCTTGTGTTTAAATGACTGCTTGAGGCTGCTGAGCATACATCTAGCACATTCTTTGTGGTCTATGCTGCTTTGTTTTGTTGTTCTGTGTCTGTGATGGGGTTCACCATGTAGCTCAGGCTGGCCTGGAACTTATTAGGTGACTCTGCCTAAAATTCTCTGCCTCAGCCATCTGCATGCTGGGATTGCAGCCCCATGCCACCATACCAAGTGGCTTTGTTACTCTGAATAATGGGAAAGTGGCTGCTTTCCAAGCAACTCTTCATTATAGACAAGGCAAATTTAGGCATCTCCCCATCCACAGGGACAAGATAAATCCAATTGTTAGGAAAATATCCGACAGCTGGGATGGACACACCGTTAGTCCCAGCACAGTGGGCAGAGGCAGGCAGGGCTCTGAGTCTGAGGCCTAGTCTACATAGTGAGTTCCATGGCAGCCAGACTTACATAGTATGTCCCTGTCTCAAACAAAACAAAAAAATTGTACATTGTGAAATCACTTTTCCTGGTAACTTCTACCTTCTGGATCTGATTCTTTGTTTCAAAACCACATGGAACAAGGGAGCCCTGGTCACAGACCAAATTGTCAAGCATCTGAAATTAGTAATTATGTCTCCTCTCTTCTCATCCTTCTCCGTCTTCTTTGTCATTGTCGTTGTCCTCCTCCTCCTTTTCTTTTTTTCATTTTTTCCTTTGAGTTTAACATTTCTTGTTCCCATAAGTGTTCCTAATCATCAGCAACAGGACATCCTTCAGTCCCCCATCTTGCTTGAGACAGGTCTCTCTGTGGTTTACTGCTGCACACGCTGGGCCAGCAGGCCTGTGCTCCTTAGGGACTCTCCAGTGACCAGCATTTTGTTACAGAGGCACTGGGATCATGGATAATAGCTATCAGCTACCTACTGAACTCAGCTTCATGTGGGTGCTGGAGATCAAACGCAGGGCAAGCCTTTACCCCCTGAGCTGACTTCCCAGCCTTCCTCAACATTAGTTTTCAAGACAAGGTCTTGCACTGAAGCTGGAGCTAACCCACTCAGCTAGACTGGCTGGCCAATAAGCCATTCTAGGGATGCCTTCCTAGTGTTGGGATTATAATATTTATTCCTATGCTCAGTTTGTACATGACTATCAAACCCAGGCCCCGCTTAAGTGGTGGCAAGTACTCTACCCACTGAGCCATCCCCCTGCCGGTCCCATTATTTTTAACAGTCCCCATCTGTATGTATGCATGTACGTATCTTTCTTTCTATCAATGTATTATCATGTATCTCTGTCTCTCTTTCTCTACCTATCATCTATCTGTCTGTCTGTGGTGATAGGGTGTTGGTGTAAGGAAGCACTCAACCTCAGCTATACCCCTAGTTCCTTAACTCAATTTTCATTTACACAACACATTACACTTATATATTCTAATTTGATTTGTAAAATGAGCCTTTTTCTCAAGGCCAGAAGGTGTTCACCCGTAACACAGTAAGAGCTGAACATAAGCGACAGATTAGACTCTCAGTCTCCATTGGAGTCAGCCTCCTGGAGCATCACTTTTCATGGTACGTATAAGTACTTCCTATTAACTGGTTCATCTGTTTAGTTAGCGAATATTTACTAGTTCCCATGTGACAGGAGCCATCCTCAATGGCAAGACTGTAGCAATGACCAGAAGACCCAGATCCTTGTTGCTGTGAGTATAGTGGTGTAGAAGAATCAGTCAAAACATGCACTACAGTCGCCAAGGTCATGAAAAGCAAAACTGTAGGGTCTGCCCTAGACGAAAACAAACCTAAGAGACATTAACAATGTAATGTGCAAGCCTTGATTGGATTCTGAAGACCGACAGGTATTAAAGATATTTGGAACAGAAGAAACTGCAATTTGTACTAGATATTAGATGGTGTTATACGGTTATTGTCAGTCCTCCTAGGCTAGTAATGACAGTGGGCTATGGAGGGGACCAGGAGAATGTCTTTTTCTTACGGATGTAGGGCAGGGTCTTTGAGTCCTAAGAGGCAGGCTACAAAACTTTGATTTAAGCTTTATGCTCACTGTAAAGAAATAAACAGGGGAATCTTGCCTAAGTTCCAAAATTTGCTTTTCATATAAAACTTCATTGTTGTTTCTGAGACAAGATATTGCTCGACAACTCAGGCTGGCCTGCCATGTGCTCAGTATCTCTAAATTGTACCAGAAACATTTTGAGCTTATTATAAAGACGGAGTATAAGCATAGATTAGCTTTTGCTTGTCACCTTGGGCTCTACATTATGAATTAGTGTCCAGAACCATACAGGTAATCTCTAGGAGCTAGGGTGTAGGAAGCTATTTATTTGTTTCTGTTTTTATTTTCTTATTTTCTAATTGTGTGCATGCATGTTTCCATGAATGTGTGTGAGAGCATTTATGCATGTGCATTTGAGTGTGTTTGATTCCCTTGAAGCTAGAGTTACAGGTGCCTATAAGCCACTGAATATGTTCTTAGAGTGAACTTGGGTCCTCTGGAAAAGCAATGTGTGCTCTTAACTGCCAAGGCATCTTTTCAGTCCCTTGCTCTTTTTAATATGCAGTTCTTTTTCACTGCATATTAAACTTTTTCTTTAACAGCTCCTTTTGCTACTGACATTTGTCACAACTGTAGGTATGTGGCTAAGGCTAGTGATTCTGCGCATTATTTTATCTGCCACCACTGACATAAACAATACTGTAGGTTGAGCCCCCCTCCATTTTTCTCCCCTCTCTGTTGTTCCTACTACCTTCTCTCTAATGTGTGTGTGTCTGTGTGTGTGTGTGTGTCAGAGCATTTGCCCATGTGTGTAGCCCAGAGGTTGTTGTCAGGTGTCCTTCCTCTACAGCTCTCTGTGGTAGTTTAAATGAGAACATTCTCCATAGGCTCAGGTACTTAAATAGCTTGTCTCCAGCTGGTCACAAAGAGCTGTTTTGGGGAAGCTTAGGAGGGCCTTGATGGAAAAAGGCTACCTTGATGGGCTTTGAGCATAAAAAGCCTCACCTAATTCTTTTTTTAAATATTTATTTATTTTATGTATATTAGTACACTATAACTGTCCTCAGACACAGCAGAAGAGGGCATCAGATCTCATTACAGATGGTTGTGAGCCACCATGTGGTTGCTGGGGATTGAACTCAGAACCTCTGGAAGAGCAGTCAGTACTCTTAACCACTGAGCCATCTCTCCAGCCCAGCTTCACCTACTTCTAGTTTGCTTCATGCTTGTGATTCAAGATGTAAGCTCTCAGCTTACTGCTCCAAGCAGCATGCCTGACACTTGCTGCCTGACCATCGGGACTCTAAGGCCTTGGAAAAGTAAGTCTGAATAAACTTTCTTCCATAAGTACCTTGGTCATGTGTTTTTATCACAGCAACAGAAAAACACCATCTTATTTCTGAAAACACGGTCTTTCACTGAACTTGTTTCAAATAGACTGGCTGGCTAGCTTCTGACCATCTGTCTCCGTCTCCCAGAGCTGGAGACATGGCAGCACACACCTGTAACTCCTGTAAGGATATTTTTAATTCAGTAATCTTATCAAAGTGGCCCAGGAAATTACTCTGTCCGCCTGCAGTGTAAAGGTCTTATGTCTTTATTTACAATGTCTTTATTTACTAGACAGAGAAACCAGATGGAAGTGGTGCACAGCTTTAATCCCATCACTTGGGAGGCAGAGGCAGGCAGATCTCTGAGTTTCATGTCAGTCTGGTTTATGGAATGAGTTCCAGGACAGCCAGGGCTAACACAGAGAAACCACACCTCAAAAACAACAACAACAACAAAACAACCCTCCCACAAACAAACCATTCTCAAACAAAACATTAAAAAGTCTTTGTGGTTAGCGAAGGACTTTATTATATATGTATATGGAAACAAATGTAACATAAATTTTAAAAATCTGGATTATGTTTAGATTTAGTGATATTAATTCTTGTTCCTAAATGTTTGCTGTCAACGTTATCTTTCACGTCACTGAGTCTTCGGTTGATATAAACCTTTGTTTACTTACTTCCAATAATCCTTAGGGAAGGTACATGAAATAGTAAGACTTAGTTGTGGCACTTTAAAAATCTTTGAACAGGGCTGGAGAGATGGCTCAATGGTTAGAGCACTGGCTGCTCTTCCAGAGGTCATGAGTTCAATTCCCAGCAACCACATGGTGGCTCACAACCATCTGTAATGAGATCTGGTGCCCTCCTCAGGCAGCCAGATATATATGCAGCACAGCACTCACAAAGAAAATAAAAACTAAAAACAAGAATCTTTGAATTTTCATCATGTACATATGCATACATGTGTGTGTGTGCACTAAGTGCAGAGACTATAGACACAGTTCAGGATGTGACTCCCCTGAGGCTGGACTTACAAGCAGTGTAAACTTAGGTTCTCTGCAAGAGCAGTGTGCAATCTTAACAGCTGCACCATCTCTCCAGCTCTAGCTGTGGCACTTTTTAACTGAACAAGAAAGAGGGGCACAGTAAGACAAGTGGGGGCCCTTCAAGATGGCTCAGCAGGTAAAGGCACCTGCAGCCAAGCTTGAGGATGTGAGTTTGATCCCAGAAATGGAGATAGGAGGAGACGACCTACGTCTATCTGCAGGCTGCCCTATAATCTGCACACACATGCACATGGACACTCGGACACAAACAAATATGTATAATTTTTAAAACCAGCGCAGGGATTACAAGTGGCTCATTTCACCTTATGAGAAGCTGAATGAGAAGTACCTTACAAAGCTGCTCCTGGAGTCCTGACCCTCAGAAACTAGAAACTATAATAAATATTCATTGCTTTCCTCTCAGCTTATACAGTAAATGATAACTCTACACATTATAAAGCAGAAATGCTTCCATCTCTCTGCCAAGGATGAAGCAAAGGCTCAGGTGACGAGTGTTCTTACAGCCGCGCTGCTCACAGTGGTGGGGCCCTGGCACCAGAAGCCCACTGTTTGTTCTGTGTTATGCTAGTTCTCGTCTGTCCTGTCGATTACTTTATTAGATATTGATCCAAAATCGAACTAGCCTGCTACTGATGCGGTTACTATGTGGATAATGAACTAAGAAACAAGAAATTCAGCTAAAAGGCATGGTCCAGAATTACATTTCTAGTCCTTCAGCATGACAAGAAGCCATCAGTCTGCACACATTGAGGGCAAAAGTTAATCTGAGTGCGTGACATTAATTCGGCCCACGTTCTTTTTGTTTGTCCACAAAGATATCGTGAAGATATGGCCAAGAATTACTGAACTCCAATTAAACTAGAAAATATACTAAATACTGCTACACTGAAGAAGATGCCTCCATTTTAGTCTAGTCGTTTCTTCAGACAAAGGAATTCTGGAGCAGCAGATATATCTCAGGCTCAAGTAAGCATGAGGACCTGGGCGTGGCACTCGGGAGGCAGAGGTAGCCAGACTTCTGGAGCTCTCTGGCTGGCTAGCCTTGGCAGGCTAAGGGTAAGTTCTAGGCCTGTGAGAGACTCTGATTCTAAAACCAAGGTGGACAGTTCCTGAAGAACAACTCCTAGGACTGACCTCTGACCTCCACATACGCTCTCTCTCTCTCTCTCTCTCCTCTCTCTCTCTCTCTCTCCCTCTCTCTCTCTCTCTCTCCCTCTCTCTCTCTCTCTCTCTCTCTCTCTCTCTCTCTCTCTCTCTCTCTCTCTCTCTCTCTCTCGGAAGGTATTTATATTGCCTCGCTTCCTCCTTGTTCAGTTACTGTCTTCACCTCTGATGTAGTCATGCACACCTTTAGTTCCAGCACTCAGGAAGCAGAAGCAGAAAAATCTCTTGTGAGATCAAGTCCAGCCTGGTCTACAGAGTAAGGTCCAGGCTAGCCAGGGCTACACTACTTTTTATCATTATCATCTACTTTTCACTGATTGATCTGCTTAAATAAGCACATTTAAAAGATTATCTCTTGTTTTAAAATTTGTATGTGTGTGTGTCTACACGTGGGTATATGTATATGAGTGTGTCTGCACATGGGTATATGTATGTGTGTGTGTCTGCATGTGGGTATATGTATGTGTGTGTGTCTGCATGTGGGTATATGTATGTGTGTGTGTCTGCATGTGGGTATATGTATGTGTGTGTGTCTGCATGTGGGTATAGGTATGTGTGTGTGTCTTCTGCATGTGGGTATATGTATGTGAGTGTGTGTCTGCATGTGGGTATACGTATGTGAGTGTGTCTGCATGTGGGTATATGTATGTGAGTGTGTGTCTGCATGTGGGTATATGTATGTGAGTGTGTCTGCATGTGGGTATATGTATGTGAGTGTGTCTGCATGTGGGTATATGTATGTGAGTGCAGGTGTCTGAGGGAGGCAATGGGTCTCCAGGAGCTGGGTGGCTGTGGGCAGCAGGCACCATGCACTCTTGACAACAGAATTGTCTCTCAGGCCCCAGTAACTGCTTACCTGATAAAAAGTCATACAGCACTTGACTTCATGCTTAGGACTACCGTATGAAGTAGGCTCTTGTTACTTCTTCCTGGCTTACAGAGTCTTGCTAGTGGAATTTTACTAAGAAATTAAAGAGCTTGGATCTCAAAGTCTCTACCTCCTTCCTGTCTCCTTTCCCTCCTCCTCTGTATGCCCGAGACACACTTTTCTACGTCTGCACACTTGCTGTTCAGCTGAGAGAAGACAGCTAAGAGGAGGTCAGCAATGTCTGCTCAGCTCTGCTCTAATTATGCATTAGCTCCTTGGCTTCTGAGAGGTCTGAACCCACCCGAGCTTTCTTCCCCATGTTCAGGTTCTCAAAGCCTATCCGCAGGTCCTCAGTGCCTTGGAATGTAAATCAAGAGAAGGAACTGAACAGAGAGAGGTGACCTCCTCCAACCACAGCGCTGTTGATTTCACTCCCTGGACCGAGTGTTTATTTTACCTTCCAGTCCAAAGAGCATTCTTTTTGACAGAGAAAAAAACCTCTAAGCTGCAATAGGGGTGAGTGTTCTATTTCCTTCCTTTATTTGGTTAATATTACACTACCCACCTAGGCGGCATCTTTATTTCTTCTGAGACAAGGTCTTGCTGTGTTGACCAGGCTCACCTGGTACCTGTAATCATGTCTCAATCTTGCAACTGCTGGGTTATGATTGTGTGTTACTATGCCTGGCTCATTCAATTATCTTAATAAATCAATAATTATTTTAATAAACTATTTAAATATATTGATTCTACGAGGAAACTTGAAGCACTGATATTAAGTCCACGCTAGCACAGATAAAGACTATCATGCTTCCTTTTCTTCTTGAGTCAGATCGCACTAAGACAGACTAGCCTCAACACTGCTAAGTAATCCAGGTTAGCCTCAGAATCCTCTGCTTCAGCCTCCCAAGGGCTAAACTTACAGGGATTGATTATTATACCTTCATTGACTTCTGTGCTCTTGTAATGGGAAGCTGGTAAAAGTAATTAGAAGGACAGCAATGCCACGAAACTAGGGCTCTCCGGCACATGCCTGTCCTCCCAGGTGGAGGCTGGAGGACCAAGAGTTTACTGCCATCCTTGTCTGCACACTGAGTTTGAAACCAGCCTGGGCTACTTCAGACTCTGGTTCAAAGAACCAAAAAGACAATAATAGAAACAGAAAAATAAAACAGTACTGTTTACAATAAGAGCAGCAAACATGACATACCTAGAAGTAAACCTGATACAAACGTTTCCTACCGTACACTACACTACAAACACTGAGAGGGATTAGAGAAGACCCTGGAGGAGTGAACTCTAGTCACAGACTAGGAGAGTTAACACGTGTCTTCATAATTTTAATTTCAAGCAAATGTTTGTCAGTCTTCTTGTGGAAACTCTCAAGTCTGGTATAATAGTATTCTGTTTTAATTTTCTTTTCCTTCCTTTCTTTATTCTTTCTTTTTGAAACAGTCTTACTATAGCCTTGGCTGATCTAGAATTCATGGTAAGTGCCTTGCTTTGGTATCCTGAGTGCTGGATTTTAAACATAGGCCACCATACACAGACACAGAACAATACTGAAGGAGAAAACATTGAAGCCACACCCTACCTTATATTAATAGACAGGTCCACAGGATCTAGAAACAAACATAAGACTATCTGGTCAACTCGCTTGTTTTGTTTTCTTTTGGCAGTAGATCTAGGGTCTAACCCAGTGTCATGTGCACAGTGGGTGACTACCCTAAAACGTCGCTCCATTTCTCGATCCCTGATTCTTAAACATGTTTATTTTTGTCCTTATTTTATATATATGGGTGTTTTGACTGCATGTCTGTCTGTGCACCACATGCATCCTTGGTACCCACATAGGCCAAAAGAGGGCATCAGGTTTCCTGGAACTAGAGTTGCAAAGAGCTATAAGCTGTCCTGTGGGTGCTGTGCTATGAAGCTGGGGCCTCTGCAAGAGCAGCCATCTTAACCTCTGAGCCATCTCTCCAGTCCCACAGTACGTACCTTTTGCTATTGCAAATAAAGCTTTTTAGGAATTTTTGTGAATATATTTTTATTTTTCTTTGGTAAATTCCTAAAGTAGAATTGTTTCCTGTTTCCCAAAGTAATGGTAGCTATCTCTCTTCCCTGAGAAGTGCAGCTGTGCTGTCAGTCTTCACTGGGGCATCTAGTGGATGTGAAGTAATAAGCTCATGGTGGTTTGAGTTTGTGTCCTTGATGACTAATTCATATACTGGGCAGTTTTTGAATTGTATAGTGATCTTTTACATATATTCTTCTGTGAAGTAACCTATAACGTCTTTTGCTCAGCTTTTAATAGGTACTTAATGGGAATATAAAATAATACAGCCACAGTCTAGCGGTTCTGTGAAACATAAAAATTTCATGACCCAGCATTCCATTCCTACGTACATACCAAGAGAAATAAAAACACACATCCACACAGAAACTTGTTTGCCAGTGTTCATAGTAGCATTATTTATGATAGCCAAAAAGTGGAAACAACCTAGTATCTAGGTGAATGGTTTAATTATCCAGTGGAATATTATTCAGTCATAAAAAGGAACATGGTATTGATCTATGTTATGATATGGATAAAACCTTCAAAACACCAAATAAAGGAAGTCAGAAACAGAAGTCTCTGCATTATATGATTCCATCTGTAGGAAGTATCCATAAGAGACATTAGTCATATGGGCAGGTCAGTGATCAGTTATATAAATGTGGGAGTGAGAAGGTAGGGAGAAAACCATGTTACTGAAATGTACATGAGTTTTATTCCCTGAAGAGGGCAGCTTAGAAAAAGCACTGAACTGACAGCTGAGGAGATGCCTGGTTGGCAAATACTTGCTGAGCGGTTCCCATACCCAGGTGAAATGCTACCACAGCTGCCTGTGTCTACAATCCCGCTCTGGGAATGTGGAGACAGGATCCTGTGGGCTCCCTGCCAGCCATCGTGGCTGTGTCAGTGAGCTTCAGTCCAGTGAGGACCCTGCCTGGAACTATAAGGATGATGGAGAAAGACACCTGATAGCAACCTCTAGCTTTCACCGCACCCCACCCCATGCTGAGAGTCTCTCTGAGTTTAATTCAAACTGTACTTCCTAGCTATCTGAGCTTAAGAAAGTTAATCCAAACGAGCTGTTGTGAGGATTGGGTGAGTAAATAAATGTATTTAGAATGGTGATTTGGAGCTAGCAATGATTTAGTGATTTAGCAACTATTATGGCCTAATAATAGATCCTAATTCCTGTATATCTCAAGGTATTGCTAGTTAGTCTAGTTTTACTTGGTTTTCCAGCATACTCTTTGTCTCAGCAAAATAAAGCAAACAAATCAAGTAAAAAAGCTTGAATTCCCTGTCTCCAAGTGTTCCCTTACAGGATGCATGAAGGAACTCTGATGCTGTTAGGAAGCCACTCTCTGGGGTCACAACATCCCTCCCACCGAGCCAGGCTGTCTGCAGATTCCTCAGGACTGTTTGGACGCCCCTCACTCCCTTCTTGGAGCTCCTAGATAGTTTTATCCCTAGCCATTTTGTTCTCTTACTTCTTTTGAAGTCACTAAGGCCAGCCTTTCCCTTCTGATTGCCCTGTGCCTGCTTTGTTAATAGCTGGGGTAAGAAGTATGTGCTGCCGTGCTTGGCTATTGTACCCAGTTTTACTACCGAAAACAAAGTCTTCTCTTGTTTGTTAATAGGAATGCTATTTTCAAAACAGAACAATGTGTTGGTTTTAGTATACTCTGACCACCTAGTTTGTAGGATTTTAATATTTCTAATAGATTTCAGTTTGATTCCAGGTGAGTTATCAATCACATCACCATTAGTTATGTAATTTCCTCTTTCCCTTTAAAAGTTTTTATGCCTCATTTATTTCTATTGCCTAATCATTATGTTCAGAAAATGAAATCTAACGGAAGCAAATAGGAAACGCTGGAATTGTTTTTATAAGTATACTGAGATATCATCTCATTTCCTCCATTTGAAGAAGAATATGATAAAAATTTAAGTTTTAAGATGAATTTAAGATATATATTAACATATTTTTAAAATATAAGAAAATACTTGAAAAAATGGTTCTCCAAGAATGTGTATTCAGAGGCTGGGGAGATGTCTCATGCTATGAAGGCGGAACCTGGGTAAAGCTGGGTGTGGGAGCTCAGGCATCTGTAACTCTAGTGCTGCGAGAGAGAGAGAGATGGTGGGCGTGACAGGAGAACCCCAGAAGCTTGCTGCTGGCACACAGCAGTGAACAGGCCCTGGACTGTGTGGATGCCGGCCGCCCCTTTTCTACAACAAGCAGATGTCACCTGGATGATCAGAAACACATAAGCAAATAGGAAGAGAGGTGCTTCAAGTCCCTATGGCCACACTTTCCTGACTCCAGCCAGGTTCGCCACCTGCTTCAGAAATGCTTTATCTATGTCTTCCATCTGGATGCACAGCCTCCAGTGTAATCTTAGATGACGACACTTCTCTCTGGATCCAGATGTTCTCTAACAAGTTCCCACCATCAGATCTCTGTCGAGATAACCAGGCAGCCATATATCCTTTTGATTCTTCTCTCAAATCTCCTAAGTACATATGTCTTTTTCCTGGCCCAGGCTTCTCCCACAAGTGCGCCATGAGAAAAATTGTTTTCTAGTGCTCTCAAGCACTAACTTTCCTTGAACAAACACCCGCTAAAGTGTGTGGCTGCTGGGCTGTCTCTCACAGATCTCCAAGGAATGCTGTCCCTGCCAGGACATGAGTGTCATTCTGGAAGTACAGCATTCAATCCTGAAGCAACTCCTCAAATCACACTGAACTGCTTGACCATGCCTGTACCTCCTAGACTCAGCTGCAGGCTCTTGGCGACTTAGGTAGCCAAGCCATTCCCTTGCTCATCCAGACTTTGTGCCAGACTCCTTATGAAAGATGCATTTCCTGTTCTCAGATCTCCACATGAACTCACTGCTCCAAACCTAACTCTCAGCACACACTCTGACTTTATGTAAGGGTTAAAGCCATCTAATCAATTTCTCTCTCTGTCTCTCTCTGTCTCTCTCTCTATCTCTGTCTCTCTGTCTCTCTGTCTCTCTCTCTCTCTCTCTCTCTCTCTCTCTCTCTCTCTCTGTTTTTGTTTTGTTTGTTTGTTGGTTTGTTTGTCTTTTGAGACAGGGTATTCTTGGGCTAGCTTGTAACTCCCTTGATAGTCCAAGCTGTCCTTGAACTCAGAGATCTGCCTGTTTATGCCTTCCAAGTGCTGGAATTAAAGGTGTGTGCCCAGTTCTTTCTTTCTTTCTTTCTTTCTTTCTTTCTTTCTTTCTTTCTTTCTTTCTTTCTTTCTTAATATTTTTAAAAAGTGTGTGTATGTGTGTGTATGTGTAGGTGCCTGCCATTGAAGTCAGAAGAGGGTGTCGGGATTCCCTGGAGCTGGAACTGAACCCCAGCCCTCTACAAGAGCAGCAAGCATTCTTTACCACTGAGCCATGTCTCAAGTCCCTCTCTGATTTCTGAAGTAGATTCCATCAGCTCCTCAACATCTGTTGCCCACCTTCCACAACCTAGTTAACAGCATTTCCCCCTCACTTTCTTTTTCTTTGGCCCTTCTATCCACTCTTCTCCTCTGTAATAATTTTATTGCTGTCTATAGGGAGAACAAGCAAACACATGTTCTTTGCTTTTACCAGTGGTCTGTAATTATTTACACAGTGCTTTCTTTTCAACTAGACTGTGAACTCTTTGTAAACAGAATTGTATTCTCCATATCTTTTGACATCAGCACCTACAATGAGATCTGGCCCAGAGGATGCAACTCTCTAGCTTCCTGAACGAATGAACAGAGGCATAAGTGGGTTCTTTGCACGACTTTCATTCAACACAGTGCTTTGAACATTAAAGAACTGAATAAGCACAAATTCAAAACCAAAAGCTTTATGACTTTGAAACACAGAGTTTTCTGAAGGACTAGTTTGCCCAACAGTTTACCTCAGTACAGTGTAGCATATGCATTATAAATGAACTAGGAAAAGGGAAACCTGAGTCTGTTGCTTGAAAAGTTTCAATTTAAATTGTTATCATTTAGTTTTGAGACAGGATCTCACTATGTAGCCCCGGCTGGCCTGGAACTCATAATGTAGACCAGGCTGGCCTCAACTCGTACTCATCTAAGCACTGGTATTAAAGGTCTGTGTCACCACACCCGGCCTTAATGCATTTTTCTTAAATACAAAGTTTGTCCCTCCTTGCTCCCCTGCCCTGCTTTTGATTGTTCTAATAGGCAAAGAGCATAGATCTTAACCATAAGTCAAGAAACTATTAAAAAACAAAGCCCCTGGCTGACTTGAGACGGCACACATGGACAAAGGCGTCCATCCTCCATAGACTAAAACAATCCAATGTCAAAGCAGTCATAGTTCTCACATCACCTCGGAGGTGACATGCAGAAAACTTAATTTTTTAAATATAACTAAAGATATCTTATGAGTCAACTTTGTAAGAGAGCAAGTTTCTCCACCACAAACCAATTTGCTTATTATTGTAAATATACATTTACAATAATTTACAAAACATAAATTGTAAATTTCCTCTCTGCCTTTTCAAACACAATTAAAACATCACTGCTCATGCTGCCTTGAATGCCTTCTGTCTTAGATAAGTGCTGCCCGCCTCCCATGGTCTAACCTGAGCTTCCTCTTTTGTTACTAGTACATATTAATAATACAAAACAATGGGCTTCACTGTGACACTTTCATAATGTACATGTCACATTTTGATCCCAGTCACCCCAATTCTGGCTTATTTCACTTAACCCCATGGGTTACAGTTGCATTATTTTCCTGCATACGAAGTGACTTCATCCTTTCTAGCTAAGCTCACTCCACTCTTCTCTACTGACTCATAAGCTGGCACACCTATACCAACCCTTCTCCTGGCCCTTGTGAGTAAGCACGGTCTGCAGGAATAGTCCATGGGCTCTGCCTTTGATCCCTTCACGTGTACCAGGAATACTACACCTGGATCAGATGGTAATTCTACTTTTAGAGCTTGGTTTTGTTTTGTTTTGTTCTTTGAGACTGAGTCTTGTGTAGCCTAGGCTAGACACAAACTCTTCAGAGGGAGTCTACACAGGATCTGCCCTCTTCCTCCACCTCTCAAGCACAAAGCATGGCACTTGCTTACTTTAGACTGTGCCATGTCTTGGAGACTAAGCCATAGCCCTCCTTTCCACCCCACCCCCAACTTTCCTTCCTTCTATTTTTTTTTAAAGATTTATTTATTTATTTTATGTTTGTATACAAGTACACTGTAGCTGTCTTCAGACACACCAGATCCCATTACAGATGGTTGTGAGTCATCATGTGGTTGCTGGGAATTGAACTCAGGACCTCTGGAAGAGCAGTCGATGCTCTTAACCTCTGAGCCATCTCTCCAGCTCCTTCCTTTCTTTTATGGTCTCCTAATACAGGGTCTCATAGAGCACGCTAGTCTGGTACTCACTCTGTAGCCCAGGCTATGCTTGTGATCTTCTTGCCTCCATTTCCTAAGTGCTGGGATTATAGGCATGGGCCATGTGTAGTTTATGCTGTCTTCTTTTCCTAAACTTTACAGTTCATTATCATATGGAGCAGACAGCAGATACTCACCCCCCACACACACCTGTGATTCTAGCACTAAGGAGACACAAACAAATTCCAAGAAGGAAGAATCAGCTCATGCTGGGATACATGAGATGCTGTCTCAAAAGTTATTATTGCTCTCAGAATATAGCTTTATTTTATAGTGATTATCATAATGTAACTTTATTACAAACAACAGCAAAAAATTCTAATGTCTGTCTCCTGAAGTCATTAAACCATTAATAAAGTTTTGTAAACCTTGTTACAAATACTTTTGTACATATATAAACTTTATCAGGCACAAAGATATACAAATAGTTATAAATGGCACATTATCACTATACTATTCTACCATTCAAACAATAAATATATTGTAGTTTGTGCCTAGAAAGTTATCATGCGTTTGCCTTCTCCCACTGTACATTTCCTTAGCTTGGGTTTCTCTTGAAAGTAAAGCCATGTGTCTGTAATCCTAGTACTTGGGAGACTGATCTGAGTTTAAGGTGACCATATGCTACACACTGGGCTAAGGCAAGCTAAGAAAAGAGAGGGGAGAAGGAGGAAGGAAAGAAGAAAGGAAGGGAAGGAAGAAAAGAGCGAAGGTGTGTCCTGAGGAATTATTAACCAATTAACTTGACAAATGAGGTTCTAAAACTTGGAATTATTTCTTCTTTAGTCACCTGGTAGTTTTGGTTTGTTTTTGAGGTGCTGGGGATAAAACCTGGGGTCATGCATAGGCTAGATATGTGCTCTCCCACTGAGCCGTCTGTCCCCAGTCAGCAGCTGTACACTCTGCATTTCCCTCAGTGCTCCACCACGAAGCCAGGCTTAGTCCCTACTGCTAGAGACAAAGCAAGTCTGGACTGAAGGGTCTGCCCCTCATGCACACAGCCTCTCAAGTGCCAATGGTGACGGCAGAGCCTACTTTGTGTGCTTTATTCAAGAAAACTCATTATATCAGGTTGAGAAATGGTGATCTGAAGCCCTTTGGGTGCTGTAAGTCCAGAAAAGCCGATTGCAACCCGACAACTTCCTTCTTTTCCATTCCCACCACACACGAAAGTTTTCAGAGATGTCTTTAAAATCAGGGCAGGGGGAAGAACAGGGCAGGGATCCTTGGCTTTAACAGCCTGCTTCAAAGAATTCAGTGTGCTAGGAACAGCAGCCAACTGGGTGCAGCTAGGCGCACCCAGCCCTGCACCAGAGCCAGAGAACAAAGATGGAGGAGGCAAGGAAGTGGGGGAGATTCTTCAAGTGACTTCCCAGGAGGAATCTCAGTCCAGCCACACCCGTCCCTTCCCCCTGGTAAATAACTCAGCTGAGTCCCTGCAGGAATGAACCTCTCCCAAGAAGTAGGGAATTTCTCCTTGGCTGCTGCTTCATGCGACTCTCCAACTGACTCCTGCCTGAAGGAGAAGCGTGTGCTTTCTCCAAGTCATGGCATGTTTATCACAGGGACAAACAAACAGCAAACAGCTCATGAGGCTCTTCCCCATTTCCTGGCAAGAAGGAGAAGAGCTGCTTTCTGGTTCGACTAGGGATTTGGCTACTTAAAGATGATATAGTAAATGTTTCTGATAGAAACCCCATTTTCTGTCTACATTTGATGGTTAAATTAAAACTTGAACTGCTGCTTCTAAGACTAACTGAGCTAACTAATTAGAAATGGACTATAAATCAATGCAGTGCAGCAGGCATTCATTAATTTATTCACACAGCATCTACTGAGCACATACAATAAGCAAAGCACAGAATGGGGGACTCAGAAATAAAAATGCAGTCTCAGAGCTCGAGGGAGCTAACAATGAATATTATCACAATGACAAAAGCGACAGAATTTGAATGAGCAGAATTATGTGCTGGCATTACTAAGTGAGCTAGTCCATTATCCAAATACATTTTCCAATGCTGAAGTAGTCTAGTCTCTATTGTATAGACGGAAAAACCAAGGTTTGACCACAGTCCAGCTGCTGCACTTAATAAAAAGGCACTTGACTATCAAGTCCTCTTTAGTGCCTCCCTCAAGTGAAAGTCAGTGGGACTTGATGTCACAAAGTTACAGTCTGGAGAGCAGTGGAAGGGCAACATGAGCAAAGAGGATGGAGCTGCCAAGCCTGAGGACCTGTGTTCAGGTCCTGGGATCCACATGGCAGAAGGGGAAACTCACTTCTCCGAGCTGTCCTTTGACTTCCACAAACATGCTGCACACCAAGGCTGTACCCTTTATACAAAATGTTTTTAAAATGTAATAAAACAGTTTGTCTGTAAAACAAACAAATAAAAAGCCAAATTTATAGTCTATATGAGGATGTAGGAAAGACATCAAAACTCTTGGACGTTTTTACCCTACATTTTAGGACAGAGATATTTCTTGGCCAGTTGTTAAATGTGGAACAAGTGTCAGAGGAGGGGTCACCTTTAATGGGTAGGGGTGAGGCCAAGGAGGGAACAGAGACTCTGAAGAACTTCTAAAAGGTATTCTTGAGCTTAGACTAGTTGAGCAGGGATGCTGGCGGAGTGGGTCGAAGTTCCATCTATGAGATCAGGCTTTTCAAAGGTGTGTGAGGAGAGTCAGTGATCTTTTGTGGCTGGAAAGACTGTTGGGATCATGAGAAGCCACTGGGTAGTAGAGGACTTGGTACAGTGTTCCACCTGCCTGTATGCGTGCAGGCCAGAAGAGGGCACCAGATCTCATTACAGATGGTTGTGAGCCACCACGTAGTTGCTGGGAATCAAACTCAGGACCTCTGGAAGAGCAGACAGTGTGCTCTTAAGCTATCTCTCCAGCCCATCCCTATTTCTTTAGAGGGCAGTACATAACTACTAATGTTCTGGAGTGGTAAAGTAGAGTTGTGCCAGAAAGGAGTATGCTTAGAAGAGTTCTCATGGAGGTCAGGGGCAACAGGAAACATCAACAGTCCCATCATATGGGCAACAGAGGCTGGGACACCATCAGCTCAAAGCCAGTCTAAACTAAAAGTCAAACCTTGTCTAAAAACCCCAAATAAACCCAGACATAGTGGTACATGCCTTTAATCCTAGCACTCACTGCCAGGCTGAGGCAGGAGAATTCTTAAGTTCAAGGTCAGTCTGGTCTACACAGTAAGGTCCAAATCAGCCAGGGCTATAGACAGCGACCTTGTCTCAAACAAGCAAAAACAGAAAATAAGCTGGTTTTGCTACATGGACATGTTCATAATTCCAGTGTTCAGCGGATGAAGGTAGGTAGATTTTGAGTTTGAGACCAATCTGGTATATAGAGTGACACCCAGTCTCAATAGCAAACAAACAAACAGACAGACAAACAAACAGCAGCAATAAGAAAAGTTAAAATTAATTGAAACCAAAGAGTCTTTCAGTAATTCTCAGGCTCATTACATTGTTAACATTTATTTAATGATTGTATGTGTGAGCATTTTGCCTGTACATGTATCTAGTGCCTACAGAGGTCATAAGAAGGTGTCTTGGGTCCCCTGGAACTGTACCACTGTGTGGGTGCTGGAAACCGAACCTTAGTCCTCTGCAGGGACAGCAAGATGCACCATCTCTACAGCCCAGTTCTCAAACTTTAATGATTGTCGGTTGCCTGTGGAGTGCTGAAAATGCCTGGGCCACAGCTCAAAGGTTTCTGAGTATTGTAGTGGGGCGGGGCCTGGGTGTCAGTATTTTAAAGTCCTCCCTAAGTGACTTAATACACAACCATGGTTGAAAGCAGTTCTCAGTGTTAGGACTGAGGCAAACAAAACAGAAAGAAAGTCACTTCATGTCCCACCCGAAACACTTGTTAAACACTGGATCAGCCCAGGCCTGGTGCCCTCTGGCTATGATCGGGTAGGTTTGAGACCAAATCAAGAGATCTGTCTTTTTAACAACAATGTGTAATTAGAGTTCTAAAGAAGGGCTGTAAATTAGGGTCAGGTGGTGGCAGTGGGCATGAAGAACATGTTTTAATGCCAAGTAAAATAAAACTGGAAAAGATTAAATTTTCAACACTATTTATATTTGCTTTTATATACTTCCAGCTTAAAACCCACCAAAACAATCAAATTTTAGTATGGTTTATTAAATTGACAACTTTAACCTAAATTGATTTTATTTTGATTCTTAGTGGATAAACTCAATTTAGTTATTTTCTTTCTAACAAACCCATGAGAGAGGGAGCAACAGACTTCAGAGGCCTAAAGGGGCCACTCAACCTCAGGGTGACCACTCTACTGTACGTGTGGGTTTAAATAGCATCACATGGTAAAATGGACACCTCACCATAATATTTTTAAAACTCTTGCATATTCTTTAACTTTCAGGATCTGCTTCCTTCACCGTTCAACAGGAAATGTGCAGAAAAGCAAGTACTGTCTCCCCGTCTACACCGAGAGTCAATATTAAAGCAAACAGAGTAACGACTCATTTGTTTGTTTCTCCTGAAGACAGGGAAAATGGGACTCAAAAGTAAAGACCTAAGGCAGAGGCAGAAGGATGAGAAGGTCAAGGCTAGCCTCAGCTACACAGCAAGTCAGCGTCTAGCCTACGATTCCCAAGACTCCGTCTTTCAAGATAAACTCCCATCAGGTTTATAGTAGTGTATGGCAGTAGCTGTGCAGTAACCCACAGCAGCTACACTGTTCTTCCTTTATCCGCTAACAGTGACAGACAGACCATCACAGCAGTGAATACATTCTGGTGTCTTAATGCTTGTGATAACATGTTGGGCTAGAAAACGAATTATACAGTCATCTGAGACTAAAAGCACAAATTGTACTGAGGTTCACTCAGCAGCAGGCATGGTACTCTTAAGGGATAGGGATGAGAGTCAGAAAGACCAACCCCGAGTCAGTAGACTCAGCTAGCTAACTGGGAGAACTTATTTTCTATTTTTATTATCTGTACTTAGGATTGAAGTGGATTAGTTTTCATACTATGGCCCCTCCACAGAAGCCCACACTTAAAAAATATTTATTTTATGAATATAAGTACACTGTAGCTGTCTTCAGACACACCAGAAAAGGGCATCGGATCTCATTACAGATGGTTGTGAGCCACCATGTATTTGCTGGGATTTGAACTCAGGACCTCTGGAAGACCAGTTAGTCCTCTTAATTCAGAGCCATCTCTCCAGCCCCAAGCCCTTTTTAAAAGGCACTTTTAAGGTTCTATGAAGGTTTAATTTCAATTCTTATTTAAAATATAGTTCCTTGCCAGGTAGTGGTGGTGGCAGCACACACCTTTGATCCTATCACTTGGGAGGCAGAGGCAGGCAATTATGAGTTTGAGGCCTGCCTCACCTACAGAGTGAGTTCTAGGGCTACACAGAGAAACCCTGTCTAAAACCAAACCAAAACCAACACCAAAACATACCTTTCTTAGCCAGGTTTGGTTGTGTAGGCTTTTAATCCCAGCCCTTATGAAGCTGAGGCAGAGGCAGGAAAAACTCTGTGAGTTAGAGTACATCAGGTCTACACAGTGAGTTCCAGGATAGCGGGGACTATGCAGAGAGACCCTGTTTCAAACAAACACACAACAATAGGCTTTAAAATCTATAAGTTCTACATGGCTGAAAATACAGCTCAGTGGTGGGAGAGCACTTGCCTAAGTGTGGTGACTTAATAAGTAAATTAAGAAATAAGTCTCATTTCAGTTTGCTGGAGTGTGGTAGCAACTATAGTCCCAGGGACTCAAAAAGCCAAGGTGGGAATCTGAGGGTAGCCTGAGCAACACAGCAAGCCCATGAATGTCGTAAAACAGGGGACACATCAGTATGAAGTGTAAATGCACACTAAGTAGAGTGCATAGAAAATTTTAATCTCTAGACACCACCAACCAGTGCTCACTTGGCAACTACACATATTTTGAAAGTGTAAATGTGTCTCGGATTAGAAGCTTCTATGTTTCCTAGTTTATAGGATGCCCCATGTTTCGTTTGTTTGCTCTGCTCTGTTTGCGATGCTAGGATCAAATCCAGGCCCTGCTGGCTGGAGCATTAGGCGTGTGCTCGAGCGCTGAGTCCCATCCCAAGTTATCTTCCTCTTAATCCAGGGCTATAATGGAGGATGGATATGATTACACAAAACCTTTGTAAGTAGCTATATCTTGTTCTGTATGATCTGGTTAAGAAAGCAAACAGAAAGAAGACATTATTTTATAAAACACTTGGAAATTACAAAATAGAATTATCTAAGTGTTAAGATAATAATTGAAGTGAGTAAAAATGCAGTCACATTTGTGGCTGGAAATGCAATGATTTTAAAAAAGCTAGTAGAGAATTATAATAAACACAAAACTTATAAGGTCAAGTAGCTGGTTAGCATGACCCGTTAATACTGCACAAGAATCTCTCAAATACTATAGATGATGTTACCCTAATTGATAGAGACTGTCCACTCTATTAGGCTACGGCCTTTAGGCTACAGACCTTCCAGAGTTATGTGGAGTAAGTAGATTTATATCAGTAATTGCATTAGAGCTTCCTTCCTCCTCTTATTGAGACAAGATCCCATTAATTAGCCTTGGTTGGACTGAAAATGTAGCCCACACTGGCCTTAGAGTTGCAGTGAGTCTGCCCTCCTACCTCTGCCTCCCGAGAGCTAGGAGAGCTTAAGTCACTATGGACAATCCAGAATGTATCCTTGTAATAAGTTTGACTTTGGTTAGTTCCCAC